>NC_142011.1:12111860-13356860 GCF_049901735.1 Notechis scutatus | reverse complement strand
GCTTTGATGCAGCACTTTGGGAACATTCAACTTCATTTGCAATTACCTTTTGAGGCTTTCCCTCCTTATGGAGGATGTCAATGATGGTTTTCTGCACAATTGTCAGGTCAGCAGTCTTTTCCATGATTGTGATTCCTACTGAACCAGACTGAGAGACCATTTAAAGGCTCGGGAACCCTTTGCAAGTGTTATGGCTTCATTAGCTGATTAGAGTGGGACACTTTGAACCTAGAACTTTGAACCTTTTCACAATATTCTAATTTTCTGAGATTGTGGATTTGGGGGTTTTATGAGCTGTAAGCCATAATCATCTCAATTATGACAAATCATGGCTTGACCTATCTTGCTTTCAATGTAATGAGTCTATCTCGTATATTAGTTTCACCTTTTAAGTTGCATTACTGAAATAAATGAACTTTTGCATGATATTCTATTTTTATTAGTTTCACCTATAGAATGTAGAATAGAATAGAATAGAATAGAATAGAATAGAATAGAATAGAATAGAATAGAATTCTTTATTGGCCAAGTGTGATTGGACACACAAGGAATTTGTCTTGGTGCGTATGCTCTCAGTGTACATAAAAGAAAAGATACATTTGTTAAGAATTGAATTAAGGTACAACACTTAATAATAGTCATAGGGTACAATAAGCAATACCTCCCAAATTTCAGTAGGGTGATATTCCATAGGGAAACATCCAAAGGTGGTAATTCAGCAGGTTCTGACCAATTCTGGAGAACCAGCAGTGGAAATTTTGAGTAGTCTGGAGAACCGGCAAATACCACCTCTGACTGGAGATATTACAGTATCCTCCCCCTGCCACGCCCACGAAGCCACACCCACAGAACCTGTAGTAAAAAAAATTGAATCCCACCACTAGACACATCTTGCTGATCTCATGCCTTTGCACCAATCAGTGCAACTTACAGCATTAACAACAGATTTTAAGAGAGAGGCAGAGGCAGAGGCAGACAGAGAGAGAGACAGACAGACACACAGAGAGAAACAGAAAATAAATATTTTTAAAAAATCTAATAATATTGTAACACAGGCCGTGGAAGGGAAAACAACGTCTTTAAAAAATTACAATAGTGAAATGAATGCTTCTCTCAAAAGGCAACTCGCTATGCCCATTGGGACCACTTACAGCTGTGTAAGTCTCATGTCTCAAACAAAGCAATCTGTTCTGGAAGATTAATTTTCAGAAAATTACAAATGACCCCTGGAAAGGATGAATTGATAAGTCCTGGGAGAAATAACAAACTTGTGAAGACCACCAGAACTTCATAGGCTCATAGGGGTAGAAGGAACATTGGAACTCTCTTAATCCAACCCCTTGCCCAGGCACGGATCCTCAGATTATCTAAAACAAATGATTATTCAACCTTTGCTTTTGAACCTCCATTAATAGAGCATCCGTAATTCCAACAGGCAAGCTGTTCCATTATTTAATAACTGTCCCAGACAGGAAATTCCTCCTTATCTCAAATTTGGATCTCTCTCTTTCTCTCCCTCTCCTTCTCTCTCTCCCTCCCTCCCTCCCCGCTCTCCCTTCACCCATTGGTTCTTATCCTAGTCTCAGAAACTATCCAGAACAAAACTGACTTCTTCCCTGTGATAGTCCTTCAAGCATTGCCAGATGGCCATATGTCTCTCCTTAGCTTTTTCCTTAGGCTAAAACATTTCTAAATTCTTTTAATGGTTCTTAATAGGATTTAGCCTCCGAGGCCTTCACCATCTTTACTGATCTTTTCTGCACTCATTCTAGTTTCTTGATGTCTTTTTGTATTTGTGGTGACCAGAAGTGAAGACATTATTTAGGTTGGCTTGACCAGTACAGCATGGAGCAGAACTGTCTCTCTATCATCTCATAACTGTACCTCTGTTGATACAACCCAAGATTACACTGCAATGACAAATATATAGTAACAGGATCATAGGGGGAAAATACCAGGAGTTGGCTAGCATCTTTTACAACTAACAAAGTTTATTTTTTAAAAAAAACATTTGTCTGTGGAGATTCTCACTCATCCAGGTCAGGGTTGTCCCAAAGGTGCATTTTCAAGAGGAAACAGGACTTTCTTGTTTTTCTTTGAAGATATTTCCCTTCTCATCCAAGAAGCTTCTTCAGCTCTGACAGGTTGGTGGGGAATGGAAGGATTTATACTCCTTGCAGACAGTCATTTGCATTCTTTTATAGAGTCATTGAGTCCACATGGCAGTTTATCTGTGTTTTCAGGGTCACCTGGGTAGTGCAAATGGGTGTGGAGGCCAAGACTGTCTAAAACAAGGGTGTCAAACTGGCAGGCCATGTGCCAGATGCACCACATGTAGGCCATGCCCACCCCAGCTCCACGAATAGGGAAAACATGGTGAAATGTCACATGATGGCAATGTGACACCAGAAGTTTGATACCCATGCTCTAAAAAAGAATGCAAAAAGACTAGCTGTCTTCAAGGAGTATAAATCCTTCCATTCCTCACCATCCAATCAGAGCTGAAGAAGCTTCTTGGATGAAAAGCAAAACATCTTCAAAGAAAAACAAGCCTAGTTGCCTCTTGAAAAAGCACCTTTGGGATAAAAGGCATTAGGTGTCATGAATTACACTTCCCTTCATAACTCCTGTTTTTTTTGTTTGTTTTTTTGCCACCATAGACAAACAAATCTCTCCTTCCAAAAATTTGTAAAGAAGTGTCATTTTTACTCTCTCCTGGGTTGTTCAAATGCTTCATGTGTGGTCTACCAGAATGTCTAAATCCTTCCCACACATATTACCATCAAGTCAGATACTTCCCATGCATTCCTGGAATGTTCTGTCTCCAAGGTATCTGTGCATAAGGAAAAGGTAAAGGTTTCCCTTCCACATACGTGCTAGTCGTTTCTGACTCTACTGCTCAACTCTGTTACAAAACCGAAGAGCCAGCACTGTCCGAAGACGTCTCTGTGATCATGTGGCCAGCATGACTAAATGCTGAAGGCACACTGAATGCTGTTACCTTCCCACCAAAGTGGTTCCTATTTTTCTACTTGCATTTTTACATGCTTTCAAGCTGCTAGGTTGGCAGAAGCTGGGACAAGTAATGGGAGCTCACTCTGTTATGCGGTGCTAGGGATTCAAACTGCTGAACTGCTGACCTTTCTGATCAACAAGCTCAGCATCTTAGCCACTGAGCCACCATGTCTCTTCTATGCATAACTTGTAATAAACTAGCACCATGGGGCCTGGTGTTTCATCTAATCCCTTCACCAGAAAAGAATGGTTTGGGAAGCCCATAGATCAGGATAGGTGAATTTTGGATTGTGACCAGTAAAGCCATCCTCTCTAATATGCATGTTCAAGTCCGAGTATATCTGGATAGCAACTATCTAGTATATTAGGTCAAACCTCTGCTCAACATGGCCCTCTTCTTCAACAATAACTTATCATCATCACTATTCCCCTAGAGTTTTCTTCAATATGTCTTCAAAATGCCATTTCATCTGAAAAAGAAACTGAACCTGCCTCTATTATGGGTAATAGACATGATAGACTTGTATTCTTTCTTTCTTTTTTTCCAAAAAAAATATCTAGCTTTATGCCTTTCAATCCCAAGAGATATTTGGTAATTTAAAGAGGCAAAGGTTTTTTTGTTTTGTTATTGTTGCTGTTGTTTTTTGTGTTTTTGCACTTCTTGTGCAAAATTAAAGCTAATAGCATTCTGGACTCCACTGACTGATATCCCAAGGGAATCAGTTCAATTGAACAGCTTAGTTGTGGATAACAGCACTGTATTTTTCTCCCTTTCTTTAATCAGCAATGTGGTTATTGCTTGCACTCTTCTTTTTCGCTTAAAATGCCATTGACTGGGTGAGCATGAAAAAAGCCATGTGGAATATCTCTGTCCCAGACCATATTTTAATGCTTCAAATATATTGTATGGTTGATAACGGATTAGCATTTTATTTAGTCATTTAAAAATAAATAAATATGAAAACACCAACAGGACTCTCCCCTCACTTGAATGTATGAAAAATTGAAAGAAAAGGCAAGAATGTCAATACTTACCTCCTAAAAATAAGCAGACCTGTATCTTATTTTTTTAAAATCCAATGTATTGACTCATAAGAGCTGGGACAAGACTTTAGAATTTATTTGTTCCAATTGTTTTTTTTTTTCAAATTGCAACTTTAAGATATGTGGTCTTCAACATCCAGAATTCCCCAGCAAGCAAATTAAAGTTGCCAAGTTTAAAAAAAAATACTGATCTATCCCAATATCTTGCTCCATGCGGGATCCATGGAGCATTTCTGACAAAAACCATCCAACCTCGGGTTGAAGATTTCTAGTGAAAGGGAACTCACCACCTCATTTAGGAAGCAGTTCCATTGATTAACAGCTCATAAAATCCAGAAGTTACTCCTGCTGTCAAATCTGAACCTACTTCTGTGCATTTTTAATGTATTGGTTAGACTTCTAGGGTTATAGAAAACCACTTCACACATATTTCTGCATGATATGCCATCAGGTATTTGGAGAAAGTTTTTCTTTAGATATTGTTTTTTGTTGACACAGTGTGCCAACCCAACTATACAAATCAAGCCAGGAAATCTCATAGACGACCCTCACTCTGTCAAGGACCTAGGAGTACTTATCTCAAATAATCTAAGTCCCAGAGCTCACTGTAATAGCATTGCCAAAAAGGCTTTAAGAGTTGTTAACCTTATTTTGAGCAGCTTCTTCTCTGGCAACATTGAATTGTTAACTAGGGCATAGAAAACCTTTGCCAGACCAATTCTTGAATACAGCTCATCCACCTGGAACCCGCACTGTATATCGGACATTAACACAATTGAGTGAGTACAGAGGTATTTCTTGAGAAAAGTACTCCACTCACAATAGAATTCCCTATGCCTCCAGGCTTGAAATTTTGGGCTTGGACAATCTAGAACTACACCACCTATGGTCTGATCTAACTATAGTTCACAAAATTGTCTGCTATAACATCTTGCCTGTCAATGCTTTCATCAGTCTCAATAACAATAATACATGGGCAAAGAATCGATACAAACTCAAGGTAAATTGCTCCAAACTCGATTGCAGGAAATAAGACTTCAGCAACAGAGTGGTCAATGCCTGGAATGCCCTACCCAACTCCATTGTTACAGCCTCAACCCCTCACAGCTTCAACCTCAAACTGTCTACTATGGAGCTCACCCCATTCCTAAGAGGTCCTTAAAGGGGTGTGCATAGGCACACCAGCGTGCCTACTGTCCCTGTCTTACTGTCCCCATTTATCTGTATTTACTCCCTTGTTTATGTTCATACTTATACTTTTTGTCTTGTACATGCTTAACAAATCAATCAATCAATCGATCAATCCACTTGATATGAAACCTAAAACTACTTTTACTAACATTGACTATACTGTAGTAACCAAATCATGCAGGTCTGACTGTGGTGTATACCCATATGAATTAGGGAGGTGTCTGCTTGAACTTTTCATGAATGCTTTCTCCTTGTTTTGGGACATAAGTCATATTTTCCTCATGTCATTTTGGTGACCGATCCAAGCCCTCCCTTTTAAGATCATGTTCAATACTCTCTACACCAACTGAGTTAATTAAAAAAATGTTGCATACAGGTGAAACTCAAAAAATTAGGATATCGTGCAAAAGTTCATTTATTTCAGTAATGCAACTTAAAAGGTGAAACTAATATATGAGATAGACTCATTACATGCAAAGCAAGATAGGTCAAGCCGTGATTTGTCATAATTGAGATGATTATGGCTTACAGCTCATGAAAACCCCAAATCCACAACCTCAGAAAATTAGAATATTACATGCAATCAATAAAACAAGGATTGTACATAGAACACTATCGGACCACTGAAAAGTATAAGCATGCATATGTACTCAGTACTTGGTTTGGGCCCCTTTTGCAGCAATTAATGCCTCAATGTGGCGTGGCATGGAAGCTATCAGCTTGTGGCATTGCTGAGGTGGTATGGAAGACCAGGATGCTTCAATAGCGGCCTTCAGCTCTTCTGCATTGTTCGGTCTCATGTCTCTCATCTTTCTCTTGGCAATGCCCCATAGATTCTCTATGGGGTTCAGGTCAGGCACGTTTGCTGGCCAATGAAGCATAATAATCCCACAGGCATTGAACCAGGCTTTGGTGCTTTTGGCAGTGTGGGCAGGTGCCAAGTCCTGCTGGAAAATGAAGTCAGCATCCCCATAAAGCTCGTCTGTGGAAGGAAGCATGAAGTGCTCCAAAATCTCCTGGTAGATGGCTGCGTTGACCCTGGATTTAATGAAGCACAGTGGACCAACATCAGCAGATGACATGGCTCCCCAAATCAACACAGACTGTGGAAACTTCACACTGGACTTCAAGCATCTTGCAGTGTGTGCCTCTCCATTCTTCCTCCAGACTCTGGGTCCTTGGTTTCCAAATGAGATGCCAAAGTTGCTCTCATCAGAAAAGAGGACTTTGGACCACTGAGCAACAGACCAGTTCTGTTTTTCTTTAGCCCAGGTAAGACGCTTCTGACGTCTTCTGTTTGTTGTTCAGGAGCGGCTTGACAAGAGGAATATGACATTTGAAGCCCAAGTCCAGGATCTGTCTGTGTGTGGTGGCTCCTGATGCACTGACTCCAGCCTCAGTCCACTCCCTGTGAAAGTCCCCAATGCTTTTGAATGGCCATTTCCTGACAATCCTCTCCAGGCTGCGGTCATCCCTGCTGATTGTGCACCATTTTCTTCCACACTGTTCTCTTCCACATAACTTTCTATTAATGTGCTTTGATGCAGCACTTTGGGAACATCCAACTTCTTTTGCAATTACCTTTTGAGGCTTTCCCTCCTTATGGAGGGTGTCAATGATGATTTTCTGCACAACTGTCAGGACAGCAGTCTTTCCCATAATTGTGCTTCCTACTGAACCAGACTGAGAGACCATTTAAAGACTCAGGAACCCTTTGCAGGTGTTATGGCTTAATTAGCTGATTAGAGTGGGACACTTTGAACCTAGACTATCAAACCTTTTCACAACATTCTAATTTTCTGAGATTGTGGATTTGGGGTTTTGATGAGTTGTAAGCCATAATCATCACAATTATGACAAATCACGGCTTGACCTATCTTGCTTTGCATGTAATCTCATATATTAGTTTCACCTTTTAAGTTGCATTACTGAAATAAATGAACTTTTGCACGATATTCTAATTTTTCGAGTTTCACCTGTATTTTCATGTTTCAAGAAGTTCCCATTATGGATGTTGTTTAAGGGGAAAATATGTTTGCATCCCTTTAAAGTCAGGTGTCGTGAGGGGTTCTTCTGAGAAATGGAACAGACTGCCAGGGGACTTATCTTCCTTGTTCATTTCAGACTTTTAATTTATAAAGTTCAACGAACAATTTCCTAACATCTAGCTTAACACTTCTAGCTAACCTCTAGGCTTATAATTAAGCCAATGCTATATTATATTATACACAGGGGTGGGATTCTACTGGTTCGGGCGAAGCGGTTACACCGGTTGAACCCCACCCCTGATTATATGTAATGTCTGTGTGTTTGTCCTATGTATAATTCTGTTTGTTGCCTGAGTTTATAAAACAGTACTGAGCCACTTTCAAGTTAGTTGGCTTTTACTGCTGTCACTTGCTGTTCTGAACTGCTGCTGAAGCATTAGCTTTTTCAGGCTGTGTTACAGTGGAAAAAGAATGGTACTTTAATCAGCTGCTGGCTGGCTATAGATTCTCAGCATCTGTTGGGCTGGTGAGACTTCTGGTCTCTCCTTGACCTTTCAGCTTGCCTCCTTGTGGTCCACTGAAGTCCAAGTCTGTTCTTCCTTTCCCATCAGCTGTTCTTGAATTGACAGTTGCTCCATTCCCCCAGCTGCTAATTCTTCCTTAATTCTTTCTCATACTGCAATCTTCCTCCAAGTGTATTATACACCCATGCTCTGGAATTCTAAGCATGTTCCTTTTATCATTGGAAATAGAATAAATAGAATTTAACAGAATAAGAGCATTGGAAGGGATCTTAGAGGTCTTCCAGTCCAACTCTCTACTCAGGCAGGTGACCCTATACCACTTCAGACAAATGGTTATCCAATCTCTACTTAAAAGCCTCCAAAGACCCACTTTGCCACCATGGCTCTTGCAATACATCAGTTTAATTGGACCTTCACGTGTGGACCTGGTCTTTCATGCCTGACAGTTCTTCTCCTTTAAAGGGAAATACATGTCTAAAGCAAATTGTTTCATTGAGTAAAAAATTAAAATAGCCATTATGCTTATTATTACAGTCACCAATTCATATTTGGCCTGTCTGTCCCCCTGGGTATTCTACCACAGGGGGGAAAAAAACCTCCAGGAATTTTTTTTTTTTTTGCATAGCAGAGAGAGAATGGGAGATTTCCCTTTAGAAACAGCATAAATGATGAAAAGCAGATTCAACCATCTCCTCTGCCACTGTTACCACAATACACCTGCCAAAGCAGGGCAGAGGTTCTAGTGTATGTTGTCAGTATGCCCATGTGTGTTTTGTCTCAATCTGAAAGAACCGAATCTCATTGAGAGACTGAAAATAGCAGAGCCTTCCTATTCTTTCTTAAAGGGACATTGTCATCACCTTCTCTAACAGCAAAGCTAATTTCACTCGAATAGGCAGAGCATGGCTGCCGAAATAAAAGATGAGAACAGCTCTTCAAGGATGGTCAGAGATAAAATGGAATCTCAGTGGCAGCAGCTGCTTTGCCTGTTCTTATCCCTGGAGAAGGGAGAATACAGGATAAGGGGCCCTTCTAATACTCTGTTCTTGCAGCATCCAGGAATGCCACATCCTCTAATTGCCAAACAGGCACAAAGCATTCACATTGATGCGTTGGAAAGGAGGCTTTCAAAAACGGTCGAATCGGCCCTGGAAAGAAATTGACAACTAGTGCAGCTAGCAAAATAGAGGCGTTACATGAGCATATCAAAGTATGTCCATCACTGCTTGCACACTGTGGACCAGTTGAGGCATCCAAGTGGTCTTCTAAGGACAGCCCCAAGTACAGCATGTTGCTCAGCTGATGTGACCATGGTATGAGTGACTGTTTAAAGTGTTCCTCAATCTAGGAATGGAGACAACTGCTGCATCAGTTGCAGTTGTGAAAATACCTTGCTGGTCTTAGTTCACCTACTTTTCTACTTCATCTACTTTTCAAGTAAGAGCTGCAACCAGAGGTGGGCTGCTACCGGTTCGCACTGGTTCAAGCAAACCAGTACGAATGATGATTAGTTGGCCTCACCCACCCACCCCTGCTCTAGTCTGTCCTATAGTTCCGCTTTTTGCAGCTCAGCTGAGGTGTGGCACAGAGGATTGCCACACCTCAACTGTTTTACTCACTGGCATTGCTGCAGTAGAAGGTAAGTTTTAGAGCTGTAAATTGGTGGTTTTCAAGCGCTGCATGCAAAGCGTGTGCTCACTGAAACAGTCGTTAAATCAGTAGAATCCCATCACTGGCTGCAACTCCAAGGAGATTCTACTACCATATCTATCTACTCAACCCATCAGAATGGGGAGGCAGGGTATGTCACAGGTCTGGAAGCCCATCTGGTAGGACCGAGAAGAAAGGCCTTCTCCATTGTGACTCTTTTCCTGTGAGCATCATCAATGCAGAAATAAGATTTCAGTCCACTTTGATACTCTTTCAAAAGGCCCTGAAGACATGGTTTTGTCAGTGGACTTGGGGAACCCATCAATTCTTGGTTTGCTTATTGTTGGAGATGGGAGTATATTGAGTTTTCTATTGGGATTTTATTTTTGTAAGTCTCCCAGAGTAACCATGATTGAGTTGAATTTTCTAAATAAATAAATGTAGGTTATGTATGTATGTCCAGGAAGAAGAAAGTCCATACATCTCTTGTTCTTTCTTATGTTTTTTGTAATGTTTTTCTCCTTTCCTATTTCTTTTAAACAATTTAATAATAAATCAAGGTTGTTAAGCAGTGGCACATAGCAGGACTTGGCTGGTCTTACCTGTAAGCTGTAAGCAGATTCAAGCAGATTTAAGTATTTTCTCAGAATTCCCGAGGATCATTGTGTTTTTTCATCTGCCCTTTTGTTTGGTCTTTCCATAAAGTAAATTGTGAATCCCTCAGAATTTTTTGTTTGCCTATTTATTACATTTTTATCCCATCTTTATTTTTTTTAATAACTCAAGCGAGTGACCCTACCTTATGCATCTTTCTCCTCCTATTTCCTCCCACAACAACAACCTGTGAGGTAAGTTGGGCTGAGAGAGAGGGTGACTGGCCCAAAGTCACCAAGCTGCTTTTCATGCTTATGGTGGGATTAGAACTCAGTGTCTCCTGATGATTGGCCCAAAGCCAGCCAGATGTATTTATTTCATGACTAAGGTGGAACTAGAACTTACTGTATCCTGGTTTCTAGGTCACCATTTTAACCATTAGACCAAACCGGTTCTCATTTTACTCATCACAACACTTTGTTCTTCCCCCTGCATCTGCTTTCTGAGGAGGCCTCTTGCTTGGACAGATTTGTCATGAAAATCTTTTTATTCATGTAAAACTGCTGCATTAATTACTCATATACTGTTCATATAAATAGGAGAAGGAGGAAGAGTTGTTCCTTTTATTGTGTCAGAGGAGAAAAAGAGTGATGGTGACAGCGAAGAAGAGAGGGACATGTCATGTGGAAAGGAAGCAACTGTAGCAGATTTTCCCCTCCCTGAAAATAGAGATTCTCAAGAAATTAATTATTCATATTCTAAGAAGACCTGATCTAAATTTACTGATCTGCCAGTGTTCATCCTTCTTCAAGATTCTGACAGTCTCTGGCTCACGTAAATCTTACCAACTTACTTTTCATTTGGTTCAGAATAAAAATGCATTTCAAAAGCATATTTAAATATGGTTTTTAATACAGCAGATCTTTTTTAAACACTGAAACAGGGTGGAATGGACTGTAAAAAGGTAACATGGACCTGAGGTAGATCATCATTCCTAAACAATCATTTTAAGGACAAACTATAACTGCTACAAATCTAGGACTCCAAGTGCCTTCTACATGTAGCCATATCATGCCCTTGTTAGAGTCGGACTCTGAAGGAGAGGAGGAACAGCTGACAGGGAGTGGAGGTGTGGCTCCGGAGGCTGTGGAGGAAGCTGGGGAAGGGCAGAGGCCAACTGGGGAGTCAGAGGAAGAACCAGGCCCATCCCCTCTTCATCCTAGGACATGCAGGGAGGAACGGAGAAGGAAACAACTTGGCTTATGAGAGAGGAAGCGGCCATGATCCCCCTCTGGTTGCAGCTGGGGAGAATAGTATATAAGAGAGACGGTTAAAACACAGCATTGCCAGAAGCAAAGCATGTGTTATTTTGGGCTGAAGTTATCTTGATTGGCATCCTTCTAACAGACTGTGCCTTGTTATCTCCTTGAAGTTGGTAATTACTTATCCTGGTCAGTTGTAGAAATTCCTTCATTGTAGTTTGTTTTGGTTTTTTATTTCACTTCTATCTGCTCATTAAGTTGGGACTGTATTGCTTTCTTTTGAAGACTATTTTTGAATAAGTTTATCTCCAACTGAGAATTATTGAACAGTGGGGTCAAGTTGGAGGCATTAAAGGACGTTTATTTATGTTTTGGATTTTGTTACGTTTGTGTTACACTCTGGGTCAGCACAAGCCATGAATTTTGGTTTTTCGTATCTTGAGTAAGCAATTATATAAAATCATAACATGAGTCTAATATAGGTTTCAACAAAGGAGAATATTTGTAGCTCAAGGTTGAAATGAGGAGTCCCTACACTCTCTGAGCTTGGTTGTTTTCTTGCAGACATTTCATTCATTAATGGTGCAGTGGTTAGAATGGAGTACTGCAGGCTACTTATGCTGACTGCCAGCTGCCAGTAGTTTGGTAGTTCGATTCTCACTGGCTCAAGGTTGACTCAGACTTCCATCCTTCCAAGGTTGGTAAAATAAGAATTGTTGGGGGCTAGAGTGGGATGTGAAGCTGTATATAAGTCTAAGTGCTTTTACTATTGCTGTTGCTATTAACCAAACTAGGTAACACCATCATTGAACTGATGCAAAAGCCAAACTTACATTACAGGTAGTGCTCAACTTATGACCACAATTGAGCCCAAATTTCTATTGCTAAGTGAGACATTTGTTAAGCAAAGTTTGTCCCAGTTTATGACATTTCTTGCCAAATTGTTGAGTGACTCACTGCAGTTAGTAACACGGTTGTTAAGTGAATTTAGCTTTCCCTTTGACTTTGCTGGTCAGAAATTGGCAGAAGGTGATCACAGGAGCCCAAGATACTGCAAGTATCATAAATATGAGTCAGTTGCCAAACATCTGAATCCGAGGTGGTATTCAGCAGGTTCTGACCAGTTCTGGAGAACTGGTAGCGGAAATTTTGAGTAGTTCGGAGAACCAGCAAATTTCACCTCTGACTGGCCCTGTCCTCCTCTATTCTCTGCCTCCCGAGTCCCAGCTGATTGGCTGGGTCTTCTTTTGATGCCCTGCACAGGCGAATGGAGCTGGAAAGCAGGTTAGTGGGGTGGGGAGGGAATGGGATTTTGCAGTAACCTTCTCCTGCCACACCCAACAAGCCACACCCACCAAGCCACATCCACCAAGCCACATCCACCAAGCCACACCCACAGAATTGGTAGTAAAAAAATTTGAATCCCACCACTGGTCTGAATTTTGATCACATTATCATGGGGATGTCGCAATATATCATTGTGACAAGGTCATAAATCACTTTTTTCAGTGCAGTTGTAACTTTTAACAGTTACTAACAGTTGTAAGTTGAACACTACCTGTAGTCATGGTCTAGAACATATTGTAATGAACCAACAAAGCTGGTAAAGAACTTTCTGTACCACTGGGCAACCAAGACAAACTGTGTTCTCAAGGTGGATTATAACCACAGACAAAACTGAGATTCAGCTTTGGGGGAATATAAGACATTTAAGATATTAAGCCTATATTTTATCTAAAAAGGGAGAAAATAAAAGAAAATTCATTGGTTGAAGACATTGAACTCTGACACTACTATTACTACATAAACAGTTCTCCTAAACTTACTCTGGCTGTAAGAGTTAATTGTTGCTAAAAGGAAGTGATAAATTTAACTTCATGCATTGAAGCATCAACAAAAAGAGTAGGAAATTGGAAATGTGTGTCGGTTGCAGTTCTCTTCGCCTATGCAATAGGAAACCAAATAGCAGAAAGGTGATTTAATAACAGATTTAATAATAATAAAAAATATGTGAGGGTCTCCCCTGCAGCAATTTCAGAAAGCCCTCAAGATGTGGGAGTCTGCTGAACTTTAACAGCTCCATCTAGTAAAAAAATATATAATAATAATACACAGTGGTTTTCATTATGAGGGTGCTTTTAAAGAACCCTGATATACAGTATTAGCATTGGAATGTATTGGTTAATCTTCTCATCTCACTTCTTTCAAGCAGACCTAAAAGTATTCATGTCCTTTCAAATCATGTAAAGGTACCACAGCCAGCAGCATAAAGCAGAGTTATTGTAAAATGCCTCTTGATCCAGACAAGTACTAATTGTGTATTGGGGGAAAAGGAGACACACAAACAGTTTCCCAACCAGCAACATCTAAAGACACAACTCCAGCACAAGGACTGTAGAGCTGACGCCAGGATGTCTCCAGTACTCTATGACAATACATGATCATTTCTTAGATTAAGTTAACATTTGAAATAATAATGTTTTGCTAATAAAATCATTAAAGTCTTAGGAGGTCATCTGTTCTTGAAAATTTAGATAAACTCCCCCACCATTTTGAGATAATATAATAAAGCAGTGAAAATTCATGGCATTTTGCCCAAGAATACTAAATTCTTGTGAGATTTGATGATCTTGGAAATTTGCAGACAATCTGAGAAAACAAATTGGAACAGTTTGTTCTGTCCGGGGCAAAAGACCAGGTCAACACATGAAACTGATTTATTGCTAAAAATCTATGCATATGGATCTTCTTAACGAACATTTAGGATCTGCTGAGAGTTAGATAAAGGTCAATGACACTCAAAGGGGGGTTGCACTTAGTTCGCTTGTGGCTACATAAGGATTCTAGGATGAAACCTTGAAACCAGTCTTCTGCCATTCCTTCTCCAACACTATCTGAAGTCATGCTGCACTGAGAAATATATGTACATTTTCTCCCCAAGACAGTTCACACAATTCTGGGAAAGTTGGGAAAATGTTTCTTGAAAGACGGATTAAAATAAAAATTCACACATAAGTTCCAACAGTTTGCCGTGAAAGCTGAAACTGGAAAGAAAAAAAAAGCTGTAGCAATAGAATGAGAAATACATTTTATTTGGTGTGAATACATTGATTCTGAGTTCCTCAAATATGCAAGAACAAAAGAAAATGCATGTGCCCATTGATAAACCCAATATTCAGAATGTTGGGGGCAATTTTCACCTTAAATATGGGAAATAAGCTTTCAATTACAGCAAAAGAAATAAGCTTTCAATTACAGCAAAAGAAAAAAAACTTGCTGAAATGACCTGCCAGTAGACACAGTCTGAGGGGGGGAAATGCATAGAAAATATATGTGCATGCTCAGTAAGGTACAAACCCAACATGCTGAACAATTTCCTTCCTTTTTTTTTTCTTTGCCACGTTTTTAGCACCAGAGTTGGGAAAAAGATTAATTCAGTTAAGAAAGAGAATTTCTCTGAAAGAGAAGACAAGGCAATAATTCAACCAAAGAAATGCGGATGATGTTATATCATGATGTAGCTTAATTAGACAGATTGCTACTGATTCTTAGCTTTTTACCCCCAACTAGAAATAGCAGCAATTAAAAATAAAACCAAGACGTTCAATCTTTTGCTCTAATGCATCTAAGAAGGTAAGGCAGCCCCATGAATAGATGAGTATTTCATACAATTCCTGAAGTTCATAAAAATATGACTAAAAGGGGGAGTACTTTCCTGTCATTCTTTTTATAATCAGCTTTTAGTTCAGACATGGCTAGAAGATGAAAAGAAGCAACGCTGTGCTGCCAGTAGGTTATGGTTCCCCAGAGACAGATAATATATTGTGGAGAAAAAACAACTGTATAGGTACAGACTAGGTGAAACTTGGCTTAAATCCAGTAACTGTGGGAGGGATCTTGGAGTCCTAGTGGACAATCACTTAAATATGAGTAACAGTGTGCAGCAGCTGCCAAAAAAGGCCAACACAATCCTAGGCTGCATTAATAGAGGGATAGAATCACATGAAGTACTAGTTCTGTTTTACAAAGCCTTAGTAAGACCACGCTTGGAATACTGCATCCAGTTCTGGTCAGCACAATATTCAAAAGATGTTGTGACGCTGAAAAGAGTGCAGAGAAGAACAAGAATGATTAGGGGCTGGAGGCCAATACATGCAAAGAACGGTTATAGGAATTGGGTATGTCTAATCTAATATAAGGACTAGGGGAGACATGATAGCATGTTCCAATATTTAACGGGCTCCTACAAAGATGTAGCTATTTTCTAAAGCACCAAATCAAACTATTTTCTAAAGCACCAAGAGGCAAGACAAGAAACAATGAGTGAAAACTAAACAAGAAGAGAAGCAATCTAGAATAAAGGAGAAATGTTCTAATGGTGAGAGCAATCAACCAATGGGACAGCTTGTCTTCAGAAGCTGTTGATGTTTCATCACTGGAGGCCTTCAAAAAGAGACTGAAACCGTTTAATGGAATGGTATAGGGTCTCCTGTTTGAACAGGGGGTTGAACCAAAAATAAAACCAAGACGTTCAATCTTTTGCTCTAATGCAAGGGACTCCAAGATCCTTTCCCACCATTGTTCATGTTCTTTGAAAACTCTTGAGTTCTCCTTCCTGTTGTCTTTCTGGAACCAAGATGTTTGAGAGGAAAGAATGACTAATGGGGTCAACAGGGATCAATGGAAGTTAGCCTTAATGCAGTAGGACTACATTTGAAGGCCATCTTCTGAAAGACAGCATTGGTTGGCCACAGGGAGAACAGACTATTGGACTAGAAGGGCAAGAGTTTCCATCCAGAAAGGAACCTCTTATGCTTTTGTTTTCTAATACTGCCAGAAATTGTGCCCAAAACTTGGCTCACCTAAAGCAACTAACTCACTTTCAAAATACAACAAAAATTTAGTAAGCATGCAAACACAGAAAGTGTATGGTGGGCTCCCAGCAAACCTTGGCAAGTTACTGATCAGCCTTGAGAGAAAGGAGAACCACAGCTTATGTGAGGGGTTCTTGGTGTTCTCTGACCTCAGTTGTTTTCTTGCAGATGTTTCGATACCCAAACTAGATAACATCATCAGTGCTAGTGATCAGTACTACCAGCACTGATGATTTACTAGTTTGGGTAATGAAACATCTTCAAGAAAACAATCAAGGTCAGAGAACACAAGGACCCCGATTAAACATTTAAGAGATTAAAAATAAACCACAGGCTAAATTGGGTCTAGTGGTGTTTCATATTTTCCCCTGAATCTTACTTCTACCATTGCCTATTCATCCTCAAAGGAAAGTGGAATGTCTTTTAATATTTACTTTTAATATTTACTAATATTTAGCCTCAGTGGAGTAGTGGTTAGAATGCAGTACTGCAGGCTACTTCTGCTGACTGCCAGCTGCCTGGAATTTGGCAGTTCAATTCCCACCAAGCTCAAAATTGACTCAGCCTTCCATACTTCCGAGGCTGGTAAAATGAGGACCTAGATTGTTGGGGGCAAAAGGCTGACTCTAAAACTACTTAGAGAGGACTGTAAACAGTGGTGGGCTGCCCAATGGTTGACGAGATACGGCAAGCCCCTAGCTGTGATCTCTGGCTGGGCCCGCCCACCCGCCTCTTGTTCTATGCTTTCCCTAAATAACTAACTTTCCCCCCACCTAGGCTGCCCGGATGAGTTCTGCATCACCCTTCTGTGACTCACCGGAACTGCCTGAGTCAATTAGCTGCCTGTTTGAAGCTATGTTTCAGCCCCAAAGTGGCACGAGCAAGCGAAGCGAGTGTGCATGCGTGACCAACAAGCCCCTTCTCAACAAAAGTACAGCCCACCTCTGACTGTAAAGCACTGTAAAGCGGTATATAAGTCTAAGTGCTATTGCTATTGCTACTGTAAAGATCAATGGGTTTGGGCCATTTATCATTAAAACAATCTTGAAAAGTTCTAAAATAAAATTAAAAGCGAGTGGAATCTGGAGGGAATGGCCAAGAGGAAGAGCCACTACCAAGATAACAGTAGAAGAGGATGGAGTCCAGGAAAAAAGTGCCATTATTTTCCACCTTAGTCTTCTCTGCTCAACATACCATTGGAGAGAATTTGAGAGTAAGAATTTTTCAGAACCCCAAATATTCCAAAATATTAAAACATTTCTTATATTTTTTTCCTATGACTGTCTTTTAGATTAAAGAAAACCCACATTGATCCTCATGAATAATGTCTTGCAAATTTATGTTCAGTCTTTCAGCCAAAATCACTGTAAACAACTTAATAATCATTCAGTAATAATATTGGCTAATAGTTTCTTGCTAAAGTCAAACCTTGTCTCTTCTTACGCATTAATGCTACATTAACCTCTTTTCATAAACCTCTGATATCTTTCCCCTCTTCAAAATATAATTCATCATATTTTGTATAGCTTGTAAAAGTTATTATACTATCTCCTGCTTGTAATTTCAATATCATTTTTTTTCTTTTTGCAATTTCTATGCCAACCACTTCCCTAGTTTATTTGCAAATCAAAACTAAAATGTTGCTTTGCATAATTCATTTTTTTTTATTTCAATTTCTCTTAGTGTTAACATAAATAATTGCTGCTGTAGAAACTTAATTTGTTGAGAAATATTTACCTTCTCTGAAAACTTCTTTAATCCCTCTTTTGTTTTATCTTAATTCAAAATAGCTGGCATTTTCTCTTGGCCACCCACCCCCCCCTTTTTTTTTTTGAGTTCACTCTAATGTTGTATAAAGTAACTTCTCATGAAAGTTTTGCTGGTTTCCCAAACCATTCTTACAGGTGATTACTTTCATTTCTGGAGGAAAAAAATGGTGGATTGAAGATGACTATGGTGAACAACAAAGAGCCGGCAAATAAACCAACTCCTTGAACCTCTCCAGACAAAGGAGAGGATTTAGAGATCACTCACAAGTTCTCCAGACAATCACTCCTCTTGAGGAGACTGCAAGACAGCAGTTTCTGATGGATTTTGGGCACCAGGGGATGAAGGAATAACCATCCTTCTCAAAGCATGGTCAGCACCTTTGAAAGTTCATCTACCTCCGTTTCTAATCACTTTTGGAAAGAGCTTGTTAATTACTTTTTCAGCCATTAAAAACCTATGGGTTGGCAAGTTTGGAAACATCAGGCAAGTTTTTCTTCAAGCCTTAATGAAAGAAAGTTTTAATTGCAAGCTTAAGGACTGAGCTATCACACTAATAACCAACAGTTGCTCGGATTCAAGCCTGCAAACACAAAACTCAAGGCAAAGGTGGGAAAAAACCAAGTCCATCAACTCAAGGAGATGCTAGGAAAAAATAAATAAAGTCTCAGAATTGAACTTCAGTGGGTATAAGATGAGCTGTTTTGGCACAGGACAATCCACTGTTGTAATGTTGTAATCCTAGCAAGCATTGTTGTAATCCTAGCATGCAGTAAAGGTTCTTATCTATGTATTGTAAGTTGACTTCAGTCAAGTTTGAATCAAGGAGCCTAACTAAATTGAGTGCTTGGGAAGTTCCCCCACAAACACACACTGACTTACACAAGATACAGGATTAGGTTTTGAGGGTCCTCATCATTTTGGCTACCTAATTCAATTTGTCTGAATTCTTCTGGAGATTGTAATTAAGGTGATGCTCGAACAAAGCAGAATAATGCAGAAATATCACTTTCTATTATTTGGAAAGCATGTTTTTTATCCAGGTAGTTAAAATTGCCTTTGACTTTTCAACAGCTCTGTCCTTCAGACTGAATGAACTTATTATGCACTACAATTTCAAGATCCTTTCCATACTAGCTATTGTCAAGCCCAGAAACGTCAAAGAAGAAACATCTGCCCGTTGTTATCTAGCACTGCTGTTAAGCTTTAAAAAGCCATGGTCTGTTGAGTTTTTACAGTACTGAAGAAATCATGTAGCCATCTCAGGTTTAAAATCCCTATCACACATCATCAAATAAAACTGGACCAAAGGGGCAATAGAAGGTAGCTGAGCTCATCCATCAAAATGAGCTGTAGGCCCATGGAATGTCCCAAATGATAGTAAGCATTAGCTTCTGAGCTTTCCTTGACTTCCTTTGTGGTCTGTTCAATTGCCCAAAGCCTTTGCTTCCTTCACTTCTTGCTCAGTTCCTTCTACTGATAACGGCTCCAGCCACTGAACGTAGCAGACCTCGAACTGAAGGATTTGGGCTGAGTGCTGCAATTCTCTACTCTTCCAAAAGAATAGTATAGTTAGTTCTCAACTTACAACTATTCATTTAGTGACCATTTAAAATTACAATGGTACAGAGAAAAGTGACACTTGCAACCTTTGCATCATCCCCATTGTCACATGATCAAAATTCAGATGTGTGGCAACTAACTCATGTTTATGATGGTTGCAGCATCCTGGGATCAGGTGGTCCCATTTTGTGACCTTCTGACCGGTGAAGTCAGTGCGGAAGCCAGATTCATTTTACAGCCATGTTACTAAGTTAACCACTGCAGTGATTCTGTCAAGCGCCCGGGAAATCAGGAGATCCAGGCAGTTCAAATGAGTATAAAGGTTTACTGCAAGCATGAGCTCTCCACAAGAATCTGAGCTACTGATCATCCTCTTTTAACAACTCCATAATCCCTTTTGGGGTGGAATCTGGGCAACTAAATAGACCAGAGTGTTTACTGGCCGGATGCCTTTCCTGTCACCAATGCGGAGTTTTTTCAGCAGATATATTCTCAGTGTGCCCAGAGAGAGAAATATCTGCCTCTGCCTAGGATTGAATTCACAGCCACCTGATTGTGAAGGGAGAGCTCCACCTCTAGGCCACTCAAGAATCTGAGCTACTAATGGTCAAAGGAAAATTAGTGGGAAATAAGAAAGACGTTCAAGGTGGGCTGGACTGAGATCTCTTGTGGGCACGCAGGGACTCGTGACTTATGATGCATTTGACCCCTCCCCTCGGGCTCATCCTGATCCTCTCCTCCAAATACAGTTAACAACTGTGTCAAGAAAGGTCGTAAAATGGGGTGTAACTCACTTAACAACTATCTCGCTTAGCAACGGACATTTTGGGCTCCGCTATAAGTCGAGGACTACCTCTACAATGCTGAAGCTAAAGCAGGAAAGGGAACGTAAATTATCAAGAAGAACAGCTGGCTTCTGGCAAAGAAATGCTTTTAGTGCCTGGGAGTGTAGCTTCACCAGAAGACAAATATAAGCAAGAGTATGTTAAAAATGAGTCTAAAATTGTTACGCACAACTAGGAGGGGGGGGGGAAAAACCCACAGAAAAAGAGTTGTTTCTTTCTGGCTTTTTTCCATAATATTAGAAATCCAGTCATCCAATAAAACATCCAGTGAGAACATTTTCTCCGTGCTCAGTTCTCAAAAGGAATAAATATCTGAATCAACAATGCAGACCACGATCTCCCAAAGCAGTAAGTGCTGATCCGTATGTAAATCCATTTCTTTGTCTGATTCTCCAGGGATACTGTAAAAGGATGTCTCCCCCTTACCCCATTAGAAGATATCTTTTTTAGACATTTGTCGGCATTGCCCTCTCTTTCGTAATCCGCTATTTTATGTCAGATAACTTGTCAATTGAAACAACTTCTTATTTCCCTTTCACTGATTTTTCTCTGTGCAGGCTGAGTTAGAGGAGCTTACCAAGCAGGCTCGTATTGTCTTTGAACGCAAACAGCAGTGGGTGGGTTTAAGTTCAGAACTAAAGCAAACCGTTATACTAAAATAAGAATATCTTTTAAAGACATGTTTCTTCGCTTTGGTTCATGCTGGGTACTAATGCAATCTAAGGTCTCTGTTTCCAGATCATCAAAAAGTCTAAACAAAAAAGCAAAGGAGAAACGAACAAACAGAAAAGGAAGACATTTCCCCACCCCCAGCTGAAATCATATCAGTATCTTTGCATTCCTTTTTTTTTCAGCCATTGTTATTGGAAAATTTTGTATGCAAGAAAAATATGTGCTGTTCCCAAAGGTGCTTTTTTTCAAAAGGCAACGGGACTTTCTTTGGCTTTCCTAGAAAACATTTCGCTTCTCATTCAAGAAGCTTCTTCAGTCCTCTTGGATAAGAAGCGAAATGTTTTCAAGGCAAAAAAACCAAGAAAGTCCAGTTGCCTTTTGAAAAAGCACCTTTGGGACAACCATGACCTGGATGACTGAGAATCTCCATAGACATATGCTGCTCTTGTTTCACAAGGATGGGCATTCAGAAGAATAGAAATATGTCTTTGATTTCTCATCTTCTTGTCACTTTCAAACGTGGACAGGAACTTTTCAGGTAGAGACCAGAATTCCTTCTGATTCTTTGACACAAGTCACATCCCAGAAACTAGAAAATACCAGCTTGGGGAAAGCAATCCCAATTTAGACTAACTCATACACTTCTCTAATTGTTGTCCTTTTTATAAGTTAGTAGAGCCACAATTGGGCAAATTATATAAGATCCATGGGACAGAACTCTCCTTCTCCTCCTTCTCCTTCGCCTTCTTCTTCGCCTCCTCCTCCTCCTCCTCCTCCTCCTCCTCCTCCTCCTCCTCCTCCTCCTCCTCCTCCTCCTCCTCCTCCCCCTCCTCCTTCTTCTACTTCTTCTTCCTAGCGTATTACCACAGGTGCAGGATCTGCTTTTTGGATCATTGAACACCACTTTGCACAATCAACTGCATAGTTGATAGGCAATCTTGGCCACAGTGGAAGGTGCTGCTCTCTGGACATGTCCATACCAGTGCAGTCGGCCTTTTCTCATCTTCTCTATAAATGGTGCCACACCAAAATTTTGTCGAATGGTGTCATTTGTGATGTGGTCAAGAAGGGAGATGCCCAATATCCAATGGAGCATTCTCATTTCCATGGAACAGAACTCCTCACCTGATAATTTCAGTTGGTGGTAAGTTTACAAACTTCCAGCACTAACTCATCACATCTGTTTAAAAGGATCCTACTATGTATCTGGACAACTGGTAGATTATTGATAGGATTTTTTTTCCTAATGTTCAACTAAAATCTACAATGTTCCTATGCTTGTTTAACTTTTACAATGAATATATTGTAAGAATGGTCAAATTGGAAGATTGTTCTATAAGTATCCTTGACTTGTGACCACAATTGAGCCCAAAATTTATATTGCTCAGTGAGACAGTTGTTAAGCGAATTTTGCCTCATTTTGGGACTTTTCTCAACACCGTTATCAAGTTATATAGTTTGAAGATATAGCCTTCAAACTATAGTTATTAAGACTACCATGAACAAAAAGAACAACCAACAAGTCCTGGACTACATTGATGTGAGACAACCATCAGTGAACAGAAACTTATTTAAGTTGGTCATATGCTGCAAGCAGAATATACACTTTAAAAATGGTTGTTCTTGCAAAAAATAGAAGAAAAGAAAGACAATTGATAAGGAGGGTGGATCACTGGGAAGTCATTGGAAAAATTACATCATTGAAGACAGAAGACAAAGCAAATTTGTTCATACCCTCCCCTGACTCAGAAGTATCTAACTAACTCCTATAACTTTATTACTTTTGAGACAATATGGGACAAAGACTACAGCAGAATAGCAGGCTGTATAATCTTTCTGAGGCCATCACTTGTGCCATTGCAACATTAACAAACCACAACTTGAACACCTAAGGATCCTTGTGTCTTTAGAGAAAAAGTGCCCCCTTTTCCAAAGTTTTTCTACCATATCTATCTATCTATCTATCTATCTATCTATCTATCTATCTATCTATCTATCTATCTATCTATCTATCTATCATATATCTATCATATCTCATATCTCCTATCTATCATTTCTCTCTTCTATCTATCTATCTATCTATCTATCTATCTATCTATCTATCTATCATAATCTATCTAATCTATCTAATTTACATGGATGCCCACTTTCTTTCCTTAAGAACCAGCTAAATGTCTATACACAGCAAAAGTAAAAAAATGCACCCTGGGATAGGCAAAATAACCTAAATTAATTCCAGTTCCCAATTCAATGCAATTATATGTGATTCCAAGCTTAAAGAAATGACAGTCTGAATTGGTAATATTATAAAGCGTGGACTTTGCTATGTAAAACCTATCAGGCTTAGTTACCTAAATGTATTACAAATTTTAATCTGGGCTTATCCCTAATCAATTCTCAGGGATTCTACAGTAGAGTTTAGTTTGTATCTAAAGTACTTCCATCCAGTTGCTTTTTCTAGAGGTGAATAACTTACAAGAAGGGAAAATTCGATTACTTGTTCAGCTATCCTCCAGGTCAGTGGTGGGATTCAAATTTTTTTTACTACCGGTTCTGTAGGCGTGGCTTGGTGGGCATGGTGTTGCTTGGTGGGTGTGGCAGGGGAAGAAAAATCTCAATTCCTCCCCACTCCTGGAGGAAGGTTACTGCAAAATTCCCATTCCCTCCCCAACCCACTAACCTGCTTTCCAGCTCCCTTCTCCTGCACAGGGCAACCAAAGAAGACCCAGCCAATCAACTGGGACTCAGGAGGCAGAGAATAGATGGGAGTGGGGCCAGTCAGAGATGGTATTTGCTGGTTCTCTGAACTACTCAAAAGTTTTGTTACTGGTTCTCCAGAACTGGTCAGAACCTGCTGAATACCACTTCTGTTCCAGGTGATTCCTACAGTATCTGTTTAGCATAAGACTAAATCATAGAAAAAATAGTTATACACATAACCTAGGTAATCTAAGGGAGATCTTTTATTTAGAAGAAATAAAATAGTCTAGAAAATAGTGATGGGTGTCTGAATCCAGCTTGATAGAGAATAAGCATATTGTTGTATTCCTTCTCTTATTTTCAAGGATAATTCAGTTCCTCTTCAAAATATTTAGTTTCCTGTCTTTGATCACCTTCCCAGCCCATCTGTGGTGCTATTAATTTGAATTCTTTTTGCAATGTGATGTCCCAAATTGGAGATGCTACCTGAGAGTGGGTAGGATCAATGCAAAACAAAACAAAAATAAAAATAAAACAAACAAACAAAAGTAGAACGATTAATTCCTGCCGTTTGGAAACTGGACTTCTGTCCATATAAGTTAAAATTGCTTGTTGTTATTTCTTGTTATCAATTTCATTTCAATGGTTTATTAAGGTTCTTTCATTATCTGCAGCAAATGGAGAAGAGTTATAACCATAATGAGTACCAAAGCAGATACACCGTCTCCCTTTTGTCAATTAGAAAAAGTGTCAGGAAAAATAACAAACGATGTCCTTCTCGCTGCAGTTATGGACCTCTGCAGCATTACTGAAAATCCACTTTTTTCCTCTGAGTAGTTCAGCGGAACGGAGAACAAAAGCCAAGATGTGGAAGGGATGAAAAGAGGTGAGAAATACAGCCCTGGATGTCCATTGTGTATTACCATCAAAGAGGAAGTAAATCACTCCAAAAGGCGGGTGGGGGGGGAGTACATACGGTTCTTTACAGAGAGTTGTACATTTCAAAAATAGTATAATTTCCTTTAGACCACAGGAGGGCAATTTGGGTGACCATTTAACCTTTTAGAGAGAAGTTGAAGATCACAACTTCTGGATGAGTTATTATGATGATGATGATTAGCGTATGATGTTGTTACAGTAGCCAGGAGACTGACATGTTATTGCAGAGTAGTAGTTTGGCTTGTCAAAGTGCCAGTCCTGTTATAGGACATGCTTGTGCACTTCCCAAAGTATGCCAAAGGAGGGAAATCTGGATTCACACCAAAGGTGGGATTCAGCAGGTTCTGACCAGTTCTGGAGAACCAGTAGCAGAAATTTTGAGTAGTTTGGAGAACCAGCAAATCCCACCTCTGACTGGAGATTTTACAGTATCCTTCCCCTGCCACGCCCATCATGCCACACCCACAGAACCAGTAGTAAAAAAAATAAAAATGAATCCCACCATTGCTTCACACCAGAAATAAAGTCAACTGGCTCTTCCTGCAGTGTCACCGAAGGCCCACTCCCTTCCCAGAGCTGCCTCACCAACAAGCTGTGCAACCAGGAAGGTTCAGAACTATTGGGAATCTGACTGCCTGCACAGAGCATCAGATCGTCTCCCCATCGAAGTGGTATTTACTTGTTTTCGAACTGTTAGGTGGATGAGAAGCTGAGGCAAGTGACAGGAGCTCACCCTGGCATGCCATGCATGGACTCAAACCTCCAGGGCTGAGAGTATCTTCAGCATCAGAGCCACCATGGCACTCAGTAGGTGGATCACAGCATACATGCAGGACAAAAGTGTCTTTGTGGGGAAATATTAATAATTCTTCATTGTTCAAGTACAAGAAATATGTTTTGTGGCTCACAATAAGTTTTCCACTCTTGGTGAGAAGATTGCATTGGAGCCCCACACATTTTAGCTGGACCCCAGTTCATCTCTACCCCTCCTGCATTTTAGAAAGGAAAAGGACACATTTCAACCAGGTGAAGGAAACTGTGATTCAGGCTGTCTGCAGTAGGAGATTAAAACAAAATTAAAAGATGTCAGATTTGTGCAGCTGTGACTGCCATCTTGAATTTTAACCCCTCCCTACAATAGATCAGTTGATCTATAGCTGTGATCAGTTGATTTTTGAGAGCCACAATAAACTTTTCAACTGTTATAACATTTACTTCAGAGGAATGTCAGAGCATTAAATGAGATATAGTGCCCTGTTAGGCTCTATAGCAGAGCTGTCAAACTCATGGCATCATGTTGGTGTCATGTGACATACCGGGATTTCCCGCCCCCCTCACTAAACGGGGCATGGGCGTGGCCAGTGTGTGATGCATCCAGTCCACAGGCTGGGAGTTTGACAACCCTACTCTATAGGTAGTCCTTCATTTATTATTACAATTATGACCTTAATTAATGAAATTTGGGACCAGAATTTCCACATCAACAAGCTCATCATCACATGACCACACCCTATTTTACAATCTTTTGTGCCACTGTCTTTAAATGACTCACATAGTTGTGAAGCAAATCACATGGTCGTTAGGTAAATCACATGGTTGTTAAATGAATCCAACTTCCCCAATTTATTTTGTTTGTTGGAAGCAGGCTGGGAAGCTTGCAAATTGCAATCACGTGACCTTAAGAGGCATCTTAAAGGGGAGCCAGTTGCCAATTGCAATCGTATGGCTACAGGAATCAGAATAGAGCTGAAAGGGACCTTGGAGGTTTTCTAGTCCAGCCCCCTGCTCAAGCAGGAGACCCTATACAGACTGCCCAGGGTCTTCTTAAAAAATCCCAGTGATGAAGCACTCACAACTTCTGAAAGCAAGCTGGTTAATTGTCCTCACTGAGGAAGTTTCTCCTTAATTCAAGGTTGCTTCTCTCTTTGATTAGTTTTTATCCACTGTTTCTTGTCCTGCCCTCTGATGCTTTGGAAAATAAATTGATCCCCTCCTCTTTGTGGTAGCCTCTCAAATACTGGAATGCTGCTCTCATGTCCTCCATAGTCTTTCTTTTCTCTAGACTAGCCAAACCCAAATGCTGTGGCCGTTCTTCATATGTTTTAGCCTCCAGGCCTTTAATCGTCTTAGTAGCTCTTTTTGGCATTTTTTTTCAAAGTCTCAACATCTTTTTTGTAACGTGGTGACCAAAACTGGATGCAGTATCTAAGTGTGGTCTTAACTAAGGCTTTATAAAGCCTTGATTCTATCCCTCTGTTAATGCAACCTAGGATTGTGTTGGCTTTTTGGGGGGAAGGGGGCATCAAACATCACATTTAGTGGACTCCATTTTCCAACTTAAAATCAATGATTCAACCAGAATTCATTTGATGATCAGAATTCCATTTACAATCTGAAGGAAATTGGTGCTGTTCTACACACACACACACACACACACACACACACACACCTCTGTGTGCTTCTGTACTACTGAAGATTTTGTACCTTGGTCCAGCAACACACAGGGCTCCAGGTAAACCTTAGTTCTGTCGACAGATTACTATGATAATCTCCTTAGTGTTCATCAGCCCGGCAAGATTTGCTTTCTCTCCAAATTGATTGACCCCTGTCAACACATTCGAAGTTGATGCCTGTCCAATCTGCAATTCATTATGAGGAGTTGTTAGCATAACAAAAAATATAACTGCACCTTCGTGTATAATGGGCATTCAGTACACATTGCACAACCCCTCCCTGCCTTTCAGTGGCCTGTCAGAGCTGATCTAAATCAACAAGTAAACTAGGAAAGCTTTATTGCCCAAGTAGGATTTTTAGCTCCCAGAATGATAAGGATATTATGACAGGTATTGATTTCCTAAGATGGCAGTCAGCATTGAAAGATGGAGCTGGTGTTTTTCTTTTTTTCTTTTTTTTGTTCTCGCCTGATATTATCCATATTGGGAGTCTGTCTGAACAGCACGTAGGATTGCTCAGGCTGCTGATAAACTGAGAAGCCACGTATATGGGGGGAGTCATGACCAATCAATGTATATTAAGTAGCTATCAAAATGAGGAAATACGATATTTTCACATCTTTCTCCTACAGCAGTGTTTAACAGACCTTCCCACCTCCCAATCTTTGTCTAATGAAGACAAGGACAAGAGATGTGTCATGCCCCTGTCGGAGTCTGAAGCCAAGGAGGAAGATGAACAGCTGACAGGGAGTGGGAGTGTGGCTCCATTGGCTGTGGATGAAACCGGGGAAGGGCAAAGTCCAGCTGAGCAGAGCAGGGAAGATGTATAACAAGGGAGAGGAAGTTCAGTGGAAGACCCAGACACACACCCCTCTTCATCCGAGGGCATGCAGAGAGAAATGGAGAAGAGAGCAACATGGGTTGTATGGCTTAAAGGGGAGGAAAGGGCCCTAATTCCCTTCATTAGCCACAGCTGGGAAGAGAGTTTAAAAGAGATGCATGCTGAGTGAGGCAGCTGCTGGGAGCAAACATGAGTTTATCTTGTGTTGACTTTGGTTATCTGTGTTTTTGGCATCCTCCCAACCATGTTGAGTTATTGCCGTGCCTTTACGTCTGGAATTCTTGCTCCTGCCCTGCCGGACTAATTACCTCATTTTGCCTTGATTGGACTTATAGTTACAGTTTTTGTTGACCACGTTTTGGACTTGATTCTCTGCAGCCAAAGACTGTTCCTGGGAGACTTTTTCTCCAGCCGGAAGGTAACCAGGACATTGGGGACAAAGTTGGAGCTAATAAAGGGACTCCTACTGATTATCTGACTGTGTTACCTTTGTGCCACACCCTGGGTCATCACAGGATGATATCAGTCTTCCAATATTTGAGGGGCTGTCGCAGAGAAGAGGGGGTCAACTTATTCTCCAAAGGCAGGTTAAGAAGGAACAGATGGAAGCTTATCAAGGAGAGATCCAATCTAGAACTAAGGAGAAATTTCCTGATGGTGAGAACAATTAATCAGTGGAACGGCTTACCTCCAGAAGTTGTGGGTGCTCCATCACTGGAGGTTTTCAAGAAGAGATTGGACAGCCATTTCCCTGGAATTGTATAAAGTCTCCTTGAACAGGCAGTTTGGACTAGAAGATCTCCAAGGTTCCTTCCAACTCTGTCCTACATTCTGTAATACTCAGAAATATGGATCACTTTGGTAAATATCCCCAGCACCTTCCATTCATCATTTTTTATTTGATGAAGAGTGCAGCTTTTCTCATTAGTACGCTCTGAGCCAGAACAGCTATACTTGGAGAAGAATAATTCTTTAAAAAACCACAGCACTGTGTTCTTTCTATGCCTAATTACATTCTTCTCCTGTCCTTTTGATCATGCCCATGCTGAAAACATATTTGGAGAACCCAAACTGTATTTCAAGTATGATTGATAGAGATCCAGTTCAAGGTGCTGCTTTTAATCTTTAAAGCCCTTTGTGTCATGCCTGAAAGGCAGACTCTCCCTAGTTAGACATGGCAGAGAAAGCAAGTTGTGAGTATCATTGCTAGGGACATTATTTGGTGGGTCTCAGGAAATAAGTTTTCTCTGACATGGTGCCTGCCTTATGGAACATCCTTTCCTTTCCCCCTGAAATTAGACTAGCTCCATGTCTGTTGATACTCCCAAAAGTTTACAAGACCTAGTTATCTTATCAGGTCTGGAACTGGAGACTGGCTTGATTAGGTTGTTGAGATGGCCATTCTTATCCTCTTTCCGGATATGGTTTCTATTTTTGGTTTTTTTTATGATATTTTTAATAGGGAGTTTTATATTTTTTACATTTGTTGTTTAATCTAATCATGTGCCCTGCCCAGAGTTGCTTTTAATGAGATGGGTGGCTTTATTCATTTGATTGACAAATAAGTAAAATAGAATCTAGGCTGAATGACCAAGTAATCAGCATGTCATGTTCTCTAAACAGCAGAGCCAAGTCAGTCACTCAAAACTCTGATTGTACAAAGACAAAACTATTTTACAACTCCAAAGAAATGTCCAGTTTTATATATATATATAACATTGACTACCAGTAATTAATGGTTTAATGTCTCCTCAGATGGTGGCTGATCTTGTTGGGTTCAGAAGCTAAGCAGGGCCAGGCCTGTTTTGTCCTTGGATGGGACTCTACCAAAAATCCCAAGACAATAAGTGAGACTGACAAGTTGGGTGGAGAGGAGGACCCATCACAAAGTCAACAGTTGAGCAAATCACTTTGACATTATAACCAAGAAAACTCCATGGATGTGTGTCATCTGAATCACCAGGAGAATGACTCCAGATCTCGCTCAAAGAAGAAAAGTGTGAGTATAACGTGATATAGGCCAACAATAGAAAATAATTTTATTTTGGCTTCAGCACACACCCACCTCCGCTTTTTCTTCTTTTTCCAAGGTGGAAGCACACCTAAAAATGTATCAGTGAGTACTGAATAATTTACCGATAAGTAAGCAGGAAAAAAAACTTATGAACAAATGTGTGTTGTTGTAACACAGAATAATTGGGCATGCCTCTGTCCATCTGTAGAATAGAACAAAAGAAATGCTGGTGGAATCTAGTAGTTGTAATAAGTCACCCAAGTCCTAACCTTAACCCCTCCAATTAGCAGTTTCCAACTGCTGTGGAGCTGTCATAAAAATCACATAATGTCAAGTCTTCCCAAAGGCATTTGCAGAAGTTGACTCTTCCACCAAAATATTGAACACAGCAGCACAACAATGCAGCCATGCAGCTGGACATCTGTCCTTTTGGGGCATGGGGCTGCATGATGTACATGCAAAAAGGGCAGGGTTTCTGTGGTGATACCACAACATTGCTTTCCTCATTTATCCCTGTTCATATTAGAAATATTGTTTTTCCTTCTCTTTATGATAGTAAAACTCAGGATCACTAAGTAAAATGTATTGGTTAATCTGAGTTTCAAGCTGAAAGTTTTTTGCCAAAAGAAACCCATTGTGTGTATGTTTCGTTTATGTATAGAGTGATAATGACAGCCTCTTAGTTACTGGAGGTAAATTAAAAACAAATTCATGGAATATAAATAAGTTGTGGTTTCTGATACTGAATTCAGCGAAGGATCACTAATATTGTGCCTGAAACAGAGAGAAAAAAGGGAGGCATGTCTCTATGTAACAGACTAACAGAGGTTGGCATAGTAACAAGTTTTGTGAAATAGGGAGAAAGGGCAACTCGACCTGCAGTTAGAAGTTTTCTGTGAATTTTCAGGATTTAATAGAGACTCAGTGAAAAGCACCAATTCATAATTTCATAATTTTCCTCTTTATTAAATAGCTGTAATGGTGATTTAATAAATACGTGCATAGGTCTGTTTCTAAATGATATGCACCTTCTAATATAGAGTTAAAGAAGGGCTTACACTCCTCCTCCTCCATCACCACCACAACCACCACTTCCTCCTCCTCTCTTCTTCCTCCTCCTCCTCCATCATCATCACCACACCACTTCCTCCTCTTCCTCTTCCTCCTCCTCCATCACCACCACAACCACCACTTCCTCCTCCTCCATCACCATCACCACCACCACTTCCTCCTCTTCCTCCTCCTTCATCACCACCACAACCACCACTTCCTCCTCCTCCATCACCATCACCACCACCACTTCCTCCTCCTCCTCCTCCCTCTCCTCTTCCCTCTCCCCCTCCTTCTCCTCCTCCATCACTATCACCACTTCCTCCTCTTCCTCCTCCTCCTCCATCACCACCACAACCATCACTTCCTCCTCCTCCCTCTCCCTCCTCCTCCTCTTCCTCCTCCTCCTCCATCACCACCACAACCACCACTTCCTCCTCCTCCTCCCCTCTCCTCCTCCTCCTCTTCCTCCTCCTCCTCCATCACCACCACAACCACCTCCTCCTCCTCCCTCTCCTCCTCCTCCTCTTCCTCCTCCTCCTCCATCACCACCACAACCACCACTTCCTCCTCCTCCATCACCATCACCACCACCACTTCCTCCTCCTCCTCCATCACCACCACAACCACCACTTCCTCCTCCTCCATCACCATCACCACCACCACTTCCTCCTCCTTCTCCTTCTCCTCCTCCATCACTACCACCACTTCCTCCTCCTCCTCCTCCTCCTCCTCCTCCTCCTCCTCCTCCATCACCATCACCACTTCCTCCTCCTCCTCCTCCTCCCCCCCCTCCTCCATCAGGACTGTGCCCTTTTCCATTCTGTGGACCATTCTCCAACTGAAAGGCTTCAGCATCCTGAAACTGCCCAAACTAATGAAATTTTCCAAGACTCTATACGTTGTTCATTAAAACCTTCAACTGCAAGAATTGAGGTCTACCTTAGTTGTCCGCCACTTACTTCTGTTTTACTTCTTCACTTGCCCTGTTTTAAGAGTCCAACTCCAAATCCAGTCCAGCATACGTTAACCCTCCTTCTCCCTTTTATAGAAACACATCCTATGAGAAATAATAAATTATGTTCTAATTCCAGTTTTTCTTGATTACCAAAAAAAAATAGCACAAAGCTTAACTTTGGGTTTCTGCGTGAATGAACAGTCAGCAGACAGTCATGGCTGAATGTAGGGCATCACACCATTCCCCCAAACAGATTAATGAAAGGAAATATCTGGAAGAGAAAATGGCAGGATGGCATGATGAAAACGTTTCTATTTTCCCGCAATATTTTATTCCCAGGCGGACTTATTAAGCCCTACTTCCAGTCTTCAAATTCAGAAACTGGAAATTGGAACAAGGAAGGTGCAGAAAATGAGACACAACCGGTATTTATTGCCTTTTATGGATTGACAGGTAAATAGTGCTCATTAGCAAGCAAGCAAATCTCAGAAGGTAACGGATTTTAGTTGACGTTCCAGGGGTTTGGAAACCACTCATGATTAGATTGGAAGGGAGACCACCAAGTGATTCCCCAGGAGTACAGATAGAATTAGGAAGGTTTTCTGAAAAATTCTAGAAAAAAGACACGAGGGAAATTAATTCCATATCATCAGCAAGAAAACTATGTACATAACAAACAAGCTCAAATTGAAGAATTATCTTTAGTAAGGTATCTAGTTTAGAATTATCATAGAATTATCCCCTATGGCCTTTCAATAATACAGTTCTAATAATACAAGGTGAGATCTTTTCACTCTCTTGGGTTTATTAGTATCATTCTTCAAGAGAGAAATTTTGTAGAGCTTTTACTGCAGACTTTTTTTGGGGGTGGGGGAGATAAATAACAATGTTCAATTTTAGACTTATTAACAGAAGTGGAAAGAAAAGGTTCATCTTTTTTCCCCTTTTCATAAATAAATAACACTTTCCCCATTTCCTGCTTTACAGGTCAAGTAAAGCTCTTTATTAAAATCCATTTATAATGTTTCCTAGCTATAATTTATATGGGTTTCATCTTGTTTCATTGCATTTTATTTTGCTCGCTTATGCCGTCTTTTCTTTACTGCATTCTGATGAGGTCTGTTCCCCCCCACCACTCCCCAATTCCACCTTTCTGACTTTAATAGTAACATTTCCTTCCTTTCTGAAGAAGTCTCTTCATTTTCCCCATCCACTTATATCAAATGCATTAATCACAGTGCTGCACATCTAGCATCCCTGGTGCCCGATGCTCACTGAGCATCACTGACACCACATCCTGCAAATGTCTACTGCCAGCCTCCCCCACATTATGCCTTTCATATATTACAGACTTTCATGCACCCCTAATGCTACTGTTTAATCCATGGGGCTTTATGATCTAGTGATTCAGGCACTGGGCCATTAGTTTCCAATGGATGGGAACTAACCAAGGAGAGAAGTAACCTAGAACTAGGGAGAAATTTCCTAACAGTGAGAACAATTAACCAACTTGCCTTCAGAAGTTTTTTTTTTTGTGTGTGTGTGTGAATATTTTATTTTTATAACAAAAACTACAAATAAAACCATCTTTCAGTTATACAGTGTGTCATCTGGGTACATATAACTTGTGCATATATTAATATTTGTATACATTTCTTGCTAAGTTTACATTCATATTATAACCTATCCAGCCTTATATATCATAATATGATATTGTGACAGTGTCATTTAATGTCTCACTTTATTTTCCAACCATCTATAAAATAAATCCCGAATCTTGTAATACTCCTTTTCTTCTTGTTCTCTAATTTCCAGTGTTAACTTGCTCGTTGCCTGCAGAAGATGTGGGGGCTCCATCACTGGAGGTTTTTAAGAAGAGACTGGACAACCAATTGTCTGGAATGGTATAGGGCAGGAGTGTCAAACTCAAAGCCCGGGGGCTGGATGCGGCCCCGCAGGGTGCTTAGAGCTGGCCCGCTGGGCCACCCTGGAAACAGTAAAGGACTGGCCTGTGGTGCCTCTGCCAGTGAAATTGGAGCTCAGGGCCACGGCCCCCGATGTTTTGGGCAAGTTGCAGGACACCCACAGCCGAAAATGGAGCCAGAGCTGTTTCACTAGTCAGGCCACCATCGCACCCCAACACAAGTACATAAGCGACCTGCCCACCCCAGCCCCCCAAGGTCAAAACAACCCTGATGCAGCCCCAATGAAATCGTTGAGACACCCCTTAGGGGGAAAGCTTACTATGGATCCAGACCCGAGTGAGCTGGCCTCTGTGGGAAAAAGTTGAGAATGGGACGTTATAAAAGAGGACAAAGAATACCACATTTGTTAATTCCTACATTTGTATATTAAACAGTCCCATTCAAGTCAAAACTTGATTTCCCCCACAACTGAAAAACCAGTAGGCCAGGGATGGGGAACCTTTTATGGCTCACTCAAGAATTCTGGGAGTTGAAATCCATAAGTGATAAAAGAGCCAAGTTTCCCTACCCCTGGTATAGGAGGTTGGATTAGAAGACCTCCAAGGTCCCTTCCACCTCTATTCTGATTGGTTGGTTGGTTGGTTGTGTCAACCCTGAAGTTGGTCTCATTGAGGCCATTTTTCAAGCTTCAGTGTTGCCACACTGGACCTGAGGGATAGTGAGGGGGGAATGGAGATAGCTGGGCTTTTGTAGCCAAAACAAAATAGTTTCTCCTGTGAACCAAGGACATTCTAACAGCTGGCTGAAAAAAGGAAGAGGAGGGAAGTAATCAGGCAACCAGCTAGCACCTAGATTGGACAATGTGACTTATTGTTTGGGGGAAAGGGAAACTTTCATTTTTTAATTAGGTGAAAACTGCAGGAACTCTCAGTCTGTGCTGATATGATATCTCCAAATAAAACTGTTCTTTGAGGAATCTACCCGCCTTGGAGTTCTGTTTGCTATGGGTGTGTTACTTGGAACATTGACAGATTGATTGACTGTGAGTTCTAATCCCATCTTAGACCTGAAAGCCAACTGGGTGACTTTGGACCATTCACCGGGAGACTGTGAGTTCTAATCTCTCCTTAGACATTGCAGAACTGATTTACTTAACAAGTGCAGTGATTTGCTTAACAACCATGGCAAAAAGATCACAAATTTAAGTATGACTCACTTAAGAACCACTTTGTTTAGTAATGGACGTGTTGGTCCCAATTTCAGTCATAAATTGAGCACTACATGTACAAATTCTTGCTCCATGTATGTATCTGGGCTTGACCACGAGTTGCAGAGAAACTTCATACGAGAGGCAATGGTACCTGTGCCAACTAATGTTCAAAATAATAACCCAAAATGATCCCCAAAATTAATAACTTTCCTGTGGTGATATCATCATACAGATACTACTAATTACTTAATCCCATTGCAACATCTGTAGAAAGTATGTAAGCCACAGCATTTTCACAATTGCTACCATGTATGAGTTATATGGAAACCTATGAAGGCTCCAGAATTCTGGAAAACTACATTATCTAGAATTAAATGAGTTTTATTGAAACCTGTTCTCCTTTTATACAAGCAAGTTAATGTATTGAAATATTTACACACATAAAGGAGAGCCATATGTCAATGTGACGGAAAGCAAGCATTTGAAATATGCCTGATCAGTCAATCAAAGCGTTACTTCTTGTTTCTGCTTGTATAATTGTTTATCCCCCATCCCTACCTGCTTTCTTAAAAATAGCACCTTTGAGTTTTTAAATCCATTTTAAATCTAGCTCCAGTTGTGCTGGAGCTAGAAAGTTCTTGATACAACAGATCTGGGTAAGTGCAAAGTGTCAAGCTTGGATGAATCTGTCGTGACTATTCACATTTCACAAGGTCAGACTACAGTCGAGCGGTTCTTAGCTGATGAGTGCAAAGTTGTCTGGGTGAAATACATTTTACTGAGAAGTCTACACACATGAGCATTTTAACCGGGACGAGCCTCGCAGACAAAGAAGAATCCAAGCGGCGGATCCGCGTAAAAGCAAGGCCTCGTTCTTGCAAGGGATCCGCTGTAAATCCAAGTTAGAATTTTCTGTCCCGAAGTTGGTTGGGGAGACGACGGGCAGTGAGGGAGGGAAAAATTGAGGAGACACCGCTGCCGCTACCACTGCTACCGCTTCGCCCGGAGAGAGAAGGAGGAAAGCCCGAGGAGTGCCAGAAGGAGGAAAGCCCGAGGAGCGCCGGCCGGGTGAATCGCTCCTGAGCGAGAACGCTCCAAACGTGGCTTTTCCCCAACTTTGAGAGTTTCCCTCAACTGCTGAGTGAGAACACTGTGTTACAACTTCCTGTTTACAGAGTAATAGCGATCTGCTATTCAAAAAGCGATAAATTCCTCTCATCAGCTGCTAGTAAAACAATCAACCCGTTCCTTGCAGACTCCTAATACTACCTCATTACCTCAAAACTTACAACTTTTCTACCTCATCACCTATATCAACGATTAGATAATCAATTTCTATAAAATATTTTATTAATGGTTTTATTAATTTATTGTTTTTAATTGATTAGTGTGATTAGAGTGTTTAGTGCAAACAGTGTGATTACTGACTAGATTAAAATATCAAAATTCATGTAATTTAATTGAATAGCAAAATCATTGATTTAGTGAATTTAAATGAACAGTGTGATTAATAATTAGTGTAATTAATTGATTAGTGATTAGAGTAATTAATTGATCAGGCTGATTGTTGCTCAGGAATATTATCTGACTTGAGAGATTACTACAATTGATTGTTTGATATTGTTTGATGTAATATTGGCTATATAGATTACCCAAAATTGTTCCTTTAATTAATTCAATCAACGTACTATTTTACCAATCCTACCATGCCAAAAAGTAAATCCTACGCCAAACCACAACCTAAAGAGAAGATAATCCCCACCAATGAACCACAAGACTCCTGCACATGCCTTAAATGCTACAAAAATCTAAAGGATAATAAATACTCCATCATATGTTCTCTGTGTAAAAATACACTCATCATGACTGCTTGGGATTACCTGAGCAAATGATTAAATACCTAGAATCATCCAATGAGTATCCATATTTCTGCAAATCATGCATACCCAAACTGGATCTGTCTGAAAGAGATGATACCATCGAAACCATTGAAACATCCCCAATCATCGAAACCATTAAAACATCCTCAACACCATAGTAGCATCCCTGGACGCCGTAAAAGAAAGAATAACCAACCTTGAAAAAAAGACACAACGCAAAAACCTGAACATAAAATAGCTACAAACCACATCTCCACCCATCAACCACAATCCAATCCAAAACCCAATCCACAAATAAACACAACCCAGACAAATATTGATATCCCAATCCTCATCAGAGAAGCTGTTGAGCGTGAACGGAAACGTCCAAATGCCATCTTATTTGGACTAGAAGACATCAATGTCAATGATGACATCACAACTGTCCGAAACATCATCAGAGATTATCAAGCATCAACCATCTCCGCTGATGAAATACTTGACATTTCCTGATCGACCGAGAGCTCAAAAATAGAGACGGCTCTGTGGCCCCACGCTTGTGCAGGGTCATTTGCAAAAACGAATCAAGCAAACGTAAATTCATTTATACTATAAACTCACTCGCCAAAACCAACACCAACCACAAGAACCTCCGTTGCCGCCTGACCTAACCATACAGCAACGTGCCCACTCCCGTACTCTGCATCGAACTCAAAAACCGCCTAGACAATGGAGAGAAGGACCTGTACCATGCTGACTGTATCAAAAGTAAGCCACGCAACCCAATTCTCAACTTTTACCCTCAATCACAACCCTACCTCAACCCATCCACAATCACCCAAGACTAGGCACGCACGCCCCAACTACCTCAATTCTAACTACTGCCGGACTTAAATGCAAACTACTCAATACAAGAAGCCTCGTGAATAAAATACCTGAATTTCTCATCTTCCTTAATACGGCTAACTTCGACATTATATTTGTCTGTGAAACATGGCTCAATGCATCTCTCCCGACTCCATTACCACAGTAAGAGACTATCATGTTTACTGATCAGATCGTGAAAATCGTCGAGGAGGTGGTGTTGCTATATTCTATAAAAATCCTTACATCTAAAAATATCCAAGTTACCCAGGAGCTTGCCCTTCCTGAAACCATCATCTGTGAACTATCCTTAAATATCACACCGATTCTTACTATGTTACAGAGCACCTGATTATGACATCGAACATGTAAACAAGCTAAATACATTACTAACATGGGCTACATCCTGCCCATACCCTTTTATCTTTCTTGGAGATTTCAATCTACCTCACATCGACTGGACCCTAAATAATTGTACAACTGAAATCATACACACAACCTTCTACAATGCTATTACAAATCTGGGACTGGAACAACTAGTAACCAACAACACTAGACTAAACAACTGCCTCGATCTCATCTTCTGCAATAGTTTGAATTTAATTTACGGAATACAAACTAAAGAACCCTTTTCCAGCAGTGACCACAATATGATTGACTTTTGTCTCAACATACGCCCACACAAAAATCACCTCAATGATGTAATCCCCAATTATAACTTCAAAAAGGCAACTATGATCTTATAGACAACGACCTCTCATCCCTTGATTGGCAATCTCTATTCTCTGGATGCAATACCATTGAAGACCATTACAACATATTCTTACTTGAAATCAAAAGAGTCATCATACTATATGTTCCAACAACAACTCCCAAAACAAAACAAAAAGAAGATTACCCATATCAATAAAGAAACTTCAATCCAAAAAGAGATCACTCTGGCGGAAAAACAAATCTGGTCACGTTGCCAATTTCAAAAACCGATACAAAAACTTATGCCACCAGATAAAGACCGAATGCACCAATTATCACATTAAACAAGAAGAAAACCTTCTAAGCACCAATTCCACCCGTGCTTTTTACAATTTTGTAAACAACAAACTAAAAGACTCAAGGTCCATCCCTCCCTTGATAGGACCTGATGGTAAAGACTGCAACGACGACACCATTAAAGCCAACATCTTTAACACATTCTTCGCTCAGTATTTGTAAACAGCAATGGATCTTGCCCAGTATTTCCTAACCATACCACAGATAACAACAATGACCTAATACATATCGATTTCACAGAAGACAATGTTGAAAAATCACTACGCAATCTAAAACCATCCCTATCTATTGGACCGGATGGAATATGTGCCTATTTCTTAAGAAAGCTATCCACTGCCATAGCCAAACCTCTAAGCATAATCTTTGAAAAATCTTTCAGGACCAGCTCCTTGCCTAACCTATGGTCACAAGCCACAGTCATCCCCATCTTCAAAAAGGGAGACCCAAGCCTAGTTGAAAATTACAGACCAATCTCCTTATGCTGCGTCACCTGCAAAGTCATGGAATCAATTATTAACCAATCCATCATCCTCCACTTAGAGACAAACAACCTACTCTCCAATAAACAATTTGGTTTCAGAAAAAAACTATCCTGTAATCTGCAACTCTTACACTGCAAAAACATATGGACGACACAACTCGACCAGGGCAAAGCAATAGACGTAATCTACATAGACTTCTGTAAAGCCTGTGATTCAGTGGTACACGACAAACTACTCCTAAAAATAAAATCCTATGGTATATCTGGACAACTGAATAACTGGATAGAAGCATTCCTATCAAACAGACAACAAATGGTCAAAATCGGGAGAGTCCTATCAAATCCAGTACCTGTCAATAGTGGTGTCCCTCAGGGCAGTGTTCTAGGACCAACTCTCTTCATACTCTACATAAACGACCTCTGTGATCATATTAAGAGCAATTGCGTTCTCTTCGCTGATGATGTAAAGCTGTTCAATACTACAGACAATACTGCTACCCTACAAAAAGATCTTGACTATGTATCCGAATGGTCAAACAAATGGCAACTTCAAATCTCAACAAATAAATGCTCTGTCTTACATATTGGCAAAAAAATCAGAAAATAAAATACAAGCTGAATAGTCAAGACCTTGTTGATGACCCAAGCTCTGTAAAGGACCTTGGAATACTCACCTCTAATGATCTGAGTGCTAGAGCCCACTGCAACTACATAGCCAAAAAGGCATTAAGAGTTGTTAACCTAATCCTACGTAGCTTTTTCTCTGGCAATATCACACTACTAACCAGAGCATACAAAACATTTGCTAGACCAATACTCGAATACAGTTCATCAGTCTGGAACCCTCATTACGTATCTGATATTAGCACAATTGAGAAAGTCCAGAAATATTTCACAAGAAGAGTTCTCCACTCTTCTACTCGTTGTAGAATACCTTATGCCACCAGACTTGAAATTCTAGAACTAGAAAACCTTGAATTACGCCGCCTTCGGTCTGACTTAAGCATGGTATATAAAATCATACATTGCAATGTCCTACCTGTCAATGAATACTTCAGCTTCAACCATAACAACACAAGAGCACACTATAGATACAAACTCAAAGTAAACCGCACCAAACTTGATTGCAGGAAATACGACTTCAGCAATAGAGTAGTCAATGTCTGGAATACTCTACCCGACTCTGTAGTCTCTTCCCCAAACCCCAAAAACTTTAACCTTAGACTGTCTACCATTGACCTCACCCCTTCCTAAGAGGTCTGTAGGGGCGTGCATAAGCGCACCAACGTGCCTACCGTCCCTGTCCTATTGTTTCTCTATTCTTTTATTTTTCTTATATGTACCCATCTCATGTATTCACAACTATGTATACACTTATACTTATTATCCTGTAAACAATTGACAAATCAAATAAATAAAATAAATAAATAAATAACTTTTCCCAAAGTGGCAGCATGTTGCTGTGCTTGTTCATTCTCAAATGTTTAGGAGGATTTCACTAGTTGGTATTTAGATGGGAGTCTATGCAAGAGCTGGTGATAATATGGTACTGGACCTTGCTTGAGCTTAGATAATGCTACTTTTTGTGGTATGTTAAAGAGCTCCAGTAAAAGAGTATAAAGAATAGGGTAGAGTAGAGTAGAGTAGAGTAGAGTAGAGTAGAGTAGAGTAGAGTAGAGTAGAAAGAGAAGAGAAGAGAAGAGAAGAGAAGAGAAGAGAAGAGAAGAGAAGAGAAGAGAAGAGAAGAGAAGAGTTGTAAGGGACCTTGGAGGTCTTCTAGTCCAACCCCCTGCTTAGGCAGGAAACTCTATACCATTTCAGACAAATGGTTGTCCAATCTCTTCTTTAAAACTTCCAGTGTTGGAGCATTCACAACTTTTGTTTATTATTTGCTTGCAGACATTTCATTACTCAACTAGGTAACATCATCAACACTAGTGAATGTGGGTTTACTCCCTATTTATACAGTATCTTGCTTTGCCGATATGAGAGTGGGAGAGAATGCAGTAGTTCCTTGATTAAGGGATTAGTTTCTATTTTATTGTTTGTCCGGTATTCATCCTTGCTTATCTGGGTGTTGGTTGCTGGAGAGGATGTGTTCTCTTTTTGTTTGTTTGTTTGTTTCCTTCTTAGCTTTTTATTATTTCCTTTGGTAATGATGGGTAATCAAATGATTGCAAGCAAACAACCAAACGCAGAGAGCACCAATGTTAAACAGCCAACTTCCTTGCAGTTTTCTTTTTTGTTTTAACTTAGTCATCTCACTTGAGAGGTGTAGCATTTATTTAGTGCTGTTTTACAAGCATCCCAGACAGGTGTTGTATAAGATCCAGTAATAGAATGGAAATTCACACATTTTATTATTAATATTTCTATGTCTGGACTTTATTTAGTTATGCATAGCAGGCTGGCAAATGAGAGAGGGAAAGAGAGAGATTTCCCAGACTCTGGGCTAGGGTGAGATATGAGATTTAAGTGAAACGTTTTATAGGATTTTAGAAGATGTTTTTCCACCACGATGATTTTCTTTTTTATTTGTGCTTGTTGCTCTATATGTTTGTTTTTAATTCTGTGTGCTACATTGCTTACTCTTGTAGATGGGTTGGGTGGCATTATACTTGAAATGTAAACCTAATATCAGAACCTTCATTAAAAAGCCACAACTAAGAATGTTCTTTCTATGTCAACTCAGAAAGCTCAGATTGCCCAACTATCCACTGATACACAGGAATTATTGAGTCTTGTCATTTGTACTTCTAGAATTATCTGGTTTGGCACAGCAATCAAGCAGGAGCGGTACAGACTTCAACAGAGAGTTAGGAATGCAGAAAAAAAATAATTGCAACCAGCCTTCCTTCCTTCATGTATACTGCATGAACCAGAAAGAGGGTTGAAAAAATATCTGCAAACCCCCTCATATCCTGGACATAAGCTGTTTCAACTTCTCTCCTCAAGACACCACTATAGACCATTGCATGCCAGTACAAACCACTAACAACAGCAGAGAAGATTAGAGGAAACTTGCTTCCTGTTATGGAGAATACTGCTTATTAGCGCTATGTGCTTAGAGCCTGAAGCATTGTTAGAGACCCCACACACCCACTTCACAGTCTGTTTCTGTTGCTTCCTTCTGGGAGAAGGTTTCGAAGTATTCCTAGCAGGACTACCAGATTCTGTACCAGCTTTGTTCCCTATGCCATCCGTCTGATTCATTTTTCTCGCCATGTACATGTATACATCCAAACTAGACTGTGTTGTTTCTCTGAGTCATATATGTGGGTATATGCATAATTTTGTATTTATTTATTTTGTCATGTTCATGTCAGGTATAATGGAGGTGGTGACCCTTTGAGGGCTGTATGCAATGAAATTTCATTTTCACGTATGCCAATTAGTGTACATTCAAAGTGACAATACAGTTATTATTCTACTCTAACTAGACACAAAGATAGTTGTTTCCTCCATGCCACCACTCTGCTAAACACCAAACTGCCACAGCATTGCCTTATGCCTAAATGTATTTACCCATGTATTGCTATTATCCTTGTCATCTTCTCAGCCTTCTCATCTTTCTCACCTCTCATCTTTCCTACTACCTTCAGCTATTGGTAGATTATGATTTATCAATTGGTGTTGTATCTTATGATTTATTATTGCACCTTATGATTTATGATCTATGATTTGTCACTTTGTTGTTTGTATGTACACTGAAAGCTTATGCACCAGAGACAAATTTCTTGTCTAATCACACTTAAATAATTCTATTCTATTCTATTCTATTCTATTCTATTCTATTCTATTCTATTCTATTCTATTCTATTCTATTCTATTCTATTCTATTCTACACTACTCTATTCCTATTCCTATTCCTATTCCTATTCCTTATCCTATTCCTTATCTTTATCCTTATCCTTATCCCTATCCCTATCCCTATCCCTACCCCTATCCCAATCCCTATCCCTATCCCTATCCAGATTCTATCCTATCCTATCCTATCCTATCCTGTCCTGTCCTGTCCTGTCCTGTCCTGTCCTGTCCTGTCCTATCCTATCCTATCCTATCCTATCCTATCCTATTTATTCTATTCCTACTTGGAAGCTAAGCAGGGCCAGTCCCATTTGGTTCTTAAATGAGAGTCTATCATGGAATTCCAGGACCGTAGACTAGGCTAGAAATTGAAAAAAAAAATCATAAATGAAGACATCAGCAAAATCAATGCTTAGTGCTAAGAAACTGCATGGATGAATCCAGTATATAAGATCTACTTGTAAACTGAGCAGGATTAGAAACCAGCACTTGGATGAGAGAATAAAGCAGAATAATCAAACACTTACAGGAATATGATTGCTCAATAGTCAAAGATGCTGAGCTTGTCAATGGGAAAGCTGTCAACTCAGGTTCAACACCCAAGCCCTGCATGATGGGGTGAGTTCCTGTTACTTGCCTCAACTCCAGTCCACCTAGCAGTCTGAAAGAATGCACTAGATAAATGGATACCAGTTTGGTGGGAAGATAACTGCATTCTGTGTTTTCTCAGCAAAGAGACATGGCCGCAGAAATGTCTTTGGACCACGCTGGCTCACTCAGCTAAGAAACGGAGATTAGCACCACACACCTAGAGTCAGATACAATAGGACCAGGGGAAAACTTTACCTTTAGCATTAATTACACACTGTTCGAGGTGACGTGGTGGCTCAGTGGCTAAGACGCTGAGCTTGTCGATCAGAAAGGTTGGCAGTTTGGTGGTTTGAATCCCTAGCGCTGTGTAACAGAGTGAGCTCCCATTACTTGTCCCAGCTTCTGCCAACCTAGAAGTTCAAAAGCACGTAAAAAATGCAAGTAGAAAAATAGGGACCATTTTGGTGGGAAGGTAACAGCATTCTGTGCACCTTCAGCGTTGAGTCATGCCAACCACATTACCACGGAGACGTCTTCGGACAGTGCTGGCTCTTCAGCTTTGTAACAGAGATGAGCACCGCCCCCTAGAGCTGGAAATGACCAGCACATATGTGCGAGGGGAATTTTACCTTTACACACTGTTCTCAGCTATGCCATAACTAAGGAACTTGTAACAATCTTGTACTCTGCGGGCCATTACAATTATTTAGTTTAGAAAAAAAACCCACCACAATTTCTTTTTCATCCTAATGAATAAGAATAGAAAATTGTGAAAGATTTCTTCAGCACGTGATAAATACGAGATTTCCTTTCTTACCCTCCTCCTTCCAAAATTCTTAGAAGCTGCTCAATTGAGGCATAATTTAAATACTTGACAAGTTTTCATAAAGCGCCTTCTCTGAATTGTTGGTCTTGTCATATAATTTATCTCAATAATGGGGATGACTTGAGTTGATCCTGACTGGAATTTGTAAAAATAGAAGAATTGAGGGTGGAGAAAATGAAGCCTTTTGAATTTGTACAGAAGTTTGTGTGTTTGTGCGTGTATGTTTGTGTGTGTGTGTGTGTGTATCACCTTGACTCTTTCTGACATTACATGGCATGATGTGATGGCTTAAAATAGCTAAGTGCTAATGGTATGTCAACAATATAAAGTGTCATTCAATAGGTATTACAGGAACTCTGATGAATGAAGGCAAATATACATTTCCCAAGATCTTGATTGCAGGAAATACGACTTCAGCAATAGAGTGGTCAATGTCTGGAATACTCTACCCGACTCTGTAGTTTCTTCCCAAACCCCAAAAACTTTAACCTTAGACTGTCTACTATTGACCTCACCCCTTTCCTAAGAGGTCTGTAGGGGGCGTGCATAAGCGCACCATCGTGCCTACCGTCCCTGTCCTATTGTTTCTCTTATTCTTTTATTTTTCTTATATGTACCCATTTCATGTATTCACAACTATGTATACACTTATACTTATTATCTTGTAAACAATTGGCAAATCAAATAAATAAATAAATAAATAAAATAAAAATAAATAAAAATAAATAATGTTGTCCAGTCTGGGTCAGTCATTAGGACCAAAGGTTCATTCTTGTGAGATTTGGAATTCACGCTGAAGGTCATCTTCAGGAAACTTCTCTCTACTGGAATGTGTGAACTTTTTTTTAGCAAATGAAGCTTGTATCCCAGTTAGAAACTAGTTCTGATTGCAGTGTTATACTTTGATACTCAACTGCTTTGAAACTCATTGAATTTGGTAGTCAATGCATTTTGACACGAAATAGTTGGTCCAGTATTGGTCATTTGTTTGGTACTCAACACACAAGCTAGAACTTCTTGGTGTTGGTTGCCTTGTGAGTCACTAGATCTCTCTATATAAAAGTGTGTGTGTGTGTGTGTGTGTGTGTGTGTGTGTATGTGTGTGTGTGTTCCAGCATAACTCCGGAACGCCTTGAGCAATTTCAACCAAACCTGGTACACAAATGACTTACTCTCTGGAAAAAAATACTGTGGGGGTAAGACATCCCTAACACCCCTTGAGGTGTGTGTGTGCCTTAAAATGGCTTCTACTGCACAGTGGATTTGCCATGGTAATGGCTTCAGAGTACTCCAGTACTTCACAAGGGAGTTCTCTCTCGGCCCTCCAAGGAAACCTCAGGCGATTGGCCAAGTGCAAAAAAATGAAACACCAGTGTAGACAAGAAACTCCCGAGGAGAAGAATAGAAGACTTGCGATGCTGCGTGAGAGACAATACAACAGTATGAGTCCCGACTACAGGATTTCCCTGCCTAATACAGGATTGGGATGAATAAATACCTGGGCAATGCCTGGTTATTGGCTAGGACTAGCATTGATGACATTACCTAGTTTGGGTATTGAAACATCTGGGAGAAAGAAAGAAAGCTCAGATAGCACCAAGGAAACCTCAATACATTATTCCTTATGGGAAAAAAATGTTTAGGTCTCATCATTTTTTGTACTCATCACACATCTCAGAACCAATTAATGATGATAGCAAGGTACCACTGTATTAGAAATAATTCCAGGCTGAATTTAAGCAACAAACATTCTTTCAGCTATTATTAATTCCAAGCATCATAGTTGGTCCACAATATTTCTTGTTGGCAAAAAAATTAACAATCTGACTGTGGCTGAATTTTCCATTTGTTCTGAGCTTGTATGCTGGATGCAGAGGATGTTCATTTTATGAACATTACTCCAAGAACATCACTTTATTCATGTTTAACAAGAATGTCATGTTCACTCCATGGTGTTACAGCCCAATCTCTTCGAGTGGAGACTGATTTTAGGAATATAACCTTGGTATTTTAGATCCAACAGTACTTTTTGTAAGTCTCTCTCAAGGTTGACTGCACAGAAATATGGATTCTCCATTTTAACATGTTCAGTGTTCTAATTGTTGTTGTTCCAAAACCCATTCATGCATACAATGTGTGCTGTTCTTACAATAAGATAAAACTTTCTGCTGGGGATGATGAGTTCAAATTGCTTCCCCATTCAGGCAGAAATGAAACATTTTCTTCTTCACCTGTTCTCAAGAGCATGGACTCCAGGCATCCTGAAGAGGGTATCAGGGGAGAAATTATTTCCTTGGCATTTGATTGCTTGCAACTTGTAACATTTTGTAATTCATCATTTCACTCAAGGGCACCAAAGGAAGCTAAGAACTATCAAATCCAGAGTGGTTTTTTAAAAAATTCAGATAGGTAAGCTAAGCAAAAGAGGAATTGCATCAAGGAAACAGACTGGAGTGAGAGTTGTTTGATGCAAAAGTTATTAAATTAATCCAAAGACTGGGGGTAGTCAAAAGTCAGAAAAGACTTTCCCTCAAAAGGTGTATGAACAATGATATGTGGAGGGCTAACACCCTGGATTATTTTAAAGAGGATTAGATAAATTAATAGAAGGCGGTGCTATTAATATCTACTTGGACTGTGCAGGAACTGTAAAATCCACTTTGCAGCCAGCTCGTTAATGCTAGAAGTAACTTTGTGTGAATTTGAGAAGTAGCTTCTCCTGATTCAGGAACATTATCTGAGAGGGAAAAAAACAGATTCGTGACATCTGGCACAGAAAAAAAACATAGCCACCCAACATCTATAACTTCCTTGTTAGAGCCAATGGGATGAAATTTCCAGTAAAGTTAAAAGATTAAACTGGATGAAGCATAGAACTTTCATAGCAATTATTACAAAGATCTTTGAATGATATGCCTTTAAAATCTGCACTTTAAAGTGCTATATCTTTTCTCTCCTTTTTCACCAGAACCTGACAAAAACTACAAGAAGGGAAGACTGCTGTAAAAAAAAAAAAAAAAGGAAATGTGCTAATTTTCCTAGAAATCAATTCAAGGAGCTTAAAGCAGGGGTGGGATTCAAATTTCTTAACAACCAATTTTGTGGATGTGGCCTAATTTGTGGGTGTGGTTTGGTGGTCATGTGACTGGGTGGGCATGGCTGGCTGACTGGGCATGGCTTGGTGGTGATGTGACTGACTGGGCATAGCTTGTATGTAAATATTATAAATATTTATATAAATATTGAATTTTTATTAAGAAAGAGCAACTTTTACCCAAAATCAGGCAAAGCAGGCAGGCAGATTGAGTTGCTCACAGAATCACAGATTCATTTAGAGATCTATGATTCTGCAATCTGTTACCTGAGTCTGTCACATAAAATTTGCTTGCAAGAAAACTAATAAAATTTGCTAGCAAGCAAACTCACAAAATTAACTCACAAAATACCATGTTTGTACATATTGATTTTTTTATTAAAAAAAGAGCAACTTTTTTCCCAAAATCAGGCAAAGCAGGTAGGCAGAATCACAGTGGCATGATTTGCCAGTTCTCTGAACTGGGCAGAATCATAACAACCGGTTCTATAGAACCAGACCAACCAGGTAGAATCCCACCCCTGCTTCAAAGTATGCTCCTGTTGGAAGAATTAATATTTCCTAGGATATTTCATTTTTCTAGGAGAGGGGTGGGTGATAACTTCCTATACTCCTTTAAATCCTCACTGTACTTATCAAAAGTGCTCATGATTTGCTTATTTTATTGATGGACTAAAAATACAATGGAGGAATGTTCTCCATTTTATGAGAGCAAGTAACAAAAAAAAAAGTCAAGAGATGTTCGCTTGGTTTTGTGTTTCTGGTGTTGTTATTGTTTTTGCTTTTTTGGAATCCAGCAAAATTTCTGGATTTCACATCAAAAGCAGAACTTTACAAAATTAGGAACAGGGCCAGTTAGAACCATCCATCCCTCTTCACGTTCCCTTTTTCTCTATTCCTTTCCCTTTCCTTCTTGTCCCATCCTCTCTTCCTCTTTCTTTCTTTCTTTCTTTCTTTCTTTCTTTCTTTCTTTCTTTCTTTCTTTCTTTCTTTCTTTCTTTCTTTCTTTCTTTCTTTCTTTCTTTCTTTCTTTCTTTCTTTCTTTCCTTCCTTCCTTCCTTCCTTCCTTCCTTCCTTCCTTCCTTCCCTCCCACTCTTTCTTTTCTTCTTCCTTCCTTCCTCCTTCCCCTTCCCCTTCCTTCTTTTCTTTTCTTTTTTCTTTTTTCTTTTTTCTTCTTTCCTTTTTTCTCTTTTTTCTTTTCTTTTATTGTCATTTCTTTTCTTCAAACATAATCCCATTAATTCATGGATGTACCTAAAGAATCTAGTGTAATATAATTAGGTTAATGCAGTTCTGAGCACTTCAAATCTTACTGGTGGCAGCTTTAAAAGCTTACACCCATTACAGCCAAGGCAATGTACTGAGTCAGAGAAACCAATATACAAATGAATCTTTCTGGTTGGTTACCATTTCATTACAATTTAAATTGTTTTCTTCTCTCTCCCCTTGTTCTCTGCATTCTTCCGCCTAGATTTGAAGGAGCAGATTTTTAAAATGGAGGGTAATTCTGTGTTTATCTCAGTTTACAATAACAGCAAAATGCCCCTTTCTCTTATCTCACAGCTTGTTTGTAAGAAAAGACAAGGAGAAAGAGCTGAAAAAAAATAAAGATAATTTCTGTTTGTTTGGTTCTCATACCTTCCAAGGCTTACTCTGAATAAGTAACCATATTGGGTGGGGAGGAGTAAGGTTAGATATGTATTAAGTGGTCGGGTTGGATAGAAATAGTTCAAAACAGACATCACTGAAGACTTAGAAAACTTATTGGGGTAGTCCTCCACTTATGACCACAGTTGAGTCCAAAATTTCTGTTCCTAAGTGAGACAAGTGAATTTTGCCCCATTTTACAACCTTTCTTGCCACAGTTGTTAAGTGAACCACTGCAGTTGTTAAGAGAGTAACACAGTTGTTATGTAAATCCAGCTTCCCCATTGCCTTTGCTTGTCAGAAGGTTGCAAAAAGGGATTACATGACTCAGGGATACTGCAAATGTCATAAGTACGAGTCAGTTGCCAAGCATCTGAATTTTGATCACATTACTCCCGGAATGCTGCAAAAGTGGGAAAAAGTCACTTTTTTCAATGCCATTATGGCTTCAAACGGGCACTAAATAAATTGTGATAAGTTGAGAATGATCTGTAATTAAATGGACAAAATATTTTTGCTGATGATCATAGGAAATCATAGTGGTCTTAAGTACAATTAAGTGCAATGTTATCTCATGATTAAATAATACAACAGTGTGATCTACCTTTCTTCTTCCTTTTCTTCATCATTTCTTTGTATTTTAATCCCTCACTGAGCTTCCTGGGAGAGTGAAGATTCGACTTTTAAGTTTTCATAGTCCTGATCTGATGTTTTAACTGCACTTCTCTCTTCCTTTCCTATTTAGTTACACGAAATGTATATCTGCTATGGAGTTGCTAGTACTGTTAATTAATCAATAGTAACAGGGTCAAATAATTAAAACCCAGATAGGCATTCTCAGCTATAAAATATGAAAATTGATGCAAGAACTAAAATAGCAATAGCCTGGTAAACAGAACAAAAAGCTAATATGTGTAGGATGAGTTTTAAAAATTGTAATTGGAATAAAAGGAAAAACCTTTGCAAAGTTGGTATCAGCAAGGGTCCACAACTGCAGAGGTGGTATTCAGCAGGTTCTGACAGTTCCGGAGAACCGATAGTGGAAATTTTGAGTAGTTCGGAGAACCAGCAAATACCACCTCTGACTGGCCCCGCTCCCATCTATTCTCTGCCTCCCATTGAGTCCCAGCTGATCGGCTGGGTCTTCTTTTGTTGCCCTACACAGGAGAACAGAGCTGGAAAGCAGGTTAGTGAGGTGAGGAGGGAATGGAGATTTTACAGTATCCTTCCCCTGCCACGCCCACCAAGCCATGCCCATCAAGCCACGCCCACAGAACCGGTAGTAAAAAAAAAAATGAACCCAACCACTGCACAACCCTCAGGCTGCAGCCAACTACTGGGCTATGGCCCATTTGGCCACACAAGCAGTGGGTGAGGATGTGCACTGTAGAAAGTTAGCACCCACCACTCTTAGGAGAATGAAATATTTTAGGAAATATTAAAAAGGCAGAATATTATATTTTCCCTAAAGGAGAAACATGTTTCTAAAGACAGAAGCTCAAAAGTTCAGCTCTCTGTCCCCAGCAGATATTTGGTGCCTATTGAGAAGGACTGGGCCAGCCAATCTACAAAACAAAAGAGCTTCAGCTCCAGGATGATGGGATTATCCTTCAGGGTAAAGCCATTCGGACACAATAGAAACTGCACAATAAAGCCCCTTCATTGCCTCACCCAGCAAGCTTCAACCAAGCTTGACTCGGATAACCTACAAAATCAGCTATGACCCCTGCATAGTCCCATGGGAGTCTGACAGCAACCAATAGAATACATCCCCTTGCCAGAGGAACAGGAAACTCAAGAGCAAGGCCTAAGAGAGAGTATATATAACCATCACTCTCCACTCCATGTGGTCAGCTGTACCATGACCATATGCTTGATGGTTCTGCTTCATCAATGAACTATCTTTCCAACCAGCCCCCATGTTTCCAGTATCTTTCTCCAAGCTTGGAACTGAACCAGATGGATATTTCTTCCAACAGGTGAAAGAGCAAATCAAGTGACCAGGCTCAGATTACCATATTTTGGTGATATCAGCTCTTTAGAAAAGTCTATTGATCCTGAATAAAGTGGAAGGAAAGAAAAAAGGATAACCAGCAGTATGGTGGATGGAACTGGCGGGGAAAGAAAGAATAATTAAAAAGGGAACGATGGATCTATGACCTCTCTTTGCTTTCTTCTTTAAATTAGATGAAAGTATTCTGCCACTCTCTCCTTCTAGCCAAATGATTATATGTAGGTCTAGGTGCGTTCCGGTCTTTTCCTGTGTAAGATTAAGAGTATCTTGGCGATGTTTCAGTGAGGTCCCACTCGCCATCCTCAGGCTGGTGCTTTCTGATTTGTGCCAGTGCAAGCAGTGTGTGATCGGAGCTGCCGTCCCTCTATAAATACTGGTGGGAGTGGGGGCTGGTGTGCTCGGCTGGTTGGCTGTGCTGTTGCCTCTTGATTGGTTGATGGAGTTGATGTTGGTATAATGGGCTGTGATGAGTTACCCAAGCCATTACAACACAGGAGGCTAATGGAAAAGAGATCAAAATACAAATGACCCAGGAGATTTGAACCTCTTCAGCTCACCTTATATCCTCCCCCAGTAAGTAGAACAGCTGAGGCACGGTAAACCATTTTGCCACACAAATCAGCTTAGCTGCAAAAGAAGGAAATGTAAGACAGGATAGAGCACGGGTGGGGCCAACTGATTGTCATTCGCACCAGCAGCCCACCACTGGTCTTCTACACCCTACAGTAGTGTTTCTCAATCTTGGCAACTCTAAGATATATGGACTTCAACTCCCAGAATTCCATAGCCAGCAGGCTGGGGGATTCTGGGTATTGAAATCTACATATCTTAAAGATGCCAGTGTTGAGAGGCACTGACATACAGGAAGAATCAAGCATAATAGTCCCTTTTTTCTGCCTGCTTGTTTCTCTTTTATTAAAGATAGAAACCTCAGAAGTGTAGCCTTGGTGGAGATGTTTGTAAGTGAAAGTGGTAGTATAATGGGAAATGAAAGCAATTCATATTAGGTTCCACACAGGGGTGAGATTCAGCTGGTATGAACCGGCTCAGATGAACTGGTGGTTCCGGCGATTGTTTGGCCCCGCCCACCCGCCCAGGTGCTATATTTCCTTTGTTTGAAGCCCAGCTGATTGGCGCGGCAGCACGGATTGCCACGCCTCCGCTGTTTTTACTCACCGGGGCTGCAGCAAAAGTGGTAGGTACATTTTCTTGCTATTTCCAAATGCAACGCGAGCACGCAGCACACAAAGCACGTGCTCACCGAACTGTTTGTTACACCAGTTGAATCCTACCACTGCTTCCACACCATTTAGACTTTGCCTTCAATTCTCTCCTTCTTCTGTTCCCCTCTCTTACCATTTCTTAAGCCTCAGGTTCACATTCAGTGTCAGGTTGTACAAAACAAGCAACAGTTTTCTGAACTGGATCCTTAGTTGTAGTCTTTGACCCTCTATCACCTCTTGAAAATAAGATGCCCGGTGTTCTGACTTTTATTTGCTCAAAGGTCAGTAAACTGAAAATAATGATCCTTTAGTCCAAGGGTGTATTGCCATAGCTCATCACATGTGTTAATGGACATGACCCCACTCTTATTCAACAGAGAAGAAGGAAGCATAAGGAAGAAAATTGCAGCCATTTTTGGTGAGATGCAACTTTTAATGGGAAAAAATACATTCAAATTGTCTCGTGTCACATCCAGCTAATTTCTTTGCTCCCTCCCTCCTTCCCTTCATTCCTCCCTTCCTTTCCTTCCTTTCCTTTCCTTTCCTTCCTTCCTTCCTTCCTTCCTTCCTTCCTTCCTTCCTTCCTTCCTTCCTTCCTTCCTTCCTTCCTTCCTTCCTTCCTTCTTTCCTCCCTCCCTCCCCCCCCCTCTCTCTTTCTTTCTTTCTTTTTGAGTCAGTGTTCATTTCTGGTGACTGCGTGGATAAGTCACTGCAATATTCTTGGCAAAAATTTATAAGTAGATTGCCATTCCCTCCTTCCTAAGGCTGAGAGAGTGACTGGCCCAAGGTCACCCAGCTGGCTTTTACCTAAGGCAGAACTAGAACTCACAGTCTCCCAGTTTCTAAGCCCAGTTTCTATGCCCAGGGGTGGGATTCAAAAATCCCAGAAATCGGTTCTCTGCCTGGTTGCTAGGTGGGTGTGGCCAGGGTGGGCATGGCCTACCATAACTTCCGGGAGGGCCATTTTTCACCTTCCCCAGAGTCCAGAGGCTTCCTTTGGGCCTCTGGGAGAGCAAAAATGGTGTCCCTGGGCTCCGGAGACCCTCCAGAAGCTGGAAACAGGCCCATTTCTGGAAGGGCCATGTTTTGCCTTCCCCAGAGCCTCTGGCACTTACCTGCATCCAAAATGGGCCACATGGAGACTCCTGGGAGGGATGGGGTGGGCAGGGACAGCCAGTTGGTTCAACTACCGGTTCAGCAAACTAGATGTAAATTTAACTTCCGGTTCACTCAAACCAGCTCGAATTGGCTGAATCCCACCCCTGCTGATGCCTTAACCAAGTTTTCTCTCAGGGCTCATTTCAGCTCACATTAATTTTCTACCCATCTCTTCAAATGGGTATCTGTAGGGGGAACAATGTTCCCTCTACATGGGGTGCCTGTGGATGCACTTCATAAGTGGGCAGGAGATCAATGGCCCAGTCTTGGCCAATGTCTTGAGTTTAAGAATGAGGCCCTTCCTCCCCATGGATACCTCTATTTGAAAACCTACTGTGAACTCCTTAGAATATTTGTACTTGCTTTCCCGTGCATTTTGAGAGGCCAACAATTCCCAAGGTTTGTTCTTGGTTTCTGCACTGAAGGATGAATGGTCTAGGTGGGCTATCCCTGACCACAAATCAAAGGGAAGTTTACTCTAATCCATTATCTCTTAAATTGGGTCCAATCATCTCCCCCCCAGAGCTATTGAGCTGAGGAGGTCACCGTGGAAGCCACGGGGCTAAGAAGAGATTTGCATCAGTGCATTAGCGCAGTTTGGAGGCAATTATATAATTTCTCAAGTAGTCCTGGAAATTTACTTCAACAGTGTAATCATGTTTGTGAAATTCAGCAATGGGAAATTATAGATAATTTATATTTGTTTTGGTTCAGTTTCTATAGCAATAGGAGTAATTATGAATAAATAGACCATTTTATTCCCTGACATCTTGCTACAACACAGCCTGAGAAGGAGAAAACAATGCTGAGGAGATAGAATCAGTAGCCATTCAAGAAAACAATCCCATCTGTTTTTCCGCCTAGAGCAGGCTTCCTTGTCTCTCTCTCTCCTCTTTTACATTCCCCAGCAATAATGAGTTATGAGTAGGATTGACTGGGGTAAACTGATAGCTGTAAAGACTCTTCAGCAGTTTAATCCATTTCAAGGAGGTGACACTTGCCTTAAAGGTTTTCACTGATGTGCCTCCTTCCTGACAAACCTTTCATTATAGGCAATGAAGTTTCTGTCTACTCTTAATGACAACATAGATGGATTTTCCTGCATGATAATCTGTCTCTTAACCCGGTTTTTCAGGTCTTCCAGTGGGGTAGTCATTGCTGCTCTCACTGTGTCCATCTTTCAATCTACACCTTTAATTCCCTGCAAGTTCGAGATTAGATCCAACATTGTTCAGATGTATGATACATTTCATTATTTATTTATCAGATTTTTAAAATCTGCATTTATTACTTGATAAGTAACTCAAGGCAGCAAATATACCTAATATTCCTTACTCCTCCTCCTATTTTCCCCACGACAAGCCCTGTGAGGTGGATTGAAATAAGGGAGAGTGATTGGCCCAAAGTTACCCAGCAGGGTTTCATGCCTAAAATGGGATTTGAACTCACAGTTTCCAGCCTGGACCAATGACTAGACCAATTTGCTCTATACAGTGGAACCTCCAGTCTCAACCGTAATCTGTTAATCTGTTGTGAGAGGGATCTTGGAGTCTTAGTGGACAACCAGCTAAATATGAGCCCACAGTGTGCAGCAGCAGGCAAAAAAGCTAACACGATCTTAAATTGTATTAACAAAGGGATACAATCAAGATCAAGGGAAGTACTAATACCACTCTATAAAGCCTTAGTAAGACCACACCTAGAGTACTGCATCCAGTTTTGGTCAGCACATTATAAAAAAGATGTTGAAACTCTAGAAAAAGTACAGAGAAGAGCAACCAGGATGATTAGGGGACTGGAGGCTAAAACATACAATGAACGGTTACAGGAACTGGGCTTGGCGAGTCTAGGGAAGAGAAGGACCAGGGGAGACATGATAGCAGTCTTCCAATATTTGTGGGGCTGTCACAGAGAGGAAGGGGTCAAGCTATTTTCTAAAGCACCTGTAGGCCAGACAAGGAATAATGGATGGAAACTGAACAAGGAGATATTTAACCTGGAAAATAAGAAGAAACTTTCCGACACTGAGAACAATCAACCAATGGAACAGAAGTTGCCCTCGGAAGTTATGGGAGCGCCATCACTTGAGACTTTCAAGAAGAGATTGGACTGCCACTCCTGCTTGAGCGGGGTGGTGGTGGTGGACTAGATGACCTACAAGGTACCTTCCAACTCTGATTATCTGTTATCTGTTCTGTAACTTCAGTCACAACCCAATTTGGTCATGATCGGAAACAAAACTGACTGCGATTGTGCCTACAATTCTGCACAAGCACAGAAGGGGAAATTGGTGTGGCTGTGTTTCCTCGCCACCTGAGTATTTGTTCATGATCAGATGCAAAAAGATTGTGAAATTTTTGGTTGTCATCCGATTTGGTTATGGTCAGAAGCATTCCACTGTATCCTCTTTCTCATAGTTTCAGAGAGATAAAACATAGGTTGTTGAGAGAGAGAGAGAGAGAGAGAGAGAGACAGAGACAGAGACAGAGACAGAGACAGAGACAGAGACAGAGACAGAGAGACAGACAGAGAGAATGAGAGAGAGTGGGGAAGAGAGGGGGGATGAGAGAGCGGGGAAGAGAGAGGGAAAGAGAGAGAGAGAGGTGGTAGATGAATATTGTAAGGTCTTGCCTCAGCTATTCCCTCAAGAATGCACGACCCTTGAAACAGGCATCATTTCAAAAGGATATTTTATTGAGAGAAAGTGATTGCAGAGAAAACAGGCAGGATGTAAAGTTCCCTTGTGAAAATGTTAAGCTAAATCTCATTGCCTAGACCCCTCCCAAATGCCCGGTCCATCAGAAGCCAATCCAGTGGTGCAAAGGTGTTGTGAGAACTCCAAGCTGAGAAGGTGAAAACAAATATTTCTCAGATGCCTCGACCTTGGTAGCCGGTGAAGTTTTCCAGAGATGAGGCAAACCAGATGGCTCCAGGGCTCAATTCCCAGGAAGATAGGCTGTGGGGAAGTTTGGCGGGTTGGGGTGTGTTTGGGGATTGTCATGTGTGTGTGCATGTTGAGTCTGGTCTCTGGGTGTTAAGTTAATTTCACTGTATGTGTATACTGTGTATATACGTAGAATGACAATAAAGTATTATTATTATTATTATTATTATTATTATTATTATTATTATTATTATTATTATTATTATTATTATTATTATTATTATTATTATTAATTGCAACATTCCAGTATTTGAGAGGCTGCCACAAAGAAGAGGGGGTCAACTCATTTTCCAAAGCAGCAGATGACAGGACAAGAAACAATGGATGGAAATTCATCAAAGAAGCAACCTGGAATTAAGAAGAAACTTCCTAACAATGAGGACCATTAACCAGTGGAATAGCTTGCCTCCAGAAATTGTGGGCTCTCCATCACTGGAGGTTTTTAAGAAAAGTCTGGACAGCTACCTATGTGAAATGGTATAGCTTGATCAGGGGCTAGACTAGAAAACCTCCAAGGTCCCTTTCTATTTTGAATAGGCTGAGTTAAACTTAGATCCAATCTAATCTTTTTTTGTGTTGCCGCAAAATAACCACTTTATTTTGTTTCCAAACAAATCCTTCACATTTCAGAACATTTGGCTCCCTTTAGTGCTTCTGTGTTGCAGGCACACATTATTTCCCATCCTATATGTTCTCTCTCCCCCTCTTCTCCTCTTTTAAAATGCATGAAATAGGCCTTAAAAAATCTTTGAGGTTCAGATATACTCCCAGACTCATCTTGAAAAATTAATGTATGAAAGCATGTGTGCTGGCAAAGCTTGGTTTACTGCACAAGTTTGGCCTCTTCCTTGTGCATTTCTCGATGGGCTTTGGGATATATGCCCTAATTTAGACTTGAGCATTGCCCCCAAAGCAAACTCTCGGGGAAAAATTAGAATAGCCCAGAGGAATTAGAATGATATCAAAAGAATAATTTGGGGTTCCAACTTGATCTGGATTTATGCAATCATAAATAAAAATGAAATCCAGAGAGCTGTGAGAAAAGGAGAAATATTTATTCCTAAAAGCAAAGAGATTTGCTTTGGGGCAGGTGTGGGCTGCTACCGGTTCGCACAGGTTCAGGCGAACTGGTTGTTAATTTTATGGCCAGTTTGGCAAACCGGCAAATCCCACCTCTGGCTGGCCCCTCATACCCCTCCCAGCCCCATCCCAGGAGTCCCCACACATTTTGGATCACAGGTAAGTGCAGGGCCCGTTTGGAGGGTCGGAGAGGGCGAAAAATGGGTCTCCTGGAAGTTCCAGAATTGGCCTGTTTCTGGTCTCCAGAGACCCTCCAAAGCCCAGGCAGGCTGTTTTTGCCCTTTGAGAGGCTGGGGGAAAACCTCTGGAGCATGGGGAGGGCAAAAACACAGGCCAGGGTGGTGCAGGAGGCCGGCTAGGCCATGCTCACCATGGCCACAGCCACCCAGCAGCCAGGCAGAGAAACGGTTGCTAAATTTTTTGAAGCCCACCCCTGCTTTGGAGAGAAATTGCAGAGAAATAGGTTACAGAGGCATTGATTATAGGGGAGCTTGTCCTGGGTGTGGAAGTGTGGACGTGCTAATTCTAGGCGGACCCTTGAGAGATGTGGGTGTGTGATGTTTATTCTACCGAACATGCAGGTCCACTGGGAGACCAGTTTAATTAAGTCTGTTTGTGTTTACAGACCTTCTCATTTGATAGATAGATACAGTATAAGGCATAAAATATATTTTGATATAAAACTTCCCATAATGATTCCTTGTCCTTGTGGCATGTGATATATATGTGGACATGTGGGTATATACATTGTTTGTTTGTTTGTTTGTTTCTTGGTCTTTAGTCTTACGAAAATAGTCCACAATTGGGGAGGGGGATGCAAGCATTGAATAAGTGTCAAAGTAAGGATGTACAAATGAGCCCAGCCTCTAAGAGTATACCTAGAGTACTGCATCCAGTTTTGGTCACCGCACTATAAAAAAGATGTTGAGACTCTAGAAAAAGTGCAGAGAATAGCAACCAAGATGATTAGGGGACTGGAGGCTAAAACATATGAAGAATGCGCTACTTCTATTGCTACTCTCACCTAAACACAGGAATATTCTCAAATAATGATTAACACTTGCTAAAAGCTAGATAAGGATCAATGGAATTCAAGGAAAGTTGGACTCCGCTTGGTTGTGGCTATGTAGAGATTCTAGGCTGATTCCTCTTTTAATTCTGCCTCCAAGTCCTTACCTTAGAGATGATCAGAAGTCATACTTCAAAAATTAGTGGGTGACAAAGCTGCATGTTTTTTTTTCATCTTATGCAAATATAATCTTAAAAAGTCCAGCCGATGCAATTACACCCTTGTCATTATCTAATCATTTTCTATTTTGCCCACTTGCACTTATAATTTAGTAACAACTTTTGGCGAAAACCAGGAGCCACCTCAAAGGCTTAGGGACCATTCTAGAGAGGTTGAACACTTTTTGAAGAATTAAACAGCTTCTTGGAACAGAATAGAGAAACAGAAATAAAGCCATTTCATAACAATGCTGATGTGTTTGTTGACTCATGAGATTGACAGTAAAAATATCTGTGTTCATAGTACAGAAAGTGACACTTTTATTCCACTCACATTGTGACTATGACTTTTCAAAATCGGCACAAATCAACATATGACTATCCTATTTTTCAGAACTCTGTGATGCAGTTCTGCAATCACACACACACACACACACATATACCCACACACTTCAACAAAATATACCCTCAAGATTACAATTTTCTATGGAAATTTCTATATCATCAAGACATGTACACTTTTCCCCCGCTCCTAAAAATAGAAAAAGAATCATGCTTTACATTTAAACCTTAGGAGATAAACATAGAAAACTGCACTTAAAAATATCAAATTAATGTAGATACAGTTAATTGACACTGGGAAAAAAATGATAAAACAGCAAAAATGTTATTGGACACGTTTTTTAATCCATAATACCAAAATAGAATGATCCTGTGTCCTAATTTATGGTCTAATTTAGAATGCTGTTCTAGCCAGCCCATGTTAAAAAAATTAAGAAAAACAGAGACCTGAGAGGAGGAAATGAAGTCATTCTTCTGAGACAAACATCTGTAGTTAGCAAGTTTAGCAGATCCATACATCATTTAATCATCAGTCTCTCCCATATGGTGAGGTAGGTGCTGTAATTCCTAGTGATAACATTTTTTTCCAAATGTGTATGTACCAAATTAACATAGACAAAATTCAGGTAGGTATTCTTTTTTTTCTATTCTTTCACTCTTTAGTAAAGCATTTTTGGTGATCCAAAGAGAGAACAGTTTATAACCTTTGTTTAATTTGTACCATCTCATAAGACAAGAAAGCATGTCATATTACATTCCATCAACAAGAAAAAATATTACGTATGAAAGAAGAGAAATGTAATTGACCCTTCCCCCCCCACTTTTAAACATCACTGTTAATGTTCTCTGTGAAGTCACACACACACACACACACACACACACACACACACACACACATTCTCAATTGGAAAAGAAAGAAAGAAAGAAAGAAAGAAAGAAAGAAAGAAAGAAAGAAAGAAAGAAAGAAAGAAAGAAAGAAAGAAGGGAGGGAGGGAGGGAGGGAGGGAGGAGGGAGGGAGGGAGGGAGGGAGGGAGGGAGGAAGAAGGGAGGAAGAAAGGAAGAAGGAGGGGAGGGAAGTAGAAAGAAAGAAAGAAAGAAAGAAAGAAAGAAAGAAAGAAAGAAAGAAAGAAAGAAAGAAAGAAAGAAAGAAAGAAAGAAAGAAGGAGGGGGGAAGTAGAAAGAAAGAAAGAAAGAAAGAAAGAAAGAAAGAAGAAAGAAAGAGAGAGAGAGAGAGAGAGAGAGAGAGAGAAAGGAAGGAAGGAAGGAAGGAAGGAAGGAAGGAAGGAAGGAAGGAAGGAAGGAAGGAAGGAAGGAAGGAAGGAAGGAGGGAAAGAGAAGAAAAAAAAAGAGCTAAACATTCCAACGTTCTTTTATTATCATCATCTCCCTTCAACGCTCCCTGTCTCTCATCTATCTAAAAATAATTGAACTGCATCTCAGCTGTAAAAAATAATGTTTGTCCACTGTGCCTTACATTATTGCATTGGTTTTTCTCTCTGTGTGACTCATAGCTTAAGGAAGCAAGTAAGCTGATAAAACTGGTGAGGGGCAAGACAGCCCTCCCTCAACATCACCATCTTGATCCAAATCATACCCTAACGAGAACAGGATTCCTAACCAAAGATCCTGCAGGCTTCTTCATGCAATTATCCAGTGTCCCATGTCATTTCATTCTCAAAACTAATGCCATTGGTGCTGTTGGAAGGTAAAGTACTATAGGAAGCCTTCTTTTGAGCATTTGGGGCTTTGTGGCTCAAACACTGGAAAAGACATAATGCTATTTTTTTTAATGACATCCACTTTACAATAGAGAAAAACATATAAACTATATTGTAATTGTTGGAAGAAATATCCATCTGGTTCAGTTCCAAGTCTGGAGAAAGACACTGGAAACATGGAGGCTGTTTGGAAAGATAGTTTATTGATGGACAGGACCACATGGGTTTGAAGTCCTGGGCAGCTGAAGATACGGAGTGGAGAATGAGGGTTATTTATACTCTCTCTTGGGCCTTGCCCTTTAGCCTCCTGTTGCTGTGGCAAGAGCATGTAATTCTATTGGTTGCTGTAGGAGGTCACTGCTAACTTTGTGGGCTGTCTGAGTCTCAGGCTTGGTTGAAGCTTGCTGGGTGATGCAATGAAGGGGCTTGTTGTGCCATGTAGTGAGCTCTGCTTCTAGATGGTAGAGGGCTAATCCTATTATGTCCTGGAGTGCCAGGTCTTAATCCCAATACCCTGGAGCTGAAGGTCTTTTGTCTTGTAGATTGGCTGGCCCAGTCCTGCTGGGGTTATTAAGAAAGGTGGGGGCTGCTTTCCAAGAGCATGTTTCTCCTTTAGGGAAATATAATATTCTGCCTTTTTACAACATTTCCCAAAATATTTAATTCTTCTAGGAGAGGGGTGGGTGCTAACTTTCAACACAAAAATAGGAAAGCCGATTGAACGGCTAATGTTTTGTCCCTTGAATGATTTTTTTATATATATATATACATTGAAAAAGCATTTTTATTTGCTGTTTAGTAAGATTATTAGGGATTGTTTGGAGGAATATGTGGTATCTGTGGGGCAGAGACAAGATATCATAAGTGTGAGTAAATTTGATTTTATCTAAGCTTGTCTATGGCTGTAATAAATATTTTATTTTATTTATCTTTGCATGGCTCATGTTTATTTAATTCATTCACAGATCTGTTGTTTTGAATCTGTGCACAACTTTCTTGTTTTCTAATTACCTGAATATTCTTTGTGTTTTGCAGAGTATCTATATATTGATTGAAGACTAGCAGAGCATATCTGTGAACACCTACTAGCAGTCAGAAGACACAATGAAAATTCCTTAATGTCACAATCAGAGGTGATAATCAGCAGATTCTGACCAGTTCTGGAGAACCAGTAATGGAAATTTTGAGTAGTTTGGAGAATCGGCAAAAACCACCTCTGACTGGCCCCACCCCCATCTATTCTCTGCCTCCTGAGTCCCAGCTGATCGGCTGGGTCTTCTTTTGTTGCCCTGCACAGAAGAACGGAGCTGGAAAGCAGGTTAGTAAGATGGGGAGGGAGTGGGATTTTGCAGTAACCTTCCCCCAGGAGTGGAGAGGGAATGGAGATTTTTACAGTATCCTTCCCCTGCCACACGCACCAAGCCACACCATACCCACCAAACCATGCCCACAGAACCGGTAGTAAAAAAAATTGAATCCCACCACTGGTCACAACATATGGAAAGATTCATCTATAGTTTCCAACTGGGAAACTGTGAGCATCCTAGACCAAGCTAAATCCGAAAATTTCTCAGAAACTTGTCCTTCAAACAAATCAGCCATTAATAGACAGATAGAGATAAACTACACTGACAAAATAATTCTAAAGAGAGACTAAAGAAACCTCAGAAGCTCAAAAACAAAAACATCCTCTCCAGCAACAAACACCTAAATAAGCATGGATTAAAACCAAACAAACAAGCAGAAAGCAATACTCTAATCAAGAAACTACCAAGGAGATGACCATACTTCCACTAACACTGGTGGGGCAATATACTATATATAAACAGGCAGCAAACCAGGGGTGGGAGTCTACCAGTTTGCACCTATTCACCAGAACCAGTTGTTAACATTCTAAGCAGTTCAGAGAACCGGTTGTTAGAAGAAATTACTGGCCTAATCCTGTAAGAAAGGCAGGAAGGAAACATTCTGGTGTTGCTTACAGAAATTGCCTCTCCGTTAACCCTTATTACATTCTTGGCAGGATTAGACTTCCTGTCTCATGAACTACTCTGGAGTTTTTTTCCCCCTCCTTTGCTGGTACTTTGCTTATGTGGAGTGACCATTCAAAGTTACAATGGCACTGAAAAAAGTGATTTATGACCCCTTTTCAGACTTATTACTGTTGCAGCATCCCCACAGTCATGAGAGGCCAGGAGAGGAGATGCGTGCCTCGATGTGAGTGATATTGAATTGGCCACACCCAGCCAATAACATGACCACCAAGCCACGTCCACCAACTAAGCCATGCCCACAGAACTGGTTGTTAAAAAATTTGAATCCCACCCCTGTAGCAAACCCCACATTCACTAGCACTGATAATGTTACCTAGTTGGGTAATGAAACATCTTCAAATAAATAATCAAGTGCAGAGAACACCAAGGACTCCCCAGTTCAACCTTGAAATGTGTATATTCTCTTCTCTTCTATATATTGATTGAATCATTGAATAAAAAGCTGTCAGGGAATATTTAGATCATTGAGTCTAACCTTCTGCTCAGTACAGGAATCAAGATTAGAATATCCCCAACAGATGGCTGTCTGATTGAACACATCTGTGGTGTCTAGAAAGGTCAGGAGCAAAGGGCCTAAAACCACGCCGATTCATTACAGTAATAAGTCATGGATGTCAATTGCTACTCGCAGCCAAAAATGAATACCTCCTAATGTGTTATGCTGAGAGAAAAGAGAAAAAAAAGGAGAGGAAGATGAAAAACAGAGAAATAGTTGAAAGATCAGACCTGGGCATTTTCTGGCCTCAGGCCACATCTGGTCATTTGGTTGTCCCTGTCCAGTCTGCATGGATTGCTTTATTTCGGAAGTGACTGCTTTTTTTTTTTCATTTTATGTATTTACGTGTGTGCGTGCCTACCCACTTTCACAGCCCTGTTGGTTTGGACCTCCACAACAGTCCAGTTTCTCATGTGACCCTTTGGGGAAATTGATTGTACACCCCTGTGACATAGACAGATGAAGGCAGACAGACAGACAGACAGACAGACAGACAGACAGACATATACATGTGCGTGTGTGTGAGAGAGAATAGATTAGATAGAAGATAGATAGATAGATAGATAGATAGATAGATAGATAGATAGATAGATAGATAGATAGATAGATAGATTACATTAGATATACAGACAGGTAGAGATAGCAATAGCAATTACACTTAGACTTATATACTGCTTCACAGTGTTTTACAGCCCTCTCTAAGCGGTTTACAGAGTCAGCCTATTGCCTCCAACAATCTGGGTCCTCATTTTACCGACCTTGGAAGGCTGGAAGGCTGAGTCAACCTTGAACCAGTGAGGCCCGAACTGCCAAACTGCTGGTAGCCAGTGATCAGCAGAAGTAGCCTGCAGTACTGCATCCTAACCACTGTGCCACTGCGGCTAGATAGATATGGTCTTACAGTTTGCTGAGATAACAGGAATATAAATAAATAAATACACAGATACAGACACACACACACACTTACACTCACAGGAGTATGAAAACTGGAGAAATGCTAGGGCCTAAAGGAAGAACTAGAGAAAAGTAAAGTCCTACACTTAGGCAAGAAAAAACAAAAGTACACATATAGACTGGATGAAACCAGGCAGTAACTGTGAGAGAGATCTTGGAGTCTTAGTGAACAACCAGATAAATATGAGCCAGCAGTGTGCAACGGCAGCCAAAAAAGCCAATGCAATTCTAAGTTGCATTAACAGAGGTATACAATCAAGATCAAGTGGGGTACTAATACCACTCTATAAAGCCTTACTAAGACCACACCTGCATCTAATCGCCACACTATAAAAAAGATGTTGAGATTCTAGAAAGAGTGTAGAGTAGAGCAACCAGGATGGTTAGGGGACTGGCGTCTAAAACAAACGATGAACAGTTGCAGGAACTGGGCATGGCTAGTCTAGTGAAGAGAAGGACCAGTGGAAATAGGATAGCAGTCTTCTAATATTTGAGGGGCTGCCACAGAGAGGAGGGGGTCAAGCTATTTTCCAAAGCACCTGAAGACTAGACATGGAACAATGGATGGAAACTGATCAGAGAGAGATTCAACCTGGAAATAAGGAGAAACTTTCTGACAGTGAGAACAATCAACCAATGGAATAGCTTGCCGTTGGAAGTTGTGGAAGCTTCATCACTTGAGACTTTCAAGAAGAGATTGAACTGCCATTTGTCAGAAATGGTGTAGAGTCTCCAGCTAGGACAGGGAGTTGGACTAGAAGACCTACAAGGTCCCTTCCAACTCTGTTAATCTAATCTAATCTAAACTAGAGGAAAATGTGGAAAGTAAAGTATTCCTAATGATGGTAGGAGCACTTGGGGCGGTAATACCTAAGCTGGGAGACTGACTCGAACAATCCTAGGAATGACATCAGAGCTCTCTGTTCAGAGGAGTGCAAATGCTAGTATTGATCTAGGTAAAATTTCACAACAACCAGAAAATGATTTTCTATATTTCCCTGATTCCATTGTCAAACAAGTTTTATTTTGGGGATATTCAGTGTCTTGAGATCATTATTTTATGTATTTTGCACTCTGGAATAAAACTGAGCAGCTCCTGACTGTTTTCTGTGACCATCCTTTCAAGTATCTGGAGAAAAACAACAACCCAAAGTTATCATCTCTTTTCTCAGCCATGTTTTCTCAGGGGTATACACTTGCTTTGTTCCATTAGTTTCTCCTTTTAGGTGTACTTCATCACTGCTGTTTTCTAAACCTGTTTATTTTCCTGAATAATGTAAGCTTCCTTAACTGGAGTGCTGAGAAACAGACACAATACTTGTGTTGAAATCTGACCAACACAAAATATACTGGATAAGCATTTCCCCACATATACATCATCAAGCAATGACTATTCCTATGTATGAAGACATCAAAACACTACATAATTGATTTCAAACCATCATGACCATCACTACCACCAACTTCATCAATCATCTTCTAGACCATTGGTTGATTATATACCATCAAGTCAATGTCAACCCTTAACAGATCCACTGACCTTCTACAGGATATCACCTATAGCAGAGGTGGTATTCAGCAGGTTCTGACCAGTTCTGGAGAACTGGCAGTGGAAATTTTGAGTAGTTCAGAATACCACCTCTGACTGGCCACACCCCCATCTATTCTGTGCCTCCTGATTCCCAGCTGATCGGCTGGGTCTTCTTCTGTTGCCCTGCACAGGAGAACGGACCTGGAAAGCAGGTTAGTGGGGCAGGGAGGGAATGGGATTTTGCAGTAACCTTCCCCTGGAGTGGCGTGAGAATGGAGATTTTGCAGTATCCTTCCCCTGCCATGCCCACCAAGCCACGCCCACAGAACTGGTAGTTAAAAAAAATTGAATCTCACCACTCATCTGTAGACCAGGGATATATCTTCAAAATATTTTAATTATACGCCAAATATTGCAAAGGATAATAATTTCTGATCTATAATCATAGCATCTGTAGTTTGTCATATTTTGGGAGGAATAGGTTGTCTGCACCCAGCTGTAAGGCTGGGTCATTTATTGAGGAAAAAGCTATCATTATGTGTGACTGAGCTTCAAACACTATTTCATTATCAAGCCCATTATCAGAAAACACACTGACATTAGAATAGTGCATGCTGTTACTATAGATACCTGCATTGTTACTAACTGTTCTATGTGCGGGGATCCTGGTAACTTTCTACTTAGTAAAAGATGTTTGTGTACTGTGTTAGACATAATTATGTGAAGCAGGCTAGGGAATCATTTGAATGCTTTGAGCTTTCACCAAGTCATGAAGCTTTGAGCTTTCACCAAAAGAAATGAAAATGTTTGCAGCATCAGTTTTGAACTTCAGCAAGCAATGCATTTTCTAAAATTACTCATCACACTTTTACTACCTGAGATACTAAAAAGAATGTTGCACTTGTACTTTAATATCCAAATGTTACAGACATGATGTTGATCCCTCCAAGTGTATTCCTAATATTTTTATGCGAGTTATTAGCCAAATTCAGGTAAGACTTACACCACCCATTTCATTTTAATGTTTTGTTCACATATAGAAACTATGAAGCTCAGGAAATCAAGAGCTCAGGCGGTTCAGATTAATATGTAGGTTTAGTGTATCCTAAAGCTCTCCACAAGAATTAGCAATAGATAGGGGGACATCCAGTCTGCAGCACTTCGGGGCAGGCAGGAATCCGCGACTGTGCGCGGTTTCTGCCTGTGCTCGCTGCCCAAGTGCCCTGAGCCACTCGGCTTCAGGGCTAGCCACCTCCGTAGAAGGTGGTGAAGACAGGGGGGATCTGGCAGGGTCGAGAGATATCGCACCTCTCTTCCCTAGCCGGCTAAATCCCCTTTTCCGAAGGCAGCTGAGCGGCGATCAGAAATGGCCGCCACATAGAAGCGCTCAGCCGGAAAAAGAAAGTGCAGGAGAAGTGAAAGTGTTTTTTGCTGACCGGGATAAAGCAACAGCGAAAGTACCCTGAAACTTAAAATTTGCCAAAGATACATCATTTCCAGAGATTTACAAGCGGCGAATGGAAGTTTAAAAGGGAAAGTTTTTCTTTCTTTTCACTCTCCTTCCTAACGTGACAGCGAATAGAACCGCAAGAGAAATAGGAAAACCCACATTGGAGGTAATTAAATGCTAAAGGGATAAGGATTTCTGAACATTTAAAAAAAAAAAAACCTTTTTTGCTGTAAGTGGGAAGGGAGAGGGGGAAAAATTGGAGCAGAATTTGAAAGTAAGGAGGAGATTGCTTAGAATTTTAAAGAGCTATTAAATATTAACAAGACTTCTAAAAGATACATTTTAACTGGAACTTTGTGACTAAACAGTAACCCCAGAAAGAGAAAGGGAAGAAAGAAGAAAGTACTAAAAGAAACAGCTTATTTGGATTGTTTGGTGATTTTGGAACTTTTGGGAACATTCTTTGATTAAAAGCACTTGGGTGGTTGTTTTGGAAAACCTTTTTCTCTCTACAATGGCATCACTTGTGGATGAATTGAAAATTGAATACAAAAAATACAAAAAAGAAGAACAAGAAGGGAAAGATTCTCTTGGCACTCTTTTTCAATTTTTAGAAATGGCGGTTTGCACTTATGAAAAACTGACTGCGCAACAGGATGACTGGGATAAAGAAGAAGCCATCTTTGATAAACAAGTGACTCTATTTGGGGAAGGAAAGGAGAAAGAGGAAAAGAAAAAGAAAAAGGGGACTTTAAGATTTGAAAAAACAACCAAAAAAGAGAAAAATAAGGTGAAAAGTGGATACAATGTTAGAAAACAACAGAAAGGGGGAAAGCAGAAGAAGAAAAGGGAGGTGGAGAGACAAGGGGGTAAAAAGGGCAAGGAGAAGAATAAGCAAGGGAGAAAGGAAGGTTTGAGAAGCCTCAATGGTGGGGAGCAAGATGTAAAGAAACAAAATTCTTTTAGAGACAATGGGTAAACTTAATTGAAAAAGGGATTCTGCAAAGGATTGTAAGGATATAAGATTGTATTCTTATATTTGTATTCAGAAATAATGTTAGAAAATTGGAAACAACATGTAATCAAAAATGGGATAAAATATTTAGTGTAATTTAGTGAAATTTTTGTGAAGAAAAAGAAGGCAATGAAATAAATGAGAGAATTGAAGTAGGAGAAATGGGAACATTTTAATGAAATAATGATTTAAAATATGTGATGTGGGGGGGAAATAACTATGGAAAGTATAAGTGTTCCCATAAAAGTATGATATTTAATTGAAAAGTAACGTGTAAAGTGTTTAAGATATAAATGAATATTAATATTCATGATTAGATTTGTATTGGCATTGATAGTTGTTTTAATTACATCATATACCTATAATTTTTTTCTATAAAAAACATTGTGTAATTTTAGAATGTACTAAACAGAATCCCAATGCAAGTTATGTATTATATTAAGTATTATAAATTTAGGGGAAAGAGCTAAAGGCGTCATACTCCAATCAGTGTACAGGAGAAGTTTTGTTTAAAGAGAAAAGATAAATGGATAGCTGGAAACAGAACAGACAAAGAATAATAAATATTATGATTTGAACTGAGATGAGATAAATAAAATAAAACTAAGAAAGTTAAAAGAGGTGAGAAGTTATATAAAAAATTGAAAATGGTAATAAGATATGGAATGGTATATAAAATGAATATGAATTTGAATTTGTGTCTGTACGAAGAGTTGTAACCCGGGATCAAGCAGCTTTCAGAAAAGATGTTCTATGTTTTTATATTTTATGTTTTGTTTGTTTGTGTATTGTCTTTGAAAATCAATAAAATTGTTTTTTTAAAAAAGAATTAGCAATAGATAAGAGTCAACAGAATTCAAGGTGGGCTGGACTTAGATCTCTTGTGGTGTGAAGAGACTCTTGACTGATGACATGTTTGACCCCTCCCTCATGTTCAGCCTAGTCATCTACAGGTTCCTGATTGTGGTGTCCAGAAATAAATGCAATACATTGGAATCTGACCAGCAAAAATATTCCCAAAGCTAATAAAAATAACTAACTAATATTATTATTACATATAAATTAGCTGACAGAACTATAATTGCAGCTCTTGCACTGAACCTGTGCTTACCTTTTGATCAAACAGTTTATATATAAATCTTTACTGCTGGACTATTATTGAAAAAAGAATTGTTTGAATGTTTTTCCCTCACTTTCAATGCAGAATAATCAAACTGCTAACTGTTTCATCATGTGGGCTCGCTATTCACTATTTCTTTTTTAAAATATTTTTTTTGTTTTGTTTTCAACCATAAGTATCAAACACAGTTCAATCATTTTGGCATTACTCTGCCATGTATACAAAAATATTACTAAACCAATAACATTCAAACATTCATATTATTGATACAGTATTTTCATTCTAGGTCTATTCATACTAGCTATTTTTGTTCCGACCTTCCACCAGGGGTAGGATTCTACTGGTTTTGTAGAACTGGTTGTTATGATTCTTGGTAGTTTGGAGAACCAGTAAATTGGGCCCCTGGGTGGCCCCGCTCCTCTCCGCCCACTTCTCTGCTCCCTGCCCAGTCAGTGCTTATCATGCATGCATGACATTGCATGCATGAGTGACAATCGCTGACTGCATACTTTCCGTGCCCACCCTTCCCATCCCTCTTTATCTCGGCTATGCACCATCATTGCCTGCAGTCTGCCTCCGTCCACCCGCCTGCCATCGCTGCCTGCCTTCCACCATGATCCCCCTAGGTGAGTGAGGCTCTGCAAGTCCTGGTCACCTACATGCCTCTGCTGCCACTAGCTCCAGTTGAGTCCTGACTCCTGGGTCAGCCTAGGCTGCCACCACCATGCTACTGCTGTCACCCTCGCTCTTACCATCACCGCTGCCACAATCCCTGGTTGAGTTCTGACTCCTGGGCCAGCCTAGGCTGCCACCGCCATGCCACTGCCGCCCTCAGTGCTTGTTTAGCCACCAGTGCTGCAGTTCCATCCCATGTGGCACTTGTGGCCTAGCAAGCTTCCCCCCCAACCGTCCCTGTCTGGCTTGTTTAGCCACCAGGGCAGCAGCTCCATCCCATATGGCACTCATGGCCTAGCAAGCTTCTCCCCTCACTGTCCCCGGCAGAGAGGAAGGTGAGCCAGGGCTGACCCATCACCGCTCAGGTCCCCATCAGCCTGCATCTCACCCCCTGACTGGATTCTCCGCAACTGCTGGGCCTTGCCTACTGGGGCAGGGGTGGGGTGAGGTGAACAGGGAGCATAATGCTATGCTGCCTGCATCGCCCCTTTGCCTGAGGCCCCTTCCTCCTGCTGCCCACTGGCCTGCACGCTTTGGCTGAATGTGGGCTGCCCACCCGGTCACGTGACCACTAAACTATGCCCACCTGGTCACATGACCACCAGACCACGCCCAGCCAGCAAGCCACACCTACCCAGTCGCATGACCACCAAGCCACACCCACAAATTAAGCCATGCCCACAGAACCGGTTGTTAAAAAAATTGAATCCCACCCCTGCCGTCCCCTCTTTTTTGCAACCATTGATAAAACTTACTCCAAGTATCATAATATTCTGATTCCCCCTTATTTTTCAATTCTAAAGTTAATCTATCAGATTCTGCACAAGCCATTATTTTTCTTATTATTTCTCTTTCTGGTGGCATATTTTCATTTTTCCAGTATTGTGCATAGACCATTCTCTGCTATAATACATGTATTGCTGGCAATACATGTATTATTAGATATGCTATACCTTTGCTGTAGCTTTCTGTCATTATTCCTAAGAAAAATAGTTCTGGCTTAAATTGAATATGGTCTCCCACCATTTGCTCAACCCATGTCTGTATCAGTCATCAATATTTCCTTGTGTGGTTACATGTCCACCACATGTGGTAGAATGTACCTGGCAAATCCTTACACTTCCAGCATTTTGACGATAAGTTTTTGAACATTTTGGCAAGCCTTGCTGGGGAAAGATGCCACCTGTAAAACATTTTGTACAGATTTTCCTTGTGTGCTGTGGCCATTGTTAATTTCCTATTATTCTCCCAAAGATTCTGCCATTTAGCCAATTCAATATTATCTCCAAAATCTTTGGCCCATACCACCGTTGTCTCTTTGACATACTCTTCCTCCAGTTTATATTCTAATAGATTATATTAGAATATTAGAATTATATTAGAATATTCTAATAGTTTATATTCTAATCTATATAGCACCTTAATCAATTTGTCACCAGTCCCTATCAACAATTTATCTAATGTTGTTAGTTCTTTATTAATGCCCCATGTTTTCACATCCTGTGTATATTTCATCTGAATTTGTAAATAGAACCACTGCTCCAGTTTTATCCCTTGTGCTATCGGTTCTAGTCTGGTTTTCAATTCTCCTTTCTCATTTAATATATCTTTATATACAACAATTTTCTCCTTATTTATCAAATTTGGGTATATTAATGCTTCTAACATAGAGAGCCAAATAGGGGGTTTCCATATAGTTTTAGTGTTTAATTTTATTCCATACCGTTAATAGTGCCTGTCTTATATAGTGTTTCTGAAAGTATTTATGTGCTGTGCCTTTTCCATACCAAAGAAAGCTATTCACTATTTCTGATGTCAGGGCTGTCTGTTGATAGAGCTCTTTGTGACCAGTGGAGTATTTGAAACTTCCATGATCCATCCAATTTTATTAAGCTTTAAATTTAAAAACAAAGGATCATTTTGTCATGCCACAAAATGGAAGTGCTATTCACAGATATAAAATTAGTTTCCAAAAATGATGTATAGGTTTAGGTTCCACAAATAACACATGGTATTCTTAGAAGATAAAAAAAAGAAAGATGTTGCAACCCATTGCTTTGTTTAGAAAAAATTTCCAAAAATGATGTATAGGTTTAGGTTCCACAAATAACACATGGTATTCTTAGAAGATAAAAAAAAAGAAAAATGTTGCAACCCATTGCTTTGTTTAGAAAAAATTTCCAAAAATTATGTATAGGTTTAGGTTCCACAAATAACATATGGTATTCTTAGAAGATAAAAAAAAAAAAAGAAAGATGTTGCAACCCATTGCTTTGTTTAGAAAAAGTCCTAGCTTTCTCAGGAAAAAAAAAATCAGAGGAAAGCATCTTAGAAGACTGTAGATCACTGTGTAAAACAATGTTGTTAGTTCTGGTAAACAGATATTATGTAGAGCTGGTTTGGTATAGTAATTAATGCATTAAGGCATTCAGGAACATTTCTGTGGGGTCCTTGATATTCTCTGAGCTTGGCTGCTCGCTCTGTTGATGTTACATAGCTTGTTAATTATTGTTAGTTTATTTATTTTATTATTATTTATTGCACCTTTATTATTCTTGTGCATATCTCCACACACCTTCCTTCTATTTTCCATCCAACAAGAACCCTGTGAGATGCGTTGGACTGAGAGAGAATGATTAGCTCAAGATCACCCAACAAGAACCCTGTGAGATGCGTTGGACTGAGAGAGAATGATTAGCTCAAGATCACCCAGCTGGCATTCATAGCCAATGTGGGACTTGAATTCGTGTCTCTTGCTCTCTAGCCCAGTGTCTTAACCACTAGATCAAAATGAAACAGCTGTAAGAAAACAACCAAGCTCAGAAAGCACCAAGGACTGCACAGATTCACCTATTCTTTATACCCTCTTAACTGTCAAGGGCACCTTCTAGCATCTCAACCAATTAAATATTCTCAAAAAACATCAAATTTGAACGAAAGTCTGAAGCATCCTAAAGCGGGAAAGGAACCAAGAATTTTCTGCAGGACGAACCTTGGAAAGAAATGGCAAGAGGTATTCTGGAACAGCATCAGATACTTAGGAGCCGAGGGCCCAGGAAGCAACAAATAAAGACTTAAGCAACAAGTAAGGGCTTAATAGCCAGCCATTGACACCCTAATTAACATCTAAAAGCTGCACACACAACCAGAAACTGTAAGTGTATAACAGCCCAGTGCACATATTTTGGACAGAGAGAAGTTAATGGGCTTGGAAGAATAAACCTTTGGTCCCTGTGACCAACTCAGATTTGATCCTGCAACATTAACCTAAGGACATATGTATTTACTTTCATTTGAAAGCATCTTCTTCCTATCCTGATTATCATGAGGCTCTCCAAGCTATCTGCCTCACCTCTCCATAACAGGAGAGGAATGATTTATATAGCAAAAAATGCAGTTAGGTGTGTTGTTGTTATAAACAGTAGCTTTAGCTGAAAATTACCTCCCAGTTCTTGGATTTATTTATTTATTTCCCCAAATGCACCTTTGTGGAAGTTTTCCTTACATGCCCATTTATTTGAATTTCATCCATCACTGAGAAGACATCCAATTAATGAACTAAAACAGGACATAATGGGCTGCCATTCGAAGTAATTACCTAGATGGGGTTTTTGTTTCTAGTCCCTGCATTTGTTTCAAAAGTAAACTCTTTTATGAAGTGGGAGTAGGAGATCTTCTTCAAAGTACAGCCACATATATTTACATGTGAATCATTTAGAAAATAAATCAAGTGGCACACAACTTTTGTGATCTGCTCTGGTCTTCAGAAAAGCAGCAGATGACATTCAATTAGTCTTGTTAGAAGAAATATCCTTCTGGGTTCAGTTCCAAGTGGGGAAGAAAGACACTGGAAACATGGTGACTGCTTGGAAAGATGGTTTAATGATGGACAGGATCACCACTGGGTGAAGAAAGAAGGGAAAAAGGAAGAGATGCTGAGAGTCCCTTAGTTATATAACCTCTCTTGGGCCCCATCTTAGTGTTTCCTCTTTCTGTGCAATAAAGTGTAGGAAGTTAGCACCCACCCACCCTCCTAGAAAAATGAAATATCCTGGAAAATATTAAAAAGGCAGAATAGTTCCCCTAAAAAGAGTAGAAACTCAGAAGCAGAAGCTCACCCCTACCTTTGTTAATGGGTGGGCCATTAAGGCCTGGGCCAGAATACTTTACATAACAAAGATCTCCAGGCAAAGCTATAGCAATTGCCAAAAACCCTTTTCAGTGCATCATCATCCAGCAAGGCTCAACCAAGCCTGGAACTCAGGACAGCCTACAGAGTTGCCCCTGCATGGCCCCATGGGAGTCTGACAACCAATCAGAATACAAGCTCCAATTCAAATCCCAACAAAGGTTATAAAACCCAGGCATTCTCAGCACCTCAGCCCTTTTTTCTTGATCTCTTCCTTCACCTTGAAGCATGTGATCATCCTTCCCTTTCACTCTGGGGCTCCAGGCCACGTGGTCCTGTCCACCATTAGACCTTCCAAACAGCCTCCATGTTTCCAGTGTCTTTTTCCCCACTTGGAACCGAAGCCAGAAGGATTTTTCTTCCAACAAAAGGTATCCCATTGGCTGCCAGACTCCCAGGGGTGGGGGTCTTAGCTAATTTTGTAGGCTTTGTCTGGACCAGGGGCCCCCAACCACCGGTCCGTGGACCGGTACCGGTCCGCGGAACAGGTCCTACCGGGCCGCTGAGCTTGTTGGCGCCGCCATCTTTTTGATGAAAAGTGCTTCCGGTGAGCTTTCTGAGAAAGCTCACCGAAGCACGTTTCATCAAAAAGAAAGCTCGTGAGCTTTTCCAGGTAGAAAGCTCACCGAAGCACGTTTTCATCAAAAAAGATGGTGGCGCCAGCGCTTCCGGTGAGCTTTTCCGGGTAGAAAGCTCACCGAAGCACATTTTCATCAAAAGATGGCGGCGCCAGCGCCGTGAGCTTTTCCGGTAGAAAGCCATTTCTACCCGGAAAAGCTCACTGGAAGCGCTGGCGCCGCCATCTTTGATGAAAAGTGCTTCCGTGAGGTCACCGGAAGCACTTTTTCATAAAAAGATGGCGGCGCCCAGCTGATGCCGGTACCGGGCCGCGGCGCCCAGCTGATGCCGGTACCGGGCCGCGGCGTAAAAAAGGTTGGGGATCACTGGTCTGGACCACATGGCTTCACTGAGTGCTGGCTGATGCAATCTTCCCAGGCCAGGTGGTGAGATGGGCAGAGGCCTTTATTATGCAGAATACTCTGGCCCTCTGGAACTTCTGCACTCATCACAACTATGCTAAATCGCAATACATCCTGGACTTTGGGAGGAGTTCAGTTGTGTTAAGAGGAAAAACAGCAATATTATCTTATTTGATGTTATAGAAAGAGACTGCTACATGATGTCAAATATGACTCCCACACACACATCCTCCATGAGATAAACCAATCAAAAGTGCAGAAAAAGGAAAAGGGAGGATAACTCTTTTCAACAGAAGAGAATATGCATAGCATAATGTTGAAGTATGGAATCCTTGCTGCTTTTCGACCTTCGTTGTTTGCTTGCAGATGTTTCATTACCCAACTAGGTAACACCATCAGTGCAAGTGAGAGTGGGGTTTGCTGCCTTCCTCACCAGCATTGGTCAACTCTGAACAGGATCCATACCCAACTTGGAGTCTGCCAGGACTCATTGTTTAAGTGGAGTCTTGTCTCTACCCCCTCAGTGTGACTGTGGTGCTCCTTGACAAAATATCCACCACATTGTGTCCGAATGTCCATCAAGAGTTTACACCATCCCAATGTCTGATTTTTTTTCAACATAGGCCACCCTGTCTTTGAATGGCTGGGTGGACTGGACATTAACTGTCGAGGACGAAACAGTTTTTAATTGTCTCCTGAATTTTCTTTTTCACTTTTTCTTCTTTATTTCTTTTTTCTCTTTCACATTTATGTATGTGTTGTTTGTCTGTTTTAATTGTAAAATTAATAAAGTTTATTTAAAAAAAACAACATTTGAACACTATAAGTCCATGTATTTGCCATATGCTAAATAAATAAATAAATAAATAAATAAATAAATAAATAAATAAATAAATAAATAAATAAATAAATAAATAAATAAATAAATAAATAAATAAGAGAAAGCTTTTTTCCTCTGTTATTTCAACTGCTTAATAGGATAATAGAGGGTGTGGTAACCAAGCTGAGCTTATTGACAACAAAATGGCAGTTCGAGAACAGAAGGACCAGGGGAGACATGATAGCGGTCTTCCAATATTTGAGGGGCTGCCACAGGGAGGAAGGGGTCAATCTATTTTCTAAAGTGCCTGTAGGCGAGACAAGGAATAATGGATGGAAACTGAACAAGGAGAGATTCAACCTGGAAATAAGGAGAAACTTTCTGACAGTGAGAACAATCAACCCATGGAACAGCTTTGCCCTCGGAAGTTGTGGGAGCGCCAACACTTGAGACCTTCAAGAAAAGATTGGACTGCCATCTGTCAGAAATGATGTAGGGCCTCCTGCTTGGGCAGGGATATTGGACTAGATGACCTACAAGGTCCCTTCCAACTCTGATTATCTGTTATCTGGTCACATAAACATTGTCTTTTGACAATGCTGGCTCTCTCATCTAGGAAACATAAATGAACACTGCCCCCTAGAGTCGGACATGACTGGCAGGGGAAATTTTCACCTTTTTTAATAGGGGGTAAAATGGATTTTTCTTCCTGTTGGGGAAAAGATCAATCTGCAAAACATGGGTAAATGAATATAAAAGTATAGCTATTTATTTAATCTCAACAACACACATATCAATATTGATGGTTGTTGGTATCTCTAGTTATCAGAGGTTTTTTTTTTTTAAGAAAAAACATCCCAAAAGGTTAGGAGAAATCCCCTATGGAAAAAGAAAATCATGAATCTTTTACAAAGATGGCTGGATCGACTTCTGTTTCCATTTTTCTTTTTCCCAAGTGGATGTCTCCTTCATATCTGCTTGCCCATCTGTTTAAAATTTCAGCACAGGAAAGTCTGCACAAAATGTTCTTATCGTATGCAAATGTTCCTGTATTTTCCTGAGAGTAGCACACTTTTGGGCGAAGAATTTGTCTCTCATAAGTGCGTTTTCATTTCATTCATTTTTCCTTAACATATAAAGCATGCCCTTTTTGAATTTGAAACCACATTACAACAGATAGCAACTCCACATTTGAACGCGAAAAACCAGTGCAGTTCCAAATAGTATTCATGAGATACAAATTGCATAACCTATGAAAATTCAGATTTTTTTTTTCTCTGCCTGCAATCCTGTCAGTCACGAGGAATAAATTGCAGCTCAGTAAGACTCTTACCTTTTTTCCTCTTAATGTATTCCTCTTTGTATTTAATGTAAATACATGTATGTCATACCTTCTACCTAAGTGGCACTCAAGGCACCTTACACTTTTTAAAAATTACAGAGCATATTAAAAACAATGCCATGAAAATTGCTATCGATAAAAGAAATGTGTTTAATAGTGGAAAAAAGTTGGTAGAGCATTTTTAACTTATTTATTTGTTGTGATTATCCTGAATATGGAGGCCACAAACATCTCAGAATAACAGAATTTGAAGGGACCTTGGAAGCCTTCTCGTCCAACCCCTTACTTAAGCAGGAAACCTATACCATTTCACACAAATGATTGTCCAATTTCTTCTTAAAAACCTCCAGTATTGGAGCACCCACAACTTCTGAAAGCAAGCCATTCCACTGGTTAATGGTTCAACCGTCTGGAAATTTCTCCTTATTTCTAGGTTGGCTCTCTCCTTGATTAGTTTCCATCCATTGCTTCTTGTTCTTCCTTCAAATGCTTTGGAGAATAGGTTGACCCGCTCTTCTTTGTGGCAGCCCTTTATGATCTATTGGAACACGGCTTTCATGTCACCCCTAGTCCAAAGTCATACAGAAGAAGGATCTCTCACATATACCAGATACAGCAGGTGGTTTCCACAGCACACAAAGCTCAGAAGCTAAGGACACCAGATAAACTACCAAATCTTAGAGTTGCAGAATGAACTGAGCAGAAAATAGAAATCCTGAAATATAGAATAGAAAAATAGAATCCTGAAATAAAGGCAAGGGCAAAACACTCCCTTATTACTTCTGAGGAAAACTGCATGACATAATGCCATCAGGAAGATGTCTAGAAAGAAAAATGCATCTTAGTTATATTTGTTTGGAAGAAACTACACAACAGCATTTCAAAGACATGTCATTGGTCATTTATAATCCATAGAAAAAGATCTCCCAAAAACTCCATTGATAGGTTAAACCAGGGGTCGCCAACCTTTTGGACCTCAGGGACCATAATTTTAGATCCCAGGGACCACTAACCAGTTCTGTGGGCATGGCCTAATTTGTGGGTGTGGCTTGGTGGTCATGTGACTGACTGGGCATGGCTTGTATGTAAATATTATAAATATTTATATAAATATTGAATTTTTTATATAAAAAAGAGCAACTTTTACCCAAAATCAGGCAAAGCAGGTGGATTAAGTTGCTCACAGAATCACAGATTCATTCAGAGATCTATCTATCTGCCATTGGCTAGCTCAGTCTGTTACATACAATTTGCTTACAAGCAAACTCATAAAATTAACTCACAACACACCATGCATGTAGATATTGAATTTTTTATTTTAAAAAAGAGCAACTTTTACCCAAAATCAGACAAAGCAGGCAGATTGAGTTGCTCACAGAATCATTCAGTGATCTATCTATCTGCCATCGGCTAGCTCAGTCTCTCAAATTTGCTTGCTGTGAGTCTGCACTGAATTTGCTTGCAAGCAAACCTTCAGTCCTAAGGGAGGTTCGGCTGTGCTGAGCCGAAGATCTAAAGATTAGCTAGAAAGCAAGAAATCCAACCATTCCCTGCTTCCTAGCTAATCTAAATCTCCAGGCACAGCAGAACAGATGATGGTCGGAAAAAGGAAAAATAGCAATTTAGCAGGCAAGTCTACCAGGTAAGGAGTGAGTGGGCAGGGAGGGTTCCCGCGGGCCATGTGGGCTGCGCAGCCTTGTGTTTCTGCGCAGCCTGGATTAATTGCTTTGGCGGGGGGTGTTCTGGGGGTGAGATTTCTCTGCGGCTCACCAAAATTTTCTTACGGCCCACCAGTGGGCCATGGCTCACCAGTTGGCGACTGCTGGGCTAAACAAAAGGATTAATTCTACAGCTGTACATCTGCCCCTGTGAAGGCCATCCCACTCTTCAAAAGAGGAGACAAGCAAAAAAAAGTTTGTAGGAGAAGAGCAAGCTGAGTTGGGGGTGGAGTTAAATGCAGCATCAGTATAGAGTTTGTACATTGCCACGTCCAACACCTCTTGAATTCCATTGAGCCTTCTCTGGCACCATTTTAATATTGAACTTTGGCTGACTAGATTCTTGTGTATACGCTTCAATAAATGTGCGATGCAATTTAACATGTGGTCCTGATCCTTTGCAGATGACAAAGTTTTAATGTTGTTTCTATAAAATAAGCTTCATTCCTGAATCACAGCAGAGATTCTAACAGCTTTCTAATTCCTTCAGTAAATATTATTACCCATATGTAGTTTTTGTATTTCTTTTAAGCTTGTCTATATAATTTGTACCTGCCAATAGGATGAATCCTATGCTAAAAGGACTTGCATGCCATCTCAGTCTTCTCCATTTTCCAATATTTGAGGGGCTGCCAGAGAGAGGAAGGGGTCAAGCTCTTTTCCAAAGCACCTGAAGGCCAGACAAGGAATAATGAATGGAAACTGAACAAGGAGAGATTCAACCTAGAAATAAGGAGAAATTTTTTGACAGTAAGAACAATCAACCAGTGGAACAGCTTGTCTTCAGATGTGGGAGCTTCATCACTGGAGGCTTTCAAGAAGAGACTGGACTGCCATCTGTCAGAAATGATGTAGGGTCTCCTGCTTGGGGGTGGTGGGTTGGACTAGATTATCTTCCAACTTTTAATCTGTATTTGTGGAATTGATTTGCACAGGTTCTTCACTGATGCCAGAAAAATATGAAGCCACCTATTTTGCATCTTCCCTGCCAGAAGACACTGTCACAGAAAGCTTGTACAACAGCTGTTTGCTCTCTAGTAACACAGCATCCTTCCCATAACCACCTCCCCTGTGATTTCTATTCTGTTGTTTTGTTTCATTTTTTCTCCACATTGTACAGATGCAATTTAACAGCTCATAAATTTGAGATGAACTACTTTGAGAAGGTTTCCCCCTCCTCCTTCTCCTCTTCATTGAACAGATGTCTTCTTTAGGGACTTACATATAAATGTGGTTAACCCATCTCCATCATCTCATTTTTAAAAAAAAAAAACTTTTTGCTAGTTTTCAAAGAATATCAGTTGGCACAGCTATTTGCTGAACATATGACTTATTAATAGTTGGTAGTTTCTAGATCAGGGGTCGCCAACCTTTTGGACCTCAGGGACCACCAAACTCATAATTTTAGATCCCAGGGACCACTAACCGGTTCTGTGGGCATGGCCTAATTTGTGGGTGTGGCTTGGTGGTCATGTGACTGACTGGGCATGGCTTGTATGTAAATATTATAAATATTTATATAAATATTGAATTTTTTTATATAAAAAGAGCAACTTTTACCCAAAATCAGGCAAAGCAGGCAGGCAGATTGAGTTGCTCACAGAATCATTCAGTGATCTATCTATCTGCCATCGGCTAGCTCAGTCTCTCAAATTTGCTTGCCGTGAGTCTGCACTGAATTTCTTTTCCCCACACAGAAATACTTGGTCATTGAAAATGGCTTCTTCTTTGTCCTGCCCTTCTTGTTCTACAGGTATTTCTTGTTGTTTCTTATAATTCAGAATTTCCATTTCTAAAAATTGAAATACGAAGCCAAAAGAACCTCTTCCTTCTTGTGCATCTTCTTTCTGATTTTTAAGTTCCATTCTCAATTCTTCCAAGAGTGATACCATTTTAAAAACTTTTAAACAACCACCCAATTAATTTTAGTCCTTTAGATCCAATACCCAAAAATCCAAAAATCACCAAGTAATCCAAATAATCCAAAGCTGTTTCTTCTTGCTTCTTTTTTCCACTTTCTCTTCCTGGGGTTCTCTTATCTTGTTACAAAGTTTCAGTTAAAATGTATCTTTTAGGAATCTTGCTAAAGTTTCACTGTTAATTCCTTTCACTTCCAGGTGGTCTCCTCCCTTTTTCCAGATCCCACCCTTTTGTTTTTTTCCTTCTTTTAAAAGTTTTTGAGAATCCAGAAATCTTTATTATCCCTTTGACATTTTATTTTCAGCTTAAATACCTGTTAATGTCAAAGTGGATTTTTGCCGATTTCTTGCTTAAATCTCTTAGTTGTCAATATAGGAGGGAAGAAAAGAAAAAAACCCAAATCCTTTCCCTCCCCTCTCTCATTCGCAGCTTCAAAGTCTTCTTTGAGAACAATGTTGTTCTTTATAATTCAAATTCCAAGGTACCTTGTATTGTTGTTTTTCTAGTTCGACCCGGTCAGCCAAAAACTTTCTCTTCTTATCTTCCTCCTGCACATTCTTTTCCAGTTGAGTTCTTCTTTGAGGTGGCCATTTCTGACCACCGCTGCAACCGCCTTCGGGAAAGGGAGACTGGAAGGTGGGGTTTTGCTGAAGAGTGAAGGAAGCTGAAGAAGCTTCTTGGATGAGAAGCAAAACATCTTCAAAGAAAAAATAGAAAGTCCAGTTGCCTTTTGAAAAATCAACTTTGGGACAACTATGACCTGGAGGACTGAGAATCTCCATAGACTCCTAATTCAGATGTCACTCTTTGGTAATATCTAGTGATCATTCATACTTTTGCAACCAGAGTTGGCTCATCCTGTACATTAAAAGCAATGCTAAAAACAGACCAAATGCATTATGATTCTTTGCAGCATCAATAGGAGCTAAGAAACAAAACTGTCCTTTGTTCTTTATCCCCATTTCACTGAGAGGTTTACTTGTTGAACTTTTATGGTTTAGGGGCTGCTGTTAAAGATACCAATTGGGCCAGTAAAGAAGACAACTTTTACTAATTTCGCTGCTAATTTTCAGCATGTTTAATGTCCAAATTATAAATTGCTTAACCACTTCTGTGAAAAGATATATAAACTCCAATATGCATATTTCCTTTTGAAAGGTGCGATTTCATTATTCAAATATTACTTTTTCTCTAGGTTCCAATCCCCAAACCTCCTTATTTCATTCTCTTCCAGCTTCTAATTGGCCTCTGGTTTCATGCTTTTAGAATTATAATTCTAAAAGATTTTAACCTCATATCCATTTAACATTTACATTTCCCATTCTCTATAATCTCAGCCTACCTCTCTACTCATGGTTGTTTGGAAGTAAATTTTCTTGTGCTAGATTGAGAACCACTTGTGTTAGATTAGGCTAGTTGAAATCAGTAAGATTTAACTTAGTGTGAGTTAGTGAAAAGGGAGAACTGAATACAGAATAATAGAGTGGGAAGGAATCTTGGAGGTCTTCTTGTCCAATCCAGTCAAGAGACTCTATACCAGAGGTCTCCAAACTTGGCAACTTTAAGACTTGTGGATTTCAATTCCCAGGATTCCTCCTCTAGCCATATTAGGTCAGAAATTAACAGATAACAGACAACACATAATCAGAGTTGGAAGGGACCTTGTAGGTCATCTATTCCAACCCCCCACCCAAGCAGGAGGCCCTACACCATTTCTGACAAATGCCAGTCCAATCTCTTCTTGAAAGTCTCAAGTGATGAAGCTTCCACAACTTCCAACGGCAAGCTGTTCCATTGGTTGATTGTTCTCACTGTCAGAAAGTTTCTCCTTATTTCCAGGTTGAATCTCTCCTTGTTCAGTTTCCATCCCTTATTCCTTGTCTGGCCTACAGGTGCTTCAGAAAATAGATTGACCCCTTCCTCTCTGTGGCAGCCCCTCAAATATTGGAAGACTGCTATCCTGTCTCCCCCATGGTCCTTCTCTTCACTAGACTAGCCATGTAGTTCCTGTAACCATTCTTCATATGATTTAGTCTCCAGTCCCCTAATCAGGGGTGGGATTCAATTTTTTTAACAACCAGTTCTGTGGGCATGGCTTAGTTGGTGGGCATGGCTTGGTGGTCATGTGACTGGGTGGATGTGGCTTGCTGGTCATGTTATTGGCTGTGCATGGCCAACTCAATATCATCAAGGCACGCATCTCCTCGCCTGGCCTCTCATGACTGTGGGGATGCTGCAACAGTCATAAGTGTGAAAAATGATCATAAGTCACTTTTTTCAGTGCCATTGTAACTTTGAATTGTCACTCCACACAAGCAAAGTACTAGCAAAGGAGGGAGAAAAAACTCCAGAGAAGTTCCTGGGACAAGAAGTCTAGTCCTGTCAAGAATGTAATAAGGGTTAACGGAGAGGCAGTTTCTGTAAGCAACACCAGAATGTTTCCTTCCTGCCTTCCTTACAGGATTAGGCCAGTAATTTCTTCTAGCAACCGGTTCTCCAAACTGCTTAGAATGTTAACAACCAGTTCTAGCGAATAGGTGTGAACTGGTAGAATCCCACCCCTGCCCCTAATCATCCTGGTTGCTCTTCTCTGTACTTTTTCTAGAGTCTCAACATCTTTTTTATAGTGTGACCAAAACTGAACACAGTACTCTAAGTGTGGTCTTACTAAGGCTTTATAGAGTGGTATTAGTACCCTCCTTGATCTCGATTATATCCCTCTGTTAATGCATTAGCTTTTTTGACTGTCACTGCACACTGCTGGCTCATATTTAGCTGGTTATCCACTATGACTCCAAGATCCCTCTCACAGTTACTGCTATTGAGCCTGGTTTCACCTAGTCTAATTCTGAAAGTTGAAGTCCCCAAGTCTTAAAGTTGCCACGTTTGGGGACCCCTGTCATAAAGGGTAAATGCCTGGTCAATCTCTTCTTAAAAGCTTCCAGTGATGGTGCACCCACAGCTTCTGGAGGTAGGTTGTTCCACTGATCATTATCATTGACAGGAAATTTCTCCTTAATTCTAGTTTTGATCTCTCTTTGATAAACTTCCACCTGTTACTTCTTGTGTTGCCCACAAGCCATGGAAAATAGGTCAATCCTCTCTTCTCTATGACATGCTATCATGTGAGCCCTAGTTCTTCTCTTTGTTAGATTAGACATAACCTGTTCCTGCAATCGTTCATCCTACACTTTAGCTTTCAGTTCCTTAAATCATCTTTGTTGCTCTTCTCTGCACTCTTTCTAGAGGCTCAACATCTTTTTTGTGTCATGGTAACTGTGAAGAGATTGACAGGAGAGGCAGCTGGTGGAGGAGCAAAGGACAAAAAATATCACATTGTTGTAACATATTTTGTGCCTGCATTATGATGTCTGAGAAAGAGACAAAAAGAGAAAATGGAAAGTGGAATTGTGGTACAATGATGCTTTGATTATTTTGTTGAAGGTCCCCAAGAAAGTTTCCAATGCTTCAAGAAGGATTAAAGGATAAGTAGATAATTGTCTGACTTAGGTAGGGAGGGAGGAGGAGAGAAAAAATTCAAAGGTCTACAGGTTAGTCCTTAGGTTATGACCATAACTGGGACCAGAATTTCTGTTGCTAAGCAAAGCAGTTAAGTGAGTGGCGGCCAATTTTGGTAACTTCTCACCATGGTTGTCAGGCAAACCATTGCAGTAGTTTAAGGGAATTGTGTGGTCATTAAGCAATTAACCCACATTGGCTTTGCTGATTGGAAGGTTGCTAGGAAGATCACCAATGGCAATCACGCAACCCTAGAACACTGTAAACACATGAAAGTTGCCACGTGCCTCAATTTTGATCGTGTGACTCTGAAGTTGCTGCAGAGGTTGTTAGTGTGAGGACTGATTGTAAGTCACTTCGTGCCATTGCAACTTTGAACGGACATTAAAACAAATGATTGTGTCAAGGTTCCGAGTAGTGAACCCAACCAATTCAGCAACTCTGAGACTTTCAGCTTTCTCAAAGAATTGCTTTATTGAGTACATCATTTTGGCACGTTTGAAATGCAAAACCAGCTCTGGCTATTTCCTGTGCTTTCAGTATAATTAAAGAACTGTACAAAGTTAGCACACATCCCTCTCCTTAACATTGAGAAATATTTTAAAAAGGCAGGATAAAATATTTCCCCTAAAGGAGAAACATGTTTCTAAAGACAAAAACCAGCTCCCTGCCCTCAGCAGATATTTGGTGCCCATTAAGAAGGACTGGGCCAGCCTATCTACAAGACAAAGGACCTCCAGCTCCAGGGTGATGGGATTAAGACATGGTCCTCCAAGACATAATAGGATTAACCCACTAGCAGCAGAGTTCACTGGAGGCATTGCATCATTGAGCAAACTTCAACCAAGCCCCGACAAAAACCAATAGAATACATATTCTTGCACAGAAACAGGAAGCTCAAGTGCAAAGCCCAAGAGAGGATATAAATACCTCCCTCTCTCAACTCCATGTGGTCAGCTGCCCAGGATCTCAAACCCATGTAATCCTGTCCACCAATAAACCATCTTTCCAATCAGCTGCCATGTTTCCAGTGTCTTTCTTCCCACTTGGAAGTGAACCAGATGGATATTTCTTCCAACAAAGCGGACAGTTTCTTCCCTCCATGTCACACATCATATTGTCCAATTAGGTGTTTTGGCATCTCCTTAGTAACCTCTTCAAGTCCCTGGCTAGCACCCTGTTGGGATGACCTTGGTTCCCACGAGATGGTAAGTTGTTAATGTCTGATCTGACATTCCAGAGCTCCCCCTCCCAAAAGTTGAGAAACAGAGGCAATGGCTTCCAATCTGTTTAGAAGTTGACAGTTTGTAAGTTGAGGCCTACCTGTACCAGTAATGTTTAAGGAGCATACATGGAAGGAGGAGGAAGGAAGAAAAGACAGAAGGTATCCCAGGTAAAAAATCAATTGTTCTGCCCTTCCTTCTATGAAACACAATCAAGAACATGCCTTCCCCAGACAAACTCTGCTGCCTTCTCTGTTTGTAGAATTTTTATTTTTAAATCTACTTACAGAGAAGTGTTTTCGGACGTGTTGCTTAATGTTAATAATTTATGAACTAGAGACAGAGAGAGAGAGAGGGAGAGAGATTTGATATTATCATGAGAGATACTTAAAAGGCACTCCAAATAAGTGGTATGCCTTTGAATGCACCATACAAAATCTCGGGAGCAGGTGTTTGTAAGCCTCCTGGAGTTTAATAGCTTATGGAAGAGATGATCACAGTATGAAAGGAGAGAAGCTTTGTCTTTGAAACTGGGCATACCGCTACTGGATATACCTTGTAGGACTAGAAAATTTGGTTAGGAGGATATTTCCTAACTAGGAGGAAAGTTTTTTTTTTAAAGGAAATTTATTGGAAGATGATGACCTTGGTGGAATCAACATGAAATCAAGGAAAGGCAGCACGAACAACAACAAATTAAACATGGCGGTCTATCAGGAACCCAGGCTAACCATGTGCTTCATTGACAAAGTAACAATAACTCATCCTCCCCTCAGACAACCTGTGTAAGAACCTTATTCAGACAATTTATTCAGGGGCTGCCACAAAAAGAGGGAGTCCAGCTATTCTCCAAACACCTGAGGGTAGGACAAGAAGCAATGGGTGGAAATTAATCAAGGAGAGAAGCAACTTAGAACTAAGGAGGAATTTCCTAACAGTAAGAACAATCAACTAGTGGATTGACTTGCCTCTAGAAGGTCTGAATGCTCCAACACTGGAAGTTTTTAAGAAGAGATTAGATAATCATTTGTCTGAAATGGTATAGGGTTTCCTGCCTAAGCAAGGGGTTGGACTAGAAGACCTCCAAGGTCCCTTCCGACTCTGTTATTATATACCAAATATGCACTGAAGCAACCTGGAACACCAGAAAAAGGAGAGAAAAAACATCTGTACAACATCTTCCAACTAAATGGATACAGATCATTCTCAACTTAGAACCACAGCTGGGCCCAAAAGTTCTGTTGCTAAGTGAAACATTTGTTAAGTGAATTTTGCCCCATTTTAGGGCCATTCTATCCACCAGGGAAAAAAACTAAGAAGGAAACAAAAAGAGCAGAACAGATTCTCTCCAGAAACCAACACTTAGATAAGCAGAGATTAACACCAGAAAAACAAGTAAGCAGAAAACAATACCCTAATCAAGGAAAAGCAAGAAAAAAACTCCACATGCCCACAAACACTGTCAGAATAAGACACTATATAAACAGGGAGCAGGGGTGGGATTCTACCAGTTTGCACCTATTCACTAGAACCGGTTGTTAACATTCTAAGCAGTTTGGAGAACCGGTTGTTAGAAGAAATTACTGGCCTAATCCTGTAAGGAAGGCAGGAAGGAAACATTCTGGTGTTGCTTACAGAAACTGCCTCTCCATTAACCCTTATTACATTCTTGGCATGACTAGACTTCCTGTCTCAAGAACTTCTCTGGAGTTTTTTTCCCCTTCCTTTGCTGGTACTTTGCTTGTGTGGAGTGACCATTCAAAGTTACAACGGCACTGAAAAAAGTGACTTATGACCATTTTTCACACTTACAACTGTTTCAGCATCCCCACAATCATGAGAGGCCAAGCGAGGAGATGCGTGCCTCGATGTGAGTAATATTGAGTTGGCCATGCCCAGCCAATAACATGACCACCAAGCCACGCCCACCAACTAAGCCACACCCACAGAACCAGTTGTTAAAAAATTTGAATCCCACCCCGGAGCAAACTCTCCAGTGTCTCAAACTGATGATGCTACTGAGTAGGGTAATGTAATGTCTACAAGAAAACAACTGATTGTAGAGATCATGAAAAATTCCATGTTAAATATGCTTAACATTTTACACAGAGTTTTTTTGAAGTTAGATCAAGTTACACTTCTGCAGATTGTAAAAAATATATAGACAAACTTCCTGAGATTTTTAAAATGAGCTGAGAGCAACCTTTCATCTTCATCTCCCCAAATTGGATTGCTAACAATATAATTATAAGATAAAAGGTATATTTACTTATAAGGTCATGTAATAAATTACAGAGCAGCTGATTGAAGAGCAAAGCAATTCGTGTAGTTGATCCAGCCTTGATGTGTTAGTGCAGCATTTTCTCCCAATCACTGAAAAGAACAGGAGTGCTGATTAAAAATGGGTTGTTTAATTTATGGTCAATTGCTTATCAAAGTCCACAGTGATTTACCATGGAATGTCTGTGGAAATCTGCTCCAGGTTTCAAGGCAGCAGTTTGAAAAATCCTGCTTTCCTGGATCAAAATCCTGGTTCTCCAAAAATCCAAAATTAGAACCTCAACAATGACCAGGTGAGGGTGGGCAGGCCACACTCTCTCTCTTTTAATGCACAGGTTTTACTTCCTATGAAATAAATTGTAAATAATGGAGAGAGCTATTCAAATCATTTTTCTCCACTTTTGTAATACTGTAGGTCAGAGTCAAACAGTAAAATTGGGCATTGGAGAAAATACTTTTATTTTTACAAGGCACCTCATTAATTTTCAGACTCACTGAAGCACTGAGCGATACTGATCTCTAGCTTAAAATGTGTTTGGGTTGTAGTCACGACAGGCATTTTACCCATTCATAATTGTAGCTAGAGAATTAGAGGAAGTCCTTGACTTATGATCACAGTTGGGACTGGCACTTCCATCACTAAGTGATGCAATTATTAAATGAGTCCTGATTTCACAATCTTTTTGTCCTGATTGTTAAGCAAATCATGTGGTTTTTAAATTAATATGGCTTCCTTCCTTGTCTTTGCTTGTTGGAAACCCACTGGGAATGTCACCAATAGCAATAGCCATAGCACTTAGACCACTTCATAGTACTTTTACAGTGACTCTAAATAGTTTACAGAGTCAGTTTGTTGCCCCCCAACAATCTGGGTCCTCATTTTACTGACCTTGGAAGGATGGGAGGCTGAGTCAACCTTGAGCTGGTCAGAATCAAACTCCTGGCTGTGGGCAGTGAGTTAGCCTGCAATACTGCCAGTGGTGGGATTCAAATTTTTTTACTACCGGTTCTGTGGGCATGGCTTGGTGGGCATGGCAGGAGAAGGATACTAAAAAATCTCCAGTCAGAGGTTGGATTTGCTAGTTCTCTGAACTACTCAAAATTTTCGCTACCGCTTCTCTAGAACTGGTCAGAACCTTCTGAATACCACCTCTGAATACTGCATAGTAATCACTGTGCCAGCACAGTTCCTAACCATGATAAATGGAGATCACATGACCCTAGGATAATACAAACTTCATAAATACAGGCTGGTTGCCAAGTGCCCAGATCACAACCATGTGACTGAAGGAATGTTACAGTAGTCATAAGTGTGAGGACCAGCTATAACAGCTGCTAAACACATGGTTGTAAGTTGAGGCTATCTGCATGTGGCACATCCAAATGGGATGGTTGAAGCCTTTTTAATATTTTTGACTGGCTTTCTAGTTTCCCTTTGACAGAAATAAGATAATAATGGATATGTCAGGCCTTATTTGTGCATTTCCTGAGAAAATTGGTTATGCTTGTTTATCAAACATGTACAAGATAACAAGTATAAGTATGAACATAAACATGAACAAGGAAGTAAACGCAGATTAATGGGGATAGTAAGACAGGGATGATAGGCATGCTGGTGCACTTATTCATGCCCCCTTTAAGGACCTCTTAAGAATGGGGGTGAGGTCCACAGTAGACAGTTTGAGGTTGAAGCTGTGAGGGGTTGAGGCTGTAACAACGGAGTCAGGTAGAGCATTCCAGGTGTTGACCACTCTGCTGCTGAAGTCATATTTTCTGCAATCAAGTTTGAAGCAGTTTACCTTGAGTTTGTATCAATTGTTTGCCTGTGTATTATTGTGGTTTAAGCTAAAGAAGTAATTGACAGGTAAGATGTTGTAGCAGACAATTTTGTGTACTATGCTTAGATCGGACCACAGGAGGCGCAGTTCCAGATTGTCCAAGCCCCAAATTTCAAGCCTGGTGGCATAAGGGATTCTATTGTGATTCATTGCATGGTTAAAAATATTGGCTTAATAGCCCGCAAAGCAGTTTTTAATATGGAAGCCATATTAGACAATTAAAAAAAAAAATACAATGGCAAGGGAAAAAATACAATGGCAAGGTTGTTATTTAAAAAAAAATGTGTGGGGTTTTTTTTTTTTTTTTGGTATGTGTGTGTGTATGTTTTCCTTTTTATAAACTGTGGCATATTGGATTATTTCCATTATTGCTCAATTATATATGGTTTCAGCCTTATATTGTTACTCGGTTATCTTGAGCTGTCGATAGGTACAGTAAATTCTAGCAGGCTTTCTGGAGTTAATTCTGAAGGTTTCAGCAAAGCAAGGAACCCGTGAGAAAAGTGCTCCTAATTCTAATATCTTTTATTCGATCAGAAAAAGAAAAATACAGCAATGGTTGTACAATTGAAATCATATTTTAAAAACCCTCTCCTTTAAATTAAAAAAAAAACAGAAAGGGAAGAAAGAGCAATAAAAACACATAATCCAACAGAGGCTGAAGACCTTTGAATTGGTTGCACCGATGCTGTCTGACCTTGGTTGTTTTTTTGCAGATGTTTCATTATCAAGCTAGGTAACATCATCAGTGATAGAAGGGTGTGGGGCTTGCAAGGAGCAGAAGGAGGCCCTTCGAGGTCCTTAGTGGTTTCTGACCATGATCGTTTTCTTGCAGATGTTTCATTACCAAACTAGGTAACACTCTCAGTACTAGAAGGCAGTGGAGTTACTTCTCATTTGGCTGCACAAAGACAAAGGAAAAGAGACTACCAGAAGGGCTAGATTGATTGATTGATTGATTAGATAAATGTGCTTGATAGACACATTGCTGTCTAGATACAGAGAGATGTGTATATATACTTGTTCTGTCTCACCTGTAGCCACAAGATGAGAGTCCAAATGTCCCAAAGGAATAAACACGAACAAACAAAATCAGGAACAACAGAGTTAACTTTTCTCTGTAGTTGTTGTTGGCAGCTTTCCCAGAAGCTGTCTTCAAACCCAGATAAGGAGCCACACGATAATTCAGAGCCGAAAGGCAAACAGAAGGCTTCTCCCAGACTACGAACGTAATTAACGAAGTTTGACCCGAACAAGGATCGTTAGCTAACATGCCTCCTTATATTCCTTGAAGGGGCGTGTCAGTCTCTCTAATTAGTCTCTGATTTGACGTTTCCTTTCAAATTGTGCTTGACGCCTCAGCCTACGTCTAGTTCTTGCATCAACCCAACATTCGTCATTTTGATCATCACTCAAAGACTCTGGCACGTTCTGTGGATCAGCTGCTGACACCTGAGGCATAATGGATGTGGAAGGTTCTGGAGAGGAAGGTGATTCTGACACTTCCTCATCCTCCTGGCTCACGTCTGCATCTCTCATTAAAGCAGGTTCAAATTCCAATACCAAACCCTCCTCATCACTCGAACCTGTGTCTTCTGACACATCAGACTCAAAGCGCACAGCAGGCTCAAACCTCCCAGTCACAACATATACTGTACAGAGAGATCTGAATATATTTTTATGTAACTAAGACAGGATAAAAAAGGATATAGAGAATGGTTGCTGGAATTGAGTATGTCTAGTTTGATGAAAAAAGGACCAGGGGTGAAATGAAAGCAGTGTTCCAATATCTCAGGGGTTGCTACAAGGAAGAGAAATCTCAAATATGATAATGAGGGCAGGACAAGAAGCAATGGATGGAAAATAAACAAAGCAGCCTAGAACAAAGCAGAAATTTCCTGACAGTGAGAACAATTAATCAGTGGAACGAATTACCACCAGAAGTTGTGAACTGGAAGTTTGGATAACCACTTGTCTGAAATGGTATAGTATTTCCAGCCTAGGCAGAAGGTTGCACTAGAAGGTCCTTTCCAACTCTGTTTTTATATTCTATTAATCAAAACTGAGCATTACAGGAACCAAGGCACGCAGCTCATAAAAAGTTTAATTGTCCCACAAGAACCTTCACAATTCGGTTTTACAGAATAAGAAGTGCAGGAACATTGGGCATCATTGACTGGACATATGGAGAGCTGCTTAGACTCACCAAAAAGAAAGAGAACCTGTAGTATTTAAAGGAATGATGAAGGATTAAACAGTATATTGAGATGTAGATTAATCTGTAATAGAAGAAGGAGCTCATTAAACTCAGAAACATTTAGCCCTGCCTCCAACCCAGCATCCCAAAACCAAAAATGGCACATAACATTTTCAAGCCAGTTTTACTGGTTAAGAGATTTGAAAAAAAGCATTTTCTTTCTTTCTTTCTTTCTTTCTTTCTTTCTTTCTTTCTTTCTTTCTTTCTTTCTTTCTTTCTTTCTTTCTTTCTTTCTTTCTTTCTTTCTTTCTTTCTGTTTATTAATCTATTATTCTTCAGAACTGGTTTGATTTGGGAATACAGATACTTTATAAACCATTTAAATCAGAGACTTTCCTTTGAAACCATTTTTCATCTGAGGAAGGATTAAATTGTGTAAATCATATAGATTTCTTAAGCATGCTGAAATGTTCTTAACAGCCAACAAGGTAGATTCATGTCTACACTAATAATTGAGATGTAAGCTAATCTGTAATGGAAGAAGGAGTTAATTAAACTCAGAAACATTTAGCCCTGTCTCCAATCCAGCATCCCAAAACCAAAAATGGCACATAACATTTTCAAGCCAGTTTTACCGGTTAAGAGATTTGAAAAAAAGCATTTCTTTCTTTCTTTCTTTCTTTCTTTCTTTCTTTCTTTCTTTCTTTCTTTCTTTCTTTCTTTCTTTCTTTCTTTCTTTCTTTCTTTCTTTCTTTCTTTCTTTCTTTCTTTCCTCCCTCCCTCCCTCCCTCCATCCCTCACTTCCTGTTCATTAATCCACTATTCTTCAAAACTGGTTTGATTTGAGAATTCAGATACTTTATAAACCCATTTAAATCAAAGACTTTCCTTTGAAATCATTTTTCTTCTGAGGGAGGATTACATTGTATGAATCATATAGATTTCTTAAGCATGCTGAAATGTTCTTAATAGCCAACAATAGCCAAGATAGATTCATGTCTATACTAATCATTAGATCCCATTTGTTGCTGGCATGGGGACAGCCTAGAGACATCAACCACACTTGTCTTTACAGCTTGTCAGCTTGAAGATCATATGTTTTCAGTTGTCACTACTAGAAAAACATTGAAGTGTTTATAAAATCAAAGTCCCCATATTCTGAAGCATTCTAAGCAAAAGGCACTGCCTTTGTTCACAATTATTAGATGAGAACAAAGGAAGACACACATCAAAATAATTGGACTCACATTTGAACTTAAATTATTTAAAGAGCCATGGTGTCACAGTTGTTAGAATGCAGTATTGCAGGCTGAATCTGCTCACTGCCATGAGTTCAATCCTGACCAGCTCTAGGTTGACTCAGCCTTCCATCCTTCTGAGGTTGGTAAAATGTTGCTCTTCTTTGCCCTCTTTCTAGAGTTCAACATCCTGACAGCTTGATGTCACCTGCAAATTTAATGAGTTCCCCATCTATCCCCTGGCTCCTATGTACCCCCAGGGGTTCACTGTAACTTCAAATGATCACGAAGCATCTATTATAATACTGCTGAGCTCAAAATTTTGGTCATTAATCATTGCAGTCATAAGTTGAATCATCATGTGACCACTCTATTTCACAATTATTTTTATGTATAAGCAAACCATCATGGCTGTTAAGCAAATCACAGTGTATTATTATCAGTCCAACTCCAGCTTATCTAATGGATATTTTTTTTGCCAATCATTTATGTGTGCAGGTTGCCAAAGCACCCATAATACAGGTGTTTGGCATACCTGGGGGGGAGATGGGTGGTGGGGAGCATCACTGACAGGAGTGGGATGCTACCGGTTCTGCCCAGCTCTATAAAACCAGTAGCTCTGAAGAGCAGCAGACACCGAACCAGTTCAGTGTCTGATGCTGTTTGGCCCACCCGCCCACCCGGGCTCTTACCTGTCCTTTATTTCCTGCTTTTTCAACATCAGCTGCTTTGCGCGGCACAGCTGTGGTTGAAAAAGCAGGGAAAAGAGGCTTTTCAAATGCTGTGCACCTGCATTCAGTGCTTTTCAGCTCTCCAGGCAGCACAGCTTAAGGTTTTTCTACACGTGCGTGTGTAGAAAATGTAGTCATTGTGCGTGTATGCAAACCGTAGTCACTGAATCAGTAGTAACACCGGTTGAATCCCACCCCTGATCACTGACGGTTGCAGCCATGGTGGTGAGAGGAGAGTCCGATGACTAGCTGATTGCTAAAAGAGGCAATGGGGACACCGCACAGCTGATTGGGGCTTGCATGCCGGAAGCCGAGCTGAGAATCTCTGCACGGCTGATTGAAGCCACTGCATAGCTGATCAAGGACTGCTCATCGAGAGCCAAGCAGCTGAGCCAACTGGGTGCCCTGATGTCCCAGCGATTGGCTGAAGGCGGCCTATGGTGACAGCTGGATGGAGGCTTGCTCCAGCGTGTGGAAGGGCACAGATCTCAGCCTACCAAGAGCGCTGGGAGGCAGATGCTCCCAGCACTGATTTAACCAGAGACTTTCGCCAAAGGACTCATTGTGTGACAAGAATCCAGCCTAAATAAATTGTTTTTTGTTTCCAGAGTGAGTAGCTTCTGCTTTTCTTTAGGTCCGAAGCTTGGACCTTTAAGAACAATCGTATAACTGTGGGTCGTGGTGTCAGTGTTCCAGAAAACCTCAACTCCAATCAATAACTCCGAGATGGACATCTTTTATTAGAGTAGTAAACTGGCACATCTGGGAAATCCTGAATCTCAAAGTTTTTTTTTAAATTTGATTTGTCAATTGCTTACAAGATAATAGGTATAAGTAAAAACATAGTTATGAATACATGGATACATATAAGAAAAATAAAAGAAACAAGAGGACAGGGACGGTAGGCACGTTGGTGCCCTTATGCACGCCCCCTACAGACCTCTTAAGAAAGGGGTGAGGTCAATAGTAGACAGTCTAAGGTTAAAGTTTTTGGGGTTTCGGGAAGAAACCACAGAGTCAGGTAGAGTATTCCAGACATTGACCACTCTGTTGCTGAAGTTTTATTTCCTGCAATCAAGTTTGGTGCGATTAACCTTGAGTTTGTATCTATTGTTTGCTCTTGTATTGTTATGGTTGAAGCTGAAGTATACATTGACAGGTAGGACATTGCAATGTATGATTTTATATACTATACTTAGATCGGACCAAAGGCAGCGTAGTTCTAGGTTTTCTAGGACTAGAATTTCAAGTCTGGTGGCATAAGGTATTCTACAACAAGTAGAGGAGTGGAGAACTCTTCTTGTGAAATATTTCTGCACTTTCTCAACTGTGCTAATATCAGATATGTAATGTGTGTTCCAGAGTGATGAGCTGTATTCGAGTATTGGTCCAGCAAATGTTTTGTATGCTCTAGTTATTAGTGTAATATTACCAAAGAAAAAGCTACGTAGGATTAGGTTAACAACTCTTAATGCCTTTTTGGCTTTGTAGCTCTAACACTTAGATCATTAGAGATAAGTACTCCAAGATCCTTGACAGAGTTTGGATCATCAACAAGGTTTTGACTATTCAGCCTGTATTTTATTTTCTGACTTTTTTTTTTGCCAATATGTAAGACAGAGCATTTATTTGTTGAGATTTGAAGTTGCCATTTGTTTGACCATTCTGATACATAGTCGAGGTCTTTTTGAAGGGTAGCAGTATTGTCTGTAGTGTTGAATAGCTTTACATCGTCAGCAAAGAGAACGCAGTTGCTCTTAATATGATCACAGAGGTCATTTATGTAGAGTATGAAGAGAGCTGGTCCTAGAACACTGCCTTGGGGGACACCACTGTTGACAGGTATAGAATTTGATAGGACACTTCCAATTTTGACCATTTGTTGTCTGTTTGACAGGAATGCTTCTATCCAGTTATGCAGGTGTCCAAAGGAACCATAAGATTTTAGTTTTAGGAGTAGTTTGTCATGTACCACTGACTCAAAGGTTTTACAGAAGTCTATGTAGATTGCGTCTATTGCTTTGCCCTGATCGAGTTGTGTAGTCCATATGTTTTTGCAATGTAAGAATTGCAGATTGCAGGATAGTTTTTTTCTGAAACCAAATTGTTTATTAGAGAGTAGGTTATTTGTCTCTAAGTGGAGGATAATGGATTGGTTAATAATTGATTCCATGACTTTACAGGTGATGCAGCATAAAGAGATTGGTCTGTAATTTCCAACTAGGCTGGGTTCTCCCTTTTTGAAGATGGGGATGACTGTGGCTTGTGACCATAGTTTTGGCAAGGAGCTGGTCCTGAAAGATTGTTCAAAGATTATGCTTAGAGGTTCGGTTATGGCAGTGGATAACTTTTTTAAGAAGTAGGCACATATTCCGTCTGGTCCAATAGATAGAGATGGTTTTAGATTGCATAGTGCTTTTTCAACATTGTCTACTGTAAAATCGATATGTATTAGATCATTGTAGTTGTCTGTGGTTTTACTAGGAAATACTGGGCATGATCTATTGCTGTTTAAAAATACTGAGCCAGAGAATGTGTTAAAGAGGTTAACTTTAATAGTGTCATCGTTGCAGTCTTTACGATTAGGTCCTTTCAGGGGTGGGATGGACCTTGAGTCTTTTAGTTTGTTGTTTACAAAATTGTAGAAAGCGCGGATGGAATTGGTGCATAGAAGGTTTTCCTCTTGTTTAATGTGATAATTGGTGCACTCAGTCTTTATCTGGTGGCATAAATTTTTGTATCGGCTTTTGAAGTTGGCAACGTGACCAGATTTGTTTTACCACCAAAGTGATTTCTTTTTGGATGGAAGCTTCCTTATTGTTATGGGTAATCTGTTTTTTTCTGGTATTTGGAGTTATTATTGGTACATACAGTTTGATGACTCTTTTCACTTCAAGTAAAAATATGTTGTAATGGTCTTCAACGGTATTGCATCCAGTGAATAGAAATTGCCAATCAAGGGATGAGAGATCATTGTTTATAAGATCATAGTTGCCTTTTTTGAAGTTATAATTGGGGATCACATCGTTGTGTTGATTATTGTGTGGACGTATGTTGAGACAAAAGTCAATCATGCTGTGGTCGCTGTTGGAAAAGGGTTCTTTAATTTGTATTCCATAAATTGAATTCAAACTATGCAGAAGATGAAATTGAGGCAGTTGTTAAGTCTAGTATTGTTGGTTACTAGTTGTTCCAGTCCCAGGTTTGTTGCACCATTGTAGAAGGTCCCATGTATGGATTCAGTTTTACATTTATTTAGGGTCCAGTTAATGTGAGGAAGATTGAAGTCACCAAGAACGATAAAAGTGTTTGGGCAGGATGTTGCCCAAGTTAGTAGTGTATTAGCTTGTTTACATGTTCGATGTCATAATCAGGGGCTCTGTAACGTAGTAAGAATCGAAATGTGATATTTAAGGACAGTTCACAGATGATGGTCTCAGGAAGAACAAGCTCTTGAGTAACTTGGATGTTTTTAGATGTAAGGACTTTTTATAGAAGATAGCAACACCACCTCCTCTACGGATTTCACAATCTAATTGGTAAACATGATAGTCTCTTACTGTGGTAATGGAGTCAGGGAGAGATGCATTGAGCCATGTTGCACAGACAAATATGATGTCGAATTTAGTCATATTTAGTAAGAGGAGAAATTCAAGTTTTTTATTCACAAGGCTTCTTGCATTGAGTAGCTTGCATTTAAGGACAGTTGTAGTTAGAATTGAGGTAATTAGGGGTGTGCGTGCCTAGTTTTGAGTGATGGTGGGTTGGATGAAGTAGGGATGGATGTGGAGTTGTGGGTTGTGTGACTTACTTTTGATACAATCTGCACGGTAGTCAATGTAGAGATCCTTCTCTCCATTGTCTAGAGTCTAGACGTCTTTTGAGTTCATTGCAGAGTTCACGGGAGCGGATTCTTTGCAGTATGAATAAGTCTGGTCTTGAGCGAAGTTTTTTGTGGTTGGGATTGGTTTTTGCAATGGTGTTTATTGTATGAATGAATATGCATTTGCTGGTCTCATTTTTGCAAACAACTCTACAAAATTTTGGGGCCACAGGGCCCCCATTTTATTTGTACCCAAGGCCATCTCTGGTTATTTCAATGATATCTTCAGGAGAGATGTTTGTTGTATTTGTATTTGCTTATGATATTACAAACTTTGGTGATGTCATCTGATTTGTTGGTGTCTTCAAGACCAAATAAGATGGCAATTGGACGTTTCTGATCACATTCCATGGTGTCTCTGATGAGTAAGGAGATATCATTTGTGGAATTATTGGATGGGATAGTAATCATTTGTGGTTGTGGTTTGGTAGTTATTTTTGGTTGTAGTTATGATTGTAGTTGAGGTAGTAGTTGTGGTAGTGGTTGTTGGGTTGGGATTTGATTTTGAGCTGATAGGTAGTCGCTTATCAGTGCTGTATTTTTTTTCCCTCCAATAAGTAAAAAATTAAAAATCCACCCCCTGCACCCCTCATTGCATCACATGCCCCAATCACCATCCATCCCACCTTGAGACATCCCCTCAACCACTCCTCAGCCAGGTGCAGAAATTACATGACCTTGACTTAGAAGAATGCTATTATGTCTAACCACATACGCTTCAAGAAATTCCCCCCTCCCGTTTTCCCAGGCTCAAGAATGTGGCAGTGTGGAAGAATCTGGTGCTAATATGGCTTGCAAAACTGACAGTGGTGTAGAAGTTGGAACTTTGAGGACAGGTCATAAGTAACTTTTCTGAGTCCATAATATTTTCAATTGGTGACTGGTAGTAAGTTGAAGATTATCTGTATCTTGAGCCTTTGGATAAACCAATTTATCTGTATTTCCGCTAGGTGTATGGCAGGTGTTACAGGTTCTGTTATATATACCAAAGTCAATGGCCTCCAAAACTCAAGACAGCCAACCAACACAACCACACAGGTCCCTACAAAACAGGTACACAAGTATTCAAAGGCTAATGGTCACTGCTCACCACCCCACTCTTTCCCACTTCTACTATACTTCCTCCTTCTTCTTCTCCAATTACTACTTCTTATGAGTCCTACCAGTGGAGAACAGTTTCTCTTTCTCCTTGCTTTAGGCCAGAGGTGTCCAACCTTGGCAACTTTAAGACTTGTGGACGGAGTTGAAGTCTACAAGTCTTAAAGTTGTCAAGGTTGGACACCCCTGCTTTAGGCTGTTTCCCAAACACAGAGACACACAAATGCACACAGGTCTATCTACCAACACCCCCACCACCACCTTCCTCTCTACAATTGAGAGGACTTAAAGAGACAGGACAACAACACAACAGGTGCTGGCCATTTTGTAGACCGCCCACTGCTCACAGCAGGCAAATGCAGAGAATACACTTTCTGATCACTTAAACATGTGAGAGATGGTGAGATGGCTAGGAAAAGAAAGGTGGCAAGAACATAATGGGTTACAGAAGTATAAAAATATAATCCATTTTTCCATAAATGCATACAGCTCTTCCAAACTTCATTTATTTCAATGTGATTCAGGATCTGAACTGGCAAAACCCTGTGCTTGGTTTCTTTTCCCACAAGTTGTAATTTTTCATCCTGATCAACATTCTTATGGGTAGGAGTGGTGCTGTGACTTAGAGGTGGAGCTCTCACCTCACAATCTGGAGGCTGTGAGTTCGATCCTAGATGGAGGCAGATATTTCTCTCTCTGAGCACACTGAGAATATATCTGCTGAACAAAACTCTGCTTTGGCAACAGGAAGGGCATCCAGCCATTAAAACACTTTGCTAGTTCCATTCAGTTGCCCAGACTCCACCCCACGAGGGATTATGGGGTCATTACAAGAAGATGATCAACATTCTTATGGGTGCCTGTATTATTCCCCCCTGTTTACACACAATGGAGAAATTAAGGATTATCAAAATTCCAACTTTCAACTCTGCCATCATGTCCAAACTTGGAAAGCCACAACATGCATGGAGGATAGCAATCAGGGAATAGGGGAAATTAAAGTTAGATTTCTTTCTTTCAAATTTGGAGTGTTTGAGCCTACAGCAGGGAACCATCCTATGAATATATTGAATTGTAGGGAGCCACTAAATATAACAATACAAGATAGTTCTTCATTGCTTTTGTCTGTGTTTAAATTTATTTCATCTAGAACACATATTTCTCTTCCTTCCTACACCCCAATTATTATTTTTTAACTTCCTAAAAAGAAGTAAGTGGTTTGGGGAAAAAATAAAATCTTTACTTATTGAAACCTAATTTTGAACCTTTGAGATACTAATCCTCATCTTGGAATTGCTGCTGTGTTATTCAAACATCCTAAGATCACAGCTTTTTGCCAAGGAAAAAAACATCATTAAAACCAACAAATTGGGTATTAGATGCTGTAGCACATCTTCTCACCTGTTGCCTATTCCTTTTCACTGCAAGTGGCATAAATAGTTTAATGATAAATCACTTCTAGTATTGAGCAATTCTATCAATGCTAGGGGGAAATTCCTCTGTTTTAATGAGAACCGAACAGAGACGTACCTAAATATCAAAAGGGTTTTAATTAGATACCCTACTGTAACTACATCTAAATAGTGAGAAGCAAAGTCACTGAATACTTCTAATTACAGTCATTATTCTGTTTTCTTTTCTTGAGTAACCAGGTTCATTAATTACTTGGAAAAACATCAAGGCTTTTATTTAAAAAAATCTACCATGGATATTTCAGCTGCTTTCTATTTATATTCTGGTAGGCATACCCACTCATGCACACATATATACAGAGAGAGAGAGAGAAATACAAAAATCCTTCACATTGATTAAGCCATGGAAATAAATGTTACTGGGTTAAATTTGAAGATCTAGGGGTTTAACCTGAAAGCAGATGAAAGCTTCCATCTATTTCTTTTTTCTGGATTAGTAATTGAGGTCATTCCCTCCACCATTGTCACTACCACAACGTGACAACCTGACATTCAATCTCAAAATGCGAGATGTTCAACTTAGTCGTTTGTCTCTGCATTTATAATTAGAACTAGTATGCATCTGAGAAAAATAAATGTCAGAAGGAAATTAGCCCTGTAAACAATAAAACCAACAACAAGTTCAGATAGGGATGCCAAAGGTCAGAGTATTAGAATAGGATCAATGGCTGTGGGTCATGTTCATATGTTGTGGAAAAGCAAATGACATAGGGTAAGGCAATAGAGTGGTGTTAATGAGGCCCATCACATAGTTACCAGAGTAATTTCTTTTTCCTCTGAAAAGATTAATAAGGGGACTGGAGGCTAAAACATATGAAGAATTGTTGCAGGAATTGGGTTTGTTTACTCCAACAAAAAGAAGGACTAGGTGTGACATAATAGTAGTGTTCCAATATCTAAGGGGCTGCCGCAAAGAAGAGAGGGTCAACCCATTCTCCAAAGCACCTGAAGACAGGGCAAGAAGAAATGGATCAAGGACATAACAATCAGTGGAATGACTTGCCTTCAGAAGTTGTGGGTGCTCCAGTTACAAACTGGAGGTTTTTAAGAAGTGATTGAACAACCATTTGTCTAGAATGGAACAGGGTTTCCTTCTCAGAGAGGGACTTGGACTGGAAAACCTCCAAAGTCCCTTCAAGCCTGTTATTCTGTTATGCAGAGTCTATTTTAAGGCTTATTTTGTGGATTTTTAGCTCAAAATGATGAGAAAATATGTTGTGGGGGTTTTGCAATTGTCTTTATGCTGAGTTTAGAAATTCTGTTGATATATAGCACCACACAGAGCAAAGAGTACAGTCACCATGTACTTTACTGATCAACTATATTAACTGTAACCAGAAATAGGAAGCTCTGCTTAGAACAAAAGAGCATAGAATATATACTATAGATCCAAACTTGCAAACACTGCCCTCTACTGACTTCATACTACTGTAGTTGTTGCATAAAATACACTCAACAATGAATTCCAACATTGAGGTCTAGAAACTACAATAAAGGGGTTTAAAGGATTCTCTGTTCCTGAACTAGGTGCAAGCAGTGAACTTAAATAACAAATGACAAAGGCATAAGTATCTACAATACCTCCTAGTTCAAGAAGGGATAAATTATGTCTTTATTCAATCTGCTATTTCAATGTTGGTCTTCCAAATCCTGATCGATTCACCTCTTCCTAGACCACAAAATACTGAAGTGATTGTGCCCTTGTCATCTCTCTTTCTCTCTCTCTCTTTCATTTAATTGTGTCCAATTCCTGGAGGCTGCCTGGGTGAATTCCTGTAATTTTCTAGGCAAGGTTTTTCAGAAATGGTGTGCCATTGATTGCTTCCTTCATAGGGTTGAGAGAAAGTGATGGCTGAATGTTAGTGATCACTACTCAGATTAATAGTTGGCATGAAAATAGTTTTAAAAAGGAATCCTTGAAGCCCTGCATGGACTTGGTACAATATGAATGTGTGACATACAATTAATTTATACAGGGCAGACCTTTTCCATATAGGCAGACTGTCCTAATTTTTCCATGCAATGTAAGCTGAATGCCTTGAATGAGATCTGCCCTGAGAGAACCAGAGTAATACATTTTAAAGGAGGAATTATGGTTCATAAAGAAGGGCCCCTTTTTTGTGGTTCCACCAAATGTACATCATTGATAATGGGACCCTCAACAGCCCTGTGGGGCCAGATGGATGGAATTAATTAATTAATTAATTAATTATTGGCCAAGTGTGATTAGACACACAAGGAATTTGTCTTGGTGCAAATGCTCTCAGTATACATAAAATAAATACATTCATCAAGAGTCAAGAATCATAAGGTACAACACTTAATAATAAGTCATACGGTACAATAAGCAATCAAATTATACTAGGAAACAGTCAATATAAATCGCAATGATACAAGTGACAAAGTTACAGTCCTACAGTCACAAATGGGAGGGGATGGGTGATAGGAGCGATGAGAAGATTAATAGTAATAGTAGTGCAGACTTTGTAAATAGTTGGACAGTGTTGAGGGAATAATTTGTTTATCAGAGTGATGGTGTTCAGGAAGAAACAGTCCTTGTGTCTAGTTGTTCTGGTGTGCAGTGCCCTATAGCATCGTATTGAGGGTAGAAGTTGAAACCATTTATGTGAAGGGTCTGTAGATATTTTCACAGCCTTCTTTTTGACTCATGCAGTATAAAGGTCCTCGATGGAAGGCAGGCTGGTAGTAATTGTTTTTTCTGCAGTTCTGAAGTCTGTGTCTGTTCTGTTGGGTTGCAGAACCAAACCAGACAATTATAGAGGTGCAGATGACAGACTCAATAATTCCTCTGTAGAACTTGTTGAGGTAATTCCCCGTTAGGAGAATGAGCGCATACAGGGAGACGTAGTGAGAGTAATGTTGAATAATACACACGCAGCACACAGATACACTGTACAGTAAATGTAGGTTTTTACTTCCAATAAACGTTTAAGCAAAGTTCAAACACAGTCCAAGTCATTCACAGTTAAATTAGTCAGTTTTCAGTCCAGGGACAATCCAATAAAAAAGTCCAGTATCAAAAACAGTTCAGTAACAGACTTACATCAAATCCAAGAATAACAGTCAATTAGGAGAAACGGCAATACTCTCCAACAGAAGGAAACAGAGACTCACTCACATTCTCTTCTGAGACTAACAACCCAGGTTTCTGGCTCCATCTTATGACCATTTGCAGAACCACACCCAATTACAGATTTAGTATGCTCTTAAAGATATAGTATTAAAATGTATATCCTGGTTTATATATTTCCAACCCAAATAACTGTTAGGTGACTTACATTCCTAACAGAACTAATAGGGGAGAAGCAGTGCTTCAAATAGACAGCACTTTGAATTGTATCTAGAAGCAGACTGGTAGCCAGTATTGGTAGCTCCTGCAAGAATAGGATGGATTACGTCTAGGCTTGCACAAAAGTGTTTGGGCTGCTGCATTCTGAACCAGCTGAAGCTTCAGGAACCTTTCAGGGGCAGCCCCATGTAGAGATCAGGGATGGAAAACATGAAATGCTACCTCAAAGTAACTCCAATAACTTTTCAGCTATGGAGTTCTTGGTACTCTCTGAGCTTGGCGCTTTTCTTGCACACCAAACTAGGTAACATCCTCAGTGGTATTGCTGATGTTACCTAATTTGGTAACCAAACATGCACCTGGGAGGAGAAAGGAGAGGGAGAGAAGAGAAAAGAAGGAAAGTAGAAGAAGGGAGAGAAGAGGAGATAATGATGATGATGATGACAATGATGATGGTGATCATGATGATGATCTAGGTGCCTAGTTTGTTAATGAAACATCTACAAGAAAACTGCCAAGCACAGACAAGGACACCACAATTTAACTTAGAGCTACAAATATTCTTATCTATCAGTGACATCTTTCAAGAATGTGCCACCATTTCAGAGATGTTTTTAGACATGGCATGGAGCAGAATCGGTGGAGCAGTGGTTAGAATGTAGTACTTCAGGCTACTTCTGCTGCCTGCTAGTTGCCTGCAATTTGGCAGTTCAAATCTCACCAGGCTAAAGGTTGACTCAGCCTTCCATCCTTTCAAGGTGGGTAAAATGAGAACCCAAATTGTTGGGTGCAAGATGGTGACTCTGTAAACTGCTTAGAGAGGACTGTAAAGCACTGTGAAGCAGTATATAAGTCTAAGTGCTATTGGTATTGCTATCTCAGCCAAAATCTATTGTCAACCAGAATAAATTTCTTCTTCTGCCAGAGAAAGATGTCAGGTTTCATCCAGATTTCATACTCAAAACAAACAAAGGAGACAGCAGAGAAAAGAAAAAAATAACCCTAAATGTCTGGAAAACAATCGTGTGTAGCCTTTTCTTTCTTTCTTTCTTTCTTTCTTTCTTTCTTTCTTTCTTTCTTTCTTTCTTTCTTTCTTTCTTTCTTTCTTTCTTTCTTTCTTTCTTTCTTCCTTCCTTCCTTCCTTCCTTCCTTCCTTCCTTCCTTCCTTCCTTCCTTCCTTCCTTTCTTTCTTTCTTTCTTTCTTTCTTTCTTTCTTTTGGCAAACGGTTGTTATGTGTACCAGCTTCAGTGTTCTTGAAATGTGTAATCTTGATGTCTGGAAAGGAAAGATCTTTGTTCGTAGTGTGAATGTGTTTAAGAACACTCTGTGCTTTCCAGCACTTCGTATTACAAGTTCATTCTGCCCTTAAAGTTTGCTGTAGAAAACTGGGTCAGAAAAGTCACTCCATTCTATATAGTTGCCAGCCTCACTTTTATGCTTTTTTTTCCCTTTTGGGAAGGAAATGACTCTTGTGCATAGGAGTGAATTTCATTTCCCCCCCACCCACCGATACACACACACATGCACGCACACACATCCACCACTGCATCTTACAGAAGGAATTGACTGTGCACTAAATCAATATCCTACGTTAGACAATAAAAAGAAATGCTGATGTCAACACACTTTTTCTCCATGCAAAAGGAGCTTAAGCAGATTCTGCCAAGAGGAAAAGCCCTGCTGAAACAAACAAAATTTGCAAATGGTGTCTCTGTGTGGCAGTTCAAATCCCTCTAAAACAGGGGTGTCAAACTCAAGGCTCGAATCTGGCCCGCAATATGGTCAGATCCAGCCCACGAGGCCATCCTGGTCTACCGAATGCAAAGAGGAAACATGCCAGCAGTTTGGAGAGCTGGCCACGCCCACCCAGTTGGCCACACCCACCCCGCCCCCAAGGTCAACCACAGCCCAGATGCGGCCCTCAATAAAATTGAGTTTGACACCCCTGTTCTAAAAGCACCTGAAGATTGGAGATCAAGATGACTAAACTATAATTTAAAAGAATTTTTCTATCAGATCATGTATTGTTAGTATTTAACTCCAGATAAATTATCAAGAATAAAGCTACCTCAAATGAATGTTGGAAATGTAAATGTAAAGAAGGCACTTTTTATCATCTATGGTGGACGTGAGATAAAGCAAAGAAATATTGGAGTAGGATTCATATCTTAATACAGAAAATGCTTAAAGTGAATATACTGTAGAAAGAAAACCAAAGACTTTTCTTTTGGGTTTAATGGCACAAGACTTGGGAAAAAATGTGGAACTTTGATGTTATATATGTTGATGGCAGCAAGACTACTGTACACACAGTAATGGAAGGTCACCTCAATCCCCACAATGGATGAATGGCTGCAAAACCTGATGGAGTTAGTAGAGATGGCTAAATTGACTGCTCTGATCAAAGAAAAAATATATAAATACTTTCATTTCTACCTGGAAGCCACTTCTGGACTTGAGGTGGGGGAAAAATGAAACTTTGATTTTAGGTTTTACCGAGTAGATAGATTTGTTGTTAGAGAAATGGCTCGTTTCTATCATTATCAAAAAGTAAAAAGTTGAGGATAGATGTTAATGCCTTATTTTGCTGCACCAAAGAAGTCGGAAGTCAGTGCCTTTTTTTTCTTTTTGCCTTGCTTTCCCCCACTATCCACTTCCCTTTTTCCTTCCCTAATATTTACTTTTGTATTTCATGTCCTGTGGCTTTAAAGTGCTGGAAGAGGGAGGAAGTATTTTCTTCTCTTCTGACTGCATTTTTGTGTTCTGCGATGCGTGCATTTATTCTCCTGTTGTTCTCTCCAATGTATTTGGCTGGGCAATTGTTGCATGGTATTTCATAAACTCCTTGGTTTTCTAGCTGGATCTTGTCTTTGGGGTTTCTTAGGATGTTGGCTATTTTTTGATCAGTGCCGAAGGCTGTCCTGATATTGTGTTTGTGGAGAATTTTTTATTCTTCCAGCACCTTAAAGCCACAAGACATGAAATTAATCTTGAAGGAACCAAATTAATATCCAACACTGAACACTCCAGCAAGAGAATAATCAGGGAAGCCATCAAGATAGAAAAACACCCCCATAACATGAATAGACAGGACGATACCTCCCGCCTACCAGACATCTGGAAGCTAGCCCTCACCAACAAACGAGTCCCAGCCACGAAAACCAACACCAGACCCGAAACAACACAGGACACCACCGCCAATCCCCCTCATCAGACCCAGGCCCAAGCCCATCCTATAAAGGAAGGACAACCACCATCCAGAAAACAGACCACAGCTGCCTCGCCAGCTGTCGCACCCAGGACCCCAAAACCAAACAAGCTGACACACATAGAGCCAGACCCCAAACTCGAAGCCAGACTAAAACCCAGAATGCTACATCACAGCCACCCGCTCAGGATATCACATCAGAAAACTCAGGAAATTACACCACAAGAACTCAATAAGTTGCAACACAGCAAATGACCCAGGATATCACAGCACAAGACCAAAGATACCACAGCAATAAGTCTCACAAGGTCATCACACAACCCATTACCCAAGCCGTTACTGCACAGGAGGCTAATGGAAAAGAGATCAAAACACAAACGACCCAGGAGATTACAATGCAGTACCCAGGATACCACAACAAAAGAACTCGCAAGCCCATCACACAACCCATTACCCAAGCCATTAAAACATGAGAGGCTAATGGAAAAAAGATCACTACAAAGCAAACGACCAAGGAGATTACAGCACAAGATCCAGGATATCTCCACAACAAAACTCACAAGGCCCATTATACCAACATCAACTCCATCAACCAATCAAGAGGCAGAAGCGCAGCCAACCAGCCCAGCACACCAGTCCCCCCCACCAGTATTATAGAGAGATGGCAGCTCCGATCACACACTGCTTACACTAGCATGAAGCCAAAAGCATCAGCCTGAGGATGGCGAGTGGGACCTTGCCGAAACGTCACCAAGATACTCATAATCTTACATGGGAAAAGACCCGAACACACCTAGACCTACATGCCTGTACCCGTGAAAATCTACGAATATATGTATGTATGTATGTATGTATGTATGTATGTATGTATGTATGTGTGTATGTATGTATGTTCGGGTATTTTCCCACATCATTATGGTTGTGCTTTTAAAGTTGTAGCAACTTTAAATCTCATCTGCCATCATCAGGCTTCTGTATTGTGTTCGTCTGTGAGTCAAACAAAAAAAATCTCCACACCACAAGCCAGGCAAACACCTGGGCACAAACAGATCCCCCCTGATACCTCCAGCTCAAACACACCCCAACCAGGCACCCAGATGAAACCTAGCTTCCTAATAAATGATGGCCGTCCATTTACTCAGAGCCAAGCTGCACTAAAAGCCTCCAATACAGGAAAACAATGTTGCCAGCCAATCAAGACAAAAAAAGCCACAAAACAGACAGAAGATATTAGAAACACCAATCAAGCAGAACACAGCAAACTCCAAGACCAATAAACACGGACCAAGACTCCCAACCAATCAGGATGAAGAAAAAACCATTCTGGCACAGCAGTAGGCTAGCCCCAAATTTAAAACTGAAACAACTGTAAAAGTCTGACTCACAGACGAACACAATACAGAAGCCTGATGATGGCAGATGAGATTCTGCCGAAACGTTGCTACAACTTTAAAAGAACAACTACAATGACGTGGGAAAATACCCGAACAAAGCCGAATGCCATATATTCGGGAGAAAACCCGAATAACCAAAGATCCACATACAAATACCCGAGAACCTCAGAATATATATTCTCTGAGAAGCACAAAGCCGAAGAAGCAAGCCTGAAGATGATGAATGAGACTTCATCGAAACGTTGCCTAGATACTTTGAATCTTACGCGGAGAAAACCCGAATAACCAAAGATCCACATACAAATACCCTGAGAACCTCAGAAAACATATATATATATATATATATATATATATATATATATATATATATATATATATATATATATATATATATATATATATATATATATATATATATATATATATGGATCTTTGGTTATTCGGGTTTCTCCCGCGTAAGATTCAAAGTGTCTAGGCAACGTTGCGAGGTCCCACTCGCCATCTTCAGGCTGGTGCTTTCGGCTTAGTGCCAGTGCAAGCAGTGTGTGACCGGAGCTGCCATCTCTCTATATATACAAGTGGTGGGGGATGGTGTGCTGGGCTGGTTGGCTGTGCTGCAGCCTCTTGATTGGTTGATGGAGTTGATGTTGGTATAATGGGCTGTGTAATGGCCTTTTGTTGTAGAGATATCCTGGATCTTGTGCTGTCATCTCCTGGGTCGTTAGCCTCTTGTGTTTTAACGGCTTGGGTAATGGGTTGTGTGATGGGCTTGTGAGTTCTTTTGTTGTGGTATCCTGGGTCTTGCGTTGTAATCTCCTGGGTCGTTTGTGTTTTGATCTCTTTTCCATTAGCCTCCTGTGTAGTAACAGCTTGGGTAATGGGTTGTGTGATGACCTTGTGATGGCAGCTCCGGTCACACACTGCTTGCACTGGCACTAAGCCGAAAGCACCAGCCTGAAGATGGCGAGTGGGACCTCGCCAAACGTTGCCTAGACACTTTGAATCTTACGCGGGAGAAAACCCGAATAACCAAAGATCCACATACAAATACCCAGAGAACCTCAGAAAACATATATATATATATATATATATATATATATATATATATATATATATATATATATATATATATATATATATATATATATATATATATATATGATTATATATGATTATATAATTATATAATTATATAATCATAAAATAATTTCCAGCAAATTTTAAACTAAATACCAATATACATTCCTATGTGGTATCCCCCTTATACAATCCCTAACCCTTATCTCTAAATCTCGTAATTTTATCATTTCTTTTAATTTTGGCTAGGTTTCCCTTTTCTAAGTTTTCCCAGTCTTCCTTCTTTTTTCCTTCTAGTTTTATTTTTATTTTCCTCTGCCTGTCAGCCATATTCCCCCCTTTTCAGTTCTCTTTTTGGGGATTTCTTCTTCTTCTTCTTCTTCTTCTTCTTCTTCTTCTTCTTCTTCTTCTTCTTCTTCTTCTTCTTCTTCTTCTTCTTCTTCTTCTTCTTCTTCTTCTTCTTCTTCTTCTTCTTCTTCTTCTTCTTCTTCTTCTTCTTCTGTGTCTTATCTCTTTTATTTGTTGTCTCTGTTGTCGATGTCTCTGTTTTAAGTCTTTTTATGTCCTTTGGCAATGGTCCTTGTTCTTCATACTCATCAAGGCTGTTATTTTCCTCTTTTAATTTGTCCTTTCTGAACTTCCTTTGTTCTTCTGTGAGCTGTGACGCCATTACTTTACTCAGCATTATCTCCACCAGTCTCATTCTTTCTTTAAACATCTCTCTCACCGTTTGGAGCTCCAACTTAAATTCTTTGCTTATTTCTTCCATTTCTTTGGTCTATTAAGTTATTCTTTATTTTATTAAAGGTCAGGTTTTTCTGTTATAGTCCTCGTCAAAAGTCTCCATTTATCTCACTTTCTCTTTCTTCTGTTTTCTTGTCACGGTCAACCTCCAACAGTCCCAAAGTATTGCATTCCTTTATATTTTACTGCAATCCCCCCCTCTTTTTTTTATAAAGCTTCTGGGGGTCTTGTTATATTAGTAATATTTTATTCCATTTCTTCACTCTTTCAAATATTTATACGACCAGTAATTTTCCATAGAAACATAAAAGAAGGAAATCTTTGACCCTTAGATGGTGCTCATATCACTTTCTTCTTAGTATTCTTTTATTTTTAATTACTTTTCTGTAGTATTAATATTAAATTTTATCAATTCCAAATAAGTCCAGCATTTTATCTAATGGTTGATTAATGTCCAATTCTGTATGTTATTCCAGATTTAGTCTCTAATTACATATAATTCTTTAATTTCTGTTTTTTTCTTTACCTTATATTTTCCTCTTATTTTTCTTTCGCCGCTACCAATCTTTCAAACGAGGGTTCTTTCTTTCCGCTTTTTGGGGTTATCAAAAAGAATGTTCAACGTCTTTTATCCAGTTATATGATGCTCACCACTTTCACTCTCCAGGACAAACTTGTGTCCCAGCAGCTTCCCGTCTTCAGGGCAGCCATTAAAGACTGCCGCTTCTCCCTATCTTCTAGGGGAGTTTACCAAGTCATGGAGGGGAAATGCGGTTCCCCTTGACCCAGCTGGTGGTCTCCCCCTACGAGGTGGGTCAGATGAATCCGGTCCTTTAAGGACCACTCCAACAGGGTAAGCACGCACAATTACGGTCTCTGGTCCATTGTCGACAAGAACGCCACTGGAAGTCCAACGCCAAGTACTTCAACTGCTGCTGGGACCACTTTGACTTTCCACATCCTTATCATCTACATCTTCAGGCCATGGTACTTCTGTTGCTGACTCCTGGAAGTGGTACTTCTGTCACCACTGCTGACTTCTGGTCTTTGTCTTCTACCATGATGTCTAGCTGTTCCTACCTGTCTATCTGGAGATGATGGGCTTCAGCAACGTATCATGCATGTACAAGATAAAAGATTATTTCTATATGTCTATATCTACAGCTCCAGCTATAGATAAGATATAGATGTAAATAAGATATAGCTATAACTACATCTACAGCTCTAGTTATAGATACACATATAGATATATTGTAGATATAGATAAGATATATAGATATGCATGTATAAGTGTGTGTGAATGTGTGGCTTGTGTGTTTCTCTCTGTGTGTGTGCATGTGTGTATCTGTATGTGTGTGTTGCAGAATCACAGAATAACAGAGTTGTAAGGGACCTTGGAGGTCTTCTAGTCCAACCCCTGCTCAAGTAGGAGACCTTATACCATTCCAGATAAACGATTGTCCAGTCCCTGCTTAAAAAAATCTAGCTGGTGGAGCACCCACAATTTCTGAAGGCAAAACTGTTCCACTGGCTGACTGTTCTTACTGTCAAGAAATTTCTCCTTAGTTCTAGGCTGCTTCTCTCCTTGATTAGTTTCCATCTGTTATTTCTTGCCTTGCGTTCTGGTGCTTTGGAAAATAAGTTGACCCCCCTCTTCTTTAGGTCAGCCTCTTAGATATTGGAACAATGTGATCACTAGTTTTTCTTTTCACTAGAGTAGTCATGCTCAATTCCAATAACTGTTCTTCATGTTTCAGCCTTCAGGCCTCCAATGAACTTTGTCACTTCTCTCCTCTCTCTCCCTCACTCCCTCCCTCCCTCTCTCTCTCTCTGTGCATATGTGTGTCTGTCAGTTAGTGGGATTCAAAACTTTTTACTACCAGTTCTGTGGGCATGGCTTGGTGGGCATGGCAGGGGAAGGATACTGTAAAATCTCCAGTCGGAGGTGGTATTTGCTGGTAAGAACCTGCTGAATACCACCTCTGGTGTCTGTGTGTATATCTGTGTTTGTGTGTCTGGATCTGGATCTGGAACTCCTGTATCTGGATTTAGAACTTCAAATAAACTAAGAATACTTGGCTCTTATGGTCTACTTGCTTTCCAAAATTAGTAAGTTTATTGCATATTTTTTTTAAAAATTACTTGGTGTCATGGAGGGTGTCAGATCTCATCTGTCTTTCTGGGTGGCCTAGCTTTGACATCAAAGAGACGAGAAAAGAAGACACGTCCACCAGACAGTTGCAGACGTTCTCTGCCAGTTGCATTGATCGATTCTCCCTAGTTGGTTTCAATAGGAAGGTGTTAAGGGAGAAAAACAATCAATCCATGGAAATAAGACCACTCTTCCCTCACTCCTTTCCAGACTGGGTTTCAGAAATAATGATTTTCTGCCTCAGCTTTAGCTCTGGGAGAAATGATAGGATTGCTCCATTGGGCAGGTTCACAAGTTCTAAGCCACAATCTGGTGCCCAATTAGGAAGAAATGCCATTCCAGCTCCTTATTTTGCATTGACAGTCAGGAATATTGTGCTGAATATCAATAAATCAATGATTGTCTAGTCCCATTATTTTGAGGCTTCTTTTCAAAGCTTTGCCTGATTTCCTTTCTATCTGGCTCCAGATAGAAATAAATAGAATTTGTATTTAAGTTGGTCATCTACAGAAACCATAGTGCAGACCCCTGTCCCCTGACCCAAATGGCTTTAAGGCTGGAACATTTTAAATTCTACCCAGTACCTAAAGGGGAACAGGAGGGGAATACATCTATCTATCTATCTATCTATCTATCTATCTATCTATCTATCTATCTATCTATCTATCTAATCTATCTATCTATCTATCTATCTATCTATCTATCTATCTATCTAATCTATCTATCTATCTATCTATCATCTATCCATCCATCCATCCCCATCCATCCCCACCCATCCACCCATCCACCCACCCACCCATCCATCCATCTAAATTTATATGCCACCATTCTCCCTTTCTGGAGTGACTCAGGGAAAAGTTATGTAGAATATTGGGAGTTGAAGTCCACCCATTTTAAAATTGCCAAGTTTCAGAAACACTGTTCTAGGAGAACACTCTATTAAATGCTCCCTCTTCATTATACTAAACTTGGCTGAGAATAACACAATAACAGAGCTGGAAGGGACCTTGGACCAACCTCCTGCTTAAGCAGGAAACTCTATCAGTGGTCGGCAACCTTAAACACTCAGAGAGCCACAAAAGTCCTAACCAGAAGCCACCGGTTCAATTCTGGAGCTGACCAGAAGTCCGGTTCCCCCACTGTTCCGAACTAAGCAGACTCGTAAGCCTGCAACTCTAATAGTTTTCTTTCCACGGCAGGATCGTAATCCTGCACTTTTGATTGGTCCGTGAATAGCGGATCGTGATTGGTCATTTTGGGCTAATCCGATTGGCTAATAGCGGGCCGCCGTGATTGGACACTCCAAAGTGCGGCAAACTCAAATCATTGGTTGATACAGCAGCCAGCTCTATAAAAGGAGCTGCTGCTGCCCGAGTATTTTCGCTCTGTTCTGAAGTCACTAATAAAGAGTTTGGAGTCACTATTCGATGCCTCGTCTCCATTCCTTGCACCCACTCTCCCAGATCTAACACCTACCATAGAGTTTCCTCCTAGCACAGCATCCTTTTTTCCTCTGCTGATTGGAAGCCCAGTTCCCCCACCATAGAGTTTCCTCCTAGCGCAATATCCTTTTTCCTTGATGAAAGAGTACATGCAGCTCCAGAGCTGTGGGTTGCCAACCCCTGCCCTATACCATTTCAGACAAATGGTTACCCAATGTCTTCTTAAAAACTTCCAATGTTGAAGCACCCACAACTTGTGAAGGCAAATCATTCCACTAATTAATTGTTCTACACTGTCAGGAAATTTATCCTTAGTTCTAGGTTGCTTCTCTCCTTCATTAGTTTCCATCCATTGCTTGTTGCCCTCCCTTCAGGGGGATTTGGATAGTCCCCCACTTCTTTGTGGTAGCCCTTCAAATATTGGAATACTGCTGTCACGTCATTTCTAGTCCTTTCCCCCCCCCCCATTACACTAGACATACCCAATTCCTGTATTATTTCTTTACATGTTTTAACCTTTTGTTCATTTTTTGCTCTTTTTGTTCATTTCCCACCCCACCTCCCAATAAAAAGTTATTTTGCTGTTTTTGCAACATGTATAAGCCTGATATGGGATTAAAGGCAAAGAGAAGATTCCTCCTGAAAAAAATTCAGTGAATTTCCAGGGCAGTAAAAAATTAGATGGCCAACTTGAGTCACTTTTTCCAGGGGAAGGAAAAATTTTCCAGTTGTTTTTTAAGGAGCTCCTGCTAGTGGTAATAAGAGCTAATGTTGCTAAAGAAACTACTCAAGAGATGTAACAGCTTCTCTTAATGAACAGAAATTATAATATAACTGGACATAATAAAAGCAAAAATGGTTTGAAAAGATTAAAAAGCATAGACAATCTACAAATTGGGGCTGCTATGAATTAGATTAGTTTGTAGTTGCTTTTCTTTTCCTTCATTCTTGCCTTTCCTTGCTTTACTACTTCTTACTCTTTATCTGTGCTTTCCTAATGTTGTTTAATTCTCAAAGGAAATGCCATGATAAGCATTTATGTATGGCTGTTATCTATCATTTTCAGCCATTGAAAGTTGCTGGAAGAATGATGGTGATGTATTAATATCACTGATCTGGACAGGCCTGGATTTTGTCCTCCCTCCCCCCCATCTGAGGTGGGAGGTTGAAGAGGTTTATATAAAATAAGTGTGTCAGGTTTTCCAGAAGTTAACACATTTAACTGACAGCTTAATTCATCAAAAAGAAGAAAGACGAAAAAGATTATACCACCATACATCAAGAGTTCACCAGTAGATTTTGATAGATGTGTAGATGTGTTCCTGGCAACTATAGATGTTGGATATGGGCGCACTGAAATAGAATCAGAGAATTCTTGAGGTCCTCCAGTCCAACCCCCTCTTAAGAGCAGGAATACAGAAACCATTCTAAAATCAAATAGCTGCCCAATGTTGGCTTGAAAACTGTCAGAGATAGACCATCCACGGCTCCAGAAAGCAAGCTGTTCTATTGCATAATAGCTCTCATGGTCAGGAAATCTCTAACAGATGTCGGAGAACAGCAGGCTGAGCTGGAAGGTGGAGTTAAATGTGTCATCAGTTTGGAGTCATTGCATTTCCACAAGAGACCTCTCTGTGAATCCCATTGACCCTTATCTAGCACCAATTTAGCTGCGACCACTAGTTGACTAGATTCTTGTGAATAGATAGCAATCATAAACTGCTCTGTGTTTTGAACTCAAAAAATGCTCCTGGTTATTTTGCACCTTGTAATAAATTACATGTTGCTTACTGTGTTGACTGGGGATTCCGAGAGTTGAAGTCCATATAACTTACTAGTGCTGAGTTAAGAAACACTCCTCCATCTCAAAAGCTAGCTTGAGGATGAGCATCAGGTCTTTGTCTGCAGAGCACTCCCAATCTGCACCATCTTATTCTAATCTTCTGTTCTTCAGATTTCAAGTTTATTGTGTTGTTTAAATCCCAAATACTTAATATTTTAAATCATTTTAACTAGAATGGTAAAATTTGAATTTGAGTGATGTTGCAGGCTTGCAATTTCAATTAAAGGACATTGGTGGTAGGGATACAGGTAGACTTACCATCATTCCATTAATGACTGTTTGAAGTTACAACAGCACTGGGAAAAAATGTGACTTATATCCGGACCGTCACAGCATCCCATTAGTCACATGATCAAAATTCAGTTGCTTAGCAACCCGGCACATATTTACAAATGGCTGCAGCATCCTGGGGTCATGTGATTGCCATTTGTGACTTTCCCAGTTGGCTTCTGACAATGGGGGGAATTGGATTTACTTAACAATTGTGTGATTCACTTAGCAATTACAGTGAATTGCAAAAAAGTTGTAAAATCAGGTGCAACTCACTTTAACAACCTTAGCAACAGAAATGCTGGTCCCAAGTCAAGTCAAAGACTACCTATAAAATAATGGTGGTTCTATACCCTTGTTTGCTAACTGAGATACTGCCCGACTGTGTTGTGTCTAAATAGCTCCCTGGTCTAAAGAAGCTTTTCTTTCCAAGCTATCAGTTAATTCATTAGATAATGCTAGCTTTTCCAATTACTGACCTTAAATATGAGAATTATTACAGGATAAGCATTAACTGCTGAAAGTTTCTGTAAAACTCAACACTGGAAAATATGCTATCTGCACTTTGATCAAGTCCTAATATATAACTTTTCAGAGAGAGATGTCAGAATGCTATCAGTAAATGACTCATAACTCTGGATACCAGCTTTTTAACATTGATTCTTTTTTACTCCAACTTGCAGTATTAGCATGAACTGTGGACAGAATTCTAGTGTCAATGGCTTAATTGCAATTGATTCTTATAGGAGATTAGATCTATTTCATTACTGAATGTTTCATTTTCTTGTAAACACTGCAAATATAAAATACCATACGGGGAAATTATAGCTTTCCTGTGCAAATATATCTGAAGTGATAGGATAATTATCAAAAGAATCAACTTTATTTTTTTAAAAAAGTAGGAGAAGGGAACAAGTATGAAAAATGTTACAAAATGCAATTCACAAATGAAAGCAAGTATACATTTCCCGGGATAACATTGCAGGATCCAATCTGGGTCAGTCACCAGGAGCAGATATTTTGTCTTCCAAGCTTTCAAACTAATGCTAGAGCCCATCTTCTAACAGAGAGAACTTCCCTAAAGATGGGCTTCAGCAGGATTCCAAAAGCTTGGAACTTGTTTCTGGTGACCGACCCAAAATGGATCCTGCAAAATGCAATTCACCCACAAGGTGTCTCTTAATGCATAGTGTCCCAAATTAAACAGAGCTCTTGTGACCAGACCATTGCAAAATAAACTAGAGTTTGTAAACCGTTTCTGGGTATTGAAAATTATATTCCTGTTTCTGCAACTTAAAATCCCATTTGCCTTTTTTGCAACCGCATCATATTACTCACCCATATATATTAGGAGCTGTGGTGGCCCAGTGGTTAAAGTGCAGCATTGCAGGCTAACTCTGCCCAAAGCTGGAGTTTGATTCCAGCTTAAGGTTAACTCAGCTTTCCAACCTTCTGAGGCCAGTAAAATGAGGGCTGAGATGGTTGAGGGTGATATGCTGGTTCTGTAAATAATTTTGAGAAGGCTGTAAAGCACTATGAAGCCAAAGGTGTTATTCAGCAGGTTCTGACCAGTTCTGGAGAACCGGTAGTGGAAATTTTGAGTAGTTCAGAGAACCGGCAAATACCACTGGAGATTTTACAGTATCCTTCCCCTGTCATGCCCACCAAGCCACACCCACAGAACCGGTAGTAAAAAAAAATGAATCCCACCACTGTATGAAGAGGTATATAAGTCTAAGTGCTATTGTTATCCCGGGTTTCTTTTACATAGCTATTATTGCCAAGCCAAGCACCTTTCAACCTTTACATTGTGTTTGATTTCTGTTTCCTGAATGAAGAACTTTCCATTTGTTCATGCTAAATTTCACTATGTGATTTTTATCCATCTCTTTAATCGCTCAAGGTAATTTTTAATTTTATGACTGCCTTCTAAAGTGCTAGCTATCCCACTCTGATGTATGTCATCTGCAAGTACGATAAGCATTCACTCCTGTATGTGAGTATTAATAAAATGTTGAAGAGTACAGAACAATGGTCTCCTCCTTGTAGCAGCTCGTTTAATGAATGCATCTATTTTAATGAGGAATTCTTGAACGTGTTTTTCAATCCAGCTAGGTATGCGTTTTGTTGCCATACCCATTTAGAAACTACTTAACTAGATTGCTAATCAAAATGCCACGGAGCACAGTATCAAATGCTATGAAGAATTCAAATTATATTATTATGTCTGCATTGATACCATGTACTAAAGAAGTTGATTGGTTGGTTGATTGATTGATTGATGATTGATTATATGCCATCAAGTTGTTTTCAGCTCCTAGCAAACCACATAGATAGTGTCAGGATTCCAGCAGTTACTCCTATTAAATCATGAGCCTCGAGCCACACTACCAAAACTTCTTTGGATTTATTAGAAGTTAACATACCGGTATTTGCCTGGGTGTAGACTACTCTGAGATACATAATTCACTGTCACCCTTGATCCTTCTCCCCCCCCCCCTCTGGGTGTATCATCCAACGAAACACATCCATAGCCAAGAGTCATCAATCATGCTCTCCAATTAGATTTCTGCACGGCAGAAGCTTCAGTCATCTATTCAGTCATCTAACTTAACCACTGCACCAATTCACTTAACAACTGTGGCAAGAAAGTTCATAAAATGGAGCAAAACTCACTTACCAAATGTCTTGCTTAGCAACAGAAATTTTGGCTCAGTTGTGGTTGTCAGTTGAGGATTGCCTGTATTTCTATTTGTATTTTACTGTACATTAAGAAAAATAATAATATATTAATAAAATATATTAATAAAATTAATATACATTATTAAATAAATATATATAATGATATATTTCTTGGGTGAGAAGCGAAATGTCTTTAAAAAAAACAACAACCCAGACCGTCCAGTTGCCTCTTGAAAAAAACACCTTTGGGACAACCGTGATTGAGAATCTCCATAGACATTTCCTGCTCTAAGTTTGCAAGAAGTGAGAATTCCCAAAATATTAAGTAAAAATATTTACGGTTATGGGCATGTGGGTATTATACTGTTGATCATAACCCCAGCAGACTCAGGGAACTCTTCAAAGACATTACTCATGCTTCTAGGATACCATTCACAACACTGACATTAATGCATGTTGAAATCTGTCTCATAAGATTTATTCCCCCAAAGAGGCTTCCATTTAGTACAATACTCACAAGGGTTTAGAGAATTCCCTTCCTCCTATTTCGCTTGTTGGTGTTTCTTATTAGAAGTGGTAAAGATTCCCAATATCATAGAGTTGGAAGGGATCTAAACAGTCATCAGGCCCAACATCCTGCACATTACAGGATTTACTATGCTACTGTTTCTCAACTTTAAGATGGATGGACTTCAACTCTCAGAATAGGAATTCTGGGAGTTGAAGTCCACCCATGTTAAAGTGACCAAGGTTGAAAAACACTGCACTACATCATCTCTGATAGAATAATATCCAGCCTCTCTTTGAAAACCTCCAGTGAAAGGAAGAAACCACTTCATGCAATGATCTGCTCCATTGATTGACAGCTCTTAGAAGTTTTTAGTTCTTTCCTGATAGTTCTACTACAATCTTCCCATCATTTTGATCCTTTGAGACTTTTACATACATTCCATGATAGATATCCTGATAAACCGCACTGATGCATTAACCTTTCTTTTTCTCTTTTCATTTCCAGGGCTAAAGCCTTTTTCCCAGGAAGGGCAGTGTTATATTCTGGGCATGGGTGCAAGTAATTGAGACGAGTCAGTGACTTAGTGAACTTCAACTCTTTATTAAGAATCAGAACATGAGAGAGCAAAACCCTTGGGCAGCAGTAGCCCTTTTATAGAGCTAGCTGCTGACCTGTTAACCAATGACCTGTGTCCACATGCTTAACTTTTGGCCAATGAAAGATGTTAAACTAATAGCCAATCAGGTTGCTCCATGAGGACCAATCCCAGTTCGCTATCCAAGGGCCAATCCAAAGTGCAGGATTTCAAGCCTGCTTAACATATTGTTAATAAGTTTATTAAAATGGTTTTTGTTAGTTCATAACACCCCTCCCCCCTAGGTTCCGTTTGGGGGGTGCGGTAACATATTCGCGTAGATATGCAGGTCGTTTCACCTGCCTGTTTGATTTTCGCAGTTCCACCGGTTTTTGTCTGCAGTCCGATTCCGGTGGAACGCTATCAAGGGGTTCTGGTGCGGCTAGTTCCGTTTCCGCGCGGGAGGACTCGGTGCGGCTCTCGTTGTTGTTATCCCAGTCTCCTAGGCTTGCTTCCGGGTCCTGTGGGCTTGCCTCCCTTGTGCTATTTCTGGGCGGAGATATCACCCCGCTCCCAGATTCTTCTTCAGGTTGCGCGTTTCTTCGGTTAGGTTGCTGGGTCCCCATGATTATGTCATCATCTAGCCCGTTTTGGCCTCCTCGATATCTCCTCCCCCTTAGTTTGTGAATTATGGAAGTCACGGGAGGTGGGTGCCATTCTGGATCGAAGTTGATCTATATGGCGTTTCCAAAGTCTCCCGTCATTAGTCTGTAGGTGGTAGGATCTGGGGCGGTGGGTTGGGTAATAGTTGCAGGGACCCATAATGGGTCGCCTGAAAAGTTTTTAGCAAACACCAAGTCGCCTACCTTGAATTCGCGGCACTTCCCGCTAGATCCACAGGGTTTTTCTGGTGAATACGAGGGATGGAGGCGGTCGAGGTGAGAGCGAAGTCTCCGCCCCATTAGTAGTTCGGCAGGCGTCTTATTCGTGATGCTGTGTGGGGTGATGTGTTGGAGCAGGAGTATTCGGTTGAGCTTGTCTTCGATGTCCCCATAGTCCATTTTATGTAGGGTTTTCTTGACGAACTGAACCATTCGCTCCGCCCTTCCGTTGGCCGCAGGGTGCGCTGGCGAGGTGAGCGCGTGGTGGATGCCCCGGTCCGCTAGATACTGTTCAAAAGCTAGGGCCGTAAACTGGGGCCCGTTATCAGAAACTAAAACGTCCGGTAACCCATGCGTTGCGAATAATTTATTCAGTTTATTAATGACTGACTCTGTTGTGGTTGTCTTCATCTTTTGGATTTCTAGCCAGTTTGAATAGGCATCAACTGTTAATAAAAACGTGTGTCTTTTGGTGGGTCCCGCAAAATCAACGTGGATACGGGACCACGGACCCCGAGGGGTTTCCCACTTGGTTGGCATCGCTCTAGGTGGAGCGTTGCTTACGTCTTGGCACTTCTGGCACGTGGTTACCCAGGCTGCAATTTGTTTATCAATACCCGGCCACCATGCGTAGCTTCGTGCGAGTGCTTTCATGCGCACGATGCCCAGATGTCCCTCGTGTAATACTTTTAAAACAGTCTGTTGTAGCCTCTCTGGAACGACTACTCTATCCCCCCAGAGAACGCAACCTCTCTGGGAGAAAAGCTCTGTCTGCCGATTCTTGAATGGTGCGAAATCGTCGTGGATCTGGTCGACTGGCCATCCTCTTTCGACCCAGCTGAGGACTCGTGCCAGGATAGGGTCCCTTTTTGTCTCGATCACGATGTCTCTTGCTGTTAGTGGTGGCAAGTGCAGCGTTTCGATTTGGAGCGTCGTGAGGGTTGGAGCTGGGTCGTTGATGGCTTCCGGAAGTGGAGAATGACTCAATGCATCAGCGTGGGGAATGGCTTTCCCTGGGCGATGTTGCAACACGTAATTGTAGGCAGCTAGGAACTCAGACCATCGAGTCATTCTTGGCGATAATATGTAGGGGGTTGGCTTGTCTCCCGCTATAATACCAAGCAATGGTTTGTGATCTGTAACTATCGTAAATGCTCGCCCATATACGTACTCGTGAAAATGCTTCACAGCAGACACAACAGCAAGGGTCTCCTTATCGAGTTGGCTATAGTTCCTTTCGGCCTTTGATAATGTTCGTGAGAAAAATGCAATAGGTGCTTCGTTTCCTACATGGCTTAAGATCGCTCCCACTCCAAACGGTGAAGCGTCGCAAGTAATAGTTAAAGGTAAAGTTTCGTTGTACTGCATCAAAACAGCGTCGGAGGTTAGCAAGTCTTTCACTTGTTGGAAGGAGCGTTCCTCTCGACGTCCCCAAACCCAGGTAGCTCTTTTATCAAGAAGTCTGTGTAAGGGCTCCGCTACAGTCGCCTTCTGGGGCAAGAAAATGTTGTAGAAGTTAATGAGCCCCAGAAAGGCTTGGAGGTCTGTTCTATTCTTGGGCGTTGGGGCATTTTTAATCGCTTTTAGCTTGTTATCAGTGGGGTGGATTCCTTGACTATCGAGAAGGTATCCTAGGAACTCCACCCTCTCGGTACACAGTTGACATTTATTTTTTTTAACCTTCAGGCCGGCGTCTTTAAATTTTCTTAGAAGCATTCTGAGACGCTTTTCTAAGATGTCTCTATTAGGGGCAGCGATTAATACATCATCAAAGTATGGTACGACCCCTTTTATGCCTTGTAAGAGTCTCTCCATTAAACTTTGAAAAATTCCCGGAGCTACGCTCACTCCGAATTGGAGTCTATTGCACTTAAAAGCGCCTCTACGCGTAATGATAGTTTGTGCTTCCGCAGTTTCCGCATCAATGGGCAACTGTTGGTACGCTTGTGCCAAATCCAATTTAGCAAATATCTTCCCACCACCCAGGGAGTGGAGAAGGTGTTGAACCATCGGTACCGGGTAAGCACTTTGCTGAAGTGCGTGGTTCAAAGTGGCCCGATAATCCCCACAAATTCTTAACGATCCATCTGGTTTAATGGGTGTTACAATTGGGGTTTCCCAACGGGCGTGGTCGGTTGGTTTTAAAACGCCCTGGGCTATTAATTTATCGAGTTGCTCATCGATCTTTGGTTTTAGTGCAAAAGGCACCCGATGCGGCTTAAGGCGGATGGGAGCTATCTCAGGGTTGAGGTTAAACGATATTGGGGTCCCCTTGTACTTGCCTAGTCCGTCTGAAAAAACGTCCTGGAATTCTTGGACGAGAGACTCCTCCCAGTCGTTGCTCTCAGCTCGGTGGACGCCGGCTACCACGATCCCGAGCAGGGCGAACCATTGTAGGCCTAATAAGCTAGGCCGATCATGATCGACGACAGTCAGTGGTAGTGATGCGATACGGTTCTTGAAGGAGACTTGGACTTGGCTGGAACCGACGACCGGAATTCTGTTGCCCTGGTAATCCTTGAGTATGATCCTCTGGGAGCTGAAATCCTGTCGATGGATGGCCGGGATTAGTTGCTTGAAAGTTTTCCAGGAAACCATTGAGAGGGACGACCCCGAGTCGACTTCCATCACGCAAGGTTGGTTCTCAATGGCGACCTTCACTTGGATCTTCCTTGCGTCTAAGGATGTAGCGTGGCCGATGGTAATGGTTTGGTGTGCTTCTTCCCGTCTCGTGGAAGAGGCAGGTGCTTTATTTCTGTAGGAGTGGTTGTTCCATTGGTGGTTCAGGTGGTTCTGATTCGTGGGTTTGAATCCTGAAGACTGGATGCAGTTATTCTTCCTGCGCTTGGGACTGGACCCTCGCTTGCTTCTGCAGACCTTTGCAATGTGGCCTCTTTTTCCACAGGAACGGCAGAGTGCGTCGAGGAATTTGCAATTGGATCGTGGGTGGTTTGCCCCACAACCCGTGCATTGTCGCGGGAATCGTTGGGTTTGTTGGTCTCGTTCGGACCGGAGTCGGTTGACCTCTTCCTCATCACTTTCTGATGGGGATTCCAGGTCTTCATGATGCGCCGTTGTTGAGTGCCTCTCGGGGCGAGGCGAGGTGTCATTCGCGAGTTGACGGAGCGGTGCGTTGTTGCGGCGCATTCGACCAGCCGACTTCCTGGTTGCTTCTGCTGCAGTAGCGTCTGCAATGGCATCGGCAAGATCGATGTCCCCTTTTGCCATGATCTTACTTTGCACCATCTGGTCATCTAATCCCAGAACTATGCGGTCTCGCAAAGCTTCTTTGAGGTTGGAAAACCCACAGAGGCCTCCCAAATTCCGGAGGTCAGCGATGTAGTCTGCGAGACTTTTGCTTTTCCGTTGGTCCCTCTGGTAAAATTCATGTCTTCGAACAAGTGTGGGCACCGCGGGTGCATAGTGGGCCTTTAGGAGGGGAGCGAGGGCGTCCCAGTCCATTGATTTCACTTCAGCCGGTTTTGCGAGTGATTTTGCCATTTTAAATACGGCCGGCCCGCAATGGGTCAGGAATATTGCTCGTTTCTTGCCGGTTGTCGCGTCCTTTAAGTTATTGGTCTCCAAAAACATTTGGAACCGATCCATATATGAGTCCCAGTCTTCATTTGCCGGGTCGAATGGAGCGGGTGGTATAGCACCGCTGGCCATGTTGCTGTCGTTGGTGCGTGTTCAGCCACGTGCTCTGCTTGGCGCTCTTTAGTGTTCAGTCAGCTCTATCGTCTCTTGAATCCCATCCTCGTCGCCAGTGTTATATTCTGGGCATGGGTGAAAGTAATTGAGACGAGTCAGTGACTTAGTGAACTTCAACTCTTTATTAAGAATCAGAACAAGAGAGAGAAAAACCCTTGGGCAGCAGTAGCCCTTTTATAGAGCTAGCTGCTGACCTGTTAACCAATGACCTGTGTCCACATGCTTAACTTTTGGCCAATGAAAGATGTTAAACTAATAGCCAATCAGGTTGCTCCATGAGGACCAATCCCAGTTCGCTATCCAAGGGCCAATCCAAAGTGCAGGATTTCAAGCCTGCTTAACATATTGTTAATAAGTTTATTAAAATGGTTTTTGTTAGTTCATAACAGGCAGAATGTCAGCTACCATGTTATGCTTTCTTGTGCTTCAACTGTTTTGCGGTGTTGGATGGTGGGGAGGAGGGGAAGGCAAGAGGGGGAAATGAAAGTAAGTGCTGTATCTCTTTCAGACACTGCTTCAATGTCAGTCAACATACCAGCTGCATACCATCCTGTGCTTGGGACTGACATTTACGAAAACATTCTGCCTGCACCTGGGCGGGGCCAGCCAGGAGTGGGATTTGGGGTTTCTCCAAACTGCACAGAATCTTAGCTAGGGTCTCTCCTGAACCCCTGCGAACCCCCAGCAGCCCACCCCTGTATGTGTTCTCATCTGACCAAAGAAAAAAAGTTGTGAATGTCATTTTTATCTATCATAAAATTAAATTCTACCTGGTATTAGTGAAACGCTATGAATTGTCCAAAAAGAAATATGTAGAAGACAGGTGCCAAACACAGTGAAATTGGAAATTATGCCATCAAAAGTATAGGAGTGGACATTCATTTTTCATTTTATTTATCACATGTAGAAACAAAGGGACGCTGGTCAGTGTACAATAAACATACTTGAAGTAATGACACCGAACTTCATTGTTAAGATACTTAACTTCATGTGCAGAATTCTTATTTTGCTTCATTTTAATATGAAAGACTCTCTTCTTTGTATGATCTTGAATGCAAAGCTTTTCGACAGGAGCTGAAGGTACGTATTTCATATAGTTCTCAATAAAGGTATGGGGGAAGAGATTTTCTCCTTTACAAAAAAAAACAAAAAAACAAAATAAAATCAGAAACTAGACCTGAATAAATATTACTTGTTTATTTTTAATTAAGTCTAATTAAAAAATGCCAACATCTTATTGTCATCTGTGTGGTGATCACTTTAAATATTTAATGCTTATGAAGGATTGAACTGAACATCTAATCTATATCTAACAATCGGCCCCCTCTCTGAGTATTTTTTTTAAAACTGGTTCTGAGTATATAGACTTGCGTTGCAAAGGAAATTGTAACTACTTGGGTGAAAGGAGGAATACACCACAGGTCATAATCAAAAAAATAAAAGAATAATACAATGCTAGCATGGAGAATAATATTATAGTGATACATTTGTACTGGTGAAGTGCTAGCCTAGGAGGAGCTGGAACTAGTGAGTTCTGCTTTAGGCATGAGAGCCAGCTGGGTGACTTTGCACCAATCAACAGGAGACTGGGAGTTCTAGTCCTGCCTTGGCATGAAATCTGTCTGGGTGTCTTTGGGCCAATCTCAGCTCAACATACCTCCCATGGTTTTTGTTGTGGGGAAAATGGGAGAAGGAAGAAATATTAGGTATTTTTGCCATCTTGAATTATTTACAAAGTAATAAAGGAAGGTGCTAATAAATAAATAAAGGAACTCGATGGGAAAAAAGAGACATTTTCTGTAATCCATCGATGGGCAAGGTGGGCCATGTTTTTCACAAGAATATTTCAGAAGAAGAGTTCTCCACTCCTCATTGCAGAATACCTTATGCCATCAGACTCGAAATTCTAGACCTAGAAAACCTAGAACTACGCTGACTTCGGTCCGATCTAAATATAGTATATAAAATCATACATTGCAATGACCTACCTGTCAATGAATACTTCAGCTTCAACCATAAGAACACAAGAGCACACAATAGATACAAACTCAAGGTTAACCGCACCAAACTTGATTGCAGGAAATACGACTTCAGCAACAGAGTGGTCAATGTCTGGAATACTCTACCTGACTCTGTGGTTTCTTCCCCAAACCCCAAAAAACTTTAACCTTAGACTTTCTACTATTGACCTCACCCCTGTCCTAAGAGGTCTGTAGGGGGCGTGCATAAGCGCAGCAACGTGCCTACCGTCCCTGTCCTATTGTTTCTTTTATTTTTCTTATATGTATCCATGTAGTCATAACTATGTTTTTACTTCTACCTATTATCTTGTAAGCAATTGACAAAAATAAATAAATAAATAAAAATAAAATGTAGGGATTAAGGAAGATGATCTTGATGGAAATATGCAGGAACCACCTTATAACAAAAGGGGCTGAAACATTTAAGTTCAGAAGAGTGAGATAATACAGCTCAGGCATACACCTCTTTAGTTCACAGCAGTGTAAGAAGCAGGAGGATATACAACACAATCAAGCTTGGAAGATCAATATCAGCCCCATCATGTAGACCAGACCAGAGAAGAAAATAAACTCCAAAGGAAGCTTTGCACTTCTATTATTGAGATTGGCCATAATAATAGAATTTTACAAGACGGACTTGGGAATAGGCCTATTAGAAGCAGAAGGGAAACCTGTGTGAGTGGAGCCAGGGGGAGGAGGAGGAAGAAGAGGTGGAGGAAGAGAGGAAAAAAATCCAGAATAATATATAACTTTCATTTGACCTTATTGGGAAATAGTGTAGAAAGACATGCACTAGCCTAAAGCTTAACAGTTCTTCAAGGCTGTCAGATGTACCAGCAACGTTAGCAGTCTAGTGTTCCCCACAGTGCAATCAGACAGTATCGTGATATAAATTCTTTAAAAGAAATCTGCAGGAAGGAAAAATATTAGATTACTGCATCACAGCAATGCAAACTTTAGCACATAAAGTTTGGGGAGTCTGAAGATTCCCTGAGAAGGTTCAAAGTGTTGGTGAAATTTTGGATCTTCAAGTGCAAGAATGCAATTAGACAAGTGCTTGGTGGTATTTCTGATAATCAAGGTTTCAAAAATCAAAGTGAAAGCAGCAGTGAAGCATTCCTTCATGAACAGATAGATATGAAAGATTATTCCAGGGAACTAAGTAAAAATGGTTCAGAGTCCTGCCTCCCCTATGAGCTGCATATTGATGCATCGATAAAGATGGGCAAAGTTGCTGCATTGGCATGCAATAATGAATTAAACCACTTCTATGGTGTGCATTGGAGAAAAATGAAAATGCATGCCCAGGAATTTGCCAAGGAAGCTACAATGGTCTGTATCTGGACATATCACATGCATCAGTATTCTTTACAAGCGCATTATTGCATTAGCATTTTATGGGGTTTCTGATTCAGCATGAATTAGATTGCACTAGGATTATTAAGCAGTGTAGCTTCCTTCTAATAAGAATATGGCACTAAGAATATGGTGCACGCAATGGAGAAATGCAACTGATTCTAACCAATACTATAAGTAAGAATATTCAGATTTCTATCAAGCCCACAGAACCAAGAATGATATTATTGTGGTGATTCTTTCAAGCTGAGTTATTGTTGTGGTTAGCCGGCAGCAGGTGCAGACAGCTGAAGAAAGTGAGGACTCAGATGAGGGGCCAGGATCATTAGGGAGTGGACTGCTGCCTTCAGAGATTGTAGGGGTTGGCAGCAGTAATGAGGAGGTTACCAAGGAGCCTGTGCCAAATGTATGTGCGTACAGGATTGCTCGCAGGAAAGAGCAGCTACAACAGCACAGGTGACTGGGGAGTAAGGCTGCAAGGTAATGGCCCCTCCTTCAAGAAGATAAAAACCAGCTGTGAAGTGAATGTTCTTTGCAGGAAGCAAAGACGTTTTGAAACTCAGCCTTGTGGATATTACAGTATCTTAAGTTGGACTCTTGTGTTGTGAAATATTTCTTATCGGTGATTCTTGGCAGTCTCGTACAGTTTTGGCAAGGTTTGTGCTTATCAAAGTTAATTTGTTTGCAGCAGCCTTTTAACTGGGGATTTGTAAGACTCATTAAAAGGTTTCTGTTCCCTTTGATTATTGTTTGTCTTATTGGAAAATGGTTTGGGTCAGAACAGTTATTACGATGATTTATTACCCTAATTTGGGTAATGAAACAGCTTTAAGACCACAATCAAACTCAGAGAGCACCCAAGACTCCTGAGTTCTTTATTGTTAGATGCAATCTTGCCAGACTGAGTATTGACTGAACAGATATTTGCCACTATTGCAAAGATTTAGCATTACACTATCTGTGTCAAGTTTGAAGTGTGTTTATGCTGTTGCAACCATTATTGCTTCTCAACCTGTTGCCATGTCTATTCAACAGTCCCCATTGGCTGACCTGTTGCCATGTCTATTCCAGTTCATAATTACTTATATACTGACAAACAATTTCACAGGTCTACTGAAAAGAAATCACCAAGTCAATTAAAAATCTGCAAAGATCCTAATTCCATCAACGTTCCTTTGTATTTGTATATTTCCTTTGTATGAGCTCTGGTGGCACAGTGGTTAGAGTGCAGTACTGCAGGCTACTTCTGCTGACTGCCAGCTTCTGCAATTTGGCAGTTTGAATCTCACCAGGCTCAAGGTTGACTCAGCCTTCCATCCTTCGGAGGTGGGTAAAATGAGGACCCAAAATTGTTGGGTGCAATATGCTGACTCTGTAAACTGCTTAGACAGAGCTGTAAAGAACTGTAAAACGGTATGTAAGTCTAAGTGCTGTTGCCATTTTATCCTGCTTGATATTTCTGGAGACCACTTTGTGTGTGGGGGGGGAGCGATATCAGCATGCCTTCTAACATGCAAAACTCAACAAAGAATCAAGCTAATCAATCCCATTTAGTACAGTTTGTGGAATCTAAAGGAAGGCTACAAGATTTGGATACAAACACATGATAGACAGTTGTCAGAATAATAATTTGGGGTTCTAACCTGTGCTGAGATTTGCACAAGAATAAATAAAAATGAAATCCAGACAGGTGTGGGGAAAGGAGAGTTATTTATTCCCAAAAACAAAGAGGCTTACCTAGGTGGACCAGCCACAGAGAAATGGGGTACAAAGAGATTGTTTTATAGGGGAGCTTGTCCTGAATGTGGAATTGTATGTACTGATTCTAGGGTGACACTTGAGGGATGTCGTGGGCTGTACATTGACCCCAGAGAGAAGGAGTTGATTAAATCAAGTTATGTGGATTGAGTCTCTTTGTTTGAATTTTCAGCATTATAATCATGTTTATATTGTGTTAATTGAGTTTTGGGTTTGCTTTTGTGTGTTGACAATTTGAAACAAGCATTTAATTAATACTGATGTTTGTGTAACTCTACAGGATTTCAGAAGGGACGTCGATCAATAACTGGATTAGCGAACATGGAATTCTCTATATAATATATCTAACAGTTATATAAAATTATAAATTCTTCCCACACAGCATTGTATAGGAAAGTAGCTCCTGTAGCTTCATATCCCTACTGACGTGGTGATGGCTTCTGAAATGTTTTAGAGCAGGGCTGTCAAATTTGCTGGCCCCGGGCCAGATGTATCATGCACTGGCCATGCCCCCACACCCAGTTTAGCAAAGGGGGGAAAAGTCACTTTACATCACGTGACATTGCCATGATGACGCAAGTTTGACACCCGTATTTTAGAGCAAATGAAGACAAGTGGTTAGATATTATTCCCTGTGAAGATAACTGCAGATGATCTTCTGTTTACCAGAGAAGAGACAAAATATAAAGAGACAGAAGGCAATATTAACAAGATTCAGTCACTCTTGTGCTGTGGCAGAAAGTGAAGCATTAGACTAAATCTGAAGAGAATGAAGCAGAGGTGGGGTTTTGCCTCTTGGAGGCCCAGAGTGACTGCTGAAGTTTGCAGAGCACACATGGTGACCTATGATCCCTCACTGATGAAAAGGTCTTATGAACAAGGCAGGTGAAACTCAAGAGCCAAAGACATAAATCAAGGCAGCTGTTCAAGCTTGAAGGGGCAAAACAATAATGGAGCATTGCAAAACAGTCAAAAATTCAAAGAGCCAAAGGAATCAAGCTAACACAAGGGCAGGAACTAGATTTATGATTTGTTGTTTTCATGCCGTGAGCTCAACCAACATTTACTGCAACTCCTCTTCCATTATAGTTGTTCCTGGCAAGCTTATGTGTCAGGGTTCCAAGTAATATGCCCATAGCAAACAGAACTCTGAGTTCATCAAAGAATAGTTTTATTGGACATATCATATTGGCATGATCTGGTGAAAACCAACTCTGAATGTTCCTGCAGTTTTTACCTAATTAATAGCAAATGTTTTCCCCGCTTTCCCAAACAGTCACATGGTCTCATCTGGTTGCCTGCTGGTAACTTCACTCCTCCTCCATCCGGCCACCTGTAGATATGGCCTTGGTTCTCAGGAGAAAGTATTTTGGTTTGGCTACAAAACCCCAGCTATCTCAATCCCCCCCCCCTCCCTATCCCTCAGCTCCAGTGTGGCAACACTGAAGCCTCAAAATGGCTTCTGCCAGGTCAGCTTCAGGGTTGGCATCATGTTTACCAGGAGTTTCTTTACTTTTGAATCTCAGGTTGTGAGGTGGCTACTCAGAAGGAAGGAAGATGGAAACTAATCAAGGAGAAAACCAATCTAGAATTAAGAAGAAATTTCCTGACAATTAAAACAAATTAGTGAAAACAACTTTCCTTCAGAAGTTGTGGATACTCCCAACACTAGAGTTTTTAAGAAGAGATTGGACAACCATTTGTCTGAAATGGTATAGTGCTTCTTGCTTCAGCAGGGTGTTGGACTAGAAAACCTGTAAGGTCCCTTCCAACTCTGTTATTCTATGTTCTATGATTATTTGATCCTGTGTGGCTTGAATAAAAAGTCTGGCTTGATTTATTCAGTGATCTATGTATTTCTTTTCTTAGCTGTCCACGATAATCCCAAGAGTTTTCTCCAACACCAGATTTCCAAAAAAAAATATCGATACTCTTTCTGTCCTGCTTTCACTACTATAGACTACCACAGGGAAACGCATTGGTTCTCAACATGCTGTGTACTGACCTACAATCAGAATGGTAGATGTTACAACAGAATAGTGTAATGCATGAATAGAAAGAAAACCTCTGGCTGAGATTTTTGGAAGTCTGCTTTTTTTGTTGTGGTTAATATATTTATGATCACTCAATAACAATACTCTTGAATTCCAAAATCTTCAATACAAATGATTAGTGGCAACGTGTCCCTGGTACTCCAGCACATGGTGCATTTCAGAAATACAAGATAGAGATTAGACATTTACTTGAAATAATATTGGAATGCCGTGAATGCTATTTGATAAGAGAGGAATATTATTAAAATAATCAAAGAGGCTGAATCATCTTTTATGAAATGCTCTTTCAAGACAGATATGGTCAATTGCTAACTGCTATTGGCTACTATGAAATTACTGAACACTGCCTCATAAGATGCTGTCAGATGTTCACCGCTTGTTAAAAAAACACTAGAAGAAACTTGGAAAATTTAGAATATTGAATCTAAAAGTGCAGGCATCCATATTCGTGGCAGCACATATATAACTTTCAAAGTTGCAGCTTCCTTAGGCTGCTTTTCCCGAGGCATGATCAACTGCCTACAGGAAAATTTAATATTTATTAAATATATGTGCCACTCATCTCATCAATTTATTTGCACATCCCCTTCTTCCAGACCTCTCGTATTCCACATTCCCCTGTTACAGAGTTTCATTCTTTCTTAAACTTGCAACCATTTACTTAGTGACCATTCTAAGTTATAAGGGCACTGAAAAAAGTGACTTATGACTATTTTTCACACTTACAACTGTTGCAGCAATTGCATGATCATGTGATCAAAATTTGGATGATTGTTCTGACCTAGGCTTCCCAAGATCAGGAAGCAGACTCCTCGTCCCAATAAAACCCCTTTTATTTAGGTTAAAGTGAATTCATCTCCAGCAAAGTCCTGGCAAACAGTCTTTCATGAGATTTCACAACTACAGACCTTTATCAGGCTTGGAGAGTTGCCAGACCAATATCCTCCAAATGCCATGCTGTAGCAGCAATTACTTGGCAAGAAGTCAGGAACAGATCTTCAGCCTAATGAATTGTCTCCTGCAAACACCACTCCCCTTTTGCTCCTGTTTATTCCCTTTGGGAGGGGCCATTCACCATCCCGAGTCAACCCTTGTGTCAAGCATCCAGACAGCATCCTTAACTGTTCCCTTCTCCTGGCAGCTCTGCGCATGTGCACACTGGGAACAGGCTCCAGCTGTTCTTCTGCCCCACTGATCTCTGACTCTGAAGGCAGCTGATAACTGTCAAACGGCCCTGGCCCCATCTCTGCCTCTGATGCAGAGCACTCATCAGAGCCTTCCCCAGACTTCAGGACTAGCGCATGTTCCTCCCCAACCTCCTCACTGTCTGAATCTGCCATGAGCTGCACTGGCCACTAGCGGGCCACAACAATAATTAACAACTAGCTCATATTTATGATGGTTTCAGTGTCCCAGGGTCAAGTGATCCCCTTTTGCGACCTTCTGACAAGCAAAGTCAATGGGGAAGCCAGATTCGCTTAACTGAGTCACTAATTTAATAACTGCAGTGATTCATTTAACCACTGTGGCAAAGAAAGGTCATAAAATGGGGGTAAAACTGTCTTGCTTAGCAATGAAAATTTGGGGCTCAATTATGGGGGTAAGTTAAGGAAATAAAAAAGTGAAGTTGACTCTTAGGAAGGAAACTTTTGAAAAGTGCCAACAATTTGCACCAACAGAATTCCTTCACCCCGTAGCATTTTTCAACAGTTCTTAATGATTTCCCTTTCTGAAGAAATAAAGGTTGGCAAAAAAGGGAGAGATGGTATCTTGATTTTCTTTAAAAAGGCAAGAAAAATATAGAACTAGGCGATGACTAGCAAGGTAAACTAATTCACCGTATATTTGTATTGGCCATTATTGCATCTAAGACCAAAAGATAAATTCCTGTAATTATTTTCCAGTTGGTTTGGCTTATGCCTGTGTAATCATTTCTTCCCTGTCACATCACAGAGAGTCCTTTTTCAATATAACATTGCAGTTAATAGCGCCTTCATATTTACTGCTCAGTGAAGTTCCAGCAATCTTTTGGTTTAGGTTTTTTAAAATATTTTTATGTTACACGATAAACTTTAAAAAAAAATCGAACAGCACTGATCACAGTGGTTGGATGTAAACTAATTACTCTTGTCAAGCTGTTGGCAAGAGCCTGTCTTGTCTTGTTGTAAGGTAGAGAATTTTGGAGAAAAGTGAAAGGAATTTTGGAGAAAAGTGATTGTGAGAATTTGGGGGAAAGATAAAGTGTCACTCCATGCAACCCATTCACTAGCCCTGGAAAAAACAGATAAGAAAACAGAGAGATAGTTAAGAGATGTTTAGAAGGGGAAAAATGTTATCTAAGCGATCAAAAGTTCCTTTTTTTATTTTTAACAGATTAACAGAGTTGGAAGGGACCTTGTAGGCCATCTAGTCCAACCCCCCACCCAAGAAGGAGACCCTATATCATCTCTGACAAATGGCAGTTCAATCTCTTCTTGAAAGCCTCCAGTGATGAAGCTCCCACAACTTCCAAAGGCAACTTCTGTTCCATGGGTTGATTGCTCTCACTGTCAGAAAATTTCTCTTTACTTCTTGGTTGAATCTCTCTTTGTTCAGTTTCCATCCATTGTTCCTTGTCTGGCCTTCGGGTGCTTTAGAAAATAGCTTGACCCCTTCCTCTCTGTGGCAGTCCCTCAAATATTGGAGCACTGCTGTCATGTCTCCCCTGGTCCTTCTCTTCACTAGACTAGCCAAGCCCAGTTCCTGTAACCGTTCTTCATATGCTTTAGTCTCCAGTCCCCTAATCATCCTGGTTGCTCTTCTCTCCACTTTTTCTAGAGTCTCAACATCTTTTTTATAGTATGGTTTTCACCCAATGTAATGAAGTACTAGTAGAATCAAGAGTTAGAATACAGAATAATATGGTTGGAAGGGATCTTGAAGGTCTTCTAGTCCAACCCCCTACACAAGAAGGATATCATTTTGGACAAATGGCTGACCAATCTCTTCTTGAAAACCTCCAGTGTTGGAGCACCCATGACTTCTGAAGACAAGTTGTTCCACTGATTAATTGTTCTCACTTTCAGGAAATTTCTCCTAGATTGGATTTCTAGATTAGTTTCCATCCATTGCTTCTTATCCTGCCTTCAGCTGCTTTGGAGAATAGGTTGTCTCTCTCTTCTCCATAAAAGCCCCTCAAATATTGGAAGACTGCTATCGTGTCAGCCCTAGACTTTCTCTTCATTATACCACACCTGGAGTCTGCAACCTGTGACTCTGGAGCCATATGCGGTTCTTTTGGCCCTCTGCTGTGACTCTGTCGGCTGATCCCACCACTGGCTGGCCCCGCTCCTCTCCTCCTTGTCACTCCTCACCTGGCCTGCGAAGGTAAGGGGGATGGCGGGGGATGGAGACTCACTTCATATTCCAAAGCAGGAGGTGTCTGGGTGGGAGTGAGTGATGTTGAGTTGGCCACGCCCACCCAGTCACACCGGTTGTTAAATTATTGGCTCCCGGGGTTTTCTTTTCTGTGGGAAATGGGTCCAAATGGCTCTTTGAGTGTTTAAGGTTGCAGACCCCTGCATCAGACATATCCAGTTCATCATGTCTAATTATATATTGCAATGGCCTACCTGTCAATGAATACTTCAGCTTCAACCATAACAACACAAGACCACACTATAGATACAAACTCAAGGTAAACCACACCAAATTTGAGTTGCAGGAAATGCAACTTCAGCAACAGAGTGGTAAATGTCTGGAATACTCTACCTGGCTCTGTGGTTTCTTCTCCAAACCCCCAAAACTTTAACCTTAGACTGTCTACTATTGACCTCACCCCTTTCCTAAGAGGTCTGTAGGGGGCATGCATAAGCGCACCAATGTGCCTACCACCCCTGTCCTATTATTTCTTTTATTTTTCTTATATGTATCCATTTCATGTATTCATAACTATGTTTATACTTATACCTGTTATCTTATAATTGTTTGACAAAATAAAATAAATCAATAAAAAATGAAAATAAATTAATATCATTTCTCTTCCTAAAAATCTGTTTTTCTCTTCCAGGGTAACTGAAAAAGCTTAACGACAATAACAACAAAAATTCCTGCTTTGCATCCTAGCAGATGAATCCACCCCTTGAGCTAGGAGAACAGTTTAACATTTGGAACAAAGCATTGAAAAGTGAGCTTCCATTCAGCCTGTGCAGCTTCAGACACACAAATGCGTTCACCATTTGCCTAGGGCACAGAGGGGGATCAGACTGGAATAATTGTCTCCTTGGTACCTGTTGGAGCCAAGATCATGTATATTCAACAGCCTAACTGGCTTTTGGAGAAGTAACTTTGCGCTGATGCGAAATTAATAGGGCATTATTCATTATAACTTTCGGGCAGAGTCTGATTAAATGTGCTTTGTCACTATATGGAGAAGTCCAAAGGAGAATTGGGAGGCTTTTAAAGCTAAGGTTTGGTTGCCCTCTAGTGAATGAGGTCAGCATCATGCAGAGGAAACATTTTGGTGGTTGCATAATTAATGTTTACTGAATTGCTGTAATGAAAGCTGAATACCCAGCATGAGTGCCAAGATGGCTTATTACGCCAAGATGTAGAATGATATCCCTTTGCCTGTTACAACGGTTCCTTTGCTATAACTTTTTCTCACTGAAGCAACAGGTAATAGAGGGTGAAATAAAAATCAGCCACCTGTTTAGTAAGCGCTAGAGCAGCTTAATTTAGTCCGGTGTGCTGAATACGTCTCCTGAAGAGAATGTTTAATTACCCCATTACAGCTTTAAATATGTGTGTGTGTGTGTGTGTGTGTGTGTGTGTGTGTGTGTGTGTGTGTGTGTTTGGAGACAGACAGAGAGAGAGAGAGAGAGAGAAAGAACTGTTTTCGATAATGATAAATTAGGACACGGTAGTAGTTGTTTTTCTCACAAAACAAACTGGAACGGAAGGTCCAAGGAAACAAATTAAAATGCTGGGGAAGAGAGAAAGCAAGGAAGGAGAAATAAAGTTAAGGCATTTGTTAAAAAAAAAAAAGTGTTATTTGTCCAAAACGACAATTGCCCTGCATTTAATGCAAAGCTTGCTCCCCAAAGGAAAGGCAAACAGGAAGGTGTTAATAAGTAGAGAGAACAACATAGACAAACGTTCTCAGAAACCCCATTTTCTCTATCTCGTCTATCAAAGGTCCAGGTGATAAAATTAATCTTGGGTTTTTTTTTCTTCCTTCCATAACTGGGCACAGAGTAATGGCTAAGGAGTTGGAATGAGGCATGACGAACCCTATCATCACAAAGATGCTTTGAGTTCAGACTACCTCACAGAGTTTGTTTGTTTGTTTGTTTGTTTAAATACTGTCTTTATTCTTTTTATAAACAATTCAAGGAGCCAAACATGCCTAATGCCCCTCTCTTTCCTCTTCCTATTTCCCCCACCCATAACAACAACCCTGTGGAATGGGTTGAACTGAGAGAGTGAAGTAGCCCAAAATTGCCTGCTGGTTTTTAATGTCTAAAGCAGGACTAAAACTCACAACCTCCTGGTGATTGGCCCAAGTCATCCAGCTGTTTTTCATGCCTAAGGCAGGGCTAGCATTCACAATTTTCTGGTGACTGGCCAAAAGTCACCCAGCCAGCTTTCATAACTAAAGCAGAACTAGAATTCATAAACTCCTAGATTTTAGCCTGAGATCTCAACCACTACACCAAACTGGTGCTGCAGTTGTTGTTGTGATGATAAAAAAAAAAATAGAGGTAGGATTTCCTGGTGGAAGGGCAAAGTAGAAATATAAGAAAAAAAGATGAGCATGAACATTTCTGTCCATGAGACAGACTTTATCTTGTTGACCTTTCAAAAGGTTGTGAAAACCTCACCTTTTGCCCATCCTGGGAGATGATGAGTTCCAGTCTTGCTTTAGGCACAAAAGCAACTGGGTGATTTGGGTCAGTTCTTTTTGCTCCCAGCCCTAAAAGAAGTTAAACCACCTAAAAAATGTCAAGAAAACTTCAGAGACATCTCCAACTAGTCAATGGACTCATGACTGTTTGTTTGTTTTAATTGATTGATTGATTGATTTATATATATTTTTATTTTATTTTGATTTATTTTGATTTGTCAATCGCTTAAAAGATAATAGGTATAAGTATATACATAGTTATGAATACATAAAATGGGTACATATAAGAAAGATAAAAGAAACAATAGGACAGGGGCGGTAGGCATGTTGGTGCGCTTATGCACGCCCCCTACAGACCTCTTAGGAAAGGGGTGAGGTCAATAGTAGACAATAGTAAGGTTAAAGTTTTTGGGGTTTGGGGAAGAAACCACAGAGTCAGGTAGAGTATTCTAGACATTGACCACTCTGTTGCTGAAGTCGTATTTCCTGCAATGTCTTGAAACACATCCACACTCTTTGTTTTTGTGAATCGTATCAAGCCAGTAACGGTACCTGTGCTTAACATCCAGAAGGACAAGTAAAGTTTTTATGGAGCAACACGCATCTAGAGAAAGCTTGCATCTCTGAGCTCTTCGCCCTTGTTGTGACATTCTCTTCTTCCTCCTGAAAACAGAAGGAAGGGGAAAGTCTGTAATTGTTGGTTTTCCAGTAAGGACAAAGCACAGCTTAATCAAGAAGAAGAACTAAAGCAGGAATGTCCGGCCCATGATGGGCTTAGATCTGGCCTGCAGGGCTGCCCTGGAAACAGTGAAGAACTGGCCCATGATGCCCCTGCCAGCAAAAATGGAGCTCAGGAGGACCACACACCCCTCCTGAGCTCTGTTTTTGGCTACAATAGCCTCCTTCAGGCCTCTGCCAGCAAAAACAGAAATTGGGAGGGCTGCCCTCCCGAGCTCCATTTTCATTGGCAGAGTGCTCCGGCATCCACAGGTGCCCCCAACGTGAGGGACATCGAGCTGGCCACGCCCACCCTGGCCACGCCCACCCAGCCACCTGAGGTCAAACACATCCCCGATGCAGCCCTCAATGAAATAAAATTTAACACCCCTGAACTAAAGGAACTATCTCTGTTGCTAATGCTTTTAGTGGTTAATGGGGTAGAAAGAAGAGAGGACCAATGTTCCAAATCTACCATTTCCAAACATCTAGTTTGGTTAATGAAACATCTGCAAGAAAGGAACCAAGCTCAAAGAGCAACCAAGGATCCCGCAGTTCAACCCTGAGCTACAACTCTTCACTTCCATGCAACCATCTATTTAATACAATCTCTCTCCTTTGGCTTGGCTTAATTCTTCCAATTGATAGCTTCATTGGGTTTTCCATTGGTATCTCTGATTAGCAACACGACTCCTCTTCCAAATTTCAAACATTGTCTGAAGAGAGAATATTACAGGTAAGCACAGTAAAATGTCACTTTCCAGGTAGTCCTGAACTTACAACAGTTCATTTAGTGACCATTTGAAGTTACAATGGCACTGAAAAAAAGTGACGTATGATCCATGCAGCATCCCCATGGTCATGTGATCAAAATTCAGTTGCTTGGCAACTGATTCCTATTTATGATGGTTGCAGCATCCCAGAGTTATGTGATCCCCCTTTTGCGACCTTTTGACCAGCAAAGTCAATGGGGAAGCTAGATTCCCTTAACAACTGTGTTGCTAACTTAACAACTGCAGTAATTCACTTAGTAACTGAAGTCAGAAAGGTCGTAAAATGGGGCAAAACTCACTTAACAAATGTCTCACTTAGTGACAGAAATTTTGGGCTCAATTATGGTCATAAACAGCAGTAGGGTTCACCTAGTTCACACCGGTTTATGGGAACTGGTTGTTAAATTACCTCCCCCTACTATAAAAGTGGATCCTGGGTGCTGCACTGTGCTGCAATGGAGGAATGGGCAATGGAGTGGCTGGTGCGAGGGAAGGAGGAGGCTGCTTCCCTCTTTCTTCTCCCTGCTCCTCCTCCTTCTTTTGTGCTGGCCACTCCATTGCCCATTTCTCCACTGCAGCATAGCGCAGCACCCTGAATCCAAGGAAACAGAGTGGCCGGCACAAGGGAAGGAGGAGGAGCAGGGAGAAGAAAGAGGGAAAGCGGCCTCATCCTTCCCTTGCGCTGGCCACTCCATGGCCCATTTCTCCATTGCAGTACAGCACCCAGGATCCACTTTGATAGCAAGGGGGGGGAGGTGTAATTTAACAACCGGTTCACCCAGGGTCAGGTTGGCCATGTAGCAAAGCTGGAAGGTGGGAATGGGCCACACCTCCCATAACAGCCATCCTGGCCCTGGCGAACCGGTTGTTAACTTATTTGAATCCCATCACTGGTCCTGAGTCCTATTTGTTCTCACTAAAGTTCCTGAACAAAATGATGTCATTTAGGTGAGATACAAAACTGACTGCTTGGGATGAGAAGTAAAGTTCAGCATAGGGTACATGAACCCGGGATGAACTTCAGTAGATCCTCATGCTTCTTCTCCAATTGACAGTTTGGCGATTTTGTAAACTGCCTTGGATATTGAAAATGATGGCTTCCTTTTTAATTAAGGAATAAAAGAAAGGTTTGAAATTCTGGTACCCAGAGTGTGCTTGTGACATTATTTTCTTAGCACTTCATCAGGCATATTGCTGATCCTGCATAATCACCATGCTTGCTGCTTTTCAAAGCATGGAAAGAAATAAAGCTGGAATAAATGGAGTTGCTCCAGAAGCTTATCACTGCGCTATGAAAAGAAGAAAGATCTGAGTTAAACTGATTTTAATCCCGTGAGGTCGTGCCATGTCCAGTGTGTGAAGCCTGTGCATGCAAAAATGTGGCAAGGCAAGGTTGCTGTGCGGTAAAACTAAGCTATTTGCTTGCCCTAAAAGAATTTAAGGTCCAGCAAAAGGTTTCCATGTGCCAACCTTGGTACAGTGCAAGGATCTCTGGGTTCTACTTCAAACAGAAGTGTTTCTTGTGCGGACATTGAAAAGAAATCTGGCTTAACAATCTTTGTAGCTGGAATTCAAAAGACCTCAAGACCTGTTTCTATAGAGACAATATACTGACAGTCCCTTTTTCTGCAGCATATGTGGTTTTTTCTTTTAGTGTTTTTCTTTTTCTCCCTGTAGCATATTATATTTTCAGGCAATTATCCTTGCACTTAAGAAGTACTAAGCTGCACAACTTTCCCTGTATTGGGACAATCTGTGGCTCTGTTGGACTAGAAAGACTGGGGGGTGGAAATTATCTATTTTAAAATAATGACCCCTTTCTGGAAATGGGAACTTGTGTCCCTGTACATCTGTGTGTAAAAGACAGACACACAAATACAACACTTACAACACATGTTGTTAGGTCTATATTTGGCTTCATGGATGTTCCAGGGCATAGTGAGTCTTACTTATCCTGTGAGGGTTGAAAAGACAGTTAACCAAAGAGGTATTCATCAGAAGATAAGATTTGGCATTCTTACCTGCATTTACAGACATTAATTTGACTTTTACTATGGATATTTTAATGATCGTCATCTGGATCTAGTTCAAAAGAACTTGAGAAACAAAGCAACCTTCTGGACATCTAACACTTAGTGGCTGAAACGGAATCCCTCAACCCTATATTGGCTACACAACTGCCACAAATTGCCAGACTTGTTTTGCCTGAGTATAAACCTGGAAATAGGTCCTAGTATAACTTCCAAGGCATGCTCTCCCAATACCACCCAAATCTCATGGGGGAAAAAATATTAGAAAATCCTGGCTCTGTAGAATCTTATGTCACCTCTTTCCCCAACACTGCTTCCAATGGGCAACCCCAGCATGTCAAGGATGACCTTGGTTCATCAGAACATTGCCAATGAATGCCCCCTCTCCTAGAAGAATGAATGTTTAAAACGCTGAATATTATATTTCCCTGAATGAGAAATGGAGAAACATGATCTTGGAAAGCAGCCCCCACCTTCCTTAATAGTCCCAGCAGATATTTTTGCCCATTAAGAAAGACTAAGCCATCCTATCTACAAAACAAAAGGCCTTCAGCTCGAGGATGATGGAATTAAGACATGACCCTCCAGGACATAATAGGATTAACCCACTAGCAGCAGAACTCACTACATTGCACAATCTCCTAAGGACATTGCATCAGTCAAGCTTCAACCAAAACTGGGAGCTCAGACAAACTCCTAAGATTTGTACATGGCACTATGGGAGTCTGACAGCAACCAATAGAATACATGTTCCTTGCACAGGAACAGGAAGCTCAAGTCCAAAGCCCAAGAGAAGGTACAAAAACCCCTCACTCTCAACTCCATGTGGTCAGGTGCCCAGAATCACCCATGTGGTTCTGTTTTATCATGAAACCATTTTTCCAATCAGCCTCCATGTTTCTAGTGTCTTCCTCCCAGCTTGGAACTGAACTGGATGGATATTTCTTCCAATACTAGTCTCAACTTGGTGCATAATGGGAGCAAAGTGAAACCATTTTGAGGAGAACATCCAGTGTTGGAGCCTTCTATAATTCTTTGCATTACAGGTACTTCCTCTAAGATGCTGGGCTACCTGAGGCCAAAGGTGTTATGATGAGACTGATGGTTGATAGGGTGGGGTTTAAAATAGACCGCTATGCGTTGATTATTCTCTTTCCAGTGGAGAAGATTATTAGGGGAGTTCAGGAGGAATAACCTAAATGGCAATTTGTACCATCATCCATCATCCATTGCCCTTTTCTTACTCAATTTATAGGCCTACTCCTGTTGCGTTCTTTCCTGCACAGATCTTGGTTCAAAGTGTACAGGAGCCAGTGTGCCCATGGACAACCTACCAAGTTGGTCAGTGCTTAACTTATGAAGTAAAGGAGTCATGCAAAGAAAGCCCATAATGGAGTTTAGCACATGTCTTCCAAAGGCTACAGGTGACCTTTTGAAGATAAATTAGATGGAATCTGGAGTACATTTTTCTACCACTACCATAACTCAACCTCTTCAATCAAAAGTTTTGGGCAAATTCCAATGACCTACCTACTTTTGTTATATGAATGGCTATTGTACTAAACAATGAAAAAAGCAAGTGTGGCTATTCATACTGGGATGAAAGCTGCACAAAAGGAGGAAATGATCATATCAACTAAACCACTAGAATCAATGAAGCGTGCTGGGGATAGCAATAAATATCTGGGTCTGGTTAGCAATAGCCTCGGTGATTCTTATTGCATTGTTCAGTGATTAACAACAAAGAAACCAGTTGAATGGATGAATATAAAGGGCATTGAGATGAGATTCAACCACTCGCAACATGTAACAGACCCCAAATAAAACCAATGTCTACAAGTTCCTATAAGTAACCAGCCAAGCCAGAATGATCTGCTTTTAGAACAGGGTTACACTAAAGTGGAATTTTTTAAGAGCAGAATTTCTTATGAACTTTTTAAAAAGAAAAATGAAAAAGATTTGTCTGGCTCAGGTATCAAAAATAGTAATAAAAAATTCAATTTAGAAGATGAGGCAGTTTGTCCAGAAGATTGAAAAAATTACCGTGGATTTAAATTACAAGGAAGTAATGTTTTCAAGGGGAAAAAAAAGAAAAAAACCTAACAGAAAGACCAGTTAGCAGAGACTGCCTTGAGGTGGGTGGATATAGAATATCAGGGTTGGAAGGGACCTTGGAGGTCTTCTAATCCAACCTCCTGCTCAAGCAGGAAGAAATACCAGGTCCAGTCTCTTCTTAAAAGACTGCAGTGGTAGAGCATCCACAACTTCTGAAGGCAAATCATTCCACTTGTTTATTGTTCTCACTATCAGGTAATTTCTCTTTAATTCTTGGATCTCTCTTTGCTTAGCTTTCATCCATTATTTATTATCTGCACCTTTATAACTGTCTGGTTTGGTTCTGCAACCCAACAGGACAGACACAGACTTCAGAGGATAATTAGGACTGCAGAAAAAAACAATTACTACCAACCTGCCTTCAATCAAGGACCTGTACACTGCACGAGTCAAAAAGAGGGCTGTGAAAATATTTACAGATCCCTCACATGCTGGACATAAACTATTTCAACTCCTACCCTCAAAACAACACTAAAGAGCACTGCACACCAGAACAACTAGACACAAGAACAGTTTTTCCCAAACGCCATCACTCTGCTAAACAAATAATTCCCTCAACACTGTCCAACTATTTACAAAGTCTGCACTACTATTACTATTAATCCTCCCATCCTTTCCACCCATCTCCTCCCACTCATGACTGTATGACTGTAACCTTGTTGCTTGTATCCTAACGATTTTTATTGTTTCCTAGTATGATTTGATTGCTTATGACTCTTATTAAGTGCTGTACCTTACGATTCTTGATTCTTGATGAATGTATCTTTTCTTTTATGTATACTGAGAGCATATGCACCACGACAAATTCCCTGTGTGTCTAATCACACTTTGCCAATAAAGAATTCATTCATTCATTCATTCATTCATTCATTCATTCATTCATTCATTCATTCATTCATTCATTGCCTTACTCTCTGGTGCTTTGGAAAATAGGTTGACTCCCTCTTCTTTGTAGCAGTAGCAGCCCTTCAAATATTGGAAAACTGCTATCATGTCACCCCTGGTCCTTCTTTTCACTAGACTATCCATACCCAATTCTGGCAACCATTCATCATATGTTTTACACTCCAGGCACCTAATCAGCCATCTGATATCCCTGACAGATAGCCATTTGTCAGGAATATTATAGTAGAGAGTTCCTGGACAAGGCAAGAGGTTTTGACTAGAGAGTCTCAGCGGTCTCTCCAGTTCTTCCATTTGATAATTCTATAATCTTGGGGGAAAGAAAGCCTAATAGTAAAAACTATTCCACAATGAAATAGATTATCCTGGGAGACAGTCAACTATTACATTCCATGAAACAAAATGGCCAGTTCTCACAAGATAGCCAAATCTCATGAGTTTTGACATTCTCTCCAGTAAAGAATCACACAATTTAATGTTCAATGCAATTTCGCCAGAATTCATGTTGGCATCACTGAAGTCTTACAAAGTACATAGTAGTATCACAACAACTCTGCTTTGTTGTAGGTATGGGAATTGAGACTGGCAAGGAAGGAGCTGATTTCTCAGGCTTGAGAAGGTCTTTATGTAAATATATCTTGACCACCAGTGATTTGCCAACTGTTCCTTAATTTGAAAAGGTAGAAGAGAGGGAAAAACAAAAACAAAACTAGAGTTTAAACTTTGACTTCTTCGGTCAATCAACTGTGATGTTTAAGGCTTCCTTTTTGTTGGCAATAAAGATTCTAATCTAGACAAATTATGTCTTGGAAACCTTTTGCCAACTCTTAGAGAGGAACTGAATTAAGGGTTAAGTATCAGGAGACTGATGATTTACTGCCTAGCCCAGGTGTGAAACCAGACAATTTGTACTGCACATCTTAAGTATCTAGGCGTACATTTATTCCTGTGGCTTATCTGTGTATTTTTGGAGTAGTTATTTAAGATATTTTGGGAATTTCTTTGAGAAGAAAGAACAGTGGGGGAACTGAGACTTAGCTAGCAGAAATTTAGGAATTATTGTAATAGATTCTTTAAAAATCACACCTTTGTGGGGAAAATGAGTTGAGTCCTGATTTGCATCTTCTTTATTAAAAGCAGAATTGTTGGGTTCTTTTTGTTTCCTATTTTTTCCTCCTTTATCCACCTTTGAGATGAGTTTAGCCAAGACCTTTTACTGTTCTTCACTTATTAGTTGCTTTTATTTTTTCAACTGTTCATAGCAACAGTATTTCCACAATGACTGCATAGCAGTGGCATTTATAATGTCATCTTGTATGTATATCAATCGGGAGTTAATAAAATTGAGTCCTGTAGCTCCTTGGTGAAACTTGTAGCCTCTGGACAAGAAAGAAAACAAAGCCAGAGGAACGAAATGTTATATGAAGTAACACATGAAATGTTAAATATTGACAGGAGCCCCTGCTGAACAAGAAAACAAAATGTAAGTGACTTACTGAGGAGAAGGGATGGCAGAACCTGGGAGTGGAGTGAAAAGGGAGATCAACTTAGAATCCCTAAATAGTTACATAGAACTAAATCCAACCCCACCATGAGTGCCATTGACCCTTGTCTTACTCTAAGTAGGTACCAACTACTTAGTTGAAAACATTCCCATTAGTTGAGAACATTCCCATGCATAGACTTTTAGAAATAAAGTGATTTAATTGAACTTTCACATGTGGACCTGGTCTTTTGCACTTGACACTTGTAGAGCAATCCTAATGGTAGATTGTTATAATAGCACGGCAATGTTTTTTTCTTGACACATGTCTCACCTGCTATTTTAGAACAACTAGACACAAGAACAGTTTTTTCCCAAAAGCCATCCCTCTGCTAAACAAATAATTCCCTGCAACCCTGTTCAACTATTACAAAGTCTGCACTACTGTTAATCTTGTCATCACTCCTTATCACCCATCCCCTCCCACTTGTGACTGTATGACTGTAACTTTGTTGCTTGTATACTTACGATTCATATTGACTTTTATCTTTTCTTTTGTGTATACTGAGAGTATTTACACCAAGACAAATTCCTTTTGTGTCCAATCACACTTGGCCAATAAAGTATTCTATTCTATTCTATTCTATTCTATTCTATTCTATTCTATTCTATTCTATTCTATTCTATTCTATTCTATTCTATTCTATTCTATTCTATTCTACTCCTTCATCTAGTCCACCATGGAAACCATCATAGATAGCAGCCAGCCCCCAAATTTATTATTCCAAGGATGAGAAGCAGTGGCCTCAGATCCACCCATTCCAAAGCTTCCTAGCTATTCCCAGGATACCCCAAGTTTTCTCCTATTAATTAAAACAACCTACCATTGATATAATTAATGCAATTAGCAAATTAGATATATTTGCTTGAAGCAGGAGTCAATTAATTTAGCATGTTGCATTACGGTCAAGCAACAACAGCCTAACATGATTTGGTCCCATCCAGACAGTTAGGTTATTCCTGTACAATGAAATTTCATCAGAGCATAGTAATAGCTAATGCTGGCAGATAAGGCACACCCTGGCTGAAAAACCTCTGCATGCACAGTGTCACAAAAAACACTGCAATCTAGTTTCATGCAGGAATATCTAAAGAACAAAAGCATTGATAGCTGCCAGCCTTCATGTACAGATGACACTAAAATAGGAAGAAAATAGTGATTCACGGGTCAAAAGAGGTAGATGAGATGGAGAGGGAAAAGACCATCTGCAAAGTCAGACACATAGTTTACCAATGAAAGATAATCAGTCACTGTGATGAATTGTCAGGCATGAAGAGTCAGGACTACATGTTAAATTCTACTTAAGCTGATTTATTGCTCATGCCTATAGACCAAAATCTAGTCAACTAAGGGTCAGCACTAGAGTGAGGTTAGATAAGAATGAACAGAATTCAAGGGAGATTAGACTTGGATCATTTGTGGAAAAGTAACAATTCCAGGCTGATTCCACTCTTGACTCCACCTTCAGGCTGTGCCTCTCCTTCTCCTATGTGAGACCACTTTTACCCAGAGTCTTTCCTTGGATCTTCACATGCACTCAAAAAGGTGCCTATATGGATGTCTATAGGGGAAGGGGAAGGGGAGAGGATAGAAGAGGAAGGATTCATCTGGTATAGCTGGTACATATACTTGACCCTCAGAGGTCCTTCTTTGCAATCGAATAACACCAAACTGTTTCATACCAATCCATTTCTCAAATTATGTTGATTCTCAGATGATACAAATTCCTTTTCTTGCAGATATTCAAGATCCTTAGCAAAAAAAACAGATTGTCCATTTAGTCTGAATCCCTCAGCCTCAGGCACATCTGTTTAAGAAACAATGCAAATACCCTATATAATAACCATGTCAGATATTGGCATCCAATGGCAGTGCTGGTGTCAGGCCTGCCTCCATTCAAAACCCAAGAAAGAAAACCCTCAACTCCATTGAGGTAGAGGCGAGATACTTTTACTGAGTTTGAAATGATAGCAGCAAAAGCAAGGCAAGATCTGAGTCAAACCGCACAAAAGTTACAGATTGAAAGTCTCCCCAAACCCCTCCCCCCAGGGTCCCTTGCTGAGTGTCCAACCAACATTCAGGTATTTCGCCCATTTGGAGTCCTAGGATGGTTGGCCTTGACATGGTATAAACAACTCCACTCAGCGGTGCAGTAATTCTTGAGAGCAAACCTCCCTTTTAGTTCACATGGGACTTCACCTCACCAGCCCACTTCCCCAACCCAAATGCCATGTCCCTACCCTCCCCATTACTATGGCAGCCGATAGCAAGCATGCATCAAAGTAGAATCCCATGCTGGAGACTGGCTGACAGCTGGGATGTGTATGTGTATGTGTGTGGAATGACGAAACACAATCACTTCATCATTCAAATGCAATGCCACGAGTTGCATATTTGCATTAGATACTAAGATGCAGGTACATCATGGTGGCATCTAATTTTGGTTTCTGATTTACTGGAAAGACTGCTGCTAGTGGTCCATTTACTGGCCAAGTATACTGAGTAAAAGTACTGAATAAAGAGAAATGGCCATAAAACCACCACTTTGTCTGGTCTGTATTTGCCCCACGATAGTTTTAATAAATTTAGATTATTTTACCAAAGATTGTATCGCAAATCCAAATGGTTTTGAGCCATGATCCTGCAGCAATTTCCCATTTATTTTTTTTTGCATCTGTTACTGCAGTAAAATCAAATCTGAAAGTTATATGTATCCCTTGGCAATAAAAAAAATCATAACTGGAAATCGTTTAGAAATTTATAGCAGAGAAAATATACCAAAGGCATTTGGTCAACTGGTCTCTGGGTTCTACTCTACCACTTTTACTCACACAAAGGGCTTATTGCATTACATGGGAGAAACATTTTTCAAGGGCTTTTTTGGAAAATTGCAATTATTGATAATCATATGAAAATAAAATACACGTCAAATCAGATTTGCAAAGGATTTGTAATTTGGTCACTGTGATGATGGAATTAATTGGTCATTTTGGAGAGCTGCAATATGCAGAGTGGGAAGTAGACATCAGGAAAGTGTTAATCACATGTGATGCTAATTACATCCCTTGAAATCACCTTGTTGAGTTAATTTTTTGAAAAATAAAATCACAGATATATATTTTTTTCTGTGAACTGCATTAATAAGGGAGGAACAATCCAAGTCTTTCTGATCAGCTCCTTGAGCAGATATGTTTTCCAATATCTCAGGGGCTGCCACAAAGAAGAGGGAGTCAAGCTATTCTTCAAAGCACCTGAGGTAGGACAAGAAGCAATGGGTAGAAGCTAATCAAGGAGAGAAGCAACTTAGAACTAAGGAGAAATTTCCTGACAGTTAGAATAATTAATCAGTGGAACAACTTGCCTCCAAAAGTTGTGAATGCTCCAACACTGGAAGTTTTAAAGAAGAGATTGGATAACCATTTGTCTGAAGTGGTGTAGGGTTTCCTGCCTAAGCAGGGGGTTGGATTAGAAGACCTCCAAGGTCCCTTCCTACTCTGTTATTCTATTCTATTCTATTCTATTCTATTCTATTCTATTCTATTCTATCCTATCCTATCCTATCCTATCCTATCCTATCCTATCCTCAACACTCAAGAGTCCCTTTGAATGTAAATTTAGATATGTCACCAAGAATTGCATTACTGTTACTGGTGGAAAAACAGGATATAAATGAAACAAAAAAGGAATTGATTGTAAATTTGATAATGGCTGCTAGATTAGTGATGGCTAAATATTGGGGACAAAATTGGGATATTCAAAGAAATGAGTGGTGTAATGAAATTTAGAGTATGGCAACAAATGATAAATTAACAACAGAAATTAAATTTTAAAAAAGGGGTGATTGAAGCAAATAATTTTAATAAAATATGAGGGTATTTTTTATAAAAACAGTGTTGGTGGAAGGCAAAGGGAATAAACTGATTCAAGAATATATGTCATTCTGGAAGGGATAAGGGCACAATTGAAATATATAGTAAATCTTTTAATTGTTATAGAAGAAGAATTATAAGAAAAAATTGGTTTCTGGGAGTAGGGTACACCATAATATTTGTATTTTTCTTTTTCTTTTTTCTATTTAGATGTATATGTACTATGTTTGTATTATTTGTATTTAAAATAAAAATATTAATTAAAAAAAAACCACTCAAGAGTCCATTCACCCTCAGGTTTGTGAGTCTTCCTCCACTGCCTTTTTTTCTCCTTGTGACCAGCTAAAGTAACTCTGAAGCTGGCCTGAGGGAGGCCATCTTGGAGGCTTCAGTGTTGCCACAATGATGCTGAGGGATAGGGAGGGGGAGAATAGTGATAGCTGGGGTTTTGTAGCCACAACAAAATAATTTCCCATGAGAACCAAGGACATTCCCAGGTGGCTGAAAAGAGGAGGAGTGAAGTTTCCAAGCAACTGGACATCACCTTGATTGGACCATGTGACTGATTATTTGGGAAAGGGGGGGAAATGTTTACTTTTAATTAGGTGAAAACCATGGGAACCTTTAGAGTCAGTTTTCAGCAGTCTGTGCCAATATGAAATATCCACTAAACTTGTTATTTGAGGAATCTGTTTGTGTGTATTACTTGGAACCCCGACAATAACATTAGGATTGGGGTGGGGGCTTGCCTGAGCCACCCCGAGAGGCAGCTTGTATGTCATCCAGAACTCACCGAACCATGTAGGAATCCCTTGACCCTCCCAAGCATAACAATGGTTTTCTTGCCCTCCATTCACAGGTTCTACTACAGGAATGTTCCTTCTGATCCCAAAGATGTTTCTAACGGTTGTTGTTGTTTTTCCTAAAGGACAAACATTCCCCTAAGGACTCTCTTCTCAGGGACATGTGGCTCCCTGGATCAATTAAGACCTGTATGGTGGGGTCTTTGATCCTAGTGGAGACCATACTCATGGATTATACAGTTTCCTGAAGCATTGCAAAACTAGCAATAACAATAGCACTTTAGACTTATATACCGCTTCATGGTGCTTCACAGCCTTCTCTACACAGTTTATAGAGTCAGCACATTGTCCCCAAGAATCTGGGTCCACATTTTACTGACCTTGGAAGGATGGAAGGCTGAGTCAACCTTGAGCCGGTGAGAATTGAACTGCCGGCAGTTGGCAGAATTAGCCTGCAATACTGCATTCTAACCACTGTGTCATCATGGCTCTAGCTATCTGCATCTCCTTTTTTTGAGTATATTTTGTCTGCATGTTTAGACTTCAGACATTTAAAATATATGATGAGGGGGGGTATCCTACTTGGATTCCTTGACTCCCTTCTCCTTTCTTGTGTCTTTTTGGAGGGAGATGGTGGCTAGCCCATTTGCTTCTGCCCAAGTTTCTGTCTTTTTTTATGAAATGTATTTGGCGCCCGTCTCATATCCAATGACTCTGGGTGGCTTACAACATAAAAGTACTAAGAAACCATTAAAATCATCAATGATAAAAACACCGTAGATAAAAAAAAAATCATCAATAGCTCTGATGATGTTACCCAATTTGGGTAATGAAATTTCTACAAGAAAATGAGCAAGCTCAGAGAGCTTCAAGGTTCCCCAGGTAAAATCATTAGCAGATAAAATCATTAACACCAGATGGCAAAGGATGAACTAGACACATGGGGACGGGGGAGGAGGTGGGGTTAAGTTTTAATTAGTCAACCACTTCCAGTATGAAGCTCCCCCATTGGGTCCCCAAGCCATCCAATAGAGGCAGCTCTTAAGGCTCTTATGAAACCCCAGAAAGGTAGGAGCCAATCCCACCTCAGGAGGTAAGATGTTCTAGACTGAGGGCAGGATCTATAGTTCTTCTGGATATCGCCAGAAAAATTCCTTAGTTGATGGGATCTGCAGTGTGCCAGTGGGGGAATTCATTTTTTTTAAAACACTGGTTCTGTGGGCGTGGCTTGGTGGGGGTGGCTTGGTGGGGGTGGCAGGGGAAGGATTCTGCAAAATCTCCATTCCCACCCCACTCCTGAGGGAAGGTTACTGGAAAATCCCCATTCCCTCCCCACCCCACTAACCTGCTTTCCAAATCCGTTCTCCTGTGCAAGCCAAGAAAAGAAGACCCAGCCAATCAGCTGGGACTCAGGAGGCAGAGAATAAATGGGGGCAGAGGTAGTATTTGCCAGTTCTCTGAACTACTCAAAATTTCTGTTACCGGTTCTCCAGAACTGGTCAGAACCTGCTGAATTACTACCTCTGCAGTGTACCCCCTCTGTTGGCATGGGATAGGGTGGGCCAGTCCCATCAGAATGAGATGGTTCTTTAAGTAGCCTGGACCCATGCCCAAACCATTTCTGGTTGGTTTTCCTGCACCCAGAAACAAATGAGTTTGAGTAGGATCATTATGAACTGTTCTAACACACTAACAAAGCAGTGTACACTTACTCTTACAATAAGTAGAATAATTCACTTACTTTTAACCGGGGTGCTCTGTGGAAGCTATTAAATAGTGGAGAACTTCCAGGCCATTGACCAGATGCTGCACAGCAGGACTTCTCATTTCATCTACTAACACAACATGAATGCAGCCTATAATACTGTTGTTTTCCAACAATACAGTACAGTACACAGTACAGGGACCCAGCTCTCAAGCCTCAAAGGTAGGGTGAAGTTGCAGTCTTGCAGCATCATTTCCATAATGTTCTCCTTGTAGGCTTCCTAAAAGCATCTACTGTTTCCGAAAGCTTATCTTTGGTTCCTATAAGGCTTGTGCACATTAAAGCAGTTATTTGATGCCACCCAAGAAAGGCATCCTGCATCCATTATCAAACAGTTATGTTTACCAGAGAAGCTGAGGATTGAATTATTAAAACCTCCAGAGGTTCATAAGTTGTCCATCCTCGAATTAAAAGGTTTGCCAGTGTATTCAGAATACCACAAAACATGTTCACAAACTGTGCTATTCTGCTATGGATCTCTTGGGAGTAAATTTCAGTGTTCCACTCCCACTGGAAGTCCAGGAGAAGAAACATTTCCCAGGATGCTTCTCCAGTTAATGTTTATCCTTCTGTCCCTTACACTAGACCAGTCATCTCTCATGTGTAAAAGTTTTTTTAATAGCACCTCATTTACGAAACCTACTCCTCAGAAATAAGTTCCTATATTTGATACTCTTTCTCCAAAGCACACACTCATATATTTTAAGATCTCATTTTATATTACTGCTACAATGTCCCTATTATTATCTTTGAGATAGCGAGTGGAACACAACTCCTCCTCCTCCTCCTCCTCCTCCTCCTCCTCCCTCCTCCTCCAGGGAGCTAACTGGAATTTTCTAACTCCAGCTGAAAATGTGAATTATTAAATAGAAAAAGGAAAAAAAGAAAGTTATTTTCCTTGATGCTTATCATGTTATGATGAATAAATACAATTTGGGAACTCAGTTGAAACATTGCAATCAGTGATATAGGTCACTGAATAAATCATGCATTTACGATAATCTTATTTTATTAGCAAATTAAAAGCTCTGCAACCTTGATTAAATTGCTGCTAACGTGTACATTTCTACTTAAAAAAATGGGGGAGGGGAGTATTGCATCTTTGGAAGATAACTTTGTGATTCATGAATAAGGACCTAAACTACATACAGGCATACATGCATACATACATACATACATACATACATACATACATACATACCCTTCTCATACCTATGCATGGCATGTGTCTTCCTCAATCTCAAGTCCTCTACCAGAGGCCAGGGAGTTTGAGAATTCTGCACATATTTTAGCTGTTCCTACCACTGGACCAGTGGTGGGATTCAAAATGTTTTACTACCAGTTCTGTGGGCGTGGCTTGGTGGTCGTGGCATGGCTTGGTGGGCGTGGCTTGGTGGGCGTGGCAGGGGAAGGATAGTGTAAAATCTCCATTCCCACCCCATTCAGGGGCGGGATACTGCAGAATCTCCATTCCCACCCCACTCCTGGGGGAAGGTTACTGCAAAATCCCATTCCCTCCCCACCCCACTAACCTGGATTACATGCCAGAGTTTTAAAGGAGCTGGCAGAGGTCATCTCAGAACCACTGCACCATATGTTTCAAAAATCCTGGAACACTGGAGAACTACCAGAGGACTGGAAAAGAGCTGATGTGGTTCCCATCTTCAAAAAAGGAAAAAAAAAAACCAGACCCAGGAAACTATAGACCAATCAGCCTAACATCAATACCCGGGAAGATACTGGAAAAGATAATTAAAAAAAAACAGATCTGCCAACATCTAGAAACAAGTAAAGTGATAACTAGCAGTCAGCACGGGTTTGTTAAAAACAGATCATGCCAAACCAATCTTATTTTATTCTTCAACACAGTGACTAAATTAGTAGACCAGCAAAATACCGTGGACATAACATATTTAGATTTCAGCAAGGCATTCGATAAAGTAGACCACAACCTACTTCTTAGTAAGCTAGAAAAAAGTGGAATAGATAGCACCACCCCTAGATGGACACGCAACTGGCTGGCAAACCATACTCAACGAGTAGTCCTTAATGGGTCTAAGTCTACATGGAGGTAAGTAAGCAGTGGGGTGCCACAAGGTTCCGTCTTAGGCCCAGTACTCTTCAATATCTTCATTAATGACATAGATGAGGGAATAGAAGGGGAACTTACCAAATTTGCAGATGATACTAAGCTGGCAGGAATAGCTAACACCCAAGAAGATAGGCTCAAGATCCAGATGGATCTTGACAGACTAGAGAACACTGGGCCATATCTAATAAAATGAAATTCAATATAGAGAAAAGTAAAGTCCTACACTTAGGAAAGAAAAACCAAAAGTACACATATAGACTGGGTGAAACCAGGCTCAATAGCAGTGACTGTGAGAGGGATCTTGGAGTCTTAGTGGACAACCAAATAAATAGAGCCTAATGCAATCCTAAGTTGTATTAACAGAGGGAACAGTCAGCAGCAGCAGCCAAAAAGCTAATGCAATCCTAAATTGTGAGGTTAACAGATTTTGGATACAGCATTTCAAGGTGGCCGCTGTCAAATTTTAAAGTCAATAGGCCCCACTGCCACCTATAAAGCCTTAGTAAGACCACACCTAGAGTACTGCATCCAGTTTTGGTCACCACATAATAAAAAAGATGTTGAGGCTCTAGAAAAAGTACAGAGAAGAGCAACCAGGATGATTAGGGGACTGGAGGCTAAAACATACAACGAACGGTTGCAGAAAATGGGCTTGGCTAGTCTAGTGAAGAGAAGGACCAGGGGAGACATGATAGTGGTCTTCCAATATTTGAAATTTTCTAAAACACCTGTAGGCCAGACAAGGAATAATGGATGGAAAGAGAGGAGAGATTTAACCTGGAAATAAGGAGAAACTTTCTGACAGTGAGAACAATCAACCAATGGAACAGCTTGCCCTCGGAAGTTGTGGGAGCACCATCAGTTGAGACTTTCAAGAAGAGATTTGTCAGAAATGGTGTAGGGTCTCTCGCTTGGGCAGGGGGTTGGACTAGATGACCTACAAGGTCCCTTCCAACTCTGATTATCTGTATCTGCTTTCCAGCACTGTTCTCCTGTGCAGGGCAACAAAAGAAGACTCAGACGATCAGCTGGGACTCAGGAGGCAGAGAATAGATGGGGGTGGGGGCAGTGGTCGGTTCTCTGAACTACTCAAAATTTCCACTACCAGTTCTCCAGAACTGGTCAGAACCTGCTGAATACTGCCTCTGCACTGGGTCTGGACAGAGAACTCTATTGCTGTTTCTGTGCTCCTAGCATTACTGGGGCCATTTGGTTTTGACTTTCCACATCCTTTTCAGTTCCTGTTTCAGGCCCTGGTACTTGTCCAGATTCTCATACTTTTTTCTTCTTGATATTGGGGTCATTTGGCTCTGCTACATCTATCACCAATGTCTTTTAGTCCTTGACTTTTACCGTGATGTCTGGTTGATTGATCAATAGCTGACGTTCCTAGTTTTGCATCCACCCAAATCTCTGAAATTTAAGCCATGAGTTTATAAAGTGTAAGCAAATAAGAGCTTTAGAGACCCAAAGAACTTATTAAAATCAACATGGAGCCATGGGAAAAGTAATTAGGAGCATATGAACACAAATAGAGTTACATACCTATAAACAATGTACCATGTGAGAAATAATTATTTCTGTAGGAAAAGAGAGAGAACCAGGTATTACAATTGAAACAGAAATTAACTATTACTAAAAATAAAGAAAGATCTTGCAGTATATTTATTCTAATGAAACTTTCAGGGAAGGAATGCATCTCAGCACTTTTTTTCCCCTGCCACATCCTGTGCAAATGAAACCTATACATTGCTTTATGTTTTAATCATCAAGATTCAGAGTTCCAAATGTAGATGTAGCAAAAGCAAATTAACAGTCCAGTCTTAAGAGCTGCTATTCTGCAATCAGATGTAGAGGAACTAGGGAATGTACTAGCTTCATAAGTCTCTACCTCTTACAGGATTATGTGCACGATGGAGTTACAATGGAGCACGGTGGGTCACTGGGTTAGGTTCAGGGGTGGGATTCTACAGGTTCGCAACTATTCGTTAGAACCAGTTGTTAACATTCTAAGCAGTTCAAGAACCAGTTATTAGAAGAAATTACTGGCCTAATCCTGTAAGGAAGGCAGGAAGGAAACATTCTGGTGTTGCTTACAGAAACTGCCTCTCCGTTAACCCTTATTACATTCTTGGCAGGACTAGACTTCCTGTCTCAGGAACGTCTCTGGTTTTTTTCACTTCCTTTGCTAGTACTTTGCTTGTGTGGAGTGACCATTCAAAGTTACAATGGCACTGAAAAAAGTGACTTAGGACCGTTTTTCACACTTACGACTGTTGCACCATCCCCACAGTCATGAGAGGCCAGGCGAGGAGATGCATGCCTCGATGTGAGTGATGTTGAGTTGACCACACCCAGACAGTCACATGACCACCAAGCCACACCCACCACCTAAGCCATGCCCACCAACTAAGCCACGCCTACAGAACCGGTTGTTAAAAAATTTGAATCCCACCCCTGGTTAGATTGGAGGTTAGCAAGCCCACGTTTGAAACCTGAGAGCTGCTATGTGTCAGAGTGAGCTCCCAGTACTTGCTCCAACTCCTTGCAGGGACATGAAAGGAACCCCCACTTGCATCCCCTGGGCAATGGTGATGTCACCAGCTAATCCTTTCAATCTGGAGGCATGGTGTGTTCTGACCAAGGTTTCCTAAGACACCAACAAACACACGTAAAATCCAAACCTCTTTTATTTTAGTTCAATGGCTGTGAATTATTGTCATTCACAGCCTGGAATGAGTTTCAATCAGTTATAAATAAAACGAACAATGTTGCTTCCTGCAAAGGTTTTCCTACCTTTGCACTTCCTTTATACCTTATGAGAGGGGCAATCATCTCCGAGCCTTACTCCTGAGTTGCCCCTTTCGTCTCAGCTTCTCTTGGCTTCTAGCAGCTCTGCACACACATGTACTGGGAACAGGCTCCCCTTGTTCCTCTGCCTCACTGCTGCCAGATTCAGGAGGCTCCAGAGTCACCACATAACTCCCAGATGGTCCTGGCCCCATCTCTGTATTGACACAGGACCCTCATCCGAGTCCTCCCCAGACTCCCGGACTGGTCCATGTTCTTCCCCACTGTCTGATTCTGCTGCTGTCTGCACAGGCTGCCTGCGAACCACAACACTGTGCTTCCAACATGAACAGGAATGGAATCCACACATTTAGCTCTCACTGGCTCCCTAGGTGAGGTTCATCCAGCAAAACATCCTTACATCAGGGGAAAAGATCCACAGTTGAGCTGATTACTTAGACTGCATCATGTAATCTCCTATAGGCCTTACGGTGGATAGAGATAGATACATGATTAAAAAATGATCACTACTCCCTAGTACTAGCTATATGACATCCCTCTGAAAACAAATAACACAAGCAGTGTGCACCCCCCATGCTGGGAAAATACAGGGAGTCCTACACTTAAAAGAGTTCATTTAGTGACCGTTCAAAGTGACGATGGCACTGAAAAGAAGTGACTTAGGACCATTTTTCACACTTCACGACCGTTGCAGCATGCCCATGGTCACATGATCAAAATTCAGACATTCGGCAAATGACTCATATTTATGACAGACACAATGTCTTGTTCTGACCCACGCCCTTTTCCGACAAATCAAACACAATTCAAAAAGAACAGAAACCTTGTAATGGTTTTACAAAATAATTAGCAGTGGTAAGCACAAGCCTTGCCAAACTGTGCGGGACTTGCCAAAAGATAACAGACAAAAAATAATTTGCAAAATAAGAATCTTCAAATATGAAGCATTTTCTTATCCTATAATATACAAAAAGGAACAAACAGTTAGATATGGTGAAATATTGAATGAAAAGGGTGAACTTAAATCTATGCAAAAACTAGAGGAACAAGGTATAAAGATGAATTGGTTTTCATATGCGCAAATACATTCAAGGTATGATAAAGATTCTAAAACAGAAGGTTTCTATGATAAATTGACTGATTTAGATAAGATTTTGACAGGTACTGATGAAAAGGTGATTTAAAAACTGTATGGATATTTATTAGAAACTAAACTAGAAGAAGAACAAGTTAAAGAAACTATGATTGCTTGGGGGAAGAATTTTGGATATGGGATTGATCTAGAGAAATGGCAAAAATTGTGGTCTCAAAATTATAAAATAACAATGTCAACAGCATATAAAGAAAATTTGTATAAGATGTTTTACAGGTGGCATTTTCCCCCAACAAGAATAGCAAGAATGTTCAAGAACAAATCTGAAAAATGTTGGAAATGTCATCAGATACCTGGCTCATATTACCACATGTCGTGGACGTGCCCGGATGCCAAAAAATATTGGACTAAAATCCACACATGGTTGGAAAAAATGACAAAAAAGCATATAGACTTGAAACCAGAGATATTTTTATTGAGAATTTTACCTGAAATATATAGTAAGGAATTGAAATATTTGATTGTAAATGTATTAACAGTGGCTAGGATTATATTTGCTAAAAACTGGAAAAATGAGAAAATACCAACACAGGAGGAAGTTATTAAGAAAATATTGGAATGTGCTGAAATGAGTAGATTGACATTTGAAATCAGAGAACAAGAAGATAAACAATTTTATAAAATTTGGGATCTATTCTATCAATGGTTAGACAATAAAACATGGTAATGAAATATGTAGATTTTTATAACATAATGAATATATAAAGATGTATTTTTTTTATTATATCTTCAAAATGATTATAGGATAGATTTGAGATGGAAATATGAACTGTCATAAAATAAATTAAGTAAAATATGGATTATTTTGTAAAACATGAATGAATAATAGTATAGTCAAATGATTGATTAACAATGATATTAATGTATTTAGGAATATTTGATTGACAATATGAGAACATATACAATGTAATTTTAATTGAAGATTACGAAGTGGAAGCACAAAACAATTTGTAAACCAACCGACACACTGTATGTATATATATGAAAGATGGTTTGATGTTTTTATGTTGTGTTTGTTTATGTTTGTCTTAAAAAAAACAATAAAAATTTTTAAAAAAGAATCTTCAAATACAAACTCAGGATACTGGAATGTCCACGAGGCTGGAGTTTCAAAACATCTTTGCCTTCTGCAAAGAAAGATAGTTTCACAGCTAGCTTTTATCTTCTTGAAGGAGGGGCCATTACCTTGCAACCTTACTCCTGAGTTGCCCGTGCTGTTGTAACTGCTCTTTCCTATGAGCAATCCTACGAGCACAGGCACTTGGCACAGGCTCCTTGGGAACCTCCTCATCACTACTGCTAGCCACCACAATCTCTGAAGGCAGCAGTCCACTCCCTAATGGTCCTGACCCCTCATCTGAGCCCTCGGTCTCCTCAGCCATCCGCACCTGCTGCCAGCTAACCACAACATGTCTCAAGGTCATGTGGTCAACTCTTGTGACCTTCTGCCAAGCAAAGTCAATGGGGAAACTAGATTCAATTAACAACCATGTTACTAACTTAACAATTGCACTTAACAAGACAAGTCATAAAATGGGTCAAAACTCACTTAACAAATGTTTCACTGGCAACAGAAATGTTGGGCTCAGTTGTGGTCATAAGTTGAGGATTACCTATATGTGGCAGATGTATGAATTACATGGAATGAAAGTAGTGCAAAAGCAGCCTTACTTTTTTTTCTTAACCTATCTAGGATGGACATTGTAAGTTTTGATCAGGGAGTCTTGGCAGCCCTGGCTGAAACTGAGACAATGTCCAAAATAAGTAAGTGACATGTTCATAAAACTAAGAGGAATATTTATCTGATGCAACAGTGAAGTCTGAACCACAAGGAAACCCCTCTTCCATATTTTTTTAACTCATCCTCCATTCCACAAAGGTCCCTATATGGATATATCCAATTTGAAAGAATTACGGTACAAATACTGTAGGTATCTAGAAAAAGGAAGCTTGGAAAGTGAAGTTTAACCATATTTCAGAATGGGTCCCTCCCTCTCCATTCCTTATTTCTCCTTTCGATCCTTTCTTGGTCTCACCCAATTTAAGAAGACAACAAATGACAATCCTGTTTGATCAGGAGAATCTTAATCCTTGTCAAACAAAACAAATTTTCATTACTCCTTATATGTTCAGCCTGAGCACTCAGAATGTCAACTAGTGCCAGCTATAATATTCCCACGTTGAGTTGGAATATTTAAAAGAAAATTGCAATTGTGTTCAAGTGGATAGAGATACATTCCAGTAAATGTTTAGGAATCCAATCCAATCTTGATTCTTTATTGCATGCAAGAACATATTCAGCAGAATGACTTTTTCCCCCATAACCTCCAGTTCATTATTAGGAAGCTGCCAGTAAAAGAAATAACTTGTCTTCCATGATTAGATTTCTGAAAAGTTCCCAGAGATACATAGATAGGTTTCCTTCCCCTTGCAAAATAAAAATAAAAATGGATAAGACCTGGAAAGCAAACCAAGTACCTATATTTCATGTTCTCTTTTATTCACATTTTGTAATATTACTGACAGTCTGAACCAGTTCTTTCCATAGTTTGAAAATCCTCATGAAAAATTCTTAGTACTATTCACTTCTCTTCCTGAACTTCTACGAAATGATCAGTACCAAAAAATGGATCATGATCATCATAGCAACATGATTTTGATTTTTTTTCTCTCCCCCCCCCTCTATTCTAAAATGTAGTAAAGAGTAAGATAAATTGTGCTTCTGTTTTCAAATTCCTACTCAGTTACATACAGAGGCATCTGTTACACTGTATTCCCTTTCTAGTCCGCAGTATTATACAAAACACAGATAAAGAGTAAGTAGTGTATCCATGAAATGAAAAGCATGCAGAGAAGAAAGGGTATGATAGGATAATAACAGAGTTGAAAGGGACCTTAGAGGTGTTCCAGTCCAACCCCTTGCCTAAGCTGGAAACCCTAAACCATTTCAGACAAGGAGTTGTCCAATGTTTTCTCCAAAAAAAATTGCCCATACTATCATTGTATCTTTCACTTGTTCATCTTCCATTTTAAGGCTTAGTAAACTATATATTTTCTTTATTAATTTTTCATCTGACGCTAATAATATCCAATCAAATACAGTCAAGATATGAGAAAGGTGAGAAGAAATAGTTTTTTTTAAAGACATTTTTTTTAATTTCTGGTAACTGAGGGCATAATACCTTAAGTTCTGTTACTCTGTAAACATCTATCTCTAAATATCTTTCTCTAAATTGTTAAGAGTTGACATTGGCTTTATGGCACATAATCAATCAATCAGTCTTTTTATTGACCAAATCCTCTTTATATAACCAGACTATTTCAAGTTCCTTCTTTAATACTGATCATTTATTTTTGCATTCAATCCACATTCCTTCATCATTCATTCTTGACCTTGTCTCTTTTCACTTTATCACAGATTTCTTAACATCTCCTTCCCATTGCTTTTAACTTGCTTTGAAGTTATTTCCAAATTGCTGAATCTCACTTTCATGTAATAATTAAATGGAAATACACTTTTACTGATGATGTTACCTAGCTGGGTAATGAAACATCTGCAAGCAACAACCAAGCTCAGAGACCACTGTTGAGGTAATTCCCCATTAGGAGAATGAGTGCACACAGGGAGACGTAGTGAGAGTGGTGTTGAATAACACAGGACCAGCACACAGATACACTGAATAGTAAAATGTAGGTTTTACTTCCAGTAAACGGTTAAGCAAAGTCCAACAAACAGTCCAAGTCATTCACAGTTAAAGCAGTCAGTTTTCAGTCCAGGGATAATCCAAATAACAAAGTCCAGAATCATAAACAGTTCAGTAAATAGACTCACAGCAATCCAAGAAGAACGACAATCAGCAACAGTCAATAGGGAAAAATGCAGGAACCAAAAACAGCTAACATCAGAACATCTAGCAACAACAGAACAGAACAACCCAGGTTTCTGGCTCCATCTTATGGCTATTTGAGGAACCACACCCAATTACAATTTTAGCATTCCCTTAAAGAGACAGTATTACATATCTATCCTGGTTTATATATTTCCAACCCAACTGTTAGGTGACTAGCAATTCCTAACAACCACCAAGGATTCCACACTTCAAACCTGAGCTTCAGATATTCACTTTTACACAGTTTTACATGGCTTTTTGTTACTTTTAACATTCACTATTCACAATAGGCCAAATATTCCTCACTCATTTTCTGCAGATTGTGCACATCTTAATAATTATCCATCCATTCTTCTTCTTTCATAAACTTTGCTGCCAGTTGCAGACATTGGCAAAAATTCCCAGAATAATCTATTTGCTTTAATTTTTCAACATGTTTAATATTATTTGCAATTATTCACTGCATTTTTCCTGACAAATATGTTGGCCTTTAATATATTCAATTTCAGAATCATGTTCTTATTGCATCATACACTATATTAATGTTGACTGAAAATTATTTGGATTATCAGTCAATGTGTGCATTCAAAATTGCAGAGATATTCACAATTTCAGCCAATAGGATATGCATTCTTTAAATATTTTTCCATCAATACTTAATCAAGAAAACATTATAACTCCTTATCTAACTCCCTGGTACTAAATCATGCACAAAGCATCACATTCACTCTCATATTTTATTTTCATCATATACCATTCTTATTACATTCAATAATGAAATATCAACTCCAGATTCACATAGCATGTTCGATAATATAAGTGGATTCATTTCATCATATGCTTTCTCTAAATCAACAAACTTATAATAATGTTTCTCACATTCATACACTCCCAAATGGGCTGCTGATAAATCACATTTTATGGTTACCTCTTCTACATTTGCACCTCTTGTACCCAGCATTTTGCCAAACAACTTCCTGAAAAAATTAAAAATTAGATTCATTTATCATAATTACCCACTTAAAGATGTTTTTGCTGTCCTTCAGTCAACTTATAATCATTGATTTGATCTTAAAAGAATTTCCATTTCTAAAGAAAACTTCCTATATCTATCAAAAAAATGCAAATAAACAAATACTTAATGTGTGTGTACATCATTTAATAAATTAAAATGAGTGTTCTTCATTAGAAGGGAAGAAATTAATATTTTATTCTCACTTACACTAAGAAGCATCAAAGATCAAGAAAAGATTCCTCATTTTAAATTTAATTCCCCTTGGTTCATCAAGCAAAGCTTTTGTTGTTCACTCTAATGATTAAACTATGGAGCCCTTCAAGCATTTCCCTTCCCCATTAGAAGTTAAAACCAGTAACTAGTATGCATATCATATGTTAGGTAGGAGGTGTGGTTCCCACCAAAAAATAGTTTCCTCTGGCAGGAGCTCAATTAACACATTCACTCTTGCAATTTCGTGAGCTGCTTTGCATATGGTTCAGAATTTCTTATGCTGTTCTACATATGCTGTTCTTCACTCTTTCATGCAGAGAGTTCACATGCCCAATCAGAAAGTAGAACCTAAGGGGATAATGTTAGGTTTGACCAAAAGCCCATCTAATTTTTCCTCCTGTTCATTGCTATGGTTTATCAGGAGAAATCAAGAGAAATCCCAAAGGTGCTTTTTCTGGAGGCAACTGGACTTACTTGTTTTTTTTCTTTTGAAGATATTTAACTTCTCATCTAAGAAGCTTCTTCAGCTCTGACAGGATAGTGGGGAATGGAAGGATTTATATTCCTTGCATACAGATGGAAATCTACATCCTTTTAGTATTTAGTATTTATTTGATTTGTCAATCGCTTACAAGATACAGGTATAAGAATAAATATAGTTTTGAATACATGAGATAGATACTTATAAGAAAAAAAAAAAAAACAATAGGACAGGGACAGTAGGCACGATTGGTGGGCTTATGCACACCCCCTACAGGCCTCTTAGAAAGGGGGTGAGGTCAATAGTAGACAGTCTAAGGTTAAAGTTTTTGAGGTTTAGGGAAGAAACCACAGAGTCAGGTAGAGTATTCCAAACATAGACCACTCTGTTGCTGAAGTCGTATTTTCTCTAGTCAAGTTTGGTGCAGTTAACCTTGAGTTTGTATCTATTGTGTGCTCTTGTATTGTTAAGATTGAAGCTGAAGTATTCATTTGCAGGTAGGACATTGCAATGTATGATTTAATATACTATATTTAGATTGGACCAGAGGCAGCATAGTTCTAGGTTTTCTAGGTCTAGAGTTTCAAGTCTGGAGGCATAAGGTATTCTTCAATGAGCAGAGGAGTGGAGAAATTCTTCTTGTGAAATATTTCTGGACTTTTTCAATTGTGTTAATATCGGATACATGATACGGGTTCCAGACTGATGAGTTGTATTCAAGTATAGGTCTAGCAAATGTTTTGTATGCTCTAGTTAGTAGTGTGATATTACCAATTAATGCCTTTTTGGCTATGTAGTTGCAGTGGGCTCTAGCACTTAGATCATTAGAGGTGAGTATTCCAAGGTCCTTGACAAAGTTTGGATCCTCAACAAGGTCTTGACTATTCAGCCTGTATTTTATTTTCTGATTTTTTCTGACAATATGTAAGACAGAGCATTTATTTGTTGAGATTTGAAGTTGCCATTTGATTGACCATTCTGATACATAGTCAGGGTCTTTTTGGAGGGTAGTAGTATTGTCTGTGGTGTTGAATAGCTTTACATCATCAGCAAAGAGGACACAGTTGCTCTTATTATGATCACAGAGGTCATTTATGTAGAGTATGAAGAAAGTTGGTCCTAAAACACTGCCTTGGGGGACACCACTGTTGACAGGTACAGAATTTGACAGGACGCTCCCAATTTTGACCATTTACAGATACAGATAATCAGAGTTGGAAGGGACCTTGGAGGTCATCTAGTCCAACCCCCTGCCCAAGCGGGAGACCCTACACCATTTCTGACAAATGGCAGTCCAATCTCTTCTTGAAAGTCTCAAGTGATGGCGCTCCCACAACTTCCGAGGGCAAGCTGTTCCATTGGTTGATTGTTCTCACTGTCGGAAAGTTTCTCCTTGTTTCCAGGTTAAATCTCTCCTTGTTCAGTTTCCATCCATTATTCCTTGTCGGGCCGACAGGAGCTTTAGAAAATAGCTTGACCCCTTCCTCCCTGTGGCAGCCCCTCAAATATTGGAAGACTGCTATCATGTCTCCCCTGGTCCTTCTCTTTACTAGACTAGCCAAGCCCAGTTCCTGCAATCATTCATTGTATGTTTTAGCCTCCAGTCCCCTAATCATCATTTGTTGTCTGTTTGACAGGAATGCTTCTATCCAGTTATGTAGGTGTCCAGAGATACCATAAGATTTTATTTTTAGGAGTAGTTTGTCGTGTACCACTGAATCAAAGGCTTTACAGAAGTCTATGTAGATTGCGTCTATTGCTTTTCCCTGATCGAGTTGTGTCATCCATATGTTTTTGCAGTGTAAGAGTTGCAGATTACAGGATAGTTTTTTTCTGAAATCAAATTGTTTATTAGAGAGTAGGTTGTTTGTCTCTAAGTGGAGGATAATGGATTGGTTAATAATTGATTCCATGACTTTACAGGTGACGCAGCATAAGGAGATTGGTCTGTAATTTTCAATAGGCTGGGGTCTCCCTTTTTGAAATGGGGATGACTTGTGACCATAGTTTTGACAAGGAACCGGTCCTGAAAGATTTTTCAAAGATTATGCTTAGAGGTTCAGCTATGGCGGTGGACAGCTTTTTTAAGAAGTAGGCACATATTCTATCCGGTCCAATGGTTTTAGATGGTTTTAGATTGCGCAGTGCTTTTTCAACAATGTCTTCTGTAAAATTGAATTGTATTAGATCATTGTAGTTGTCTGTGGTTCGACTAGGAAGTACTGGGCTTGATCCATTGCTGTTTACAAATACAAAGAATGTGTTAAAGAGGTTTGCTTTGATGGTGTCGTCGTTGCAGTCTTTGTTATTAGGTCCTTTCAGGGGTGGGATGGACCTTGAGTCTTTTAGTTTGTTGTTTACAAAATTGTAGAAAGCACAGATGGAATTTGTGCGTAGAAGATTTTCCTCTTGTTTAATGTGATAATTAGTGCATTCAGTTTTTATCTGGTGGCATAGTTTTTTGTATTGGCTTTTGAAGTTGGCAACGTGACCAGATTTGTTTTTTTGCCAAAGTAATCTCTTGTTGGATTGAAGCTTCCTTATTGTTATGGGTAATCTGTTTTTTGTTTTGTTTTGGGAGTTGTTATTTGTACATATAGTTTGATGGCTCTTTTGATTTCTAGTAAGAATATGTTGTAATGGTCTTCAACAGTATTGCATCCAGTGAATAGAAATTAGAGTTTAGAGCAGGATTGTCAAACTCGTGTTGTCACAGCAGTGTCACATGATGTATTGGGACTTTTTCCCCATCCCTAAACTGGGCATGGCCAGCCTGTGACACATCCAGCCCACAGGTTGTAAGTTTGACAGCCTTGTTTTAGAAAATCATTGAAGCTCTTGGAGCAGTTCCATTCCCCACTATCCTGACTGAGCTGAGGAAGCTTCTTGGATGAGAAGTGAAATGTTTTCAAAATCAAAAACAAGAAAGTCCAGTTGCCTCCTGAAAAAGCACTTTCGGGACAACCATGACCTGGAAACTGAGAATCTCTACAGAGTTTTAGCTATACAATTTGGGATGAACACCCTTTGAATGGTGTAGGAGAGTAGGAATGGATTTCCAGAGCAAAAATTGCAGACTACGGGAACCAGGAGCACCAACTCAGGTGACCCTGAGGAAATCAGATAAACCTCCAAGTGGCCTCAACAACCCTCTAAAAGGATGCAAATTACCAGCTGTCTGCAAGAAATATAAATTCTTCCATTCCCCATCATCCAGTCAGAGCTGAAGAAGCTTCTTGGATGAGAAGTGAAATGTGTTCAAAAGAAAAAATAAGAAAGTCCATTTGCCTCTTGAAAAAGCACCTTTGGGACAACCATGGCCTGGATGACTGAGAATTTCTACAGACTTCTATCAGGAGAAATCTTGAAGCAATAGTTGACTGTAAAGTGAAATGAGTCAGCAATATGATGTGGCTGCAAACCAGATAAATCCAATTCAGGGTGCATCAACAGAAGTTTAATTTCCAATTCATGAGAAGTAATCATTCAGCATTATTCTCCAAACAGTATGTCACATTTTAAGTATTGATGCAAGGTTGTAAGAAGGATTTGGAGAAACTGGAACACATTCAGAGAAATAAAACAAGGTTGATTTGAGGGATTCACAATTAAGTCCTATAAACATAGATAGAAGGAACTAGGAATCTTGAGAAGTAAGATTGGAAAGGACTACAGTAGTATTCTTCTGGATTTTTTTCCTGTAGGAAATAATGTCAAGTAAAAGAAAACCAATAACCGTTCCCCAAAGTACAGAATACAGGACTCAAAACTATGGAACAAAGTTACAGAGAGGCAAATTCCAATTAAACTTTAGAAAATCTATGGCTAAAAAACAGGGAATGCTGTGAAGGCCAGTTTAGACAGAGAGAATTTGATATGAAGGAAGCTGATCAAAGATGAATACCAGCCTTAGGAAGAGTCTAGTAGCACCTGAGGCTGAAATGACCAGTGGACTTTCAGTATAGCTATAGACAGCAGAAGATGGGGGTCAGAAGATGAAGTCATGTTCAGTTTGGGACCTTCCTATCAGCCCTAGAAGACACAGAGCCAAACACAGTGTCAACTCGTAAAGCATTCCTATGCCTCTTTTAGAGTTGCCATAAATAGGCGAGGAGGAAATCTGAAGGAGCAGGGTGGCAGTTTAAAACCAGAAGTACATTCCACACTTATCTTACAAAGATTGTAATTAAGCTACTGGATCTTTTGTCCTAATTGGAGAACGTGATTGATGACACCCACCCCCTCCCTGAATGTGCTTCATTGGAGAATCTGATTTATGATACACCCAGGAGGGAGGGGGGAAACAGGGTCACAGGTGACTGTAAATTACGTATATACAGGCTAATGGGACATGTTGCTTCTAATAAATCTTCTGGATTCTTTTGAAGCTTGGCTTGAGGCTCATGATTTAATTAGGAATCCTGACACTTTGTAAGATAAGTGTGGAATGTGCTTCTGGTTTTAAACTGCTGCCCTGCTCTTTCAGATTTCTTCCCCCCACCCTTGTTTATGGCAACTGTAGAACAGGGAATGCTTTACCAGTTGACACACAGAGCAGAACAGAGGAATTCTTCATGGCTCCACGCATGGCAAGAGAGTTTCTACCATTGATTGCCGGAATTCTACTTTCTCATTTATTTCTAGTTTGTTTGTTTATTTCTTGCCTTTCTTATTTTACAAATAACTTAAGACAGTGACCCTATCCAACAAACCTGTCATATCCTTCTCAATTTTCCCCACAATAACAATCCTGTGAGATGAGTTGGACTGAGAGACGGTGACAGATCTAAGGTCACTCAGCTTGCTTTCATGGCTGAAGTGGGACTAGAACTCACTGTCTCCCGGTTTCTAGCCTGGTGCCTTAATCACTAGACCAGGCATGTCAAACTCAAGGCCCGGGGGATCTGGCCCATGGGGCACTTAGCCCTGGCCCACAGGGCTGCCCTGAAAACAGGGAAGGACTGGACCACAGTGCTTCTGCCAGTAAAAACGGAGCTGGGGAGGGCTGCGTGTGGCCCTCCTGAGCTCCATTTTTGCTGGCAGAGGGTTGCAGGAGGCCATCACAGCCAAAACGAAGCTCATGGCCACGGGTGGCACTCCCAAACTCCATTTTGGCTGACAGAGGACTGCAGGAGGTTGTCACAGCTGAAACGGAGCTCGTGAGCCTGTTTTCACTGGCAGAGCACTCAGGCCACCACTCAGGCCACCCCCGACATGAATGATGTTGAGTTGGCCATGCCCACCCGAGCCCCCCAAGATCAATGTGGCCCTCAATGAAATCGAGTTTGACACCCTTGCATCAAGGGTAGGATTCAACCGGTGTTACTACCGGTTCAGTACTTACGTTTTGTGCACGCATATAATACATTGAAAGCTGTGCCTCCCGGACAACTGATAAGCACTGCGCACAGGTACGCAGCATTTGAAAAACCACTTTTTTCAACCTCAGCTGTGCCACGCAAAGCAGCTGAGGTTGAAAAAGCAGGAAATAAAGGTCAGGTAAGAGCCCAAGCAGGCAGGTGGGCCAAACAGCAGCAGACACAGAACTAGTTCTGTGTCTGCTGCTCTCCAGAGCTACTGGTTCTATAGAGCCAAGCAGAACCGGTAGCATCCCACCCCTGTCCCGCACTAGACCAAACTGGCTCAGTATGTATTCAATATGGACTCCGTTTAAGAGCCATTACTGCACAGCAAATCATCCCTGAAAACAAATGCTCTATTTTTCAGAAGGTTGTGCATTTGCCTTTTGAACCTGTTGCCTGAGAAATCTCTGCTTTTTGAAACCTAATGATTCATTTTTGGATTCTTAGATCTCGGGCTTTGACCTCGGGCTTTGACCAAATGCTCTTACTCATTGCTTTGAACCTTGGCTTCTGGAAGTCATGCAGGCAAACTTACATCTTTGTTTGGAATTTTATTGCAGTATTTGAACTCATGACCTGCCTTCTCCTGTCCATATTAATAAAACTCAGAGGCAAGACTCCACAACTCAGAGGTAAGTTAAAAGTCAGATTTAGAGATGTTGTGGAATTGCACAGTGGCTGTCCAGATGAAGTAGGAGATACTGACACAAGCTTGTAGTTTTTATATAAATACAGGTGTTCTTGACTTATGACCACAATTGAGCCCAAAATTTATGCCACTAAATGAGACATTTATTAAGTGAGTTTTGCCCCATTTTACGACCTTTCTTGCCACAGCTGTTATGTGAATCATTGTTCTGACCCAGGCTTCATCAAACGTACTGAAACACAAACTTATTTGAAAAGCAAAACCTATTTTAATGCAACACTGGGAATTACTTTCATTTCCAGCCAGAACTAATTATACACAGTTCCCCAAGATAAGCCCATGCTTGTCAGTGCTGGGGAATGCTGCCAAAAACAGAAGTCTCCAAGTAATGATAACAGAACACACACACACCCCGCCCAAAGTATCAGAAAAAACTGACTAGAGTACGCAGAGCTTCAAGAAAGACTCGGAATCTAATTGAACTACTTTGCTTCCTGCAGAGCTTTTGTCATTGAAGTCTGACTTTTATCCCTTATAGGAGGGGCAGTCACCTCCCAGCCTTACTCCCGAGTCACCCCTTCTGCTTCAGCTGCTCTTGCCATTTAGCACCTCTGCGCACACACGCACTGGGAACAGGCTCCCCTGGGTCCTCTGCTTCGCTGCTGCCAGACTCCCAAGGCTCCAAAAGCAGCACCCCACTTCCAGATGGTCCTGGCCCCATCCCTGCATCGGATGCAGGACCCTCGTCCAAGTCCTCTCCAGACTCCCTGACTGGTTCCCTTTCTTTCTCACTGTCGGATTCCATTGCCGTCTGCACCGGCTGCCGGCAAACCACAGCAATCATTGCAGTTGGAAGTGAATTTGGTTTACCCTTTGACTTTGCTTGTCAGAAGGTCACAAAAGGAGATCACATGAATCCAGGACACTGCAACCTTCATAAATGTGAGTCAGTTGCCAATTGTCTGAATTTTGATGACATGACCATGGGGATGCTGCAATGGTCGTAAGTGTGAAAAGTGGTCATAAGTCACTTTTTTCAGTGATGTAACTTTGAATGGTCACTAAATGAACTGTTGTCAAGGTCTATCTGTTTAAATATAGTTGACACTCAACCAGAAAAAAAGAAGAGCATAAGATAGCCAGGAATACAGCAACATCATAGCAATAGCAATAGCACTTAGACTTATATACCACTTTACAGTGCTTTACAGCCCTCTCTAAGTAGTTTACAGAGTGAGCATATTGCCCCCAACAATCTGGGTCCTCATTTTACCCACCTTGGAAGGATGGAAGGCTGAGTCAACCTTGAGCCTGGTGGGATTTGAACTGCCAAATTGCAGGCAGTCGGCAGTCGGCAGAAGTAACCTGCAGTACTGCATTCTAACCACTGCTCCACCATGGCTCATGAGGTAAATCTCATGAGGTAAATCTAAAATAGTATACAGAATACACTGAAGAAAAAGGCGGGGCAAAAAGGAAAACTCCCCCTTTATACTCACAGCAACCAATCATAGCATAGATTTCCTCATGTGTGAGTCAGCACTCTCTAACTAGTCAACTACAACTGTGGGTTCTGGTTTAGTGTATACTTTACTGTTCCAGCTACTAAATTTAATATCCTTACAAGATATTAATGAAAATTTCAATTCTTTAGTCTACATATTTCCCATTAATTATTATAGTATCTCCAAAAAGCTTTGCCCCTCGGGTCATACAATCTAACATATTCATTTTCCAAATTCAGTTTCAATATCAATTTCTAAAACTTAGCAATAGCATGTTGATCACTGACACACAATGCAATTTCAAACTCAGTTTTTGAGAATTCAAAATCATGGCTTTTCTTATCTAGGTTAAATCATCCTTTTAACTGTAAATATATGAACCAATGACAAATACATCCTTTTAACTCCAATTCTTCTTTCAATTTCAAATTGAGTAAAATGTAATATCTCACCATAGATTCAGGTTCATCAGATTGGTTTAAGGAGTTGAGTGAAACTCAGCATATTTTCTTTAATAAGATGAGCTAAAATGGAGACCAGTCAGACATCTTATGGAAATGCTTTAATATGGATATCTGCACTGAATAGGGCTTGAATTCAATGTCATTCACAGACCTTTGCAACTCTATTTTATGACTCAAGGAGATTTCCAAGGATGATAAATAATATCTTCCAATTATTCTAGTTTTTTAATATCTAACAAAATGATGCAGCTGATCCCTGAGTTTTCAAGATTGCATTGATGGATATATTTACAATGCAATTTTAACTCATGCCCTAGAACCACATCCAACATCAGCAATTTAATTATGTCTTCAAAACTACCTCTACAAGTTTAGATTAGCGCAGGAAAAAAAAAACATATTCAGGAATTATAATAAGGATGAAACTAAGATAGCACAACCTGAGTGCCCCATGGCCACATATAATCCACAACAGGATTTGACTTGGCTTCTAGAGCCCCTTCAAAATATTGTATACTTTAATATGACAGGAGTCTAAAAACATTCATGTCAGCCTTCAAGATTTTCTCTCTTTGCTTTGCATCTTTCGGCTGTCATAAGTAACGGGGGGAGGAGGGGGAGAATAATTATGGGAAGTGAGCTGGAGGTGTTACAAACCAGAACTGTATAAACTGGGGGGAGTACATTCTTGCTTAGGTTTCTATTCTATGCTTAGGTTTCTATTCTATGCTATGTGCAGCTGCAACTCTTTATCAAACTATGCCAAGGTCAACGGACAGAAGCTTCATCACCACCTGGAGATGCCCACATGATGGTATACACAACTTTTAATTGGAGGAACCAATTGAACTATTGGGGGTGGGAACGTTGCCATTACTTTGTATATGTGATTTACGCGCCTATTTTCTCAGATTCAGAATTCTTTTGTTGCTACCACTTGATTTCCAGTAAAAGATATCTTTTCTCTAATTAAAAGAGTCTAAGTATTTCTTTCTTGGATTTTGAATGGAGCACCAGCTGACAATTCAATGCATTGAAAACAAATCATGTAGGATATGCTTGAAGATTAGGCATTCAGTGAGCTGAGATTACATTGATTCTTTTTAGAGAGTTTCCAAAAAAGTCAAGATAGTTATTATAGCTGTGCAACTGAACCTCTGCCCCCCCGCCATTTTCTACATGTTTTATTTATTTATTTATTTTATTTATTTATTTGATTTGCCAATTGTTTACAAGATAATAAGTATAAGTGTATACATAGTTGTGAATACATGAAATGGGTACATATAAGAAAAATAAAAGAATAAGAGAAACAATAGGACAGGGACGGTAGGCACGATGGTGCGCTTATGCACGCCCCTACAGACCTCTTAGGAAAGGGTGAGGTCAATAGTAGAGAGTCTAAGGTTAAAGTTTTTGGGGTTTGGGGAAGAGACTATAGAGTCGGGTAGAGTATTCCAGACATTGACCACTCTATTGCTGAAGTCGTATTTCCTGCAATCAAGTTTGGTGCGGTTTACTTTGAGTTTGTATCTATTGTGTGCTCTTGTGTTGTTATGGTTGAAGCTGAAGTATTCATTGACAGGTAGGACATTGCAATGTATGATTTTATATACCATGCTTAAGTCAGACCGAAGACGCGTAATTCAAGGTTTTCTAGTTTTAGAATTTCAAGTCTGGTGGCATAAGGTATTCTACAACGAGTAGAAGAGTGGAGAACTCTTCTTGTGAAATATTTCTGGACTTTCTCAATTGTGCTAATATCAGATACGTAATGAGGGTTCCAGACTGATGAACTGTATTCGAGTATTGGTCTAGCAAATGTTTTGTATGCTCTGGTTAGTAGTGTGATATTACCAGAGAAAAAACTACGTAGGATTAGGTTAACAACTCTTAATGCCTTTTTGGCTATGTAGTTGCAGTGGGCTCTAGCACTTAGATCATTAGAGGTGAGTATTCCAAGGTCCTTTACAGAGCTTGGGTCATCAACAAGATCTTGACTATTCAGCTTGTATTTTATTTTCTGATTTTTTTGCCAATATGTAAGACAGAGCATTTATTTGTTGAGATTTGAAGTTGCCATTTGTTTGACCATTCAGATACATAGTCAAGATCTTTTTGTAGGGTAGCAGTATTGTCTGTGGTATTGGACAGCTTTACATCATCAGCGAAGAGAACGCAATTGCTCTTAATATGATCACAGAGGTCGTTTATGTAGAGTATGAAGAGAGTTGGTCCTAGAACACTGCCCTGGGGACACCACTATTGACAGGTACTGGATTTGATAGAACGCTCCCGATTTTGACCATTTGTTGTCTGTTTGACAGGAATGCTTCTATCCAGTTATTCAGTTGTCCAGAGATACCATAGGATTTTATTTTTAGGAGTAGTTTGTCGTGTACCACTGAATCAAAGGCTTTACAGAAGTCTATGTAGATTGCGTCAATTGCTTTGCCCTGGTCGAGTTGTGTCGTCCATATGTTTTTGCAGTGTAAGAGTTGCAGATTACAGGATAGTTTTTTCTGAAACCAAATTGTTTATTGGAGAGTAGGTTGTTTGTCTCTAAGTGGAGGATGATGGATTGGTTAATAATTGATTCCATGACTTTACAGGTGACGCAGCATAAGGAGATTGGCCTGTAATTTTCAACTAGGCTTGGGTCTCCCTTTTTGAAGATGGGGATGACTGTGGCTTGTGACCATAGGTTAGGCAAGGAGCTGGTCCTGAAAGATTTTTCAAAGATTATGCTTAGAGGTTTGGCTATGGCAGTGGATAGCTTTCTTAAGAAGTAGGCACATATTCCATCCGGTCCAATAGATAGAGATGGTTTTAGATTGCGTAGTGATTTTTCGACATTGTCTTCTGTGAAATCGATATGTATTAGATCATTGTTGTTATCTGTGGTACGGCTAGGAAATACTGGGCATGATCCATTGCTGTTTACAAATACTGAGCCGAAGAATGTGTTAAAGATGTTGGCTTTAATGGTGTCGTCGTTGCAGTCTTTACCATCAGGTCCTATCAAGGGAGGGATGGACCTTGAGTCTTTTAGTTTGTTGTTTACAAAATTGTAAAAAGCTTGGGTGGAATTGGTGCTTAGAAGGTTTTCCTCTTGTTTAATGTGATAATTGGTGCATTCAGTCTTTATCTGGTGGCATAAATTTTTGTATCGGTTTTGAAATTGGCAACGTGACCAGATTTGTTTTTCCGCCAGAGTGATCTCTTTTGGATTGAAGTTTCCTTATTGATATGGGTAATCTGCTTTTTTGTTTTGTTTTGGGAGTTGTTGTTGGAACATATAGTTTGATGACTCTTTTGACTTCAAGTAAAAATATGTTATAATGGTCTTCAACGGTATTGCATCCAGTGAATAGAGATTGCCAATCAAGGGATGAGAGATCGCTGTCTATAAGATCATAGTTGCCTTTTTGAAGTTACAATAGGGATTACATCATTGTGGTGATTTTTGTGTGGATGTATGTTGAGACAAAAGTCAATCATATTGTGGTCACTACTGAAAAGGGTTCTTTAGTTTGTATTCCGTAAATTAGGTTCAAACTGTTGCAGAAGATGAGATCGAGGCAGTTGTTTAGTCTAGTGTTGTTGATTACTAGTTGTTCCAGTCCCAGATTTGTAATAGCATTGTAGAAGGTTGTGTGTATGATTTCAGTTGTACAATCATTTAGGGTCCAGTCAATATGAGGTAGATTGAAATCACCAAGAAGGATAAAAGGGTATGGGCAGGATGCAGCCCATGTTAGTAATGTATTTAGCTTGTTTACATGTTCGATGTCATAATCAGGTGCTCTGTAACATAGTAAGAATCGAATTGTGATATTTGAGGATAGTTCACAGATGATGGTTTCAGGAAGGGCAAGCTCCTGGGTAACTTGGATATTTTTTAGATGTAAGGATTTTTATAGAATATAGCAACACCACCTCCTCGACGATTTTCACGATCTGATCTGTAAACATGATAGTCTCTTACTGTGGTAATGGAGTCGGGAGAGATGCATTGAGCCATGTTTCACAGACAAATATAATATCGAAGTTAGCCATATTTAGGAGGAAGAGAAATTCAGGTATTTTATTCACGAGGCTTCTTGCATTGAGTAGTTTGCATTTAAGGCCAGCAGTAGTTGGAATTGAGGTAGTTGGGGGCGTGCGTGCCTAGTCTTGGGTGATGGTGGATGGGTTGAGGTAGGGTTGTGGTTGAGGGTAAAAGCTGAGTATTGGGTTGCGTGGCTTACTTTTGATACAGTCAGCATGGTAGTCAATGTACAGGTCCTTCTCTCCATTGTCTAGACGGTTTTTGAGTTCGATGCAGAGTACACGGAGCGGGCACGTTGCTGTATGGTTAGGTCAGGGCGGCAACGGAGATTCTATGGTTGGTGTTGGTTTTGGCGAGTGAGTTTATAGTATAAATGAATTTACGTTTGCTTGATTCATTTTTGCAAATGACCCTGCACAAGCGATGGGGCCACAGAGCCGTCTCTATTTTTGAGCTCTCGGTCGATGCAGGAAATGTCAAGTATTTCATCAGCGGAGATGGTTGATGCTTGATAATTTCTGATGATGTTTCGGACAGTTGTGATGTCATCATTGACATTGATGTCTTCTAGACCAAATAAGATGGCGTTTGGACGTTTCCGTTCACGCTCAACGGCTTCTCTGATGAGGATTGGGATATCAATATTTGTCTGGGTTGTGTTTATTTGTGGATTGGGTTTGGATTGGATTGTGGTTGTTTGGTAGAGATGTGGTTTGTAGCTATTGGATGTTCAGGTTTTTGCGTTGTGTCTTTTTTTCAAGGTTGGATATTCTTTCTTTTACGGCATCCAGGGATGCTACTATGATGTTGAGGGATGTTTTAATGGTTTCGATGGTAGGGGATGTTTCAATGGTTTCGATGGTATCAACTCTTTCAGACAGATCCAGTTTGGGTCTGCATGATTTGCAGAAATATGGAAACTCATTGGATGATTTTATATTTATATTTATATTTATTTGATTTGTCAATTGTTTACAAGATAATAAGTACAAGTGTATACATAGTTGTGAATATATGAAATGGGTACATATAAGAAAAATAAAAGAATAAGAGAAACAATAGGACAGGGACGGTAGGCACGTTGGTGCGCTTATGCACGCCCCTACAGACCTCTTAGGAAAGGGGTGAGGTCAATAGTAGACAGTCTAAGGTTAAAGTTTTTGGGGTTTGGGGAAGAGACTACAGAGTCGGGTAGAGTATTCCAGACATTGACCACTCTATTGCTGAAGTCGTATTTCCTGCAATCAAGTTTGGTGCGGTTTACTCTGAGTTTGTATCTGTTGTGTGCTCTTGTGTTGTTATGGTTAAAGCTGAAGTATTCATTGACAGGTAGGACATTGCAATGTATGATTTTATATACCATGCTTAAGTCGGACCGAAGACGGCGTAATTCGAGGTTTTCTAGTTTTAGGTATTGAATCATCTGCTCAGATAATCCCAAGCAGTCATGATGAGTGTTGTATTGCATGTATTGCACAATGCACAATAAAAAGAGAAGTTTGGTCTTATTGGTTAAGGCACCAGGCTAGAAAACAGGGGACCATGATACAGATAAATAGAGTTGGAAGGGACCTTGTAAGTCATCTAGGCCAACCCCTTGCCCAAGCAGACCCTACACCATTTCTGACAGATGGCAGTCCAGTCTCTTCTTGAAAGCATCCAGTGATGAAGCTCCCACAACTTCTGAAGGCAAGCTGTTCCTTTGGCTGATTGTTCTCATTGTCAGAAAGTTTCTCCTTATTGAACTTCTCCTTGTTCATTTTCCATCCATTGTTCCTTGTCTGGCCTTTGGGTGCTTTGGAGAATAGCTTGACCCCTTCCTCCTCTCTGTGGCAGCCCCTCAAATATTGGAAGACTGCTCTCATGTCTCCCCTGGTCCTTCTCTTTACTAGACTAGCCACGCCCAGTCCCATGTCCTGCCTTAGTCATGAAAGCCAAGGAATGACTCTGGGCCTATCATTCTCTCTCTCTCTGCCCAATTGACCTCACAGGGTTGTTGTTGTGGGCAAAAGAGGAAGAGGAAGATGTATTCACTACCTTGAGTTGGATATGTTCACTGCCTTGAGTTCTTTGTAAAATAATAGGGGTTCAAGACCTGAACGCTGCATACTAGGGTGAGCTCCCATTACTTGCCCCAGTTCCTCCCCAAGTAGCAGTTCAAAAGCATGCAAATATGAATAGATAAATAGGTACCACTTCAGTGAGAAGGTAACAATGTTCTGGGTGCTTTCAGTGTATAGCCATGCTGGCCACATGACCATGGAAGCATCTTCGGACAACACTGACTTCCTCAGCTAAGTAACAGAGATTAACACTACCCGCTAGAGACAGACACAACTGGACAGGGAAATCCTTTACCTTTACCTTTAAAAGAGGGGAAAAATTCAAAGGAATGAATGAATGAATGAATGAATGAATGAATGAATGAATGAATGAATGAACAAACCATAAATAAATAAAAAGTAATTGCCTACATCTTGACCTATTTTATCCCATCTTCAGATACTTTTATGTTGAGTGTACATACCTACTTCACGTAACTTCATCAAACATCAAATTCACTTCAAGGCCTCCGATTTGATCTGTCAATTTGATTTAAAGATTCAGTTCAAAGGTTTTGTTCCACTCAATTCATTTTCGAAGAGAAGATGACTTGATCTTCAAACAGCCCTGGCCATCACATTAATTGCAGTTAATTATGTTTTAATTACATGGGAATGTAAACTAGATTAAATCAAATCTGGTGCAGGGGGAGGGATTAGTCCTGACTCTTCTTGAAATGTGATCTCCTACCATTCTACTTAATATTTAAGTGTAGCCCTTACTCTAGTGGTGGGATTCAAATTTTTTTACTATCGGTTCTGTGGGTGTGGCTTGGTGAGCGTGGCAGGGGAAGGAGACTGCAAAATCTCCATTTCCACCCCATTAACCTGCTTTCCAGCTCTGTTCTCCTGTGCAGGGCAACAAAAGAAGATCCAGCCAATCAGCTGGGACTTGGGAGGCAGAGATTAGATGGGGGCGGGCTCAGTCAGAGGAGGTATTTGCCGGTTCTCTGAACTATTCAAAATTTCCACTACCGGTTCTCCAAAACTGGTCAGAACCTGCTGGATACTACCTCTGCCTTGCTTCCTCTGTGAAGGAGATGGGCAATCTCCTGTGTGTGTGTGTGTGTGTGTGTGTGTGTGTGTGTGTTTTCTATAAGAAAAGCAGCAAATGGACCAGGGTGATATTGAACAAGTGCCAAAACACCCTGGTTTACATTGTCTTATTTAATTAAATAGTATGATAAGATCTTATTTAGTTTCATGGAGAAAAAGGAGGCACCTCCCAAAAATGTGGCAAGGGCCACTTCTGTTGAAAATGATGGGGATTTGGTTAGGGAGATGGGAGTGATCATGAAAGCATCAGGAGGGGAACTGTATTTATTTAATAATGTATTTATTTTTATGAAGGCATATGCCAGAGGCTTGGTAATAGACTATACAAGGAAAAGAAATACCATGAAAAGATTAGCCTCCAAGGCATTAGAAGATGAGTATAAAGGACTCGAAAAAGAGCTACAGAAAATGCCACAGAGAAAGGACATTAAGTTAAAAATGGATATAACCAAACATAAAATGGGTCTAATAGAAAAAGAAGAATTAGCACAAAAAATTAGAGGTGCCAAACAGAACTATTTTGAAGATGCAAATAAACCAGGTAGATGGTTAGCATATAAATTGAGAAAGGAGAAAGAATCAAGGAAAATATCGCAATTAATAAATGACCAAGGCCAAGTTTGCTATGGTAGTAAAGAGAAGAAGGAAATTATATGAGATTATTACAGGAAACTATACACACAAGAGAATATTGATGAGGAAAGAGTTAAACTGTATTTACAGAATGCTAATTTACCCCAGATACCTAAAGAGATTGAAACAATGTTAGAAAGCAATATAACAATGGTGGAGTTAACTGAAGCACTTAAGAAACAAAATAATGGAAAGGCACCAGGCCCAGATGGACTTCCGGCAGAATTTTACAAAACATTACAAGAATCATTGAATTTTCCACTGCTAGAAGTTATGAATGAAGTTATGTTAAAGAAGAGGATACCTAAATCATGGTCAGAAGCTTATATCACACTTGTTCCAAAAGAGGAGACCGATCCATTACAAATCAAGAACTATAGACCTATCTCCCTACTAAACGTAGATTATAAAATCTTTTCTTCAATATTGGCAAAAAGACTTAAAAAAATATTTAAATAATTTTATCCATCCTGACCAAAATGGATTTCTGCCAAAGAGACAAATCAAAGACAATACGAGAGTAATCTTGGACACTTTGAAATACTACGAGGCACATCCCGAAAAACAAAGGCATTTGATAATGTGAATTGGTGATTCATGTTATTATTGCTGGAACAGATGAGCTTTGCTAGAAAATTTATTCAAGCAATAGAAGCTATATATCATAAGCAGGCAGCAAAGGTAATGATAGAGGGGGAACTGACAGAATCTATCGATATAAGAAAAGGAACAAGACAAGGGTGTCCACTATCACCTCTGTTGTTTGTGTTAACTTTGGAAGTGCTAAACAGAAATTTTAGAGATGAAAAGAATATAAAAAGAATGAAAATCAAAAAGGAAGAATTTAAGTTGCAAGCATTGGCAGATGATCTGGTTTTCATCTTAGAAGACCCTCTAGAAACAGCACCAAAATTGATAGAAAAGATAGAGACATATGGAAAGGTGGCTGGTTTGAAAATAAATAAAGATAAGACAAAGATCTTGACAAAGAATATGCTATCAAGACAAAAGGGAGAATTGGCAGACCTATTGAAAATTCAGGTCACGAATAAGATCAAGTACTTGGGGTTATACTTGACAGCAAGATGCAGTACACTAAAAGAGAATAATTATATCAAACTTAAACAGCAGATAGCACTAGATCTGGCGAAATGGGAAAATTTACAACTGTCATTAATAGGGAGAATATCAACAATCAAGATAAATATATTACCCAGAATTTTATATTTGTTTCAAATAATTCCAATTAGGCTTGGAAAAGACTACTTTGAAGATTTAAATAAAATTGTGTTGAAATATATATGGCAAGGTAAGAAAGCGAGAATAAAGTTAAAACTTTTGCAAGATGCTAGAATAAGAGGAGGATTTGGTTTGCCTATTTGGGAGTTGTATTACCAAGCTACAAATTTGATGTGGGTTAAGGAATGGATAACATTAACAAATACTAGATTGTTGCCATTAGAAGGACAAGATCTGTTGTTGGGGTGGCATGCTTTTTAATGGTATAAAGGAACTAAAACACAGGGGTACTTTAGAAGACATTATATATGGGAGTCTCTGTGGTTAAATTGGGAGAAGATTAAAAAACAATGTTATTTGAAAATTCCAGTCTGGCTATTGACTATTGAAGCATTTTCTTATCCTATAATATACAAAAAGGAACAAACAGTTAGATATGGTGAAATATTGAATGAAAAGGGTGAACTTCAATCTATACAAAAACTAGAGGAACAAGGTATAAAGATGAATTGGTTTTCATATGCACAAATACATTCAAGGTATGATAAAGATTCTAAAACAGAAGGTTTCTATGATAAATTGACTGACTTAGATAAGATTTTTACAGGTACTGATGAAAAGGTGATTAAAAAATTGTATGGATATTTATTAGAAATTAAACTAGAAGAAGAACAAGTTAAAGAAACTATGATTGCTTGGGGAAAGAATTTTGGATATGGGATTGATCTAGAGCAGTGGTCCCCAACCTTTTTGTACCAGGGACCGGTTTCAAGCAGAAAATTTTTCCAAGGACCGGGGGAGAGAAGAGAAGGAGGGGGCTTTTCCTGTCGTCGCAGCTATTCCGAGTGCCCGTTTCACCCCCCACCCCGCCCGCCCGCCGCAGCGCTTCAATCCACAGTGTCCCGTTCTGCCTGCCTGCCTGCCTGCCTTAGTTTCTGGTTGTTTGGGAGCAGCTTCGGCTGAGAATAATAACTATTCGCCTCTTTTACTCAGCCGAAGCTGTTCCGATTCAACCATTAACGAAGGCAGGCAGGCAGGCAGAACGGAGCACTGCGGGCGGGCGGGCGGGCGGACGGGGTGGAGGTGGGGAGAAACGGGCGCTTCGGGGAAGCTGTGGCGACAGGAAAGCCCCCACCCCCACCCCGGCTTCTTTGAAGCAGTTTCTTCCTGGGCTGGTGGAGGAGCGAAAGCGACTGAGAGAGCTGACCCAGAGAGAAGGACAGGCTTCGGTTGCTTCCTCCCTCCCCTTCTTTCATTTGTGTCCTTGATCCCCGTCCCAGCAGCATTCACCGAAGGTGAAGAAAGCCGCCATTTTTTAAAAAAATTATTTGCGGCCCGGTAGAGAGTGCTCCACGGCCCGGTACCGGTCCGCGGCCCGGTGGTTGGGGACCCCTGTTCTAGAGAAATGGCAAAAATTGTGGTCTCAAAATTATAAAATGACAATGTCAACAGCATATAAAGAAAATTTGTATAAGAAGTTTTACAGGTGGCACTTTCCCCCGACAAGAATAGCAAGAATGTTCAAGAATAAACCCGAAAAATGTTGGAAATGTCATCAGATACCTGGCTCATATTACCATATGTGGTGGACTTGTGCGGATGCTAAAAAATACTGGACTAAAATCCACACGTGGTTGGAAAAAAATGACAAAAAAGCATATAGACTTGAAACCAGAAATATTTTTATTGGGAATTTTACCTGAAATATATAGTAAAGACTTGAAATACCTGATTGTAAATGTATTAACAGCGGCTAGGATTGTATTTGCTAAAAACTGGAAAAATGAGAAAATACCATCACAGGAGGAAATCATTAAGAAAATATTGGAATGTGCTGAAATGAGTAGATTGACATTTGAAATTAGACAAGACGGTAAACAATTTTATAAAATTTGGGATCTATTCTATCAATGGTTAGACAATAAAACATGGTAATGAAATATGTAGACTTTTAGAAAATAATAAATATATAAAGATGTATTCTTTTCTTAAAAAATCTACAAAATGATTCTAGGATAGATCTGGGATGATAATATGAATTGTCATAAAACAAATTAAGTAAAATATGATCATTTTGGAAAACATGAATGAATAAAAGTATAGTCAAATGATTGATTAATAATGATATTAATGTATTTTAATATATTGATTGAAAATACGAGATTATGTAATTATAATTGAAGACTATGAAATGGAAGCACAAAACAATTTGTAAACTAACCGGCATACTGTATGTACATATATGGAAGATGATTTGATGTTTTTATGTTTTGTTTGTTTATGTTTGTTTTAAAAACCAATAAAAATTTATAAAAATAATAATAATGTATTTATTTTTATTAAATGAAATAATGAAATAATTTAAATAATTCAATTCAATATCAAATTATTAAATTTATATTTAATAAACCAGTGCATGTAAAAAAAGGGTTTAAACTCTGCTGTCACGGCTGCCATCTTGATTTTTACACACGCACACATGCCTTTCTGTATTTATTTATTTATTGTTTATTTATTCAATTTCTATTAAAAATAAATAACATTTGGGGTGGGGGAAATTCCATAGATTCCGTCACTTATAGCCCATATCTGCTTGTTAAATTTAACCCTCTTGTCTGAACATATAGATATTAGAAATGAGAAGCTTAATTCTTCATCAGCTATCACTTCACCAGGAGAAGGTTTGAGATATGAGGAGCCTGACAGGTGAAGGGAGGGAGGGAGAGAGAGAGGGAGAGAGAGAGAGAGAGAGAAGGAGGGAAGAAGAAGAAGAGAGAGAGCATCTTTAGTTTCAAAGGAGGTGTTTCATTCTTTGTCACTCTTCAAATCCGTCACTACACTCTGCCGCCTACGTAGGCCAGCCATTGTTCCAGAGTAATCCCAGTGGGTAATAGAGAAACTGCAACTGCTGACTCTTCTGGTTTTTCAGCAGCCAATCTTGCTGTTCACCTGAAATCTGTAGGTGTGTATCTTAACTGACAAGTGAGGACACCCCCACCCCTGTTTTTCTTGTCTCCCTCATATTCAAACCAGCCCTTCAAAACCAACCAACTTCTTTGACAGGAGATATTTCATAAACAATGAGTCAGCCTTCACTGTTGGTGACAGCAGAAATGCAGAAATGGGTTTCAATTCAAATTGTCAAGAAAGTGCAACAGTATTCATCATATGTTGCTCTCAGCATGCTACTTAAATATATATGGATATATAAAGGTACAGCTTTAAGCAGCTAATGCTTTCCATGTTTGTTGCAATCACAAATTCCACAATTTCCAGTGAGCTGTTGGGCTGGGGATTTTGGAAGCTGTGGTTCCAGCTGAGTTGGAGGGCAGCCATCAAATTCATTATGAGGGTAATCATAATCACCGTTCCCACAACCAAGCTGGAAGAAGGCAACAGGTTCACGAGGTTTGAATGAGATAGCTGGTGGAAGATTAGATTATTGGAATTACCTGGAGCATCTGAATGTTTTAAAGCAGGGGTCTTCAAACTTGACAGCTTTACGACTTGTGGACTTCAACTCCCAGAATTCCTCCTCCAGTCATGTTAGCTCAGGAATTCTGGGAGTTGAAGTCCACAAGTCATAAACTTGCCAAGTTTGAAGACCCTTGCTTTAGACTGATAATAGCGGTGATGAAAATTATTTATGTATTGTATTTATATTTCACCTTCATTCCAGGAGCTCAAGGTAGCTTGCATTTCTCCCATTGAAGCTCATTTTATCTTCACAGAGTTCCATGAAGCAGGTTTGATTACAAAATGGTGTTTACCCCACATTCATAGTTTGTCTGAGTTCACACACACGGGTGGGATTCAACCTGTGTTACTCGGATGAGAAGTGAAGCATCTTCAAAGAAAAAAACACAAAAGTCCAGTTGCCTCCTGAAAAAAGCACCTTTGGGATGAGAATCAGATGTTTAAATACATTTCTTGTCAGGTTCTTCAGCATGAGAATCAGATGTTTTGCTACTAAGTTCTGATCCCTCCCCTTATAAAACCGAGCATGATAGTGAATAAATGAAGCTATATCAATGCCAGCTTTTCCAAGTGTGATTTCTTTGGCTCCCAGCAAGGAGCTGAAGCTAGGAAAGAGCATCTAAAGGTGATTTGTTGGTGGTGACACTTCAAAGCTGAATGCCTCTTCTCCCCCCTCTCCCAGCATACCACTTTGCTACTTAGGGTGGGCCATGGGGGGAGGTGGCTCGGGGTTTGGAAAGGGAGAGTCCTCTTCCAGATGCCACCATTTCTCAGTTATTCCACTTCTGTGCATCTCTTGTTTGTCCTTCGGATCCTTAGTGCTGGATTTCAGGGTGGGCAGAAGAAGCAAATGATTTACACACTTCTGTTCAGTGGCAGCGCAAGTGGAGATATTTATGTGTGGGGAGGCTGTCAGAGAAGCGAGTGCAGAGTTGGAAGTCAGCTGTGCAGATTAATGACATGGGTCATTAAAGCAGGGCAGGCAGTAGGCTTGAACCTCAGCTAATAAGACATGCAGACACACACACACACACTGTTGCACACCCATATACACTGCAAAAGCTTATAATCTGTCTAAGATTCTGGAGGAAATGCCTTTGTTATCTTCTATCCAGGAACACATACTAATTGCCTCATACATTGTGGCAAAATCCAGGATCCTCTCCATGAAATTGTCATGTGCTGGCTCCTTGTCTTCATAAATCAATCTCTATCATGATGATTTTGTTTTTTAAAAGCTGAATGATCCAGCCCGAAACCATACATTAACCACTTAAAGCAGTATAATGGGCAGACAGACTCCAATTGCCTGCAGTAGTGATTTGTCTCCAAAACAGCATGTTGAGATGGCTTCTCATCTTCTGTCTGGCTAAGAAAACAGTTGCCCTGGATACTACTTGTTCATCCTCATGGCATTGTAGCTCCTTCTTGGCTGCATTTGTTGCTCAGTGAAGAGTCCTTATTTTTCTTACAGAAGGAAGACGAGAAGGAGAAGGAGGGAAGAGAAGGGAAGGCCATTGTTTAGTTAGATAATTATACCTAGCTGATTTGGCTGATCTTGCAAATCTAAGCAGGAACAGACCTGGATATATTTGAATGGAAGAACCTGAAAATCTCAAAGCTGTAGGCTAGGAGTGTGCAGCAAAAATGACAGGGCTTGCAGTACACACCCCAATGCCATTTTTGTCAATCTGATTTCCTTTTCTCTCCTCTGCCTGCCCCAAGGATTCTACCACTACAAAGAGAAAACAAATGCATTGGGAAAGTTAGTCATAAGAAGAGAAGACTGAAGTGTCTCAGTGTCTCAGTGGCATTCAGTGTGTGTGTGTGTGTGTGTAACATTCAAGATGGTAGTCCAACAACACAAAGGTCCACCCTTTTCTACACACGTCAATGATTGTCTATGGAAATTTTCATGGTTGTCCCAAAGGTGTTTTTTCAAGAGGCAACTGGACTTTCTTTGCTTTTCCTTGAAGATGTTTTGCTTCTCATCCAAGAAGTTTCTTTTCTTCTGACTGTTTATGGAGATTCTCGGTCATCCAGGTCATGGTTCTCCCAAAGGTGCTTTTTCAAGTGGCAACTGGACTTCCTGGTTTTTCTTTGAAGACATTTTACTTCTCATCCAAGAAGTTTCTTCAGCTCTGACTGGACGATGGGGAATGGAAGGATTTATATTCCTTGGAGGAAAATGGTCATTTGCATTCTTTTGGTCATTTAGTTCTGACTTGAAGCTTCTTGGATGAGAAGCAAAATGTCTTCCAGAAAGAAACAAAAAAAAAGTTCAGCTGCCTTTTGAAAAATCATCTTTGGGACAGGACAATGACAGCTGTATATACAAACGTCAGGACCTTGATCATATTCTTGCAATTACTATCTTGCCCCACTCTTAAATCCCAAATGCTCTCCAAATGCACAAGGGAAGGAAAGACCTATTATCCATCATTGCAAAATGCAGGATACCAGATGGAAGGTTCAGAGTAGGGAAAACTGGCTAAATATTACATTTTTTTTTAAAAAAAAAATCTAACTACCAGGAATTGCCAGAGCTGCAGGCTAGATTGGGTTGTCAAAAATGTTCCAGCAAAAGACAAAAAGGAAACAGGAGTGGAATGATGACTCTCAATTATGTTAGAAAATACACCTTGGATGTCATTAGTAGCAGTGACTTTGGATTCTTGCACTGAATAAATGGGTTCAACTGCATCAACACAGCCTCTTCCAGATCAATGGCTGTATGACTGTAGGATAAATTCAGTTTGTGACATGAATCATGTAACCAGAGACTGGCACCTCTCTAACTCCCAAGATCATGCCATAGAAAATTCTAGGCCAAAATGACAGTTTTCTGAAGTGAAACTTTAGAAAAACCCATACTAATATGTACATGCATACATTTATTTCAAGCATTTACTGTACATGGATGCCCAGTTTGATCAATGTGACTCTGGGTGATGTACAACAAAAATTAAATATTAACCAAAAAAATCAATGATGCATCGTTAAAACATAACCTAAGCATGTGACATGATGAACTGAATGGCCCACAGAGGACTCCACTCACCTATTTAGAAGAGAAAAAAGAAAGACTTCGCAGATTAATTGTGTTATGCAACCACTGTCATAAAATTAGTTGAGGATGAAACATTTGCCAAGCGTAGTAGTTTACTTTTCATTTACAACATATCAATAGCAGTGGGAACTTTTTGTTCCCAGAGCTAAAATTCTTCCTGTTGCATAATTTGGAATTGCTTGCTATTTAAAATTGATTCAGCCCACTAGATGGGATCATTCTAGATATGTATTTACCAGCATCACCAGCCGGCCAAGACGATGCAAAAATGCTGGCACATTTTTGGATCCTGACTCCCACTTGCATCCTGATATCTGATACAAGTACACAATCACATGATTGTTATCACACTCTGGTTTCATTTACTCCTCTGTTGACCTCCATGGACATCCATATATATGGACATCTATCTCCCCCCCCCCCCTCTCTCTCTCTCTCTCTGTGGTTCAGACAATAAACTTGATAAGAGCACCAACTGCTTCTCCCAAATAGTTGACTACTTTATAGAGAAAACGGTTGTGTTATTGTAGTTGGAAAAAACAAACAATATTTCTCCAGAATTGCTAATAAGTAATATATAAGGAAGGTTACGAGTTCATATCTAAGGATGGGTGAATATTCTACTTTGCAGGCCCAGAATAGATGAGATTTCGCTGTGTTACGTTGCACTGCCAGGAACAGCATTAAAACAGTTCTTGCTCATCTTGTTGAATTTGTAGAGGGGCTGTTATATTTCCCTCCACTGAAATATTTAATTAAGATGGGGAAATGGTATGTTGTATGGCCCCAAGTGCCAGAAACTAAGTTTATTTGGGGAAGGAAAGGAAAAAGGAGAGAAGGGAAAGGGAAGGGAGGGGAGGGAAAGGGGGAGAGGAGAGAGAGGAGAGGAGAGAAAAGGAGAGAAGGAAAAGGGAAGGGAGGGGAGGGAAAGGGGGAGAGGAGAGAGAAGGAGGGGAGGGGAAGGGAAGGGTGGGGAGGGAAGAGAATATGAAGATATTCTTTAAGCTTAAAAAAAGGACCATCTGAAAATGACCCTTGTCTTCATCCCTTTGTTTTCTAATTGCCACTATGTTCTGGTTCCTCTTCCATAAATAATTGGACTTAATAGGTCTTTATTTTTTCCATTTTTTGAAATGCATTGTTAACACCTGGCTAAGAGAAGTTGCCAGTGGTAAACACATCTCCCCTCTGCTGCCCATGCATGAAAGGGCCTATGTCTCAGTTCTGGTGCACCACAAAGGGTACAGACTAGAGCCTTCCATCCATTCTGTAGATGTCAAGAAACAAAAGGACTACTGATGTATAAGAGTTTTGCACTTCTCTTTTCTGGCATCTATTTAGCAGGAAGAAACCTCACACTTTTGGCTTTTCAATCAATTAAAAAACCTATTATAACTGAACAAAACAGGCAGAATAGAGCCCTTCAGTGTAGAATAATTCACGGTCTTAGGCCATATGTCAGCATTCCAACTAACCAACTCCAAACCAATAAACTCCAAGACAAACATTTCCTCAAAGTTCCATTTTATTAGAGTTGACATATTGGTACATCTGGGAGAACCCAAATCTGAGAGTTCCGGGTTTTCCCTTCCCAAAAGAAAATCAAAGATCCATCCCCTGCTCCCATCAGTCCATCGCATGGCCCAATCAAATCTTCATTCCATCTGGAGACATCCCTCCTGTCACTTCCCCCCACCCACCCCCAGGTGCAGGGCAAGTTGTCCTTTGCCAGAATATTCATGAACTGGCAAAGACATGATAACAAGGTCAGCCAATGAGAGCTAAATTGAAACTGAAGGAGCCTGGGCATGGCCCTGCAGCTCTGAGTGCTGTGCTGAGAATTGAAACTAGTCTGCTCTGAGCTCTGAAGCTGAAAACAAGTCTCTTCTGGGCTTGTCTGTTGAAACTGAAACTGTTCTCTTCTCTGCTTGTGTTACACTGGAAGAATCTACTATTGGTATTGTACATTTACTTATATATTATTATGTATATAAAGAAGTTAATGAATCCTACTGAATCGGTCATCTCTGTGTGTGCTTTCTGGATTTGATTTCTGCAATAAACTCTGACATCCTTGATTCTCTGAAAAAGAATGTTGTTATGTCTAATCTTCTATCTCACTATGAAATCCCCCCCTCCCAAATTCCCAGGCACTGAATATAGCAGCCTCGAAGCTTCCAAGTAAAAGATGGCTTCCAAAGCTGACACCATAATTCTTAGCATGCTGGTTATGGGATCATAAGACTGATTCTCTTTTTAACCTTAAAATAACAGAGGACATGTTTGATGCTCAAACCTGGCATTGCAGGATTTTATTTAGCCACCACCCTACAATGGGTCTTCTAGCTACACCCATCAGATTTCTTCTTGGAAAACCTAGATGAGACATCTACATTCCACAGATGGTCTTCATAAAGGAAAGTAAATTCTAATTCAATCTTAAGAAAAACAGGCTAACGATACAAACAGTTCAATAAGGGAACCAATTACCCAGAAGGGTAATTGAACTCATTTTTACAGGATGTATTCAAGCCCTAGCTATCTGTTATTAGAATATTTCCACCAGAAGCAAGTAGTTGAACTAATTAGCCTTTTATGATTCACAGTTCTTCAGCAGTATGAATGAATTCGATTTATATTTTATAACTCATGCCACATGTGTCTTCAAATCGGTGTTGACTCATGGCAACCAGCTGGACAAATCCCTGTGGTTTTCTTGGTGAGATTCTGGAAATGGTTTGCTACTGCTTTCTTTCTAGCATTGAGAGAGAGAAAAACTGGCCTCAGTTTACCCAGCTGGCTTTAAGCCTAAACCAGAACTAGAATGCACATTTTCCTAAATTCTATCCTGTTGCCTTAATCACTACATCAAACTGGCTCTCATCCACATCCACTTAATAGCAGAATTGGAAGGTACTTGGAGTTTCAGGTTCAAACAGAGTTACCTTGTAGATCATCTAATCCAACCCCCCACCCAAGCAGGAGTCCCTACACCATTTCTGACCAGATGGCAGTCCAATCTCTTCTTGAAATCCTCCAGTGATGAAGCTCCCACAGCTTCTGAAGGCAAGTTGTTCTATTGATTGATTGTTCACCTTATTTCTAGGTTGAATCTCTCATTGTTTAGTCTCCATCCATTATTCCTTGTCTGGCCTTTGGGTGCCTTGGAAAATAGCTTGACCCTCTTCTCTCTGTGGTAGCCCGTAAATATTGGAAAACTGTTATCATGTCTCCACTGGTCCTTCTCTTCACTAGACTAGCCATGCCCAGTTCCTGCAACTGTTCATTGTATGTTTTAGCCTCCAGTCCCCTAATCATCTTGGTTACTCTTCTCTGCACTCTTTCTAAAGTCTCAACATCTTTTTTATAGTGTGGTGACCAAAACTGGACCTTCTAGTCCAACCCCATGCTCAAACAGGATATACTATTTCAGACAAATGATTGTCCAATCTCTGCTTAAGAACCTCCAGTGAAGGAGCACCCACAACATCTGAAGGTAAGCCATTCTACTGAGCAATTGTTCTAACTTACCAATGTATTTACCACGGCAAAATAGTTTAATACTATTGCCAGAAGAAACACATAGAAATGCCCACGCAGTTGTGAGTAGTCAAGCTTGGCTCAAAGGCATCTTTATCTTTTTCTGATCAGCTTCTACAAAAATGAAACATTATCTTGTTGGGTTGTTATCATTAATAAACTGGGAACTGTTAAAAGAAAACAAATGGCATTTACGGTAGCATTTGAAAGCAACAATTGTTCCTCCAAATGATCAATTAAAAGAGGCATCAAGCCCTATTAGCAGCAAATTGACAATCTTTGTCAAAAAAACCCAAATGAACAAAAATGATACCTTTTTTTAAAAAAAAAAAAGGAAAGTAAGTGAGTTCAAATGGACTTACTTCTTGTTTATCAATATGCAGAGTTGAAGACCAGAAGAGGAGGAAGCTGATCCATAGGTCTCAATGGTCACACAGGAGATGTTTTTAATCAATGTATTGATTGATCAAATGTAGAGACCACCCATCAGAGCTGTGGTGGTGCAGTGGTTAGAATGGAGTACTGCAAGTTACTTCTGTTGACTACTGGCTGCCTGTAATTTGACAGTTCAAATCTCATCAGGCTCAAGATTAAGTCATCCCACCATCCTTCCGAGGTCTGTAAAATGAAGATCCAGATTGTTGGGGACAATATGCTGACTCTGTAAACTGCTTATAGAGGACTGTAAAGCACTGTGAAGCAATATATAAGTCTAAATGCTATTGCTATTCCTTTCTTCCTTCCCTTCCTTTCATGGTGCAGTGGTTAGAATGCGGTACTGCAGGCTACTTCTGCTTACTGCTGCAGTTTAGCAGTTCAAATCTCACCGGGTTCAAGGTTGACTCAGCCTTCCATTCTTCCATGGTGGGTGAAAATGAGGACCCAGATTGTTAGGGGAAAAACTCTGTAAACCGCTTAGAGAGAGCTGTAAAGCATTGTGAAGCAATATATAAGTCTAAGTACTATGGCTATCTCCCTTATAGAGTGACCCTTCTCTGTTTTATACAGACAATTAATAAACTGCAGAATCTAATTCAAACAGGATGAACAAAGGACTTCCAAGTACTATTTATGTTTGTTAGACATTCAAAAAATCACCCGGCCAAAGAACTTGAAAGCCACAGTAGCAAAACCCTCAGAACTAAGCAATCTATTTTTTTCCAAATAGCACCTCATTCTAAACAACAACAAATAAATAAAACAGGGGGGAAATAAGAATTTTTTTAAAAAAATTGTGTGTGTGTGTGTGTGTGTGTGTGTAAAAATTTCTTTAAAATCTTCCCTGAAAGCAAGGGCAGTTTTACAGATCCAGAATTATTATTATTATTCTTGGATTAAAATTGGAATGAGAGAAAAGAATTGGTGCCCCAGTTTTCAATATAATGCAGGTACCGGGCTTGGTTTCTGATATATAAAAAGTGCCAGCTATCAGCAATTTGGGAAATGCTGCTTTTGAGATAGTACAGGAGAGCAAATATAATCATTTTAGGTTGTCACAAAGGCAAGTAAAAAAATAGAAATGCATAAAATAGGCTGGTTTTTCCACCTATATATTAGTGAAGCTGCCAGATAGCACTGTCAATTCTCCGGGGCAGCATCACTGAAAGTCCTTCCAAAAGAAACATTATGGTTTTAACAATTTTATATAATACAGTGACCCTTCTAATATCATGGTAATTGTATGAAGATTATAGGAATTGATGTTAACAATGGCATCTAAGAGGAGAAATCAATTTTTCATTCCTGTGGAATGAGGGAATATTACAGGTACCTCGTAAACAAAATTATCTTTAAGTTTGAGTGTGTATAAGGAAAGAAAAGCAGTAGAAAAGAGCCATCTACTTTCTTATTCTTCAACTTTGAAAGGATACTGAACTTTCAAAAGGGGATAACAGGAAGCTAAACCAAGCACAGATGGTTTAAATTCTGTTGCAGAAAAGCTGACACTTGAAACTACTTTTCCCCCCCTTTTTGCTGAATCTTGTCTGCTTCCAAAATTAATAAAGTTACAGATGCACAAAGCATTTCAATGATTTTTTTACCTGATGTTATACTGTCCCTTGCTAATCCAAAGCTTCAGCTAGGTGTAGATTCGTATGTGGTACAGGGAGTCCTCAACTTACAATGCAGTTCATTTAGCAACAGGTTCAAAATTTCAATGGCATTGAAAAAGGTGATTTATGACCAGGGGTGGGCTTCAAAAATTTTAGCAAGGGGTTCTCTGCCCGGTTGCTGGATGGGTGTGGCCATGGTGGGCATGGCCTAGTCGGCCTCAGAGGTGGTAATTCAACAGGTTCTGACCAGTTCTGCAGAACCAGTAGTGGAAATTTTGAGTAGTTCAGAAAATCGGCAAATACCACCTCTGACTGGCCCCGCCCCCATCTATTCTCTGCCTCCCGAGTCCCAGCTGATTGGCTGGGTTTTCTTTTGTTGCCCTGCACAGGAGAACAGAGCTGGAAAGCAGGTTAGTCGGGTGGGGAGGGAGTGGGATTTTGCAGTAACCTTCTCCGGCAAGGGGGGGGGGAATGGAGATTTTACAGTATCCTTCCCCTGTCATGCCCACCAAGTCACGGCCATAGAACCGTTAGTAAAAAAAAAAAATGAATCCCACCACTGGTTGGCCTCCTGCAGCATGTCAGGGGGGGGGCGTTTTTGCCCTCCCTGAGCTCCAGCGGTTTTTGTTGAGCCTCCGGGAGGGTGAAAACAGCCTCCTCAAGCTCCGGAGGCTCTCTGGACGCCACAAACAGTCCCATTTCTGGCCTTCCCGAACTTCTGGGACGCTCATTTTTCACCCTCCATGAGCCTCCACAAGCGCCCTGCGCTTACCTGCATCCAAAATGGGCCACATGGGGACTTTTGGGAGGGATGGGGCGGAGTGGGTGGGGCCAGCCAGGAGTGGGATTTAGGGGTTCTCCAAATTGCACAGAATCTTAGCCAGGGGCTCTCCCGAACCCCTGCAAAACCCCAGCATCCCACCCCTGCTTATGACCATTTTTCACATTCATGATTGTTACAGCATCCCCAGGGTCACATGATCAAAATTCAGAAGCTTGGCAACTGGTTCATATTTATGATCGTTTTGGTGTCCCTGGGTCATGTGATCACTTTTTGTGACCTTCTGACGAGCAAAGTCAATGAGGAATCCAGATTCACTTAACAACCATGTTACTTACTTAACAACTGCAGTGATCCACTTAATAAAACTCACTTGACAAAGGTCTCGCTTAGCAACAGAAATTTTGGGCTCAGTTGTGGTCATAAGTCGAAGGCTACCTAGAGTATATATTTGCCACTTGGAGTTTATGCATTGGCAGCAATGATATTCAAGATGTTGGGGACCCTTTGGCTTAAAAAAATATAAGACCCAAGAAACTGTATAAAGTTATGTATGATGTGCAGAACATACCTGGTTTTCTTTTTGGGGGCTCCTGACTATATTTACCTGTAAACAATCTAAAGCTAAGCAGAGGTTTATACTGGATGGACAAGCATCTAGGAGAGGGAATTTGAAAAAAAAATATCTAAGAATAAAGAACTAGCAAGCAACTTCCATAATTACTGCCAAGAAAACTGCATGGATAGAATTAGCAGAACTTAAACTCAACGTGACATGCTGACTTGAGGTCATCCAATATTGGTCGAATACTTAGGATGGATAGAAGTCAAAACTTCATCCATCACACAGGGCATAGCTAAACTATGAAATCAGTATTCCCTAAGATGCTTTTTCAGAAGGCAAAACCTCCAAGTGGCCTCAATGACTCTCAGAAAGATTGCTAGTGACCAGATGATTGCATGGAATATAAATCCTTCCATCATCCACCATTCAGTCAGAACTGAAGAAACTTCTTAGATGGGAAATGAAATGTCTTCAAGAGAAAAAAAAACAAATCCAGTTGCCCTTTTAAAAGTACCTTTGGGACAACCATGACCTGGTTGACTGAGAATCTCCACACACATATGCAGATAACAGATAACAGATAATCAGGGATCTTGTAGGTTATCTAGTCCAACCCCCCACCCAAGCGGGAGACCCTACACCATTTCTGACAAATGGCAGTCCAAACTCTTCTTGAAAGTCTCAAGTGATGGCGCTCCCACAATTTCTGAGGGCAACTTCTGTTCCATGGGTTGATTGTTCTCACTGTCAGAAAATTTCTCCTTATTTCCAGGTTGAATCTCTCCTTGCTCAGTTTCCATCCATTATTCCTTGTCTGGCCTTCAGGTGCTTTAGAAAATAGCTTGGCCCCTTCATCCCTGTGGCAGTCCCTCAAATATTGGAAGACCGCTATCATGTCTCCCCTGGTCCTTCCCTTTACTAGACTAGCCATTCCCAGTTCCTGTAACCGTTCTTCATATGCCTTAGTCTCCAGTCCCCTAGTCATCCTGGTTGCTCTTCTCTGCACTTTTTCTAGAGTCTCAACATCTTTTTTATAATGTGGTGACCAAAACTGGATGCAGTACTCTAGGTGTGGTCTTACTAAGGATTTATAGAGTGGTATTAGTATCCCCCTTGATCTTGATTATATCCCTCTGTTAATACAATTTAGGATATGCAATCAGTAAGAATAAACTTGAAGCAATAAGCATTAGCTGTGTTGCTTTTAAAAGGAAATTGAACCAGTAGAGCAATATTGCAACATATATTAAATTATATTTCATGGGATGCCAGGGTCCTTCAAACAATTTGAAAGGTTTCAATGAGAATGGCAGAGAAAACCTAACCACAATTTCTTTCATTTTATCATTGTAAAAGGTTCTCGCTACAATTCATACCAAATAATGAAAGAAGCTGAAAAACCTCCTTTAACAAATCCAAAATTGGAGGAAAAAAAGCCTGTTTACATATTTGAGCTCATGAATGCAGATTTATACTTGATGGATGAAATGTATGGGGAAACAAATTTAAACAAAACATTGTTTATTCCAATACTCCTTTTGTTCCCCTATTTAAATAAAATAAAATAGACATAAGTCATTGTGATTATTTTTTTTTTAGCAAACAATTTTTTTTCCCTGGAGATGAAAAAAAATTGAGCAACACTATTGTATGTTACTTTCAATATAACATGAATAACATAAGAATTCCCCAATGGTAGGGAGCACTTACAATGGCTGTGTTGGGCCGATGTAGAATGAATTCTGCAGCTGAACACAAATTTCCTGTTTTAAATTGGTTATGGAGTTTTTAAATGTATTTGTATATCATATTTAAAAACTTTTTTCATTGTATTGTTGTAATCCTCCCTGAGTCATGTACAGGTAATCCTCAATTAGGACCATTTCTTTAGCAACCTTTCAAGTTATGACTGTACTGATAAATGTAACTTACAATTTTATGGGAGACCGCAAGCGAAGATTCTGTGGGACTCGGAGAGCCCCCAGTTACCTCAGAAAGACAAGTAACAAGGGAAAGCTCTTAATAGGCTTAATTGAACTTCTAGGCATTCAGCCAAGAGCATTTCACACCTCATAAAAGTGTTGCAAGCTAGATAAACAATCCACTCAGCACTTGCAAGGGAGAGCCATTGAGAAAATCAGATAACATAGCCTCCGAGTGGATTAATTCCCAAATAATAAGAATCATATAACTCACCAGAAACTCCATTAAGACTCCAAGATCCCTCTCCCAGTCACTGCTATTAAGCTTGGTTTCACCCAGTCTTCTATTTAAGTATTAAATGCACGAAATAATAAACAACTTTTTGGTATATATATATATATGGATCTTTGGTTATTCGGGTTTTCTCCCGTGTAAGAATGGAAGTATTTAGGCAACGTTTCGATGAAGTCTCATTCATCATCTTCAGGCTTCTGTCTTCAGCTCTGTGCTTCTCAGAGTGATGTGAGCTTGCAGCTGCTTCTTCCTTTTAACTGCTAGTGGGGTGTGAATTGATTGGGTGGGGGCTTGGCTGTGTTCTGATTGGTTGGGGGGTTGGCCATGTTCTGATTGGCTGGAGGTGTGTTCTGTTCAGGTGGGGGTTTGGTTGTGCTCAGGTTGGTCTTAGTTACTGGGGGATTTGAGCTGGTGAGCTGTGATCTTGCTGTTTGGCTTCGAGTTCGTGGTCGTGCTGCATCTTCATGGTGGGGGTCAGTTCGCTTCATGTATGGCTCAGAGGGGTTTGAAGTGGGTAGTGATGCAGCTGCAGTGCGGCTTCTGGTCTGTGGTCGTGTCTCATCTTCTGTGTGGGTGGGGTTCTGCTTTTTACGTGGAAGTGTGGTGGTGGCATCTTGTGTGGCCCTCGTGGGTGTGGGTCTGGTGTCATTCATCATGTTAGGTACTCGTCTGTTCATGAGGGCGGGTTTCCAAATGGCTGGTAAGCGGGAGGTGTCATCTCTTTTATTCATGCTGTGTGGGCGTTTTTCTATCTCTATGGCTTCTCTGATTATTCTGTTGTTGAAGTGTTCGGTTTTGGTGATAGTTCTGGTATTTTTAAAGTCAATCTCATGTCCTGTGGCTTTGAGGTGTTGGACCAGGGAAGAGGTCGGTTCTTCTTTTTTGATTGAGTTCTTATGTTCTTCAACGCGTGCACTTATTCTTCTGTTAGTTTGTCCAATGTATGTGGTGGAACAGGCGGTGCAAGGGATTTCGTATACTCCTTGGTTTTCTAACTCGATGTTGTCTTTAGGGTTTCTTAGGATGGTGGATATTTTTCTGTTTGTGCAGAATGCTGTTTTAATGTTGTGTTTTTGGAGGATCTTGCTGATTTTGTCTGTAGTGCCTTTTATATATGGGAGGAGGGCTTTGCCGTTCTCTTGTTCTCTGTCTTGGATTTTGGTTGGGGTTTCTTTTTGGATTAGGTGGGTAATCTTCTTTCTTTGGAATCCATTGGCTGTTAGTACGTTGGTGAGAGTGTTTAGTTAGGTTTTTAGGTGTTGTTCATCAGCTAAGCATTTTGTTCTGGAGATGAGTGTCTCAGCTACGGAATTGATCTGTGCTGGGTGGTGGTGTGAGAGTGCATGTAGATAGCGGTTTGTATGTGTATGTATGTATATATGTATGTGTGTGTGTGTGTGTGTGTGTGTGTGTGTATATATATATATATATATATATATATATATATATATATATATATATATATATATATATATATATATATATGTTTTCTTAAGTTTTCCGGTACTTACATGTATGGTGTTCGGCTTGGTTCGGGTATTTTCCCACGTCATTGTAGTTCTTTTAAAGAACTACATATATATATATATTTGTTTTCTGAGGTTTTCGCGGGTATTTGTATGTGGATCGTTGGTTATTCGGGTTTTCTCCCCCAACCAATGAGAACACACCCCCACCCAATAAGAACACAGCCAAGCCCCCACCCAGTCAAGTCGCACTCCCACTGGCAGTTAAAAGAAAAAACAGCTGCAAGCTCACATTACTCCAAGAAGCACAAAGCCGAAGACACAAGCCTGAAGATGACAAATGAGATTTCATCGAAACGTTGCCAAAATACTTCCAATTTTACGTGGGAGAAAACCCGAATAACCAAAGATCCATATATTCATATCCATATATTCTCACTCTGAGAAGCACAGAGCTGAAGACAGAAGCCTGAAGATGATGAATGAGACTTCATCGAAACGTTGCCTAGATACTTCCAATTATACGCGGGAGAAAACCCGAATAACCAAAGATCCACATATATATATATATATATATATATATATATATATATATATATATATATATATATATATATATATATACATATACATATACATATACATATACATATACATATACATACATACATACATACATACATACATACATACATACATATATATATATATTCTTAAGTTTTCATAGGTACTTATATATATGGCATTCAGCTTTGTTCAGGTATTTTCCCACGTCATAGTAGTTGTGCTTTTAAAGTTGTAGCGACGATTTGGCAGAATCTCATCTGCCATCATCAGGCTTCTGTATTGTGTTTGTCTGGGGCAAAGAGAGCAAAGCTGAATACGAAACGTCGCTACAACTTTAAAAGCACAACTACTATGACGTGGGAAAATACCCGAACAAAGCTGAATGCCCACTACACACACATACACACACACACACACACACACACACACACACACACACACACACATATAAAGACTGAACTATGCACCCTGACTAAAGTACTGACAGCCAACAGCTTCCACAAAAGCAAAATCACCGGCTTGATCCACAAAAACACACTGAGACATAATGGAAACCTAGAAGATGAACAGACCTTTGGAACAGCTGTCCTGCCCTACATAAGAGGTACTACAGACAAAATCAGTAAGATACTACACAGGCATCACATCAAGACTGCCTTCAAAACAGACAGAAAAATAGCAGCCATCCTTAGAAACTCCAAAGATAAAATTGACCTGGAAAACCAAGGCATATACGAAGTCCCCTGTGCATCATGCCCGGCCACATACATTGGACAGACCAATAGAAGAATTTGTACCCGCTTGGATGAACACAAAAATGCAGTAAAAAAGCTGGAACACACTTCCTCACTAGTCCAACACATGAAAGCCACAGGTCATAGCATCAACTTCAATGGCACCAAAACCCTAGCCACTATAGAAAAACCCAGCCACAGAATCATCAGAGAAGCCATAGAGATTGAAAAAAGACCTGAAAGAATGAATAGAAGAGATGATTCCACCAGACTGTCAATTATTTGGAAGCCTGCACTCACCAACAAAAAAATCTCCACACCACTAGCCAGGCAAACACCTGGGCACAAACAGATCCCCCCTGATACCTCCAGCTCAAACACACCCCAACCAGGCACCCAGATGAAACCTAGCTTCCTAATAAATGATAGCTGTCCATTTACTCGGAGCCAAGCTGCACTAAAGGCCTCCAATACAGGAACACAATGTTGCCAGCCAATCAAGACACAAAAAGAGCCACAAAACAGACAGAAGATATTAGAAACACCAATTAAGCAGAACACAGCAAATTCCAAGACCAATAAACACGGACCAAGACTCCCAACCAATCAGGATGAAGAAAAAACCATTCTGGCACAGCAATAGGCTGACCCAAATTTAAAACTGAAACAAATGTAAAAGTCTGACCCAGAGAGGAACACAATACAGAAGCCTGATGATGGCAGATGAGATTCTGCCGAAACGTTGCTACAACTTTAAAAGCACAACTATAATGACGTGGGAAAATACCCGAACAAAGCTGAATGCCATACATACATACATACGTACGTATGTATGTATGTATGTATGTATATGTATGTATGTATGTATGTATGTGTGTATATATATATGTATGTATGTATGTGTATGTGTATGTGTATGTGTATGTGTATGTATGTATGTGTGTGTGTGTGTGTATATATATATATATATATATGTGTGTGTGTGTGTGTGTGTGTGTGTGTATGTATGTGTATGTATATATGTGTGTATATATGTATGTATATATACATATATGTATATATGTATGTATGTATGTATGTATGTATGTTATTCAGTTTTGTTCGGGTATTTTCCCATGTCATTATAGTTGTGCTTTTAAAGTTGTAGCAACGTTTCAGCAGAATCTCATCTGCACAAAGCCGGAGACACAAGCCTGAAGATGATGAATGAGACTTCCAATTTTATGCGGGAGAAAACCCGAATAACCAAAGATCCACATACAAATACCTGCGAAAACCTCAGAAAGCACACACAGATTTTCACGGGTACAGGTATGCAGGTCTTGGTGTGTTCGGGTCATGCCCACCCAGCCACACCCATAGGGCAGAGAGCCCCTTGCTAAAAAATTTGAAGCGCACCCCTGTCTCTATGGTTATGTGATACCAGTTCAGGCATCTGGCAATCAGCATGTTATTTATGATGGTTGTCCATCCCAGAGACAAGTGATTGCCATTTTCTAAGACAGCAGCTGACAAGCAAAGTCAATGGGGGAACCTGGATTCATTTAATGATTGTGACTGGTGTCTCACTTAACAACTGCATCACTTAGCAACATCAGTTTTGGTTCCAACTGTGGCTGTAAGTTGAAGATAAGATTGGTGGCCATACAAATCAAATAAATAACAATAACAGCCCTCAATAGCAATTGCTTGTGAACATGGACAAAAGGGTCTTGATTCTTACACACTTATGGTAATATACAACTGAACCAAATAGTCTTTTTACTGGGTCTCATGGGTCTCTTATTATTAACTTTAGTTCCTATAGGTGGGTGGATTTTAGTTTCTATAGGTGAGTCATTTCAGCAGCAACAATAGCAATAGCATTTAGACTTATATGCCACTTCATAGTGTTTTACAGTCCTCTCTAAGCAGTTTTACAGAGTCAGCCTCTTGCCCCCAACAATCTGGGTCCTCATTTTACCGACAGAGGGATGGAAGGCTGAGTCAACCTTGGGCCGGTCAGGATCGAATTGCTGCCAGTTGGCAGAGTTAGCCTACAAAATTGCATTCTAACCACTGCACCTCCACGGCTCTTATAATTATCATTCTAAAGTAGCCATAATTGCTCGCAGAGGCAGCGCATAATTTTTTTTAGCTTCCATAAAAAGAATGCATGAATATCAGAGGTTGTGCGTTATTAAGAAATAGCAGAAGAGGGATGTAAGGATCAGAGCAATGTCCAAACAAAACAATTGTTCCTGCTCTTCCTTTGTTTGCGTGTGGTCTGTCCATGTGCTGAAATGAAGACATCAGCAAATTGCTGGTCTAGAATCGTAAAATCCAACTGTTCCCTTAGCAGTGCATTTTCTAATAAATGCAGTAAAAATGTTGTCTGATTCCTTTTTTAGTTACTCCTCTTTTAAATTCAAGTTATATCGTTTGACTCTCCGAAGCCTCACAATTGTGAGTCCTCCAGGACAAAATGCCCATTTGGAAAGAGACTATGCACCAAACTTACTCTGAAATGAAACAATGGAGATTCAGGATGCACCATTTTGACCCCTTCTATATGTCAAGTGCAGTGCTAATTCTCTTACTTTTCTAACTCTAAATGGTGCGTGACCCATTTTTTTCTGGAACAAAGCTCAGGATGGTAATCAGAAGTGTTCAGCAGTTTTTTGTTGCATTTCCAGAGTGCAATTAACCTGCTTGACAAGGAAGAAATGCCAATTAACGTCCTTCAGATCTACTGAGCCTCACTCTCTTAATGCTTCAACATTATTTGTCTTGCATGGTATTTTTCATCCCTTTATACTCATACAAATAAGGTTAGTATTTTCCCTGCCCATCCACCAGTCATACCCTTCATTATCAGGACTTAGGTTGGATGGGAAAAGATACAGAACAGAACAGAATAGAACAACACAGTTGGAAGGGACCTTGGAGGTCTTCTAATCCAACCCGCTGCTCAGTCAGGAAGCCCTCTACCATTTCAGATGAATGATTGTCCAATCTCTTCTTAAAAACTTCCAGTGTTGGAGCACTCACAACTTTTGAAGGCAAGTCATTCCACTAATTAATTGTTCTAACTGTCAGGAAATTTCTCGTTAGTTCTAGGTTGCTTCTCTCCTGCATTAGCTTCAAACCATTGCTTCTTGTCCAATCTCTTCTTTAAAACTTAGAGCATCAAAACTTGGAGGATTTGCAACTTCTGGAGGTAAATTGTTACTTCTGAAGGCAAATTGTTTCCTTATTTCAATTGAAGGTCAACATTATTTCTCTCCCAGATGTTCTTTCGAAGAAGTTAACCCTGCCCAATGCTCAATATTTCTTTCCAAATACAATCCTGTATTGTCTGAACTTGCTGGTTACACATATTTTTTTTTTTTGGGGGGGGATAAGCCACATAGATGGCTGTGAGAGTTGGACCTTGAGGAAGGCTGAGCACTGAAAAATGGATGCTTTCGAATTGTGCTGCTGGAAAAGACTGTTGAGAGTCCCCTGGACTGCAAGGAGATCCAATCAGTGGATCCTAAAGGAAATCAACCCTGACTGTTGTTGGACAGGCAGATACTGAAGCTGAAGCTCAAATACTTTGGCCATCTAATGAGAAGAGAAGACTCGTTGGAGAAGACCCTGATGTTGGGAAAGATGGAAGGAAAAAGGAGAAAGGGACGGTAGAGGATGAGATAGTTATATAGTGTCATCGATGCAAAGAACATGAATTTGGACAAACTCCCGGAAGACAGTGGAGGACAGGAGAACCTGGCGTGCTATGGTCCATGAGGTCACAAAGACTCAGGCACTATTTAGCAGCTGAACAACAACAACAGATCTCATGTGGAAGGGGGCAGAAAGCAATTTTTGCATGTTAATTATTACAGAAGAAAACTATCTGGTTCCCTACACTACAATAGAAATTTCCTAAATCCAGTACAATTTTTGTCATATGTTTACCTCCTTTAACAAAATCGAAGGGTTTAGGGAGGAGCCAAACCTGCCAGTATTGGTCCAGAAACATGTCTATTTTAATATGGAACACAATCTATCAGGAAGCTGCCACTGTAAGCACTGTGGAATTAAGTGGGAACCTTTCAAGAGATGTTATGTTTTCCCATGGCATTATTTCATGTCAGCAGTGATTGTAGATGTTCCCAGTCAATTCTAACAATGACTTTGGACTGGTTTTGTTTTTGGCTTCCTTCTTTTTAACATGTTTAATAGCATCCACTCCGCTGACATCTCTCCTGTGCGAAATATTTTTTTAAAAAGCCGTATTGCATGCTTTGCAATCTATCTGGCATTTGTCCAAAGCTGCTTGGTATACTGTTATTCATGTTTTATGTCAAAGGGTTGAGATAGAAAGATGCATCCCAAAGATGAATAAAAAGTTACGTGGTTTCCTGAAAGTTATGGGGTTGTTAATATTAACATATGGGGTTGTTACACTAGCCAGGAGACAACAATGCTATTGCAGATTAATAGTTTGGCTTGCCAAGCTACCCACTCTGTTATAGGATATGCTTGCATGCTTTCCAGGGGTGAGCTGGCTTTGCACCAGAGAGAAGGATAAGTGACTCTTCCTGCTGCATCACACAAGCCCCCCTCTCTTCCTGGAGCTGCCTCACAAGTGGGTGCCACAACCAGGAAAGTTTGGAGCCATTAGTAATCTGACTGCCTGCACAGGGCAACCAGCTTGTATCTCCACTGAAGCGGTACTTAATCTATCTACTGGCATAGAACATGTTTTCAAACTGTTAAGTGGACAGAAGCTGTGGCAAGTGATGGGAACTCACCCTGTCACACAGTGCATGGGCTCGAACCGCTGGAGCTGAGACCATATCCAGCATTGTTAAACCACTGAACCTCTGCTGATCAGGAACCCAACAATTCTAATGACAGCCTTGGAAAGTTGTCAGGGACATTGGAAACACCCAATGTCCCTGAGGTACCCCCTGCTGTCCTTCTCTGTATATTGAAGTAAATGACTTAGCAAGCATATAAATATGAGTATGTTCAGGGTTTCTTCTTCCTTTGAGTCAAAAACTTCAATATCTTTAGGCAGCTGAATAAATGCATATAGCTTATCGAGGCATATACCTGGAATCTGTCTTTATTTCTACTAAGCCACCCCTGAGATAGGCAAAACACCTCTTAATTCTGGGGTGTGTTTTATGCAGGGATCCCCAACCTTTTCGGCCTGCCCGGTGGCATCAGCTGACGCCGCCATCTTTTTGACGAAAAAGTGCTTCCGTGACCTCACTGGAAGCACTTTTTCATCAAAAGTGGCGCCAGCGCCGTCGATGGCTTTTGGGTAGAAATGGCTTTCTACCCGGAAAAGCTCACAGGAAGCGAGGTCGCCATCTTTTTGATGAAAAGTGCTTCCGGTGAGCTTTCTACCCGGAAAAGCTCACCGGAAGCACTTTTACCAAAAAGATGATGGCGCCCAGCAACCAGCGGCCCGGTAAGAGTTGTTCCGGGACCAGTATCGGTCCGGACTGGCGGTTGGGGACCCCTGGTTTTATGGATTGGGGAGAGGAATGAGTGAACTAATTGCAACCTCAACATTTTTTTTGCAACTGGATTTTCAAAATCTTTCGAAGATTACAATTTGTTTCATAAGCATTGCTGGAGCATTATTGATTTACATACATACATACATACATACATACATACATACATACATACATACATACATATTATTTCTAGACTGCCCATCTTTTTTAAGGAGGGTCTCTATAGAAAGACCTTTCACACGGGATCTCCTTACTGCATTGAGGAATTAAGATGTGGTTGCTGCAAATTGTTCAAACACATTAATTTTCGTGCTATTGGAGCATAAAAATACTTGTACTCCTGAGTCAAGTTCAAGTCCTGGTGACTCCATAGCTACAGAAAATCTTCACTAAATGACCAATCATTCAGCAACTCTTTGTACTGAAAGGGAGAAGAATGGATGGTGTGCGTTGAATTCAGTTCTAAAAATGGCGTGGTTTGGGGTGAGAACGCCCACAGTTGTTGTCAGTGGTGGGCTGCAACTGGTTTAACAACTGGTTTTGTGAGTGTGCGCACAGCATTCAAAATACACCCATTTCAAAGTCTACAGCTTACCTTCTAGGGAAGCCGTGGTAAGTAAAACAGCTAAGGTGTGGAAATCTACTGTGCTGTGCAAAGCAGCTGAGCTGAAATATGTGGAAATATAGGACAGGATGTGGCGGGGGTAGGTGGACAGAGACAGCTGATCATCGGAACTACAGGTTCACTAGCACCAGTCCAATCTGGCAGCACCCCACTGACAATAACTATGGGCATTCTCTCCATCTGCCCCAAACCGCCCCATTTTTACAACTGAATTCAGCACACACCATCAATTTTTCTCTGTTTCAGTACAAAATGGAATAAAAATGCTCACAGCTCACCTGTAATGCTTCATCCTGGCTTGTATTCCTATTAAAAGTCATGCCTGCTTAGCTGAATAGTGTATGGAGATGAATGGAAACCTTAACATGGGCAGAGTTATGTATGTGTTTAACTAATTGCAGGATAAGGACCATAGAGAGCAGCTGAATTGCTTGTAAGGAAATTGAAAACATATTCTTTCAATTTAACCAAGGCTGCCTAGAGTAAATTGTATGACTATGCTCCAGAGGCATTAAATAAGGACTCTGACTTGCTGCTGTTTTAAAATGCTATTTATATCCCCATTGTATGTAGTCTGCAGCTATAATTATTTCCTTAATGCATTATTTTATTGCAGAACTACTACAGCAATGATTATAAGGTATCGGAGAGTGTAGCTGGTTGTAGTGTTAATAGCGCTCATAAATCTACCCGAACATTTATTTTCTCTGATGGCCCAGAATTCTTATTTTGCTTTTCCACATTTTTGCCATCAAGCCAAGTCATCATCTCTAAATTTGATTGTAAATTAAACATTCTGTCCACAGCAAGGTAAATGCCCTTCTGGAGGCAATCTGGCAAATTAATAGTGACATCTTGCGTCTGAGGAGTGGGTGGATATTTTCACAAGTTATTAAAGAAAAGCATCCATGCACACTGGCACTTAAGTAGCTGTTGCAACACAGGGAGGAGCACACAGTTGATTGTATCAGGTTCCGTTCAGGCAGAATCAGAGTGTGAAATCTGACTGTGTGTGAACCAGCAGCAGACACTGTTTCCCCCCCCCCCCCCCAGGCTGTGGAGATCCAAAATCCTCCCCCCGCAGCCTAAGATCCTTCTACAAAAATATAGCAGCAGACTGCCAATTTATGACACTTCAATTTTTCACTTTAAAGAAAGCAGTAAAATATGGGTGTTAAACCTCCAACAGGTTAACTCAGGGGTGTCAAACTGGCAGCCCACGTAGACCACAATCACCCCAGGTCCGCGGAAGGAAAGAATGTTGTGATCAGTGGTGGGATTCAAAATTTTTTACTACTGGCTCTGTTGGCGTGGCTTGGTAGGCGTGGTGTGGCTTTCTGGGTGTGGCTTTGTGGGCGCGGCAAGGGAAGGAAAAATCCCCATTCCCTCCCCCTTTGTGGGTGTGGCAGGGGAAGCAAAATCCCCATTCCCTCCCCTCCCCACCCCACTAACCTGCTTTCCAGCTCTGTTCTCTTGTGCAGGGCAACAAAAGAAAACCCAGCTGATCCGCTGGGACTTGGGAGGCAGAGAATAGATGGGGGTGGGGCCAGTCAGAGGTGGTATTTGCCGGTTCTCCAAACTACTCAAAATTTCTGCTACCGGTTCTCCACAACTGGTGAGAACCTGCTGAATACCACCTCTGGTTGTGATACATCATGTGACGGCAATGTGATGCAGTGAGTTTGACAGCCATGGGTTAACCTCCCTGTTTTGCAAAAGGAGGAATGGGATAAAAAGACTCCCTGAAAATAGATCTCCTTGAAAAATGAGACAACAATATATTTAAAGGGAAGAGCACCCTATTGATGTAACTACATCTTTTACTACCTGAACAAATATTTATGTATTTAAAATGTTTATATAGCTGCCTATCATCTAACCAATTCTGGGCAGTTCCCAATCAGAGAGTTAAAGAACTGTGTGGCCTTTTCCTATTTTTTTTTTTTTTTAAAAAAACAATAGTTGTGATAGAGAAAAATACACTTGCTTAATGTAAACCATATTAATCCCCACAATATAAAAAAGATGTTGATCCTCTGGGAAGAGTGCAGAGAAGAGCAACAAGAATGATAAGGGGGCTGGAGGCTAACACACAGGAAAAACAGTTGCAGGAATGGGGTATCTTTAGTGAAAAAAAAGGACATGATAACAGTGTTCCAATATTTGAGGGGCTGCCACAAACACAAGGGGTCAAACTATTTTGCAAAGCATAAAAAAGCAAGACAAAAAAGAATGGATGGAAACTAACCAGAAATGGTATTCAGCAGGTTCTGACCGGTTCTGGAGAACCGGTAGCAAAAAATTTGAGTAGTTTGGAGAACCAGCAAATACCACCTCTGATTGAAGATTTTATAGTATCCTTCCCCTGCCCACCAAGCCACACCCACAGAACTGGTAGTAAAAAAAAATTGAATGCCACCAATGAAACTAACCAAGGAGAGAAGCAACCTGGAACTAAGGAGAAAATGACTAATGGTTAGAGCAATCTACCAATGGCTTACCTTTAGAAGTTGTGGGTGCTCCATCACCAGAGGCTTTCAAAAAGAGACTGGACAACCATTTGTTGAGCAGGGGAACAAGAAGACACCTCTAAGGTCCCTTACAACTCCATTATTCTAGGTTCTATTTCCTATGTCTTATGAGTAGAAAGCTTAGCCTCCTAAAAGCCCAGTGAGCAATTCAATGATCCCACTACCTTTAGCTAGCAAAATTATTAAGGGTACAATTATTTTTAATACATGCATACTAAACTGCAAGACAAGGTGGTTGCCACCTCTTTTGAGATAGCAAAGAACGAAGAGAAGGGTTTTTTTCTTAATTCTATTCTGTTAGAAATTATGTTTATCTATAGCACTGCAGAGCAAACAACAAGTACAGTCACCATGTGCTTTGCTGCTTAACTATTTAACTGTAACAGGAAACAGAAAACACTACTTAGAACAAAAGACCATAGAGTATATACCATAGATCCAAACTTGTAAACATTGCCATCCACTGGCTGAATACTGCAGTTGTTGCATGAAAATACATTCCAACAATGAATTCCAACACATGCTGTATTAAATTGTTCTTAAAATCCATTCATCTGCTCATCAACATCCAAAGTCTTACTCATAAGCTTGGGAATTAAAACTGTTTCTGTCACTTGTGAATCATTTACTAGCTGTAATCTACCAGTTAAACCAGGGCTAGATAGTGTGAGATCTTTAGAAGAGTATAGGACTACAGCTCCCTTGGTCCCTCTGTTTTGGTAATGGGAATTGGCTACTATCTGTTGGAGTTCAGCAATAATTTAAGATTGAGACTTTGGCCTTGATTGATTCCTACTCAAGGAATAGGTGGCAGTCATGCTTAGAAGAGCCTTTGCACAACTTCGTGATATGCACCAATTGCGCCCGTTTCTTGATCATGAGGTCCTGGGCCCAGTCACTCATATCCTGGTCATCTTGTGTTTGGATTATTGCAATTCACTCTACATGGGGCTACTCCCCACCTTTTAAAAAAAACATTGTTTATTATTTTATCATAAAAATAAAGTACAAAACAGTAAAACAAAACGACAAAGTAAAACAAGACAAAAGCATACATTCAACCTAACAACAACAAAAAAGAAAAAAAATACTGTGCAAAAAAAGAGAAAAAAGTGATCAATTAAATTTTACATGTAAGATCCATCCTGCCTGGATGCTGAAAGAAAAGAAAAAGCAGTAAATTTTCCTCCCCTTTTACAAAGATAGATAAAAGATAGATGAGAGATGAGAGATAGATAGATAGATAGATAGATAGATAGATAGATAGATAGATAGATAGATAGATAGATAGATAGATGAAAGAAGAAAAGCAGTCAACAGGCTGAACTAATTATTACACTAATCTTCAAATCTCCCTGTTAGCCATCTGTTATTGTATTCTAGTCCATTATCTCTAATCAAAGCAGTTAATGTTGCCATCTCTGCTAATTCAGTCAATTTCCAAATCCATTCTTCAACAGTCGACATCCTTTTTTCTTTCCAGTGTTTGGCAAGTACAATTCTCACAGCCATCACCGTTTTCATTTTCATTCATTTTTCTTATGCAAAAAATATAATAGTGAACAGTGCACCTGAGTCTGACATGACATTAAGATGGAAGTGGCTAAGCTGATTTCAAGCCATCGCAAATAAAGGGGATTAATTGTACAAAGGCATGAATAGATCACCTAATATCAATATGCTGTGGTGGCCTTTAGTTTTACCAGGGGAATTAAGTGGGTGATTAAGGAGTTAAGCAGGATAGAGAAGCATTTAGTGTCAGCAATCCCCTGAATCTGACTCCATATAAGTTTCCAGGTCGTGCCACGCCTGCCTGTCATGCAAACACAATAAGAATTACTCAATTTAACATCATTTCAGTTCTAAATGAATCCATTTACTAAATCCTGAATAAATACATTATAACTGCTGCTTTGGTCAAACAGAGAAAAATAGCCATCTTCTAACGACTCCCCTGTGGATTTAATGCCCATTCTATCTGCTAGAATTAATGACTCCAGCACCATGAAAATTTATTTAATGGATAATAGTTATTTAAATGTGCCAAGTCTTTGTAGAGCAAATAAGCCTTTTCTTTTCCTTTCCTTTCTTTTCTTTTGTTTCTCTTTTCGTTTCTTTATTTTCCTTACCTTTCCTTTTCCTTTTCCTTCACTTTCCTTCCCTTCCTTTCCTTTTCTTTCCAATCAATTTGTATGTCTAGAAAGAGGTTTCAAAGAAGTTGGTGCCATGTATGATATTTGCATTGTCGGCCCTGTTAATTATATGTGATCTTGTCAGGTGCAAGCAGGATCACCGGAGGGTAAACTCAAATAGATATTTTATTGCTGATTGCCTTTGTTACAAGAATCTCACCAGACTGTCTGCCTTCCCTTGGGAAAGAAGAAGATCAAGGCCTGAGATGTTTCCTTCCCGAATGGAGTCTAAACTGGAATGTCTCTTTACTCTCCCTAGAGGGTCTTCACCTGGTCTTTCCAGCTGGTGGTTTTCTAATGCAGCATTCAAGTTTGTTGTTGGAACAGACTTGGCAGAGAGTCTCATCCATCTTTCCTTTTCCAAGTGTTCAGTAAGAATTGTAGTCAGAACAGCAGCATCCCTCAGAAAGAGGTTAAGAAGGAGCAGGCACAAGGTCAAAAAAGTCAAGACAGTGGGCGTGACTGCGCAACCAAAGCTCTGCCCCCCTTTTTAATAGGCATTTGTGAGACACACATAAAGTGACAGGGCATCGGGTGCAAATAAAAATACACATTATTTCCATAGCAAGGAAGATAAAGCAGGAATGGTTACATTGATTACTTTATTTAAAGAGGAAAATATGCTCTTATTTGGATATCACTTCTGGAATTTGTGCTTGGGAAGAAAAAAAATTGAAATTTTGATCTTCGTTTTGCTGATTAGAAAAAATTGATGTTATATGAATGGCTAGTTATATATTAATGTGTAAAAAGCAAAAAGTTGAGGTTGGAATGTGTTTAATCTTATACTGTGCTAGGAAAAGATGGAAGTCAATGCCCCATTTTATTTTCTTTTCTTTTCTTTTCTTTTCTTTTGTCTTCCCCCTTGTATGTCACACCCCCTTTCCCCCATTCCCTTTCTCTCCCTTAATTTCCTATTGTCTTTTCTTTGTTGTATTTTATGGAATAAAACAGAAAAAATGGTAAAATTATAAATAAAAACCAACATAAACCACACTGCAGCAATTAACAAGACAGGGCAGGAGAAGGAGTTGCAGACTTCCAAATGATAACAAAACACACACAGAACCCAGATAAGCCTTGACAAACAGAGATAATGCAGGCTTTGCTTCCAGCAACTTTGCTGTGCATAGTTTGCCTTTTTAAACAGTTTTCCCAGCTGCAGCTGATGAAGGGTATCAGGGCCCTTTCCTCCCCCATAAGCCATGTAACTCATGTTGTTCCCTTCTCCATTCCTCCCTGAGTGCCCTAGGATGGAGAGGGGATGGCCCTGGTCTTCCTCTGAATGCCCAACCGGACTGTGCCCTTCGCCAGTTTCTTCCACAGCCACCAGAGCCACACTCCTACTCCCCGTCAGCTGCTCAACCTCCCCCTCAGAATCAGATTCCAAAAGGGGCATGACAGGTGGGAGAGAGGGAGGGAGGGAGGGAAGAAAGTTCTTCTAGCTTTCATTAAGTCACGTAGTTTCTTGAACAGCAGGTTGTTTTTTTTCCATCTTGAATATATTCTGCAATAACCTGGACATGGAAAGAAGCTAGTCTGCAAACAGACCATAAAATTATCTGGTTCATTAAAAGTAGAGAAAGCTCAGAAAACATTTTGGGATAATTCATGTGTTTGTGTAATTCTCATCTACCCATTTGGTTGGTGGGATTTTTTTTTTTCACTATGTATTTTTAAAATCAAGACATATATTGAGGACTTACAAATTCCTGCTTAGAAAATGCTTGAGCTTTGCAGCTTTACACTTCAGAAAAGGGGAGCAGAACTGGCATTGTTCCAAAAACGAATGAGCATTTTTTTTTTTTACTACCCACAACGTTTCTGACAATGGGAAGAAGGGATTTTTTAAAAATAAAAAAATGGGAGGAACAGAAATACACAGTACACATCATTTTTCAACCCCCTTATCTTTTCTAGGGTTTGATAAAATTTGATGATGAATTATTTGTGTTAGCCCTGAGTGGCACTGTACCTTCAGGTTTTGTCTTAAACCAGCTCCTTATTGAAACCTCTTATTTTCTTTAACAATTTTTCTTTATTAGAAAAAATGACAGAGAAATAACCAATAATTTTAAAAGCCTGAAAGCAAAAGAACAAATATGCTATCTGTGGGTGGTGCTGAGATTGTCAGGAAGGAAAGAAACTCAGCCTAATTAAATTATGTGCTTATTGTTTCCACTATGATCTCTGACTTCTGTCACATTTACAGCCTTCCTACAAAATTGTGCAGCCGAATTATATCACTGCACCTGGCAGGAGTCAGAAATCTCTTACTGAGTAAAGAATTTGAAAGGCAAAATTGCCATGCAACCAGTTTCAAGCCAGTTTAAGCAAAAGCATCCAATAAGTACAGTGAAATTACCTAACCCATGCAAGAAGAAGAGGTTAGACAAACCTGTGTTTTTCAGACACACAAAATCGGTCTTTGCATGTTTGTCAGGGAGACTGAAATTATATCATCGCCCATTTGAAAAGTTGTCGCTATCTGAGGTTGGTTTGATTGGTTCTACAGTGTGGGATCCTTGGTGCTGTCTGAGTTTGATTGTTTTCTGGCAGACATTTCGTTACCCAGCTAGGTAACCTTATCAGTGCTAGAAGGGAGTGGGGTTTCTAACACTCATGATGTTAATGAAATGTTTGCAACAAAACAACCAAGCTCAGAGAGCATCAAGGACCCCACAATTCAACTCTGAGCTACAAATGGTCTCTTCTATTGCTTATTCAGTTTATGCTAAAGGTGCTTTTTCAAGACGCAACTGGACTTTCTTTGAAAAGTGAGGTACTAATACCACTTTATAAATCCTTAGTAAGACCACACCTAGAGTACTGCATCCAGTTTTGATCACCACACTACAATAAAGATGTTGAGACTTTAGAAAAAGTGCAGAGAAGAGCAACCAGGATGATTAGGGGACTGGAGACTAAGGCATATGAAGAACGGTTGCAGGAACTGGGCATGGCTAGTCTAGTGAAGAGAAGGACCAGGGTAGACAGGATAGCAGTGACCCAATATTTGAGGGGCTGCCACAGAGAGGAAGGGGTCAAGCTGTTATTCAAGGCACCCAAAGGCCAGACAAGGAATAATGGATGGAAACTGAACAAGGAGAGATTTAACCTGGAAATAAGGAGAAACTTTCTGACAGTGAGAATAATCAACCAGTGGAACAGCTGCCCTCAGAAGTTGTGGGAGCGCCATCACTTGAGACGTTCAAGAAGAGATTGGACTCCCATTTGTCAGAAATAGTGTAGGGTCTCCCACTTGGGCAGGGGGGCTGGACTAGATGACCTATAAGGTCCCTTCCAACTCTGATTATCTGTTATCTGAAAACATTTCAAACTGTTTTTCTTTCAAGACGTTTCACTTCTCATCCAAGAAGTTTCTTCAGCTCTGACTGGACAGCAGGGAATGGAAGGATTTATATTCCTTGCAGACAGCTGGTTCTTTATATTCTTAAAAATAAAAAAAGAATGCAATCAGGAAAGTTCAGAGCCATCAGGAATCTGACTGCCTTCTTAGAGCACCAGTCCTTCTCCCGTCTGACATGAAACCTATCTATCTACTGGCATGCATGGAACATGCTTTTGAACTGTTAGGTCAGGGGTGTCAAACTCAAGGCCCAAGGCCCAGATGGGGTGCTCACGGGGTGCTTAGATCTAGCCCATGGGGCCGCCCTTGAAACAGCAAAGCACCAGCCCACAGTGTTTCTGCCAGTGAAAACAGAGCTTGGGAGGGTCGCACACAGCCCTCCAGAGCTCCATTTTTGCTGGCAGAGGGTTGCAGGAGGCCACGGCAGCCAAAAACAGGGCTTGGGAGCCTGTTTTCACTGGCAGAGCGTTCAGGCCACTACAGGCGCCCTGACATGAGTGACATCAAGCTGGTCATGCCCAACCTTGGCCCCATTGGGCCCCCAAGGTCAAACACAACCCTGGTGCATCCCTCAGTGAAATCGAGTTTGACGCCCCTGTGCTAGGTAGACAAGAACCTGAGGCAACTGACCAAAGCCCACTGTGCCACACAATGCTAGAATTCAAATCCAGGTCAAGACCATCTCCAGCGTCATTGAGCCACTGAGCCACTGCGCCTCACTGGCGTAAGCAGTAAATGAACTGCTTCAGTCGTGCATATACTTTGCATGAGTATGGCCTGTTTTAACCATTGTAGGATCTATGCGTTAACCAATTGTTCTTCTACAACAACAGAAATTGCAAGAAAGCAAATGGCTTTAAACAAGGAACCCAAGGCACTCAAAATGAAAATAGAGAGGAGAGAGAGAGAGAGAAGTAGAAAATCAATTAGATCTCTGTGTTTCCTTATTGTAGTGCATGATATTCAGCCCATATGGATGCTAAAAATAATTAAAGGAAAAAGTATGGTGTTGGGCTACAAAATGGATTGCCTTTTCCTGTTATAGTGCTATTTTTTGTCACACAGAACTTGTACATACATTCCAGAGGTGGTATTCAAGAAGTTCTGACCAGTTCTGGAGAACCACCAGCAGAAAATTTGAGTAGTTCAGCTTCTGACCTCACTTTTATTTGTAACAAAAAGTCTTTGAGCTTAAGCTAGGTGACTGCAATGCCATGCCTGGCTTATATGTATGCTCTCCTGCCCTGAACAAAGACCAGATTAGGAAATGTGTATATAAATCCAGTATGCATATAAACACTATGGATAAAAATGTGTGTATAAACATAAGGTGTGAACTTTATTTTTATTATTGTTTCGTAGTTATTAATAGTATTAGTATAAAGTTTTGGTTCATATTTATCAGTAGTTCCTGGATCCTAGCTAATATGATCTACAAGCCTTTGGATCAATTCAATTCTGTACATATATCTAACTCAGCAGTACTCTGAGTAGACGATTACAGCCAGGATGTGCAGTTTGATTGATTATGTGCCATCCAGTAGACAGAATCTATCCAGGATGATCTATCCATAACCTGGTCTTTCAAGTCTCCTAATGATTTACTCATTGTGGCTGTAATTGAGTTCATCCACTGTACTCTTGGTCATCCTCTTCTTCTTACCTTCCACCTTTTCCAGCATTTTAGATTTCTCAAGAGAATCATGTTCTCTAGCTATCTGTAATTTGAAGTATACCTGTATTTTGGGTGTGTGTGTGTGTGTGTGTCTGCCCCATCTCTCATAGATACACCCTAATGGTCTCACTAACGAGATGATGCATTATATTCAATGAAATATCAGTTGCTATGTCCATTCATCTGCATATTCTAATTTGCATAAGTCTATAAGTGAGACAGTAACTTCTCTATTTTGCTCCCAATGATGTCAATAAACCAATTTGTGCTTCAGTGTAATATGTCTTACTCCCCAGTTCAAATGTACCTCTAAAATATCCTGCTATACTGGCCATTGTAGAATACTGCATGAACCCAGCCAAATATGGTTTATTCATGCACCATGTTCAGATAAACCCTGGCTGAGCATGGCAACAGCAATATCATTTAGACTTATGTACCACTTCATAGTATTTTACAGCACTCTCTAAGCAGTTTACAGAGTCCGCATATTGTCCACAACCATCTGGCCCTTATTTTACCAACCTCGGAAGGAGAGAAGGCTGAGTCAACTTTAAGCCAGTCAAGACTGAACTCCAGACTGTGGGCAGAGTTAGCCTGCAAAATTTCATTCTAAACATTGCGCCACCAGGGCAGAATAGATTAACCCCATCCCAGTTTGTTTTTCTCAAAACACTCCAAAGGAAAGTTCCCCACAATCAGCCTCCGTAATTTAAACTTCAAAGTCTTCCTGCCCTAATGGATGTTTTTATCTACTCTACTAAAAAAAGCTGAGGATTCTTTTAAAAAAAAATGAAACTCAAGCAATGATGTAATTATATTGCTGAAGTACCTATTATGCACCCAAAGAACAGGCAGCAATGATGATAGCCCTAAAACCAAAATGCTCAGGATTTATCTGACAAATATTTCGATAACTCTTAAGTTGCTATAGATGCTTTAGTTGGCCTTGAAAAAAAAATATCTTGAATTTCACTGAGACATTAGTCAGTGATCAACACACATAGGAGAGTGATGGGGAAATGAGCTAAAAGAATAGCTTGTACCTCATTAACTAGGACTGCTGGTGGGGAATCACATCTCTGAATGTACTCCTGCAAAAAACAAGCACATTATATAGTCAAAACAGCAAACAGCCTTGGGGCACAGTGAGAAAATTATCAGAGCAAGGACTTGGCTGGAACCAAGCACATCCCCCCCCCCACCACTTGTGATAGCTGCCATTTTATTGCAAGAACTTTTAATCAACCAAACAACACAAGGGGGATTTTTCAAAAATTGGCATCTCCAAATTTGAACTGGTGCAATTTGTTTTTCAGCTTTGTTTATAGACTAGGCTTTAGATGAGAACCCTCAAAGGTAATATTGCTACATGTTAAAAAAAATAGCTGGGAAAAAAAGTTTTAAAAGAATAAAGGAAACCTGAGTAGAGAAGAAATAACTGCTCTCAAGTGAACCTCAGTTTTTGGGTTCTTGGTGTTTGATAAGCTTAGTTGCTTGCTTGAGAGTCAATAATAAGAAAACCACATCCCAACCAAGACTGTTAAATATACAGTATATAACCACTTGTGAACTCTACTCCCCTTTGAACTGATAGTGTTACCTAGCCTGGTAATGAAACATCTTCAGGAAAACATCAACCTCAGAAAACAACTAGAACCCAACTGTTCAGCCCTGAGTTACATATGTTCTATATTTGAACATCAACTTTTACCACACCCAAAGGTCTCTATACTTTTTGAATTGACCAAAATAGCTTCTGGAACTTTAGCACAATGAAAATCTGTTTTCCATCCTGATACAGGAGTTTCAGCCAATTGGTTTATATTGGTTTGTAGATCTACCAGTCAATCATGGGAAGATGTACCTTGTGCTGTGCTGTGCAAGAGATTTATCTGGAACATGCCCAACATGGAGATGCTATAGACCAGAGTTTCTCCAACATTTTGATCTCAGGATGCCTTTACACTCTTAGAAAATGATCTCATAAAATTTGGTATATGTGGGTTAAGAACCCTGGTGCCCAGTGTATAGATTGCAGTATTGCAGGAGAACTCTGCCCACAGACTAGAGTTCGATCTTGGCCAACTCAAGTTTGACTCAGCCTTCCATCCTTCCAAGGTCAGTAAAATGAGAACCCAGATTGTTGGGGGAAATATGCAAATAATGTTTCTACTATATAAACCATTCAGAGAGCCCTGTAAAATGTTATGGGGTGATATGTAAGCCTAATTGCTATTGCTATTACTGTTAAAGATATGTATTAGAAATTAAAACTGAGAAATATTTAAAAAAATATTTATTTGACTTTATGGATCACCTGAAAGGGGCTTGGGCTTGGGCCATATTGAGAACCAGCATTGTAGACACATTGGTGACAAAGAGAGATGGACCTATATGCCTGTATTATAAGGATAAATCAAGCTTAGCAGGATACTCTTCCCATATCCATCAGCTTTAAAAAGTACTTTAGGTGCCTCATTGCATGCTAAGGTTAGTGTTAGTATTAGCTATCCAAAGTACAGATCTATACAGTCTTAAGTGGGATAAAGTGGCAAGGAAATGGCAAGAAACTTTCTTTTCTAGTCACAATTCATTTCAGACAAACCCAGCTGACAAGCCCTTTCATAAGAGTATGCATTTTTCTGAGCAACAATATTGACATTGCAATTTGTACGGCATCTAGCACACACACCCCTCCCCCACTTAATGTCTTAAGAGTAATTATGGAGAACAAATGGTAACTAGTATGAAGGAGTAACGTTACCAAACACTGCTACTGTAAGTGCTAAATTGCTAAGCCCTAGAGATATAAAGATAAAGCGTTCCAGGCACCTTCGGCATTTAATCATGTTGGCCACATGACCATAGAGATGTCTTCAGACAGCGCTGGCTCTTTGGCTTTGTAATGGAGATGAGCACCGCCACCTAGAGCCGGAAACGATTAGCACGTATGAGAGAGAGAAATCTTTACCTAGGGGTATAAACATCAGGGAGGTGTGAGACTGGGTCAAAGTCACCATATCTAATGTCAAGGTTCCAAGTAATAGACCCATAGCAATTAAAACTCCGAGGCAGATGAATTCCTCAAAGAATAGCTTTATTGGACATATCATATTGGCCCAGATGTGGTGAAAACCGACTCTGAAGATTCCTGCAGTTTTCACTTAATTAAAAGTAAATGTTCATCACTTTCTCAAAACAATCAGTCACATGGTCCAATCACAGTGCTGTCTGGTTGCCTAATGACATCACTCTGCCTTCCTCTTCCCACATGTGAGAATGTCCTTGGTTCCCAAGAGAAAGTATTTTGTTTTGGCTACAGCTATCTGAAATCTCTCCTCCCTATCCCTCAGCTCCAGTGTGGCAACACTGAAGCTGTCAAGGTGTTTTCAGTCAGGTCAGCTTCAGGGTTGACAGCCATCCCACCCTCTCAACACCTAAAAGTAGTGAAGGCAGTTAAGCAGAGTACACAAAAGCCAGGAAAAGTCATTAAGGAAACAAAAGGACAAAAGTTGGGCCTGAGCTTATGGCAAGCTGCTACCCAAGCCTCACCAAGAGCTAACTAACAAAGGAGTTGGGCCTGTGCACATGGTAAGCCACTCTACACCAAAAAAGCAAGTACTTTGAGGATAAAAGAGGTCCTAAAGCCTACCCACTGTTATAGTTGTTTTGGGATCCCAGACTTGGAGGCTTAACAGAATAAAAGAATAGGAAGGGACCTTGGAAGTCTTCTAGGTCAACCTCCAAGACCATATACCAATTCTGGACAAATGGTTGTCCAATCTATTCTTAAAAACTTCCAGTGTTGGAGCATTCACAACTTCTGGAGGCAAGCCATTCCACTGGTTAATTGTTTTCTAAATGATCTTCCATCTCTGATATATTCATCCCAGATGGCTGAAAAAGAACTGCAGGCATCTTGATGCCTCCTCATCCCAGTTTGTGCACAAACATGTAGTTTCCAGATCTTGAGCTGGCTGAAATTGGCTTGCCTGTAAACACCTTTCAGTTCATGCCCTCTTCTAATTGCCAATATACATTGAATCAAGGCTGCTTCCAGAAGTCTATCAGTGACCCATATATCTTGTGAGTGTACAGGTGTTAAAGTAGGGATGTCCATCCTTGGCAATTTTAACTTGTTGACTTGTTGACTTCGTTTTCCAGAATTCTAGGTGAGCATCTAGTTCAAACCCCTGCTCAGATAGGAAACCCTATACCTACAGCTTCTCTTCCTCTGGCTAGTGCCAGCCTAGTGTGGACATTGGGTAAGTGTGGATGAGAGACAAAGTGTATGTGTAGAGCAAATAGCAACTTTAAAATCAGTAAACATTTGCTGTTACTTTAAATTCACTGGGTCTCAGTGTATTTTAAAGATCCCTTTTGTGCCTCAGGGTTCAGTTGAAAATGATGTGAGTGTAGCAATTTTCCAGGGCTGTGAGTCAGTGGTGGGATTCTACCAGTTCAGCCCAGTTCGGCTGAACCGATATTTCTTTTTTTTTTTTTCCCTCCTGATGATGAGCTGTTCCAATGATCAGCTATGGTGTGATCCCCCTTGCGGTCTTACTGCTTCACCCAGGAGGCTTCCCGGAGGCCAAAAAATGGAGCGTGGGGGGGGGGAGCTGCGCCCACCCCCCCATGCTCTGTTTTGTTCCTCCCTAGGCCTCAGGGAAGCCTCCTGGGAGCAAAAATGCCTCCCAGGAGGGTTCCCTGAGGCCCAGGAGACCAAAAAAATGGAGCCCACAGAACTGGTAGTAAAAATATTTGCATCCCACCCCTGCTGTGAGTAGGTGAGTGAATAACCATATGCTTGTGTAAGAGACTCTCTTGGGATCATCTGGTAGGGCCAATATCCTCTCAGACCAAGCTTTTATCTGTATTGGGTTCCCAAGCCAACCCATTCTTCTCCTGGCTGCTTCTCCATGATGAACTCACTCCTTCTCTGCTCCGTAGTCTACGGACTTTTGAAGCTGCTCTTTGGACGGTGCTATGCATATTTGTACGCTTCGTTTTACTGCAGCTTTCATTTCTAGTTCTGCGGAATTTATATAGAAGGCATTATTTTCAAGATAAACATAGTAATTTTTGGTGAGGGTGGCAGGTTCTGCTTCAGCTATTTCTAAACAGAAGCTAATGTATTCTTTACAAACATGGGGGCTGGGTGGGAATTGTGTGCACTCGGATGCCTGCACATTCAGAAATGCTTTAACTTGTTCAGTTTGGCATCCGAGATGAAGTGAAGAATAAAAACAATAAAAACTGTCAGCTCATCTTCCATGGTTGTGTAGTCGGAAGGTGATTGACACTGAAGAACTATTTCTTTGAGGGACATGGTTAATTGTCATTATTCTGCAATAAAATTATTCTGGGTGCATATCTTGTATTCCAGGGCTCGCCAACCTACTGGGCCACAATCTATTGGCCACCGTACCACATGAGTAGTTGGCTGGTGTTTATGTGTGTGCGTGTTGCACAACCTGTTCTGATCTAGGGTTCCCCAATAGCATGAAGCCCTCATCCCAATAAACCCCTTTTATTTAATTTACAATGAATTCCTCTCCAGCAAAATTCCAGCCAACAGTTTTTCAAGACAGTTCCCAGTTGCAGATCTTTATCAGGCTTGGAGAGTGGCCAGGCCGATATCTTTCAGATGCCGCAATACTTGACAAGAATACAGGAATGAACTAATTGTCTCTTGCAAACATCCCTCCCCTTTCCCTCCTCTTTTATTCCCTCTGGAAGGGACCATTCACCGTCCACCTGTGGCTTTACTCCCAAGTTGACCCTTGTTCCTTAGCTGTTCCCTTCTTTTGGCAGCTCTGCACATGTGCACACTGGGAACAGGCTCCGGCTGTTCTTCTTCCTCACTGTTGTCTGACTCCAAAGGCAGTTGATAACTGTCAGATGGCCCTGGCCTTCTCTCTGCCTCTGATGCAGAGCACTTGTCAGAGCCTTCCCTAGACTCCAGGACTGCCCATGCTCTTCCCCAACCTCCTCGCTGGCCGCTGGTGGGCCACAACACAGCCCCACTTGCACAAGCGTCATGGGTGCTTGCAGCCCCACTCACGCAACCGTTGTTTAGGGTGCTCTTGGCCTCACTCATGTGAGCCTTGTCAAAGTCCCACTCATGTAACCAATGGGCATTTGCACGCATGTGACTGCCCCTCCCACAAACCATCTTCTTTTTCTCTCCTCCCCCCACTCTGGGCCACCAACCTGGAAAGGTTGGGGAACTCTGTTCTATTCATTCCCATTACAAGCAGTCCTCAACTTACAACCAATAGTTTAGTGACTGTTTGAAGTTACAACAACCCTGAAAAAAAGCAACACATGACTTTTTCACAGTTATCACTGTTGTGGCATCCTCATGGTAACATGATCAAAATTCAGAGGCTTGGCAACTGTTATGTGTGGAAATTATATATTGTGAGTTACACCTGAAAAAATGAAGAACAGAAGGGATTCCATCTTTGTTCGAGATGTGAAAGTAAATATCATGTTTTTGGCTGGAACACGGGGGTTGTATATCTTGGCTTAAAGATTAATGTAAGAGATGCTAGGGTCATTCTTACCTGAACGGAACTGGTTAATGATCCATTGTGCTTAGAAGCCATGAGAACAACATAACAGGAAGATGCCATAAGAACAAGGGTAGTTTCCAAAGATAAGGAAACAGGTGTTACACTCTGGGTGTGGCGTAGGGAGATACGTAGCTGGATAGATTGTGAACCCAGGAAAGGGGCAGAGGCTGTATATTTGAACCTGTGTATAAACCCCAGCCCTCCTGGGGAAAATGTCTTCTGCCTTGAGCAGAATTCCCTTTTGCCAAAGCTTAATAATAAAGCTCTTCCTTATTGTTCACGTGTCTCTGGCTGTATTTTGTGATTATTATCACAGCAACTGAGTCATATTTATGATGATTGCAGTGCCCCAGGGACACCCTTTTGGTGACCTCATGGCAAGCAAAGTCAATAGGGAAGCCAGATTCACTCAACAGCCATGTTGCTAACTTAATATCTGCAGTGATTCACTTAGCAGCTATGGCAAGAAAGGTTGTAAAATGGGGGAGGGGGGAAAGCCACTTCACCACTGTCTCACTTAGTAACAGAAGTTTTGGGCCCAATGGCAGTTGTAATTTGAGGACTACCTTTCTTAGAACTAAGACCTTATTCATGCAATATGAAAGAAATGTTGCTGTTCTGATGGAATTAGTAGAAGGTATAGAAATTGCATTTAGCTCAGAGGATAGAACTTACCTGATCTCAGGAAAGCTAATCAGGATCAAATCTAGTTAGCCCTTGGATGGAAAATCCCCAGGAAATCTGAGAGATGTAAACTAGAGTATGCAGGAGAAAAAAGACAGTGATGAACAATTTCCAAACATTTTTTTCCAAATACGGACCAAAAGCCAGGCACCATACCACAAAACTGGGAAAACTTGACGAGGAAAGAGTAGAAATTTCAAAAAAAAAGTACCAAAAACTCACTAGGACAGTTGAGAATAAGTTGTGTTCAATTCCTTGAAAGAGACCAGAAAGGGAACAAGAAGTGAAGAAAAAGGTGTTTCACACTTCACACAGCAGGAACAAAAAGGCCGTAGGAACAGCCTTTTTCAGTCCAAAGGTTTTGGATTTCTCCGTTAAGGGAAATGGGAAACGTTCCTTCATGAAGGTGACACTAACCAAGGGGCGGGGAGGCAGGGCCCCAGCAGCCTCGTCTCTCTCTCCTCTCCCTCTCGCTTCAGCGCCCCGCAAGAACCTGGGGCATTGAAGGGCGCGGCTCGCGGCTGGAAAGGGCGACGTCGGAGAGAGAGCAAGAACGGCTCTTGCTTTTTTCGTGCAAGGGAGAGTGACCCCTGCCTCCCACTGTCATCAACATCTTCTTCTTTGGGTTAGTGAATCAATTAATTTGGGAAATGATCTCACTATCATGAAAGTCAGTGTTCTCTGCCCGTGGGGCATTTGAAGAAAACGCCCGCAGCATATCCACGCGCGTGTAAGGGGAATCAGAAATCCCCGCATTCAACGCCTAGCACGCAGCTGTGAGCAAATACTGGGAAAACCTGATTGATCAGAAGGAAGGAGGCAAAAGAGGGAGGGGTGGTGGTGGACGGAGGTCCCACTGGTATTTGTGAAACACTTGGTCGGCAGCACTTAAAGTCAATGTCCTGGCTCCCACCCACCCACCCACCCAAAGCCACGAAGTCCCCCAATTGCGCAGCCCAGAATCGCCTTCCCTCGGGCAGCAATGACGTCCGGTGTTTCCCGAGACAAGAAGCTCCGCTGTGCAATGAAAGCGCCCTGGCTCTAGGCCAGGGGTGGGCAACCACGGCCCGCTGGCCACATCCGGCCCGTTGGTCTTTTTAATCGCCCGCCAAGATTGGTACAGAATTAAGGTTTGATGTGAATGATTGAATGATTGCATTCATTTGATTTTGACTTGTAATGACAGGCATTTTGACACCAGGTAGCGCATTAGGCGCAGTGACTTGATTTTGTGGAGATTTTGCAGTTTTTTATATGTATCGTATCTTGTGCTGACCCGGCCCGTCTGTCAAATTTTAAAAGTCAATGAGGCCCCGAGCCAAAAAGTTTGCCCACCCCTGTTTAGGCTCTAGGCTCAGAAACAACGCGAGCCGAGGTCACTCGGCTCTGCTCAACTTCGCTTCCTCAGCCCCAGCTGCTTTCAGTCCGCTCGGGAGGAGGAGGAGGAAACGAAGCTGAGCGGAGCCGAGCGATTCGGCTCGCGTTGTTTTATGAACCTAGAGCTCAGAAAACAATGCGAGCAGCCGCCACCACCTCCTCCCCTCCTCCCGAGCGGACTGAAAGCAGCTGGGGCTGAGGAAATGAAGCTGAGCGGAGCCGACTGGCTCGCGTTGTTTTATGAGCCTAGAGCTCAGAAAACAACGCGAGCAGCCGCCACCACCTCCTCCCCTCCTCCCGAGCGGACTGGAAGCAGCTGGGACTGAGGAAACGAAGCTGAGCGGAGCCGAGCGACCTCGCTCGCGTTGTTTTCTGAGCCTAGAGCTCAGAAAACAACGCGAGCAGCCACCACCACCTCCTCCCCTCCTCCCGAGCGGACTGAAAGCAGCTGGGGCTGAGGAAACGAAGCTGAGCGGAGCCGGCGACCTCGGCTCGCATTGTTTTATGAGCCTAGAGCTCAGAAAACAACGCGAGCAGCCGCCACCACCTCCTCCCCTCCTCCCGAGCGGACTGAAAGCAGCTGGGGCTGAGGAAACGAAGCTGAGCGGAGCCGAGCGACCTCGGCTCGCATTGTTTTATGAGCCTAGAGCTCAGAAAACAACGCGAGCAGCCGCCACCACCTCCTCCCCTCCTCCCGAGCGGACTGAAAGCAGCTGGGGCTGAGGAAACGAAGCTGAGCGGAGCCGAGCGACCTCGGCTCGCATTGTTTTATGAGCCTAGAGCCAGGGCGCTTTCATTGCACGGCGAAGCTTCTTGTCTCGGGAAACACCGGGCGCGTTGCTGCCCCGAGGAGGGCGATTCATTGGGCTGCGAGATTGGGGGACTTCGTGGCTTTGGGTGGGTGGGTGGGTGGGAGCGAGGACGGACGGAGTCTGTGAAGTGGGGCTTGCCTGCCCTTGCTGGCTGCCTCTGCTTCCTTAGGGCGGGAAGGGGCTCATCTGGACCAAGGGTGAGTCTCCCCTCAGTTTCCCTGAAGGATCTTCCGTAGCTTTTGCCTTCTCCCTACATCTTCCCTCTGTTAAAAATCCCCCCCACACACACACACACTTATTTTCGGGCGGATAGATTTCATGTCTGAGCATTCTCACATGGCGGTGGGTCTTTCTCCCCTAAAAACAGTTAAAAAAAAGAAAAACATATCCTCATGCAAGAACTTTTCTGCTTCCGATTACCCCCATGCTTAAAAGTTGCAAAGGAAACACGGAAGCAGGGAAGCGGCTGCCCAGCTCCGGAGCTCCACACCATTTTTTTTCAGAGGGAATTGACTCGAGTATAAGCCGAGGGGGGTTTTTTCAGCACAAAAAATGGGCTGAAAAACTCGGCTTATACTCGAGTATATACAGTAGTTACAAAGAGAATTGAAATTTTGTCCATAAAGCCACTTGCCACTGATTCTGAGTTGAAAGAGACTTTTTATTTTCTACAATTTACACACCATTTGAACAATGTTTTTTTTTTAAATAGAATCATTTGCCAAAAAAATCAACAATTAACAAAAAAAGAAACAAAAAAAAAAGCATTGCAATACAACAAGTCATAAATACAATTGTAGGACTTCATAAGCTTAGAGCATTCTGGTGTGAGATCTCGACATCCACAGCACTAAATTCTCACAGGACTTCACAGGCACAAGAATAATGTTGAGCTATTCATTCCAATCAATCTTCATTATGTTCATAGATCAGAATATGATCTTTTGAAATATTTATTTCATGAATTTAGGTTGTGTTTGAAGTATTGTTTTGCTGCTGATACCCCAGATGAGAAGCCCCACATGCTGACCATCAGCTGGTTAAGAGTCCCATCCAAGATGTCTTGCTTTGATAATTAGGCTCATTAAAGCAGCTTCATCTTTTTTTTTCAGGCTCATGGGGAAAAAACCTAAACAAAAATATGTGTGCATATTAATCATAGTAGAGAAATGCTGAACAAGTGCATGCAAATTTTCAAACACCTCAAAATGATTTCCAAAATGTGCACAGGCCTAATTTCCAGGTGTTTCTGGTGAGAAAAGTTGTCTTCTCTCCTCATAATTGATACAAATGTTTAACATCATCTTTATTTGGAGCTAGAAATGGGAAATAATTACTTCTTGCTCAAACATATCACTAGATGCTTGGTTGTGTACACACAGCCAGGATCCAGCCCTATACCTATAAGTATAAAAAAAGTCTGCTGCATTATTTTTCTTCCAAAGCATGAAAAATATCTCAGAACAAAAAATAAAAGATAATGTAAAGTTTTAGCATAGCTATCAATCTAAACATAGTGTGGTTTCAAAGCAGCAAAAGTGACTTAACACATGTAAGTCTAATTTAATCAGGGAATGGGTGTTTGTAACTCTCATTTATTGCTCAGATACAACTTCAAGGAGCTCTTGTCGTTACTGACTGAGTTTGGTTGGAAGTTGTTGTTCAGGAATACTGCATCCAGTTTTGGTCACCACATTGCAAAAAAAGATGTTGAGACTCTGGAAAAAGTGCACAGAAGAGCAACTAAGATGATTAAAGGGCTGGAGCAGTGGTGGAATTCAAAAAAAATTACTACCAGTTCTGTGGGCATGGCTTGGCAGGCATGGCAGGGGAAGGATACTGCAAAATCCCCATTCCCTCCCCATCCCACTAACCTGCTTTCCAGCTCCATTCTCCTGTGCAGGGCAACAAAAGAAGACCCAGTTGATCAGCTGGGACTCAGGAGGCAGAGAATAGATGGGGGCAAGGCCAGTCAGAGGTGGTATTTGCCGGTTCTCCAAACTACTCAAAATTTCCACTACCGGTTCTCCAGAACCTGGTCAGAACCTGCTGAATACAGGTTCTGAATCAACACCTGCATAACAGGATAGAAGCATTCCTGTCAAATAGGCAACAAATGGTCAAAATTGGGAGTGTCCTATCAAATCCTGTACCTGTCAACAGTGGTGTCCCCCAAGGCAGCATTCTAGGACCAATTCTCTTCATACTCTACATAAATGACCTCTGTGAACATATTAAGAGCAACTGTGTTCTTTTCGCTGATGATGTAAAGCTATTCAACACCACTGATGATACTTCTACCCTTCAAAAAGACCTCAACTATGCGTCAGAATGGTCAAACAAATGGCAACCTCAAATCTCAACAAATAAATGTTCTGTCTTACATATTGGCAAAAAAAAATCAGAAAATAAAATACAAGCTGAATAGTCAAGACCTTGTTGATGATCCAAACTCTGTCAAGGATCTTGGAGTACTCATCTCAAATGATCTAAGTGCTAGAGCTCACTGTAACTACATAGCCAAAAAGGCATTAAGAGTTGTTAACCTAATCCTGCGTAGCTTTTTCTCCAGTAATATCACTCTACTAACTAGAGCATACAAACATTTGCTAGACCAATACTTGAATACAGCTCACCAGTCTGGAACCCGCATTACATATCTGATATTAATACAATTGAGAAAGTCCAGAAGTATTTTACGAGAAGAGTCCTCCACTCCTCCATTCTTAGCAGAATACCTTATGCCACCAGACTTGAAATTTTAGACCTAGACAACCTAGAACTACGCCGCCTTCGGTCCGATCTAAGTATAGTACATAAAATTATATATTGCAATGTCCTACCTGTCAATGAATACTGCAGCTTCAACCAAAACAATACAAGAGCACACAATAGATACAAACACAAGGTAAACTGCACCAAACTTGATTGCAGGAAATACAACTTCAGCAACAGAGTGGTCAATGTCTGGAATACTCTACCTGACTCTGTGGTTTCTTCCCCAAACCCCAAAAACTTTAACCTTAGACTGTCTACTATTGATTTCACCCCTTTCCTAAGAGGTCTGTAGGGGTAGTGCATAAGCACACCAACGTGCCTACCGTCCCTGTCCTATTGTCCTATTGTCCTATTGTCCCCGTCCCTGTCCTATTGGACCCTAAATGACTGTACAACTGAAATCATACACACAACCTTCTATAATGCTATTACAAATCTGGGACTGGAACAACTAGTAACCAACAACACTAGACTAAACAACTGCCTCGATCTCATCTTCTGCAATAGTTTGAATTTAATTTACGGAATACAAACTAAAGAACCCTTTTCCAGTAGTGACCACAATATGATTGACTTTTGTCTCAACATACGTCCACAAAAAATCACCACAATGATGTAATCCCCAATTGTAACTTCAAAAAGGCAACAATGATCTTATAGACAACGATCTCTCATCCCTTGATTGGCAATCTCTATTAACTGGATGCAATACTGTTGAAGACCATTACAACATATTTTTACTTGAAGTCAAAAGAGTCATCAAACTATATGTACCAACAACAACTCCCAAAACAAAACAAAAAGCAGATTACCCATAACAATAAGGAAACTTCAATCCAAAAGAGATCACTCTGGCGGAAAAACAAATCTGGTCACGTTGCCAATTTCAAAAGCCGATACAAAAATTTATGCCACCAGATAAAGACCGAATGCACCAATTATCACATTAAACATGAGGAAAACCTTCTAAGCACCAATTCCACCCGTGCTTTTTACAATTTTGTAAACAACAAACTAAAAGACTCAAGCTCCATCCCACCCTTGATAGGACCTGATGGTAAAGACTGCAACGACGACACCATTAAAGCCAACCTCTTTAACACATTCTTCGGCTCAGTATTTGTAAACAGCAATGGATCATGCCCAGTATTTCCTAGCCGTACCACAGATAACAACAATGATCTAATACATATCGATTTTACAGAAGACAATGTTGAAAAATCACTACGCAATCTAAAACCATCTCTACCTATTGGACCGGATGGAATATGTGCCTACTTCTTAAGAAAGCTATCCACTGCCATAGCCAAACCTCTAAGCATAATCTTTGAAAAATCTTTCAGAACCAGCTCCTTGCCTAACCTATGGTCACAAGCCACAGTCACCCCCATTTTCAAAAAGGGAGACCTAAGCCTAGTTGAAAATTACAGGCCAATCTCCTTATGCTGCGTCACCTGTAAAGTCATGGAATCAATTATTAACCAATCCATTATCCTCCACTTAGAGACAAACAACCTACTCTCCAATAAACAATTTGGTTTCAGAAAAAACTATCCTGTAATCTGCAACTCTTACACTGCAAAAACATATGGACGACACAACTCGACCAGGGCAAAGCAATAGACGCAATCTACATAGACTTCTGTAAAGCCTTTGATTCAGTGGTACACGACAAACTACTCCTAAAAATAAAATCCTATGGTATCTCTGGACAACTGAATAACTGGATAGAAGCATTCCTGTCAAACAGACAACAAATGGTCAAAATCGGGAGCGTCCTATCAAATCCAGTACCTGTCAATAGTGGTGTCCCCCAAGGCAGTGTTCTAGGACCAACTCTCTTCATACTCTACATAAATGACCTCTGTGATCATATTAAGAGCAATTGCGTTCTTTTCGCTGATGATGTAAAGCTGTTCAATGCCACAGACAATACTGCTACCCTACAAAAAGATCTCGACTATGTATCTGAATGGTCAAACAAATGGCAACTTCAAATCTCAACAAATAAATGCTCTGTCTTACATATTGGCAAAAAAATCAGAAAATAAAATACAAGCTGAATAGTCAAGAACTTGTTGATGACCCAAGCTCTGTAAAGGACCTTGGAATACTCACCTCTAATGATCTAAGTGCTAGAGCCCACTGCAACTACATAGCCAAAAAGGCATTAAGAGTTGTTAACCTAATCCTACGTAGCTTTTTCTCTGGTAATATCACACTACTAACCAGAGCATACAAAACATTTGCTAGACCAATACTCGAATACAGTTCATCAGTCTGGAACCCACATTACGTATCTGATATTAGCATAATTGAGAAAGTCCAGAAATATTTCACAAGAAGAGTTCTCCACTCCTCTACTCGTTGTAGAATACCTTATGCCACCAGACTTGAAATTCTAGAACTAGAAAACCTTGAATTACGCCGTCTTCGGTCTGACTTAAGCATGGTATATAAAATCATACATTGCAATGTCCTACCTGTCAATGAATACTTCAGCTTCAACCATAACAACACAAGAGCACACAATAGATACAAACTCAAAGTTAACCGCACCAAACTTGATTGCAGGAAATACGACTTCAGCAATAGAGTGGTCAATGTCTGGAATACTCTACTCGACTCTGTAGTCTCTTCCCCAAACCCCAAAAACTTTAACCTTAGACTGTCTACTATTGACCTCACCCCTTTCCTAAGAGGTCTGTAGGGGGCGTGCATAAGCGCACCAACGTGCCTACCGTCCCTGTCCTATTGTTTCTCTTATTTCTTTTATTTTTCTTATATGTACCCATTTCATGTATTCACAACTATGTATACACTTATACTTATTATCTTGTAAACAATTGGCAAATCAAATAAATAAAATAAAAATAAATTCTTTTCCTTAGTATCTAACGTTTATCTATCCTTTCTAATAATCACTTGAATAAATAAAAAAAAAAAAAAAAAAAAAAAAAAAAAAAAAAAAAAAAAAAAAAAAAAAAAAAAAAAAAAAGGGGACCAAACATCGGAACAGCTTTGGCTTCTAGAAAAAGAAGGATGGGGGGACATGATGACTTAGGGCTTCATCAATAAGGGGGGGGGGGGGGGGGGGGGGGGGGGGGGGGGGGGGGGGGGGGGGGGGGGGGGGGGGGGGGGGGGGGGGGGGGGGGGGGGGGGGGGGGGGGGGGGGGGGGGGGGGGGGGGGAGGGGGGGGGGGTTTTGGTGGGGGGGGGGGGGGGGGGGGGGGGGGGGGGGGGGGGGGGGGGGGGGGGGGGGGGGGGGGGGGGGGGGGGGGGGGAAATTTTATAAGGGGGGGAAAAAAAAACCAGCGAACAGAGTTTTTTGAAGGTGGGGGTGCTTCATCACTAGAGGCTTTTAAGAACAGTCTGGATAGTCACTTGTCTGAAATGGCATGGGGTCTCCTGCCTGAGCAGGGGGTTGGGCTAGAAGACCTCCAAGGTCCCTTCCAGCTCTATCCCAATTCATTCATTCATTCATTTGCAACACCTGAAATCACTATTTTTCTAACTTTAGATCTGGCCAAAGAGACAGAGTTCAGTTCTTGGTACCAATAGGAAATAATTGGTACTGCATTCTGTTTTATCAAGCCCCAGTGTTCCAATTCATTTGCTTTGTTGATGAAATATGAAAGTGGTGTCCCCATTCTTTGGTGGCCACATGTAACTTCAGAAAAGCACAACTTAATAGAATGGTGTCTATTGATTCCAGTAAAAATATAACGTCTCCCTCAAGTCGAATGAAATTCTTGTTGAATTTATGGAGTAGTCCATGGTACTTTCTTGGCAATAATACAGAAATGGTTTGCCATTCACTTTGGGATGGGTTCTTTTTTTTTTTTTTTTAACTTCCTAGTCTAGTTTAGAGCTATACTAAGGCAAATACTAATCAGAACTGACCTTGGTTGGATGAACCAAGGTCAGCTAAGTGTTCACTGACTCATGTAAAAGTTTTCAGGTATCAATCTTGTTAATTAATTCATATAAAAGAGAATTTTCAGGAGATGCAACCATTCCCTCTCACATTCAGAAGAATACAAGGATCTTTCTCAACTGAAGGAAAAGAGAAAGAGAAGGAAGCTCCTTTGCAGAATTGTTTTTTCTCCTGGAGATACACCTGTGGGGATTATCACACAGCCTGCTGTTGCAATTGTTAAAGCAAAAGGTTGCGGAGATCAGAAACAACATCAGGGTTAACTTCAACTGATTTTTCACAGCCTCTGAAGTGACTTGACAGGTGTTTTTCTATCATACTGGCAGGTTATCTATTAAATTCTAAACAAAGATGTCTACCAATAAACAGTAACAATCTGGTGCCTTGGTTCTTCCATAATATAATTGTTTTTATTTTACTTTTGTGATATTGTAAGTTATAGCTGAAAAATATATAAATACCTGCTTCTTGACACCTGTACTTACCCATTGCCTGAACTGAAAAAAGAGTGAAAAACACATATGGAACAGAGTTGGTATTTAAGAAGAAATATCTGCAGCAAAATACTTGCTGAGTTTTTGATATTTTTTTCTTACCATCTATAAATGAACCATATGTTTAAGGTGGGAAGGGTAATATATATGTTCCTCACATTTATTATATGCTTGGAGGTATCCAATTCCCCATTTCAGAATACAAATTTGGAGTAACGTTGATTTTTCCTAAAAAGTAGTAAATTGTTCATGGATTTTTTTTAGTAGATACTCTACAATTTGGAGAATGATGAAATCTAAACAAAACTGTTTGGATGTGACTGAGAAAATATTGCTATCATACATAGGTTAATACTTATTAAAGAAAAAAATCAATTTCACTGATTTTCAGAACCATTGTAATTGATCTTTGTGAATGTCATTTTCCCCCACGCCAAAATAGGTACAATAATATAATGATGTCAAGTTGTAAGCCTTCAAATCCAGGACATTTCTAGGTAACTATCAAAAAAAGTGGGCTATACTATATGAGACACAGAAAAAAATAGTTAACATCAATATATGCTGGGGACCAACAGAGCTGATTTTGCTTAATGAAGCATATCTCCCTTCCTTCCTTCCTTCCTATCTTGAAGGTCTGGATAGACACGGAGATAATCACAGTTGCTTGTTTTATTATTTTCTCATTACAAATATATTATTCTCCCCTGTAACAAAATGCAATATATAAGTCCTTGATAAGTATGCATGGGATGGGAAGGAGAGAGCTATAAGACCAATAAATCCAGAGTTTAAATTATCTTGCAGCCCAATGATTAAACTTTTGAAGATTTTATGGATTGCTTTATCTGACTGCAATTAAAATACACAATCACACAGGAAAAAGAGTCAAGTCTAAACCAGCTGCTCCAGTGGATAAGAAGCATGTTTAAGGTGGCACTTTCCCCAGACAAGAATAGCAAGAATGTTCAAGAATAAATCTGAAAAATGTTGGAAATGTCATCAGATACCTGGCTCATATTATCATATGTGATGGACTTGTGCGGATGCTAAAAAATACTGGATTAAAATCCACACGTGGTTGGAAAAAATGACAAAAAAAGCATATAGATTTGAAACCAGAAATATTTTTATTGGGAATTTTACCTGAAGACTTGAAATACCTGATTGTAAATGTATCAACAGCGGCTAGGATTGTATTTGCTAAAAACTGGAAAAATGAGAAAATACCATCACAGGAGGAAATCATTAAGAAAATATTGGAATGTGCTGAAATGAGTAGATTGACATTTGAAATTAGAGAACAAAATGATAAATAATTTTATAAAATTTGGGATCTATTCTATCAATGGTTAGACAATAAAATATAGTAATGAAATATGTAGACTTTTAGAAAATAATAAATATATAAAGATGTATTCTTTTCTTATTATATCTACAAAATGATTCTAGGATAGATCTAGGATGATAATACAAATTGTCATAAAACAAATTAAGTAAAATATGATCATTTTGGAAAACATGAATGAATAAAAGTATAGTCAAATGATTGATTAATAATGATATTAATGTATTTAATATATTGATCGAAAATACGAGATTATATACAATGTAATTATAATTGAAGACTATGAAATGGAAGCACAAAACAATTTGTAAACCAACCGGCACACTCTAGGTACATATATGGAAGATGATTTGATGTTTTTATGTTTTGTTTGTTTTAAAAACCAATAAAAATTAAAAAAGAAGAAGAAGAAGAAGCATGTTTAAGCTCTGGATACTGATCCTGAGCCGTGGTGGCACAGTGGTTAGAACGCAGTATTGCAGGCTAATTCTTTTGACTGTTGGCTGCCTGTAATTTGGCAGTTCGAATCTCACCAGGCTTAAGGTCGACTCAGCCTTCCATCCTTCTGAGGTGAGTAAAATGATTGTTGGGGGAAATAGGCTGATTCTGGAAACCGCTTAGAGAGGTCCGGAAAGCACTGTGAAGTGGTATATAAGTTTAGCTGCTATTGCTATTGCTATCCTGAGGCTGCAAAAAAAAAAAGTCTTGTGGAACTCATCTTAGATATCCTGAAGAGTCAGATATCTCTTGCACCCATTCAGGTACTCAGTACTACAGAGGTAATACCATGTGGGAGGTAAGTTCAACTTGGGGAAGTCTTTAGCATTGTGTCTCCACAGGGCACACAGAAGCTGAAAACGGGATGCAGAGGCTGAAAATAGGGCGCGCAATAGGCAATAGAAATCCCTGCAGCCTGAAACAGCTGATCAGCGGGAGGCCAATCCAACCGACAACCAGCTGCTTGTGCTAATCAGGCTGTGCTGAAGCTGACCAGCTGTTTGCTGATGGATGCAAGGAGACAAATTGCTGGGAGGTAAAGGCAGACTCCCCCCCCCCCTTGTTTTTCTCTTCAAAAGCTAGGTACGTCTTATACTTCGGAGTGTCTTATACTCCGAAAAATATGGTAGTTTTTCCTGGAACCCAAATATGGGATTTTCAGCATTGAAAGCTGATACTTGTTTAAGTCAGAAGGCCATGACTGTCCTAAGAGACAGTTGTTTTAATACTTTTGTTTGTATTAAGGAATTATCTTAATATTTATTTATTTTATAAAACGACAGGTGGAATTGGTGCTTAGAAGGTTTTCCTCTTGTTTAATGTGATAATTGATGCATTCGGTCTTTATCTGGTGGCATAAGTTTTTGTATCGGCTTTTGAAATTGGCAACGTGACCAGATTTGTTTTTCCGCCAGAGTGATCTCTTTTGGATTGAAGTTTCCTTATTGTTATGGGTAATCTGCTTTTTGTTTTGTTTTGGGAGTTGTTGTTGGTACATATAGTTTGATGACTCTTTTGACTTCAAGTAAAAATATGTTGTAATGGTCTTCAACAGTATTGCATCCAGTGAATAGAGATTGCCAATCAAGGGATGAGAGATCGTTGTCTATAAGATCATAGTTGCCTTTTTGAAGTTACAATTGGGGATTACATCATTGTGGTGATTTTTGTGTGGGCGTATGTTGAGACAAAAGTCAATCATATTGTGGTCACTGCTGGAAAGGGTTCTTTAGTTTGTATTCCGTAAATTAAATTCAAACTATTGCAGAAGATGAGATCGAGGCAGTTGTTTAGTCTAGTGTTGTTGGTTACTAGTTGTTCCAGTCCCAGATTTGTAATAGCATTGTAGAAGGTTGTGTGTATGATTTCAGTTGTACAATCATTTAGGGTCCAGTCAATATGAGGTAGATTGAAATCGCCAAGAAAGATAAAAGGGTATGGGCAGGATGCAGCCCATGTTAGTAATGTATTTAGCTTGTTTACATGTTCGATGTCATAATCAGGTGCTCTGTAACATAGTAAGAATCGAATTGTGATATTTAAGGATAGTTCACAGATGATGGTCTCAGGAAGAGCAAGCTCCTGGGTAACTTGGATATTTTTTAGATGTAAGGACTTTTTATAGAAGATAGCAACACCACCTCCTCTACGAATTTCACGATCTGATCGGTAAACATGATAGTCTCTTACTGTGGTAATAGAGTCAGGGAGAGATGCATTGAGCCATGTTTCACAGACAAATATAATGTCGAATTTAGCCATATTTAGTAGGAGGAAAAATTCAGGTATTTTATTCACGAGGCTTCTTGCATTGAGTAGTTTGCATTTAAGGCCAGCAGTAGTTGGAATTGAGGTAGTTAGGGGCGTGCATGCCTAGTCTTGGGTGATGGTGGATCGGTTGAGGTAGGGTTGTGGTTGAGGGTTAAAGCTGAGTTGTGGGTTTTGTGGCTTACTTTTGATACAGTCAGCATGGTAGTCAATGTACAGGTCCTTCTCTCCATTGTCTAGATGTTTTTTGAGTTCGGTGCGGAGTACGGGAGCGGGCACGTTGCTGTATGGTTAGGTCAGGGCGGCAACGGAGATTCTTATGGTTGGTGTTGGTTTTGGCGAGTGAGTTTATAGTATAAATGAATTTACGTTTGCTTGATTCATTTTTGCAAATGACCCTGCACAAGCGTGGGGCCACAGAGCCGCTCTATTTTTGAGCTCTCGGTCGATGCGGGAAATGTCAAGTATTTCATCAGCGGAGATGGTTGATGCTTGATAATTTCTGATGATGTTTCGGACAGTTGTGATGTCATCATTGACATTGATGTCTTCTAGACCAAATAAGATGGCGTTTGGACGTTTCCGTTCACGCTCAACGGCTTCTCTGATGAGGATTGGGATATCAATATTTGTCTGGGTTGTGTTTATTTGTGGATTGGGTTTGGATTGGATTGTGGTTGTTTGGTAGAGATGTGGTTTGTAGCTATTGGATGTTCAGGTTTTTGCGTTGTGTCTTTTTTTCAAGGTTGGATATTCTTTCTTTTACGGCATCCAGGAATGAATTTACGTTTGCTTGATTCATTTTTGCAAATGACCCTGCACAAGCGTGGGGCCACAGAGCCGCTCTGTTTTTGAGCTCTCGGCCAATGCGGAAATGTCAAGTATTTCATCAGCGGAGATGGTTGATGCTTGATAATCACTGATGATGTTTCGGACAGTTGTGATGTCATCATTGTCATTGATGTCCTCTAGACCAAATAAGATGGCGTTTGGACGTTTCCGTTCACGCTCAAACTAATATTGCTTAGTTTGTATATAAAAAAGAGGTTCCCTTACTTCCAATGCACAATATGACAGCACTGGTTCTGGCTAGCTTCACTTTAAGTGAGAACAAGAATGGATAACGTAAATGATTGTAACTAGATATCAAAGGAGCAATAAGGAAAAAGAACTGGAAACAATAGGAAAATATAAATATCTTTGCAAAGTTATTTATATTTATATTTGCAAACAGAGATCAAACAAATATGGAAGAGGAAAGTCATGGCAATGACTGCACAGGTTGGGTGCCCTATCCAAAGATTTGGAAAACTGTTTGGACCCAGTAGGAATGGACAAAACATATTGGTTACAAAAAAGCCACACTATTTGAAATAGCATGCATATTGTGATGGTATTTTTTTAGCTATCCTTGGAAAGGCTCTAACAGTCAAAAGTATCATACCCAGACAGAACTATCTCTTAGATAATACATGAAGAAGCTAAATTGATCTGGGACTTCAGAATTCAGACAGATAAGCATCCAACAGACAACATTCCATACTTAACAATTGTTGATTTAAAAAAAAGACAAAACAGCTAAGATGATGAACATTGCAGTACCTGGAGACAGCAAAAGAGAAGAGAAAAAACTGGAGAAAATTGCAAAATATCAAGACCTGCAACTAGAAGTAGAATGACTGTGGCAAAGATAGTGCCAATAAAAATAGGTGCCTTGAATGCAATTCCAAAGCATAGGTAGCATCATTTTAAAACACCATCGGCACTGACAAAATCACCATTGGTCAATTGCCAAAGGCAGCTTTCCTTGGGACAACTTACATCCTGAAACAAACTCCTGATATAATTAAACAATAACATCTGACTATCTCAGGTCCTTAGACTCAATGGATAGACAAACATGGCAAGCCAGTTTGGTGTAGTGGTGAAGATGCCGGCCTAGGAATCAGGAGACAATGGGTTCTAGTCCTCCCACTTTAAGCCAATCACTCTGTCTCAGCCTAACTTACCTCATAGGATTGTTGTTGTGGGGAAAATAAGAGGAGGAAGGAATATTAGGTTTGTTCACCATCTTGGATTACTTACAAAATAATAAATCTGGGATAACATCAAATAAATAAATAAAGCCAATCTAAACACATGGCTGACCAATCATTAGAAGAATAAACTTAAACAAGATGGAAAAGAGTTGTTAAACTTTATTAATCCCTTCTCAAGCATAGCAGTGTTCTCCAGACATGTTCACGTAAAGCATGCTGTCCAATTTTGGCAACTTTAGGACTTATGAACTTCAACTCCCAGAATTCCCTAGCCAACCATGCCAAGATTGGATCCTCACTCATGAATAAATCAAATCCTACTCATATTGTGACATTACATTATCAGTCCTATGAAATGTTTTGAATTTTTTATTTGTGGATAGAATATCTTATTTCTTTTTCAGATTCTCTCTCACGTACGTTTTTAAAATAAGCATCTCTGGCATAAACCTGATTTAACTCTGATATCTCTTTTTCCCTTGGGAAATTCATGCCAGTTTCTGGCTTCTGTCCCTATTTTTGTTTGCAAATACTGAAGGAAACATTAATTCTGTAGAGGGGATTTTTTCCCCTTTTAAACCAGCCTATTTTGGTTAATAAATCATTCTTTATTTGCCAGGAAAAGCTGAACCTCTATCAATATAATTTCAAAAACGAACTAAACTACTCGGGCTAAAAAAATAATTCACAGGACTCAGGGGGTTAGAAATGCAAAATAGAGACAAGTTAATTTAGTGACTTGGCAACTTGTTCCCTAAAGCCTTGATGAACAACGGCCAAACAATTGGGCAAGAGTCATTTTGGTAGAATTTACTGTGGAAATTATCTCTAATATGGCTTTAAATTACAGGAAAATACTGAGCTACACCTCTGAATTTATATGTATTCCCTCCTATTTCGAAGATTCACACTTCTGCCTCAGGTTATTAACTGTGGAATGCTTCTGACACACCTGGGCCCTAATTATAGATGAAAGCTTTTCTTAAAATCAGACCTGGAAATATTTGTACTTGCTATCTCAACTGATGTTATCCCTTTTATTTGTTTTATTTTATCAATAAAAATATTTTAATTGCGGGCCGCCCACATCTGGGAGCTTTAGATAGATTAGGTACATTAAATATTTGATGCCAGCAGATGTTCAAGGTATTAATTTGGTGAGCTGCAAGCATTGAAAATTGTCATTGGTCCCTGTTTGTTTGCTTATATCCCACCTTTATTATTTTTAGAAATAATTCAAGGGGGTGGACATATCTAACACACTTTCTTCCTCCTATTTTCCCCACAGCAATAACCCTGCGAGGTGGGTTGGTCTGAGACAGTGACTGATCCAATGTTTCCCAGCTGGATTTCATGCCTAAGGGGGGGACCTGAACTCATGGTCTTCTCCTCTCTAGCCTGGTGCCTTAATCACTAAACCAAATTGATTTACCTCCCATAGATTATTCTTCTTCCTAGCTTACCCAGTGCAGAGCCCACCTTTTGGATCATTGAATGCGACTTTGCATAGTCAGCTGCATGTCTAGGGCACAGGCCCACAGCTTGCATGTCTTTGTTGATGGTGTCTTGCCATCTCTGTTTTGGATGCCTGCGAGGTCACCAGTCATTGACTTCTAGTTTGTAGGTAGTCTTGGTCATGCTGGAAGGTGCTGCTCTCCGGACATGTCCAAAGCAGTGGAGTCGGCCTTCTCTCATCTCGTCTGTAATTGGTGCCACACCAAAATGCTGTCAAATGGTGTCATTTGTGATGTGGTCAAGAAGGGAGATGCCCGATATACAACGGAGCATTTGCATTTTCAAGGCATGGAGATAGCTTTCGGTCCCTGTTGTTGCTGCCCAGCATTCAGTGCCATACAGTGCAACAAGGCAGATGGTTGTTTACCTCCCATATAGAGGTGGTATTCCAGTAGCAAAAATTTTGAGTAGTTTGGAAAACCGGAAAATCCCACCGCTGACTGGCCCTGCCCCCATCTATTCTTTGCCTTCCAAGGCCCAGCTGATCAGCTGGGTCTTCTTTTGTTGTCCTACACAGGAGGATGGAGCTGGAAAGCAGGTTAGTGGGGTGGGGAGGGAATGGGGATTTTGCAGTAATCTTCCCCTGCCATGCCCACCAAGCCATGCACACCAAGCCATGCTATGCCCACCAAGCCATGCCCACAGAACCGGTAGTAACCAAGCTACCTCTGCTGGTATTTCAGTGAGTGAATTCCATCACAATATGAAAAAATATCAGCATTCTTTTCTTCCTATGCTGAAAAAGAAGCATATTTCTCACCAGGGCTATGTCTAAATAGGTGCCCAAATAGGCTGTTGGATCATGCTACTTTAGAAGGCTTCTCTCTAAAAAAAAAAATATCTAGACGAATCCTGCCATCAAATCTCAGGAATAAACCATTCAGAAGTATTAACATGTTGTCCTCCCATGTTTTCTGGTGGAGGAAAAAAAAGATCTCCATAATGAGTGGATTTCATGCAATATTCACAAAATAATCTAAGCCAGGGGTGTCAAACTCAAGGCCCACAGGCTAGAATGCAGCCCATGGGATGCTTAGATGTGACCTATGGGGCCATCCTGAAAAGAGCAAAGGACCAGCCTGCAGTGCCTTGCACGGTCCTCCTGAGCTCCATTTTCACTGACATAATGCTGCAGGAGGCCGTCACAGCTGCAAATGGAACTCAGGAGGGCCGCGTGCTGTCCTTCCGAGCTCCATTTTCATTGGGAGAGTGCTGGAGCAGGCCGTCACAGCCACAAACGGAGCCTGAGAGGACCAGTGAGGCTCCTCTGGAGGGTGAGGGTTTGGTGCTCTCCCTGGTCTCACCTTCCTCCACTGGAGATAATGGATTCCCCCCAGCCCTGCCCAGGCCACCACAGGCACCCCGACACAAGCAATGTCGAGCTAGCTACGCTCACCCTGGCCACGCCACACCGGTTTCCCCCCAACACCCAAGGTCAAAGACAACCCTGATGCAGCCCTGATGAAATTGAGTTTGACACCCCTGATCTAAGCCATAACAAATAATGTGATGTATGTGGATCTTGTGGTAGTTGATCATCCTGTTAACCCTGTTATCTGGTGTTCAAAATGATTTCAACCAAGTGTTTCCAAAGGATATATTCCAGGATAGGTGAGCACCCTAGATATCTGCAGGCATTGATGGTAAAAACCACCCTATTCAATGTTTAAGAGAAGATATTATGAGGGTCTCCACCCTACCAAATGAAAGGAGGCTGGGGCAATATTATGCACCTCAACAGTAACTGTCCCTGTCATTCAGTTCCTAAGATAAGAAATACCTCCAACCTCTTGGCTGGCAAGGAGGCCATAAAAATAGTTTTGTTCTCTCAGAGCTGGATTGATGTTGCACCTGGATTGCCTAATTAGTTAGCTTAGAATGAACTTTTGTCTCTTCTTGTGTTATTATTGCAAAAAACCTCAAGCTCTCCTAATTGCATAAATAAATAAACAAATAAGATTGTTCACCTTACACTCATCTCGCAAAAAAATATCAATTTAATGAAGAGCTTTAATTAAAGGAAAAAAAGGGAAGCCCATGTCAGATGGGTAGAGGTTGAAATCAGTCAACTGCAATCAAATCTACCAAGGCAGAGTTAGGCTGAAATAAATTATGATAAAAAAAAGTCACAGAAGGAGCAGCAGAAGATGAATCAGCACCAAGGATAACTCCTAACAAGCTCTGTGGTGAGCCAAATTCCAAGAAGGTAATTGGGGAAAGGAGTGAGGTCAGATAAAAACAATAAATCCATGTCTTTCGATCTGTCCTGCATCTCTTAAAGACTTAGAACCAAATTGTTTTATTCCAAAATGGCAAGGGAAGCTATGGAGACATCATGATGATGATGATGGCAACAATGACAACCACCTTCAGGCTGGAATGTGCAGATGTAAGATATTATCTTAATTCAGCTGATTCTAATTCTTAGAGAAAGCCATGCAAGTAGCTAGGAGCAGTTTTTCAAATACATTATTATGTTTTATAGTGAAGGCTGGTACATGTAGCTATGCTACTTGTGAATGGGATTTCACATTCAGTTCTGCATCAAATGTTCATATTATTGTTGATAATGCAGTGCTGATAAGAATGCAGTGTCAAATGCCAATTCCAAAGAGCCTTTTCACAGACATTCAAATTCCAGATCCTCTACTTTTTGTTATATATAACAAAAAGTGTGTGTGTGTGTGTTAATGATATGACTACACACACACACGCACACATATATATCATATCCCTAAAATCATATAATCCTATCTTTAAAAATGAAGCCAAGTAGACTATTTCATCACTAAAATCTGAAATAATCTTTCAGTATTCTTGGAAAACTATTTTACAATTAGCCATGCAGCATTTTTTTTAAAAAAAGAAATCTATCTTAGCTAACCAGATATATTGAACTATAGCTCCGATGCTAACTGGGTATTCTGAAAGACATGAATATTAGGATGGCTCCTGGTTTGGGGAGATTAATCCAAGTGGGAACTGGAACTTGAAGTTTCCTTCTCGGAATGGTTTCTATTTTTCCCCCATTTGATTACTCTTCCTGATGGATCTCATTGGGCAAAAGTTGACTAACATTCAACGAGACCAGGGGTGTCAAACTCGTGGCGTCACATTGTCGCCACATGACCTATTGTGACTTTCCCCCCTTCACTAAACTAGGGGTGGGAGTGGCCAGCACATGATGCATCCGGTCCGCCGGCCGCAAGTTTGACACTCCTGAACTAGACTGTACCTGAGAAGCTGTATTAGTCCAATCGTCCTGTCTATCTCTTCTTCTCTTCTGAATTATAAACATTGTAAAGACGCTCTGCTGTAAATAGCACCACTTAGTGGCAGAATGTCACTTTCAAAGAATTATTTCTATCAACAAAGGAAGGAAAGAGATTCAAATTAAACCAACAGAATGCTGATCCTTACCCATTTTGCTTTGAATAATCCACAGTTTCATTACCGTTTGTTTCCTCTTCATTCTAATCTTCTGAGCTAAATTTAGCTTAGACAATTGTTTATTTTCTATCCACAGTAGTCTTGGAAGATTGGTGAAGGATGCATTTAAACTTGATTTGTAGTTTCTAAGCACACTAAAAAATATTGTTGTTACTGTGGCTGGTAATGATAATACTGGTGGTGATAAATTCTTTTTTTCAGCTTATAGGAATACAGATGGTTAAAAAAAAAAAGCACTATGGTTTCATTTCTTCAGAAGTCAATCATAACTCAAGAGATTTAGAAGAATATCAAACAGAACTTCTGAAGACCTGGGGGACATCTGTACATGCCTTTCTCCTTCTTTTATAACTCTAGTCTGTTCTGAACTGTTTTAAAATGAATAATAAGTTGCTTCAAGAAGTTTATTAACAGATAAACATAAATTATATGTACAGTCCCTTCCAATGCTGCGCCTGACTGCAGAAGAAAAATTTGAACAGGTTTTGAGAAGTAGATAGAAACAATCTTATGCCAAAACCTTTTTTTCTTTAAATGTTTTAAATCAAGAAAGCTCAACTCATTCCTTATGCATGACCTCACATGAGTAAGAAAAGACATTATGATACCTTCAACGAACTGTTTCAAGCACTGCCTGGAACATATCCAATAATAGCCACATTACAGTTAATTAAAAAACCCTCTTTCAAACTCATTTTTCACCTTTGGGGAAGTTAAACATAGTTTAAACTAACACACTTTATTCAGCCATAATACAGAATTAATTAGCTTAATGTCTGTATACAGAATTCATAATTTTTTCTTTCCATTACACAGAATCTGTTTTTCCTCAGAATCTACAAATGGGGGGGTTGTCAAGATGAACCATCTTCTCATATACATAGTCTCTGCATGTTTCATTAAAATATACAGTACAAGAAGTGTCCTGAGGTGAGCCAAGTGGCTGCCATGCCGAGAGGTTCCCATTTTGGTAAAGCTAAAGGAAAACCCAGTCATAAAACATGGATAAATTTACAACTTGTTTTTCTGGAAGAGAAGAGAAATCAATTTGGTTAAAGATCCTGCATGAAAGATTTGGTCACTGGTACTGATTGATTAATAATGATACTAAGGTATTTAGTTTTTGATTGAAAATATGAGATTATATGTAATGTAATTGAAGACTACGAAATGGAAGCACAAAACAATTTGTAAACCAACCGGCACACTGCATGTACACTTTTGGAAGACAGCTTGATGTTTTTATGTTTTGTTTGTTTATGTTTGTTTTTAAAAACCAATAAAAAAAATTTTTTTTAAAAAAAGATTTGGTCACTGGTAGGAAGAAAAAAAATATTTGTGGGTGGGGGAGGTGGTAGAGAGTACCATGGAAATAAATTTAGATTGTTATCCCATGTAATACTTTTCTGTGATGGTCCAACTTCAGTAAGACATTGGTTATCTCACACAGAGCAAAGAAGGGGAGATAAATTCTTTCCTACTACAAACTCATAGTTGTATAGTAGTAAGCAAATTAACAAGAAGGAGACATCAAATCCAGTGAGAACAACCACAATATGTAATTGATTTCATCGCAATTGAATTTGCCTTAGTCCAAACATTTTTTTTGTTCAGTTTTTGTAAGAGGACAGGCAGAGCCTGGGGGTAGAGTCAAGTGTGGAATCAGCCTGGAATCGTTACATTCCCACAAGCAATCTAAGCTCAACCTCTCTTGATTTCCATTAATTCTTATTAAATACTGGCTGTTAGTTAACTAAGATATCTGTGAATAGGCATGTGCAATAACTTAGCTTAACTGGAACTTAGAGTATGATCCTGATTCTTTGCACCTGGCAGTTTTTACCTTTCAGAATAGCTTTGTCCCCTAGAATGCCATAAAACCCTGTGTACTTCTGCCTTAAAGTAAGTTCCAGCTTTGGAACAAAGAATTTTCCCTGGCTCCAATGGTGATAAGCATAGGAATGAAAAGTGTTAAAAATATTTATTTAGGTATGTCAAGATCCAGCTAATTATAGGTTTTCATCTTTCCTGATGATTAAATGTATTGGATTTTGGGCAATGTAAATATATACATTTACACTTCCCAAAAGTTTCCATACTGCATGCAAATATCAGTTTGTTGCCATAACATTTAAGTTATTTGTTAAAACTTGGGAGGGGAATTTATCTGAAGGGCATAATCTGAAGTTTGGATGGCATGAATTTTTATTGTACAATAAAGATTAATGCAGATTTTAGGAATCATTATATTAGAAGTGCTGTGTTGGGATTATAGAACAGATATAAACCCTGTGCCCAAAAATGCCTTTATTGGTCTCAGCGGAAGAAGCATTTTACAAGAAAGAAAAAGTAGGTAAAGAAAAATGGTTAACTTATAAAAAATTTTTAGCACAGGCACATAGAGAATATAAGATGAAATAAAAAGACAAATTGGCTGCAGAGGGATTTAGTCTTTATATAATTTTAATTAATAACTTTATTATAATAGTAAAATCTATTATGAACAAAACTTAAAGAAAGAAAAAGAATAGAGGAGTGTAAAAAAGTGCAAGGAAAAAGAGAGAAAAGGAAGACAAAAAGAATATAATAAAGAGAAAATACTATATATAAAGAAATGACTTCCAACCTTCATCACAACAAATATAAAGAAATATAGTAACTCTTGACCCTCTCTAAAGTTACAAACACTTGTCTCTTCATCCAAAATCCTATCTCTTATCTATAAATAGACCCATAAAAACATCAACTTATTCTTTCAACCTTGATCAGGTAAGCCAACATTATGTTTCTTCCCTTTAATTAATAACAGTCTTAATCTTTAGTTCATTTAAATATTGTCCTAGGATTTTATTTCTGGGGGAAGTATGGGCAAACTAAAGATGGTTTTGCAAAAGTGGAGCCAACATTTACAGCAAAGACCAAAGAATTGGTGAGAGACAATCACTCACATGTGCTCTGGAAAACTGTTCCTCAGCAGGAGACTGCAGGACAAGAATTTTGATGTTTGATGGAAGATGATGGAATTTTCCATGAGTTTGATGGAAGATGATGGAATTAGCTTGCAATTATAATGCAGACTTTTAAAAGACCCTAAATTTGCAAACCTCTCTATTCACCTTCAGAAATGGCTACTTCTTAACTAATTCTAAACTATTAGAGGCCTTTGGAATAAAATTATACATGGATTAGCATTCTAGGTAAAATTGCAATGTCAAAACTTTTACAACACAATTTTGGAATGTATTATAAAGATTAACAACTTCTTGTAGGAAACAGATCCTGTTTTGGTTTTTACAAGGCACAACATAGATAAGAAATTTCATCATTTAAAAAATGGACACTAGCGGGAACTAAGAACTTTAGATAGAAAAAAAAATGGTCTTTAAGATTATGCAAAATAACACGACAATAAAAATATTGTAGGAGACTTTTGAAGAGTGGAATCAGAACATAATAGCTATAATATCAATAATGTCAGTAATGGATTAGACTGTGTCCAAAATACGTTGTTGAAGAAGTAACACGTAGAACAAATTTCACCTGACAAGATAGAAATGGCACTGAAAGTGATTTACAACTGACCAGTGAAGAGAATGACTTGTTTAACTGAATTTACAAAAAAATCTGTCCAAGGCTTTAAAATTTAAGAGGGAAATACAAATGATGAACCAAAAGAATAATCTGGATTTTTTCCTCTATTGGATTTACAAAAGAGGCTTTTAAAAGCCTTGAAAAACTTTATGTGATAGGACAAAGAAGAAATGAAGGAATTTCATTTTCAATGGGTTCTGTATGCATAGTTAAGAGAAAGATTTAAAATAAATAATAGGACATTTGGCATTCAGAAGTAGAAGACAGAATTTGAACTATGTACAAATGATGAACATGTAATTGCTATAATGTATAAACTTTTCTTTAAACTTGAAATAGAAAAACAAGTGAAAGAATGTATGATAAAGTGGGCTAAGAACTTTGGATGTAATATACTGATAGAATACTGGGAAAATGTGGTTAAAAGGATTGAAATTTACATTATGCTATAAAGTATATTTTTTTATAAAATGATGTATCATCAGTATATGACTCCATAAAAATTGTGTGAAGATTTTTCCTTCCTTCCTTCCTCCCTCCCTCCCTCCTTCCCTCCCTCATCTAAATTCATTTTTATAGACTATGGTAGATAGGTGAAACTTATCTTCTTCACTTTCATACTGAAAGTGGGTTCACCTAGTCCATTATATCTAGGAGCTACAGTATATAAACCTTCGTAACAAATCACAATAGGACTGCTAGGAAGAGATTCAAAAGTCAAAGTTGGTTGCTGAACAATTGTGTCTCAGTATAGGAGATTTAGGCTCTTCAATAAAGAATCAAATTATCAGATTCCTGAAGGTGTCTCCAAGCAAGAGAAGAAAGGAAAGTTGTACAAAGTACACAGTTCACTTCTATTGTCTCCATTCTGATAGAATGGAAGAAAATGCAAGAAATGTTTGTACTTGTAGAACTGTAAAGGACTTGCAAATACTTAAGGCAAAAATAAATAAATTGCCTTTTAAATCCCACAGCCTCCCTACCAAAGAGGAGGGAGTGATCATGAATGGGTGCCCATTCTGATGATATCACAATATCACCAGCTATGCCATCTCCAGTTCCTCGGCAGAGAATCCAAAAGGAAATCCTTTTCACAGGATGCCAAATTTATCTCGACCCTTATTTAGTATGGGCTATCATGAAACATTTCATCCATGTTCTTGTTTGACTGCTGAATTTCTGGAGTTCCTAAGAAAAGTCAGTCCAACAAATCCAAACCACTAGTAATACAGGGCTTTATGTACAACATAAAAAGCAAGCAAGAAAAGATAACTTTGCAAACCTTAAACTTAACCTCTTTTAATTCCAGCTCTACTTGTTGTACATTTGTATGGATTCATCAGGGTTCATGCTGCACTAATCCATGATGTATTTAACCATAATTTGTTAATTAAGCTATACTTTCTTGGTTTAGCACAACAGGCTGCCTTCATTTCCAATTAGCTTCACTTCCAATTCGTTCCTGAACACAAAGGGTTGGTATTCATTTTTAATGTCTTCTGTGGTTGACTCTTAATCACAAGGACTGCCTTCTTGAGGTAGAACCAAGAACTAACCCACGCAGTAGACTGACTCTAAGTGATGAGGTTAAGCAGGGGTAGGATTCAAATTTTTAACAACCGGTTCTGTGGGCGTGGCTTAGGTGGTAAGTGTGGCTTGGTGGTCATGTGACTGGGTGGACATGGCTTGGTGGTCATGTTATTGTCTGGGTGTGGCCAACTCAATATCACTCACATCGAGGCATGCATCTCCTCATCTGGCCTCTCATGACGATGGGGATGCTGCAATAGTCGTAAGTGTGAAAAATGGTCATAAGTCACTTTTTTTCAGTGCCATTGTAACTTTGAATGGTCATTCCACATAAGCAAAGTACCAGCAAAGGAGGGGAAAAAACCTCCAGAGAAGTTCCTGAGACAGGAAGTCTAGTCCTGTCAAGAATGTAATAAGGGTTAATGGAGAGGCAGTTTCTGTAAGCAACACCAGAATGTTTCCTTCCTGCCTTCCTTACAGGATTAGGCCAGTAATTTCTTCTAACAACCGGTTCTCCAAAGTGCTTAGAATGTTAACAACCGGTTCTAGTGAATAGGTGCGAACTGGTAGAATCCCACTCCTGACGTTAAGTGTCTCCAGACATGAAAAATGAGATTGGTGGCAGATTGGAGGGATTGCTTCTTTGACTCCCACCTTTTGGATTAGCCTCCCCCTAGAAGTGGATTTATTCGAGGGTCGGGTCAGCATTGTAGTTCTCCTCTGTGGGCCAGCCAAGTGGGGGGAGGGGGATGGTACGGACACCTCCTGCAGCACCCTGCTGGCCAAAATGGAGCATGGAGAGCTGTGCGTGACCCCCATGCCCCCCATTTTTGACCTGGATGGCTTCCTACAACACTCTGCTGGCCAAAATGGGGCACGGCGACCACATGCCCCATTTTGGCCAGCAGAATGTTGCAGGAGGCTGTGCCTCGATTTGGCTGCCAGAAGCACCACAGCCTGGTCCTTTGCTATTTCCAGGCTGGCCCCGTGGGCCAGATTTAAGCACCCTATAGCTGGATCTGGCCCACAGGCCTTAACTTGAGTTTGACACCCTTTCCCTAGAAATTAGATTTGCCAACCTTTTACCAAAAGGCGCTTTTATCCAAAAAGCATGGGACTTTTCTTCTTGTTGTTGTTTTCTTTGAAAACATTTTGCTCCTCATCCAAGGAGATTCTTCAGTTCTGGATGAGAAGTGAAAATTTTTCAAAGAAAAAAACCCAAAGTAAGTCCAGATGCCTTTTGGAAAATACTGCAGGGGGGATAACCATAACCTAGATCAGGGGTCCCCAAACTTGGCAACTTTAAGACTTGTGGACTTCAACTCCCAGAATTCCTCTTCCAGTCATGTTAGCTCAGGAATTCTGGGAGTTGAAGTCCACAAGTCTTAAAGTTGCCAAGTTTGGAGACCTCTGACCTAGATGATTGAGAATCTCCATAGATGATTTACCAACCTTTTACATAAAGCAATAAAGACTGAATTATTTTCCCTGGGTTTTGAGGGCTGAGGTCAGACATAACTGGATGGGTACCTGTGGTTATTACAGTGTCTATTATTTTATGTATAATTACTTTGTAGGGTTATTTTTTCCCTTATGGTTTAATTAGACTTAGTTTCTGAATTATTTTTTGCACACCACCATGCATTCTAAAACTCAGCAGTATAAACAAACTATGTTTTGTCTTCATGGGATGTGTGTAAACGAGGGCTGTGAATTATATTGGCTGACTTAGGCCAGGCACATTTGCAAGCACATGAATACGAACTACCAAGTGGTCTCATTTTTAAGGGGGGGATAAACACTCAGCCCATTGTGAACCAGTTGGAGGATTTTAGAGGCTACTCCTCTTTCTTCAATGTACCATAATTTGAATAACAAATGAGATTCGATAAAAATCTCAGCTCTTCATTTGGCATCTCAAAACAGCCAATATTAAGCTGACCTGCAAACTGTAATAAAACTGCAGGGCAGCATTGCAAGGGGCAAAAGGACTAATAAAAGATTAGAGAGCTCCAGTTTATTTATTTATTCTAATTTATTTATAATGTTAATTCGCAAGGCTGCCCAGTTGTCCATGACTCAGGGCTGTGTATAAGGATTACAACAGAGAATCAATACAGTATATTAAAAAAACACAAATAAAAGACAGACATATCAGTGTGAACAAAAATTGAAATAACTGAGCATCTCCTTCATAGCAAGGGCACACCATCCTAGCTCAAAACCTGAGGGGGGAAAAACAATTCTTCAAGACTTTCTTGATGGACAGCTGAATGCATACCTTGAAGCAAATGCTGCTCCAGAGGGTAGGCACTGTAATATGGTTTAATTCATCCAAACTGGAAAGTGCATACCCCAGGCTCATGATTTGGGTTGTCTCTAAATTTCCATGACGTTTTTCAAAGTGAAATAGAACACTAGAACCATCAGTGATGATGTTACCTAGTTGAGTAAGGAAACATCTGCAAGTAAAACAGATGTGTCAAACATGCAGCCTGCAGGCCAGATCCAGCCTGCAATAGGCCCAGAGTTGTCCCACGGGCCATCATGGAAATGGCAAGGACCAGACCATGCCACCCCTGCCCCGATCCACTCTGGCCACACTTACCCAGTCAGCTGTGATGACCAGCCATGCTCACCCCGCCCCCCCAAAGGCAAATAAAATCCTGATACGGCCCACAATGGGTGTTGTGGTTTGCCGGCAACCTGCAGAGATGGCAGCAGAGTCGGACAGTGGGGAAGAACATGGGCCAGTCCAAAAGCCTGAGGAGGACTCAGATGAGGAGGACTCAGATGAGGACCCTGTGTACAGAGATGGAGCTAGGACCATCTGGGAGTTATGTGTTGACTCCGGAGCTTCCAGAATCTGACAGCAGTGAGACAGAGGAACAAGGAGAGTCTGTTCCCAGTGCATGCATGCGCAGAGCTGCTAGAAGGCAAGAACAGTTAAGACAAAAGGGACAACTCGGGAGTAAGACATAAGACATAAAGGAGGAGCAAAGGGACAGGAACCTTTGCAGGAAGCAACTTTGTTCATACTGGTTGGTTGGAAACCTGAAGCTCTGTGTTGAATTTGTGCTCCATTTGGCCTTGTATAACTAATTGGAAATTTAGTCGTTGGCAGTATTTCAAGGAAGATAAAGGTGCGTGCTTATCAGACTTATCCTGAAGGATTTTGGCAGACTTCTGTGGGACTATTTACAAACTGTTGGAGACTCATTACCGACTGTGAATGGCTAAAATTCACAGCTGTTGAAATAAAGAAAAAAGGATTTGGGGACTAATGTGTGTTTGTTAGTGTCTCAGTAAGGCTTGGTCAGAACAATGGGATCGAGTTTGACACCCCTGAAGTAAAAGCACCAAGCTCAAAGATCACCAAGGACCTTATAGTTCACCTCTAAGCCACATATATTCTTTTCTGTTGGTACTAAAATGTGAGGAGGCAGCTTTGGCAAAATGTGTGATCCATCTCAAACACAAGGACACAGAACCTTTTTCAAGGAGCACACCTGGGCTTTGCATCATGGCTATTCCATCAAGTGAGTTGACCAGTACCAAGAAATGGATGGGTCCATTAAAAAGTTAAGTTTAACAGTTACATCAAATCGAATGGCAAATAAATTACACATAATGAATATGGTATTTCCTATCATCACCCTCTTTTAACGACCCCATAATCCCTTGCAGGGTGGAGTCTGGGCAACTGAATAGAGCCAAGTGTTCAACTGGCTGGATGCCCTTCCTGTTGCCAATGCAGAGTTTTGTTCAGCAGATATATTTCCAGGGTGGCCAGAGAAAGAAATATCTGCCTCTATCTAGGATCGAACTCACAGCCTCCTGATTGTGAGGTGAGAGCACCACCTCTAGGCCACCGCAACACTTGAATATGGTATTCCCTATGTGTTGAGGTAATTCCCCGTTAGGAGAATGAGTGCATACAGGGAGACGTATAGAGAGTAGTGTTTGAATAATACACACAGAGTACACAGAAACATTGTACAGTAAATGTAGGTTTTTACTTCCAGAAAGGTTTAAGCAAAGTCCAAAATAAGCAGTCCAAAGTCATTCACAGGTTAATCAGTCAGTTTTTCAATCCAGGGATAATCCAGTAACAAAGTCCAGTGTCAAAAACAGTTCAGTAATAGACATTACATTAAATCCAGTAATATCAGTCAATTAGAAGAAATGGAGCAACGGCAATACTTTCCAACAGAAGGAAACAGAGATACTCACTCAGACACACTCTCTTCTGAGACTAAGACTAAGACAACCCAGGTTTCTGGCTCCATCTTATGGCCGTTTGAGAAACCACACCCAACTACAGTTTTGCATTTTCTTAAAGATACAGTTTTAAAATTTTTATCCTGGTTTATATATTTCTAACCCAAATAGCTGTTAGGTGACTCATATTCCTAACACTATGTTTTCAATAACTTCTCTTTTCTGTCCCATTAGCAAGTGGCCTAGGACTGGGAATACCAATGTTCAGTATGTCTATGGCATGAACAATCACAAGTGGGGGGACGTTGGATCAGTATTGTTTCTTAGCCAACCTATGTGATGGATAAGGGGGTCCACGGGAAGAGGGTCAAAAAAAGTCAAGAGAGAAACCACAACCATAAAAATCAAAGCTCCACCCTTTTTATGTACATCATGTCACAGCACATATAAAAAAAGATGGGGCTTCGATCACAAGGTTGTAGCAGCCATCTTGCCCTTTTAAAATATTAAATTATATTGGTCACACAGTCAGTCAGATGTTCAGACTGGATCTGGCATTTTGGTCCACCTCTAAAGTGGTTCCCAAGGACCTGTGATAGGTAGATGTTGTTCTTTAGCTGGTGTTGGCTTTCATTTGCACTGAGCTTTCCCCTCAAATCTAGAATTGTGTAACGCTTCAGTGTACTGTATGTGCGGACCGAAGCAGTGTTGTATTTTGTAATTGACAGGTGGAAATTTTGTTACTGTGAAGATTTTCTAAATGTCATCCAAGGCTTTTTGATATGGCACCCATGTGGCTAATAACCAATGGGATCACTGTTAGGAATATGAGTCACCTAACAGCTATTTGGGTTAGAAATATATAAACCAGGATAAACATTTTAAAACTGTATCTTTAAGAAAATGCAAAACTGTAGTTGGGTGTGGTTTCTCAAACGGCCATAAGATGGAGCCAGAAACCTGGGTTGTCTTAGTCTGAATCTCAGAAGAGAATTTGAGGGTATCTCTGTTTCCTTCTGTTGGAAAGTATTGCTGTTCCTCCATTTCTTCTAATTGACTGGTATTACTGGATTTAATGTAAGTCTTACTGAACTGTTTTTTGACATTGGATTTTGATATTTGGATTATCCCTGGGATTGGAAACTGACTGATTTAACTTGTGAATGACTTTGTATTGCTTATTTTGGACTTTGCTTAAACCTTTCTGGAAGTAAAAACTTACATTTACTGTACAGTGTATCTGGGTGCTCTGTGTGTATTATTCCAACACTACTCTCTATACGTCTCCCTGTATGCATTCATTCTCCTAACGGGGAATTATCTCAACAATCACCACAGCCAATTTAAACCATAATTTTTCAACTCCAGTATTCAGACCTTGATACTTTATGATCAACAAATTGGTGTAAAAGGCAAAACTTTAAAAAATACAATTCATATTTCTATTTCACTTCTATGATTTACTCCAATGAGACCCATATATAATTCACATTATTGTTTGGCATAATTCTAGTCATATTGCTATACAACTGTCCTCATCAGTTTCTGCCATGTGGTCATAATAATTTCTTAAGACCTGTAACAAGTTTGCACAGTTTATTGTTATTTCATGACTTTCTTGAAACTAGGGTGCTTCATAAATTTTGCTTCACAGTCTCCCCCCACCCTGTATATTATAATATTATAATTCTGGATATGTTGCATCATTTCATTGTCAATTTGAATGCAGTAATATTTAAGTCCTGGGATTGAAAATGGCAAACATTCTATTATTTAGAAAGCTTAACTACTGTAAATAAGAAGACAAAAGTAAACATTTGATCGATATTAATTGCCTGCTAGGATGTCACTATTGCAAGCAGAATGTTAAAAAAAAAAAGTAAATTGTTTAACTTCCCATCCAAAATTGAGTATACTATCTATTACTACCACTACTACTACTACTACTACTACTACTACTACTACTACTACTACTACTAATAATAATAATAATAATAATAATAATAATAATAATAATAATAATAATAATTTGTGCGGCTTTGGAAAAAGAAATCGTGTGTTATCCCAATTGTAATTGGAGCCCTTGGAGCAATACCTAAAGGGCTGCCTCGCTATTTGGAAATTCTGAATTTATTAGACTTGAATAACCTGATTCTACAAAAAAAATCACCCTACTTGGAACAGCTTATATCCTCCGATGCTACCTGAACAGTTCCTACGTCCTTGGTTAGGACTCAAGCTGTTGAGAAACCAACCAGCCCCAAAGGCTGTGAATCTCACTAAAGATTAAAATAATGCTAATAATACTAATACTACTACTAATAATAATAATAACAAAATGTTCATTTAGGTCACGGTTGTTCCAAAGGTGCTTTTTCAAAAGGCACCTGGACTTTCTTTGTTTTGCTTGAAGACATGTCACTTCACATCCAAGAAACTTCTTTAGTTCTTCTCAGAACTGAAGAAGTTTCTTGGAACAGAAGCAAAACATCTTCGAGGAAAACAAAGAAAAGCCCCGTTGCCTGTTGAAAAAGCACCTTTGGGTTCTCTTCGTCAGGATGTGTAGACCGACCCAGATTGGATCCTGCATCATTATCCTGGAACACGAACATTTGCCTTCATCTGTGGGCACAGCAGTGTTACACTCACTATTATTTCAAGCTCCTGAATAAACAAGCAAACAAAAGCAGAAGGGGAATTTTTCAAAGGGAAACAACCAAGCATCTGTCTGAGAAATCATATCTTGAAATAAGGGCTCCCATGTCTGACTCGGAAAATGTTCCTTCCTTCTCCCCTTTCTCTTTGCCTACCAAGCATATGCTCAGACACTTAGCTATGGTTCTGTAGTTACACCTAGGGTAGGATGAAATCTTACTATGTGGCTTTAAAGAAGGATGCTTGAAAAGAATTTCAAAGGTCTCATTTCCTCTGGATATAACCTCCTGTTCCTTTACCCTTCACAGTTCTCAGCCTGGTGCAGCTGGCTTCCACCTTTACACACCTTTTCTGTTTTGAGCGCCTGAAACCTGAAGTCTGACGCTACACTTCTTGGTGTTTAATGGTTCTATTATCCCCTCGACACGCACACACAGAGCTGCCGCTGCTGTCAGCGAGAAATGCCTGTGCTCAGCAAGGGGAGAAAGTTCCTTCCATCCTGCCACTTTCCATCCATTATCTTGGCACCGTCTCTTCCCTGAATTTCTCATCTTTTCCCAGCGATCTATCCTCTTGAGTGCGGTGTCAAGTTGGCTGTCTGGAGAAGCAACCTTGTTCTTCAAATGTTTAAGCAAATTAATTTAATGCTCACATGTACATGCCTTTAAAAAGTTGTCAGCTAGCCAGCAAAGCATCTCGCTATGGCTTCAGAAGGCATCTGATGAAATTTTGCAATTTCCTTAATGCAGAGAAAACTTTGGGCTCATTAAAAGACTCCAAAAGCAGGACTGCAATTGTTAAACAAACCCATTGTTTGCTATGGGGCATTTTCCTAAAAAAAAAAAAAAACCAGAAATAAATACCAGTTTTCTGCAAAATTGTCATAAATCACATGACTGAAAAGTGATTATTTCAATCATGTAGAAAAAAAAAAATACTGCCAACCTGCCTTCCATCGAGGACCTGTATACTGCAGGAGTCACAAAGAGGGCTGTGAAAATATTTACAGGCCCCTCACACCCCGGACATAAACTGTTTCAACTTCTTCCCGCAAAACGATGCAATAGAGCATTGCACATGAGAACAACTAGACACAAGGACAGTTTTTTCCCAAATGCCATCACTCTGCTAAACAAATAATTCCCTCAACATCATCCAACTATTTACAGTCTGCACTACTATTACTATTAATCTTCTCATCACTCCTATCACCCATCCCCTCCCACTTGTGACTGTATGACTGTAACCTTGTTGCTTGTATCCTAGCTATTTTTATTGATTGTTTCCTAGTATGATTTGATTGCTTACTGTACCCGATGACTATCATTAAGTGTTGTACCTTATGATTCTTGACTCTTGACTCTTGACGAATGTATCTTTTCTTTTATGTACACTGAGAGCATTTGCACGAAGACAAATTCCTTGTGTGTCCAATCACACTTGACCAATAAAGAATTCTATTCTATTCTATTCTATTCTATTCTATTCTATTCTATTCTATTCTATTCTATTCTATTCTATTCTATTCTATTCTATCATGGGACCGGGTGGGGGCAGCCATCAGAAATTTGGGACCAGGTCATAACTACTTTGGGGGGGGAGGCATTGTTAATTTTGAACAGTTGCTAAGCAACTGGACATAAGTCAAGGATATAAGTCAAGGGATGCTCCAAAGAAGGGCAAAGAGAGGTTGACCATAACAGAAAGATTTGGAAAGGAAGAGCTTTCCAAGTTAAGGAAGGTGGAAAGGAATGTGTGAAAACAGAAGCTGGAAAAAGCTTTAAAAAACAAAACAAAAACCTTGGCTACATAGAGTGATAAACATTCAAAAGAAACACACTGACAACCAGCTTTGGAATTTCAGTGCTGCTGTCAGATCAGAAAGCAACTTTTAACTCTGCTGAGTAAAAAAAACAACAAAAAACGTATTCCTCTTCCCAGCTCTGCCTCTTTCTTTAATGGTAGTTTGTGGTGCCAGTCTTATTTTGACAATACCAGTGAAACTTGTCATGCTAATAGTCATTTGAGAACAAATTCACAGAAAGCGACAGCTGCAGTCCAGCCAGAGTCAACAATTCATAAGAGTTCATGGGAAAAGACTCGCGCTCTGCTCACACGAATCAGCATGCCTTGAAAAGCAAATAACAATTCTGAAACAGCGTCACCCTAGGAGCAATTTACTGGATACGGAACACCTTTCGCAGTTGTAGCAAAGTGGATGGAGATCATCCACAACACGTGGGTCTTTAAGGAGGGGATTATAGGTAGACTTCAACGTAAGACCACAATCGAGGCCAGAATTGATGTTGCGAAGCGAGAAGTGTGTTAAGTGAGTTTTGTCCCATTTGACCACTTTTCTTGCCACATTTCTCAGGCGAATCACTCATCATTGTCTTTTAATGACCCCCATAATCCCTTATGGGGTGGAGTCTGGGCAACTGAATGGAGATGAGTGTTTACTGGCCGGATGCCCTTCCTGTTGCCAATGCGGAGTTATACAGTATTTAGCACAGTGGCCCCCAACCTTTTTTGTGCCACGGCCCGGTACCGGCATCACAAAATGATCCGCGGCCCGGTACCGGCATCAGCACGGTACCGGCATCAGCAAGGCAAGGCGAGCCGAGCGACCGGCCAGCCAGCCGTCCCCCGCTTCTCCCCGCCACCTTCAACTCCTCCTTTGTACCTTTTTTATGTTTTTTTGTGTTTTCTTAATCTCCTCTGCCATCGGGACTGCTCTTCGTTAGAAGCCGCCCCCCCCTTCAATGAAACTAAGGCGCGAGGATTCCTTCAGGACCCAAATGCCGCTTTCCAACAGGAAAAGCTCACCCAGAAGCAGTTTCTCGTCGAAACAAGATGGCGGCGCCCAGCAAAACGGCGGCCCAGTAGAAAATGATCCACGGACCGGTACCAGTCTGGGGCCCGGTGGTTGGGGACCCCTGATTTAGCAGATATAATCTCAATGCACCCAGAGAGAGAAATATCTAGGATCGAATTCACATCCTCCTGATTGTGAGGCGAGAGCTGCACCTCCAGGCCACTGCACCGCTCTGTTAGATGAATCGCTGCAGTTAGTAACACGCTGTTAAGTGAACCAGGCTTCCCCCATTGACTTTGCTTGTCAGAAGATTGCCAAAACTGGTCATATTGTCCCCCGGGGACATTGCAACTGTCATAAATATGAATCAGTTGTCAAGCACCCAAATGTCAATCACGTTGACCATGGGGGTGCTGCAATGGCCATAAGCGTGAAAAATGGTCACAACTGACTTTTTCAGTGCTGTAACTCTGAACAGTCACTAAATGAACTGTTGTAAGTCGAGGACTACCTGTACAAAATTTTAAGAATTCTAAGAACCACCATTGCGATCAGAATTTCCATTGCTAAGCAAGATGGTTGTTAAGTGAGTCATTCCCCATTTTACTACACAAAACGTAGTCACTGAACTGGTAGTAACACTGGTTGAATCCCACCCCTGGCTTTGCATCTCTAAAGTATGGCAGTTCTATGGAAGACATCTTCATATGATAAAGCAGACTGCGTCATGTTGTTGTCGCATGACATATTGCGACTACCTCACTAAACCAGGGTAGGTCTGGGCAGCGTGTGACGCATCCAGCCCACAGGCTGCGAGTTTGACACCCCTGTGATAAAGGATTGGTAAGCTTTTAGAAGGGCAAGCCACTTCTGTAACACTGTCCACATATCTTCCTGGAGGTCATTAGCATGAGCAAAGCTCAACTTGGAAGAGATTTTACCTTTCTAACTACAACTCTGATGCCAGATTAGAAATCCGTGGATGCAAGAAGACTCAGACTAATAGTACATCTGCTTCTTCAACTCAATAACCCTAAACTCCATCCCCCAATAACTTAGTTCATCCATTGGTTTAATCGTGGTTTTCTGAATAAGGAGCAATTGGTTGGAGCATTCCCATGTTATTTTCAGCCACAGTGGGGTTTGTTCCAATTCTGAATTCAAGTGTTGTTGTTTTTAATCCAGACAATCCAGACAGATAAACTCTATTTGATGGTTTAGCAAACTTTGTGAGTTAGAACACAGAATAGTGTTGGAAAGGGACCTTGGAAGTCTTCTAGTCCAACCCCGCTACTCAGGCAGGAAACCCTACACCACTTCAGATGAATGGTTATCCAATCTCTTCTTTAAAATTTCCAGTGTTGGAGCACCCACAACTTCTGTAGGCAAGCTATTCCATTGATTAATTGTTCTCACTGTTAGGAAATTTCTCCTTAGTTCTACGCTGGTTTTATTTATTTATTTATTTATTTATTTACTTATTTGTTTATTTGCTTATTTATTTTATTATTTATTTATTATTTATTTATTATTTATTTATTTTATTTATTTATTTATTTGGATTTGTCAATCGCTTACAAGATAATAGGTATAAGTAAAAACATAGTTATGAATACATGAAATGGGTACATATAAGAAAAATAAAAGAAACAATAGGACAGGGATGGCAGGCACATTGTTGCGCTTATGCACGCCCCCTACAGACCTCTTAGGAAAGAAGTGAGGTCAATAGAAGACAGCCTAAGGTTAAAGTTTTTGGGGTTTGGGGAAGAAACCACAGAGTCAGGTAGAGTATTCTAGACCAGGGGTCCCCAACCACCGGTCCGCGGACCGGTGCACCGGTCCGCGGAACAAGTCCTACCGGGCCGCTGGCTTGCTGGCGCCGCCATCTTTTTGATGAAAAAGTGCTTCCGGTGAGCTTTTCCGGGTAGAAAGCTCACTGGAAGCACGTTTTCATCAAAAGATGGCGGCGCTTAGCGCTCGTGAGCTTTTCGGGTAGAAAGCCATTTCTACCCGGAAAAGCTCACGAGCATAGCGCCGCCATCTTTTTGATGAAAAGTGCTTCGGTGAGGTCACCGGAAGCACTTTTCATCAAAAAGATGGCGGCGCCCAGCTGATGCTGGTACCGGGCCGCGGCGCCCAGCTGATGCTGGTACCGGGCCGCGGCGCCCAGCTGATGCCGGTACCGGGCCGCAGCGTAAAAAAGGTTGGGGATCACTGTTCTAGACAACACTCTGCTAGCTTCATTCAGTTGCCCAGACACCACCCCACAAGGGGTAATTGAAATGAGATGATGACTACATTCTAACCATTGCACCACCATGGTTCTTAAATCTCTCCCTTCTACCATTTCACCACATGGTTTTAGTGGGTTTACAGAAGCTCCTCCCATGGTACCGACATTATTTTATGCCTTGAGTTGCTTAGTGTTAGTTTGTGGGCTAAGCCACAACTGGCTGGGTTCACATAGATTGGTAGTGGATATCATGGTTTTCTACCAGGTTGTATGGATATTCAATGATTTGCAAATAGTTTTTCCTCCTGAAGAAGCTCAGAGGACTTCATGCAAAGAGCTAAGCCATGGTTGGCCGAGTTTATACAAGGCACTAAATCACAAACCAGGAGGAGGCATATTGCGCTGAATCTGAAGACAGCAGCAAGAAATAGTAATGACACCTCCAGATTGGACAATGTTCTGATGAAGTTTCCTTGGTAGAGGAATGGGAAGATTTTAAGAGGCAGGGGAAAAAAAAAAGGAACCACCATATGGCTGGAGATAAATGATTGTGATTCATTTAGGCATGATGCTCTGGAATGATTCTGGGGGTAAAAATAATGTGGATTCTGCAGATCATGGTTTACCAACCCCCAAAGAGGTTCCCTTAATACGCTGAGCCACAAACAAGTAGCCATTTTATTACTTGGTGCAGGAGGACTTACACTGTGAATCAGGACACCCCAGGAGATTCACCAGTAACTTATGGAATGACAAGAATGACATCTGCTTAAAACAAACCAGCTTTGCATAGGCAAAGTGGAAAGATTGCCAAAGCTACTCCAGATCTGAGGGATCTTGGTGCTCTCTGAGCTTGCTTTGTTTTTTTGCAGACATTTCATTACCCAAACTAGGTAACATCATCAGTGTTCACTCTCAATTTATATTCTATCTAGTGGCTTCCCGTCAGTGTTGATGAGGTTGGTCTTAAGAGATTCTTTGGTTGGAGTGTTTACTGCTGGCTCCTTTGGCAGTTTCTAGATTGGGTTATTATTTACTTCTTGATTGATGTTAATCTTGGAGTTTGTGAACTTAAAGCATTTTCATCATGTCTTCCGACTGAGAGTTGGTGTTCATGGATGCATTCTGCCAATCTTTGGCCTATTTGTCCTATGTAGTGGTTGTTACAGGCATTACACCAGGGGTCTCCAACCTTGGCAACTTTAAGACTTGTGGACTTCAACTCCCAGAGTTCCTCAGCCAGCTTTGCTGGCTGAGGAACTCTGGGAGTTGAAGTCCACAAGTCTTAAAGTTGCCAAGGTTGGAGACCCCTGCGTTACACTGTATGTTGTAGATCAGGGGTGTCAAACTCATGGCCTGTGGGCTGGATGTATCACGCGCTTAGCAAAGAGGGGGGAAGTTGCAATAAGTCATATGATGATGTGTCATTGTGAGTTTGACACCCCTATTGTAGATGATTCCTGTTTTTTTCTTCTTCTTCTGGGGCTGCTAGGTCTTTTGGTTTACTTAGGATGCTTTGTGGGGCTTGAATCGGCTTGTGTGCTAGATGTGAGCCCCGGATCCATCTTGATTCAGATTTAAGGCTGCCACAGCAGGGAATGGGCATGCTGTGAGAACGGGAGAGTAGTGAGAAGGGAGGATAGCCACAACATCCTTTCGCCAGAGCTCCAAGTCGACTCGCTGAAGTTTGGAGAGGAGCGACCGGACTTGTTGGGAATTCAGAACGCAGGTGGATTGAAGAGTCTTCAGTAAGGGGAAATAAAGGGGTGAGTTCTAGTGTAGAGGGGGGAAAACATGGGAATTCAGATTCGGATTTTCCCCAGATGTGCCAATATGACTTCTCTAATAAAGTCTTACTTGGATGGATTTTGTCTCTGACTGCTGAATTTGAGATGAAAGTTTGGCTGGAACGCTGATTCCACGTGATTGTGGTAGTCTGTTGATAGTTGGTGGAGTTTGATCTTGGGTCTACGCTCATCTGGGTACTGACTGCTGGCAGGGAGGTGTTTTGGCCTTTTTGGCTTACTCCAGATCTGGCTGTTTCTTGGCACTACCTCCAGAGGGCAGCTGCAGTACCATCCTCCTGAAACCCTTTCACTGAGCAGTCATATGAACCAGACCCACCCAGGGGCGGGATTCAACTGGTGTAACAACCAGTTTGGTGATCGCGTGCACGCTGCTCTGCATTTCAAAAAGGTTCTATATTTATCTTCTTCTGTAGTCCCTGTGAAGAAAACAGCTGAGGCACGGCAAACCACTCTGCTGAAATGTTTGAGTTACAGGGACTCGTATAAAACTTAGACTTCCTCACATTATAAACTTTCATCTTGTTTTCTGGGCAGATGGTCACTTTCCCAGGGCCCTTGTTCTTCTCGACCCTAATTTTTTAATGATTTTTTTATTAATAAAAAGGAGGAAAGAACTACGCACAATCTTTAAAATCAAGAAGGGAATGTTTTGAAGATCCTCAAGCATGCTTAGAAAATAAAAACTGATCAATAACTATAGACCAGGGTCTTATTCAGATGGATCTTCTCCTGCCCAAGGGAAAAGAAAATAACAAGGGCTAAGGTAGTAGTATGGAGCATTCAGAACACCAAGTTGTGAATCCTAATGCTAAGCCCTGGTTTATTGGATAAGCTACAACTGGTTGGGATCACACAACAAGCTAAGCAATAGGACAAAATAGCAACACAAGTCTGGCAGAGGTGGCCTTCAGCAGGTTCTGACCAGTTCTGGAGAACCGGTAGCAGAAATTCTGCATAGTTCAGAGAACCGGCAAATACCACCTCTGACTGGCCCCATCCCCATCTATTCTCTGCCTCCTGAATCCCAGCTGTTCGGCTGGTTCTTCTTTTGTTGCCCTGCACAGGAGAACGGAGCTGGAAAGCAGGTTAGTGGGCTGGGGAGGGAATGGGATCTTGCCCCAGGAGTGGGGTGAGAATGGAGATTTTGTAGTATCCTTTCCCTGGAGTGGGGTGGGAATGGAGATTTTACAGTATCCTTCCGCTGCCACATCCACCAAGCCACACCGCACCCATAGAACCGGTAGTAAAAAAAATTGAATCCCACCACTGGCATAATGGTCCTAAGCAATTCAGGATTCTGAGGCTGTAGCTTTTTTCAAAAATCCATTTTATTGAGTACATCATATCGGCATATTCATACTGAATCCAACTCTAAATATTTTCCACGTTTTCAGTATAATAAAAGAAATAGATATCAAACCCTCCCCCCCAGCGTCACTGATCATGTTGACCAACCAGGTAGATGGCAGGCTACTCAGTTACTCCCTCTGGCCATTACAAGCTCTTATTGAGATGACCTTCACTCAACGATGGAAGCCTTCACATACTCCAAATCTGGTGTAGTTTGAAAAAAAATGGGACATATAAAGATACCTTTGACACTGGTAGGGAAATTCACTGAAGGGAAATTAAAAACAAAGCAAGAGCTTGAAGAGCAGGACATTATGCTATCATGGTGGCCTCAATTGCAGATATAACCTAGATATAATGTAGATACGAAAAAGTGGTTTTTATAAGGGACAAACGCCTTTTGATAAGATACTGTTGAATTCTGATGAAAAACTAATTAAGGAGGACATGACCTTCATTCTCATGGCCCTTACTGCTGTTATGTCTGGGCCCTGGAAGGAAATTATCTCACACCCGTAGTTCCCCTTCCCCTCCATATGTATGGCAATTAAGAAACGGAGTAAAAAGAATATGGCTTCAGAGCTAAAGTCGTTTTGAGTGTCGACAATTCATCTTCTGCAGACCTAATCATGACCGGTCTTGTCCTTTGGAGCATGGCTGCGTGGTCTACATTTGAAGGAAATCAGTTGAATCCTTGATTACATCCAGACTGCTTCTTGATCGAAAGGTTTGTTGCCACTTAGAACAGGAGCGTCAAACTCAACACCCAATATTTCAAGTGTCTTTGTTTCTGCTTTTTCCATTCATGGGAACTGAAGCTTAAAATGAATGGGCCCAAGAACATTAAATGTCTCCTAATGAGGGTGGGATACACGGGGGTCTTTTCTTATTGTCCGTTTTGTTCTTGACTTCATTGTACGTTGGGGTTTTTATAATACCTTCACATTACGAGCATTTTAAAAGGCTCAAATTAAGTTAGTCCAGATTTCCGGAGTAGCCCTGCGTGTCACGGAGAAAGACAATTTAGCGACATCTAACTGTGCAAAGCAAAGCCAAACACTGTTGTGCTTGGGGAAGCGAGGTTTTCATCTCAGAAATGATTAGGTTAGCCCATTTTAGTTCTTATTTATGCACCGTGGGGTAATGTTCTTTACAAGGAATAAGGGGTGTCGGGAGGGGGCTGGTCTTAGAGGAAACAAACCCCAAGATCGCTAGGAGAAAGCACAGTGTGAGCCCAAGCTTGGAACAGCTTCCTTAAAGAAAAGCTACTTGCTGATGGCAAGGCAGGGAAGTCAATCGTTTTTGCTGAATTTGAAATGTTTTGAACTGAGAGAGAGAGAGAGAGGATGGGGGAGGAAAGATGCTAACACAGATTCTGATAAGTATTGCTCTTCTAAGCCCAACTAGAAATACACACAGAAGCTGCAGCTGCTGCATTTTTAAAGAAGGACAGAGATCTGTTTATACACACACACACACACATGTTTTCTTAAGTTTTCGCGGGTACTTACATGTATGGTATTCAGCTTTGTTTGGGGAAAATACCCGAACAAAGCTGAATACCATATATATATATATATATATATATATATATATATATATATATATATATATATATATATGTATGTATGTATGTATGTATGTATGTATGTATGTGTATGTGTATATGTATATGTATGTGTGTGTGTGTGTGTGTGTGTGTATATATATATATATATATATATATATATATATATATATATATATATATATATATATATATATATATATATATCTCACAAGATGTGTCTCATAAGATGCTAGTACCACACTTCCACGTAGAAAGCAGATTCACACCCACACAGATGATGAGACACGACCACGGACCAGAAGCCGTACCGCAGCTGCATCACTACCCACTTCAAACTCCTCCGACCCATACATGAAGCGAACTGACGCCCAACATGAAGATGTGGCACGACCACGAAGCCAAACAACAGGATCACAGCTCACCAGCTCAAATCCCCCGACAACTAAGACTAACCTGAACACAGCCAAGCCCCCAACCAATCAGATCACAGCCAGGCCCCCAACCAATGAGAACACACTCCCACCCAATCAGAACACAGCCCAGCCCCCACCCAGTCAAGCCGCACTCCCACTGGCAGTTAAAAGAAAAAACAGCTGCAAGCTCACATTACTCCAAGAAGCACAAAGCCGAAGACACAAGCCTGAAGATGACGAATGAGATTTCGTCGAAATGTCGCCAAAATACTTCCAATTTTACATGGGAGAAAACCCGAATAACCAAAGTTCCATATATATATACATACATACATATATACATATACATATACATATGCATATACATACATACATACATACATATATGTTTTCTTAAGTTTTCGCGGGTACTTACATGTATGGTATTCAGCTTTGTTCTGGTATTTTCCCATGTCATTATAGTTGTGCTTTTAAAGTTGTAGCAACGTTTCGGCAGAATCTCATCTGCCATCATCAGGCTTCTGTATTGTGTTTGTCTGGGGCAAAGAGAGCAAAGCTGAATACCATACATACATACATACATACATACATACATACATACACACACACACACACACACACATAAACATATGTACATATGTACATACATACATACCTACATACATATTTCTTCCTCCCCGATGTTTTCCTCTTTGATGGGGAAATGAGAGCTGATGGATTGCTAGATGTTGCCACTGTATAAATGCAGAATAGGGTCAAGGCAAGCCCAGGTTTGCAAGCAACCACAAACTCTTAGGGCTTTTCCAGGCACAACAGTCGACTGGCTCCCTTTGCTTCTCTGCCTTTGTTTGTTTGTTTGTTTGTTTGTTTTATTTGTCATCCAATCTTGTATCCAAGTACTCTGAGCGGCTTACAGTGCGAGACAGGGGTGTCAAACTCAAGGCCCACAGGCCGTATCTGGCCAGCGATGTGAACGGATTCAGCCCTTGGGGCCATCCTGGAAAATGTAAGGGATCAGCCTGCATCACTTCAGCCTGTCAACCTGCATCGCTTCGGCCCAGTCTACCCAATGCGAAGAAGAAACACTGGGCCAGCGTGGCTTTGGCCCAGTCTACCCAATGAAAAGAGGAAATATGCCAGCATATTTGGGGAGTGGCATCAAACTGGCCATGCCCACCAAGTCAGCCACGCCCCACCCAGTCCCCTGAGGTCAACCACAGCCCTGATGCGGCCCTCAATGAAATTGAGTTTGACACCCCTGGTGTAAGGGCTTTTTTTTGGCTTTTTCTTGCATTTCAGGAAGCTAAGAAAGGAGAATATCTGTAGCTCAGGGTTGACATGAGGGGTCCTTGGTGCTCTCTGAGCTTGCTTGTTTTCCTGCAGATGTAGTTGCACTCCTTACTAGCACCGATGAGGTTACCTAGTTTGGGTAATGAAACGTCTGCAAGAAAACAAACAAGCTCAGAGAGCACCAAGGACTCTTCATTTCTGGAAGCTTCAAGGCCTCAGGAGCATCACTCATTAAGGAGAGTGGGGTCCAGGGGTGGGATTCTAGCAGTTTGGACCGGTTAGGGTGAACCTCTTTCTCCAAAGATCAGCTGGCAGCAAACTGGTTCGCTACGACGAGCCTGCTCTTTCCTGTCCTTTATTCCCTTTGGTGAGAGCACAGCTGATTCATGCACCACCCCACTAACCTGCTTTCCAGCTCCATTCTCCTTGCAGGGCAACAAAAGATGACCCAGCCAATCAGCTGGGACTCAGGAGGCAGAGAAGAGATGGGCGTGGGTCCAGTCAGAGGTGGTATTTGCCGGTTCTCTGAACTACTCAACCGGTTCCCCAGAACTGGTCAGAACCTGCTGAATACCACCTCTGCATTACGTGGAACCATAACAGTGACATTATCTAAGACCAGCCCATAGTTGAAATGGAGGCTACTGATTCTGGAGTCTTCCCCAAACTTGGCCCGAAGAACATGGAGATTGAGGTCCTCAATAGCTGGTGGAACGCCAAATCAACCCATAGGCTTCTGGTCCCTGGTCTTTGACTGTAATAAACTTGATTTCTAATTCTATTTCAACCCATAAGCAAGATTGGGGAACTGAGGAAGGGATCCTGCTGGATAGCAGAGGAGCTGGTGGACAAGGGATATCCAAATTCTGTCCAATTTCTCATACATTCATTTCTATCACTCCAGCCACAGCAGCCAAGTTTTTCCTAATATTTACTGCTACCTCGTATCCCAGGAGTTAAGGGATGATGGAGGATCTGAAATACAGAGGAGTGGCTGTGGATCTCTAAAAAGGAAACTTCATCATCATTGCTCAAGCTCATTTCAGTAATACGTGCCCAGTTCACTTATTCATCAACCAAGTTCGTTGCTGACGGGTCTGTTAATTCTTAGGTTACACAAGGGCAATAATTTTCTTTCTAAGAAAGTTTGTACTGTAGTCACAAAAATAATGTCTTCCTATGGTTGAAAGTTGACATTTTAAAACACAACAGATATTTCTGTGTAGTTTTTCTTGGCAATGCTCTGGTCATGCTTTCATTTCCCCCGTTATCCACAGCCTTGGATTTAATGATGACCTCCCACGTTAAGCTGCTGCACTGAACTAACTCACATGGAAGCAAATGCCTCAGGCTTTGGAAGAAAATGGAAGAACCTAGGAAGAATTGGGCAGTTTGAAGGACCTAGGGACACAGATGAAGTCTTCTTCATTCCTTCCTGCTGAAGGATGTGACCTAGGAAGTGGTGGTGGTGGGGAAATACTGGAATTGAACTGGCTATGCAAAGATAATCAACAGGAATGGTTTGGGTTCTTTGATAATAGGACACATTTCCAAGATGAAGGTCTTTTGGCAAAAAAGGGGCAGCACTTCATAAGTGAGAAGAATGAATCTGGAACAAACAAACCTGATGTGGTGTTTTTTTTTTAAGGTGAATCATGGGTGAGAAAAAAACAGAGTCCAGAAAATGGGTCTGTGGATGCATACTTAGTTTGCAGAAGTGATATTACCAGGATGGAGAAGCACTCAATGATCATGGGAATGCAGAAAGGAATACTATCTAGTGATGTCTAGAGGAAGGAATGACAAAACCTGGGGGTGGCATTAGAAGAGGGATCAGCCTAGAGCCGTGATGGCTAACCTTTTTGCTGTTGCATGCGCATGTGCCTGTACCCATAATGCAATGTGCATGCGACCCCCACTCATCCCTCCATCCCCTGTGCGTGCAACCCCCCCCACTGCACTGCACATGCACAGCAGATCCCCAACAATCAGCTGGCTGGGGAACAGCATGCATGCATTTGTGTGTGCCTGCAGAAATGGTCCTGCGCGCTACTTCCGGCATGTATGCCAAAGGTTTGCCATCATGGGCCTAGAATCACTACATAGCCATGAGTGAACTAAGCCCAACCTCCCTTGACTTTCATTGGTCCTTATGTCTATGGAGTTTCTCAGTCATCCAGGTCATGGTTGTCCCAAAGGTGCTTTCTCAAAAGGCAGCTGGACTTCCTTGAAGATGTTTCCCTTCTCATTCGAGCAGCTTCTTCAGTTGTCTTTTTTAAAAGCACCTTTGGGACCTTGACCCTTATCTAATACCAAGCAGGGGCTGTTAGCAGAAACTATTCCTGTGCAGAGGAATGAGTAGCAATAAATCAGTTTAACTGGACCTTTGGGTGGTTCTTTTCGCGCCTGATATAATGTAATTCAAGGATTCTAGGACCTCTATACAAACACCTAGTGGATAATATATAGGAAAAGCTAGAGGTTTTAAGGTGGGAGGGCTGCATAACAGGTGATAAATAGGGGGAAGAAAAGTCTGAATGTAGAAGGGCTTTGATTTTGATGGCATTGCTGAAAAACCCAGGTTCCTTATGAATGGAATGCATGGATGGAAAGGAAGAAATAAATATGCCACAGAAACCCCAAGAAGAGTGAATGGAGGCAGCATACAAGACAGTTGACTTGGCAAAGCACCATCTAGAATTCCGGGTGAACTGCAGTTTGAAATGAGATAACAGTGGGGTGCAGGAGTGAGAGATTATTATGGCTTAGTATCCTGCATATCCACTTTGATGCAGGGGTTAAAGGTGAGGCACTGGGAGACTGAGAGTTCTAGTCCCGCCTTAGGCACAAAGGCAGCTGGGTGATCTTGAGCCAGCCATTCTTTCCCAGCCCTAGGAAGAAGGCAATGGAAAAACCACTTCTGATTTTTTAAAAAATAAAATTACATTTATATGTCAAGAAAACTACAGGGAGCTGTCCAGGCAGTGGCTCGAAATTAAGACTCACCTGAAAGCACCATTATATTTATTCTGTCAGATTGACACTGAGGTTGTTGAACCTGATCTGGGCATATTTTAGGATGGATATTAATCAACCACGCCATGGCTAGAAGACAGCAATCCAAGAATAAGGAGTTTGGAAGAGAGAACTTCCACTACTTTTTTTTAGCCTGGAGAATACTGTGGGAGACCTGATAGTTGACATCAAGTTTCTGAAGAATTACAGTTCTTTAGACCTGATAGTTGACATCAACTATCTGAAGAAGATCAACTATCTCAAGTTTCTGAAGAATTATAGTTCTTTAGACCTGATAGTTGACATCAACTATCTGAAGAAGATCGACTATCTCAAGTTTCTGAAGAATTATAGTTCTTTAGACCTGATAGTTGACATCAACTATCTGAAGAAGATCAACTATCTCAAGTTTCTGAAGAATTACAGTTCTTTAGACCTGATAGTTGACATCAACTATCTGAAGATCAACTATCTCAAGTTTCTGAAGAATTACAGTTCTTTAGACCTGATAGTTGACATCAACTATCTGAAGAAGATCGACTATCTCAAGTTTCTGAAGAATTACAGTTCTTTAGACCTGATAGTTGACATCAACTATCTGAAGAAGATCGACTATCTCAAGTTTCTGAAGAATTATAGTTCTTTAGACCTGATAGTTGACATCAACTATCTGAAGAAGATCGACTATCTCAAGTTTCTGAAGAATTATAGTTCTGAAGACATGATAGTTGACATCAAGTTTCTGAAGAAAATGCAGAATTGTTCAAAATTGTTCCAGAAGTCAGGGCAACAAACCTTGGTTGTATAAACTTAAACCGGACATGAAGAAACATCTCCTGATGGTAAGACATGATGAACAGTGGAGCAGTAGATCCTCCTTTGTAGAGGACCTTCTCAGTGGGAATTTGGATGGGTAAAAGTCCCACGATGATGATGATGATCATCATCATCATAACCACCTTACCTATAAAAGCCTGAGGCCTCAACTGCAACACGGTAGCTGTGATTTTATAGAGCTTTCTTAATGGATGACATCACTGGCTGGAGATGTTTCAGCAGGGGCAGAAGGCCCTATGTTGAAGCACAATTAGTGGAGGATCCCTTCATGGGAAAGAAGTTAGTGTAGATGAGCTCCAAGATAAGCTAAGTCTACAAAGATCTACTAAGTCAGTGATGGCTAACCTTTAACACGTTGCATGTCAAAAGTGCGCTCGCATGCACTCGCATGCCTGCATCCATGATGCAATGTGCACGCAACTCCCCCACCCTCTGTGCATGTGCGCATGATTCCCTGCGTGTACCTCTATGCATGAATGTGTGACCCCCATACACGCTGCAGGCCTCTGCGCGTGTCTCCCATGTGCATGCGTGGCAGATACCTGACAATCAGCTGGCTGGCGGGGAGGATGCAGGCATGCGCAGTGGGGGTCTTCCAGGTGACCTCTCGCATGTTGGCAGAAGTGGCTCTACGTGTCACTTCCGGCATGCATGCCATAGGTTCACCATCATAAGAGGAGCTGACTCTCGCTGACTTCCATAGTCCACACCTAGAGTCATCTTGCCAACAATACTATCTATAACAATACAGATTTTTTTTTAAAAAACTCGGTTTTATAGTTTTTATAAATAACCCAAGGCAGTAAACACACACACAATACTTCCTCCCCCTCCTATTTGTCCAACAACAACCCTGTGAGGTGGGTTGGGCTGAGAGAATTGTGACTGGATCAAAGTCAACCAGCCTCTTTGCATGCCTATGATCTCTAGAACTCACCATCGTCTGTTGGTTTTCATGCCTAAGGTGGGATTGGAACTCACAGTCTCCTGGTGATGGGCCAAAATCATCAGCTGGCTGTCATGTCTAAGGCAGGACTGGAACTCACCTTCTCCTGGCGCTTTCACCCCTACACCACTCTACTAATCCTACAGTCTTCTTGCCAACAGTACACAAGTGGGTTTGCTATTGCCATCTAAAGGAATGGTTTTTTCCCCCCTTTCTAGCTCTGTACATCCCAGGCTACCAGGGTATTCTACACAGTCACACTGCCCCACTTCAGATGCGTGTTTACTTGGAAGCAAATAACGGTCCAAGGGCCTCCTTCCGGAGAAAAACAGTGGGAAAAACCCATCAGCTCTCAGCAATGTGTACAAGTAGCCCATCTTCCATTTATATGCTCTCTCTGCAAGACCGAATTCACATGTACAGAAGCAGAACAACTCAGCGTTTGTGTGTGTGTGTGAGAGAGAGAGGGGGGAGGGAGAGAGAAAGGGAGGAAGAGGAAGGGAGGGACACAGAGAGGGGGAGATGGGGAGAGAGAGAGAGAGAGGAGAGAGGAGAGAGGGAGGGAGGAGAGGAGAGGGAGGGAGAGAGGAGAGAGGAGGGAGAGAGAGAGGGGGAGAGGGAGAGAGGGAGGGAGGAAGGGAGAGAGAGAAAAGGAGGGAGAGAGAGGGGAGACAGGGGGAGAGAGGGAGGAGAGGGAGGGAGGGAGAGAGGGAGAGAGGGAGAGAGGAGGAGAGAGGGGGAGAGAGGGGAGAGAGGGGAGAGGGGAGGGAGGGAGGGAGAGAGAGGGAGGAAGGAGAGAGAGAAAGGGAGGAAGGGAGAGAGAGAGGAGGAGAGAGGGGGAGGGGGAGAGGGGAGGGAGAAGAGAGAGAGGAGGAGGAAGGAGAGAGGGAGAGGAGAGGAGGGAGGGAGGAGAGAGAGAGGGGAGGAGAGAGAGAGAGGGGGAGAGAGGGGAGAGAGGAGGGAGGGAGGAGAGAGAGAGAGAGAGTGACTGACTTTCCTTCGCTTGCCAGTCCGGGCACCCGGTGGGCGATTCCACCTTCCTTGCCTCCCACGTCCACGTTCCCGTCGCGCACCCCGCTAGGATCGCAACCGCCTTGGAGGAGAAGGAGGGGGTCGTTTTTCTGCACCTCCCCCACCCTCTGCTCGCCCCCTTCCCCCTTCCCCTCCCGGGGGCAACCTGTTGCCCGCCTCCTTGGAACTTCGTCCCGTCCATCCCTCCAGTTCGGCAGGTCGTGAGAACGCAAGATCGTCGAGCGGGCCCAGCGGCGTTGGCGAATGACCCCATCCCGGGGGGTTCCCTAATGGTTTGCTCCCCAAAAGCCGCAAGCTCCGCCGGCACCAAGAACTCCACGGAGCGCCCCTCTAAAGTCCACCCGCGGGAGGGGAGGGGAGCCAAAAGAGTTGGCCCGCCAGCCCTGAACCCAAGGCGGCGAGGCGAGGCGTCCCACTCGGGAGCAACCGCCGCGCGCGGGATGATTTCCGCGCAGTCCGGATTTTTGCCTGGCAGGATCCCTTCCCGGCCAACGGCGCTCCTCCTCTCCCGCCCTCCCGCTTGCCGGCTCCGGCCGCGGCATCAGCCTCCTACGGTCCCTTTAAGGCCGCCCGCTCGCCCTCCCGCCCCTCCGCGCCGTATGGGCTGGGCTTTGGGAGGCGGGCTTTCGCTGGAGCAGCACCGAGAGCGCTTCACCTGCAATTCAAAGCGGCTGCGAGGAATTCAGGGAAGGGGGGGGGGAGGAAAGAAAGGGAAAAAAAAAAGAGGCAAGCCGGCGAAGCTCGGCGGCGAAGCAACCAGCAGCAGGCAGAGTTGCGGCTTTCGAGGGCAAGCCGGCGAAGCGAGTGTGCCGGGCGCGGGGCTGAGTTGGCGGGGAGGCGTCGGGGAAGCAGCCCGAGCCCCGGCGACGGGGGAAACCGGCGGAGATGCCCACCGCTTGGGGGATGCTACTTCTCTTGCTCTTCTGCCGCTGGAACTGGGCGAGGGTAAGTTGGAGGAGCTGCGCCCGCGGGCGGAGAGGTTGGGCTGGTGGGTGGGTGCGGGGGGGAGAGCCTGGGCGCCCGCTCACTCGCCGGGAGGAAGGGACTCTTTGCTGCCGGGGAGGCTGATGCCCAAGACCCTCCCGCCGCCCGCTTGGGTTTCTTCCTTGTGATGCCTCTTTGCGCTTTCCCGGTCCTTGCCTGCATCCCGGCGTGACGCCGCCTCCGGTGCCGGCTTGGGGCTTTGCCGGAAGGATCGGGTCCCTGCGTGAGATTCCTGCTTGCGGAAAGGAGATTGGAAAGCGGGTTGTGGGGCGGGGGGGAGAGAAAGAGAGAGAGAGAGAGAGAAAGGGAGAGGGAGAGAGAGGGAAGAGCCGGGATTTATGCCTGCTTTGCGCCCTCTCCCCTTTTGTTCACTCTCGCGTCGCAATAGATTTCGTGTGTAAGAGAGGCTGCACGTCTGTCTGCCGGCCTGGGCGGCGGGGAAGGAGGGAGAGTTGGGGAGGGGTAGCAGAGAAGGGAAGAGCCCGTGTCAAAGCATCGCCACGCAACCTCCACCCCCTCGCCGCCCCCGCAAACCCCCGTCCAAGTTCTCGCTGGCTCTCTCTCTCTCTCTCCCTCTCTTTTTTTGCAGAGCTTCTGCAACAATGCTGGCTTGTGTTCTCTAGCTGAGATGCATTCACACACAGCTTTCTCGTCGTCTCCCTCTCTCTCTCTCTCCCCCCCCGCCTCCATCTATTCACAGACGCTTGGCGGAGAGAAATCCTTCGGAGGCGGGGTTTTGCGGTGGGGTGGGTAAGTGGGGGCCGCATCGTTTGGGCGAATGCGGAACATCGCAGGGAAAGAAGAGAAGCCGGCGAGACAACCTGAGTTTTTTTTTGTTTTGTTTTGTTTTTTAAATCTCTCTCGGCGTGACCATCCCGACGTGCGTGTCGGGGGAGCAAGGCGGGCGAGAGAGCCCCGAGGAAGTGCGCGTTTGGGGGAGCTTTCCGAATTTCCTTTCTTTCTTGGGTTGCAGGCACACACACAAAAGTTTCACGGGGGATCTCCCAGAACTTCTTTACGCGTGTCTCGCTTGTGCCTTTGTGAGCCGTGTTGTCACCCAGCGTGGCGAAAAAGATGAGGGACTTGGCGGCTTGCGTTGAAGTTGCGCGCTTGGAGGGTTAACGAAAAAATGGGAATGGGAAGGCGGTTGTGCTCACTCTAAAACAGGCAGGAAGCCTCGGTCAACTTAACCGAGGTTTTTCTGCATAATAAACCCGCGTAAGAATTCTGTTTGTTCTCAGAAAAAGGGGTGGGTGGGAATTGTCCTTTGGCTGCATTCACACAACATTCTAAACTAGGTTAGTAAATTCACCCTTGTCTGGGCTTTAGCAAGACCACCGAGCTGGAATCGGAACTCAAGCCGGCTGGGTTTTTCCCCACAAACGAAGCTGGAGTGGGGAAAAAAACACGCTTGGGAATGCTCTCCAAACACGGCTTTCCCAGACGGGGGAAATAATCTTGTCTGAACGCAGCCTTGCTGCTCTTTTAAAAGCAGAATGCAAGGTGTGTTTATTGGCTAATGGAGCTCATTACTCATCCGCGTTAACCCATCGAACCCTCTTTGGAAGGGATTTGCTTTTTGAGAGAGAATCTGAGCATCGAAGACATTTTAGAGGAGGGAGGGGGGAAAAACACCTGATATTTGAAATTGGGTGTGATGGCTTCCGAGTCTGTCCCAAACTGTCCCTTGATGTGGTCGAGGCATGACTGCATGACTGTACCGTAGCAGCCTTCCACGTTGTGTTTCCCATTGTCCTCATCTCCATCCCATGGGTGTACATCTTTAAGTTATTGGATGTGCTGATTTTTTTTTTTTTTAAGTAGCCATGTTTCCCTCTTAAGGTGCCCGGGTTCTGCTATGTAATTTCAAAGTTATTAAATCCAGAATGATTTGTCATCTCTTTGCTTGGAGGTGAGGTCAGCTGACTTGGAGTGGGTGTTTTGCAAGTGTGTTTTGGAAGTGTCACAAGCCATAAAGATATCCCCTCTCTTCTGGTTGTTAAGAGTTGCACACTACTACCCGGGTCCTATTCTTTACGGCCTTTTGCCCTCTTCTTTAGCACTCTGTTGACTTCATTTTATACCCATCATCTCTTCCCACACACTCTTCTGCACTTGTGACACCAGCTTTGCCTCTGGCTTCCAATAAACCAGACCAGAGAGCAAAAAAAAACAAAAACCCTCCATCCGTTACGTTATTTGGACAAGACAGGAGGGTGTGTTTGCACTAATCCACTTTAAAGGTATTCTGAAATGAGCTTTTGCTTTAAGAGGCAGCAGCTCAGCTTTTCTTAGCTGCAATGTGAAGAAGAAGAAAAAACCCTGGACTCTGCTTGTGGTACTTAGGTGTTAGTTTCACTGCCTGGTTCAATCTCTTCCCTTATAAAAACTGCAATCTGCTTCAGTTTTTTCTTTTTCTTTCCCCCATTCTGCAGGATTTAACTTGTTGGATAACACAGGCATAAGCTACCTTCCTCTTCTATGGGGTGGTCTCTGCCCTGGATGTTCTCCCATTATTTAATTTGGGAGCTGCAAAGTGGAATATGGATGGGAGACGTAGACAAACCAAGTTGGAAAAGCTTATCCAGAATCCAGAAATCACACCTTCTCTATTCTGGCTTCAGGGCTCTGATTGGCGGAGGTCTCTCCCTGCTGATCGGTGACATGATCTAAAGGGATGGGGATAGCAGCTAAACCTAATGAAGAGTATCAATCACCTTGGCTGTAATGAGTGGGACATTCACAGAGCAGGGGAAAGCTATTGGATGGTGGCTTGGAACAGACATTAGATCCAAGATAGGGACTGGCAATGGGGCCACCTCATTTTATTCCGACACTATTTTTTAAAGTGGATAGGGCCCTTCCACTAAAAAAAAAAAAAAAAAGGAATTATTATGTAACTTTCTTTGCTTGCTTACCCTAAGTTTCTATAACTTTAGAGCAGGGCTGTCAAACTCCCGGCCCATGTGTTGGATGTGTCGTGTACTGGCAACACCCGGTTTAGCGAAGGGGAAAAAAAAGCCCCAATATGTCAATTGACGCCACTATGATGACGTGAGTTTGATATCCCTGTTTTAAGAGCAATGTTTCTCAACCGTGTCCCTTTCCAGACGTGTAGACTTCAACTCCCAGAAATCCTCAGGCAGCAGGGCTGGCTGGGGAATTCTGGGAATTGAGGCCCACTGGTCTTCAAAGTGGCTAAGGTTGAGAAACACTGCTCCACTTGCAAAATGGTATGAACGGTGACCTGGCCTAGTGGAAGAGGATCGCCTTCATTGCTGTCTAGTCTTCTGCATTTTGGATGCCTGAGATTTACATTTCCAGAGCTTGTCTATTGCTTGCTGTAGTTGCCTTGGCTTCCCTGGAAGTGTGTGTTTTGACTTTGTTTTACAATGACAGTGGGTGCTTTCCACTTTTCTCTGAATGGAAAGAATAACCTTTCAGAAGCCTTGAGCCCAGCGCTTGGGTGGGAGGGAAGCCCATTTTCTGACCGTGTAAACAATCAACCAACTGCCTTCGGAAGTTGTGGGAGCTTCACCACTTGAGACTTTCAAGAAGATATCGGACTGCCATCTGTCAGAAATGGTGTAGGGTCTCCTGCTTGGGCGGGGGGGGGGGTTGGACTAGATGACCTACAAAGGTCCCTTCCAACTCTGTTAATCTAAAAATCTAACTCCATCTTAGACGACAGCACCCCAAGAGTTTCATACTGCTTGGCCAGAGTGTGCAGAATCTGGACGGGACTGTTTTTCTGTCTCTCTGCCCTCTCGCCACACGCCCTCTTTAAAAAGGCAACTGGAGTCCTTTTGTTCTGAGAACCGGTGAGCTTAAATTGGGAGCATAGAGAGAAAACACTTGCCTTTCTGGAGCTATATTGTGACCCACCACTCACACAGATAGCCCTCTTTCTCTAGCTCCCCCATAATCACGGAGTGGTTGGAATCCTCTGAAGGATTTTGAGTCAAGCTCAACTCCTTTACTAGCAACCTCCGAGAGCTCCAAGGAAGATTCACTTTTCTGAGATAAGAAGCTGGCACTTCTTTCCCCCAGTCGTGATTTATTTTTTGCAGAGATTACAGGGGCCTGCTTTTTTTTTTTTTTTTTTTTTTGCTTAGTAAGCTTGTCAGCCTGGGAGGTGAGCTTTGGGTTCACTCCTTCCCTTCATCACACTCTCTTACACACATCTAGGTTTTATGTGGCTTTCCTTCTGTTCATAATTATTTAAAATTCCTGCTCGGCTGAATCTGCTTCAGTTTCCTGGCTGTCAGATCTTTAGAGAGGACCCTTTGTAAAAGGGTGTGTAAAGCAGTTGGGGGGAAGTGGTTTAAAATTTCTACTGGGTGTAGGTCCCTTGGTTATATGATGCAGGGCTGCTTTGAACCCACTGCCCTCATCTAAATCTTCAAATGAGTCCCCGAGCAGCATGAAACGGATGCTTCCTTGCATTAAATCTTAGTATCTTCCTTACCATGGGAATTTGATTATTTACAAGTCACCCGCAAACCAGCATTTTAGTTTCAAGCAGACTATGTTAGCTGGAGTCAAATTGAGCTGCTAGGTCTGGAAAGCCAGGCACGAATAGCATTGATTCTTTCCTAGTCAGTTCTTCAAGGCTTGGGGAGAAAAATCTGGCCTTTTTTCTCTCTTTTTTTTTTTTTGGTCTAGCTTGCATCTGAAGACAGATCTGTTTTTATCTGTCTATCCCCAAACGGAGAGATTATGAAGCCAAAAAGCTGGAGGTTTCCTATTGAAAGTTTGGAATAGATATGTGATGCTCCTTAAAATCAACCTGCTTTGCAAGTTAGCACAGGAAGGAGGAGAAAGATCTGCCTGTGTTTTATTTATTTCTCTGGGGTGCTTTCTTAATCTTCCTAGATTTCACTTTGCCAGGCAGGCAGGGATGTTTGGCTGGCTTCTTGGCAGTTTTTCCCCTTTCTCTGTCTACCAGTTGGTGATTGCTCAGCAATTCCACATTGATTTGTTAAGGGAAGCGTGGTCTGGGTATACAAACCAACCGGCATCTTTGCTGTAGCTTTAGCTTGAACTCCAGCGGGTCCTTACTGTTGGGCAAATAGAGCCAAACAGGGTGATTAAATGGATTTTCCAATTCTGTGTTAAGCGAGAGCCAGTCGTTCTTTCCTTAACCATGGCTTGATTTGGTATTGATCCTAGCCACTAGGGTTCCTTTTTCTGCTGCTAGACAGAAAGTGTGGCGATGTACAGCTTGCATGACTCACCCCATCCTTGTTTAATATTCTTTTCTCCCCCCCACCCCACTTATCTTCGGCATCCAGACTTCTGGGAAGTAATACGCTGGATTCCTGTTGGGGTTTTCTTGATTTTTTTATTTTTTTTTTGCAATATGTTATCGACATGATGAACCTATTATTGTTGTTGTACCAGCTTGGCTGTTTGCAGACACCTGCACGCTGGCTGCAAAAATCTGCCTGCCTCCCTCCCTTTGTTTCCCTCCTTTTCCCCTCTTTAAGACAACCCAATTCATGGAATTTTTTTCTTTCTTTTTTTCTTTCTTTGGTTCTTCTCTTACTCTCTGCAGGCACACAATGGGGATCTTACCGTCAGGCCCACTTGCAAACCAGGATTCTCAGAAGAGGACTACACAGCCTTGGTTTCTCCAAATCTGATGGAAAGGCAGGAGTTCCTCAAAGGTAGGAAGGCTGACTTATTTGGAGCCGGAAGCTCAAATTTGGAAACGGGAGTTTTTTTTTTTTATCCTGCCTGGGTATGTGTGAGGATGGGGGGGAAGAAAAGAGCTAGCAAGCAAAGAGGAAGAATCCCAAACTGGAAATGTTCTGCTGGCTAATTGCTTGGAGGGTATTTCGTGAAAGCTAGTAGCTCAGGAATAATGTAGGGCTTTGTTTGGATCTAGCAAAAGAATGTTCCGGTCGCAGCAGCCATTGCTTGCGCTGTGACTTTTTTGCCTCGTCTCTTGTTGGGAAAAACTTCAATTTCTATTGGCTGGGATTTTTCTCTCCCCCCCCCCCCCGCCTGTGTCTGCATGCAATGCATTGTGACATGGAAGCATTCAGAGCTCCTTAAATCACTGTCTCTTTGCCATGCCTGTTGAACCAAATGTTGTTGTCGGATATGTGGTAAACAAGTCTACAGACATTCTGTTCTCAAACCCGGTGCTCGTTTTCATTACTGCCCTACTGACAACATGAAAACACAGCCAGGGAGAAGCTACCAATTAGCTTTACCAATAATTGTAGGATTATAACTGCTTTTTATTTTATTTATTTTTGCATCTCAGGGTGTGCGAGTGTGAAGAGTGATGCTGTGAACTCTTAAAACGGCTCCTTTAATCCCGAGAACGCTAGCTTGTCTTTGGCATCATTTTGTTTCTGCTCCCCTCTAGATCTATTTATTTTTTTTAAAGTTATGAAAATAATTAAGTGACATTTTTTGCATGGGGCAAAGAAACACAGTCTTTGTTTTATTCCAGAGGGAACTGTGAATGGTGAGCTGGATCATTTTATCTGTTCTAATTATTGGAAGGGAGGGATTTGACGATAAAGTCTCATGGAAGGGAAATGAAGTCTGCTTAGAGCAGGGGTGTCCAACTGGCAGCCCGTGGGCCAGATGTGCCACGGCCACCCCAGCTGTGCGAAGGGGAAAAAACTGTGGCAATAGGTCACGTGACATCAATGTGACACGGCAAGTTTGACACCAGTGGCTTAGAGCAGGGGTCTCCAACCTTGGAGAATTCTGGGAGTTGAAGTCCACAAGTCTTAAAGTTGCCAATGTTGGAGATCCCCTAACTTAGAGGAAAAAGCAAGAAGGTGGAGATTGGAATCAATGGACCAGACCTTGCAAAAAGGAAGGGTTACAAAAGACTTGATTTGGCAATGTGCCAGTTGGTTTCCTCAAGGGTCAAATGGTCATGGGGAGTGGAAAATAGCAAACGGAAAGTCCACAGCGAGGTCTGGAATAGGTTATGCATTTATTTACCATTGTGGTTGAGGGCAACCCGTAGAATGATGTTGTGCATTTGCATATTGCTAGAAAGAGGATTCTAAAAGAAGCGGATTTAAGAGGAACTGGATTATATGTAAACCGAGCAGGTTTCTACATAAGTGTTAATAGAAACCTAGCCGGGTGCTTAAGGGATTTGATGGGTTTGTCTATCCCAGTGTTGTTGGGTTTTTTTTTAACCTCAGCAGTGTTAATAATAGGGGTGGAAACTTGATGTGAAAATTGGTTGGATTTCAATTTCCAGCTGGGGATTTCTGGAAATTGAAGTCCAACTATCTTCAAGTCTCTAAAATTTAGAAGCAGAGGTCTATCCCACCCATATGTTGTTTGGTGGCAGGTAAAGCCATACTGGAGCTTAAACAGTGAGTCTTGGGCCTAGATGATGAAAGACAAAACAATTGCCACATCTTGACTATTTTCGTTACACCGAGATATTATTATAATATCCTTTATGTTCTGTGCAGAAGGACGTTTACATGGACGTGACTTAATGCTGCACCTTTAGTGGTATCATAACATCACTCCCTACCAGAAGTGCCTCTGTATGTGCTAAGACCCTCAGACTCTTGATACATCTGTTACTAAAATATTGCTTTTATGACACTTGGTGTCTTGAATATATTGAATCATTGGTCAGCAAGCCTTCCTATCTATCATATTCAGGGAGTACAGATCAGCACATCTGCCAAGGTTGTGAAACTTTTAGCATTGCAATAACTATCCTTATAAAGTTTCCTTTATAATTTGCAAAATGTGGGACTCTGTTTCTCTACTTACGACTTTATTCCTTGTCAGCTTTGTCTTTATGGCTTCTGTTACATCTCTGTGTAGGAGTTTGTCCACCATGACAATGTCTACTAGTTTCTCTTGAGTTTTAACTCATTTCTGCTGTACTTGCTCTCATATATGTCAGCTAGAAAACTCAGCTGGTTGTGTGTCTCTGGGTTATTGGGTAGTTTCTGATATCTCCTGAGACAACGATCGGTCACAAATAAATAAGGGGCTTGTAGGTGGATATCTTTTCAACTGGAATGTAGCACGTGATCTGAGCTGTCCTTCTGCACAGTTTTATATTGCTAAATATTCTTCAGTTTAAGGTTTCATCACTTGTATTATTTATTCCTACTCTTCTGCCCATAGAGCACTTGGATTAAAAGGTAGTGTGGTTGGTGCTGTTTTTCTAAAATATTTTATCCCATCACTTTGGGGGGAAAATACTCCCCATTTTTCCTGCTCTGTAGGATTGTTTTCTGCAGTTGTCCTTTTCCCCCTTTTATTTTGTGGAGGGGTTTGTGTGTGTTTCCTGATTTCTCCCTTTTTTTTTCCTGCCCAATCAATTGAGAAGGGTTCTATGAATGAAATGATATAACAATATTCATCACCATGTGGTCTATCAAAGGGGTGGGATTCAAAATGTTTAACAACTGGTTCTTTGGGCATGGCTTAGGTGGTGGGTGTGGCTTGGTGGTCATGTGACTGGGTGGGTGTGGCCAACTCAATATCACATCGAGGCACGCATCTCCTCGCCTGGCCTCTCATGACTGTGGGGATGCTGCAACAGTCGTAAGTGTGAAAAATGGTCATAAGTCACTTTTTTCAGTGCCATTGTAACTGAATGGTCACTCCACACAAGCAAAGTACCAGCAAAGGAGGGGGAAAAAACTCCAGAGACATTCCCGAAGACAGGAAGTCTAGTCCTGCCAAGAATGTAATAAGGGTTAATGGAGAGGCAGTTTCTGTAAGCAATACCAGAATGTTTCCTTCCTGCCTTCCTTACAGGATTAAGCCAGTAATTTCTTCTAACAACCGGTTCTCCAAACTGCTTAGAATGTTAACAACCGGTTCTAGCGAATAGGTGCGAACTGGTAGAATCCCACCCCTGGTCTATCATCAGATCCTACTGGGCTGTTAATGAGGGCAAGTTAAGTTGATTGGGACCAGGAGGGTGCCATGAATATATAAACAAATATTTAACACCAGTGAAGACATCGATGAAAAGTTATGAGTACTATCCGTGGAATAATCACTACCTTGAGATAGCACATCTAAAATAGTGCGTTGACTTCAATCATAGATGGAGCAGAGCAATGGGCTTCTTCAGGATTGGTTTCTGTGGACTGAAGATGGAGTATGTCGATTTTGGAGAGAATGTTTATGGTAGAGCAAGTGAGAGAAGATTCGGGTTCATGGAGGTTACCTTCTTTAGTTGAAATCCAGCAGAACTTTGATGCCTAGATCAGCGGTGTGTCAACTCATAAAACATTTTGTATACACGTTTGTTGACAACAGAAAGAAAGGGGGGCGTTTCAAAGAGCAGGCAGCAGTGTGGAATCGAAAGTACATTCCATTCATATTTTCTTCAAAGACTGATTAGATGACTGAGGCTTCTGCCGCACAAAAATCTAATTGGAGAGCATGATTGAAGATTCTTGGACATTTTTCATTGGATGATACACCCAGAGGGGTGGGGGGGAAAGCAGGATCAAGGGTGACAGTGAATTACGTATCTCAGAGTTGGCTATGCCCAGATTAATGCCAGACATAGAATGTTAACTTCAAATAAATCTTTTTTAGTTTTGGGAGTGTGGCTCGAGGCTCATGATTTAATTGGAGTAACTGCAGGAATCCTGACGGGGTGTTACTCGATTTCATTGAGGGCCGCATCAGGGTTGTGTTTGATCTGGGGGGTGGGACTGGCCAGCTCAACATCACTTGTGTTGGAGTTGCCTGTGCTTGGAGTGCTCTGCCAGAGAAAATGGGCTCCCAAGCTTCGTTTTAGGCTGCGACGGCCTCCTGCAACCCTCTGCCAGTGAATGGAGCTCTGTTTTTGCTGGCAGAAGCACCGTGGGCCAGTCCTTCACTGTTTCCAGAGCAACCCCACGGGCCAGATCTAAGCACCTCATGAGCCAGATTCAGCCCCTGCCCCTTGAGTTTGACACCCTGGCCTAGATGAAAAAAAAAGTGTACTGTAATGAATTGTGGGCATGGGGAACTGAAATGAGTTGCAAGTCCATTCTGATTCAAACTCTTGATCACCTTCAGATCATCCACCGATCAACAGGAAGATCTGTCATTAAGCACACCCTGTAATTTGCAAAACGGAATTGTGGTCTTGGTTTTGCTTCAACATCTGTAGTAGTCAGGCTGTCTTCACCACCTGGAGGCTACACGTTTGTTTCTCATGCACTTTTACTAAGTATGTCTTTGGGTCCACCAGCCTTAGTTCTTCGTTTACCTCGTTTGCCTGTCTTTGCTGCTCTTGAAACTGCTAAAGTAAAAATTTGTTTAGTTTGGATGATAAGCAGCATTCCAAAGCTGCTAAATTAACGTTGAATTGTAGTGCCTTCTCTTAAGAGGGCTTGGTGATTATCCAACTGATCCAATTGATGTCCTAGATGCCCATCTGTCCACATGCACTTAAGAATCCCCATTTGTAAAAGAAGATTATAAAAAGATTGCCTTAAATACCCATTATTATTTGGGGAAGGGGATGATAGCAACTTATTTTTAAAGTCTCAAGCAGGAGTCCTCCCTAGAACTCAGCTACTAAATGGGTGTGGATTATTTCATTTGTCCATAAATTGGGTGGGTGGGGACGATATTCTTCATCATTTTTATGGGTATTTTTTTGTTTTCACCTTTTTCCCATCAAAAGGACAAGATCGCTCATCTAATAAATTTTCTAAGTACATGGATAAGGTAAAGAGGTATGAATGGCTCTCCTGCGCATGTCAAGGGCTCTGTTTGGCTCTAGACTAGTCAGTTGTTCACTGCTGCGTTCTGTGGGTATATTATGACATGATAGCAGTATTCCAGTATTTGAGGGGCTGCCACAAACAGAGGGAGTCAAATTATTCTCCAAAGGACCGGAGGGCAGGACAAGAGAGAAACAATCTGGAATTAAAGAGAAACTGTCTAACAGTGAGGACAATTAACCAATGGAACAGTTTGCCTTTAGAAATTGTGGGTGCTTTTTAAAAACTGGGGATTTTTAAGAAGGGACTGGACAGTCACTTGTCTGAGATAGTATAGGGTCTCCTGCTTGAGCAGGGGGCTGGACTAGAAGACCTCCAAGGTCCCTTCCAGCTCTATTCTATTCCATTCTATTCTATTCTATTTGAGATTGCATGTGGAATATTCATAGACTCTGCGCTATTGATTTGATTCTTCCCACTCCCTACCTCCCACAGTTTTTTTGTTGCTGCAGAGAACCTAGCAAGTAGCTTCACCCCGCTGTAAATACTGTAAGCCTGTATTTTATTAGTACAGGTAGTCCTTGACTTATAACAGTTCATTTAGTGACCGTTGATATTACAACAGCACTGAAAAAATTGACTTGTTTTTTTCACACTTATAAACCGTTGCAGCATCACATGGCCACGTGATCAAAAGTCAGATGCTTGGCAACTGACTCATATTTATGACGGTTGCAGCGTCCCGGGGGTCATGTGCTCCACTTTTGCGACGTTCGGACAAGCAAAATCAACGGGGAAACCAGATTCTTTTAACAGCCGTGTTACTAATTTAACCATTGCAGTGATTCTCTTAACAACTGTGGCTAGAAAGGTTGTAAAATGGGGCAAAATTCACTTAACAACCATCTCACTTAGCAAGAGAAGTTTTGAGCTCAGTTATGGTCGTAAGTTGAGAGCTACCTGTATTTTGAGTTTCCTTTTGGTTTGGGTGTCGACTTCTTCTCTTTGTTTTCCCATCCCTGGTTGAATGTTTTTCCTCACTTACCACACCATCTTTTGAGACATTAATGTAATTAGTCTGGTCTCCTGGAAGGGGATTTATGACAATGGGAGGCTTGATGTATTGTGCTATGTTGTTGTTGTGGTTTGCCGGCAGTGGGTGCGGACGGCTGAGGTCTCGGAGAGTGAGGACTCAGATGAAGGGCCTGCGTGTGATGCAGGGATGGGGCCAGGACTATCAGGGAGTGGAGTGCTGCCTTCGGAGATTGTGGAGGCTGGCAGCAGTGATGCAGAGGTCCCCGAGGAGCCCGTGTCCCCGAGGAGCCTGTGCATGCGTGCAGGGCTGCTCGAAGGAAAGAGCATGGGTGACTCGGGAGTAAGGCTGCAAGTTAATGGCCCCTCCCTTAAAAGATAAAAGCCAGCTGAGAAACCGGAGTTCTTTGCAGGAAGCAAAGAAATTTTTTGCACTCAAGCCTTGTGAATGTTCGCATTATCTTGGTTGGTGTTTGGAGACTTTTTGTGTTTGAAATATTTCTTAGCAACTTTACCTAATGTTCCTGGCAGCCTTGCACAACCTTGGCAAAGCTCAGTTCTTATCAGAGACAATTAGTTTTAATAGCCTTTTGACCACGAAGGAACAGAATTAGTAATGAATCATTAAAAGGTTTTGCTGTTACCTCTGTTTCGTGTTTGTTTCCTTGGAACAAGGTTTGGGTCAGAACAGTTGTACTGGCTGGAGAGACAAGGTGGAGCAGAGGGCCTGGTATACCAAATTCAGTGGCAGTAGCAGGTGAAGATATAAAGAGCATTCGAAAACTGTAATGTCAGCTGGTTGCAACTGTTAAATAGTTGGATGGCTAAGTAACTCCACTAAATGCATTTTCCACTGCTGTGCATTTTTCTGTTCCAGGTCAAAATGCTCTTTAGAAATTAGAAATTGATGGTGAGGCTACAGTTGATGGGCTCAACAGACTTCTCAGGCAGGACTTCATTTTCCATGGAGGTCACCTCCTTGTTCTTTTTAAATCCACATGCTAAACAGCAGGTGAGGAATTGGTGACCTTTTATATGATCCTGGGAAGAAAGGGCCCCCCTACAATAAATGAGACCCAAAGGTTTTTTTAAACTGAGCCTTTTTGAAGAGTCTTTGGATTATGTGTGCTGCAAGCTAAAGGCTTGTTGCCATTTTTGGCTGTGTGTGTTTGTTACCCCCTTTTTTTAAAGGGGGGAATGGATGAAAAGGATTAGTGTAAACCAGCGGTGTCCAACCTTGGTAACTTTTAAGTTCTGTGCACTTCAACTCCCAAAATTCCATGCTGGGATTCCACCCCCATGCTGGCTGAGGAGTTCTGAGAGTTGAAGTCCACAAGTCGTGAAGTTGTCCATTTCTGAGACCCTGTGCTGCCCCACTCACTCACACACGCATATAAGTGTGTTTTAGGGAGTTTAGAATAGAATACAGGGCTGTGAAAATATTTACAGACCCCTCACATCCCGGACATAAACTGTTTCAACTCCTTCCCTCAAAACGACGCTATAGAACACTGCACACCAGAACAACTAGACACAAGAACAGTTTTTTTCCCCAAAAGCCATTACTCTACTAAACAAATAATTCCCTCAACACTGTTCAACTATTTACAAAGCCTGCACTACTATTACTGTTAATCTTCTCACCGCTCCTTATCACCCATCCCCTCCCACTTGATTGTTTCCTAGTATGATTTGATTGTTGATTGTACCCTATGACTATCATTAAGTGTTGTATGTTATGATTCTTAATGAATGTACCTTTTCTTTATGTATACTGAGAGTATTTACACCAAGACAAATTCCTTGTGTGTCCAATCACACTTGGCCAATAAAGAATTCTATTCTATTCTATTCTATTCTATTCTATTCTATTCTATTCTATTCTATTCTATTCTATTCTATTCTATTCTATTCTATTCTATAGAGTTTATTCATGTTCCCCAGCAGTTCCCTTCACCCAGCCTCAGAATTGTCCCAAATAAAGCCAGCCACAAGCAGACCAAGATTAATCCCCAAGACAATGGCCAATAGTCCATAACACATTAGATAGTTGCTCCAACAAGTAAGTCCACCAAACAAACTTGAAGCCACAAGGCAAAACCAAAAATACAACCCGAGAGCTCACTTGGCAAAAAGAGTTCAGAGTCTCCAAGGCACAAAGTTAAGCAGGAAGCATGAACCAACACATAGCCATAAACCAAACACGTTGTCCCCAGAAACGCCTCCCTCTGCCTTTGTCTGCCTGATGAATAGCTTTCTGGTGCAGACCATTAAGACGGGTGGGGCCTTCTGAGTAATTTGGCAGATCTCCTTTGCTCTTGTCTTTTCTCTTCCCTGCGTGCTCTTGGATCCAATACAAAAGGCAGATCCTTCTCCTCCTCCTCCTCCTCCTCCTCCTCCTCCTCCTCTTTATTGACCTGTAAACTGTTCCCAGCTGAAGCCCCCTTTAAATCTCTTTTGGCCAGCAGTTCAGAGTCATTAATTAACCCAGTTAATTAACCCAGGAATGAGTTCATCCTCCATTGATTCAGCCTCTGAGGAAGAGTCAGAGGAGTCGTCCAAGGGAGACATCACAGACCCCTGGTATAAACCCTATAATCACTACAGTAACATTGTCAAAGGTCTTTTTTAAAGCCCCCCTCCCCCACATATATGTGATGTGTTCCTTAACCTTCTTTTCTGCCAAATATTATTTGTATCTTGTCCACCTCTGAGCAAACACCATTATTTTTTATTACAGAAAAAACTGGGCACAAACAAGTCAGAACATTTGACTTATTGAGTTATGACTATTGGTTTAGCAATTGTTTGAAGTTATGATGGGCTCAGAAAAAAATGACTTACAAAATGTCCTAGAAATTATGACCATTGAACCATCCACACAGTGACATGCTCACAATTCGGGATTGTGATTTGCAACCTTCCAAGCTGGCTTCCAAAAAGCAAATCAATTAAGGAAGTTGGTTTCACTTAATAACTGTGGTAATTCACTTAACCCTGTGCTTCACTTAATGACTGTAGTAAACACGATCATTGAATGGGATCTGATCTCATGATGACTTGCTGTAAGACCACACCAACCTATGGGAAAGTATGTGCCAATTGTGGTGGCAAGTCAAGGAACTACCTGTATTGGATGAAAGAGTGGATGGATGGATTGCTACAGGTGTAATTCAAGTGACACCGAACTACAAATTTTATCCTTGTAGTTATCTTGGTTGGTGGTGAGGGAGCTAGGAGTTTGGCCACATTTGTTGGAAAGTCACAGCAACAACTCAGGCTGTGAAGGAATGTTTTATGAATGCTTAAGTTCCATTGAAAATGTCATGGCCACCTCACTGGCTTCTCTCCCAACAACAGATGGTTTTCACAGAATACTTTTTTTAAAAAAAAAAGCAAAGTAAAGGTCTCTGTATGTACCATTGCTCATTTACATATTTCCAACCAAAATATTTCCCCCCCAGAATCCCACATAAGTTATAAGGCATATATATGTAGCATAGTATTTTGTATCTTGACTATCTTGTGCCAGCAAGTCAGTGATTACTTTTTTAAAAGAAAATAACTATTAAATTTTAAAATAAAGACATAAAAACTAACAAGAACTAATAATTAAGTTGGAGGCTGATGAGAGAAAAAATTAAGGGATGAAAAACGTTCAGAAAGAAAAATATGACTTTTGACTTTCCTTTACAAGAGATATAATTATAATTTTACACTAAATCATTCCTAGTTTACAACGTAAGTTTAAATTTTCTATTATCTGTTATTATTTCTAATCATCAAATCCATGCAACATAATTTTATTTCTTCCTGTTTTACACAAAAACGAAGTTGTTGTGAGGAAAATGAGGAGTTCTAGATGTGTTCGCCATTTTATAAAAATAAAGGCGGGAAAAAAATTTGATAAACAAGTCAAGAAGTAGATTCCAGTCAACATTATAATTAGCGTCAGTGTCAACTCTTATATAATTGGATTTTCTCCATGATAATATGCCCTTAACTTGGTCTTTCAGCTTCTATATATTTGGACTACATGTTCCATAATGCTCAACTATTGAACACACTGACAGGGTTTATAAGGAATTGAAGTTTATAATAGAGAGATAGCATGGATTGTACTCAAAATAAGCAGAATGTTTTGACAAGATCTGTTGAAATTAATCACGCCCCTTGGGATAACTCCCATTGGGTCACAAGGTCCTAAGACTGGACTGGATAATCCTTGTTTATTTGTGTGAGGTCTTCTTGCCGATGATGTGGGAGGTGACAACTGATGTTTTTTCAATGGAAGCTCAATTCATTTTAAAATCATTGTAACTGTTTTGTTTGCCAATAGCTGGGAAATCTATTTTGCACCTTTTGAAGTTTGTACGCGAAAAGACATGCTGCTCTAATTAATTTGTATGCTGTCTGGGAGAAATCTGCTATTTCTACTCGGATGCCTCATTTTCCTGTTTAGTTTGTGCTTGAGTGTACTGTAATGAGGAATTGACAATTCTCCAAGATTTCGTTTATTTTTATTTCCCAACATTTGGTCTGTCTGAGATAGAAAACTGTTGCCACTTTTCCTCCCATCTGTACAAACTTTTGTACATCGAGTTTTACAATGGAACACATAGGCATCCAAGCTGGGTGTCCTCCCTTTGTTTCAATCACTGCCACCAGGAGGAGACGGGATGTTTTTACTTCAATTAATTGTGGTTTGTTGTGTCCAGCAGCTCCAGGCAAACTGAACTTAATTTTAATTACAGTTGAAGGCAGGAAGGCTAAGTTAGAAACTGCCTTTGTTTTCCTAAACCAAAGATAAAATATAGAATAGATTCTTTATCGGCCAAGTAACAGCCTAATCATAAATTATAACACACAATCATAAATCATAAGACACCAATAGGTTTAGGTAATAGGAAAGATAAGAAGGATGATAGTATTACAATCCTACTACATGATTAGATAGTCTAGTCATAAGACAGTGCTGTGAGAATTATGTGTTTAACAGAGCAATGGCATGCGGGAAAACTGTCTTTGTGTCTAGTTGTTTTGACATGCAATGCTATTGATGAAATAAACCTTGCTTTTCTTGGTTGTAGAATTTGAACTCCAACTTCTCTGCCTGCATTGCCAGTGCAAATAGAGGAAATCTGCATTTTAGTTCAGTTTTTGGAGGATCAACATCTCTTGTCTTTGTCTTCAACAGTAGGGTTGAGAGCTATATGTGGTCACTTTTATTAGTCGTTCACCTGTGGTTTTATTTTTTTATGATGCTTTAATAGCAAAGCTTTCAGGGCACCTCTAAATTGTTTTTCCCCCTCCTCTAGTGGTACATTAAACAGGAAGCTTTAGTGCCCAATATTTCTGCAAGAATGTGGCACTGATGTGTGAAAAGAATTACTGTTTCATGACAGAGCATCTGGCATTGGCATGCAGGATGTCTCATATCCAGCCTTCAATTACAAAGGGATTCACGAAGAATTTTGTGGGAAGGGATAAAGAAAAATATGAAAAGAAGTTCCATGATACTATTTGAAGGGATTAAACATCATGGTTGTTACATATAAAAGGAAAGAATATAAAGTTGGCTTATTTGATCAAAGTTAAAATATGTTGTTATCTCTGGTAATCCTTAATGGACTTTTGTTGACTAAGAGTGAATGAGGAGTGTTTAAAGATTTGTTTATAGATAATAGATGAGACATGGAAAGAAGATATCATTTGTTATATCTTATGAGAAGCTGGTGAGTTACTAAAACTGTGTATACTTGTGTTGAAGGGGGAAGTTGTGTGTGTGTGTGTGTGTGTGTGTGTGTGTGTGTATGTGTGTGTGTATGTATGTATGTATGTATGTATGTATGTATGTGTCTATGTATCTATGTATGTATGTTTGTAGATGACCAGGCTGAGCATGAGGGAAGGGTCAAATATGTCATAAGTCATGAGTCCCAGTGCACCTGCAAGAGATTTAAGTCCAGCCCATCTTGAATGCCTCTCTTATCCCTTAATGGGTCAGTTAGTCAGATTCTTATACAGCACTTAAGCTTGCAATAAATCTTTATATACTCATTTTAAAGTGGTTGGATCTTCTGATTTTCCCAGACCTTGACATTTATTTATTTTCCTCTGTATTTTCTTTGTATGTTTTTTCTTTTCTGCACCTTTCACTTTTTTTCCTTAATGTTTGTATTAGTTTTTATCTTTGCAGTTGTAATCTTTAATAAAATTACTATTAGAAAGAGAAGGAATCATTGGCATGCTGGAGTCATGAAACTGTCATTGATCTGACAGTTTTCCTCAAGAATTACTGGCTCCGAAGGAAATAGCATCAAACTGAAATAAATCTATTCAATGGTCTGCATATTTTTTCCCCCAATGTGGGTCTTCTCCAGTTTTGTTGGTGTCTGTTAGGAATATGAGTCACCTAACAGCTATTTGGGTTAGAAATATATAAACCAGGATAGACATTTTAAAACTATATCTTTAAGAAAATGCAAAACTGTAATTAGATGTGGTTTCACAAACGGCCATAAGATGGAGCCAGAAACCTGGTTTGTTTCAGCCTGAGTCTCAGAAGAGAGTGTGAGTGTATCTCTGTTTCCTTCTGTTGGAAAGTATTGCCGTTCCTCCATTTCTTCTAATTGACTGATATTACTGGATTTAATGTAAGTCTGATACTGAACTGTTTTTGACACTGGAATTTGATATTTGGATTATCCCTGGATTGAAAACTGACTGATTTTACCTGTGAATGACTTTTGGACTGCCTATTTTGGACTTTGCTTAAACCTTTCTGGAAGTAAAAACCTACATTTACTGTACAGTGTATCTGTGTACTGTGTGTGTATTATTCAAACACTTCTCTCAAATACGTCTCCCTGTATGCGCTCATTCTCCTAACAGGGAATTACATCAACAGTGTCATCTCCTAAAATTTACTGGCCGGATGAACTTTCTGGGACTTTAAAGCCCAACTTTGAGAAGTCCATATTGAGAAGATTGCTTCATAGTAAAACCAGCGCTATACATGTAAATCTGAATCTTTCAGTGGTTGGGTGCAGATGTGATCATAGAAATTATCAACTGGGATATTTTCTCCACCTTATGGCCATACCGCATGAATCCTGCTGACTTTATAGATGAAAAATATGGAGCATTGCTTCGTGGTATGTTTGTTAGTTTATTTGTTCACTATATGTAGCCCTTCCTATTCAACCTATGGCATCCATCCCCCATAAACTGTAATAAATCAATAAAAACCACATAAGATGAGAAAGCATACACACATAATCTGAAATGAGAACATGCAAATAGAAAATGCTGAGAAAAACTCACCCATGTATCGTAATGAGGTTCCCTAGGTTTACTTAGACAACACATCTGTGGTGTGATCTTGCTTCTGGTTTCTTTCCGGATGAAGTTCAAGGTGCTGCTCACAACCTTTAAATCTCTTTGTCTCTGTCCATCCATCCATCTCCTGCCTTTATTATTTTTTGCAAATAACTCAAGATGGCAAACATATCCAGCGCACCCTCCGTGTATTTTCCCCACAATAATCCTGTGACATGAATTGGATTGTGAGAGAGTGACTGACCGAAAATCACCCAGTTGGCTTTCATGGATAAGTCAGGATGAAGTTACGGTCCCGTTTTCTACCTGGTGCCTTAATCACTAGATCAAAGTGGCTCTCTCTATGACCCAGAACTAAATTATCTATAGGATCACTTTTCCCTAGAGAGAGCTATCTCCCCTACCAGGTCAGACACTCCTAGTCCCTTCCCCTTCATATTGCCATCTGATGAGACTTAGGAAGTGAGCCTGATCTGTGGCAGCCTCTGCCCTAAGTGGTATTCTACCCCCTGAGGTTCTGTGTTACTCTGCTGTGCTAGCTTTCCGTAAAGCTTTGAAGACCAGACGTTTCTCCTGAGCCCAGGGATAAAACACTATATGACCTGGTACCAGGTTTTTGTTGTTTTTAGTGATTTTCACGTGCTTAGTTTTATAACTTCATTCTGGCTTCTTAAATGTTTTTATTTTTAATTGGGAGCTACCCAGAGTTAGTTGTAAGATGGGGGCTAAACAAATGTTTTAAATAAATAATACATACCAATTGATCCCAGACCTACTGCCTCGGGATTATATTGATGGAAGAGGGAGCCTTTAAAAGACAGGCAAGTGTGGATTTGCCTAGATGAATTTTATAAAATGACATGGCCAACTGCTTCAGCAAAGTTAACCTCTTGGATTTTGATCTACGCCAGGGATGTCTAACAGTGGCGGGATTCAAATAATTTAACAACTGCTTCTCTACCCTAATGACTGGCTGGGTAGGTGTGGCTGGGTGATCATGTAACTGAGTGGGTATGGCCAACTCGATGTCACTCATCATATTCAGTCCTGCCTCCCAGCCACTCTCCCTTTCCCCAGGCCTTGGGCTTATACACAACACCTCCAGAAATGAAAGGGTTAAACAATCCTCAGTTTCCTGGTCCAAATGCCCCCCACAACCAGTGAAAGGATGGGGAGAGACCAGCAAAGCATTAAGTTCCCATCCCCAAGGGAAATAAGACATTGGAGGCTGAGCTTATTAAAAAGCAATATATTGTGTCATAACAGCCAACATTTCATACCTGAGGGGGCAGAAGCAATAAATCCCATTGACTCCTCAGAAGCAATTTACAATTAAAGCTCATTTGCACAAGAGGTGGTATATTCAGCAGGTTCTGGAGAACTGAGAGCAGAAATTTTGAGTAGTTCGGAGAACCGGCAAATACCACCTCTGACTGGAGATTGAACAGTATCCTTCCCCTGCCACGCCCACCAAGCCACGCCCACAGAACTGGTAGTAAAAAAATTTGAATCCCACCACTGATTTGCACCCAAAAAATAATAAATAGCAGAAAGAGAAGGATTGACAATACTTCTGTGCAGGCAATTCTGAAAGATACTAAGCTACAACTGGATTAACCTCTTCCTTCCTTCCTTCCCTCCCTCCCTTCTTTTCTTCCTTCTCATCTCCTTCCTTCCTTCCTTCCTTCCTTCCTTCCTTCCTTCCTTCCTTCCTTTTTCAGCCTGTTTTTTCGCAATTTTGGGCCATTTTTCAACCTGTTTTTAGGGCCGTTTTTGCTTGAAAAACAGCCCAAGTGGCCTGGAAAATGGCCTGAAAATGACCTGAACAATGGCCTGGAAAATGGCTGAAAAATGGGTCCAAACCGGTCTGAACTGGCTGAATCCCACCTCTGATGTCCAACCTTGACAACTTTTAAGAGTTGTGGATTCCAACTTCCGGAATTCCCCAGGTAGCCTTGCTGCCTGGAGAATTCTGGGAGTTGAAGTCCACAAGTCTTCCAAGTCACCATAATTGGACACCTTTTGATTTGTATAGTGAGTAAAAAGCCTATTTAAACTCATTCTGAAAATGAGGAATGTGGAAGAGGAGATTGCTTTTCTGCACCTTAAGATATCCATTCTCGGCGCTACATGTCAGTGTGAGATTTTGAGTGATGACAATGTGAGATTTTGAGTGTCCGTGAATTAAAAAAATATCACAAAAACCTTGCAAGATCTTGCTAACATCACTCCTGTGCTTTTGTAAGAGTTGGCAGTTTTGCAGGAGCTTCATTCCTCTGCGTCTTAAAATGTAATTTAATGTTGATTTCATGAGGACGTCCTCCAGAAATATCTTGGGCCCCCATGACTTGGGGGAAGAAAGTAAAATATAAGCAAACTGTATCCTTATGATATGATTATTTGTGCTTTGCAAGCATCAGGGGGAAGTAGATTTTCCTAATAGGTTGAGCTCTTTGGATTATGAGGCTAATGCTGTCCCACGGCCTTAATCAATGCTCTCCTAAGGGATGTTTCGTTATACTTACAAAGTAATTTTGATTTTCCCTGAGAAATGGCTTTTGCCTTCTATGGAAAACCTCCAGACTGCAGTTTTAGCACTGTGGTCTTAACTAAAACAGGCCACAGGTGACGCATTGTGAACTTCACTCTTTTTAAGCGTAAGCCTCGGTGTTGCAATTGCTTGTGTGTAGACTTAATAATATTGGCACCTCGATGCTTAGTTGTGTGTTATACCTTAAGACTCAAGGCAAGCCTGTCTGCTTCTGTTGGTGCAAAATTAATAGACACACAGACACAGACACACACACACACACATCATTGTCTCTTTCTCTCTTTCTCTGCTCCCAGCATTCTTCCTGGTTGGAATTGAGTTAAACAGATAATGAGCACTTTATAATTGAGTTATTCCAATGGAAATGGCTTAGTCTTAATTTGACAACAAAAGCTTTCACAGAGTCATTGTTTTATTATAACAACGCCATAAGCTATTAACCATTACTTTGTGGTTCATCGTGTCTGTCTGACTCAGCTCTCTAGCATCCACCAAACGTTGGAAATCCGGCGGGCGCCCATTTGTTACACAGTAATTAACTTGTTTATGATAAATGGATGGAAGAAATGCCGCGGCATTTTGCTTTATGTCTCAATAAAAAAATAGTGTTTGCATTTCCCCAAATTTCATGCTAATTAGGCTTAAAATAGTTTCCCCCAATAGGGTAGCAAATCCAGCCGATTATACACCATTCTATGGGCCACAGTTTAATGTGAGCATATTTAAGTAAACTGATTTGTAGAGCTGGTAGGTTGTTTCTATAGATATAGTCTTACCATTAATGCCTTGACTTTGTTATTATTAGCAGGAGTTGGTTTTTTTCCCTTCCCTTCCCTTCCCTTCTCTTCTCTTCTCTTCTCTTCTCTTCTCTTCTCTTCTCTTCTCTTCTCTTCTCTTCTCTTCTCTTCTTTCACAATAAACTTAGAATTGTGATCACCAGTGCATAATATATCAGACAGGCTAAGATTAAAGAGACTTGGAGGGAGAAGATTGGGTTTTTTGTATTGTAGTAGAGGACAATTAATGCATGCTATTTCTTGCTTGGCTTTGTTTAATTATTAATGTTGACTTAAACTGGTGAGAACAGCTAGCTGCAGGCAAGGGGGAGGAGGCACTGGGGTGGAATACAGCAAGCTAGAGAGGCTGCAATGAATGGAAACTCTCGCTGTATTCTTTGTGGTGGTCAAGCGAAGGCCCTGGTGGCCAAGTGCCCTGCTTGTGGCAAAGGAACAAGAGATGCTACAGTGGAAATTTCTAGGGGAGAAGGAGACCAAGAAATAGGTAGCATTCCCCCCCTCCCCCCAGAGGAATGCTTGCACGTTTAAGAATAGGGTACATCCTTTGCTTCATTGTTCCATGAGCTGCATGAAATTATTTCTGGTGGTGTTTTTTTTTTTCTCCTTCTCTCATTTTGCCCTAGTATCGAAGATCATCCTTGTAATTCCTGAATGCCTGCCTCTTGTGCATTAAATAACGTGATAAGCAGCTGTTCCTTGTAGTTCTGGATGGAGACAAGGTGGAGGGGGGGAAGGAAAGGTGAGGCATTGAAAGGTGAAGATGCTTTTCCATTGTGCTGTCTGGTGGATCATGCAAACATCTGTTCCGTTTTGTTTTGAAAACCTCGGCTTGTTTCTATGCTACTACTCGCAAGCCCACCTTCAGGATTGTGTGGATCACTACAAGGTTGAAATTGGATTGTGTGGCTGGCACATATTGTCAGGATTCTTGCAGTTACCCCCATGTAAATCATGAGTCTCGAGCCAAACTTCCAAAACTTAAAAAGGATTTATTGGGAGTTAAACTCTCCGGCCTATGTGTAGCCGATTCTGAGGCACATAATTCATTGTCACCCTTGACCCTGGTTTTTCCCCACCCCACTGGACGTATCGTAATTCATATTCTCCAAAGGGACACTTCCATAGCCCAGAATCATGCTCTCCAATTAGAATTTTGCACAGCAGAAACTTCAGTCGCCTAGTTACTATCTTTGAAAACATTTATGGAATGCAGTTTCGGTTTGCAAGCTACTGCATTGCTCCCTGCTCCCTTTCTGTTGGCAACTCTAAAAAGACCACAGAAATATTTTATGAGTTGACACATACAGTAAGAGCTTTCCAGCTCTTTGCTTGCTTTTTTTTTTTAACCAAAATTTTCACCCCTTCCCAAGTGGAAGCTTCTAAAGTTGCTGAAGGAGCACCAGATGTTCCAAAGGAATCTTTTCACAATTGCTTGGCCCCGGATATGATAGATGTACGTGAAATACACTTACAGGTATGCCTCGACTTATGACCACAATCGAGCCCAACATTTCTGTTGCTAAGCGAGGCAACTGTTAAATGAGTTTGGTCCCATTTTACAGCCTCTTTGCTGCACTGATTGCATGAATCACTGCGATTGTTATGTTAGTAAAACGGTTGTCACACCGACGACTCCACAAGTTGAAAGAAATAAAAATTCAAGATTCTTTGGGCAATATTGAGAGGTGAGACTTCTTGTGGTCCAGGACTTTTCTGTATTTATAAGTAGTCCTCAACTTACGATTACAATTGAGCCCAGAATTTATGTTGCTAAGGGAGACATTTGTTGAGTGAGTTTTGTCCCCCCCCCCCATTTTATGACTTTTTTTGCCACGTTTGTTAAATGAATCAGCTGTTAAGTTAGCAGCATGGTTGTTAAGTGAACGTTTCCCGTGGACTTTGCTTGTCAGAAGGGTCTCAAAAGAGGCTTACATGATCCCTGGACACTGCAACCGTCATAAATGTGAGTCGTCAACCATCCGAATGCAAATCACGTGATCCTTGGGGATTGTGCAACAGTTGTAAGTGTGAAAACTTTTTTCAGAGCCATTGTAACTTTGAACGGTTGCTGAGCGAAAGGTTGTAAGTCAAGGACGACCTGTATTTATTCATATACATCTATTTTTGTCATGCTTTTTCTCGTCTCAAGACTGAGGTAAATTGTGTCAGTATAGCTTGTGCGGCCTTCATAGCTTGCCCTTACCCAGAATAAGGTTCTTTTCTGTCAACGTCCACACAGTTGCTTCCTATGATGGGCAATAACTGATAGTTTTCCCTGGTTGAAACATGAATGTCAAGAACCACAAAGAAATCCACCTCTAGTCTCCATGCAGAATGTGTGCCAAGGTGGTGCTTGTAAGGTTTCCTGCCTAAGCAGAGGGTTGGACTTGAAGACCTCCAAGGTCCCTTCCAACTCTATTCTATTCTATTCTATTCTATTCTATTCTATTCTATTCTACTCTACTCTACTCTACTCTACTCTACTCTACTCTACTCTACTCTACTCTACTCTACTCTACTCTATTCTTTCCTATTCCTATTCCTTTTTCTTTCTTTTTTTCTTCTATTTTTATTTCTAATTTTTTTCTATTCTCTACTGTTCTATTCTACTCCTACTCCTACTCCTTATTCTATTCTATTCTATTCTATTCTATTCTATTCTATTCTATTCTATTCTATTCTATTCTATTCTATTCTATCCCTATCCCTATCCCTATCCCTATCCCTATCCCTATCCCTATCCCTATCCCTATCCCTATCCCTATCCCTATTCCTTTTTTCTATCATTTCTATCATTTCTATTTCTTATTCTGTTCCAATTCTATTCTATTCTCTATTCTATTCTTTTATGTGGGGATTTTTTTCCATCCAAACGATTGATGTTCCCTTCTTAATTTTCTTTTTCAAAGATTCTCAGCCTACTAATCTGTCAAACGTTAGATTTTTGTAGCCAAGAGTTCATCTGCAAGATAATGGTTACATGGATTGTGCAGGCCAGAGGCAGCTGCTACCTAAATGTGTTTGGAATCGGAGTTCAATAAATTAGTTTTGCTGGGTGTGAGGGAGTTCTTTAAATGAAGGATGCTTTTGGATTGTCCATACATTTTTTTTTCTATAAAATAATCATCGGCCAGCAGATGGTAGCAAAGAGAGTGGGGTTGTGTATCTCTTGGCTTACATATAACAATACAAATAGCACCTAGACCTATATATAGTCCTCGACTTACAAAAGATCATTTGGTGACTGTTCAAACAAACAACAGCACTGAAAAATATGACCTATGACTGTTTTTCACCATTATGACCTTTGCAGCATCCCCAAGATTATGTGATCAAAATCCAGATATTTGGCAACTGGTCCATATTTATGACGGTTGCAGTGTCCCCGATCGCCTTTTGCAATCTTCTGACAAGCTAAATCAATTGGAAAGCCAGATTCAGTTAACAACTGGGTTACTAACTTATCAACCGTGATAATTCACTTAATAACCGTGGCAAGAAAAGTTGTCACATGGGGCAAAACTCACTTAACAAATGTCTCACTTAACAACAGAAATGTTGGGCTCAATCGTGGTCGTAAGTTGAGGACTAACTGTACTGCTCCACAGTGATTTACAGCATTCTCTAAGTCCGTGATGGTGAACCTATGGCACACATGCCACAAGTGGCACACAGAGCCATTTGTGCTGGCATGCGAGCCGCAGGCAAAGTTACTTCACTGAGCATGTGCGTGCCTCACAGCTGATTTTTTTGGTTGGTTTGAGGCCTTTTTCAGCCTCCCAGAGGTTTGGAAAAAGTCTCTGCAAGGCTTTTCAGGATGAATTATAGGTCTGTTTCGTCACTTCCTGTAACACCGGAAGTGATGAAACAGGCCTATAATTCATCCTGAAAAGTCTTGCAGAGACTTTTTCCAAACCTCTGGGAGGCTAAAAAAGGCCTCAAACCAGACAAAAAATCAGCTGTGAGGCACAGTGCAGGTAAGGGGGTGGCGAGGGGGTTGTGCGCACATGCGCAGGGGCCGTGGGGAGGGGTGCATGCATTGCATTGTGGGTGCTGGCATGCGAGTGTGTGCACGCTGGCGCACATGCAGTTTTTGGCACAGGAGCGCAAAAAGGTTAGCCACCACTGCTCTAAGTGGTTTTTTTCAGACTCAACCTTTTGCCCCCAACAATCTGGGTGCTCATTTTACTGACCTCAGAAAGATGGAAGGCTGAGTCAACCTTGAGCTGATCAGGATCGAACTCCTGGTGTGTGGGCAGAATTAGCCTGCAATATACTGCATTCTAACCACGGTGCCACCAGGGCTCTTAAACAGGTAGTGCTTGAGTTATTGACACCGGAATTTCAATTGCTAGGTTAAGTGAATCATGTCCAATTTTACAATCTTTCTTTTTGGCATGGTTGTTAAATGAATCACTTAAGTTAAGTGAGTCCTATGGTCGCTAAGCAAATCTGGATTCTCTCATTGATTTTGCTTGTAGGAAGCCAGCTGGGAAGGTTGCAAATGATGATCACATTGGAGTCCAGGATGCTGTAACTGTCATTCATACATGCTGGTTATCAAGTGCCCAAATTTTGATCACATGATTGTGCAGATGCTGTGGTGTGAATGTAAGTGTGAGGAATGGTAGTAAGTCACTTTTTGAGTGCTGTTGTGACTTTCAGTGGTCTCTAAATGAATGATTATAAGTTGAGGACTACCTGCATTGATTGTGCAGTTGAAATGCAGCCAGTGGACTGTTCTGACCCAAACCCTTTTCCAATAAAACAAACATGAACCAAAGGGAACAGAAACCTTTTAATGATTCTTACGAATTCCCAGTTAAAAGGCTGCTGCAAACTAATTAATTTTGATAAGCACAAGCCTCGCCAAAACTGTGCGAGGCTGCCAAGAATCACAGATAAGAAATATTTCACAACACAAGAGCCTTCAAATACCAACTTAAGATACTGCAATGTCCACGAGGCTGAGTTTCAAAACGTCTTTGCTTCCTACAAAGAATGTTCTCTTCACAGCTGGCTTTTATCTTCTTGAAGGAGGGGCCATTACCTTGCAGCCTTACTCGCAAGTTGCCCGTGCTGCTGCAACTGCTCTTTCCTGCAAGCAACCATGCGAGCAACCCTGCATGCACGCACACTTGGCACAGGCTCCTCAGGAACCTCCTCATTGCTGCTGCCAATCCCCACAATCTCTGAAGGCAGCAGTCCACCCCCTAATGGTCCTGGCCCTTCATCTGAGTCCTCGCTCTCCTCAGGCATCCGCACCTGCTGCCAGCTAACCACAACATGAACAAGTGTTGAATTATTGGAACTCAAGAAATTACTTTATTTACTCTTGCTTCAAATCACACACACACAAACTCTTTGTAGAAAAATATGTGACACTATCTTGCCGCATTCTTGCCAGGTTATATTCTATAATGGAAGAAGAGACGAAATAAGGAGAGAGTGTTTTCCCGTGACCAGCTGGTGCTGGGAAAGGAATTCCCCATTCTTTCACAGACTGCAGAAGTGCATGAGCAGTGTCATTTCAATGAATACTTCAGCTTCAACCATAACAACACAAGAGCAAACAATAGATACAAACTCAAGGTTAATCGCAACAAACTTGATTGCAGGAAATACGACTTCAGAAACAGAGTGGTCAATGTCTGGAATACTCTACCTGACTCTGTGGTTTCTTCCCCAAACCCCAAAAACTTTAACCTTAAACTGTCTACTATTGACCTCACTCCTTTCTTAAGAGGTCTATAGCGGGGCGTGCATAAGCACACCAACGTGCCTACTGTCCCTGTCCTATTGTTTCTTTTATTTTTATTTTTTATTTTTCTTATATGTATCCATGTATTCATAACTATGTTTTTACTTATACCTATTATTTTGTAAGCAATTGACAAAAATAAATAAAATAAATAAAAAATAAAAATAAATAAATTTCAATTATATTTTCTATTATGACCATTAAAATGAACATTGGTTAATAAATGATGGGGCGTCCACAACAATTCTTTTCAACGATTATTGACCTATCAACCACTAGATGGTAGGATCATCCATATTTGTGTATGCATCTAAGATGCACCTTCTGGATAAGTTGTTGAAGTTGTTGTTGAGGCCAGTTCTTGTGATGGACCTCGGACCTGGAGAATCAGTGGCAACACACAGTTTTTTCCAGAAAGGCTCAAATTAATAAACTGTACATTCTTGAGCTGAATGAGGTAGAAGGAAGAAGTTCAGGTTAGCCACACCCTAGAATCCCTCAGAGTATGTGTGTGTATGTGTGTGTATTGTCAAGCATTTGATAATATATATAAGTATAAGCATGATTTTTTTTTTATTAAAAGTTTTTTGTTTTTTTATTTTTTGCACATCTCTTCACGTGAGCAACATGATTCCAGATTACAACATTTATGCATAGTCATAATTACATTTCCATCTATCCTGTTTAATATCACCTCAAGTCAATATCCGTTCCACTAATCTTTAGATAAATTTCCATTTCATATTTCAATTCATTAGTTCAACATCAATATCATTTCATCCACACATATATTTTCAATTCCTTATTCCCTATTATTTCTATTTTCAGTTTACCACCTATTTTATTTTACATAATACATCGTTAACATCCTTAGCTTTCTCTAGACCGATATATAATAAACAATTGAAAAAGAGTAAAACTAAAAGGAAACTAATATATTTAGGATCCACATAGTATACCCCCCCAATCTACATTATATCTTATATTTATTCCAAAGATGTTCATATAATCATTTCATATTTTTCTTTTTTTTCCCCTTTCTTTATTTCCACTTAGAATAAATTTTCATTCCCCAACTTTTAATCATTAAAAATACTCTCATTATAGATACTTTAAATTCCCATATAACCCCTTCTAATTTGTCATATTTTCTGTTTTCTCATATCCTTTATATAATCAATTACATTTTCTATTTCATGTATACGTCAAAGAAAAAAAGAAAGAAAAACAGAAAATTGTTTCCCTTTTTGCTTCCATAACCTATAATTCACACTTTAACTTTTCCCCAATTTGTCATATTCTCTGTTTTTCTAATTTTAAATAGTTACATGTTTATTTTATATATATATATTTGTATGTGGATCTTTGTTATTCAGGTTTTCTCCCGCGTAAAATTGGAAGTATCTAGGCGACGTTTCGATGAAGTCTCATTCATCATCTTCAGGCTTGTGTCTTCGGCTTTGTGCTTCTCGGAGTAATGTGAGCTTGCAGCTGCTTCTTCCTTTTAACTGCTAGTGGGGGTGTGACTTGATTGGGTGATAGAAAGTCCTCGATTTACGACCGGGATTGGGATTTCCTTTGTAGTTCAGTGCATTCCTAAAGCAAGTCATCACAAGACTGGACCCAATTTTATAACCATTTTACCATGGCCGTTAAGCAAATTCCCATGGTCATTAAGTGAATCATGTCATTAAGTGAATCCACCTTCCCCAATTGAGTGCTTCTCAGGAGCCAGTTGGGAAGGTTGCAAATCACTATCACATAAACACAATATGCAAAAACAGTTGTAAAAGGGAGCTACTGGGAGATGCTTAAGCACCCAAATTACAGTCAGTGACAGTGTAAAAATGGTTATAACTTCAAGGATGGGTGGTAAGTCATTATTTTCAAGGCCATTGTAACTTTTGGACTGTTGTTAGACAAACAGTTGTCAAGGGCTATCTGTAGTTGATTTCAGATCTTTACCTCTGGAGCTGAACTGGTTGATTGGTGCATCAATCTGTAACAAAAAAGTGGAACAGGAGATGAGAAAATAATGTGTTTAAAAATTTAAAAAAGAGACTTATAAATTGAAGGCCCTTGCTAACAACCTAGTTTTGATCTTTCAAAAACCTAATAATAGCACTGAATACTTAATGAAGTTAAAAAAACTTTGGTGCATTAGTTGGCTTTAAAATTCATAAACAAAAAACAAAGTTGGTTAAGAATATGAAGAAGAAGGTTAAATACCTGAAGATTACCCTGATTAATATGAATTGTATGTTGTTTCAAAAGTACTATGTTTAAGACATGGAACATTATCAAAAATTATATTTAAAAAACCTTAAAGTAGGATAAACTATTTATTCCAGACTATACCGATATTAATGTCTGACACATATTTAAACAATGGCAAAAAAAAAAAATTCTGAGTTTGTATGGGAAGCGAAAAAAACAAGTATTAAATAAAAATTATTGCAAGATGCTAAAAGAAGAGGTAAGTATGAGAAGAGAAGATGGAGCTTAGGGGTGGAGTCAAGCAAGTAATCAGCCTAGTCATTTATATTCCCACAAATGATCTAAACCTAACAATCACTCTTGAATTCTGTTGACTCTTTATCTAGCGCCAATTTATTAATAAAAGTTTTTATTGATTTTAACGACAAACAAAAACACAAAAAACATAAAACATAACATAAAAAACATCATCATTTTTCATATATTTACAGACAGTGTATCGGTTGGTTTACCACTCCTTTTTGTGCATCCATTTCATAGTCATCATAATAATTATATTACATAATAACTCATATTATCGATCAACAATTATATATCCTAATATCATTATTAAACAATCATTTGACTATAATTTTACTAATTCATACTTAAGCGAGATAACTGTAATTCAGTTACTTTATTTTATAACAAATCATAAAATCATACCAAGTCTATCTTAATAAAATATTCTAAAAGTGTTATCAAGACCAAGAAAAAATGTATATTTGTTATTTCCTAAATTTCTATTATTCTATTGTATTATCTCATTGATAAAAAAGATCCCAAACTTCATAAAATTGTTTATCTTCTTGTTCTCTAATTTCAAATGTCAATCTACTCATATCAGCACATTCCAATATTTTCTTAATAATTTCTTCCTCTAATGGTATTTTCTCACTCTTCCAATTTTTAGCAAATACAATCCTAGCCGCTGTTAATACATTTACAATCAAATACTTTAAGTTTTTATTATATATATCAGGTAAGATTCCCAATAAAAAAATCTCTGGCGTCAATTTAGTGCTGACCATTAGTTGACAAGATTCTTGAGCGTGAGCAATAAGTAATTTTAACTGGAAGTCCCAAAGGTGCTTTTTCAAAAGGTAAGTGTATTTTGTTTTTTTCCTTTTTCAAAAGGCAACTGTACTTTGTTTTTTCTTGAAGACATTTTGCTTCTCATCCAAGAAGCTTCTTCAGTTCTGACTGAATGGTGGAGGATGGAAGAATTTATATTCCTTGCAGTCATCTGGTCATTAGTACTCTTTCAATGAGTCATTGAGGCCACTTGGAGCACTTGAATGGTGCAAATGGGTGTGGAAATTTCTTGGAACTGTTGGAAGGGCTGTGTTGTAAATACAGAAGATTCTACATGAAGAAGGTTTCACACCCATTTGCACTATTCAAATGACCCTGAGGGCACAGATAAACCTGCAAATGACTCTCAGAAAGAGTACTAACAACCAGAATATAAATCCTTCCATCCTCCACCATTCAGTCAAAACTGTAGAAGCTTCCTGGATGAGAAGTGAAACGTCTTCAAGGAAAAACAAGTCCAGTTGCCTTTTAACAAAGCACCTTTGGGACAACCATGACCTGGATGACTGAGATTCTCCATAGACATCTTAACTGGAACTTAATGTGTGGTCCTGATTCTTTGTGGCTGACAGGTAGTTTAGAATCAATATAAAACTGCATTTTGCTGCTTGCTTTTTGGAATGCATGAAAGACTGTGTGACTTTGACAAATTGAGGTTATTGGAGTTGGAGGGATATGATTTGAGATTTGGGTGGGCAATTTAAGGTTAACAGAGATTTTCAAAATCATGTTGTTAGGGATGCCATATTAAAGGTTTAGAATAGCTGTAAACTGACTTCTAAGATCCCTTTATGGTTACCACCCCAAGAACTGTTCATAGAAGCGAAATGATAGTCCCACAAACTAGACTTATGCAGATTTCTTTTACTTTTTCTGAAGGAGACTTTAAATTGAAAACAAATGAAGAACTGGAAAAGAAGGCTTGTACTTGTTACTGGTTTGCTTATGTTCAGTTATTTGAAAGATTGGGGAAAATATGAATATGGATAAGAGAAATCACAAACATTCAATTAGAACTTAAGGCTGAATTTTTTTTGTTGGGCATAATAAAAGGTGAAATCGCAAAAGAAATAAAATATTTAATTTTACATATAACCACTGCAGCAAGGATAGCATTAGCTCAATGTTGGAAGGGAGATCAGATGCCAATGGATAACTTGATAATCCAGAAGATCTACAACTGTGCAGAAATGGATAAACTCACCCAAAAGTTAAAAGATAAGGAAGACTCAAAATATTATACAGTTTGGGAAAACTGGTATAATTGGATAAAGGATAGAAACCTGCAAGTAAACAGATAGGGAAGGGAAAATATAAAGAGGTTATGATAGGAGTATTTACCAGGTATAGGAAGTAAGTATTGGAAAATTGTTTGATAAGAACACACTGTCTAAGCAATTAGAAATGTTTATGTTTTTATGTTTATTGGTTATGTATATCTTTTTGGTTTCGTATTTTATGAAATGTTTTGTATTATGTATATATTTTTAATGTTTAATAAAGTTTATTTTTAAATTTTTTTAAAAAAGAAAGATTTGAACTGGATAAGGAGAATCTTGGTGTTACAAATGAGAAAAGTGAACTTGAACTGGATTTGTATACTAATGAAAAAAGCATGTAATTGCAAAGATTTATAGATGTTCATTGAAAATGACTGCAAGATGAATATGTTAAAGACTGTTTGAATAAGTGGGCAAAAATCGTATATAATATAAGGCTAGATCAGTGGAAAAACATGTGGAGGGAGGGACTGAAATTCACTTTGAGCTATAATTTGAAAGAGAATTTCTGTAAGATGATATATGGTTGGTATTTAAGATCTGATAAATTGTCAAAGTAGTCTAATGGTGTGTCAAACATATGTTGTGAATGTAATCACTCTGAAGGCACATATTAAACCTTTGGTGGGCATGTAAGAAGGCTAAGAGTTATAAGGAATAAATAGATTAAATATGCGTTTTTGAAACAATACTAGGAACAGCAAACTCCAGAAATTATGAGGAACCAAATGGGGAGCTTCACCACTACCTTCAAGGCATTAGGGTTGGTGTCAAACTCTGAAACCCTGGGGTTTTCCATACTGGGGGAAGGAAGGTACTCCTGCACTGGTGATGGGGTGTGTGTAGAACTGGAGGGTGCAGCAGCGTGCCGAAGAACGCTGAGGATCAGCTGATCGGCAGAGAGCAGCCCGTGGATCTGCTGTGTGATGGGCAGCATGAGGCAAATGAGCTACTGGGCTTCAAAGCACCAGTGACAGACTGACGATCAGCTGTTCAATGCAGCAGCAGTGACGGGCCGATGAATAGCTGTTCTGTCCCACAGATGAGCCATTGGTGTCCAATGCACAGCTGACAGTGGGTGGCTCACCTAGATAAAATTCATCCTTTTGTGTTTTGCTTTTGGAACTCATTGCATTCCAGAGTCCGGCTTAGTAAATCCAGTTAGCCTCCACATGAGTGGCATCTAAATGCTGGTTTAGGCCTGGAACTCGGACATTTTGACAGTTGGTCTACTCCACAGCAAAATACTGTTCCCCCATATGAATTAACAGCTGCCATACAAGTAAGTTCGATGCCAGACTCAACAACACCATGAGGATTATAAGCGGATGTATTAAAACTACTCTGACTTGCTGCTTCCTGTTCTGAGCCATATAGCACTTCCAGCTTTACAAAGGCAAGATGCACTAGGGAGATAATACAGAAAAAATATATGAGTAACTCACTCCTACTGATGCATGTTGATCTTCCTCATTCATTAGCCAGAAGACTCAAATCCAGGAACCCCTCACTGGCCCTTCCCCAACAACTGCCCAACAACTTTACCCAGTGGAAAGGCAAATGAGTTGCTGAACGCCCAGACATAGGAATACTTATGACCCAAGAAAAAAGGCTTTTGAACTGCCACATCAACAATGGACAATCCCGAATAGGATTTGCACCTCACATAGTGTCTTCCAGGACTCTTTGTATAGAAGGGGCATAATACCAGAGGTGGTATTCAGCAGGTTCTGACCAGTTCTGGAAAACTGGTAATGGAAATTTTGAGTAGTTCAGAGATCCGGCAAATCCCACCTTTGACTGGAGATTTTACAGTATCCTTCCCCTTCCATGGCCACCAAGCCATGCCCACAGAACCAGTAGTAAAAAAATTTGAATCCCACCATTGAAAGAGACGCTATATTAATTTTGGGATTTGACAATTAGGAATAGAATAGAATAGAATAGAATAGAATAGAATAGAATAGAATAGAATTCTTTATTGGCCAAGTGTGATTGGACACACAAGGAATTTGTCTTGGTGCAAATGCTCTCAGTGTACATAAAAGAAAAGATACATTCATCAAGAGTCAAGAATCATAAGGTACATTTAATAATAGTCATAGGGTACAATAAGCAATCAAATCATACTAGGAAATGGTCAATATAAATCGTAAGGATACAAGCGACAAAGTTACAGTCATACAGTCACAAGTGGGAGGTGACGGGCAATAAGGAGTGATGAGAAGATTAATAGTAACAATAGTGCAGACTTAGTAAATAGTTGGACAGAATTATTTGTTTACCAGAGTGATGGGGTTCGGGGGAAAACTGTCCTTGTGTCTAGTTGTTCTGGTGTGCAGTGCTCTATAGTGTAGTTTTGTGGGAAGGAGTTGAAACAGTTTTATGTCTGGGATATGAGGGATGTGTAAATATTTTCACAGCCCTCTTTTTGACTCGTCCAGTAAATAGGTCCTCGATGGAAGGCAGGTTGGTAGCAATTGTTTTTTCTGCAGTCCTAATTATCCTCTGGAATATCTGTCTGTCTTGTTGGGTTGCAGAACCAAGCCAGATGTGTGTGATTATAAAAATACTGTGTATTATTGAATTTTAAATCAAAAGGTTAGTGTATTTCACGTTTGTCGTATCAAAGAAAATTGGAAGTTATCTTTTTTAATTTCTTTTTTGTTCTGCTTTATTCCTTTGCATCTTCCACTCCTTTATTTTTTCCTTCTTATTTTTTTTTTTTTACATTTTATTTTTTGATAGAAATTTAATAAAGTGTATTTTTTTAAAAAAAGGTGGAGGATCAGCAACTGTAACTAAGCATCCGGAAAGTTGATTGCATCACTTTAAATCTCTTTCAAGATTAGAACTCTTCCACTGTCCAGTGGGAAGGTTTTCCATTTCCAGTGAAAATACTGGTTTCATGCTGAAGCAGCTTGGACTGGATTCATCCTGCTCAGTAGAGTGACTCATATAGTGCTTATATGGCTCTGTTCCTTGCAAGGTCTATTAGGATTAAGCTAAACATGTCACCAATGTTTAATTGCTTTTTTTTTCCTCCAAAAGGTCAAACCATTTTGTAAAGGCCACAAAAATTTATTCTGGGGAAATTGCATCTTTTGCCAAGTTGTTTATCCTGCCTGCCTGCCTACTTACCCTTCTCTCTCTCTCTCTGTTTGTTTGCTAGGGTAGTTGACTGTTTAAAGGAGAACTGGAAAAAAATGTATGTCAATGTGGGTTGGTTTCTGAGCATCCAAAATGGAATCATATGACATCAAAACTTCAGATCTAGGTCATAAGTAGCTTTTTCATGGTGCTTCGTAGCTTCAAAAGGTCTTTAAGCAAACTGGTCATAAGGCAAGGACTAATTGTATATGGATTGTTCCATGGAACAAATATTCAGCTTTGAAACATCTTGGTGTCTGTGGAGATTCTCAGTCATCCAAGTCAAGGATTGCCAACCTTCTGGACCTCAGGGACCACCAAACTCACAATTTTAAATCGTGTGGACCACTAATATGAATTTTGACTGACAGTGACTTGCTGATGGTGGGAAAGTCGGTCCCATATTCCAGAGCTGCAGTAGTCAGAAGACTGGCCCTTTGGTCATCCCGGAGCAGCTCTTCCAGTCCATGGCAGGCCGGTGCACCCAGGTGGAGGAGCAGCTGCTCCGGGATGACCAAAGGGCCAGTCCTTTGACTACTGCAGCTCTGGAATATGGGACCGACTTTCCCACCAATGTCAGCAAACCACCCCAGGGCGGATTTCCCTCCCCTGCCGTTGGTCTTACCTTCCAGTTCCAGCTTGCGTGGCTCTACTCAAGGTAAGGTTTGCGCTCGGCCAAAGGGTGGGGGACATTGGGTGGGCATGCCATGTGAGCGGCGCAGTCTTGTTTTCCCACGCAGCTTGGAGTAATTGCTTTGGGGACCACCAAAATTTTCTTGCGGACCACCAGTGGTCTCAGCCCATCAGTTAGCAACCAAATCATGGTTGTATCAAAGGTGCTCCCTCAAGAGGCAATTGGACTTTGTTTTTCCTTGAAGATGCTTTGCTTCTGAAGAACAGAAGAAGCTTTTTGGAAGAGAAGCAATACTTCTTCAAGGAAAAACAAAGTCCAATTGCCTCTTGAAAAAGCACCTTTGGGACAAATATCCTGATTTAAAATATCTGCCCAACATTGAGTGGCCCTCCAGAAGTCTTGGACTTTGATTCCTATTATCTCCAGCAAAGAATGTAGGTTCTGTTTTTGTGAGAAGAAAACCTACGTGAAGAGAAAGGCTTGGTAGAAGTCTCTTGACATATGTGAATTGTTTTTTTTTCTTTCCCTTGCTGGTATTTTGTTTAAAGATCTCTAGGCCATTCTTCTGTCTACTGAATAATGGATTTTATTTGTTTTAGCTTTGTCTCAATTAATGTTGTTCATTCTAGGATGCCCTTTGTGTCTTGTTGGGAGTCTGATGACCCATTCAGGCTAGCTGGGTCCTTGCTGGAGAGATCTCTGGCTTTAACATTCCAGCTTAATTAGCTCGGGCAATATCACAGTTCCTGTGGGGAGGGGGGGAAAGGAGAGAATGAAGAGGATAAACACACAGGCCAACTATTGGAATACCATGTTTTAATGTCTGCCTTCTGAGTAGGGCACAGGCTTCTCTCTCACACTTAAATACAGTGTTGCTACACACATTAGCAAAAAATAAATAAATGCAGACATAGCTTCTCGATCAGCCAAATTTAGCCTGCCAGGAATGAGGAAAACTTGGGTTTTTTTTTTCCCTCTCAGTGGAAACTCAAAAATGCAACTCTCATACATGACCTGGGGATATCTGGTGATGTAAGGATGCTCCTCCACCTTTTTAATAGATTAGTTTTTTAACTTTACTCTGTTTTATTGCTTTTTTGTTCGTTTGTTTGTTTGTCAAATTTAGGAACTGCCCATTTCCCTCACAGTGGGATTCTGGATGTTGTACAAATAAAATGTTAGAAACATAAAATAAATATAATGTTTAAAGTAGAGACAATAATATTTAAAGTTGACATTAATTGTTAATTAATGTGTTAATTTAAATTTAATATATGCTTTTATAAACCTTTTTAAAAAATGTTTTTACCCTAAACTGCCCAGAGTCACTTAGGTGGGCTGGGCAGCGTAGAAATTAAATCAATAAAAAGCTTTATTAAGTTGGTCACATCAGACCATTCTCTGCTTTATCTGCACCCTGATACTACATAGCTGCTGCTGCTTACCATTATTATCTCACAAATAGAATAAACTTTGCAGGAAAACAAAGGACTGTGAGAAGTTAGGGATTAGTTAGTTACCTATCTGAAATGGTATAAGGTCTCTTCCAGCTCTATTCTGATTGATTGATGGATTGAATGAATGAATGAATGAATGAATTGATGTCACCATATCTTTGCTAATGTTAGTATTTCCTTGAAATACACCTGGTGATATTTAGTTCAAAAGGTTTACTCCATCATGGACTGAATGTCAGGACTTCAGTTCTTATTATCTGCAACAATGAATGGAGATGAATTATGAAAGGACAAAGGCTCTATTTGCTTCCAGCACATGATGAAGTTAAAAGATATGGGAGCAAGGACGCACAATTTTTTTTTAAAAAAAATTCTGCACCCCATGCATCCTGCTCTTTGTGGGGAGAAGCTTGCAAGTTTGTGCTAATCAGCTAAAGTAGGGGGTCATGCTTGAGAAAAGGCCCGGAGAGCTAGGGATTAGGGATAGGCAGCCTATTTCCCCCGAGCTGAATGCAACCCCTAGTTCCCCTGATTATAATTGTGGAAAATCGGCAACTTAGTTTGATGCCACATTTATTTATTTATTTCACTTTTATCCTGCCTTTATTACTTTATAAGTAACTCATAACTAATACTCATTTCTTCTCCTCGTTTCTCCCAAAACAACCCTGTGAGGTGGGTTGGGCTGAGAAGAGAGAGTGACTAGGCAAAAGTCACTCATGGCTAAGGCAGGACTAGAACTCTCACAATCTCCTGCTGATTGGGCCAGTCAGCTTTTTTGCTTAAGGGAGGACTAGAACTCATGGTCTCCCAGACCTGCCAATAAGCCTATCACAATTAAATAAAAGAAATTCAATTCCAAACCCAACCCTGCACCCTGTATGTGAAGTGATCCCACCCAAGTGTTATATATGGCCCTTAACCAACAAGTGTATGGCCAAACTGTAAACCAGGGTGGATCATCTTTGGGTGGCTGGATTCCTTGTTTAGCAATTTGGGGGATGTGGCTAAGGGCCACTCAGATGCCTAGGTTTGTAATCTGCTGTAGTCCCATCTGTCATTTATCTCAGCATTCAGAGTGATAAAAAAAAACTTGATGAACCTGCCAGGTACATTAAGATACAGGGGCAACATTATCCTCTCATTCTCTTGTGGGCGCACAGAAAGCTTAAGAAATTCAGGGAAGCGTTGCCCAACTCTTAGTGCAAACATGTATTTCATCAATACTCTAAAGAACTGGAAAGGTGATTTTCTAGAATTCACAGGGTCTGGATTGATTTTTACCGGATGCCTGCTTCTGGGTGCCAGTAATACCTATTCAAAAGTGTACAATTTCTATATAATTGGATCCAAAGTTCAAAAAACAAAACAAAACACCAAAACAGCAATACTTTAAAACACCCTCTGGCTTAATAAAAAAAAAAAAAATAGTTGCCTGAATTTTAGAAAACTTCAAATGACTTAATAAGGGTATTACCTTTTAAAGTTAGTTATTTCCCTAGTGGCTGTTGGTGGTTTGTTTTGTTTCCTGCTTTTTTAATAAATGAAAGATTGGCCACATCTCTGGATTCATTCTGTAAAAGAAGGCTACTTTTGGAAGTTTTCTATTTCTTGACACTTTAAGGATAGGAAAGAGGAAACACAGAAATATAATGCCAGGGTTCTATAGTGGTGTAGACTAGAGAATAGTTTTGGACTAGATAAATCCAGCTTAAGGATCTTACAGAACAACAAAGTTGGAAGGGACCTTGGAGGTCTTATAGTCCAACCCCTTACTCAGGCAGGAAACCTCTGTCCCAGGGCTGTCAAACTCCCAGCTTGTGGACCAGCTGCGTCAGGTGCTGACCACGCCCATAGCTGGTTTAGCAAAGGAGAAAAAGTCCCGCTACGTCATGCACCGTGACAACATGAGTTTGACTCCCCTGCCCTATACCATTTCAGAGAATCTCTTGTCCAATCTCTTTTTAAAAACTTCCAGTACCCACAACTTCTGGAGGCAAGCCGTTTCACTGGTTTATTGTTCTTTCTGTCAGGAAATTTATCCTTAGTTCTAGATTGCTTCTCTCCTCAATTAGTTTCCATCCATTTCTTCTTGTCCTACCTTCAGGTGCTTTGGAAAAAAGCTTGACTCCCTCTTCTTTGTGGCAGCCCCTGAGATGTTGGAACACTGCTATCATGTCACCCCTAGTCCTTCTTTTCATCAAGCTAGACATACCCAATTCCAACAAATGTTCTTCATATATTTTAGCCTTCAGTCTCCGAATCATTGTTGTTGCTCTTCTCTGCACTCTTTCTAGGGTCTTTTTTTATATTGTGGTGACCAAAATGAATGTAGTGTTTCTTGTGTGGTTTTCCAAATGTGTGGTATTCCAAGTGCTGGAAGAAATATCCATCTGGTTCAGTTCCAGGCCAGGAGAAAGACATTGGAAACATGGAGGCTGATTGGAAAGATGGTTTAATGATGAAGCAGAACCATCAAGCACATAGGTTCTGGTTTAGCTGACCACATGAAGTTGAGAGTGGGGGGTATTTATACCTTCTGTTGGACTTTGCACTTGAGCTTCCTGTTCCTGTGCAAGAACATGAATTCTATTGGCTGTTGTCAGACTCCCATGGGGCCATATACAAATCCTAGGAGTTTGTCTGAGCTCAGTTTGGTTGAAGTTTGGTCTGCTGATGAAATGAAGGGGCTTGTTGGGGAATTCCTATTGTGGCTGAGGGGTAATCCTACTTTTGTCCAGACCTTGCTGCAGGGAATTTGCTTATGAATTGAGCTATCTATCTCTTTATCTCTTAAGTGCTGACATCTACTGTGGGCTATTAAGGAAGGTGAGGGCTGCTTTCCGAGAGCATGTTTCTTCATTTCTCCTTTAGGAAAATATAATATTCTGCCTTTTAAAAATATTTCTCAAAATATTTCATTCTTCTAGGAGAGGGGTCGGTGCTAACTTTCTATATACAATGGTCCAGCCTAGACAGTGATCCAGCCATTTACCTCATTGGGTGATTGGTCAGGCACCCTCTGTTTAACCCAGGCTACCTTGATCGCATCTATTGCAACTTCTGTCATGAAAAAAAATACAAATAATACATCTCTCTATATAAAAGCAAAATGCCACTGACACATCATCACAAAATCTCCAGAACCGTAAAGCCTACAAACTTGATATTTGGCACGTATGTTCCTCTTGGCTTCTAAGTGCTCACTAATAAAGGATTTTTCCAAATGACCCTCAGAGCATTAGTATTTCCTATATTATTATTATTATTAACATGCTCTGATGCTAAGGATTTCTACTCCCGCTCCCTACCTGAAAAGAAATCTGTTCCAAATGCAAAACACAAGCAGAGGAAAGGAGTTTCAGTTTCAGTTTCACAGCAGCAACCAGTTTTAGTATAGAACAGTTGAGCTAAGCCACGCCCAGGCTTCTTGCTGTCTCCTTCTTGCTAACACAGCAAATACGGTTTAAGTTTCTATGTTTCCGTTTCCAAACAACCCTCAACTGTCTCACACCCTGTGTAATCTCTCAAAATAACCCAAAACCCAAAACATATATTAAAGTCCGGTAAAGCCTTCAACTAAACTTCACTGTTTTATTAGGCACAGTTTAAAGTCACAAAAGTAAATAATGAGGCAAACAGAAAACCAAAACAAACTGCATTGATGAGATTTCTGAAGCAAGCCGAGATAACTAATTATAAACTCCAGGAAAATAACCGAGAAAAGTCCATGGGAAGAATGCCAGCAAAGATAAGCGTCTTTCAAGGTGAACACTAATTGACTTCAGCAATTCTAACTGCACAGTTGCAAACTTATATACATAGCTCCCACCTGCAAGCCATGAGGAGGATCATGGTAATCTCCTCTTGAGTAGACCTCGCTTTTCCCTGATCCTCTCCTCCCTGCGTGACCTAGGATGGATAGGGGATGGGCCTGGATCCTCCTCTGACTGCTCAGCCGGCCTCTGCCCTTCCCCAGCCTCCTCTACCACCTCTGGAGCCACACTCCCACTCCCTGTTGGCTGTTCCTCCTCTTCCTCAGAGTCAGACTCCACCAGGGGCATGATACACTGACAGGACGCTAGCCAGATGAATATTGATGGATACTGGCAGGCAGAGGCACAATTTTTCCCCTTATTTTCCTCCCCCAAAACTAAGCCCGATCACATAGTTTCGTAGCGAAGCATGGGTATAGAGCTAGTATAATAATAAGAATGAGATATATGTGCTGTATGTGAGCACTTGGAAATGTTTGCTTATTTCACAAGCTTCCTTTCACAAGGCAGTAGCTTGGCTAGAGTTTGCTTTTATCTAAATTGGTTCTGAATGCTTCCCCGCCTTCTGAGGAGTCTTCGTTGATCAGTCCCATCTCCATTCTGCCAGCTAAATAATAAAGTCTGGAACTTGAATGTTTCATAGACCAGGCCTTGTTTAACATCTAAAAATTTTGCCTCTTTGCAGAGTCTCTAAACCATCTCTTTTGTGGGGCTCAGGTTAATTATTTTTATCGGTGGCTTTTGTAGGAATCAGCCCCACTGGAAATACTGGCATGTTCATGTGAAGCCATATTTGGCTCTTTGAATCTATCTTTTGCACTCTTACCAGATTCTATTATTTTTAAGGCAAGAATTGCGGAGTGCATGGGCTCTGCATTAAATAATATGGAGGTTGGTGTGTGTAGCTCAAAGATTTATATGGTTGTTCTTCAAGTTTGGAGGGGGGGGGAGATTTTCAAGCTAGATATTCCTCTGTTCAAATAAAATGACGGCATCTCTACATATAGGAAACCAGCGTTTTTCTTCTACATAGGAAAAGCTTCTGCCCAGAATGCTATTTTGTGAATTACTAAGACATTTAGGACAGAATGTAAGAGTGGCAGGGGAAAAAAAAACCTACCACAATGAAGCTTTTTCAGTTTCTTCCTTCAGAACGTGTGCAGGAAGTTTGTACGTTCTGTGAGTATTTGTGGATCTCCTCTCTTTGTCCAATGCAGCTTTTCCTAATCTTGTATTCTCCAGATGTGTTGGACTGCTGCTGTTTTTGAAAAGCACCGAGTTATGGAAGGCTGGTAGAGGAAACAAATAAGGCCTTTCATCACGAACCCCACTTATTTAAGAACTCCATTTCTGAGTAGGAAGTCTTCAACCAATATGTTGAATGCTACTATTTGGTTGGCTGCGTTGTTAGACTCAGAATTTAGGTGACATAACAGCTCAGGCTTTCAAGAAGAGAAACGGAAGAGGTTTTCCAAATGCTGCAACAACTGTTTGGAGAGTAATGTTCTCTAGAACTTTAGAACATGTCCCCTGCTCAAGACATCCCATCCCAATGGTTATCCAGTCTCCCAAAAGTGCTTTTTCAAAAGACAACTGGGCTTTCTTTGTTTTTCTTTGAATATGTTTTACTTCTCATCCAAGAAGCTTCATTACTTCTGATTGCATGGTGGAGAATGGAAGTTCAGTCAGAACTGAAGAAGCTTCTTGGTTGAGAAGTGAAACGTCTTCAAGGAAAACAAAAAAGTCCAGTTGCCTTTTGAAGAAAGCATATTTGGGACAATCATGACCTGTATGATTGAGAATCACCATAGACTAGGGAATCTTCAAACTTGGCAAGTTTAAGACGTGTGGACTTCAACTCCCAGAATTCCTCCTCCAGTCATGTTAGCTCAGGAATTCTGGGAGTTGAAGTCCACAAGTCTTAAACTTGCCAAGTTTGAAGACCCTTGCCATACACAGTTATCCAGTCTGTTTTTGAAAACCTCCAATGATGGAGCACCCACAACTGTGAGAGGCAAGCTATTCCATTGATTAATTGTTTTTTTCCCTGATGTGTTGCACCAGCTTTTGGAAGAGTAGAACTGACATGATCCACATGGGAAAAAGTAGTTTTTTAAATGCAAAAATGTGGTCCTTAGCATGACTCAAAAGCTGTCCGTGGTCTCCATCTTAAAACAATGTTCTTGATCTAAACTGAGGCAGTTTAGAGGGGACAAACTAATGACTTTTGGATGTTTTTTTGACAACTTATTACTGTTGGCTGTGTTGGTTGGAGCTGACGGAAATAACAAACATCTGGAGGTCATGAAATGGGTTATTAGATGAGAAATGGGCTGTTATAGAAATAATAGGCAAACACAAATGGCTTACTTAATTGTGAGAATGTTGTCAAGGGGAATATAAAATAAAATCAAGAGAACTGATGGCAGAGGGAATATAGTTGTCACGGGTGATTTAGATTTATTAGAAAGATTTAAAGTAGACAAAATAATTCATGGTTTTGAACATTGTAAAGACTGAAACTGAGTTGTGTACAAAGGATAAACATGTAATTAATTGCTAAAATGTATAAACTATCTTAGAATTTGAAAAAAAGAAGTGAAAAAAAGTATCATAAACTGCTTGTAGACATTTTGCATGAAACAGGAAAAAATGAACCTAAGATGTATGCTTTTGATAATTAGACAGGCTAGATTATAGAAAAACAATTATGTTATAATTATAGAGTAAGAGGTAAATTTATAATTGTACTTAAGACTGCTGTAAAAAAGATTGGAAATTGCTTTTTTGCCTGCCTGCCTGCCTGCCTTCCTTCCTTCCTTCCTTCCTTCCTTCCTTCCTTCCTTCCTTCCTTCCTTCCTTCCTTTCTTCCTTCCTTCCTTCCTTCCTTCCTTCCTTGCACTTTTTGCTTTCCTATTTTCTTTTCTTTTCATTTTTCTTTTCCTTTTAAAAACTTTTTAGTAAAAGTTATATACAAAAAAATGAAATAGACTGTTTTTCTTACATACAGCATAATAGCTGATTAAGGAAGTTTTGAGAGGAAATGTTTGATATGAATTTTATTCAGTAGATGTGGATATATGGCCTTCAACTTGTTATGCTATTGCCATGTTAATTCTATATTTTATTTTTCATGAAAAAAGAAACCTGTTACTACAAAAACATTAGTACTTATACAATTCTTCCTAGGGATAAGAATCTCATGTATGCTGAACAACAGGTAGTTTTTGGTAACTATTTGTTTAACCACAATTCAAAGTTACAATGGCACTGAAAAAAGTGACTTATAGTTTGGTTCTTGCACTTATGACACCATTCCTGTGTCACATGATTGGAATTTGGATGCTTGGCAACTGGCATCAATTTATGATGGTTGTAGCATCCCAGGCTCACATGATTACTATTTGCAACTTTCCTAGAGGCCTTCTGAGAAACAAATCAATGGGGAAAGCCAGATTTACCTCATGATAATATGATTCACTTAATGAGCGTGGCAAAGAAAGTTGTGAACTCAGGGGCAACTCATTTAATGACCACATCATGTAGCAAAAGCAAGATCTGGCCCCAATATTGGTTGTGTGCCAAGGACTATTTGTAAACCATTATCATGTAGTACTGTTCCAATATCTGGGTTTATTTGCTATCTAGGACAGAGTTCCCCAATGTTTCCAGCTTTGCGGAACAATGGGTTATGTCTGTGTGCATGTTTCACTTTTGCTCCTATGTTACAATCCTCAATCAATCAGAATAGAGGTGGAAGGGAACTTGGAGGTCTTCTAGTCCAGTCTTCTGTTGAAGCAGGAGATCCTATACCATTTCAGACAAGTGATTGTCCAGTCTCTTAAAAAAACCCAGGGGTGAAGCCCCTACAACTTCTGAAAGCAAACTGTTCCACTAATTGATCTCCTTAATTCAAGGTTTCTTCTTTCCTTCATTAGTTTTCATCTATTGTTTCTTGTCCTGCCTCTAATGCTTTGGAAAATAAATTGGCTCCCACCTTCTATGTGGCAGCCCCTCAAATACTGGAATCCTGCTGTCATGTTCTCCCAGTCCTTCTTTTCTCTAGACTAGCCAAATCCTCCAACAGTTCTTCATGTGTTTTAGTCTCCAGGCCTTTAATTATCTCAGTTACTCTTCTTTGCACTTTTTCCAAAGTCTCAACATCTTTTTTGTAATGTGGTAAGAAAACTGGATGCGGTATTCCAGGTACGGCCTTACTAAGGCTTTATAAGGTAAAGGTTCCCCTCGCACATACGTGCCAGTCATTTCTGGCAGTAGGGGGCAGTGCTCATCTCCATTACAAAGTCGAAGAGCCAGCGCTGTCCGAAGACGTCTCTAAATGCCAAAGGTGCACAGACTGCTGTTACCTTCCCACCAAAGTGGTCCCTATTTTTCTACTTGCATTTTTACATGCTTTCGAACTGCTAGGTTGGCAGAAGCTGGGACAAGTAACGGGAGCTCACTCCATTACATGGTGCTTGGGATTCAAACTGCTGAACTTCTGACCTTTCTGATCAACAAGCTCAGCGTCTTAGCCACTGAGCCATTGCATGGTACTAATACTTGACATTCCTCATCATAGTGGTCTTGATGCATTGGTCAGTGGTATATTTGGGGACTAGTTCTGAGACTTTCAAACTGTCTATTCATGGAAGTAAACATGAAAAACTCAGCATCATTAAACAGGGAGGTGGTCTGGAAGAGAGAACTTCGTAGCCCAGATGTTAACACCTTAAGATCTGAACTGCACTCTGGAGGGCCAAGCTCCCTAGTATTAATCCCGCTGGCAATAATTTCCTAAGAGCTTCAATTCAAAGGCTTCCTTTGCAGTTCCTGCAGATGTGAAGAATTGACCCTAAAGTCTACTGCAATCAGACCATTTGCTCTACCGTGGAGCTCCTATTTGTCTTACCCCCACCCCTCCTTAGAGGAATAATGGAGATAATTTTTTTCTACACTGTTTGGATTGTAAAAAGAAAACGAAGGCACTGAAGCAGTACGCATACTAATTTTAGCATGCCTGAAGAGCTGGGCACGTAAATATGATTTCCTAGGAGAGAGTTATATGAAAAGGGGGCTTGTGGACCTCTTTTGATTGGAATGCTTTGTGCCTTTTCTCTATGGCCAATATCATCATATGAAAGGAGAAAGCTACTGCTTTCTTATTGGAAGCACCGAGGCAGTTCTGAGTTGGAAGGATTAGCCGGTGACATCACTGTTACCCTGGGGACATCTAATTGGGGGCTTTGTTCACCTCTCCATTAACCTGCCCACTAAAGTGGTACCTATTTATCCATGTTTGTATGCTTTCGAACTGCTAGGTGGACAGGAGCTGGAGCGAATGACGAGAGCTTGTTTTGACCCAACCTTTGCAAGCAATGGGAAACAAATTACTCATGAGTAAAACAAACTTTTTTTTAAAAGTGGGCAGGAACACTTTTTATTCACCTGAGAACTCAAGATAAAAAGTCCTTCAATGATTAAGCAAAGCAGAAACAGTTCCTGTTCATACCGGCTTAGGCAAATTCACGACCTATTATTTCTCAGCAAAGAGACTCATTTAGCACCTCAAATACAGAGCAATTAGTCTTGACAAACCTGGTTCTGGCAAAGGAATCCAACTTGATTGATGTACAGTGGAAAATGAAGTTTACATCTGCGACAACAGGCCACTCCCAAACCCCTACTATTTATTTCTCAGCCAGGGAGGAAATGGGTAGCATCTACGACTTCTTTTCCCTGAGAGCCAGCTTATTGCATTTCATTGCTCTCCTCTCTTCTCTACACATACACGTATCTGGGATGGGCCCCATCTGTTCCTCCCTCTCACTTAGCTCAGGCCCCGAAGACAGTAGCCTCTCCACCTGGAGGAGGACAGAAGACCCTGCATCTGCCTCTGATTCTGCTTCCACACCAGAGCCTTCCAAAGGCTCCGGAGCTGGCTCAGGCTTCCCCTTTCCCTCATCTGACTGCTGCTAGGTCTGCTGGCAGCCAATGGGCCACAACAGAGCTCATCCGATCACGCAGTAATACTCAGGTCTTGAATGCGGGTTTACAGATTGTCAGCCTAGTGTCCTAACTACTTGAGCCATGACGCTCCTTGACAATGTGGCAACCGGTAGGGAAACATCCATGGGGGAAAAGAATAGCTATGGGACGCTTCTGGAAATATGTCCACTTTTTATTACTGGGTTCTTCCTCCTGTATTAGAGAATCAAGACCTCCTGCTGAGTCTCTTATGATCAAATAACATTTTGTCTAGTCTCTTATTTTCTCCCGGAACCAGTTTTCAACTGTACAAATAAAGATAATGATTCTGTTGGCTCTTGCTAGCATTTTGTAGCCCTAATACATCAAACAGTAGCCATCTTCTATCCGTCATAATAGAGAAGAGCTGTGGTAGCACAGTGGTCGGAATGCAGCACTGCATTCCGGCTTAATGCTTAATGCCGGCTGCCTGCAATTTGTCAGTTTAAATCTCACCAGGCTTAAGGTTGACTCAGCCTTCCATCCTTCTGAGGCTGGTAAAATGAGGACCCAGATTGTTGGCAATTATGCTGACTCTGTGAATCATTTAGAGCAGGTTGTAAAGCACTGTGAAGCGGCATATAAGTCTAAGTGCTATTGCTATTGCTATCATACAGTTTTTTTTAAAGAAGATGGAGGGAGTACTCCCTGCAACCTTGCATGTCCAAATATAGGTCAGTTATCTAGTTGATAGTATCAGAGTCTGCAGAGGAGATCCACTAGGGGATGATCTTTTGTTTCTGATGGATGAGATGTCCCATTGTTTGAACTACAATTTCCCAGGAACAGAATGGATTGTATCTTGAGTTCCATTTGTGACTGTGATTGCCAGCACTGTAGAAGAAATACAGGGGTACCAATGAAGGTTAATATTTGTAGCTTAGGATTGAAATGAGGGGTCCTTGGTGCTCCTTTGCTCAGTGGTTTTCTTGTAGACGTTTCATTACCCAACTTGGTAACATTATCAGCAATGAAGCATCTCCAACTGAGCACAGGGAGTACCAAGGACCCTTCAAATGTAAGTAAATTGAATTTTTTTTGTCAGGAGGAGATACATAAACCACTCCATATTTTAGTAGGATTTATTGGAGTGTGTTTCTATCTGGAATTGATAGCATTTTCTCTTGCCATCCTGAAAGATCTAGTGGAGCTTCTAGTTTTGCATTGCAAATTTGTTTTTGAGTTATCATTAATGCTCCCTTTTGTAATGATTATTTATGAATATTGAAAAGATCTTTGAAATGGATGCCCAAGCTGGAGAGTTTAGTTTGAAGAAATAAGGGAAAAACTGTGGAAAGTTGCAGAATATTGTAATTTATTGGTAATAACTGGACTGGGTCAATTAATAGAAAGCTCTCTTGAATGCAAACATTTCCTTTTTAATCCTTCCTGAAAATTTCAAACAGGAACCCCTGAAAGCAGTATGGCATAGTGATTCTGTCCACTGCCAGCAGTTCAGTCCTGACCAGCTCCAGGTTGACTCAGCCTTCCCTCCTTCTGAGATCAGTAAAATGAGGACCCAGATTGTTGGGGGCAATATGCTGACATTATAAACAGCTTAGAGAGGGCTGTAAAGCACTATCAAGCTGTATATAAGTCTCAGTGCTATTGCTGTTTTCTTGAAGCGCAATAGAATTTCTACCTCAGGAAACCTTTCAAATTTAACGTGAGTTTTCAGAGAATAAAAATCCATATTGATTTAGTTAGATTTTCATTGTCATCTTACATAGTTAAGTTTTGAATTCCTCTGAGTGTTAAAAAATACCCCGACATGTATCAATCTTCCCGATTCAGTCCTGCTGTGTTTTTTAATGCATTACAAAAAGATTATCTATTTTGCGATTCATTTTCCCCAAAAGAATAGAAGGAAAACATTTGTTTTACTTCAAAATATTAGTCACTGTTTCATTTCTGCTCTGCATAAAAGTATTTTAAGTTAAGACAGAAATCTTTTTTGCCACATGGTGTAATGTCTCTTCGTTTATAACCAACTATCCATGTGCTTCGAATGTCTGTGCCTGAAAACCTAAGTGTTAAAAAGAATTATGAGAAGTTTAACGTATCTTGAGACAGATGGATTGTTTTGTCTCCAAAGCAGTCCAAGATTTCATGGTAGCGTATTGTGACGCGAATAACAGTTTGTTCTTGGATTGTTTCAAGCTTCTAATAATCTTTGCACGGAGGTGTTGAAAACTGTTGTCATCCTTCAGATATCTGCCTCTTTCCATATGCATGTACTACATAAACTTTCCCTTTTTGTGGGTACCCTGCAAATCTATGACAGACTTCCAACATTTCTTGGCCAGCATAGTTATTTCTTTCAGTCCTGGCAATTGTGGTTTTTCCATCTGGAGGTCAATGAAGTTAAAAAAAAAAAAGGCTGATCAAAGTTAGAGGAAGTTCTGGTATTTACCAAAGTCCTTTCTTTAAGAGTAATATTCCAGAGATAGCAATAGCAATAGCACTTAGATTTATACATTGCTTCACAGTGCTTTACAGCCCCTCTCTAAGAGGTATACAGAGTCAGTACATTGTCCCCAACAATCTGGATCCTCATTTTGCTGACCTCAGAAAGATGGAAGGCTGAGTCAACCTTGAGCTGATCAGGATTGAACTCCTGCTGTGCGGGCAGAGTTAGCTTGCAATGCTGCATTCTAACCACTGCGCCACCAGGGCTCTTAAACAGGTAGTGCTTGAGTTATGACCACAATTGACACCAGAATTTCAGTTGCTAGGTAAGGTGGTGGTTAAGCAAGTCATATCCAATTTCAAACTTCTGGCAGTTGGCAGAATTAGCCTGCAATACTGCATTCTAGCCACTGTGCCACCATGGCTCTTCTGGAACCATCTACTTGGAGAAACTTACCAGATGGATATGTAAGGCACTAGACGAATACTTTGGGTTGGTTGGTTGTTGTTTTTTTTTTAAAAAAATCTAAGGTCCCCTTTTTAATTGTCACCCTGCTGCGTTTTCTTTTGATTTATGACTATGCTGTTTTTTAGAATAAAAAACCTTTGGTTCCTTGGTGCAATTAAATTAGCACTTTTTAAAGTGTTTCATATACAGGAGTACTTCAATATTCATCCTTAATTGGTTCTGGGAGGCGCAATGAGTACCAAATATTTTTTTCCCATGAGGAATAATATAGTGAAGTCACAAGGCAGCCAATGCTGACAAGTTTTCTTTTGTGCATTCAGTAGTAAACAACTGATTAATACTGGGTCAAAAAATTTTTTCATCCACATGCATTGGGTACCAACTTCAATGAGTTTCAAAGGAGTTGAATACCAAGATGCCTCTGTATGTATACTGTATGTTTTAATAACCTCTCTCCCCTCCTCCTTTTCCTTAACACGGTTCTTTGTCTGGGGATGACAAATTGGATGAACCCCAGTTGTAGCAAGCTGTCTCGTGCTAGCTGATGAGGTTTTGTAATCCAGAACTATTTATGTTGCATGTGTGAGAAACTTGCAGCTCACTAAAATACTGGTGAACTCCGGTGTGTAAGTAGGCTCCTTTCCTGGATATGCTTGCTGGGGTTTTTGATCGTTGTATCTCAGGTTGCTTGGTGGAGCACAGATTCACACCAGTGAATTAACCAGTGGAATGGCTTTCCTTCAGAAGTTCAGAAGGGGGCTCCATCCCTGGAGGCTTTTAAGAAGAGATTGGACAGCCACTTGTCTGGAATGGTGTAGAACAGGGGTGTCCAACCTTGGCAATTTTAAGACTTGTGGACTTCAACTCCCAGAGTTCCTCAGCCAGCTGGCTGAGGAACTCTGGGAGTTGAAGTCCACAAGTCTTAAAGTTGCCAAGGTTGGACACCCCTGGTGTAGAATCTCCTGCTTGAACAGGAAGTAGGGAAAAGAAAGACTTTTCAAGGTCCATCCCAACTCTGTTATTCTATTACCATTCTATTTTATCTAGCTGATAATATTTTATATTTTATGTTAGCTGGGAATGTTCTGGGCTGTGGATCTCTCCCATTCATCCTTGGATGGATACAGTTCTCATAAATGCTTCTTTTGGCCTGGTGTCAATAAACATTGTCATAGCTTAATCACTGGTGTATTGTCTGCTTTAAAGAATGCCTTATTGTGATTATCAACTTCTTTCCTACCAACTAATAGTGAATGCCAGTTGCTGTCTTCTCGTGCACAACAACACAGTTAACCGTAAGAGCCTGTTGCAACCATCTGTCTTGATCCTTTCACTTTCTCTTTTGAAAAACAAAACAAAACACACACACAACCTCCCTCCACACTCTCAAACACCCACACATTCTTTGGTAAACCATCACTTTGCATGCAACAGATACTTCTCGCATAGTTGCCAAGTTTTCCTGTTCTCTCCACGTGGCAGGGAGGACAAAGTCACTAGGGCCCTCACCACTAAGACCCTCAGTGGGGCAGTGGTTAGAATGCAGTACTGCAGGCTACTTCTGCTGATCACTGGCTGCTAGCAGTTTGGCAGTTCGAATCTCACCAGGCTCAGGGTTGACTCAGCCTTCCATCTTTCCGAGGTGGGTAAAATGAGGACCCAGATCAAGGGTCTTCAAACTTGGCAAGTTTAAGACTTGTGGACTTCAACTCTCAGAATTCCTGAGCTTATCATGACTGGAGAAGGAATTTTGGGAGTTGAAGTCCACAAGTGTTAAAGCTGCCAAGTTTGAAGACTCCTGATTGTTAGGGGCAATATGCTGACTCTGTAAACTGCTTAGAGAGGGCTGTACAGCCCTCTAAAGTGGTATATAAGTCTGTGCTATTGCTATTTCTATCTCATGGAGATTATTAAACAAATACCTAGCAGGGCTAAATTTTGCAATCTCCAAGCAGAGTTGGAAAAGCAACAACCGGAAGCCTCAGTAACTGATATCCTCTCTAAAAGATGTTGATGAACTGTCATTTTTAATTACAATTGGGACACTACTAAAGGCTTGGGGAGAAGAGCATTAACTGCCTTGGATAGTTTAACTTAGTTTGTGTAAAACTACACAGGCAGTCTCTCGCCTCACAAACAATCATTTAGTGGCTGTGCAGAGTTACAGTGGCAGTTAAAAAAAAGTGATCTCTGACCGTTTTTCACACTAACGACCATTGCAGCATCCCCATGGAAAATTTGGTCGCTTGGCAACTGATAACGGATTTATGACGATTGCCGTGTGTTGCGATCATGTGGTCAACTTTTGCGATCTTCTGACAAGCAAAGTCAATGGGGAATCCAGGTTCACTTAACAACCAGGTTATTGATTCAACAGCTGTAGTGATTCACTTAATAACTGCGGCAAGAAAGGTCATAAAATGGGGCAAAACTCAATAACTGTCCTGCTTAGCAATGGAAATTTTGGGCTCAACTGTGGTAGTAAATCATGGATTACCTGTATTTGGCTGTGTTATAAGTCTTTTTGCTTATAAATACAAACCAGGCAGGCTGATGACTAAACTCCTGTCCTTCTAGAGTCGTGATGGCGAACCTATGGCACGCGTGCCACAGGTGGCACGCAGAGCCATTTGTGCTGGCACACAAGCTGCAGGTAAACTTACCTCACTGTGCGCGTGTGTGCATCACAGCTGATTTTCAGCCAGTTTGAGGCCTTTTTCGGTCTCCCAAAGGCTTGAGAAGGGCTTCTGCAAGCTTTGTACGCGGGAAACTAGCCCCATTTTGTCACTTCTGGTATTTTCAGAAAAACAAGAAGTGACGAAATGGGGCTAGTTTTTGGCCTGCAAAGCTTGCAGAAGCCTGCAGAAGCCTTCCTCAAGCCTTTGGGAGGCTGAAAAGGGCCTCAAACCGGCCGAAAATCACCTGTAGAGGCACAGTCCAGGTAAGGGAGGCGGGAGTGGGTGGGTGGGGGATTGCGTGCGCATGCATAGGTGGCATGGGGGCGCATTGCCTTCTGGGTGCTGGCACGTGCAAGCACGCATACAATTTTTGGCACAGGAGTCCAAAAAGGTTAGCCACCACTGTTCTAGAGGAAGATTGGTACGGATAGTCCTCAACTTACAACAGTTCACTTAATGACCATTCAACATTACAACATCACTGAAAAAAGTGACTTGTGACCATTTTTCACACTTAATGACCGTTGCAGCATCCCCACGGTCACGTGATCAAAACTCACACTTACGATGGTTGCAGTGTCCCAGGATCATGCGATCACCTTCTGCAACCGTCTGACAGCGAAGTCAAGGGGTAAACCAGGTTCACTTAACAACCATGTTCCTGCCATGATTCGCTTAACAACAGCGGCAAAAAAGTTCGTAACACAGGGCAAAACTCACTTAACAAACGTCTCGCTTTGCAACATAAATTGTAGACTCAGTTGTGGTCTTAAAATGAGGACTACCTGTATTCACATAATACAATTAATATGAAACCTCTTCCCATTGCAAGGAAATCAACATGGGTTTATTTGCTAAAGCTAAAATGTCTTTTAAAGAAAAGGCTTTTTCAGTATGAGAACAAAATATTCTTTAGTAAAAGCATTAAGAGTTCCTCCACTCTTCCTCTCCATTATAAACCACCACTCAACTATGAGTTGTAGGTGTGATTGCATCAAAACAAGATCTTTGCCAAACATTTGGCAAATGAAAATATTCCGCCAAATGCATTTTTCTGGTCCTCAAAATTCTCCTTTGTTCAACGTTAAGTGTGGAACAAATTGTATTAGAAAGAAGGTGGGGGAAAGTGTACCTACTTACAAATAATGATGTATGTTGTTAACATTTATTATTCTACACCAGCCTTGAATTGTTTATGCAAACTGTTTTTCGCCAGTTAAGACAATCAAGTCAATAGATTTTGGTGTCTTACTGCAGATTTTCCACAGCAAGTACAGGTCAAGTAATCAATAAAGTGAAATGGGTTTTCTGTGTAGCTAGAAAGTAATATAATTTGGGAATTCTAGGGATCTTTAAAGCAATCAAAAAGGTTCCTACCTCTCTTTTTTAAAATAGCATTTGCTGTGGCAAATAAACCTTTTTTTTTTTTTTTTTAACAAGGAATACGGTTTTATAGAACACTTTTTTTCTTTCCAAAAAGATCAGGAATTTTTATGCAGTAGAAACCGAGATATTGATGAGTCATGGAATGATATGACTGGAACAAGGGCTGAAGCTGAAAGTAGGGCTTGTTAATTGATTTATATGTCACTTTGTCACTGTCCTACCTTTCTTCAAAGCTGAACAAGGGGAGGGAGGTCATTCCCCCAGCATCACTGTTTCATCCCAGTCATAAATCCATAAAGTAGATTCTTCATCCTACTTTTCTATACAGTTCACACCGAAGAATTAGGAGTCTCTGCAGAGCCCCATAAAGAATCTGGCATGGCTTCTCTCTGAAAGAGAGTACATTTTACTAATAAAGGAGAATATTTGTAGCTCAGGGTGGACATGAGGTATCCTTGGTGTTCTCTGAGCTTGGTTGTTTTCTTGCAAACGTTTCATTACCCAAACTAGGTAAGCTCATCAGCACTAGTAAAGAATGCCGTTTGCTGTCGGTTTATACTTTAGTGCAGGACTGTCAAACTACCGGCCCCTGGGCCGGATGCATCATGTGCTGGCCACGGGCCACACCTGGTTTAGCAAAGTCCCGATACTTCACGTGATGTTGCCATGATGATGTGAGTTTGACCCACTGGTCTAATGGCTTGCCTATCAGTGTTGGCGAGGATGGTATTAGAGATTCTTTGATTGGGCAGTTTGCTGTTGGCTTCTTTGGCAGTTTCTTGATATTTGGTCTAATGTTTATCTTGGAGTTAATCTATGCTGATCCTGGTGCTGATTGCTGGGGGAGAGGTGTTTGGGTCTTTTGTTCCTTTTGGGGCTGGTTGATTGTCTCCTTTGCATAGTCTATATATGTTGTTAATATCTATGTGTCTGTTGATGGCTGATTTGTCAGAATTCCAGGCTTCTAGAAATTCCCTGGCATTTTCAGACTTGGCTTGGTCTAGGATTTTCCCAACTGAAGCCGTGGTTAAATCTGTCTATATGTTGTGAAATTAAAGCATTTTCATTGTGTCTTCTGACTGCTAGTTGGTATTTGTGGATGTTGTTCTGCCAATCTTCTGCCTGTTTGTTCTGCGTAGTGGTTGTTGCATACAACATACATCGTACGTTGTAGAGGACTCCTGTTTTTTTTCTTCTTCTGGGGTTGTTGGGTCTTTTGCATCATGGTTTTCTACAGTACATTTTGCATTGTGGTGGTGCAGTGGTTGGAATGCAGTACTGCAGGCTAATTCTGCTGATTGCTGGATGCCTGCAATTTGGCAGTTCGAATCTCACCAGGCTCAAGGTTGACTCAACTTTCCATCCTTATGAGGTGGGTAAAATGAGGACCCAGATTGTTGAGGGAAATATGCTGACTCTGTAAACTGCTTAGAGAGGCCTGTAAAACACCGTGAAGTGGTATAGAAGCTAAACGCTAAATTCAATTAAAATTATGAGGTCATCCCTCTTAGAGAGTAGGGCTGTCCATTGACTCCTTGTGACAGAGAGAGCCAGGGGTTGCAAATAGAGGACTCTCAATCAGTGGTGGGATTCAAAAACTTTTACTCCCGGTTCGATGGGCGTAGCTTGGTGGGCGCGCTTTGTGCACGTGCACACACTTTGTGTGCACCAAGCACACACTTTGTGCAGGCGCAGAGGCATTCCAACTCACCTCCTGCAAGCCTGCATTCCCCCGGTCACTTCAGCAGCTGCCACGTGGCACTCTTCCTTGCCGTGCAAAGCAGTTGCGCTTCAAAAGCAACAGGTAAAGGTGAGTATGGGCGCCCTGGTAGGCAGGTGGGCCCAACAGCAGAGCGCTGGAGAGAACTGGTTCGGTCTCCGCTGCTCATCACCCCTACCGGCTTGGTAGAACCGGGCCGAACCGGTAGCATACCACCAGTGCTCTCTATCACCAACAAAGGGAGTCACTCCAAAGAAGAAAGAGCCATCTATCATGAGGAGGACTTGATCCTTGTGTCAGAGGCTTAATGGCTGTTATATCTGTAGGATTTGTCACTGTTAATCCTTATATCTGTGATCTTTTTTCTTCAACTTTCAACCACCTTAAATTGGGGGCTGAAACCAAGTGATGGATCTGAATGTGGCCTTCCCAGTATTATTCAAGTCTGCAGTAATACTTCAGAGCTATTGGTTTGAGCCCATGGAGTGTTGTTAATAATTTATCTAGCAGCTTCTGTCTACAGTGTTCTTTTATAATCATCTCCAGCTCAAGCTCCCCTTGTTGGCAGCGTAGTGCTTAAATATCTTGCCTGTGTTGCTTTTGAATGCAGAACGAGTGGTAGGCTAATGCAAACTCTTGATTATTCTTGTTGTGTGTTTGCCATCTTCAAGTAAAACCAGGTGGGTTATTTCGGCTTTTTGAACACCCTCCTGAGTCTTGAAAAGGCTCTTGGAAAACAGTAAAAAAGAGGAGTAATCTTTTTTAAAAAGGTGCATTACCTGCTTCCCTTTTTAAAAAGCCAATGTGCTTATTTGGAGGGAATTACATGGTGTTTTTATATTAATTTGATAAAGATAAAGGCACCTGGAGGGTCTGATCATAGAAATGCTAAGGAAAGGCATGGGGTGGATTAAGCTAGTGTGTGTCTCTTTTGGTAAAAGGCACTTTATCCCCAAGGAAGTCAGGTTTTATATTACAACTGGCAATTTAAGTGTATCTCAGGAGTGTAGAATGAATGGCTCAGCATTGTTCACTTTCTGTACAAACTGTGCTCTAAATGGGACAAAAGTCATGCTGTGTGTTTCAAAGGCAGAGACTTTAAAGCACTTTGACAGTTGGAGAGAGTGGGAAGAGCATTCTTTGCCCGGGTATCTCTCTCTCTCAGAGCCAGGTGACGCCAGGTGTGTCACTGAGATGCTTCTTCTTGGTCCCTTAAAAAAAAATTAAAAACAGAGAATGGAGGGCCCTGGCATCTTTTAAGTGCCTCTGTATAGAGTAGTTGAGAGCCAGTTTGGTCTAGCACAGGGGTCCCCAACTTGTGGGCTGTAAGTGGTTTGCAACTGGGCCAAGGAAACGGTCATTGGGCACAAGCTCACATGCACATCCTCACTTGTGTGAGCAGTGGGCTGGCACATGCATGCACATGCTCCATTTGCATGAATGGCAAGCATGCGTACATGCCACTCATGGAAATGGAGCTGCGTGCATATGCTTGCCAGCTGTTTGCCCAAACTATCCCTTTCCTCCCCCACCCCTCGATCCACAAAGCCATCTGGTCTAGCAGATGAAGCACCAGGCTAGAAACCAGGAGACCTTGAGATCTAGTTCTGCCTTAAGCATCGAAAGTTGACTGGGATGGTTTTGAGCCAAACACCAAGAGAGTCTTAGGAAAACCAGTTGGGTGATTTCAGGCCAACCACCAGGAGACTGTGAGTTCTAGTCCTGCCTTAGGCATGAAAGCTGACTGAGTGATGACTTTGAGCCAGTCATCAGGAGAGCAGGAGTTCTAGACCTGCATTAAGCATCAAAGCCAGCTGGGTGATTTGGGATCAAAGACATGTCAAAACTTCTGTCTGAATATATGGAGCTCCATCTGCAATCTTAAACACTCAAAGAGCCATTTGGACCCATTTCCCACAGAAAAGAAAACACCAGGAGCCTCAAAACCATCCAGTCACATCCGCACCATGCCTTGTGGCTCCTGGTGTTTTCTGTGGGAAATATCTCTCGCTCTCTCTCTCTCTCTCTCTGTCTCTCTCTGTCTCTCTCTCTCTCTCTCTCTCTCTCTGTCTCTGTCTCTCTCTCTGTCTCTCTCTGTCTCTCTGTCTCTCTGTCTCTCTCTGTCTCTCTCTCTCTCTCTCTCTCTCTCTCTCTCTGTGTGTCTCTCTCCCCCTCCCTTCCCCTCCCTCCCTCTCATTTCTGTTTTTTGTATTTCACCTTCTCAGGCCAGGTGAAGAATGACTGGGAGGGGAGGGCGAGGGGTGTGGCCAGCCAGTGGTGGGACCACCCAACAAGGAGCCACAGCAGAGGGCCCAAAGAGCCACATGCAGCTCCAGAGCTGCGGGTTGCTGACACCCGACCTAGGGTTCCAGATAGTTGATCAGTAGTTAATTCTGACCCTTCCCATCATCTCCTGATGTTCACCTCATCCTCTTGTATCTTCTGCCAGTGGAAGGAAATGATCTAAATAAGATTCATTCTTCCAACCGGACGTTTGTAGAAGACCTGAAATCCTCTCCAGTACCAAGAGCGGTAGCCTTCCTTTTTTTGTCATGCAGGTCAAGGATTTTTTAAAATCAGAATATGAAAGTTGTTCCTGCCAGAGCAGCAGAGGCTTAGTAGTGAAGATGCTCACCTCCCACTTGGAAAGTAGTAGCAGATGTTTCTCTCTTAGGATGCAAAGAGAAAACATCTGCTATGAACTCCACGTAGGTGTCAGGAAGGGCGTCAGGGCAGTAAACAGTCAGCTCCATTCTGTTGTCCCAACTCCACCCCAAATTAATGACAGGATCATACAAAAATAATAATAAAAGTTGTTCCTGCCATATAGCAGGGCATCCTGAGTGTTCCAGCTCACTCAGATAATGAGAAGGAACCAACGGCAAGCAGGAAAAATGGCTTCTGCTGCTGGGTTTATCTTTAGCCCCATATTCTAACTAGGATTCTCTTGAGCAAGTTCATGAGAAAGGTGCTAGTGAATGGACAGCCAGAGAGCAGAGAGACTCCATTTTTAGCCACGGGAAGAACATTGAAGTCTGATTTAACTGATTGCAGTGGGGAGAAAGTTCTAATCTTGTTACTGTTAACTGTACTTAATTGTTCCATGAATTTCCAGTATTGTGATATTTCAAGGAGCTATGATTTAGTTTGTTCTTTAATACCTTTCTTATTGCACACTGCAGATATTCTATTTCTCTCCCTTTTCTTCTTTTATTCCTATTTTAGTGCCTTCCCTCCTCCTTTCAAATCTGGAAGGGAGAGTTTATGGTGGAGAAGCAAGGGAGATATAGGAACATAGGGCAATATCTAGGAGATACCTCTAAGTATCCCTTTGGTTAAGTTTCTCTCTCCCATAAACACACTTTGCAAAGAAATGCCCTGCTCATAAGTATCTTCCCGTGGCATCATTTTACATCTGCAGTTTTGAGCTTCTCCATGGAATTCTACCAACAATTGGGCTATTTTTTTTTTAACCTTGATTTCCATAGCAATGCTCACCTAACACAAGGGCAAATTTTAGGATAGAGAGCCATCCTCATGTATATTTTGAAAGCAACTACAGGTAGTTCTCGACTTACAGCAGTTTATTTAGTGACTGTTTGAAGTTTCAGTGGCGCTGAAAAACCACCTGTTTTTCACGCTTATGAGCATTGCAGCATCCCCATAGTCACCTGATCAAAATTCAGCTGCTTGGAAACTGGCTCATATTTATGACACTCGCAATATTTAAAAAGATGTTGAGACTCTAGAAAGAGTGCAAAGAAGAGCAACAAAGATGATTAGGGGGCTGGAGACTAAAACATATAAAGAAGGGTTGCTGGAACTGGGTATGTCTAGTTTGATGAAAAGAAGGGGTGACATGATAGCAGTCTTCCAATATCTCAGGGGTTGCCACAAAAAAAAGACCTTTTCTCTAAAGCACCTGAAGGCAGGACAAGAAGCGATGGGTGGAAACTAATCAAGGTGAAAAACAACCTAGAACTAAGGAGAAATTTCCTGACAGTGAGAACAATTAATCAGTGGAACAGCTTGCCTTCGGAAGTTGTGAGTGCTCCAACATGGGAGGTTTTAAAGAAGAGATTGGATAATCATTTGTCTGAAGTGGTGTAGGGTTTCATGCCTGAGCAGGACTAGAAGACCTCCAAGGTCCCTTCCAACCACTGGTGGTATGCTACCGGTTCGGCCTGGTTCAGGTGAACTGGTAGCAAAAATCACTACCGGTTTGGCCAAACAGGTAATAAAAAAAGCCTCCAACAATCAGCTGAGGATAAAAGACCAAAAAGTGCACAGGAGAGTGGGAGGGTCACTCCTAGCTTTTCGTTTCTTCATCCTCTCAGCTGGTTGGCTTGTTAGGTGCGCGTGTGTTAGGGGTGCGCATGGATGCATGATCACCCACTGAACCGGTAGTGACTAAGGAAGGATCCCATTACTGCTTCCAACTCTGTTATTCTATTCTATTCTGTTCTGTTCTGCTCTGCTCTGCTCTGCTCTATTCTATTCTATTCTATTCTATTCTATTCTATTCTATTCTATATCCCGAGATCATGTGATCATCTTTTGCTACCCTCTGACAAGCAAAGTCGATGGGGAAGTCACTGAACAGTCACATTACTAACTTAACTACAGTGAGGTCACAATTGTGGCAAGAAAGGTAATGAAATGGGGTCTGACTCAGCAACAGAAATTTTGGGCTCAGTTGTGGTCATAAGTTGAGGACAAACTCTTCAGTCATCCAGCTTTGTTTCTAAGCTTTCTTTTAAGGACATTTTGAAAGGCCATTATTCTGTCCGCTCTATCTGGCTATCAAATTTCTATTGAAGAATATCCCGGGGTATTGATTTAGAAAGTCATTATTGATTGCAGGGATTTCCCAATTAAGACACCATGTTGGAGAGAAAGGTTGAAAATGTTTTGGGAAAAGTAACAGTCTTGCACTTACAGAGTAGCAAGAGCAGTGACTCTAGGTTGGACATGTTCAGATTCCATTAGAATTAGATGGAAGAATTAGAAATAGTTAACCATCTGTAAAATAGAGGCCAAATTACAATTGGTCAAAAAATGTTATTGACCTTGGCTGATATAGAAAGCTAAACTGAGCCTGTCCATTTAATACTTTGATTGAGAATCATCGGGAAGTCTAAAATGGTAGGTGCCAGAAAGTCAACAACAACAGTATCAAATACTATAGACAAGAATATTTGTAGCTCAGGGTTGAATTCTGGAGTCCTTGGTGCTCTCTAAGCTTAATAGTTTTCTTGCAGACGTTTCATTACCAAACTAGGTAACATCATCAATGCAAACCCCACTCCCTTCCAGCACTGATGCCATGGTGGCACAGTGGTTAGAATGCAGTATTTGAGGCTAATTCAGAGGACTGCCAGGAGTTCGATCCTGACCGGCTCCAGATTGACTCATCCTTCCCTCCTTCCGAGGTTGGTAAAATGAGGATCCAGATTGTTGGGGGCAATTGGCTGTCTCTGTAAACCACTTAGAAAAAGCACTATGAAGTAGTATATACGTAACTGTTCTTGCTCTTGCTACCTAGTTTGGTAATGAAGGGGTCTGAAAGAAAACCATCAAGTTTAGAGAGTCCCCAGAACAACAAGAACAACAAATTGTAGAAGAAGACAGCAGGAAATTACTTCTGTATCATGCCAGGAAAACTGCATGGAAGTGTCCATATAAGCCACCAAAAATCAAGTTTTGCTGATCATAACTCTATTTGTTGGCTCAGCTGTGAGATTTTACGAAGGACCGTTCAGTGTAAATAGATTTGTGTACATGGCAGAGAAATGGTGGTATACCACTTTCTCAAGATCTGATTAAAATTATTGTGGCTTAAAGTTATGAACACAAATATGAATAGCATTTGGTTAATTTGGTGGCCAACAGACAATAAAAGGGGAGTTTCAAAGAAATGTTTCACTGAAAAGAAATGAATCCTGGGAAACTCAACATTAAACCCAACAATTGGATTCCATGGCATAATAACTGGTTTTATTTTCTTTCAAACATTTCAAAATAGGAATTCAGAATGATAGAGTAGATAATAACAGCCTGACCAATAGATCTTATTGACCTGTCTCTCTGTTTATATCAGAAGAATATTAAATGTCAGGAAGCCAAATGAAGACTTATTAATGCCCATGCACCATTGCTGCTTATTTCATAAGGGACAGCTTTTTCTGTATAATGTAGACATATGCTCTTAACTTGCAGGATAGGAATTGCTAAATCTGTAATCCAACATATGTGGGAGAATCCAGCTTTAAGTGAGTCTCGGAGATGTAAACATAAGTAGGAGAAATAGTCTTATGTACGATATGTTTGCCTTTTTTTATCCCAATCTTAAACAGGAAAATCTTCAGAAAGAACTCCAGTTACACTTGCTTGAAAGTAATCCAAACAGTGATAAAACAGGATTCTTAGTTGCATAGAGAGTTTTTTTTTTAAACACAGAGAAAACCTCTGTGTATCTTTCTGCTCATAATATGGGGCAATGAAGAATGTATGATCAGATTGATATGCACGGTCTTCTTAGTTCCACTAATAAAAGCCTGCACTGGCACAAGGCCAGAAATACTCAACTCTTTTCGAATGGAGGGATGTCTCCTCTAGAGCAGGGGTTTGCAAATTATTTCAGGTCCCAGAATCTTGTAGTGAAAAAAAAAAAAAAATTCCCATTTCTAATGATACGGAAACGGCTACATTTTCTTTTTCGTTTCTTTTTTCTTTTTGCCTTTTACCCAGAGTTCCATTAAGGCAGAACATGAAAGAATAAATATATTGTTTTTAGGAAGATATTAACATGACTCTGCTTGATAGTGAAATGTATTCATTAAATACGTAAAAAATGCCAGATCAAAGGGTCATCCATCGGTCACTCATATTTGTCAAGCAGGAAGCTTTGTTACAGATAACCTTGCAACAAAACCACAAGTGTACTGCCAGAAACTAGAAGCTGTAGAAATTCACCTTTCACATAGATTAGTGGGAGGGGAAGGTATTTCGTTACTCTAGCCTAGCAATAGGGGGCTGGAATTTGAAGTAACCAATGAAATGCTGACAAGTTATATTTCTGTGGTTTAGTACTTCTGAAGTGTATAAATGTGGTGTCAAATCTCTAGCAAAGCGTTCAGATGTTGCCTTGGCTAAATAGCTCTGAACCTTTGTGCAAATAAAACTATTTCTGATTCCAAAGTCTGAGTCTTGTAATTTCCTGCAACACCATGCAACATAATTTAAGAGAATAAAAGAGTTGGAAGGTCTTCTAATGCAACCCCCTGCTCAAGTATAGGAGACCCTATACTATTTTAGAAAAAAATATTGTCTCTAGGGGGCATGCTTAAATTCTTAATGAAATACACCCTAACTTTGATATTTCGAGGCCTTGCGTAGACACTCCTAACAATTTGACACTTTCTTCAAGGAAACCTATCTACTGTTACTCATCTTCTCAATGAAAAAAGTTCTGGATTAACTTTTAAGGGACTTTTGCGATCCCCAGAACACAATGTGAATGTCACTGAAGCATAAAGATAAAACTTTGTGGGTGATCTGCTTTTAAGCTTGTGTCTGTGTGTTTGTTTGACTCTGCCAATCTTTTTGCTTGGGATATAAAGTAAAAAATAAAGTTTTCCCTGTCCAGTCATGTCCACCTCTAGTGCCTAGTACTCATCTCCATTTCTTGGCCGAGAGAGCCAGCATTGTCCAAAGACATTTTCAATGGTCATATGGCCAGTATGGCTACACACTGTTGTGGTTAGCCAGCAGCAGGTGCGGACAGCTGAGGAGAGTGAGCATTAGGGAGCATTAGGGAGCCAGGAGCATTAGGGAGTGGACTGCTGCCATCAGAGATTGTGGGGACTGGCAGCAGCGATGAGGAGGTTCCCGAGGAGTCTGTGTCAAGTGCACGTGCTTGCAGGATTGCTCACAGGAAAGAGCAACTACAACAGCATGGGTGACTCGGGAGTAAGGCTGCAAGGTAATGGCCCCTCCTTCAAGAGGATAAAAGCTAGCCGTGAAGCGAACATTCTTTGCAGGAAGCAAAGACATTTTGAAACTCAGCCTTGTGGGCATTACAGTATCTGTAGTTGGACTCTTTTGTTGTGAAATATTTCTTATCGGTGATTCTTGGCAGTCTTGTACAGTTTTGGCAAGGTTTGTGCTTATCAAAGTTAATTAGTTTGCAGCAGCCTTTTAACCGGGGATTCATAAGACTCATTAAAAGGTTTCTGTTCCCTTTGATTATTGTTTGTCTTATTGGAAAAGGGTTTGGGTCAGAACATACACCGAAGGCACACAGAATGCTGTTACCTTTTCACCCAAGTGGTACCTATTAATCTACTTGCATTTGCATGCTTCTGGACTGCTATATGGGCAGGAGCTGGATGTAGGATTGACAATTAGGCGTCATATCAAGTCCCTCTTGCAGAAATTGGCTGCTAAAATGGTTTTCCACAAAAGGAAAGATAGACAACAGAGTTTCCAAATGTCCCAAGTTCTTGTTGGGAACAAAGCAGTAAAGCAGTGTCCAAATTGGTTTCTTCCTGTTGGCCTGGCCTCTAAAATTGTAAAAGTGAAAACTAGGCATCAGCCAAGGTAATTCATTTTTCCTTCAAATGAAGTGGGAACAAAGCTTAAATTTGCCCAGATAAAGCAAAACTGCTAACATTTATCTTTTGAACCAGTGCAAATATCTAATTGCGTTTTTCCCCCTTTTGTATTATATCGAAAAGACAGCTCATGCATGTTGTTATCTTTTGGTTCTCTTATTGCTTTTGAGCTTTATCAGTGCGGTGACTTTTTCTTTAACCATTTCTTTTCTTCCAACCCCTCGTTTTAAATCCAGAGCTGGACAAGCATTAGTATTAAGTGTGTTATCAATTCTGCACATTTTCCCCTCCCTCCTGAGTACATAATTCCTGGTGCGATTCAGAAATGTAGTTAACAGTTGATGTCTTCCACTTCCCCAAAACAAATGGATAAAAAGTAGATCCTTAACAATTCTGCATGACCTACTTGCACTCCATTAACTGGGAGTGGGGAACAGAGAGCTTATCTATTTATTTCTGAGCATATTGTGGTCTTAATCTAAACCCATTTGCTCCCAATAGAATTGTTTCATTCAAAAAGGCGTTCTTTTTTTCTTTTCTTTTTACCCTGAGAAGCTATTTGATTTCAGAAGAGGGATGGAGTTGAGTGAGGCTTTAGTCATAAGATTCTCCCAGCCCTAGTCTAACACTCCATCCAACCTGTAGCCCTGCTTTCATTTTCATTTTGGATAGTATTGTATGGAATAGTTGAGTGGGGAAGTGTAGGAGAAGAGCAGGCACTCGGTCAATATTCACTAAAGAATTCGGGGTTCCTGTAAATGTAAAATCTTCCTTCCTTCCTTCCTTCCTTCCTTCCTTCCTTCCTTCCTTCCTTCCTTCCTTCCTTCCTTCCTTCCTTCCTTCCTTCCTTCCTTTCTTTCTTTCTTTCTTTCTTTCTTTCTTTTGCCACTCATTCCCCAAAAAGGTCACTCTATATAGATAATTGAATACCAATAAAGAGATTTATTATCTGTCTGTCTGTCTGTCTGTCTGTCTGTCGGGACGCAGTGGTTCAGTGGCTAAGACGCTGAGCTTGTTGATCAGAAACGTTGGCAGTTCAGCGGTTCGAAACCCTAGCACTGCGTAATGGAGTGAGCTCCTGTTACTTGTCTCAGTTTCTGCCAACCTAGCAGTTCAAAAGCATTGTAAAAATGCAAGTAGAAAAATAGGGACCACTTTGGTGGGAAGATAATAGTGTTCTGTGCACCTTCGGCATTTAGTCATGCCGGCCATATGACCACAGAGATGTCTTCGGACAGTGCTGGCTCTTCGGCTTTGTAACAAAGATGATATCTATCTATCTATCTATCTATCTATCTATCTATCTATCTATCTATCTATCTATCTATCTATCTATCTATCTATCTATCTATCCCTCCCTCCCTCCCTCCCTCCCTCCCTCCCTCCCTCCCTATAAGGGATTTATAACCCTTCCCCATTTTTCCCATTTCAAATAAACAAAACTGATCACACATTGACATTGCTGTGTCTGCCAGACATCTCTAGTATGTTGTGCTTGCTTTGTTGAATCGTAAACTGAGGATCTTAACTTACAATTTAAGAACATTAGACACACCATTTCCTCTTCAACGGAAAAGCCATCTAAAACTTTTATTTCCTCTTGCAGTGATACGCTATCGTTCCAATAGCTTAATAAAATAATTAGAGTCCCTTTAATCAAGAGAATCTTAGTTAATTAGAAGCTTGATTAAAGTTTATAGCCCCTCAAAAAGGGATGTTCTGTTATTCAAACAACTTATTTTGCAGACTTTCACCTGCTTGGCTTTATGAAAAGCTAGCTATCATCTATTGTCTGTATAATTCAGAGGCTGTAACACTGGACATTTATTTATATGCAATATTAGGGCATAGTTTCATGTTGTCTGTTCTGTGAAAGCAAAACCTGCTGTCTTCCATGAAAATTGAGAAGATCCAGAGTCTGTACAGAAGGATGAAGGCCAATGCTGTGATCAGGAATGTCCGTTGGATATGTGACAAATATAGCCACACAATCAAAACCGCTGTCTCTTTTCTAGTGCATGTTGTGAGCTTTGCATACTGGTCAAAGCTGTCTTTGTGATTTCTGGATTCCACCGACAGGCATCCTTGATGGTAATTGCCTCTTATGTGTCCCTCAAATCTCCTCCCAGCCTACCCAGGCAAGTTTGTAGGGGAAATAAGTAGAGGCAGGAAATAGAGAGTTTGTCTCGGCACCTCTTTCTACCATAAGTTTTGTGTTGCTAGAACAGGTTGTGTTTGATTTAATTTGGTGGTTTGGTTCATAGGACCTAGGAAGACAATGGAGGATAATTGCAAATAGCTTAGCCCTAGTTTAATGTGTTGATGAAGTTAGTCCCTCCATTTCTCATTTTTATAATTTATGGCTAAAAATATTTTCTTTACTTAGGACAAAAACAGGTTGATTACTGTTTTTTTTTTTAATAAAAGCTGAGGCCCTAACAAATGGAAATCAAGATCCTACTTTTTCATCATTGAGATCATTGTGTTTTCCTTTTTAGAGAGATAGGAGCCGAGTTGAATTTCCCCACCGCCGATCTTATAAAAATGAGATTGGAACTAAGGTGCTTTATTTCTATTCCACCTTTATTATTCTTATAAATAATTCAAGGCAGTGAACTTGCCCAATACTTCTCCTTCCTTCTATTTTCTTCACAATAACAATCCAATGAGGTGAGTTGGGCTTAGAGTGACAGACAGTCCCTAAGTAACCCAGCTGGCTCTCATGTCTAAGGCGGGACTAGAACTCACCATCTGTTGGTGATTGGCCCAAAGTTACCCAACTGGTGTTCATGTCTCAGCAATAGCAATAGCACTTAGACTTATGTACCGCTTCACAGTGCTTTTACAGCTCTCTCTAAGCAGTTTACAGAGTCAGCATATTGCCCCCAACAGTCTGGGTCCTCATTTTACTGATCTCAAAAGGATGGAAGGCTGTGTCAACCTTGAGACTGGTGAGATTCGATCTGCCAAACTGCTGACAGCCAGCAATTCAGCAGAAGTAGTATGCAGTACCACATTCTAACCACTGCACTACCACATTCTAACCACTGCACCACCACGGCTCCTAAGGTGGGACTAGAACTCACCATCTCTTGGTGATTGGCCCAAAGTCAACCAGCTGGCTTTCATGTCTAAAGCAGAACTAGAACTCACAGTCTCCTGGTGATTGGCCCAAAGTCACCCAGCTGGCTTTCATATCTAAGGCAGAACTAGAACTCACAATCTCCCAGTATCGAGCTTGATGCCTTAACCACTAGACCAAATTTTGACCCTTCATATAAAACCTGAACTTGGTCATGCAGTCATTTTACATCTCGATGAATAAATCCTCACTTTGTCTGAACTGTGCATCAAAATAGGAAACAAAGTTTGTGTAAAAAAAAAAACCAAACACATTACTATTTATTTATCAATGAAATAAGTCCTGTTGAAATTTCCCCAAAGAGGAACGTGCAGGAAGTTGGGTTATCAATTCAATTGGCCATTAGTTTTGCTTTTAAATAATTGAGAGCAAACACCATGGCAAGGATGCATTGCAGACGGGTGGGAGATCAGCTGCTGGGTTTGTTTCTTGAGGCAGAATCGCGAGTTTCTGGGGGGAAAATAGGAGAAAACTGGAATGTGAGTCAGCAGCCAAGCATCTGAATTTTGACCATGTGTCAATGGTGATGCTGCAATGGTCATACATTTGTGAAAAAATGGTAATAAGTCGCTTTTTTTCAGTGCTGTTGTAACTTTGAATGGTAACTAAGCAAATTGTTGTAAGTTGAGGACTACCTGTAACTGTAAAATAGGACCAGTAATTAGGTTGCATGAATTGTGGTGTGCTCACATTACATTGAAGGAAATGGATGAATAACTGGGAAGAGTTCTTTTGGATATTACCTGAAATATTGCAACTGATTTACAAGGATAATGATTACTGCTATGTTTTAGCATATATATTTGCCAAGGAAATATGATAATTAGAAGATGAGATTAATGTTATATTATGATGCCTAAAGAAATATAAAATACCCAAGAGGGTGCTGTATAAATGCTTTTTATCATCCATAGTGGAGGATACGGATTTGAATTAAGACATTTAGATTGAATGTTAGGAAAAACATCTTAGCATCACCAACTGTTTGACAATGCAATTAAATGATCTTGAAAGTGGAGAAGTCTTTTTTTTTTTGAACTAGAAGTATTCAAAGAGAGACTCTATGGATGCTTGCTGGGAATGCTTTAATTTTCAGTTAAGATTTGGCTTTATGGTTGAAATGACATACTTCAGTGCTTTCTGTTGAACATATAGATTGAAATATTAGATTAAAGCTTGAAATTGAGGTGGTTGATTTGGATTTGATGTAGAGATCCTCCTTCTCAAATACCTGCTTAGTTTCACCGATAGAGCACTGTTCTGACCCAAATCTTGTTCTAAGGAAACAAACATGCAATTGAGGTGACAGCAAAACCTTTTAATGATTCTTTACAAATTCCTTTCCTTCACAGTAAAAAGGCTGTTTTCAAACTAATTGTCTCTGATAAGAACGAGCCTTGTCAAGGTTGTGCAAGGCTGCCAAGAATACTAGATAAAGTTACTAAGAAATATTTCAGACACGAAGAGTCTCCAAACACCAACCAAGTTACTCCGAATGTCCACAAGGCTTGAGTACAAAAACTTCTTTGCTTCCTGCAAAGCACTCCGGTTTCTCAGCTGGCTTTTATCTCTTAAGGGAGGGGCCATTAACTTGTGGCCTTATTCCCAAGTCGCCCATGCTGCTGCAGCTGCTCTTTCCTTCGAGCAGCCCTGAGCGCACGCACACTGGGCACAGGCTCCTCGGGAACCTCTTCATCACTGCTGCCAGCCTCCACAAGCTCCGAAGGCAGAATTCTACTCCCTGATGGTCTTGGCCCCATCCCTGCATCACATGCAAGCCCCTCATCTGAGTCCTCGCTCTACGAGACCTCAGCCATCTGCACCTGCTGCCAGCGAACCACAACAAGCACAGATCCAACCTGTCTTGCAATAAATGAGAATATAATGGTGATTGAATTTTGTTAAGTCTAGGCAGGCGTCCATGTAATTGGTGACAGAAGTATGGTAACCCACTAAGGATTGTGTTGTTATTAAGATTATCTTGTAATGTCAGTGCTTGATAAACTTCATGCTATTGCAATCTGTTTAGAACTGGCGTTTATTTATTTATTTTGTTTACTGAAGAAAATGTATAGATGGATCTCAACTCACGGTCACAGCTGACCCCAAAATATCCCTCTGCTAAGTGAGACATTTGTTAAGCGGGTTTTGCTCCATTTTCCAAATTTTCTTTCCACAGTTGTTAAGTGAATCACTACAGTTGTTAAGTTGGTAATACCCATTGGCTTTCCCATTGACTTTGTTTGTCAGAAGGTTGCAAAAAGGGATGACATTACCTTGGGGGAACATTGTAATCATAAATACGAACCAATTGTCAAGCATCTGAATTTTGATCGTGTGACCATGGGGCTACAGCAACATGAATGTGAATTAACAGTCATAAGTCACTTTTTCCAATTCTGTCATAACTTTGAACTGTCACTAAATGTTGGAAATTGAGGACTACCTGTACATGGCCACCCATCTCATTCTCGGTAATTCCAGGTGGCTTACAAAGATAAAAAAATCTCTTATTGAAAAAACAATAAAAGCTATAACTCCCTCACCACCATGACAACCACAATCAGTAAGTCAAGAAAGACACTTGATGGTCTTTATCCGACTCTGGGTTCCCCAGAATCATTGGCAAAACCAGGTCTTCAGGGCCTTGCAAAAGAGTGCCCAAAATGAGGATATAAGATTATTGATAGTAAAAGTTACCCATTATTTTTAGAATTGGAGTCACCAAATGATGGATGGTTGATTCATCTATAGCAGGGGTGTCAAACTCAGGTCGACACGTTGTCATCATATGACGTATCATAATTTTCCCCCTTTCCCTAAATTGAGGGGTGGGTGTGGCCAACACGTGATGCATCCGGCCCACGGGGTGCACATTTGACACCCCTGGTATAGAGGCCTACAGCTCCAATTTGGACACTCGGCAAAATTAGGTGTCAGCCATGGAAGCCATATTTTGTTAGCCATAAAAGTTTTGTAGAAGCTTTGAGGCTGCCACAGTTAGTGCCTGGGAATTTGGGAGGGGGGAATTCTTAGTGAGTACTGTGTTTCTCACAAAATAAGGCCGGGCCTTTTTTTTTTTTTTTTGACCTCTGAAAAAATGGCGAGGTCATCTTTTCGGGGTGACTTAATTTCCCCCCTTGCATCCTCGGGCAGGCAGGCAGCGACGGCTTGGATGTTGACCTCGGCGTTGGTGGGGCACTTCATATCGGGAGACCTTCTGCCACCGTTGCTTTCCTTTCTCCCTGTGCTGCTGCGGCATTTGGCGCAGCCACGTGGTGTTTGGTGCAGCCATGCGTGGCTGGCCAGGGCTCCTCCCTGCAACCGGAGCCCAGCGGAGACACTCGGCTTCAGGTGCTCCTGTCGCCGCCTTCCCGGGCATTGTTCGAAGGCAAAGCCCTTTCTTTTAAAAACGACACCCTACTATGACAAAGCCTCCCCTGCCCGAGAGGGCAGCCAAACCCCATGTGGGGAGGCGAATCTCCTGGGGCCGCAGGGCAGGATTGGCCCACCCTGGGAGAAGCGCCCAGCTGCCATCCCTGCCTGGAGCCGGGCAGAGCGCGAAGAGCTTCACCTGGGGCGCCCAGAGCAGCAGGGCCGTGCCAGAGCCAGGCGGGCTGCGCAGAGCCAAGAAAGCGAGCCGTGGGTGCATGCCTGCCAAGCGAAAGAGCCAGGCCAACCTGAGCTTGGCTTCCCAAGTCCCTCCAGCCTGACCCCGAAGGGGCCACAGGGAGAGGCCACCCGAGGCAGTGATAGCGCCCACTTATCTGTGGACAGGGAGGTGAGGCGATGGCCCACGCCGCATACTCCTCTGAGCTGAGCCCTGCTGAGTGAGCACCTCTGCCTTATGCCCATGCTGCTGCAGTGTTTGGAGATGTGTGGGGACAGGGACAGGCTGGGTGAGGGGTGGAAAGGATGGGCGGCTTTGGGCTCTCTCCGCCTAACCTGCCGGCCAGGGAAGCAGCACTGCCGTCGCCTCGCCTTCCTGTCCGTGGACGGGTGGGCGCTATCACTGCCTCGGGCGGCCTCTCCCGGTGGCCCCTTCGGGGTCGGGCTGGAGGGACTTGGGAAGCCAAGCTCGGGTTGGCCTGGCTCTTTTGCTTGCTAGGCAGGCGTGCACCTGTGGCTTGCTTTCCCGGCTCTGCCCAGCCCGCCCAGCTCCAGCGCAGCCCTGGCGGGATGAGCGGAAGGCCCGGTGGGGAGGCGCTCGCTGTCTTGGCCAGAGCTCTGCCGCCGGGCAGGAGGGCCCACCTGTCAGCTGCTCTGGGCGCCCCAGGCGCAGCTCTTCGTGCTCTGCCTGGCACCAGGCAGGGATGGCGGCTGGATGCTTCTCCCGGGGTGGGCCGATCCTGCGCTGCGGCCCCGGGAGATTCGTCTCCCCACATGGGGTTGGGCTTCCCTCTCGGGCAGGGGAGGCTTTGTCATAGTAGGGCATCATTTTTAAAAGAATTGGCTTTGCCTTCGAATGATGCCTGGGAAGGAGGCGACAGGAGTGCCTGAAGCCGAGTGTCTCCACTGGGCTCCGGTTGCAGGGAGGAGCCCTGGCTGGCCACGCGTGGCTGCACCAAACACCACGTGGCTGCGCCAAACGCTGCAGCGTTGCTCCAAATGCTGTGGCGGCATGGGGAGAAGGGAAAGCAACGGTGGCGGAAGGTCTCCCGATACAAAGTGCCCCACCAACGCCGAGGTCAACGCAGGCAGCACCATATCCGGGTGTGCAGCAAATGTACTTGGTGACAGTAGGGAGGTTGGTGGCAAGGCATGGCTGCCCACGGGGCACTCCTAACAGCAAGCCCCCTGCCATTTCCCCTCATTTCGCATGTTTAATATAGGCCTTAATTTGGGGGGAGGTGCTTAATTTCATTTTATGCCTATAAAACATGCTGGGACTTCCTATTGGGGGAGGCCGTATTGTTGGAGAAACACGGTAGTAATTTAGACTAAGCAATATTCTTATCAAAAATCAAGGATGAGTTACCCTGCACCTGGAGGGAGTTGAAAAAAAAAGTGCTTTCAGTTTCAATGACATTTGATTGGGCCATGTGATGGACTGATGGGTGGAAAGGAGGGATCTTTGAATTTCACTTGGGGAATGGAAAACCCGAAGTGTGGTGGTCTCCCATGGAAAGAATGAGACGCAAGGGTGTGTACTCGGGATGGGAGTCTAGAGCAAATTCCAGTGCTCCCTTTTATTGAGAATTTTGTACATAGTAAGCATTCACATTGTGGATTACAATAATTAGATATAGTACACAGAATTGTTTACAGTTGTCTGAGCTGCTTAATTGTTTCTGGTGTTTGCTTTTAATTTCCTTGCTTTATCTCAGTGACCTTTAGGCAGACATGTATGTATAAGGTCTTAGACTAATCATTACCCAATACTCAAGTCAAAGTTTTATTCCCACACCGAAGTTTCAGATTCGGGTTTTCCCAGATGTGCCAACATGACTTCTTTAATAAATTCTTACTTGGATGGACTTTGTCTCTGAGTATTGAATGGATACGAGGAGTTTCTTTGGAATTCTTGACATTAAGCATATGGCTCCAGTAGAATACAAATTCATAAGAATGTATGTACAAATTCTGTATGAATCAAAACAGCACTATAACAGGAAAAGGCAATCCATTTTGTAGCCCAACACCATACTTTTTCCTTTAATCGTTTTAGCATCCATATGGGCTAAATATCATGCGATGTATCACAACTTTCTTCCCCTTCACTAAACCATGGGAGGCATGGCCAATGCATAATGCATCCATCCGACCAAACACAAGCTTGACAGCCCTGATCTTCAGTGTAAATTTGTTTTTGGAGAACCCTGCTATCTACTTATCTATTGGAGGACAATGCTCCGTTGATCGAAGAGGTTCTCTATATTTGTAAAAAAAAATAAAAATCCTTCCAGAAAAGCTTTATTTATTAAAACCATCATAAAATTTGAAAGAGGACTCTCATTACCCTAACCATTAATTGCCTCAACTCACCCATCTGGTTAAGGGTCATCTTTCAGGCAATTTCAAGTGTTTGATTTGAATAGTTGGTAAGGATCCTCATACTGTAGGACTTTTTCTTAGTCCATGTTAAATCATGTAAACTATATTAGGACTTGGATGCTAATCTTGTACAAACTGGCTCAGTAAATAAGAGTGGTGTTTCAGTTTTTTCTAAAGCCACATTTAACCACCTATAGGTATGCTGGTCTCACATAATTTTATTTACAGTGGTATCTTGGTACTCAACTGCTTTGAAACTCATTTAATTTGGTACATTTTGACTCAAAAATTTTGTCCCAGTACTAATAATCTGTTTGGTATTCAATGCACAAGCTAGAGTATGTCAGTGTTACTACATTATTCAAAAAAATGTTTGGTACGAATCGCACTTCCTGGAACCAATTAATGATGAGTACCGAGGTACTATTGTATTTATAGCATAGCCTATCTAGAGATAACAAGGGGACAGAAATAATAAGTCAAAGACAAATAGAAATCCATTTACAACATACAGGCAAATATTAATAAAAAGAAATTAATTTTTTTGATAGTGCTATGAAGTGAGGGAATCTGAGATTGTCCATTAAAAGACTAAATTTTCCAAATCTTTATTGCATAATTTTTAACAGGATTGTCTATTATAAAAGAAGGCTTTCAGCTTAATCGTGGCGTTTCATAAGTACCTTTTAAATTTATTCGCATAGTGCAAATCCATTGAATACCATTCTGTAATGCGTAGGAATGTGTACAAAGCACTTTATTTTTAAAAAAATGATTAAAGCAACCTTCTTGTGTGGTGGTTCAATAGGATTCTGTGGGTTATCTCTGCCTACATGTTCCTGCCTAGCTACCTTGCTTTAGAGGTGTTCCCAGTGAAGCTAAGTGTGGCAACCTTATAGTCAGAAGTATTTACAAGGCAGCTGTCCAAATGTGTCTGCTTTAATGATTCAAAGATGTGGCTGCTTTAATGATTCAAAGATGTGGCTGCTTTAATGATTCAAAGGTAAGTGTTTTGCTCACATGTTACATTTGCAAAATATCTCTTTTGACAGATTTGAACATTTCTAATAGGTTATGAGTTAGCTCTTCCTGAAACAAATCCACCATAGAAGAACTATTGAGAAGCAGATATAACCAACACTCCAGAAGATAGGCTCAAGATACAAAAAAGATTTAGACAGTCTTGAACACTGGACCTCATTTAACAAAATGAAATTCAGTGGTGAGAAAAACAAGGTGCTGCATTTAGGCAAAAAAAAAAAACCCAAATACACAGATATAGAATAGGTGGTACCTGGCTCAATAGTAGCTGGAGAGCTAGTGGGCAATCACTTAAGTATGAGCCAGCAGTATGTTGCAGCTGCAAAAAGGGCAAGGCATTCCTAGGTTGCATTAACAGAGGGATAGAATCAAGATTATCTGAAGTGTTAATATCACTTTATAATGCCTTGATAAGGCCACATTTTGAATATTGCATCCAGTTTTAGTCACCATGATATAAAAAAAGATGTTGAGCCTCTAGAAAGAGTGCAGAGAAGAGCAACAAAGATGATTAGAGGACTGGAGGCTAAAAGATATGAAGAACAGTTGCTGGAATTGGGCATATCTAGGTTTAATGAACAGAAAGACAATTGGGGTGACATGATAGTGTTGTTCCAATATCTAAGAGGCTGCCGTAAAGAAGAGGGAGTCAACCTATTCTCCAAAGCTTAACAGAACAAGAAGCAATGGATGGAAACTAATGAAGGAGAGAAACAACCTAGAAATAAGGAGAAATTTCCTGACAATTAGAACAATTGATCAGTGGAACAACTTGCTTTCGGAAGTTGTAGGTGCTACATCACTGGAGGTTTTCAAGAAGAGATTGAAGAATCGTTTGTCTAAAATGGTGTAGGATTTCCTGCTTGAGCAAGGGGTTGGACTAGAAGACCTTCAAGGTTCCTTCCAATATTTGTTATTCTGTAAAATCCTCAAACTGGATTTATCCAGTGTTTATCTTCACCACTATAGGATCCTGGCATTATATTTCAGTGTTTCCTCTTTTCCTATCCTTAAGGAATAGAAAAATAGCTTTCTGGGTTTTTTGGCAAGTTGGACAAGTTCTTGGAAAGCCATCCCTAAAGTCATCTCAAGCTTCTATGGATTGCCAGCTTTCCTAAAGAAAGAAAGAAAGAAATAATTTGGTTTTCCATTCTTTTTATTGAGATGTTGGGTATTCCTAAAATAGAGCAGTCTAATGCTCGGCCTACTCATATTCCATTAGGTCATTCCTTTCAGGCAGTTTCTTTATTTCAGCATCTAGGGAATAATTTTTGTCAGCCTTTATTCTTTAAGAGAGAGAGAACCTTTAATTGTCCTTGGTTTTGGCTAGGGAACAAACCTGCCTCTCCTCCCTCCCATCACATTTCGTTAGCTATTTAGGTTTATTTATAACAGCAATTCCAAAGTTTAATCAAAGTTCCTCCGGACTTTGCAATTGCCTCTTTCTTCTCTGAAATTTCTACCCTACCTGCATTTTGGGTGAATACCATCTTTCTTAACACATAAATCAGTGGGAAAGTTTTCTTTATGAACACCAAGAATGTATCTTGAGCTATCTTGTTGTGACAGCAAGTTGTAGATAGTAGAGGCTTCTTGGCATTAAAAGTAGTTCTTGACTTACAACCATTCATTTACAACTGCAGTGGCACTGAAAAAAATGAGTTATGATAGTTTTTCACACTTAACAACTTTTGCAGCGTCTCCATGGTTACATAGTCAAAATTCAGACATTTGGCAGCTGTCTTCTCTTTATGATGGTTGGTCCAGTGGTGGGATTTAATTTTTTTTGCTACTGGTTCTGTGGGCATGGCTTGGTGGACATGGCAGGGGAAAATTATTGCAAAATCCCCATTTCCTCCCTACCCCACTAACCTGCTTTCCATCTCCCTTCTCCTGTGCAGGGCAACAAAAGAAGACCCAGCCCATTAGCTGGGACTCGGGAGGCAGAGAATAGATGGGGGTGCGGCCAGTCAGAGGTGATATTTGCCAGTTCTCCGGACTACTCAGAATTTCCGCTACCGGTTCTCCAGAACTGGTCAGAACCTGCTGAATACCACCTCTGCTTCTGACAAGCAAAGTGTCAATGGGGAAGCCAAGGTTCACTTAACAATCGTGTTACTAACTTAACACCTGCAGTGATTCACTTTAACAACTGCAGCAAGAAAGATCGTAAAAGGTTGCACGATTCACTTATCAAATGTCTCGCTTAGCCTCAGAAATGTTGGGCTCAGTGTTGAGTTAATCTGAAGAATCTTGGATAGTTTGGCCCGATAGTTTCTTATTGCTTCATACTGTTGTGTGCAGAATCCATCATAGCAAACAAGAGATCATAACTTGCAGTTCTGAAACAGAAGCATGCACATTCTCTCATGTCTTTTATTATTATTTTTTTCCCTGGAAATCTCATACGTTACCCCATAAATCACCGGCAACTATGGTTACACATGCGAATATGAAAGCTATATAAACTGAATATAATCAGCTCTTTTACTGGCAACGGTTGAGATTGAAGAAATCAAAATGCCTCTAATCTTAAGAGTAAGTTAGAATCTGGTTTTGATACGGCTTCTACTCCTATGGTGCTGACGGATTATTACATATCCCTCTTGAAGGAGCTTGTTTCTCTCTCATGTATATTTTTGTGTTGGCACTCGGTAATTTCTTTTGTTATTAAGCTGTGTGGCAGCTGCCTAAAATGAAAAGTGATTCTTTCCAAGCACGATTCTCACACAGTTCTCTTTAGCAAGATTTATTGAATGGGCTTTACTACTATTAACATAATGGCCTCCTGAATCTTTATCAGTTGGGGAACTGGCTATTATATTTGTCTTCATTCTGCTGCAGACTATGAAATGAATCACTAGGAATGCTTGCTATTAGCTGGATTCCTGGGAAAAAAATACTACCCCCCAACTTAAAAAAATAATATCTGCTAGTGAAAACCTCAATGAAGGTTTTGGCCTTAATATTGTTGGTTGTATCGAGCAGCACCGTGATGGTGAACCTATGGCATGTGTGCCGGAAGTGGCACGCAAAGCCATTACTGCCGGCACACTAGGCCTCACCCAGAGCATGTCTACTGTGCATGCATGCACACCACCCACCCGACAGCTGATTGTCGGGTATCTGCCGTGCATGCTCAGGGGGTGGGAATGCACAGAAGATGTGTGTGCATGCGCAGAGATATGCAGCGTGTGCAGGGGGTGTCGCTTACGCATGCGCAAAGTCACGTGTTGCATGGGGGTGCATGCACATGTGCAGAGATGTGTGGCGCATGTGGGGGAGTTGTGCACACATGTGCAGGGGACGTGGGGGGACCTGCGCGCATTGTGCATGCAAAATTATCAGCAGCACAGAAGCTGAAAAAGGTTCACCACCACTGGAGTAGCCTATCTTTTCTATTTCTTTTTTTAAAAGCATATATTAAGTTGTTTTCTGCTGCTCCAAAAATATTTCACTGAATATTAATGATAATAGCAATAGCATTTGGGCTGATATACTGCCCCATAGTGCTTTATAGCACATAGATCAGAATTAGGACAGGACAGGACAAGATAGGATAAGATAACAGAGTTGGAAGAGACCTTGGAAATCTTCTAACAGTCCAACCCTCTGCTCAGGCAGGAAACGCTATACCAGGGCTGTCAAAGTCCCAGCCCACGGGCCAGATGCATCATGTGCTGGCCACGCCCATGTTCGGTTTAGTGAAGGGCAACAAAGTCCTGATACGTCCCATGACACCGCCAGGACAATATGAGTTTGGCACCCCTGCTCTGTACCATTTCAGACAAATGGTTGTCCAATCTTTTCTTTAAAACTTCCGTTGTTGGAGCACAACTTCTTCTCCAGAAGTTTTCAGGAAATTTCTCCTTTAATACTATGTTGTTTCTCTCCTTGATTACTTTCCATCCATTGCTTCTTGCCCTGCCTTCTTTCTGAGTGATTTACAATGTACTTGCATATTGCCCCCAATAATCGTGGTCCTCATTTTACTGACTTCAGAAGGATGGAAGACTGAAGTAAACCTTGAGCCTCATCAGGATCGAACTCTAGGCTACAGGCAATTTGCCTGCAGTGCTGCCCTTTAACCACTGTACCACCAATGATTGTTAACAAAATGTGAACAGGAGTGGCTTAATCTACCTTTGTTTATGGAGTGGTGAATGGAGCATGCTTTGGGGTTTCTGGAACTCTGGGATTGTGGCAGGAATGATTCATTATGTACATGGTCAGCAGAAAATAAATAAATGAAAGAATGTTCTAGATTAAAGCATATAAATTTATTTCAGATGAAGCTCTGCCCTTGGTTTTTAAGCAGAGAACAAATATCTCAACATATCCAACACACTTTCCTCCTATTTTTCCCACAACAACAACATTGTGTGAGGTGGGTTGGGCTACGAGAGAGTGCCTGGCCCATAGTCATCCGACTGTTTTTGGATGGCTAAAGTGGAACTAGAACTCACAGTCTCCCATTTTCTAGCCCGGTCCCTAAATTCCTTAAGAGTTTGTAAAATTCCAGAGAGAAAATGCAGATTTATTCAGATTTATTATGTCATTATAATAAAGATGGGAAAACAGCTTTGTTATGGTTGTGAGATGCTAGATGGTATGAATGCAGCATTCAGTGCAATTCCAGTTATATATACACAACATGTGTTTATATCTCCAAAGGCTAAAAGAACAAATCCTGCAGAATATGCTGACACTCCGAGAAATGATTTATCAACTGGAAACTAATTTTGCAATTTCAAATTTTCCTTCATGCTGCTCAGTAATTTATTCTAAGTCTCCATCATCTGTTCAATATAGAGCTCTTCATCTGAGCATTTAATAACATTCACCACCAGAGGTATTGCTACAACTAGCACCGTGTTATGCTTTATAGTTTTTTGTTTATTAGTTCAATTTATGCTCTCTTTCAACCCACAGGGCACTCAAGATAGCAGTCATAAAAATGAGACAACATACGAACAATTTAAAAGTCAAGGAATGGGAAAGTAGTGGTGTTAACATTATTTATTAATCTAACCACATTATCAAATGGAGGAAGGAGAAGATATTTTACTTGTATTATTTTCAGAAAGGTAAGGTCCAATGGATAATGTCCTGATGGGACCTAAGAATTTACATAACACAGAATAATAGAGCTGAAAGGGACTTGGGAGATCTTCTAGTCCAACCCTTACTTAAGCAGGATATCCTATATTATTCAAGACAAATCGATGTCCAATCCACAACTTTTGGAGACAAGCTGTTCCACTATTTAATTAGTCCCACTATCAAAAAAATTTCTCCTTAATTCTAGGTTGGTTTTCTTTTTGATAGGTTTCCATCCATTACTTCTTGTCTTGCCCTCTGGTGCTTTGGAGAATAGGTTGGTCCTGCCTTATTTGTGGCAGCCTCTCAGATTTTGGTAGCTTTAACTGAGACCCATGCTCAGGATATTGGTATCTTTAGAGACAGAATTAACAGAGTTGGAAGGGATCTTGGAGGTCTAGTCCAATCTCTTCTTAAATACTTCCAGTGAGGAAGCACCCATAACTTCCAGAAGCAATCTGTCCCACTAACTAATTATTCTCACTGTCAGGACATCTCTCCTTAATTCTAGGTTGGATCTCTCTTCAATCATTTGTTCAATGAGTTATTTCAAGAATTGAATGAATAGAAGGTTTCAAATGCCTGGCCATGGTCTTTATACAATCACTATAGTAGCAAAATATTATGTTAGAAAAGCCTTAGTCATTTTCCTTGCATGGACTACTTTCAAGCAAGCAAAGAATGGCTTTTGTTATTTCTGGGTTCCTCTACATATGAAGGGAAACCATGCATCTCTTTGAGATCTTAAAGGATGGAAGAGCTTTAAAAAAAACTTACATGGTCATAAAAATGCAAATGGAACAAAGAGACTAAAATGATTGCTCTGTCCTTGTTTAAAATTGATATTACACCATCTACAATGGCTTAAACATCAGAGAAAAAGGTACTTTTTGGAATATGCTAATCTTAAATTCTATAATGCAACTCAATTTTTTTTCAATTTCTTTGCATGATTTTTGAACATATTTGGAATAATGGAGCTTTGGCATTTTCTTTAGGGCTTTTGTCTGAGCAAAACCTTTGTGCCTTTCTATCCCTACCATTTGTAGACTTTCTTTGTGCCTCTGTATGTGTGTGTGTGTGTGTGCATGCACATGTACATTTCTGGTGACTGCCTGGATGAGTCCTAGCAATTTTTTGGGTAATGTTTTCAAAATGTTTGTATTCCCTCCTTCCTAGGGAATGATTGGCCCAAAATCACCTGGTTGACTTTATGCTTAAGGTAGGACTAGAACTCACAGTCTCCTTGTTTCAAGTTTGCTCTCTTAACTACTACAGTATTTCAGACTGGATCTCCACTGCCAGACAAAAATCTATTATGATTGCTAAGGCAGCCAGCCAGATGGTGAGACGATCTGGCATTTTTATTCACCTATCAAGTCCTTTCAAAGGACCTGGCATCGTCAGATGTTCTTGTATGAAGGTGCTAATGATGTCATCTCAGGATGTAAGCTGTTCCAAATAGAGTTGCTTTTTGCAATTGACTGGTGGTGGTTTTGTCAAAAACTGATGGTGTTCAAATGGTACTTCAAATGTTTTGGGGTTGCATCCTCAGTGCCTATTACTAATGGTACTATCTTTGCTTTCTTTTGCCACATCCGCTGCTTCTGCTTGTAGGTTTTTGTATTTTGTGATTTTTCCGTTCTTTCTCTTCTCTTCTGCTGTCTCCAGGCATTGCCACCTTCACTATCCAAACTTCATTGTTGTTGTTTCTCTTGACAACAATGGTTAACTCTGGGGTGTTGTGTGGTAGGTGCCTGTTTATTATTATTATTGGTTCATCCCACAGTCAGCCAGATGTTTAGACTGGATTTTTGTCTACCTATCAAGTCCTGGCAGATAGGCAGATCAGGACGTTTGACAGTATTACAGATATTGTTGCAGGCTGTAAGTTGTTCCGCCTTTTGCAATTGACTGACGGTTAATTTATCAATGCTGACATTGTTCAAGTTGTTCAATGCTTTGTTCAAGTTGTTTCAATGCATTGTTCAAGTTGTTCAATTGTTCAATGCTGACATTGTTCAGTTGTTTTGGGATAGCACTCAAGGTATCTATTACTATTGTTACTACCTTTGCTTTCTTTTGCCACAGTAGTTCTATTTCTACTTGCAGTACTTTGCATTTTGTTATCTTCTCCAGTTCTTTCTCTTCTCTCCTGCTGTTTCCAGGTACTGTCACTTCTACTATCCAGGCTTTTCGTCTTATCAACAACCACAGTTAAGTCTGGGGTGTTATGTGACAGAAGCCTGTCTCTGTGAAACCTGACAATTATTGAATAGCCTAGTGAGAGACGCCAAATGTTGATGAAATTTCTTAAGAGAGTAGGAATTCTAAACAAAAATCTGATGGCAGTCATCAAAAAAAACCTTTGTGTTTGCAGGGTGGCGGTTTGTGTGTCTTCTCTTGATTTCATTGGATGTGTGTTGTGCAAAGGAAATTCTGTTCTTACTGCATGTCATGTTGTTAAACTTGGTTTATTTCTCGTTTTCTGCCAAATTTTAAAAAAAGCAGGTAAAGCATTTGTGGTCCTCAAAACCTATAGCCTTTATGAGGAAGTGATTCACACTGAATTACTTTCTCAACTCCATGGGAAGGTAATTTCAACTGGCTATAAAAAGAAGTTTTATTTACTGTAGTAAAAAAAAGCAGCTTGTGATTACTTTCTGTTACTCCTTATCCCTTCCTTTGCAGGTCCGACTTGTCTTTACTCCCCCCACTCCTTAATAAAAGTGGCTGTTTATCAATAAAACAAGTGTTGCAACCTTTGGCTGTTTGGGCTATGGATGCATAGCATTTTGCATTTTTATTTGTTTTGTAAATAACCCTCTTATTAAAATCCAGAGTTCCTGTGGGGTCTCCTGTGAACTCATAAGAGGAATATGCTTAGGAAAACAAAACCCCACATGTGGTTACATGAATCCTTTGCTGGTGTGCATCTTCCACTGGAGAACATATATCTGCCTGAGATTTCAGATTCTTTGAAAGGGTGGCCATTTTATGTCTGAAAGAATGACTCTTTTATATTGCCCATAAGATTTTGCCCTTAGATACATTGTCTTGTGTTTTTGTTTGTTTTGATCCATGACAACGGATTGGAGTCACCTGGGTTTCTAGCATTTTTATGGGAGCAAACTTTCAAATTTGCAAAGTGATATAGAAGATGGACAGCCTCTTAATCCCCTTTCTTTATTTTGCTGCTGCCCTTGAACATCTCATGATCCTGTGATGTTCCTTACACACTTTGCCCATTGAGTCAGTTGACTTCAGAAGGTATTGTTTGTTTATTTATAATTTTATATGCCCCCCATCTCCTCAGTAAGGCAGTTCTGGAGAACTTACAGTTAATCACCCAGCTTGTTCTGACCCAGGCTTCCCCAAAAAGCACTAAACAGACTCTTTATCCCGGCAGAACCATTTTTTATTAAACAAAGGTGAAGTTCTTGCATTCATATTCAGCCAAAGGCCTGGCAAACAGTCTTTCAGGGGTGTATTGAGGAGCACAGACCTTATCTAGCTTGGAGAGCTGCCAAGTAAATATTTTCAAATGCAGTGTTGACAAGGAAGGACTCGGCACAGAGTCTCTGAGATGCACAGACAAATCCTCACCCTGCTACAACAATTGTTGTAGTTTGTTTCCTGCAAAAGACCCGTCCCCTTTAGCTCCTCTTTTAATCCCCATGGGAGGGGCCATTCACTGTGACTTTACTCCTTGTTCATAATTGTTCTTTTCTTTTGGCAGCTCTGCACATGCGCAGGCTGGGAACTGGCTCCAGCTGCTCCTCCACCTCACTGCTGCCCAACTCCAGAAGGCAGCTGATAACTGCTAGAGTGCCCAGGCCCCATCTCTGCCTCTGATGCGGAGCCTTCGTCCGAGCCTTCCTCAGCCTCTGGGACTGGCCCATGTTCCTCCCCAACCTTCTCATTGTCCGACTCTGCTGCCAGCTCTGCTAACCACTGGCAGGCCACAACACAGCTTTTGTTCTGGGAAAACAGTGGCAACAGTGCTGTGGTTTTTCCACTAGCTGAAATCTGGGCACCTGATCTCTTTGGCTGGAGACCGTTCTTCGTCATCTTGAGGTCTCCTTTTTCTTCAAAAGCAAAGAAGCTATAGGCCAGGGGTGTCAAACTTGTGTTGTCATGGTGGCATCACGTGACATATTGGGATTCCCCCCCCTTTGCATGACACATCGGGCCCACGGGCCAGGAGTTTGACAGCCCTGCTATAGGTAGTCCTTGACTTAGCACCACAACTGGGACCAGAATTCCTGTTTCTGGGCAAGACATTTGTTAAGTGAGCCGTGCCTGATTTTACAATCTGTTTTGGCATGGTTGTTAAATGAACCATTGCAGTTGTTAAGTGCTTCCTTTGTTGACTTTGCTGGTTGAAAAGTTGCAAATGGTAATCACATGACCCTGGGACACTGCAACTATTGTAAATACATGCTGGTTGTCAAGTGCCCAAACATTGATCATGTGACTATGGAGACGTAATGCTCATAAGAATGAAGACACTTATGAATAACTTTTTTCCAGTGCTGTTGTGATTTTGAACAGTTGCTTAAACAAATAATAATAAGTTGAGGACTATAGGTATGCTGGCTTGCCACTTGTTCCTCCCTTACTTTCTGACACTGCAACATGTAGCTTTTTTTCCTTCTACATTTTTCCTTTAATAGCAGTGAAGAAAGGACAAAGGAGGAGATGAAACATTAGTTTACCTGCTGATTTTTTTTAGCGCTCCCCTGCTGATTAGCTGGGAGGAATCCTGGCCAGCTCCAGGCGAAGATGAAGACTGCTGGCATTGCAAAAAAAAAAAAATCCTTTGGATCATTTGGGCCATAGTGAGGCCATAGATAGAAATGTTATAGATTATATGGCTAAAGAATAATTTTAGAAACAATGCAATAATGTTAACTGCACAGAAGTGAAGATTTAGCTAGGATAGCTAGCTAGGATGGGATAAGAGGGATCCCTTCATGTAGAGGTAGGTATCATGTTTACAACACCTGATGTATTATTCATTAGAAGAAAGACAAAGTGGAGAACATGATAGAAGAGTTTAAAATTACACAAGGCATAAAGAAAGTGCATATCATTTTTTCCTCTTTGTATTAACATTGAATGATACAAAATCTTGGGAGATCCAGAACAGATAGAAGATGATGATTTGTTACATTTTAAATTTTTTGCTAGCACAAGATGTATTGAGGGTTGCCAGTTGTGGAAAAGAATTAACTAGATTCCTGGAGGATAAGGCTAGCAATTAATGTATGGGTCAGAAGGTATGTCAATTAAGGAATATGTTCAGTCATCCTTGAGATATGGTCATAGTCGCCATCTGAAAGCCTTCAAGAAGAAAGTGTTTAGCTCAGAGGTGTCCCAACTTGGCTACTTTAAGACTTGTGGATTTCAACTCCCAAATTCCTCAGCCAACCATGCTGGCTGGGGAATTCTGGGAGTTGAAGTTCATAGGTCTTAAAGTTGCCAGATTTGGAGATCTCTGCACTAGCCAGTCTATCACATGGCTAAGTAGTTCTTCCTGTTAGGGTCTTCTTAAGCTAAAGTGTGGCCTGTGGGCTGTCCATAGAGTGATGGATCCTAGAAAGAGCAGTAGTGAATTAAGTAGTGAAAGGCATAGTAAACTTACAAATGTGGGGTAAACTTACAAATGTTTGTGTTTTTATAGACATAAAGGAGACACATTTGTCAAAATCATAAGAAGTTTTGAAATCTTTTGATATGGATCTAGGGAACTTTTAGAAAGCTGTGTACAATTTTGGTAATTAAAGTATAGAGTCACAGCATCTGCTAAGCTGAAACCATCAGTTAACATGGATCAGATAAAACATAGTGGCAAACTCAAGATTACTTCCACATCAGTGGTGCTATTCTACCGGTTCTGCCCAGTTCTGACATACCGGTAGCGCCGAAGATCAGCGGAGACCGAACCGGTTCTCTCAGACACTCTGCTGTTGGGCCCACCTGCCCACCTGGGCTCCCATACTGACCTTTATTCCCTGCTTTTGAAGCGCAGCTGCTTTGCGCGGCACAGCTGATTGCAGCGTGTCAGCTGCTGAAGCGACAGGGAGAGTGCAGGAGTGCAGGAGGTGAGTAGGAAAGCCTCTGTGCCTGCACAAAGTGTGCATTTGGCGCACACGGACATGCACAAAGTGTGTGTGTGTGCAAAGCACACCCACCAAGCTACGCCCACTGAACCAAACCGATGGTAAACTACTTTGCAACCCTCCTGTTCCATATAGATGTGTGGAAGAAGTGAGCCTTCTAATAGATTTGAAACATGGATTATTGCAGGGAAGTAGATTTGATGGAAAGAACATACTTTTTTTTATCTCCAAAGATGGCTAAAGCCTTGAAAAACCTTTCTTTCCTTCCTTCCTTCCTCCCTCCCTCCTTCCCATCCATCCATCCATCCATCATCTATCTGATTTGTATGCCACCCATTTTGTCTAATAATGTATATTTTCTAATGTACATTTACTCAAAACCCTTCACTAGAAAGAATTACAAACATTCTTTGTGAGCAAAGATTCAGGTAGACATTTTAGACCAGGCTGCAGTAGGCATTGAACAAGGCAAAACTATTTCATGTGAAGAGAATTTATTTTGTGAGATGTTTAAAAAGTAGACAACTCAAATGTTGATTACATGATAGACCTTACTTTGCAAACAAAGAAAGATACTTTTCAAGGATTTTTCTTGGATCTAATTTGAAGGCAGTTTGTAAATAACTCAGGAGTGGGGGGGGGGGGAATGAACCCTGACAAAATTGAGATGTTTGAAATTGTGAAACTGCAGAAATGTATGCATTTTAAAAATTAAATTCAAGATGTATAATTTCAAAAGTGAAGAAAATATTCAACAGAACCTGGTTGTGGATTGAGCAATGCAATAATTATTCTGTGTTCTCAATAGCAGGGGTTCTACATTGCAAAACCAGAAAACTTATTAGGGTTTATACTATCAGTTGTGCCTTCAGCAAAGCTGTAAGCAAGAAAATGGCATCTTCACACAAGCAAGCAAAGTCTACAAAGAGTAGAAAGTTATTTATTGACATGACTTGCATGGCTGCCTATCTTAAGTGCCACAACTCTGGGTGGCTTGCAAAACAATATAAAAACTGAAAAAGTAAAACCAACATTCAGGAAGACAGATTTCAGCACCCTAAACTATACTCTCCAACCTATCTACAGTTAGAATCAATGGGCAGCCTCACCATCGTCATGTTTGATTGAAGAATCCGCTTTTACAGGCCCCGTAAACTAGTTCAGGAGACTGTGATATAAAATAACAGATGTTGCTTCCTCAAGCAAACATTTTAAACCTATATTGTAGATGTAGTTTGATAGGTAAAGGTAAATGTTCCCCTCCCACATACGTGCTAGTCATTTCCAGCTCTAGGGGGCAGTGTTCATCTCCGTTTCTAAGCCAAAGAGCCAGCATTGTCCGAAGACATCTCCGTGGTCATGTGGCTGGCATGACTAAACACCAAAGGTGCATGGAACGCTGTTACCTTCCCACCAAAGGGGTCCCTATTTTTCTACTTGCATTTTTACATGCTTTTGAACTGCTAGGTTGGCAGAAGCTGGGACAAGTAATGGGAGCTCTCTCTGTTATGCGGTGCTAGGGATTCAAACCACTGAACTGCCGACCTTCTGATAGACAAGCTCAGCATCTAAGTCACTGAGCCACCGTGTCCCTGTATGATAGGGAGAAGTATAATTAGCCTATGACAATCTAGCCTGCTAAGGAATACTCGGCAGGTGTATCACAACTTTGCTCATATTGAAAATGTAATTAATTAGATATACTAAAAAGATGAGTTTGAGATGACCAGTTTAAAACAGATCTGCATTTGTAGTACAGCAAGGTAATATTTTTCTGGGCATGATATTCATCGCTTTTTTAGTCCTTATGATCTTCTGAAGACTTGTAAAGACTTGGCTGTTTGGAAGACCTTTGGAGATTGATTGGCATTGATGCTGAATATTGGTTATTTTTATCCAAACAGATCTATATTTCATGCACTGTTTTATTGATCATTTATTGGTAAAGTGTTACCTTTGCTATAATGAACACTGCTGAGAGACATTGAAGCCGAAGGCTAGATATAAATCTTACAAATAATTCAGAGTCTCAGTTTTTTCTTTTATTTGAATAACAGAATTATTAGATTCATGGTCAAACACGCCACTCAGAGCAAATTTCTCATTTTGATTGAGTTTGGGTGCCAGTATGGTACACGATCAAATTAGCTGATGCAATTCCTATGCCAAAAAACCAAAAACAAAACCTGTCCAATACACAGGGTAGCTGTGCATAACTGAAAAGGTTGCAAAATACTCAGAATGGGTCATTTCAAGGGTACAAACAGAAAAGAAATCTACTAACACAGTAGTGACATGCATAGAAACGAAGCTCGAACATAATGATATGGAACATTCATCTATTCTGTCTCAACAACATCATTCAAAAATTGGCAACCACAACTCTTTCAAGTGTATTGGATGCCCTGTTGGGATGTTGGCAGATCAAACTGTAAGAAAAGAGCAGCACTGGAACTCTTGTTTAATACATAACTCAGAAGATTGCCTTCTGGCATATTGTCTTCCCAGGAGATTGTCCAAATAAAAGCATGGTGACATTTTACAAGGTTTGGAAAGTGTCAAGTTGTGTTGAAATTGTAGGAGATAGAAGCTCCAAGAGAGTAGCATGTCAGAAACTCCAAGGTCTTGTTGAATATCAACAAAAAACAATGTTAAGAAAGGGAAAAGAATTCCAACTATATCCCTGAAAAATATAATGGGAAGGTTTATTATTATCAATTTAATATGTATTTTTTTTTTTAAAAAAAAAAAACATTACTTTGAGAAGGAGCTGGAAGCTTTTCTCTGGATTTATATTTAGGTCAACAGACATGACAGTACTTTAAGAGAGAGCAGAATAGATTGACACTGAGATAGGCTGGGCTGTCAAAACACAGTCTGGAAACAAAACTTAGAGATAAGCATGGTGGGCAGAAGTTTTCCAAAGAATGATACAAAGATCACTAATATTGGGACATGTCTTCTAAAATATGGATTCAAACTAGTAATGGAAAGGATTGCAACTGTGATAGGCTGTTAGTATTAAATTCTGCAGGAAAATTCTATGTGTTACTAAATAAAGGAGAATATTTGTAGCTCAGGGTTGACATGAGGGGTCCTATCACAAGCACCGATTGTCAGCCCCCATCCATCTTGAATCGGATTTGGGGCTGCCACAAGGGAGGATGGGTAACCGTGGGAGTCGCTGGAGTTTGGAGGGGAGTGACCAGACTTGGTGGAGATGTGAGTTTAATTTAGCAGGGGAAAATGCGGGATTTCAGATTTGGGTTTTCCCAGATGTGCCAATGTGACTTCTGTAATAAATTCTTATTTGGATGGACTTTGTCTCTGAGTGCTGAATTGAGATGGAGAGTTTGGTTGGAATGCTGACACCGATGATGTCTGCAAGAAAACAGGCAAGCTCAGAGAGCACCAAGGACCTCCCCAGTTCTATGTGTGTGTTAGGAATAACAAGGTTACCTAACGTAGTTTGGGTAAAATAATATATATAAACTATGATAGTAAGTTTAAGTGTGTGTCACTTTAAACTGCAAAGCATGTAATTTTGGGTGCGGTTGTAAAACCGCCATAAGAGGGAGCAATAGAACTTGCTTGCTTGCTTGCTGGATTGCTGGATTGATGGTTTGCTAACTGCGTGTTCCCTGCTGCTGAGTTTTTGAACGTCGAAGGAAGAAAGGAGGTTTGACTTCTTTATATCTCTACTGCGAGAAGATATATTACTGGACTGATATTTGTAAGTTTACTGACCTCTTTTTCAACACTGGACTTTGCAACTGAATAATCCCCGAACGGACTGAACTATTGAATGATATATGGACTGTTTGACTATGCTAAAACTCTTACTGGAATAAACTATTTAACTAGCACAGTGTATCTGTTTTACTGAGTGTAAGCTACAAAAACATTTATCTCACATATTTGCCTGCCTGCCTGACTGCCGTGCACGTTCTGCCAGGGTGTATCCCTAACAGTGTGTTATAACATTGTTAAATATATGAGTTCACTTACATTCATGAACCTCTCCTGCACTATCAAAACCAGTGCAAAAGAATTACCCTAAATAGATTGAGGTTTTCTCAATTTCTCAGAAGAAGGTGCTGAAGCAGAAAAGGTCCAGGAAGGCCCAACAACTGCTTCCTTTCATAACAAAGGTAGTGGATGCAGTATTGCAGTAAGGGAAATGGATAATGATAATAAGCCTGAGAAAAATGCTGCGTTCAGAAGACTGAAAAGGTAAAGGTAACCAGTCCTTAGAAAGTCATTTAGAGAAAGTTGTTCAGAGAAACATGGGTTGTGATTTTATATCCAGAAATCCAGAAAAACTCTTGGAAAGTAATTTGGAATGGGAGTTCATAGCTCCTTAGCTAATGGTGCATTTTAATAGTTTGAAACCTATATTGTATGATACAGAGAAATATAATCAGCTTATGAAAATTTAGCCTGCTAAGGAATGCTTGGTAGTTTGATCATAATTTTGCCCATATTGGAAAGTGTAATCAATGAAACACAGGTGAAACTCGAAAAATTAGAATATCGTGCAAAAGTTCATTTATTTCAGTAATGCAACTTAAAAGGTGAAACTAATATATGAGATAGACTCATTACATGCAAAGCAAGATAGTTCAAGCCGTGATGTGTCATAATTGAGATGATTATGGCTTACAGCTCATGAAAACCCCAAATCCACAATCTCAGAAAATTAGACTATTACATGCAATCAATAAAACAAGGATTGTACATAGAACAATATCGGACCTCTGAAAAGTATAAGCATGCATATATACTCATTTCTTGGTTTGGGCCCCTTTTGCAGCAATTACTGCCTCAATACGGTGTGGCACGGAAGCTATCAGCTTGTGGCACTGCTGAGGTGTTAGGGAAGACCAGGATGCTTCAATAGCGGCCTTCAGCTCTTCTGCATTGTTCGGTCTCATGTCTCTCATCTTTCTCTTGGCAATGCCCAATAGATTCTCTATGGGTTCAGGTCAGGTGAGTTTGCTGGCCAATCAAGCACAGTAATCCCACGGTCATTGGACCAGGTTTTGGTGCTTTTGGCAGTGTGGGCAGGTGCCAAGTCCTGCTGGAAAATGAAGTCAGCATCCTCATAAAGCTTGTCTGCGGAAGGAAGCATGAAGTGCTCCAAAATCTCCTGGTGGGTGGCTGCGTTGACCCTGGACTTAATGAAGCACAGTGGGCCAACACCAGCAGATGACATGGCTCCCCAAATCAACACAGACTGTGGAAACTTCACACTGGACTTCAAGCATCTTGCAGCGTGTGCCTCATCATTCTTCCTCCAGACTCTGGGTCCTTGGTTTCCAAATGATATGTAAAAGTTGCTCTCATCAGAAAAGAGGACTTTGGACCACTGAGCAACAGACCAGTTCTGTTTTTCTTTAGCCCAGGTAAGACGCTTCTGACGTTGCTTGTTGTTCAGGAGCGGCTTGACAAGAGGAATATGACGTTTGAAGCCCATGTACAAGATTCGTCTGTGTGTGGTGGCTCTTGATGCACTGACTCCAACCTCAGTCCACTCCTTGTGAAAGTCCCCAACACTTTTGAATGGCCTTTTCCTGACAATCCCCTCCAGGCTGCGGTCAACCCTGCTGCTTGTGCACCTTTTTCTTCCACACTTTTCCCTTCCACATAACTTTCTATTAATGTGCTTTGATACAGCAATTTGGGAACACCCAACTTCGTTTGCAATTACCTTTTGAGGCTTTCCCTCCTTATGGAGGGTGTCAATGATGGTTTTCTGCACAACTGTCAGGTCAGCAGTCTTTCCCATGATTGTGATTCCTACTGAACCAGACTGAGAGACCATTTAAAGGCTCAGGAACCCTTTGCAGGTGTTATGGCTTCATTAGCTGATTAGAGTGGGACACTTTGAGCCTAAATATTGAACCTTTTCACAATATTCTAATTTTCTGAGATTGTGGATTTGGAGTTTTGATGAGCTATAAGCCATAATCATCTCAATTGTGACACATCACGGCTTGAACTATCTTGCTTTGCAGGTAATGAGTCTATCTCATATATTAGTTTCACCTTTTAAGTTGCATTACTGAAATAAATGAACTTTTGCATGATATTCTAATTTTTCAAGTTTCACCTGTATACTAAAAAGATGAGTTTGAGATGACCAGGGTAAAACAGATTTGCATTTCCTGTACAGCAAGGTAATGTTTCCCGGGCATCATGATATTCATCACTTTGTAGTCCTAGACAATGAGCATTGGTGCTTAAGTTTGGTATATCTCACTATGATCAGGTATTAACAAAGAAAACTAAGGTGAAATGTAACTGACTCTTGTAGTGGTTTTACCTTTCAATCCTATTATTGGGCGAAAGCACATCTAACCAAACTTTCACAAAGAAAAAGCTTAAATCTGTTGCATTAGGAAAAGAAACATTTCTACTGATCATGAGAAGAGGCAGACCCGAAGCTAAATAAAAGGAAAAACAAAGGAAGCTAAGTTGTATTATAATGGAAATGTAAATTCTCTGAAAGAACTTGAAAGTCATTAACAGAACGATGAAAGGAACCAGAAAGCAAAGCAGCAGCTAGATGTGACATATGATTAAATAGCATGGCATAGGGAAAATATTGGTATGGCAAACATGAGTTATTTGCAGAAAAAACATGACTCTGTGGCTAGAAGTTTTACTGGTCGCTCAAAACTTCAGGTGGGCAGTATGCATGCAAATTTCCTGACACTTAGCTGGGACTAATGAAGACTTAAGAGGGACCAAAGTATCACAAGCAATTCCTCTGGACGCTGTGGCTATCAATGCAAGCAGAGGCATCTTGTGTTAAACATGAACAAGATGTATTAATTCCCGCATAGACTCTTAATTCGTTCTTCCTGTTTTTGCAGATGAGCCTCTGCTGGATTTGAGCCAGCTTCTAAAGACCCTCCCCCACTTTTTTTGTTGACCTAGGAGAAATTGTGGTTTGGTTTAGGAGGCCTGCCAGAGAATTTTGTACACTTCTAAACAAACATGTTTAATTACACTTGAGTACAACCTGAATCTAGTAATTAAGATTCAGTAGACAAAATAGCAATTACATCTTTTAAATGAGAGTAAGCTAAATGAATGCAGGTGGAGAGAGAGAGAATAGTCAGGATAGCATACCTTTATTTACCTTTGAATGACTTGCGAATGCAAGGAAGAATTGTGCTCTTTTTTGCACTCTTACTTTCTTTGTAATCGTGCTTTATTTTTTCCCCCAAATGCCTCCCTCTTTGAAGGAAGCAAAGGAAATAACCTTAGAAAGGGTGAGATTGGTATTGGTGAGGGAAGAGCTGTAGCTGCACAATGACTGAATTCAATATGGACCAGAAGGCTGGGCATACTGGATGGTAAATAATTTAAACGAGTAGGTAGCTTTCTTTTTTTCTTTTTTGGATTTGAGAATACAGAAAGGAATGGCATGCTGAACAGTAAAGAGGAGATTAATTATAGGGAGGAGGGCAATGATAAGCTAAGACAAGATCGTGAAGGATAAGAGTGCTTCAATAACCACAAACATCATAATAGTTGAAGTGGTTATTTTTCCCCGATAGCATTTGTAATGGACATTCTAGACAGAGAGAACCTCTGGTTTGAAAGAGTGGTCAAAAAGGCCATCAACATTAAAATTAAACTTAAAAAATTTCAATATGGTTATCTCTAAAGATGATGGGGATTATTTCTTTTGGCACATTTGAATTGGCATGGGTGGTTATTGAATTCTAGAACTTGTAGTTCCACTGAATTTTAAAATTCCCAGACTAGAGAAGAATGTCCTTTAAAGAGTGCTGAATCTTTTCCTGAAGTTGGTGAAGCAAACAGAAGCCAGTAAACCAGTGTCTTGCGATTACACATACACATCTATGAACACTTAACTAGCAGTCAGAAGACGCAATGAAAACTTCTTCGGACACATGAATTGATTCAACCACAGTTTCAATTTAGCATCTTAGACGAAGCCAAATCCAAAAATACTAGGGAATTACTGGAAGTTTGGCATTCACACAAATCAGCTATCAATAGACACACAGAGATAAATTACATTGACACACTATTCAGAAGAGATAAAAGTAAGAAGGAAAGAAACACACCAAAACACACCCTCTTTATCCAACACCCACATAAGCAGTTATTAATACTAGACAATGATCAAGTGGAAAACAATATCCTAATCAAGAAACTGCCATGAAGAAAACCATAACCACACCATAAGTGAGCACTAAGATATTTAATGTCTCTCCCACATAAATCCGTTTTTTTCTATGTGCAAACTTCAAGGTCCTCTAATGGTTTTCTGTTCTCTGTTTTTCAATGAATCTTTAGAATGAACTTCTACAGATGATAGTGTCTGGTTTTTTGTTTTTTGTTTGGAAGGCATTTTTCCTTGTGCTGGTGCCTTCCATGCAGAAATAAACACTTGAGAGTATCCACTAACATTCACCATAATTATTTCTCTAGTGTGAACTGTGTAAACTCCATTGACCTGAAGAAATGGAGATATGGAAGTGGCCAAGCACTTGCTTAACTGTTCAGGAGTCAAACTCCTTTCCTGATAACATTTTATTGGTTCATCTCTCTATGCTACATGTAGCCTGAAGCTTCTCAAAAATAAGCCATCAGTAGTTTCCCCCCTCCTTTTATATTATATGCAAATTACATGAAAATTATTATATGAAAATTACAGTGTTATATTATGTTCTCCTTCTGTAGGCTTGAGATCTTACCTAATTGACACTTTTTTCTAAGGTATTATTCATTGTGGATAAAAACAAAAATAATTAATTTGCAATATTATTTGTGGGACCCTCTATCTCATCTGGCAGGGTAGGCATGCTCCAGGTCTTTTCTCTAAAATGGTATCATCTAATAGCAATAGCACTTAGACTTATATACACTGCTTTATAGTGCTTTACAGCCCGCTCTAAGCAGTTTACAGAGTCAGTATATTGCCCCCAACAATTTGGGTCCTCATTTTACCCACCTTGGAAGGATGGAAGGCTGAGTCAACCTTGAGCCTGGTGGGATTTGAACGGACAAAGTGCAGGCAACAGGCAGTCAGCAGAAGTAGCCTGCAGTAATGGGAATCAGAAGTTGTGGGTGCTTCATCACAGGAAGTTTTTAAGAAGAGAGTCTCAAATTGTCTCAAATGGTATATGTTCTCCTGCTTGAGCAGGGGGTTGGACTAGAAGACCCATTCCAAATCTATTCTGATTTGTTTGCCACTGAACCTTTCCTTGGAATGGCTTCTTCATCCAAGAGATCTGGATGACCCCATCCTATTGGCCTTCTGTAAGGTTCTGGAGACCTGGTCTTCTCAAATATTAGGGCCAGGTGGTGTGTGAATGATTTGTGTGTTCCCTGGATTATTTGATTATGTGGCCAGCATGACTGTATGCTGAGGTGCACTGAATGCTGTTATCTTTCCATCAGTGGTACCTATTTATCAACTTGTATTTTGCATGCTTTTGAACTACTAGGTTGGCAGGATAAATATATATCTACTATTTTCTTAAGTGTTCCTATCTTAACAGGATTCTGAAACCCATATCTATATGTATGTATGTATGTATGTATGTATGTATGTATGTATGTATGTATGTATATCCATCCATCCATCCATCCATCCATCCATCCATCCATCCATCCATCCATCCATCCATCCATCCATCTATCTATCTATCTATCTATCTATCTATCTATCTATCTATCTATCTATCTATCTATCTATATCTTCCACTCTCCCTACCTGTATCTCTATCAAATTTAGCAACTGTTTATCTCACAGAACAACTCTGGGTATTGTACGATTGAAAACAAAAAACTATTTAAATAGCTAGAGATTGAAACGTGGGAAATTTTGTGTTAACGTTTTTTTCTGGTGAGCCACAATCAGCAACTTTCCAAAATAACCTAATACTCGGTTGTGGGTAGATAAGAATTTTGTATCATTACCAATGGTCTCACCTTGGCACCCTCCAGATGTGTGAATTTCATCTTAGAGACTTCACCAAGCCATGTGACCTTTGCTAACCCCAAGCTGATATGGAGCTAATCAAGTGGTTGGTCCAATTGCTGCTGCTGCTGTTGCTGGTGCTGGTGGTGGTGGTGGTGGTGTGTGTGTGTGTGTGTGTGTGTGTGTGTGTTTATGCATTTTTTACGTTGTGGCATTTTAATATTGTAAGCCATCCAGAGTCATCATGGATGAGTTGAGTGGCCATATAAACAGATTTAATAAATACATAAATAACAATCAGAGACTTGAACTCTGTAAAACTCTTTAACATGGGCATCTGAACAGGACTCTTTAGTGAAACTTAAACACGTTGTTGGAATTCAAATAGATTATTGGCTTATTTGACTTCATTGGAAAGAATCAGTCTTCTCAAGTTTAGCGTCGTTTCATTAAATAAATGTTTTTAATGTCACATCCCTGAGGAATTGAATAGTTTTAGAATGTTGTGTGCTAGCTTGACTCTGTGCTTAAATCTGAACGTGTATGCTAATTAAATTATTTTGTAGAAGCTAATTCGATATATTGCATTTAATGAAGGCTTGCATCAGTTTGACAGACTTTCTTTCCCCTTTGCTTTCCTGTAGAATGCCATATTGACTTAAGACATATTTTTACATAGCCGTCATTTTGCAAGGAACAACAGTCATTGAAACCAGTAGAGGCTTGATGAAGTGAGATTAAATTAGCTCATTGTAGCTGCAGATGTTCTGTTGAGCTACATTGCTGTTGATCTTAAATGCGAGGCAATCTGTTGGAAGGCATGCAAAACTATATTTTAGTTCTGTTTGGCCTTGGAGCAAGAAGTTGGAGAAAAGAATAAGAATTGTTTTCTAATTAAGAATGATGTATTGATAAATCTTCCAGAACAATGTTGGGACATTAAAAAAAACATGTGTGCTATAGAGCAGTGATCCCCAAACTTTTTTATGCCGCGGCCCGGTATCCCCAACCTTTTTTTTATGGCGCGGCCCGGTATCGACATCAGCTGGGCGCCGCCATCTTGTTTTGATGAAAAAGTGCTTCGGTGAGCTCACCGGAAGCACTTTTTCATCAAAACAAGATGGCGCGCCTATGCTCGTGAGCTTTTCCGGTAGAAATGGCTTTCTACCTGGAAAAGCTCACTGAAGCGCAGGCGCCGCCATCTTGTTTTGATGAAAAGTGCTTCCGGTGAGCTTTCTACCCGGAAAAGCTCACCGGAAGCACTTTTTCATCAAAACAAGATGGCGGCGCCCAGCAAGCCAGCGGCCCGGTAGGACTTGTTCCACGGACCGGTACCGGTCCGCGGACCGGTGGTTGGGGACCCCTGCTATAGAGAATAGAGAGCAAATTTGATATAGTGATTAAGGCAGCAGGCTAGAAACTCTGAGTTCTAGCTCTGTCTTAGGCATGAAACTTTGAGTTCTAGTCTGTCCTAGGCATGAAAAATGGCTGATTGATCTTTGACCGCTTGACTCTCTCAGCTCACGAAGTCAGGTAGTCAATTCCTTTCTCAATCAATGAATCACTGCTCAGTGGATTTGAAAAACTGGATCCTGCATTTGCAGGAAAATGCTAGGTTAAAAAAAGAAAGATCAGTATAGTAGTCATGAAAGGTTTATGCATTGGGCTTCTATAAATGTTTTATATTGATGATGATGCAAATTTTATAACTAGAAGGAGAATTCAGAACTGCGATGTGTTTTCAGGGAAGAAGGGTTGGACTGAAAACAAGCTCCACAACAAAAAGTGGCACCAATGACCACAGGGAAAGCAAGGGCTGGCTAGTAGACTGTTCTGACCCAAGCTTCGTTCAAATCAAATAAACACAAAGTATATATAAAAGCAAACCTTTTTAATGCATCTCTGTGAATTCTCTTCATTCACAGCAAAGAGTCATTAAAACTAATTGTCCCAGAAAAGAGCAAGCCCTTTCAAGGTTGTGAAAGGCTGCCAAGAACACAAGATTAATTGCAGGGAAATATCCAAAACTAAAACTCTCCGAAAACAAACCAGAATAGAAAGGACTTCCACAAGAACTTGGAGTTGAAAGAACTTCATTGCTTCCTGCAAAGAACCCAGCCCCTGAGGGCTGGGTTTTATCCCTTATGGGAGGGGCCATCGACCTTGCGGCCTTACTCCCGAGTTGCCTGTGCTGCTGCAGCTGCTCTTTCTTTCAAGAAACCTTGTGCATACGTGCACTGGGCACAGGCTCCTCGGGGTCCTCTGCATCACTGCTACCAGACTCCACAAGCTCCGAAGGCAGCACCGCACTCTCCGATAGTCTTGGCCCCATCCCTGCATTACACACAGGCCCCTCATCTGAGTCCTCGCTCTCAGAGATCTCAGCCGTCCACACCTGCTGCCAGCGAGCCACAACATAGACCTTCATAATACCTCTCCGAAAAAGTAGAGATCTTGAAATCACCCGAAAGTACTTCAGACAGTTTTTTCTTGTGAGAAGGCTGCAACATAGCAGTCTGGCAGTTTTTGAACAATGGGAGAAAAAGAAAATAGCTACCTTGTTCAAATTGTGGTTGGCATCCTTGAAAGGACACTAGGTTTGTATAATTCTTTTATTCTTTTATTACTTTTTATTAAAAATAACATGTACATGTTAATTTTTAATAAAAGTACCATAAAAATGAATTGTGATTAGCTGATTTATCTGTCCATTATAGACAGAACACAGCATTCCCCCTACTTCTTTTTCTTCTTCTTCTAATTCTTATGTTGATTGTTCAACCCTCCATCTCTAGGTTCTAGGAAAGTATCTCCTGCACTTTCTGTTGATAATATGCTGGTTTGTTCAGTAACACAAACAGGATTGGGAAGAATGGGTTGAAAATTAGAACAACGTTGCTATGAGGAACAACAAGAAATGAATTAGGCTAAAAATCAAACTTACGTTTTTGGGGAAATGGCCCCAAATGCTTAAATGGCTTGCCAGAAAAAACTACAACTTCACAGTGCCAATTGCTTTATCACATTATTTCTTATGAGAAACATTTGTTTGGTATTCATTGTTTTTGATACCTATTGCACCTCCTTGAACCAATTAACAATGCGTTCCAAGGTACCATTTTAAGTGCTTTAGTCAATATAGCCATCTACAAAATTCAGCAAATTTTAAGTTTACAACTATGACTACAGAAAGAAGTGAGGGTAAAAGACTGTAGGCAGGATATAATAACTAATTCCATTACTTGAGGGGCTGTCACAGAGAAGGAGGAGATTGAGTTATTCTCCTAAGTACCTGAGGGGAAGACCAAAAGTAATGGGTGGAAGCTTGTTAAGGAGACATCCAACTTAGAAGTAAGGAGATATTTTCTAACAGTGAGAACAATTATTCAATCAAATAACTTGCATCCTAGAGATGTGGATGCTCCATCATTGAAAGTTTTCTGAAACAGACTGGACAACCATTTGACTGGTATCATGGCTCCTGCCTTGAGCAGGGGGTTGGACCAGAAGATATCCGTGGTTCTTTCCAGCCCTATAATTCTGTGTTCTGTAGGATCATTCTCAAGTTGAGGATTAATTGTGTTGTCATTTATATTGACCCTTATTTTAACCAGTCAGTGAGAAGAACATTAAAAAGAGAGGAGTTATCTCAGCTCAGTCCAGAGCAAGAAAAGGTACTTTATTTTATCTAATTTTAATGGCATTCATTTGCATGAGCAGCACAACAGAATAGTTTCAGTCATATAGAAATTAAATAGTATTAGTTGTGTGACAGTCTGTATTGAACAAAATGATCGTAACAACCTTGAGTGCACTATTCATTTTGATGAAAGAGTTTACTTAAAATAAATGAAAAGAGAAATTTGAAAAAAAGGTGATTCAGAATTGTGCATCAAGACCACATATTTCATTGTGCAGTCATTTCATTGCTTTTGTACAGTATCTTTGCTTTCCTGCATTTCCATTAAATCCCAAGGGTGACACTGCTGCCCATTTACATCCCATTTTTCTTCTCAAATGACTATTTAAGACAGGTGACAATGATTAAAGCATAAAATACCGTTTTAAAAAATAATCTAAAATCAAAACTTGGCATCTCCATTTAAGCAAGACTGTGGAAAGAGATGCATTTTAAGAAAATTTGTAAATGAAGAGTAGGAGCCAAATGTAATTCCCAAGGTTCACTGTCTATTGAGATTCTCAGTCATCTAGGTCATGGTTGTCCCAAAGGTGCTTATTCAAGAGGCATCTGGACTTCTTTTCTCCTTGAAGATGTTTTGCTTCCCATCCAAGAAGCTTCTTCATTTCTTCAGCTTCTTCAGAATAAATCCATTCTCCACTATTCAGTCAGAACTGAAGAAGTTTCTTGGGTGAGAAGCGAAAAGTCTTCAAGGAGAAAAAAAGAAAGTCCAGTTGCCCCTTGAAAAAGCACTTTGGGGATTTCCAAGGGAATGCATTCCTTCACTTGGGAGTGATATAGCAAAAGCAACAGCGCTTAGACTTATATACCGGTTTACAGTGCTTTACAGAGTCACCATATTGCCCACAACAATTTGGGTCCTCGTTTTTCCCACCTTGGAAGGATGGAAGGCTGAGTTGACCTTGACCCTGGTGAGATTCGAACTGCCAATTGCAGGTAGCCGGTAGGCAGCAGAACTAGCCTGCAGTACCACATTCTAACCACTGCACCCCCACGGCTCAATGGATGAGTACCAGGACAACATTTTCATGCCAAAATGCGTTAAATACCAAATCCGATGAATTTCAAAGCAGTTGAGTACTGAGATTCCACTCACCTTGGGAGGATGGAAGGCTGAGTCAATCTGGTAGGCTGATATAATGGAAATGTGCCAGATAAAGTCTCTACAAGGTACCTAGACAGGATCATAAGGGGATGGTGGTGAAGTCTTTAATAAAGCATCTGCATCTCCAAGCCTGCAAGAACAGAACAGATTGATTGATTGATTTGGCGTATGACATATTGTACATGGACTATCAATCTATATTAACATTTCAATTAGATTAGTAGAACCCAATAAAATATGAATGTTGAAAGGATCAGTGTTCAAATATCAATATCTAGACCATCTAATCATTGAAGTGGAGCATCGTTTATATTGGTGGACTGGACTGGTATATGTCTTCAGCTTGCAGCCGATCACAATGTTATCCACAGTTTGATATGGGACCCTGCAGCCACACTGAAGGGAGGATACTATGCCCCATTTATACAGAGAGTCCCAGTAAATACCATGTAATGTGTGAAGCTAGCTCTCTTCTTCATGGTGCACCCTGGAGAGAGTGCCAATGTGAACTAAACAAACTAGCAACTGATGGTAGCCAGACTTCTCTGTAGACGTTTCCTGGCTTTCAAAACACATGGCAATGACAATGAAATAGAACAGAATAGCATCTGTTTCAAACATAACCAGCATTCATGTTACTTGCAATATTTAATCAAAAACTAAGCCTGACAGAACTGAGATCTGTGCGTTGCACTACTGGATTGGCTACCTTTTCCATAACTTTCTCTTCTGTCCTTAAAAAAAAAAACAGCTAAGCATGAATGTCCAGTGATCTAGCACAGGAGTAAGGTAATTTCCCTGTCTGTAGCTCTCATTGCTTTTGCTGAACATAGTTAGTCCTCAACTTACAACCCCAATTGAGCCCAACATTTCTAAACTAAGCTTTCTGTTCAACACGATATGTGAATTTTGCCCCATTTTACGACCTTTCTTGCTACCGTTGTTAAGTGAATCACTGTGGCTGTTAAGTTAGTAACACAGCTGTTAAATGAATCTGGCTTCCCCATTAACTTTGTCAAAAAGTCGCAAAAGATGATCACAAGCATCCAAATTTTGATCATGTGACCATGAGGATGCTGCAGTGGTTGTAAGTGTGGGAAATAGTCATAAGCCACTTCTCTTCAGTGCCCATGTAACTTCAAATGGTCACTAAACAAATGGTCATAAATTGAGGACTATCTGTAGATCCACTTAATAAGCATTCCATGCTGCATGCCTGATGCCGGATATCTCAGGGGTCACCAACTTTTTGGACCTCAGGAACCACCAAACTCATAATATTAAATCCTGCGGACCATTAATATGAATTTTGACTGACGGTGGCTTGTTGACATTGGTGGGGGAGAGAGAGAGACTTTTGGCTTCATGCAAGGAAAGCAGCAGAAGCAGCAAAAGTCTTTCTTTCTCTCCCCCAAACTCTGCCAGAAATGAGTCTTTGCCGGCACAGCCTCTTGGAGCAGGATGCCTTGCAGGGTCTCAAAGACTCATTTCTGGCAGAGTTTGGGGGAGAGAAAGGAAGACTTTTGCTACTTTCCTTGTGTGCAGCCAAAAGCAGAAGAAGAAAGAAGCAGAAAGAAGCAGCCCAGTGGCCAGGCGAGTTGCGTGGGGTGTGTGGGGCAAGTTTCCTCCCTCCGCCCTTTCCCCCTTCCCCCTCACTACTTCTTGTTGTTTGCAATGCAAGCCTTGTGTTTCCATGGGCCATGTGGGCGGTGCAGCCTTGTGTTCCCGCGCAGCCTGGATTAATTGCTTTGGGGGGTGCTTTGGTGTGATATTTCTTTGCGGACCACCAAAATTTTCTCATGGACCACCAGTGGTCCATGGCCCACCGTTTGGTGACCACTGTCTTAAGTGACCTTTGACTGGGCACTCATAGTGTAGAAAATAAAAGGAGAAGGAGCCTAAAATAAGCCAACATGATGCCCCAAACAGTTCAGAAAGAGAGTGTGTTAAACATCAGGTCTGGATGTACACTAGCATAGTGGACCCCAACCTTTTGGGCAACAGGGACTGGAACCATACAGAGAGGATTTTCCATGAACCAGAGGATGGCATGATTTCTTGTGCTGCCTGCATCTTGTGGATGGGGCTTCGCTTGATTGTGCAGTCCAGTTTCTGGCATGGCGTGGCCCTGTGTTGTTCCATGGACCAGGGGTTGCGGACCCCTGCACTAAACTATTCCAGTATATTGGTCCTCAATTTGTGATCATAATAGGGACCAGAACTTCCATCCCTAAACAACCATGAACCCGATTTTACACCCTTTTTTGCATAGGTTCCTTGTGGAAAGCTACCTGGCAATGTCACAAATAGGAACCATGTGACCACAGACTCTGCAACTGTCATAGCACTAGAGTAGCACTTAGACTTATATACTTCTTTACGGTACTTTACAGCCCTCTGTAAATGGTTTACAGAGACAGTATATTTGCCCCTAACAATTTGGGCCCTCATTTTACCCACCTCGGAAGGGTGGAAGGCTGAGTCAACCTAAAGCCTGGTGAGATTCGAACTGCCAAATTGCAGTCATCCAGCAGTCAGCCGAAGTAGCCTGCAGTACTGCACTCTAGCCATTGCATCAATGTGGCTCATAGTCATAAGTACCTGCCAATTGCCAGGTGCCTAAATTTTGATCATATGAGTGTGGGGATGCTGCAATGCTTGTAACTGCGAAGTCTGATTGTCAGTCCCTTTTTTTCAGTGCCAGCTTAACCTTGAACAGTTGTTAAACGAATTATCGTAAGTCGAGGACAATCTGTAGGTGCTTAAAATGGGGGGTTGAAACATCTAGTTAAGAGGCTGGACTTTTTAAAAATAGTTATTCCATCTCTACCAGTGAGCTACTAAGAGTAGCTTAATGGATTGAACTAGGAGAAATGAACCTCCATTTCTCAGCATTTTCAACCTAGAACATAATAGATATTCTACCAGCAACTGACCTGGCGTTGAACAGCAAGTTTGGTGAAACGGAGACGCCCCAATTTAAATTTCCTTGGCTTGAAAGAGCAGGCTAACCATCTGCCTAGCTTTCTGTTCTTGCAACAGCTAGCTTAAAGCCTTCAGACTGCATTTCCTCTTTCTGGTTATTATTTCAAAGTTTAAACTGTCACTTTTCCATTCCTTGCACTCCCTTCTCTCCAGCTCTCCAATGTTTAAATGTAAACTCTTAAAGAAATCCAAAGTTCTCTACTATTAAAAAAAAAACAACCTGCACCCCCTCCCTTTTACTTGTATGTATATGTTGAGGAAACAATTTTTTTGTTGTTTGGGGCTTTTTAAAAAGTCAAATTCTTGAATATCTATCTAACATAATCTCAGTGGATTATGAAAGTACATTTTCCCTTCTAGGTTAAAATGCTAAACGCAGTAGAAAAACATTGGCAAACTTTTGTCTGGAAAAAACTCCACTTTGCAGGCAGCCCATTTGGCATATGCTTGAGGCATCATCTCTGCATGAATATTTATAGTAAGAATACATTTATGGTGCAGCAGATAGGAAAGGTTAAGGAGAAAATATGATCTCCAGCTGCCCTGCCCCCAGGGCTGTATATTTCACCACCTGAAAAGCAAACTCTGGGCTTTGTTTGCAAATTGGAAAATGCATCGGGGAAATTAGTATAATTGCTGACTATTTCTGTAACATCAAAATATACCTAAACCCACTTGCCCCTGTTGCAGAGGTGATGGGTACATTTTCCTGTTGCTCGCATCACACTTTAAAAATGTCCTCAGGCCTTTTCACAGTCCTGTAATAATCCTTCTTCTTTTGCAGGTGTGCCAAGAGGGGGGGGGAGTACATTTTGCTTCCCGCTTCCGTTCCCACACCTTAAAGCAAACTGCAGCCTCTGCAATCAATCTGTAATAGGTTGCTTGGTGCTTATCGACTGACAACAAATTTGCAGTTTTTCATTTTGCAATGATTTTAAGTGTAGTGGTGCTGCTGGACATTGCTTCCAAATCATTTCATTCAGCTGGGTAGGGAGGCAAAATGCTTGAGATTTTTCTTTTTTACTTTCTGAAGGAAAATACAGTGGCCTTATTTGAGAATTCTGCAAGCATTACTCCAATGGTTTGCCGAGTCTTTCAGGATGTCCTCCATAAGAATCTTCTTTCTTGAGCCCTTTTAATTTAGAAAATGGAACAACTCTATTTGTTCATTCAATTTGCATGGCTACCAGTCTCAGACTCTGGGCAGCGAACAAGAATTTTAAAAAAGAAATTAAAAATTGTTATGATATTTAAATGTTAGTAGCTGGAATAGTGGGGTTGTACAATGAGTCAGGACAGTTATATAGTTGATTGGTTGGAAAGTGCTGTGTAAGGAAATCTGCACTGTGATTGGTTGCTGTGGGTGTGGGTGTGAGTTTCCCATTTCCCGCCTTTTTCTTCTGTGAATTTACCTGATGATTTACCTCATGATGTAGTGATGTGGCTGACTATTTTATTTGATGTAAAATATATTTATATGTAAAAGTTTGTGTCAGTGTCTCTGACTCCATTTGGACACCTGCTAAACAATTAAAATGCACAGCAGCTGAGAATAAATCACACATCCTAATCACTAAATTAACCAAGAGACAAAGTCCCTGCACACACAATCTTAAACAGCAGTGAAAACACAAACCGACAACCTCTCTGCCATTTTGCAGGATTAAAGTTGAAGGGAATCCACAAAAGAAATTCAAACTAAATTCTAAATCCCCCTGAGAAGAATTAAACAGAAGCATCTTTTGCTGGAACAGGCAATTTTTGGGTAAAGGACAGATGTTACTATAGTATGCAAAGCTCTTAGGACTGGGCAGTTTTTTCCCCCTGAAGTGTGCAGGCGTTGCTCACATAGCATCTATTTGCAACTCATTAAATTAAAATGTGTCTTTGCTGCAATTGCACAGCACTCTGAGAAAAAGATGCAGTTACTTTAAAGAGTTTGTTGACAGGTGTGACTTGCATCCCAACACATCCTTTTCCCTTCACGGCCCCATACAGCACCAAACTTTTTATGTAGAAACAAAACAGCACCTTGGCTTTCAAAACTGTTCTTTCTAGATTTATTATCTACATTACAATATATTACAATAGTAATCCAGAAGTAGACTTCTTGGAAGAAAGAGGATAGCCAAAAATCATCTTTCTGACTAGCAGTAGCACTTAGACTTATACACCACTTTATAGTGCTTTACAGCCCTCTCCAAGCGGTTTACAGAGTCAGCATATTTCCCCCAACAATCTGGGTCCTCATTTTACCCATCTGAAAAAGGATGGAAGGATGAATCAATATAAAAAATGTTAATAAAAGGAACAGCATTTATGAGCTTGTAGCTCTCTTCCTCAGGGGGAAAAAAGCTGGATTGAAGTAAGATTTAAATTGGGGTAAGCTGGGTGAGAAAAGAGGTTGGCTATGCAGATGGAGTTTTCATGTGACACAAATTACAAGTACTTGATCAATTAGCAACTGTAAAGTGCTAAAATCCATTGTGCTTGTGGAGCCCTTTCGAGGTTGCTTGAAAGCATTTGATGTATGTGGATTCAGCAATCTCTCAATTGTGTGGCACTCAGGTTTCTTTTTGCTAAAATGGTTGTCTCTGAGCTGTAATGTTCTGAGAGGTTGAAATGTTCTGAGCGCATTTTGTTTTTTATTTTGAGGCCTGATAACAAACTTCTGTCCTTCACTTCTTATAAGCAAAGTTTGGACTTTCAGTTCTACGCCAAATCCAGGCAGATGATGATGATGATGGTGATGATTGTATGTACTGTATGTACTGTATGTACTGTATGTATGTATGTGTATATATATATATATGAAATATGTATATAAACATAAACGGTGGACTTTGTGACGTGACACATGGCTATTCCCTTTCCCCCAAGGAGGGAAGCCATGATGGCACAGTGGTTAGAATGCATATTGCAGGCTAATTCTGCTGACTGCCAGCAGTTTAATCCAGATTGGCTCAAGGCTGACTCAGCCTTCCATCCTTCCGAGAGTGGTAAAATGAGGACCCAGATTGCTGGGGACAATATACTGACTCTGTAAGCTTAGAAAGGGCTGTAAAACACTAAGTGCTTTAGACTAAGTGCTATAGCTATTTGGCCTCCCCCCTAGACCTCTATAGTTAGGGCAGTGGTGGTATTCAGCTGGTTCGCACTGGATCGGGTGAACCGGTAGCAAGGATTTGGCATGGGTCACCGAACCGGTAGTAAGTTCTGGCTGGCCACGCCCCTGACCCAGTCTCCAGGTCTCTGCTGGCTCGATTGTCCTGCCCGCCTGATGCTTGCCCCTTAAGGTATTTCTTTCTTTTTTTCCCCTCCCGACAATCAGCTGTTCATACGATTAGCTGTGCCGGGATTCCTCTTGCTGAGGTCCAGAAAGGCAAAAAATGGAGGGAGGGGCTTAGCCCCCCCTCCATTTTTTGCCTTCCTGAGGCCCAGAGGAGCCTTCTGGGAGCAAACCCCCCCCCCCAGAGGCTCTTCTGAGGCCCAGAAGGCCCCAAAAATGGGTAGGGGTGGCTGCAAAAATGCAAAAAAGCCACGCCCACCCAGTCACATGGCCATACCCACCAAGCCACACCCACCAAACCACGCCCACAGAACTGGTAGTAAAAATTTTTGAATTCCACCACTAAGTTAGGGGTTCCAAAGCTTTTGATGCTTTGGGTCTGAGAAGACCTGACGAAATGGTCTTGTCCTTATGGCCCCTAACTATGGAGGTCAAGGGTGCAGGAGGCCAAATGGAAGAAAGGGATCAAGCATGTGTCATCTCACAAAGCCCACCCATTATGTTTTTACATATAATATGTGAGTCACAATGCAGGCATGGAGACATCACAATGCCCGTTTCATGGTTTTGAAATGTAGGTGTTGGCCTTGACATTCATTTGTTGACCGTTTGAAATTACAACAGCACTGAATAAAATGACTTAACAACCAGTGGTCATCACACTTCCAACTGTCATAGCATCCGCATGGTCCCAGGATCAAAATTCAGGTGTGTGGCAACTAGCATGTGTTTGCAATGGTTGTAGCATCCCAGAGTCAATTATATGTTTGCCATTTGTAAACTTCCCAACCAGTTTCTGACAAGCAAACTCAACGATTAAGCAATCGTTGCTTAACTATTGTGTCAACTCATAAAACATTTCTATGCCTGTTTTAGAATTGCCAGAAACAGAAAGTGGGGGAGGGAAAGAATTTGAAAGAGCAATGCAGCAGTTTGGAACTGAAAGTGCATTCCATTCGTATCATGCAAAGATAATAACTCAGCACCAAAGTTTCTGCCACGCAAATCTCTAATTGGAGAACATGATTGATGACACTTGGCTATGAACGTGTTTCATTGGAGAATATGAATTATGATACACCCAGGGGGGTGGGGGAAAACCAGGGTCAAGGGTGACAGTGAATTATGTGTCTCAGAATCGGCTACATCCAGGTCATGCCGACATGTTAACTCCCAATAAACCCTTTGAAGTTTTGGAAGTTTGGCTCAAGAGTCATGATTTAATTGTGGTAACTGCCGGAATCCTGACAGATTGCATGATTTACTTAACTGCAATGATTTGCTTAACAACTGGGCAAAAAAAAAGGTTGTAAAATTGGGCATGACTTATTTAACAACTGCTTTGCTTAGCAGTATAAATTTTAGTCCCCACTGTGGTCAGAAGTTGAGGACTTTCTATGATTGTGGTTAGAAACAGACGCCTATGCCTCTTTTTTTGTTCTTTTGAGTCGGTGTTGACTCCTGGCTACTGCCTGTAAAAGTGCCTGCATTTTTCTTGGCATGGCTTTCCAGAAGTGGTTTGCCATTGTTTCCTCCCTGGGGCTGAGAGAAAGAGACTGGCTCAAGGTCACTAGAACTTTCAGTCTCTTGATTTCTAGCCTGGTGCCTTAACCAACATACCACAATAGCTCTTGCCTGTGCTCATAACTGTAATAAAATTTTTAAAAGGCAGTAAAGGGAGAGAGAAAGAGAGCAAGCAATCTTTAATTTCAGTATTTCTAATTAAAAAAAGGCGAGTGTCTGAATATGATTCTCTCATCGAGGTCAAGTCACAACGCAGGTACCTCTTCTGGCTTTCCGTTTGATTATCTCACACATTCTCCAGCAATAGAGAAAAGGTTCCAAGTTCATTCCTTGGCATCCTTATTAAATTTTAATCTGACAGAGAAATAGATAAAAAACAACAACAACCTAAGATCGGGAAATAATTTGGCTTTCGAAAGTGGGACTAAAGATTTGGTGTTAGAATCGGAAACAGCTTTAAAGAAGGGAGTGAAGCTTCAGCTAGGTGTTTGATTGAGAATATCATTTTGAAATGACGAAAAACTAATTTTAAAAGATAGAAAATAGATTTAATTGAAGAATTTTCTCCCTAGAACTGAAGAGAACTCACTGAGGAAATAATACAGGGAGTCCTCAGTGTATGATTATGACTGAGCCTAAAATTTCCTTTGCAAAGTGAGACAGTTGTTGAGTGAGTTTTGCCCCATTTTACAACCTTTCTTGCTGCAGTTGTTAAGTGAATCACTGCATTGTTAAATGAATAACATAGTTGTTAAGTGAATCTGGCTTTCCCCATTGATTTTGCTTGTCAGAAAGTCACAAAATGTGATCACATGACCTTGGATACTGCAACCATGATAAATACATGCCAGTTGCCAAACGTCTAAATTTTGATCAGCTGACCATGAAAATGCTGCAATCATCATAAGTGTGAAAAATGGTCATAAATTACTCTTTTCAGTGCTGTTGTAACTATACAAATGGTTATAAATCAAGGACAACCTGTACTCTCCTCTATTAATGATACTTTTTATTTCTCCTCTCCCCGGGTTGTTTCCCACCTGCCCCCATACTGGATGGATGGGGATGCATGAGGAAAATATTCAGTGTTATAAAAGCACTTTCTCTGGCTGGAAAAGAGTTCTTTACTGTTTAAAATTTTGAATGGAGGCTTAGAAGGATTAGGTGTTTCTACAGGACTGATGGCTTCAAAGTGGCAGTTAATATAAGCCTTTTTGGCCTTCTGGCTGCCAACTCTGTAACAGTTGGTGTGCTTCACAGCAGGCAGCGCAAACACTTGCACCTTGTTTATGGGAAAGACTCATTTAAGAAATGGTGGCTACTCTTAAAGCAGGGGTATTGAACTGTGGAAATTTGAAGATTTATGGACTTCAACTTGCCAAGTTTAGACACCTCTGTCTCAAAGCATGGGTTTGCTTTTGCAACTGAGGCTCAGAGAAACCCCAATATGGCAGCTGCAAGCAAGCAATTGAAGCCTGCCCCTTTTTATACCTGACAGGTGGAAAACATGGCTTAATCATTCCATTGTGGCTGCCATTTTGACTTTTTAAAACACTGCTCTCCCACCCATCCCCAGTGGATGGCCCTGATCAGGGAAGAACTGAAAATGAAGCCCATTGAAATGAGGATGAAATTGAAGGAACTTGGTATCCGGCCCCTGATGATTGCATTATTTTACTGAGTGCTCAATTTAAAAAATGCTCCTTGGGAGGAAAGCTATGGGAAACGTACACAGCATATTAAAAAGCAGAGGCATCGACTTTCCAACAAAGGTCCGTAGAGTCAAAGCTTTGGTTTTCCCAGTTGTAATGTATGGCTGAGAATGTTGGGCTATATTGAATGTTGAGCGTTGAAGAATTAATGCTGGAGAACACTCTCGAGAGTCCCTTGGACTGCAAGGAGATCCAATCCAGTTAATCCTAAAGTAAATCAACCCTGACTGCTCTTTAGAAGGACAGATACTGAAGTTGAACCTCAAGTACTTTGGCCAGCTTATGAGAAAAGAGGACTCATTGGAAAAGAGGCATCAACTTTCCTGATGTTGGGAAAGATTGAAGGCAAAAGGATGGCAAAAGATTATTATGGTTAGATAGTGTCATTGATGCAATGAACATGGATTTGGGCAAACTCCTGCAGATGATAGAGGACAGGGGGCCTGGCATGCTGTGGGATGTGTGGTTGTTACATGAATTAGCAACTGAACAACAACTACAACAACAACAGAACTTTGAATGAAGGCTCCAACTTTATTTTTTCTTTCTCTCAATATTTTCTAATAGCATTATTAAATGGTTCCTCAGCAGGGCTTTTCCTCCTCTTCTGCCCCCTCCCGGGCACATATTCATTAAAACCCCAGAGGGCTTAATTAAACCTACCTGTTGTATTTGTCTACTAGAGCCCCAGTTTCTAGCAGGCAAGAGAACCCAAGAATCATGTTTCTTCTGTTGTGCATTTCTTTCCCCCCCTCTCTCTACTTTTGTCCGCTTTTGTACCAAAGAATGGATCCAATTGAAAAGATCTGAAACCCAATGCAACTCTTTCTCAGCAATACCTGGTTTCTGGGTACTTTTTTTGTTTCCAGTTCGAACAGAGAAATAGTATCCAGTGAGCAGAGCTACAGGACAATTCCATCAATAGCTAAAATTTCCCCTCACATTTCCCCCTCCCTTGCAACACAATATTCATTCTCTCATTCAGTTGAGGGAGGCATGTTAGCCTTGAGAAATCATCAAAATCAAATCTTGTTTGTGGTATTCGCACATTTTTTTTTTTTTTACAATTGCTTTTCCTCCGCAGAAAGAGAACTCTGCTTTGATGTTTGCCTCTGTTCATTTTATATATTTTGTATATTTTATTTTTGAATAATTAACAGAAGAAAAGGCATACATGTGTGCCCAACAATATTAGCAGTAAAATCTAACCTGAGAATTAATTGCTGCAGTGATTTAAAAAAAAGGAAAGGAAAGCAGTGACTGGAAAATTATGTTGTAAACTGAAGACTTCCAGAAACATCAAGCTTGAAAATTTTCCTTGACCATTTGCCCTAATGTAAACAAATGAAAAAAAATAAATAAATCCAAAAAACCACTTAAATGTGTGCTAAAAAATGTAGCGGTAGGAAATGTCATTTGCAGGTTGAAGGGTCAATTCTCTGGGAAGAATAAAAGAGAAGGACAGATGTAAAATAACCTTCCTGTCCCCTGGAGTGGAGTAAGGTGGGAAATGAGATTGGTATAGTTCAGGTAGTCCTTGACTTACAACAGTTCGCTTAGTGACTGTTCAAATTTACAACACTGAAAAAAGTGACTTATGACCATTTTTCACACGTGTCCCAGAATCATGTGATCAGCTTTTGAGATCTTCTGACAAGCAAAATCAATGGGAAAGCCAGATTCAGTTAACAACTATGTTACTAGGTGAACACCTGCAGTGATTCATTTAACACCTGTGGCAAGAAAAGTTGTAAAATGGGACAAAACTCACTTAACAAATACCCCACTTGGCAACATAAATTTTGGACTCAATTGTGGTCGTAAGTTGAACAATACCTACACATGCCAGTTGCCAGGTGCCCAAACTGGATTATCATAGGGAATAGGATAGGATAGACTAGACTAGAATAAAGTAGAATAGACTGGAATAGAGTAGAACAGAATAGAATAGATTAGAATAACAGAGTTGGAAGGGACCTTGGAGGTCTTCTAGTCCAACCCCCTGCTTAGGCAGGAAACCCTATACCATTTCAGAAAAACGGTTGTCCGATGTCTTCTTAAAAACTTCAAGTATTGGAGCATTCACAACTTCTGGAGGCAAGTTGTTCCACTGATTAATTGTTCTAACTGTCAGGAAATTTCTCCTTAATTCTAGGTTGCTTCTCTCCTTGTTCCGTTTCCACCTATTGCTTCTTGTCCTGCCCTCAGGTGCTTTGGGAAGCTGTTATCCTAGCAATTGTGAGGGCCGGTGAAAGGTTGCTTTTTTTCAGTTCCATTATATCTTTGAAGGATGGCCAACCAAATGGTCATAAGTCGAGGACTTCAGCTTTATTACTATCTTTCTCTCTGCCTTCTCTGCATTCCTCCATTGATTTCATCGTGCACTTAGAATCCTTTGCATGCTTTGATTTTTGTAATGTGAAACAATGACTGAATTAATCTCCATTTTCTAAACAGGAACATAGAACAACTCTTTTCTACTAGTCTAGTACAGATGGAGTAATGAGGCAATTTGTTTTGCCTTGCTGTTTGCCATATGGATTTTGGCCTTTGGGTAGAAATGCAGATGATGAATCAATTAAATAAACATGTCCTGCTCCTTCTCAACCTCAGCTGAAACGGGGACTTTTCAACTCCAGAGTAAAAGAGAAAGTCCATTCTGTTCAATTGGGTCTTGCATTGAGAAGTATATATAAGTCCTGAGGCATCTGTTTTATTGGTTTATGATCTTTAGAAAGCCTAGTCTGGGTAACAGTTAAGAAGGATAAGTTGAAAATTACTTGGCCCTCTTAGATTGGCTTTCCTGGCGTATTTGTTGAATAAGACCTGGTTATTGCTAGTTTTATAGTAAATGAGGGATGCAATCTTTATTAAAAAACAACAACAAGTGAATGAATCTTTGAGTATTCCAAATATGCTTTTCAAAAGATAAGTGGACTTTCTTGCTTCTTCTTTGAAAATGTTTTGCTTGTCATCCAAGAAGCTTCTTTCCTTCTGACTTAATGGTGGGGAAATGGAAGAATTTACTTTCCACACCCACTTTCACTCTGATTCAGATGACCTTGAGGGTATAGATAAACTCCCAAGTGGCCTCAACTACTCTCAGAGAGCCCGACCTTCAGAGTACTAATGACCAAATGACTGCAAAGAATATAAATTCTTCCATTCCCCATCATTCAGTCAGAACTGTTGCCCCTCTTCTGGGAGGAGGCTTCAAAGTATTTCTAGCAAGACTACCAGATTCTCTAACAGCTTTGTTCCCTATGCCATCCATCTGGTATTCATTTTTCTCACCATCTACATGTATACATCTGAACTAGACTGTGTTGCTTCTCTGTGTCATATAATATGTGTGGGTGTATGCATGCTTTTGTATTTATTTTGTCATGTTAATGTATATTGAAGGTTTGAACCCTTTGAGAGCTGTATACAACAAAATTTCATTTTAATGTATGCTGATTAGTGTACATTCAAAGTGACAGTAAAGTTATTCTAAGTCTAAGTCTTCTAACTGAAGAAGCTTCTTGGATGACAAGCCAAACATTTTCAAGGAAAAAACCAAGGAAGTTCAGTTGCTTTTGAAAAGCACCTTTGGGACAACCATGATGTAGATCAGGGGTCTTCAGACTTGAAGCTTGAAGACTTGTGGACTTCATCTCCCAGAATTCCTCCTCCAATCATGTTAGCTCAGAAATTCTGGAAGTTGAAGTCCACAAGTCTTAAACTTGCCAAGTTTGAAGACCCTTGATGTAGATGATGGAGAATCTTCACAGAATCTTTGAGTAATTCATAATTTGTCCAATCAGAGCACTACCCAGATAGACAGAGGATATGCACCTTGTTTGGGTGGCAAAAAGTAGAAGACTGCTCTGAATCCTTCTTCTAGTGCAGGGGTCAGCAACGTGCGGCTCTGGAGCCACATGTAGCTCTTTCATCCCTCTGCTGCGGCTCCCTGTCAGCACCATTATTTTGAGAGGAGCTTCCGGTTGGGCGGGAGGAAGCATGGAGTATCAGGAGGAAACTCTATGGCAAGGGGCAGGTTTTCCGGTCAGCTCCACAATTGATTGGGCTTTCGGTTAGGACAGGTAGACGAAAAAAGGACGCCGCACTAGGAGGAGACTCTATGGTGGGGGAACTGGACTTCCAGTCAACTCCAGAATTGAATGGGGTGCTTCCGGTTAGGATGTTTGTGGTTCTTTGAAAGTTTAAGGTTTCCGACCCCTGTTCTAATGTCAGGTGCAAACAACCAGATCCACACATGAGGAGTTCAATTAGCTGTTTTATTGCTCAGGCCTACCCAAAGGAATCTTCTGAGACATACACCTGTGTAAAATTAAACAAGGTTCAGCAACGTACAAGGGTTGGTGGTCATACTTTTCCCTTTTGTGCCCACATGGGAATTCCAGACTAATACCCCATTTGACTCCTTCCCCTGTCTCAGCCACTCTCTCTGCAACAAGCAGCTACCTCTTTTATCATTTTTGCTTCATGGGCTGGGATTGTATTTTTTTCATTTCTGGTCTCTCTTCACATACTAAGTGGACATCTAGGTCTGCCTGAAGGGCTGTCATAAGAGAGACTATCTAATATTGTCAATGAGAATAGCAGGCCATACTTGTAAAGGGATGCTTTGTTTGATCAACAGATCCATTTCATTTGAGGAGTTTGGGAGAATGCTTCATAACAAGAAATCGGGTGGATGGGGCTACAGCCCTGAGGGCATTTCTTCCAACTCTGCTTGAACATAAACCTTTTAATTTTGGTTCCACTCTGGACTGCAGCGCTCAAAGAATTGCAATCTCAGTGTGCAAGTGTATTCAAGCTTTAAAGATCTGAAGGTAACACACTGGGAGAGGGAAGAAATCAAATAACACTAATCTTTCATCCATCTTCAGGTATAAATCATACTCCACATAAACAATCATGAAGCTATATCCTGTAGCTTACAATGCTTGTTAAGGATTTATTTTAAAGATAGTTGCTGAAATTTCCCAATTGTGAGCAAATCTCTGGGTTTAGAGTTCCTAAAGGTAGGAAGATTTGCAGAAGTGTAGTCTATTGACCATTAATTTCAACAAATACAATTTAAAAACATTGGTTTGCTTGTAAATAAATATAAAACACATTGGAGCAAGGCATTCATATTTTAGATATTACTACATACTTGACTTACAACCACTTGACTTACTGCATACTTCACTTACAACCATTTGAGCCCAAAGTTCCCTTTGCTATGCAGAACAGTAAATTAAGTTTTGTGCCCCATTTTATAACCTTTTTTTCCTACAGTTGATAAATGAACCACTGTAGCTGTTAAGTGAATCATGCAGTCGTTGAGTGAATCTAGCAGTCTTTTGTTTGGTTGGAAAATTATTAGTTGGTACAAGTCTTGATGGCTTCTTACTGTGTTCTAAACCAGAATCAGTATATTTTAAGTATTGTCCCTGAGAAACAATAGTGGAAGAGGGATTTCATCTTGACCTCTTATTCTTGACCTTCCTGGATTGCTTCTAAGTGAAATGATGCCAGACTGGTCTTCTTGTGTAATCCTGCAGTACTCTTTTTGTGTCCTTAACAACTCTTTTAGAATGATAGATTGGGTGTTTGCAGGGGAGCAAGATATTTTGTTTTAAATAACACAACTTTATGGGGAGGAGGGAGCCAACGCTGCAGATAATGGATTTATTCGAGCAGCCACTTCTGCTAGTAATTCTCTAAAAGCAAACCTGTGACAGTATAAAAGCTTTTTTAACAGCGCTGCATATTGGACCAGTTCAGAAAGCATTAAAAGCTGTAACAACAAGGAAAAGACAATGAAAAAAGATGCATCTGCCGACTTGTGGGGAAAGTTCTTCAAATAGCTGACAGGTTCGTTTTTACTTGTTTATGGGCAAATTACACAGTTGCATCTGTTCTTCATTTCTCTAGATAGTTGAGCATCTTGGTATTTTCAGGTGCTCCTTGAAAACCTTCAAAATGATTCTCTGGGTTCAAGACAATTTTTTATTCCTGCACCCAATTTAATGAGCTGTGCTATAAACATCAAGGCAAAAGTGGGATGGCTAACAATAGAAAAAAACTTCACATGTTTATAACATTGTGAAATAAAACTGCTTTGTCATAAATTGGGCACAGGCAGAGAATGCAAATGATTCATCATGCTCTCAAATAATAGAGGGTAGTTTTCTCAGGTGGATCATTCAGCTGCTCTTTCTGGATTAACTATCCTTCTCTTACACTTTGGCATTTATTTCCCATTTAACCCCGTGCAAACTAAGGAGTTAGACTGACTTGATGAGTAGAGCATGGCGATTCAAAGGAATTGGTCCAATTGTGTGACCCATTTCCCAAATTTAGAAGTCCATAAAGGCTTCAACAATATCCAGATGGATTGAAATCCCTAAGATCTGTTGGGAATCCGAATTGTTCAGCCACCAGGGTGGGTTCATTGTTTGTATCCCTAATGCTGCCTAGTGAATCAGACTTCTGCAATCATTTACCCATATCCAATATGGTAGCCATACGGCATGGAGGAAGAGGAGAAGAAAGATAAAAAAGCTTGTGCATATGTGCAAGAGAGAAAGAATGGTGGGGCCTCATCCACTTTGTGACTCCATCTTCTTTTGGGGTGTTGCCAGCCCCCCACTGGCAAACAATGTATCTTTGATAGTCATAGATTTTTTTCCCCCCTGAGTCAGAGGCACCGAGGCATATCCGTAGTGAAAGGCTCAGCCAGTGACATCACTTTTGCTGAGGGATGCCCAATTGGGGGCTCTTTTCTTCTCCCTGTTAAGTTGCTCACCAGAATGGTGCCCATTTATCTACTCATGGTCACCCACTTTCAAAGGAGCTGCAGCAAGTGACAGGAGCTCACCCTGCATTGCGGGAGCTACTGGGTCTCCAACGCGAACCTGCTGATTGTTAGCTCTGTGTCTAAGCACGTGAGCCACCACACTCCTTTTAATCAAAGAATTGAGTAGCACTTCCAAGACCAGAAGACTATAGAGACTGTTTAGCAGGATGATTAAGGGTATCTAAAGTATTAAGTATTGCTGAGCTTTTGTCAGGGAAATACTCTCTGGTTTGAATTGCGGTAGCTTGTGCAATTGCATCAGGATGCAGAAGACCAAAAAGTTGGTGGACATTTTAAAGCCTTCATCTATCCCCATTATTCTGTGGTGTCTGTCTGTCTGTCTGTCTGTCTGTCTGTCTGTCTCTGTCTGTGTGTATGTCTCTCTCTCTTTGTGTGTGTGTCTCTGTCTCTCTCTGTCTCTCTCTCTCTTTGTCTCTCTCTTTGTGTATGTCTCTCTCTCTCTGTCTCTCTCTCTCTCTCTCTCTGTGTGTGTGTTCTGTTTGAAACCCTCTTTAAAACTCTTAGCTGGAGGAAACGGGTGGGGTGGCGATCAGTTAGTGGATTCCTGTTTAGTAATTGTTTCATCCATTCAATACTATTGAAAAGCCCCTTGAGCAGAATATCGCTGCAGGGGAACAACGGTCTCTGAAGCAGCAACCTAATTAATGAACCCCAATGCCATTTAGACTAGCATTAATGCAGTTTCCTTTGCTTGTCAGGAAAGATCTGTCTCTGCCACATTATGTTGCTGCCACCCAGAAAAGAGATTGTCTGGGAAGGAAGAGGAGCTTCTGCTTGAAGAGCAAGGCAAGGAAAGTGGCATCCATGGCCTCTTCTCGACTGCAATCTTCAGTCACCAAAAATGGTTATACCTTTTTAGTCACATGGTCTTTTCTGAAAGGTCTTCTGATTCAAACAGAAAGAAGAGTGCTTCGCACAACCTGGGGAAAACCATCTCCAGGTAGTCCTGGACTTTATAACAGTTTGTTCAGAGTTACAACGGCACTGAAAAAAAGTGACTTATGACTTGTTTTTCGCAGTTTATGACCATTGCAGCATCCCCATGGTCTCATGATCAAAATTCAAATGCTTGGCAATTGACTCATATTTAGGATGGTTGCAGTGTCCCAGAGATATGAGTTATCTCTTTGGGACCGTCTGACCAAAATCAATGGGGAAGCCAGATTCGCTGAACTGTGTTACTAACTTAACACTTGCAGGGATTCATTTAACAATTCTCTTAAGTGAATTTTACCCCACTGCACAAACTATGTTAACAACTGTCTCCCTTAGCAACAGAAATTTTGGGCTCAATTGTGGTCATACGTTGAAGACTATCATTACTGCAAATATGGAAAGCACAGAAGATTTACTTTTGTTCAGAATGATACAGGTGGTCCTTGACTTATGGCTGTTTATTATTAGGAAAAAGGCTTATCAATTCAATTCAGTTCAGTTCACTGCAGTCATAGACCAGGGACCAGAACAAATAAAAACACCCCAAATTAAAATTTCTAGAATAAAATAATAAATAACAGATCAAATCCATGATAAAATCCAGTCTGTCAATTACACATGGTCTAACTATATACTAACTATATACTATATACTAACATTACAATCCATAAACTGTGAGTCCCCTAGTTTAATACTAAAAGGGGAAAGGAATAAGCAGTGCAAAGGGTTTGTTGTATAAAATAGCTATGGTGGGTGTGACTTATGACTGGTTGCTTAGTGACCATTTGAAGTTTTGATGGACCTTACAGGGAGCCACTTACAACCTAGATTTGAAGTTCTTATGATGGTCTCCGCCCCACACCCCAAATGATCAGGTGATTGCATTTCAGGCACTTGGCAGCTGGGTAACATTTACCACCAACCGCAGCATCCCACAGTGATGTGATCATATTTTATGACGCCTTTCTTGAAAACTGACGGTTACTTCTGGTTTTCGGTAAAAATGGCCCATAACTAAACATTGGTTTGCAGAATGAATGCCTCAAGAAAGGTCATGAAATCAGGTTGGTCGTGTGACCGTTCTGCTTTATGACCATCATGACTTGCTACTATAATGGGCAGGCTCCATTACGGTCGTAACTTGAGGATTACCTGTATCCATTTCTTGGTGATTCCTAGAACAACAGGAGTTGACATGCTTTTGCTCTCATTTTGTTTACTTGTTTTTTAAAATTCAAAATCTGCCCAAAAGCATGATTTTACAGCTCCCCCCACCCTAGGTTGGCCTTAAAAAATCAGCCTGTGTTATCAGGAAAGACATATTTTTTAAAATGCTGTGGAATTGGAATTGTTCTATTATGACATCTATTGAGCTTGTTGGGGCACTATCCTGTGACACTTCCGAATAAGTCAATACACCCTGGCCAGCTCACTATGGACTTTTCACCATGGCCAGCTCACTGTGGCCAACTCACTGCAGCCAATTCACTGTGGGACAACTGGCCATAGAAAATTCCATGCAGGATAACTTAACACCATAAATGTTATTCTCCACTGATTCTTCGACATTATTTCCATTTTTATCAATGGAAATAATGTCAAAGAACCAGTGGCAGATAACATTTATAGCATTGAGTTATCCTGGGTGGAAGAAATGTCCCGCGAAGAATTGGATGCAGCAAGATGGCCATGGTGAGATGGCCATGGTGAGTTGGCCATGTCAAGATGACCTCAGTGAATTGTCCTAACCCCCCCTAAAGTTGACAGATTGTTGGACCTTCAACTTTTGTAAATATCTCAGGAGGAAGGAACTTTGCACTGAAGGCCATGATATACAATATAATCTGTTCATTTTCCTTTCTCTTTGGCTTCTTTGAAAGTTTGAAACCTTTGTAAGAAAAAACCTACATAAGAAAAAGTGTTGGGTGCTATTAATACGATGGGGATTATTAAATTCAAAGGGGAAAATCTAATTATGGGATAACTGTTCCTGAAAATAACACTGTTAGTGAGGTGAGTATCACAGTAAACACTGAATCTGCCCTAAAGTGGATTATCTCTCCATTTTTTAATATTTCCTGTTTTCGTTCTTAATGTGACAACCAGTGGTGATGCTAATATATTTTACTCTTATTTAAATAGAAAATAGTTTATATTGTAGGTATAAATTGGAATTTATCTGAGATGAGAAAAATGAGCTATTTTGTGGGATTGTGCAATTCACTGAAAAATGTGTGTATGCAAAGCAAGAACTGCTTTCCAAATTATTAAAGCCACATCACTTAGAAGGTTTACATGGCTGCTTTGAACATCGTTCAGATCGAAGTGATCAAAGTGCAAATGTGAGCTTTGCATAATGCTCTTGTGGACAGCAGGGAATTGCCTTCAAAGTAGCCAGCCAGGTTAATGTGTTCTCAAAAGATGTGGTGGCTTTATCAATGTGAGAAAAAAAGCACTTTCTTGATTCAGATATTTTTGTGACCAATATCTTTGAAATGCTTTATCACATTGCGGGGAACGAGGACATACATTCAATTTTGCAGTTACTAAGATTGTTGGACGAGCAGTCAGGGAAGAGATTGAAGCCTGGGAAATGAGCCCTTGGTCAGTCAACAGGCGTCATCAACTACCAGGTCAACAGGTTACCATCAACAGGTTACCATCAACTTATCAAGTACTTAGGAGGTGAGGGCTCGGCAGCAGAAGGAAACAACAGCCAATGGCTTAATAACCATCCATCAACACCCCAATCAACGGGGACACGTCAGCGGTCTAGAGTCGCGAAGGCGACCCGACTGTGGGCAGAGAGGCGTGGAAGTTCAAGGACATTAGCGGACCCGCCAGAGGCGATAAAAAAGCACCCCAATCAACAGCTTAAAAACCCACACACAGGCATATAAAATAATAGGTAAAGGTAAAGGTTTCCCTCGCACATATGTGCTAGTCATTTCTGGCTCTAGGGGGTGGTGTTCATCTCAGTTTCAAAGCCAAAGAACCAGCACTGTCTGAAGACGTCTCTGTGGTCATGTGGCCGCCATGACTAAATGCTGAAGGTGCATGGAACATTGTTACCTTTCCACCAAATTGTTCCCTATTTTTCTACTTGTCTTTTTACATGCTTTTGAACTGCTAGGTTGGCAGAAGCTGGGACAAGTAATGGGAGCTCACTCCATTACATGGCCCTAGGGATTCAAACAGCTGAACTGCTGACCTTTCTGATCGACAAGCTCGGCGTCTTAGCCACTGAGCCACCTCGTCCTTTTTGTATAAAATAATGCCATACACAGAATAGCCCAAAGCATGCACTCTGCTAGAGAGAAGTTCACTGCTCTAGCATGAGTCCAAAAGCTCAGAAGACAAAACCTCTGGTCCCAGTGACTGACCCAGATTGGATCCTGCAACATTATCCTGGGACATATATATTTACCTTCATTTGCTTTATACAGTCCAACCGTTCTGTTAGTAATAAAATGCACCACTTTGTGGAATGTATTCTTGTCCAGTGTTTCCACTGTTATCCGCATCTAGCTGATTCATGACGAGGAAATAAAATTGGCACCAGCTAATTTTTACTATGGCTGTGACTGATACTGCTGTGAATCTGCTTAGTATCAAGACTTACATCCAACTTACAACATATGACTTGGGGCATCACTAGTCATTTTGATAGTTTAATTTGCATGCAAACCATTTCAGTATCTCATCACTGTTTCTGGGATGTCGTGAGCTTTGAAATTGTAGAGAGATCAGAGCAGGAAAAATTTTGCTTGATTTTTTTTTTCTCAGAACCTTCAGCCAGCCCTTAAAATGTCTTGGTCTCCAGAAATTGCTACTGTCTTAATTATCTACGCTTGCACAAAAAGTTATAGTAAATCTTATATAATGCTAATTTCCTAATAAAATGAGGTAAGAACATTTTTATCTCTGGGGCATTGTATTAAAATAATTTTACTAAGTTGGTACTATTAATCATCAAACATATTCTGATAATCATGACAGCTGAGATGATCAATTAAAAAAGACATTTAAATGCTTCAAGAATGCTACCACCACAACTGAGCCCCAGATTTCTGATGCTAAACCATCCAGTTGTTAAGTGAATTTTGCCCCATTTTACAACCTTTCTTGCCATAGTTCCTAAGTGAATCACTACATTGTTAAATTAGTAAAATGATTGTTAAGTGAATCTGGCTTCTCCATTGACTTTGCTTCTCAGAAGGTGTTGTGGTTCGCTGCCAGTTGGTGCAGATGGCAGCAGAATTGGACAGTAGGGAAAAACAGGGACTAGTCTGGGGAGGACTCGGATGAGGGTCCTGCGTCCGATGCAGAGATGGAGCTAGGACCATCTGGGAGTTAGGTGGTGACTCCGGAGCCTCCTGAATCTGGCAGCAGCGAGGCAGAGGAACAAGGGGAGCCTGTTCCCAGTGTGAGTGTGTGCAGAGCTGCCAGAAGGAAAGAGCAGCTAAGACAAAAGCGGCACCTCGGGAGTAAGGCTTGGAGGTGATTGCCCCTCCCATAAGGTATAAAGGAAGTGCAAAGGTAGGAAAACCTTTGCAGGAAGCAACATTGTTCACTCTGATCAGTTTGGACTCTGAAAGTTCCGTGGTTAATTTGTTCTCTGGTTTTGGAAAGACTAATTGGGACATTAGTCGTTAGCAGAACTTCAAGTAAGATAAGTGCATCCTTATCAGACATCTCTCAAAGAACTTCGGCAGACATTCCTGGGACTAATTATAACCAGTTAAGACTCATTCCAGGCTGTGAATGACGATAATTCACATTATCGCCATTGAATTAAAATAAAAGAGTTTTGGATTTTATGTTATTTGTTGGTATCTCTGGCAGCCTTGCTCAGAACAGAAGGTCGCAAAATGTGATCACGTGATCCTGGGACAGGGCAACTGTCATAAACATGAATTAGTTGCCAAGTGACCGAATTTTGATCACATGACTATGGCAATGGTACCTCAGTCGTAAGTGTGAAAAGCGATCATAAGTCACTTTTTTCAGTGCCGTAGTAACTTCAAATGATCTGTTGTAAGTCAAGGACTACCTGTATGTGGTATAGATCAGAAGCTTAGAAGATTAGTATTTGGAGATGTTGAAGAATCTTCCCACTGATGTAACAAACAGAATAAGAAATTAGAAGTGGCACTGATGTATGATAGAAATGGGTCCTATAAGGGGGGGGGGGGGGGGGGGGGGGGGGGGGGGGGGGGGGGTTGGGGGGGGGGGGGGGGGGGGGTTTTTTTTTTTTTTTTTTTTTTTTTTTTTTTTTTTTTTTTTTGGGGGGGTTTTTTTTTGGGGGGGTATGAAAAATTCAATTTGAGGTGAGGAAATGTGATATACCAGATTCTTCCTTGCACATTTCTTGTGAAATACATATGTCCGAGAGATTAATCTTGCAGTGGGCAATGAGAACTTTTTTAGAGCGTGTGAGACACAATTGGACTGACTTAGACAAAAGTACCTTTCAGCAGGAGCATCAACTCTAGGACCCATCCACATAGCCTTGGTGTGTTGTCCTCTTGGTCTCAAGACAGGAGGAAATCAGATTCTTTTGAAACTGTCTGCCTCCATAGCCGATGATAGGACAACTCACAACAACCATCTCACTTCAGCCAACTTGTCATCTTGCTGCAGCCATCTTGCCTCGGCCAGTTCCCCTCAGGAAAACTCACCATGGCCACTTCGCCATGGGACAAAGTCACCGCAGGCCAATTTCATGTTGGATAACTCAACCCAATAAATGTTATCTATTTCTTTGACATTATTTCCATTTTTTGTCAAAGGTAAAAGATAAAGGTTCCCTTCGCATGTATGTGCTAGTCGTTTCCAGCTCTAGGGGGTGGTGCTCATCTCTGTTCCAAAGGCGAAGAGCCAGCGCTGTCCGACATTTCCATGGTCATGTGGCTGGCATGACTAAACGCCGAAGGTGTACCTGGTCCCTATTTTTCTCCTTGCGTTTTTACATGCTTTCGAACTGCTTTGTTGGCAGAAGCTGGGACAAGTAACAGGACCTCACTCCGTAATGTGGTGCTAGGGATTCAAACCGCCAAACTGCCGACCTTTGTGATCAACAAGCTCAGCGTTTTAACCACTGAGCCACTGTGTCCCTTTTGTCAATGGAAATAATGTCAAAGAAACAGTGGCGGATAACATTTATCACATTGGGTTGTGATAACATGGAATTGTCCTGCAGTGAATTGTTCTACACCAAGTTAGCCTAATCATCTTAGTGAGATGGCCATGCCTGGTTGGCCATAGTGAGATGGCCATGGTGAGTTGTCCTTGACCCTGCATAGCCTGCCATTTACTCTGCATAGCAACGGTGTCATTTCTGCTGCCATCAGAGGGGGAAAAAAGGGGATATGAAGCCTAGATGGCAGTTCTTAGTTTAAAAATTCACGTTTTCTCCATAGGAGTATGAGAAGGAGACCAAGTTGGAGGCTTTGGGGGCACGTGATCTATGCCCATCTGGTCCCAGTGAGTAGTATAGCTTCATTATTCCACATATCAATAACAGACTTGCTCTAAGCTTCTTGGTCCAGCTTCTCCTTAAGTTCCTCCCCTCCAGGTGTTCCTTGTGAGGAGGGGTTGGGATGACCTCCTCCCAAATAGCCTTGCAGCCCTTCTCTTGGGCTTGCCTCCACTCCGCTTTCCATGTCCTTGGATCAAGGGGAGTAGACAGCTGTTCCTCATCAGAGGAGATCGACTGCCTATCTGCACCACTGCCAGCCAGCAGCCGATCCTCCCCTGTGCCTGTACAGGCAGGCAGTTCTCCGTCTGGTTGACCACTTCCCCCAATACCTGAGGGGTCCAGGTCAGCATCGTCCTCACCCCCTGGCCTCTCCAAACATCCCAAGGAAGACACACTTCCCTGTCAGATGGTCCCAGTTCCAAGTCCTCCTCCTAACTGGACCCTAAATGGGGCCATGAAACTGGGAAAGTCATGAATCCTGATTGACTAAACAAAAGATGCTGCAAATAAATTTGTACCGACAACAAATTCATTGTGTGTCTAACACAAGGATCCTCAAACTTGGCAAGTTTAAGACTTGTGGACTTCAACTCCCAGAATTCCTAAGCTAACATGGCTGGAGGAAGAATTCTAGGGAGTTGAAGTCCACAAGTCTTAAAGACTCCTGGTCTAACCAAACTTATCCAAATAAATAAAGTAGAAATATAAATACATGCAGTTCCAAGTGCCCAAGTTGGTTGAAAGTTGAAGGATTGGTTGTAAGTCAGTTTTCTTCAGGGCCATTGTAACTAAATGAATGGTCATAAGTTGAGGGCCACATGTATTCTCTCCCATCTACTCATGTAGAACAAAGTTTACCTCACAGTAAAAAACATGAGGATCAGTGTTTTCATAGAGAATCAAAGTTACAAAATAGAAGAGACTTACATAGCTCATACTGTGGCGTCCTTAGTCTCGCTGAGGTTTCAGGTAGATAATTTGTATAGTCAGGTAATGAAACATCAGCAAGCAAACAACCATGCTCAGAGAGCACCAAGGACTTCACAGAATCATGGTTACTACAGGTAGTCCTCTACTTACAACAATTCATTTAGTGACCATTTGAAGTTACAACGTCACTGAAAAACGTGGCTCACAGTATCCCCATCATCATGTAATCAAAATTCAGATGCTTGGCAACTGGTTCATATTGATGACTGTGGCTGAGTCCTAAGGTCACGTGATTCTCTTTTGGGATCCTTCTGACAAGCAGTCAACAGAGAAGCCAGATTCACTTAAAAACTGGGTTACTGACTTAGCAACTGCAGTGATTCACTTAACAACCAGGGCAAGAAGGGTTGTAAAATGGGAAAAAACTCACTTGACAAATATCTCATTTAACAAAAGACATTTTCAGCTCAAATGAGGACTGCCTGTAAGACACCAAAGGGGCTTTGTCCTACAGCCTTGATTCTTACTCAAACCACTATTGACGGTATGATAACTTCAAGTCAAATTCTGCCACTTCCTAATTGTTTGAAAGGTAATTATAAGAGGATGATAATGGCCTATCACATCGTCATCTTTTTTCCCCTGTGATTTACAATAACAAAGAGACTCACGTTCCAAGGTCTCTTGGGTTGATGCGCTGAGACGTTGGAATTTCTCCCTGCAAATAACAGAGGCTGAGGGATGTCAGTATTCTATAACAATATTGCCGAGAGGGGAAGGGTGATAATAAAGGACATTAAAATGTATAAAAAGTTAGCCGTCCAAGAGGGGGAAAGATTACCTGGTACTCCTCTGGCATTTCCCATCCAACCGATCTGTTGGCGCCTTACAAATATTAGCTAATTAAACCAAACATCCTGTGAAGTAGGTAAAGGTTAATAATCACTTCATTTGCCAGTCTCACTGGTAGAATATAAAAACATTTCAGGCAGCAGAAAACAATGCAATAAAGAAATAAATGTATTCCCGTGAAATGAAAGGGTGGCATTTGGGAGGGGAAAATATGTGTTCTGGGAAAAAAAAAAAACTACAGCATTGCATTGCTAAGCCAGTTGTCTTTAGAAGGGTTATCTCCATGGTCATTCGGGAGGCTTACTTTCTGTTTAATGCCCAATAAGAAAAAAGTCTTTATTTAGAACATAGAACCTAGAATAACAGAGTTGGAAGGGACCTTGGAGGTCATCTAGTCCAAAACCCTGCTCCAGCAGGAGAGTCTATACCATTTCAGACAAATAGTTATCCACAGTCTCTTCTTGAAAGCCTCCAGTGATGGGACACCCACAACTTCTGAAGACAATCCATTCCACTGGTCGATTGTTCTCACCTTTAGGAAAGTTCTCCTTAGTTTTAGGTTTATTCTCTCCTTGGTTAGTTTCATCCATTGATTCTTGTGTTGCCTTCTAGGGCTTTGGAAGGTCATTTGCCCCCCTCATTTTTGTGGCAGTCCCTCAAATACTGGAACACTGCTCTCATATCTCCCCTAGACCTCCTTTTCACTAGACCAGTGAAAATACTAGACATAACTAATTCCTGCAATCTTTCTTATGTGTATTAGCCTCTAGAGCAGGGGTGTCCAACCTTGGCAACTTTAAGACTTGTGGACTTCAACTCCCAGAGTTCCTCAGCCAGCTTTGCTGGCTGAGGAACTCTGGGAGTTGAAGTCCACAAGTCTTAAAATTGCCAAGGTTGGACACCCCTGCTCTAGACCTTAATCATCTTTGCTGCTCTTCTCTGTACTGTTTCCAGAGTGTCAAATCTTGTTTATATTGTGGTGACCAAAACTGAATGCAGTAATCCAACTGTGGCCATATTAAAGCTTTGTAAAGTGGTACTAATATTTCATACTTGATTCTATCTCTCAAAGGAGGCATGGTCAGAATTTGACCTTGGATTTGAAATGGCTGATGAGGTTGGCTAAACTGTTTGCTTTGTTGGCCAGCAGTGTGCAGCAGCCGCCAAAAATGCTAATGCAATCCTAAGCTTCATTAACAGAGGGATACAATCAAGATCAAGTGAGGTACTAAGACCACTCTATAAAGCCTTATCAAGAACACACCTAGAGTACTGCATGCAGTTTTGGTCACCATAGTATAAAAAAGATGTTGAGACTCTAGAAAAAGTACAGAGAAGAGTAACCAGGATGATGAGGGGACTGGAGAGTAAAACATATAAAGAACAGTTGCTGGAATTGAATATGTCTAGTCTAGTGAAGAGAAGGACCAGGGAGACAGGATAGCAGTGTTCCAATATTTGAGAGGCTGCCACAAAGAAAAAGGGGTCAAGCTATTTTCCAAAGCTCCTGAAGGCCAGACAAGGAATAATGGATGGAAACTGAACAAGGAGAGATTTAACCTGTAAATAAGGAGAAACTTTCTGACAGTGAGAACAATCAACCCATGGAACAGCTTGCCCTCGGAAGTTGTGGGAGCATCATCAACTGAGACTTTCTAGAAAAGATTGGACTCCCATTTACCAGAAATGGTGTAGAGTCTCCTGTTTGGGCGGTGGAGTTGGACTAGATGACCTATAAGATCCCTTCCAACTCTGATTATCTGTTACCTGTTTCATTTTATTGTTAGGCGTCCAGAAATTGTCCATGGTAATCAATCACTCCGAGACAAATATAATCTCCAACTGATATATTAGGAACAGCTCTGGTACTTCTATGGCATTTCCAAAAGTGAAAGTCATTTTCAGCGTGTTTCACAAAATCCATCTTCTCTCCTCCCACTTCTACACTTCATTAATCACAAGAACCAATTAACTACAGCTGGAATTTTTTAATGCGACATACGAAATAACCTTGAACTTTCCAACTCCTCCACCCCCCCTTCCATTCGTGGCAGCTGAATGTCAGAGCTGACATTTATATTATTTTATTTTTCAAATGTATATCGCTGCTCTTCTCATGTGACTCCTTTTGTCTCTGTGTGCTGCTTCTGATTGCAGAATGGAGATGTGATAGGTTTATTTATTGAATTGTTTAGTTATTCATTCGTTCATTTCGATCATCAGTCATCTCAAATTCATGATTCTGGGTGGCTAACAAGAATTAAAAACTGCATAAAAAGCGTAAAACAATGGCAGACACATAACAAAAATGTAGCTGAACTAAAGGCCATGACATAAATCAGCACAGCCATTGCAGAGGTTCGGATATACATCCGGATCCCTAGGCCCAATAGAACAATGCATTTAAAGGCTTGCAAAAGGCTAACAAAGTTGGTGAACCCAAAACAAGGAAACGGGAGAACCGAATTATCAAAAATAAAACTTCATTAGATACATCATATTGGTACTGAAGAAACAAAACCAGCTTTGGTTTCCTTGCACAAATGCTTGTCTATTTAAACAATAGCTTCCTCTTCTCCCCACCTCTATGGAGGTGTCCAATTATAAGATGTCCTCTTGTTATGGGAACAGTCCATCTCTTTCTCAAGCACCTGTAATGGTGACCTTGATGGTTTACAGACTCTCACAATTTCCACATACATTCTCGGCATTCCATTTCCTCCTCCTCTCCCCTTAGTTCCTCGGCAAGTTGAAAAGCATTAGTGTTTGAAAGAAGCAAAGCGATTCAATCTTGACAATTGGGGCCAATTCAATGTTCATGTAGAGGGAAGAGAGAATGGCCTTGAAAAATAGAAGGAAGAACTGATGCCAGGGTAACAGTCAGATAAAAGAACCCTGTTGGGAGCAGATGTGTAGTCTGAGAAGACATCTCAAACATGACCCTCCCTAGCGCTCACAAAGATAAAAGCAAGTAGGGGAGAAACAGATTCAGACTTGTAGTGTTACTGTGATGTAACTTTATAGTAAAAGTAGTATTCACACAACACAAAGTTGTATAAAGGCTCTTCTGGCCACTGTTGCCACTTGCTTCTTGAGCTTCCATGAGTCCATGAAGACCTCCAAATTGTGAACTGGTTCTGTCTGGGATAGTTCAGGGCATACTAAGAATGGAAAGGCCCTCCAGTACTCACAACCAGTCTTGAGTTGAAGTCTGTTGTTCCCCAGGGTATGTTTAGCTTAATGAAAAGAAGGACTAGGGGTGACATGATAGCAGTGATCCAATATCTCAGGGGCTGCCACAGAAACGAGGGAGTCAGCCTGTTTTCCAAGGTACCAGAGGGCAGGACAAAAACAGTGGGTGGAAACTGATCAAGGAGAGAAGCAACCTAGAACTAAGGAGAAATTCCCTGAGAGTTAGAACAATTAATCAGTGGAACAACTTGCCAACAGAAGTCGTGGATGCTCCAACACTGGAAGTTTTTAAGAAGAGATTGGACAACCATTTTTCTGAAATGGTATAGGGTTTCCTGCCTAAGGAGGGGATTGGACTAGAAGACCTCCAAGGTCCCTTCCAACTCTGTTATTCTATTCCAAATGTACACTAAATGCCATACATTAAAATTTCATTGCAAATATATAATGCAGGTCTTCTTTAAATAACTATTGAAAATGGAATGCCATGGACACCACAACTTACTTGGTTGTGTCCTCTTTATCAGGGACTGTGGTTATGGTAGGGCTGTTAACAATGTGGCGCATTAAACATTGTAATCTAAAATTTACCATGCTTAGGCAAGTTGACCCTCAGCTCTTCTCAGTACTCATGGCAACACATGTATCTTGGCACTCAAAAGACTTCTACATGGTGGAATGCTCTGGAATGGAGAATGGCAATTATCAGTGAAAAAAATCTTTCCCTTTCTATGTAAAAATAAACCTTTCTTCTTTATATAGAAGCTACTATTGATTTTCAAACAAGATGGATGTTTTCCATTTAGTTTTCAGAAGTTCAGACAAACAACAGCAACCTATTATTATGTTTTGAAGTGTATCCATCTCCAGGCTATCAGAAACTTATCACATCAGGAAGGGGGGAAAAATCTAGTGTGACCTTTTTACACTGCTTGCTTTCCATTAACTTGTTGAATGGTGCACTAACTCTGTGTAGTTCCAAAAGTATCTTTTTCTTCACCCTTAAGAAATGAAAATGAATTAAAAAGCTTAAAGTCTCTAGCTAAGAATCTATATACCCACCCTCAAGCAGATCAATCCACAACATCTGAATCCATTTCATAGGATCAGAAATGGTCCAGATTCTGATCCATAGCTTCTGAACTAACACCCTTTTCTGGAGATCCATAAGTCTGGGATCATAAGTTTTCTAAACTACTTCAACTTCAACCACAACAATACAAGAGCACACAACAGATACAAACTCAATGTAAACTGCTCCAAACTTGATTGCAGAAAGTACAATTTCAGCAACAGAGTGGTCAATGCCTGGAATGCACTACCTGAGTCTGTTATTACACCTTCAAGCCCCCACTCCTTTACCCTTAAACTATCCACTATTGACCTCACCCCATTCCTAAGAGGTCTGTAAGGGGCGTGCATAAGTGCACAATCATGTCTACCATCCCTGTCCTATTGTCCCCATTTATTCGTACCTATTTCCTGTATTCATACCCATGTTTATTCTTATATCTATTATCTTGTAAGTGATTGACAAATCAAATAAATAAATAAAATGAATATATAGAGATATATACAATAAACCTCTGGGATTCCTTGTGGAATCAGGGGCAGAGAAACAACTGATATAGTTTATCTTTGAAAGAAAAACTTATAATATCTCAGCCTGTTTTATCTTGATCTTGGTAGGTGATCATCATATCTTCTGCTTACTTGATTCACATAGACACACAGACATATATATGTGAAGTGGGGAGAACAGTTGGAGAGAAGGAGATTTTTTTTTTCTCCCAAGGCAACTGGTAATTGAACTTAGCTATGCTAAAATGTTGTTGAAATCTTAAAATTTCACTAATTATCCCCCAAGGGGACCTCAGTTGTCTGGAAACCGAAACCAGCTTGTTGTCACCATTTTCTATGATTTTGCATTAGCTACACCATATACAACATTGCTAATTGGGCAGGCATCTTCCATCATTTGAAAGGAAGGATGGGGAAAAAAAAAAAGAATTCAAACACTTTGTGGCTGAAGTTCCCCTGCTGAGAAATACACTTCGGTCTTCTGTTATGCTTGTTTCCCTGATCGTCTTCTTGAAAAAAGGCAAAATGAAATTGGGTGGCAGAGTTTTAGTTATGTGTTCATTTCAACAATGGGATTGAAAATGTGAGGATTTCTTGTACAGGAAGAGGCTGAAGCTCCCTGGTAGTGGAGAGACTTTCCATGAGGTCAATTTTGACATCTCTGGAGGAAAAAATAAAATCCTTTCTGAAAAAGCTATTTACACTCAAAATCGGCCACATTGTGTTTGATGATCCACTGGTCTTTCTTGGTACAAGTTGAATTCCTATAATCTTGAGTAAGTTATAGGAACGATACTACATCCCGTTTTGGTCGCCACAATATAAAAAAAGATGTTCAGATTCTGGAAAGAGCGCAGCAAAGAGCCACAAGGGTGATTGGTGGGGTGGAGGCTAAAGCCTACGAAGAAAGGTTGCAGGGATTGGATTTGTCTAATGAAATGTCTAATGAAAAGAAGGACTGGGGTGACATGATAGAAGTCTTCCAACATTGAAGGGGCTGCCAGAAAGAGGACGGGGGCAAACAACTTTCCAAAGCACCAGAAGGCAAGACAAGAAACAATGCATGGAAACTAATTAAGGAAAGAAGCAACCCAGAATTAAGGGAAAATTTCCTGACCATGAGGACAATAAACCAGGCTTGCCTTCAAAAGTTGTGGGTGCTTCATTACTGGAGGCTTTTATGAAGATAGCCACTAGTATGGAATGGTATAGGACAGTGGTGGCTAACCTTTTTGGGCTCCTGTGCCAAACACTTGCGTGCCAGCACCCAGAATGCAATGCACAGCCCCCTCTCCATGCCCTCTTTGCACGCGCACACAATCCCCCCCTCCTGCCACCCCCTGATTACCTGCACTTCACCTCACAGCTGATTTTTGGCCTGGTTTGAGGCCTTTTTCGGTATAACAGGAAGTGATGAAATGCGCCTATAATTTGGCCTGAAAAGCCTTGCAGAGGCATTTTCCAAGCCTGTGGGAGGCTGAAAAAGGCCTCAAACCAACCGAAAAAAATCAGCTGTGAGGCACGCGCATGCACAGTGAGGTAACTTTGCCTGCAGCTTGCGTGCCATAGGTTCGCCATCACGGGTATAGGGTCTCCTGCTTGTGAAGGTGGTTGGATTAGAAGACTTCCAATGTCCTTTCCGACTCTGTTATTCTGAAAAATGTAGCATTGCAGGCAATTCTACCCGCAGCCTGGAGTTCGATCCTGGCGGAGCTCAAGGTTGACTCAGCCTACCATCCTTCCAAGATCAGTAAAATGTTGGGAGCGATATGGTGACATTGTAAAACTCAGAGAGTACTGTAAAAGACTGGGGGCATGATATTTAAGTCTAAACGCTGCTGTTATTGTTATTGCAATAAGGGATGCAGATCAACTGCTGAAATGCAAGCAACATTCTTCAGGTCTATCTATAAATTTTGGCTCTCCAGACTCAATTTTTGGCTTAGTTGACAGAAAGCTGGCCACATGACCAAGGAAATTATCTTCGTACAAGCCAAAAACAGAGATAAGCACCATGTCCTAGAGTTGGACATGACTGATAGGAAAACCTTTACCTTACTAAATGTTATATGTGGCCAAAGGTAATTCCTCTTCATTCAATGTGGCCCTGGCAAGTAGAAAGATTGAGACATGCCTACCTTAGACACATTCCTAGATTCCTCTAGAACAGGGCTGTCAAACTCGTGGCCTTCAGGCCACATGCGTCACGTGTTGGTCCCGCCCCCACCTGGTTTAGCGAAGGGGAGAAAAAAGTCCTGATACATCACGTGACACTGCCGTGATGCCACAAGTTTGACACCCCTGCTCCAGAAGTTGTCATTTTGAATGCGACAGATGGAGAAAATGACTAATTTATTATCTGCAATTAACTTGAGTTAAATCAATTTTAAATCAGACTTTTTTTTTTTAAAAAAAAAAGCCCTTTTATTCAGCAAATAACTGAAAATGTGGTGGGAATTTGGCCTTGATGGAGATCATCTATTCATTTGGCTCTAATGTTTTCTAAATGCCTTCTGATCTATCTATCTATCTATCTATCTATCTATCTATCTATCTATCTATCTATCAGTTGCTTTGCAGGAGGTTTAGTTTCAGGATCTGTTTGGCCAAAGGTAGAATTAAATGCTATGAGCCAAATGGTAATAGTCTTTGAACTCTTCCTTATTGCTTGTAGAAATGAAACCGGTAGGATGACTTCTTTACCTTGTCAAAGATATAGAACTGAGCTAAACCAATTGCCAATGTATCGTCTTTTATCACAAGAGATGATAGAAGAGATGAGCAAAAAGAAGTAATACAGGTAATCCTCAATTTATGACCACAATAGACCCCCAAATTTCTATTGTTAAGAAACACAAGAAAGGTAAGTGAGTTTTGTCCCATTCTACCACCTTTCTTGCCAAAGTTGTTAAGTGAATCACTTCAGATGTTAAGTTAGTAACATGGTTGTTAAGTGAAGTGAAATAAATACATGCCAGTTAACCAAGTGTCCAAATTTTAATCACACAACCATGGGGATGGTGCAACAGTGTGAAAAATGGTCGTAAGTCCCTTTTTTTAAGTGCCATTGTAACTTTGAATGATCACTCACTAAATGAATAGTTGTAAGTCAAAGACTAGCTGTAGTTTGATTAATGTGTTTAAGACCTGGATTTGGAGCTCACCTTTCCCATTTTAAAGCACGACCTTTTAATCCAGTTCAAAGTACAGTATTACAAGGAATACTGGTGTCCATCGGAGGACTAGAGAAGGAAACAGTATGACTTAAGAGCAAGAAAGATGTAAGGGAGCTCCCTGGAGAAATTCGGTCTCATGGGGCATGTCTGTTAATTTATAGTTACATAATGAACTTCCTCTCCTCCTACAAAGAAGAATGTAACTGGGAAAGATTAATCAAAATGTCAAAACAGCCTTTCTCACACTGATGCTTTCTCCATACGGTTGCAACCTGTACATGTCTGAGGGACACCAGGTTTGTCTGGAGAAAAACAGCCAAGCAAATTGATTTAAATCAAAGCAATTGAAATTGTCCAAGGGAAAACCAAGACAAATTAAATAATTGATTTTCTTCTCGTTGCCATTCTTTTTTCCTCTTCTCTCTCTCTCTCTCTCTCTTTTTTTTGAAATCTGTATGCTTCTCAAACTAGTGACCATTTAACAGGAGTATTTGAATAATTTAAAACATTGGTTTATAACTATATGGAACCTTTTATGCTATAGTAAATTAACTTTAAAGCATTGTGTCAAAAGAAGCCCTGGGTCTTTTGACACTTCAGATTTTATAACTGCGAGTTCGGGAAGCTTTGAGATTAAAGTTAAGATCCTTCAAATTGAGAAGCTTGAACCTAAAATAACATCTGGGATTTTGGGCATAACTGGATGGAGTCAGGTTAGAGAGGGAGTCAGGTCAGACACTTCTAGCATGCTAAAAGGGACGAGATGGTAGAATCATAGAGAATTATGGAGTTGGAAGGAACCACAAAAATACCTTGAGTGAGACAGACACAAAGTTCTAAGCAGTTGTAGGCTGCATTAACAGAGGGATAGAATCAAGATCACGTGAAGTGTTAATACCACTTTATAATGCCTTGGTAAGGCCAAACTTTGAATACTGCATCCAGTTTTGGTTGCCACAATATAAAAAAGATGTTGAGACTCTAGAAAAAGTGCAGAGAAGAGCAACAAAGATGATTAAGGGACTGGAGGCTAAAACATATAAAGAACGGTTGCTGGAATTGGGTATGTCTAGTTTAATGAAAAGAAGAACTAGGGGAGACATGATATCAGTGTTCAAAATCTCAGGGGCTGCCACAAAGAAGGAGATAAGCTATTCTCCAACGCACCTGAGGGTAGAACAAGAAGCAATGGATAGAAACTGATCAAGGAGAGAAGCAACCTAGAACTAAAGAGGAATTCCCTGAGAGTTAGAACAATTAACCAGTGGAACAACTTGCCTCCAATAGTTTTAAATGCTCCAACACAGGAAGTTTTTAAAAAGATGTTGAATAACCATTTGCTTGAAATGGTATAGGGTTTCCTGCCTAAGCAAGGGGTTGGCCTAGAAGACCTCCAAGGTCCCTTCCAATTTTGTATTCTATTCTATTCTATTCTATTCTATTCTATTCTATTCTATTCTATTCTATTCTATTCTATTCTATTCTATTCTATTCTATTCTATTCTATTCTATTCTATTCTATTCTATTCTTCTCAGTAAACTCTTGTTCCCCTGAAAGCAAACTGAGTCTGGCCTGATTAGTGTACTCAAATGGGAGACATCAGAAAATCCCAGAGCTGAACTTTTCAAAACAAAAAAATGTAGAGGAAGGAACGACAAATCATTTCCAAATTCTGCCAAAACAAAAAACAAAAAACAAAACAAAAAAACAAAAAATGGCACAGCTGCTTTTGGGTGGTGACTAGAAGTTTATTTGCAAGTAGCCCTTGTTTTACAACCACAATCGAACCCAAAATTTCTGTTGCTAAGCAAGACATTTGTTCCATTTTACAACCTTGCTTGCTACAGCCCCTGGGACATCATAAATGTGAACCATGTGCCAAGCATCTGAATTTCGATCATGTGATCACAGACATGCTGCAGGAGTCATAAGTGTGAAAAATGGTCATTTTTTTTTCCAGTGTGGCTGATTTATTTATTTTTCCACTCAGCTCACCATGAGGTGACTCTGAACTGAACTCATAGGGATGTTTACCTTAGGAGCTCATCAGCTGCTACAGTTAATCCAGGGTGAATCTTGATAATTTCAATAGAATGTGACAATTTTTAACCAATGTGTCCCAATTCTCTGCAGAACTACAGTTCCCAGAATTCTCAAGGGACCAGGCATTTTAAGCATGAAGGAGAAATACCCTTTTGTGTTCCTCAGCTTTATTGAAAAACTTTTATTGCTTTAACCAGATGATCTGAGCCAACAATCCTTGTCAGTATTAAATCCAGCCCTATTTCACAATTCAGTGCCAGAGGGACCTAAATAAATCTTCACACTCTTTATACTGTTTTTTTTTAAAAAATCTCATCTCCCAAGCAGGTCACGTTGAAAAACTTTTTCTTCTAATTACAGGATTATTATTTTTTATTGAGTGCACATTATACCTATAGACCATAATTGGGGGAAAAAGACTATTAAGATTTTACAGTTCAAAAAATTACAGGCAACGGGGAACCAGTGTTAAGGTTGGTGTTATTTTTCTAAGCATCATATCTGCATTATGAAGATAAAGGACAATTTAGGAAGATTACAAATGCCATGATTTAGAGTACAACGTTAAAAAAAAAATCTGCAGAGAATAATTCACAATGCCAGCTGCTACTAAGCTTCTTAATCTTTATCTAGTTCAATTAAAATCTGAATGTTTGGGATTTCATTAACAACTGGGGATCGGAAATTACATGCGCTCTTAGACTATAGTCAATTGCTATAGTTCGGCGCTTACACAATATTGCTGGAAAGAATTTCCTTCTAAGGTTTTCAGGTAGGCTTGAGATATAATTAAAACTTAAGTACTTAATGGATAATGCCAAAGTGAAAGAGGATTATTTTAATGGTGCCGTTGGATCCAATTGACCAAAAGGAATGTGTTGGCATGTTAAAAGAGCTTTGCAGTTTAGTTTAATCCCCCTAGGTTACACAGCAAGACAGCATACTTTCACTGCTTGGGTGTCAAAAAGTAAGGTTCTACATTTAGGCAAGAGAAACCAAATACACAGGTATTGTACAGGTGGTACCTGGTCCAGCAGTAGTAACTGTGAGAGGGATCTTGGAGTCCTAGTGGACAATCCGTTAAATATGAGCCAGCAATGTCCTGTAGCTGCCAAAAAAGCCAACACAGTCCTAGGCTGCATTAACGGAGGGATAGAATCAAGGTTATCTGAAGTGTTAACTCCACTTTATAATGCCTTGGTAAGGCCACACTTGGAATACTGCATCCAGTTTTAGTCACCTTAATATTAAAAAGCTGTTGAGACTCTAGAAATAGTGCAGTCAAAAGCAACAGAGATGACTAGAGGCTAAAACATATCAAGAACAGTTGCTGGAACTGGGTATGTCTAGGTTAATGAAAAGAGGTGAGCTGATAGTAGTGTTCCAATATCTAAGGCAGGGTCTTCAAACTTGACAGATTGAAGACTTGTGGACTTCAACTCCCAGAATTCCTCCTCCAGTCATGTTAGCTCAGGAATTCTGGGAGTTGAAGTCCACAAGTCTTAAACTTGCCAAGTTTGAAGACTCTAGAATAGAATAGAATAGAATAGAATAGAATAGAATAGAATAGAATAGAATAGAATAGAATAGAATACTTTATTGGCCAAGTGTGATTGGACACACAAGGAATTTGTCTTGGTGTAAATACTCTCAGTATACACAAAGAAAAGGTACATTCATTAAGAATCAAGAATCATAACGTACAACACTTAATGATAGTCATAGGGTACAATCAACAATCAAATCATACCAGGAAACAGTCAAGCGGGAGGGGAGGGGTGATAAGGAGTGGTGAGAAGATTAACAGTATAGTAGTGTACACTTTGTAAATAGTTGAACAGTGTTGAGGGAATTATTTGTTTAGCAGAGTGATGGCTTTCGGGAAAAAGCTGTTCTTGTGTCTAGTTGTTCTGGTGTGCAGTGCTCTATAGCGTCGTTTTGAGGGAAGGAGTTGAAACAGCTTATGTCCGGGATGTGAGGGGTCTGTAAATATTTTCACAGCCCTCTTTTTGACTTGTGCAGTATACAGGTCCTCAACTGAAGGCAGGTGGGTAGTAATTGTTTTTTCTGCAGTCCAAATTATCCTCTGAAGTCTGTGTCTGTCCTGTTGGGTTGCAGAACCAAACCAGACAGTTATAGAGGTGCAGATGATAGATTCAATAATTCCTCTGTAGAACTGGATCAGCAGCTCCTTGGGCAGTTTGATCTAAGGAATTGCCATAAAGAAGAGGAAGTCGACCTATTTGTTTCAAAGCACCTCAGGGCAGGACAAGAAGAATGGGTGGAAACTAATCAAGGAGAAAAGCAACCTGGAATTAAAAGATAAACTTCCTAACAGTGGGGACAATTAACCAATGGAACAGCTGGCCTTCAGAAATTATGGGTGCTTCATTACTGCACGTTTTTAAGAAGAGATTGCACAACCATTTTTCTGAAATGGTATAGGGTCTCCTGCTTGAGCAGGGGGTTGGACTAGAAGACCTCCAAGTTCTCTTCCAGCTCTATTCTGGTTGAAGAATTGTCGCAGAGAAAACCCACCATCTCTCCTGATGTTCTTTTAATAGCTGCAGGTTTATCCCAAATTAATCCAATTAAACCTGGGTGGTATCAGAACTGAGATGCTGGCTGAAGGAACAGTCTGATATTTCTTTTGCAGAACAGCCTCCCCCATTGCTCACTTTATTTATTAGATTTATATGCTGCTCATCCCACTGTTCCAGTGAGCCTGGATGGCTTGCAAAATGATAAAGAGAAATAAAAGGGTAATATAAAATGCTCTTCTTGAATGAGAAGCAAAATGTTTTCAAGGGGAAAAAAAAGACAGAAAAGAAAAACCAGTTGCCTTTTGGAAAAGCACTTTTGAGACCAACCATGACCTGGATGATTGAGAATCTCCCTAGATGATCATACAAAATGATTGAAATTAAGCAGATTAAATAAGAAAAGCAAAAGGACAGGCGACATGGAGGTGAGATCTTCTCTCTACCCCATCAGCCACCCCTAGAATAGAGCGCCTGTGTTGGGGTCCCAGGTCAGCAGGAAGAGGCAAGTTTTAAAGTTGTTTCAGAAGGCCAGGAGGTGTAGCAACCATTTCTAGTGGGAGAATAGTCTAAAGGACGGGCCACAGCAGAAAGGGCTGTTCTCCTGGATTCTGCCAGAAGGTTCTTTGGCAGCTGGGATCCAAAGTTGGCCTCTTCCTCTGGAACGATTGGGATGGGCCAAATCCCATTGGGGTGAGACAGCTCCTGAGATACCTTGGACCCATGCCATAAAGGGCTTTTATAGATAATAACCAACACCTTGAACTGGACCAGGAAGCAAATTGGCAACCAGTGCAGCTTGCATAATAGCAGTGTTACATGTGTCATTGAGGCGGTCACCAGAACTGTATGTGCCACTGTGTGTTCTGTACCATTTGTATCTCCTGAATCAAGGGTAGTCCCATGTAGAGCACATTGCATTAATCCAACTGATAAATAACCAGGGCATTTGTAACTGTGCCCAGGACCTCACAATCTGGGAAAGGACATAACTGATGCAAAAGTTGTGCAAAGGCTCTTCTAATGACTTGTTACAGTTTGCAGCAGAAATTCAAGTCCAGAAAACACACAGATGACTGATTCAGCAGGATCATTCACTTCTTGATAAACGTATTAACATCAGTAAAGTTTACAATACAATTTGTAGATTCTTTCAACGTAACATAAGCAAAACACAAGCAGCAGCTCAGTGGGCTCAGAACAGTGGGCTCAGTTTTAGGAAGCAAGCAAGTCTAGTTTCACTTTCAATTCTCACCAAAACACACAGAGCCAAACCATATCCAGGCTGTCAGCTCCCATTGGCTGGTCTGCTGCCATGCTTACTTTGTTAACCATGCCTCTGCCAGTTAATGAATATACTCTGACATGACGTATGCCTATGAATTGCATATTTTGAAGGATTGTTAGCTGGCCCTTTGAAAGCCAAGCTTACAATCGGGAGACAGTTGGTGTAGTTGTGATTTTTAATCTTGCTGCAGTCATGGGAAACAGCTGGATGGCTTTGAACCAGTCATTGTTTCTGAGCTCTAGGAAGAAAGTGATTTTTTTCAAAAGGCAAACTGGACTTCGTTTTTCCTTGAAGACTTTTTGCTTTTCAACCAAGAAGTTTCTTCTGTTGGATGAGAAGCGAAACATCTTCAAGGAAAAACAAAGTCCAGCTGCCTTTTGAAAAAAGCACCTTTGGGATGATCATGACCTGGATGACCGAGAATCTCCATAGATACCCATGGAAGAAAAGGCAATGGCAAACCACTACCAAAACAGTTGGCAAGAAAAGTGTATGAGCTTGTCTAGGGAGCTGCCGGGAACCGAACAGAGTCAAAGGCACCACATTATTTTCATCAGAAGAAAAAGGTCAAGGAGCAGATTAATATTTGTATTTCTAGCCATTCATTTCCACTGCGTCTTCCAGGTTAATTATGAATTCTTATGGATTTTTTTTGGCTGCATTCCTCATGGAAAAAAAAATAAAATTAAAAAAAGGGAACTTAACACCTACTGCTCACTCTCCATATAAATGCCAGTTAATTATACATTTTGGAGGATCTTCCAGCTGGCCCTTCTAAAATTAAATTTAGAATTTGAAGTCACAAATGTTTAACAATTCCATGGGGAAAAAAATCAATCCATTGGATCTCCCACACTAATTTCAAACATCATTCTTTTCTCTACAGAGAAAGTTAAACATTCATGGCCCCCTTTCTCCTTGTTCCCTGGAGCGGAATGGAAAAACAAATAGTTGTACTTGCTTCTTTTCCAAAAGAAGGGAACCAAAAAAAAAAATTGTAATGTGATGGAGACTCCACAGAATTGTGATGGTGTATTCTTCTTTGAATCAAGCTTGATTAAGAATAACTACATGAAGACACTCATATTGTTGCATTTGGGAACACTATGCTGTTGTTGGCTTGTTGATGAGTTCTGGGATGCTGTTTGACTTGGTCATATAATCCAGTGTTTGTCAATCTTGGGATCTTGAAGATGGGTGAATTTCAACTTTCAGAAATAAGAGAGTTGAAGTCCACTCATTTTCAAGGTGTCAAACACCGATCTAGCCTATAGTCTTGAATTTTCCATTCACTCTCTCCTCCAAATAATCACTAGGTTCAACTCAACTCACTTTTCAGTATAGAGAATAAGGAAGATGATTGTGACAGAAATATGGAAGATGTTTTACCAGGGGACTGAAACATTTTTTTAAAATCCAGAGCAATGCGATAACATTTAATGAACCACGGTGGTGCAATGGTTAGAATGCAGTACTGCAGGCTACTTCTGCTGACTGCTGGCTCTCTGCAATTTGGCAGATCAAATCTCACCAGGCTCAAGGTTGACTCAGCCTTCCATCCTTTTCAAGATGGGTAAAATGAGGACCCAGATTGTTGGGGGCAAAAGGCTGACTCTGTAAACCGCTTAGAGAGGGCTGGAAAGCACTGTGAAGCAGTATATAAGTGCTATCGTTATTCAGAAGTGAGTGAAGCAGAAGCGTCTTTTGCATTTGCTTGAGTAAAAGAAAGGGGAGAAGGTTCGGCACAATCTGACTCAATGATTAAGTAGATTTAGCTTTCTAGTGAATATGGTCTCCTAGACTGATCTATTAGTGGGCTGACATTTTGAGGTCAAACATGGTTAGATGCTGCCAGTTTACATTTGAATAAGTCTTAATTTCACAACTCGTGTGTGTGTGTGTGTGTGTGTGTGTGTGTGTGTGTGTGTGTGTGTATTCTTGTCCAAAAACAACTAAAGAATGGGGAATATCTAATTTGAGTGGAGAATGTGTCTTAGTAAGAAGCCTGAGCAGCAGCAAGTGATGTGGTCCAACTGATAAAATGGCTTTAACAAAAAGTCTTTTCTCCAAATCCCAAGAAATCTGGATGAAAACACACAGTCCACACCCTAAAGAAAAAAACAACAACCCAGGACTGAAAGGAGGAAACATAATAAAATAGCCAAGGGAGCTATGCATTTAGCCCTATCCCAAGTTAAATACTCTAGAGTTTTTGATGCTTCTGAAGTAAGACTGTGATTAGCATCATTGTTGAGAAGACTTCTATGCACTTAGGTTATCTAGAATCCCGATTAACATATGAATAGATCCATGGTTGCATTCTTTTCTTCCCTGAACAGGTTTCCAAATCAAGAGTACTGTATCAATCTCTGGGCAGAACATTTAAAAAAAAAAGATTCTGACAAATTGGAGGGTATCCTAGGATGGATTGTGGTTCTTTTCTCTTAATCTTGTCCCAAAGGTGCTTTTTTTTCAAAAGGCAATTGGACTTTCTTTGGTTTTGCTTGCAAAACAAAGTCCAGTCAGCCTTTTGAAAAATCAGCTTTGGGACAACCATGACTTGGATGACTGAGAATCTCCAAAGATATTTCTCTTAATACAGGTTGTCTTAGCCTGGAAAAGACTATCAATCAATTCACTGGAAGGGACCTTGGAGGTTTTCTAGTCCAACCCCCCTGCCCAAGCAGGAAACAGTACTGTATACCATTTGAGGCAAGTGGCTGAATGACTAGAAGAACACGAAGTTTATTAAAGGGCTCCTCAAATAGCTAAATGGCCATCATGCAGAAGATGGAAACTGAGTTGTTTCCTCTTGCCCTAGTAGCTGTGACTGGGTGTAGTGAATGAAAGTTGGAACATGTCATCTATATTTTTAACCAGAAGGATTTCTTACTATATAAGGATGTATATTAGACTTCCTTGGCAAGAGAAGACTTATCTTTTGCTTGAGATATTCCAATGCTGGCTGCCTATTGTATTATCTTTTGATCATTCCAAGAGCAGACATGTACCAATGGATATATGGATTTATTGATAGTCTCAATGTGTTCTTTTATCATTGTTTGCTTTATTGTTCTATTATTCTGTTCTGTTTACGTGTCTTTTCATTCTTCTTTCTTTTTATTATTGTAAGCTGCCTGGAGCAGCCTCAGCAGCAAGATAGGTGGCAAATAATTTTAACGAACACATAATATGTCACAGACCAGGGGTGTCAAACTTAAGGTCCACAGGCCAGATCTGGCCCATGGGGTACTTGCTTACATCCAGCACTGGAAACAGCAAAGGACTGGCCCAGGGTGCCTCGGCCAGCAAAAAAGAAGCTCAGGCTCCATTTCCCACTGCAACAGCCTCCTGCAGTCCTCTGCCAGTGAAAAGAGAGCACCATTTTCACTGGCAGAGGGTTGCAGGAGGCCGTCGCAGCCCAAAATGGAGCCTGGTGGGTCTGCGCAAGGCCCCATGAGCTCCATTTTTGCTGGCAGAGGGTTGCAAGAGGCCATTGTGGCCGAAAACAAGGCCCAGGGGATGAGGCTCCCCAAGCTCCGTTTTTACTGGCAGAGGGCTAGAAAAAAAAAAAAACTAAAAACAAAACAAAATTTTCTCCTTTTTCATTTGAGCATGCAAGAAGGGACAGAAAAGGAGAAAGGGGAAGAGGAAAGCAAGGAAAAAGAAGGGAAGAGGGGAAGAGAGCAAGAAAGGAGAAATAAGGAGAGAGGGGAAGGAAGAAGAAAGAATGAAGAGGGAAGGAAAAAGGGAAGGAAGGAAGGAAGGAGATTATAATGAGAGTGAGGGAGGGTCTGAGAGAAGTCCTGCCTTAGCACTTGGCCACCACAGGTGCCTCCAACACAAGTGATATTGAACTGACCACACCCACCCTGGCCACACCCACCCTGGCCATACCCCCCCTGACCCCCTGAGATCAAACACAACCTCGATGTGGCCCTCATTGAAATAGAGTTTGACACCCCTGTCATAGATGGTCATGGATGTGGATTAAACAGCATGAGTTAAACGGTGGTATAATGGTTCCCCATTGATTTGGCTTCGTGATCCAAGTTTGTTCACGAGGAATGTCATACTTTTGTTGGTAACATCAAATTGTTGGAGCTTCCAAGTTGCTATCTTTGAAGCATGCAGAAGAACCTCATACAAATACAGTTTACTTTTGAAGACAGAACCAAAGCCATGTCTGTAGCAACATTTAATCACATCAAGAGAGTGTAACTTTTGCAAGTTGAAAAGAATGATTATACAAGATATTGATTGAATGCAGCATTCTTTCCTTCCTCTGTCTCAAAGTTGGAAATAAATAAGATGAGAAACGCTGATATATCATAGACGGTTCCTGAACATGAATCACTGGGGGATAATATGAGAGTTTAAGCCAGCAGACAGAATTGCAGAAAAGGTCTCTGTGTGTTTTGGAATTAAGGTGAGAATATCTATACCAAGAAAATGAGCCTGTAGGAACAATAAATAGAATCCCATCTGTAATTATTCTTTAACTTCATAAACACTACACCTTTTCTTGCCTTATTGATCTTCTTCTTATAACTTCCCAAACCAAACAAATTAGTTTTCATTGAATGCAAAGCATAATAATGCGAAGTAGTTTTAAAAACCAACTTGTAGCTGTTATTTAAACTTGACATGATGCCACGAGAAGAAAACATTTAGAATGATCTGTGGTCCCACTGGTGCAGAAAGTCTCTTCTCATAGCTGGCCTAATAGAGTTACAACCAAACTGTGAAATGTTTCTTGAAGAAGAAAGAACCAAGAGAAAAGGGAACCTTTTAAAATAAACCTTTTTTTTTTTGGCATAGAGTCTGTACCTTATTTGAGACTCGGATCCTGCAAGCTTAGGTACCCAGCATCTGATGAAGTGAGATGTCACTCATGTAACGTCTGCTTTTAATGAAATGTGTCCGTCAGAAAAGGTGCAGATAAGCTGCTACCAGACTCATTCTGATTTTTTTTTTACCATCATGGACTAAGGTTCTCTCCTTCCACAATAGTAATTCTCATGTGGTCTCTTAATATATTATATCTCTATCTATCTCTATCTATCGAGGGATGCGATGGCTCAGTGGCTAAGGCACTGAGCTTGTTGATCAGAAAGGTTGGCAGTTCGGCAGTTTGAATCCCTAGTGCCACGTAATGAAGTGAGCTCCCATTAGTTGTTACTGTTATCATTTTTCACATGACCGTTGCAGTGATTCACTTCACAACTTGTGCCAAGCCAGGTTGTAAAATGAGGCAAAGTTCACTTAGCCAATGTTTCGCTTAGCAATACAAATGTTGGGCTCAGTTGTGGTTGCAAATCAAGGACTAGCTGTATTGTACTATAACACCCTTCCTGTGATGACCTGGGGCATGGCACAAAGGCAATACAGTCAGATAATCAGTAGGAGTGCCTTTATTAGCTCCAACTTTGCCCCCAATGTCCTGGTTACCTTCTGGCTGGAGAAAAACTCTCCCAGAAACAGCCTTTGGCTGCAGAGAATCAAGTCCAAAACATGGTCAACAAAAACTGTAACTATAAGTCCAGTCAAGGCAAAATGAGGTAATTAATCTGGCAGGGCAGGTGAAGGAATTCCAGACATGAAGGCAAAGCAATAACACAACACGGTTGGGAAGACACCAGGAACAGATAACTAAAGTCAACACAAGATAAACTCATGTTTGCTCCTAGCAGCTGCTGCACTCAGCATGCATTTCTTTTAAACTCTCTTCCCAACTGTGGCTAATGAATGGAATCAGGGCCCTTTCCTCCCCATAAGCCATGCAACCCACATTGCTCTCTTCTCCATTCCTTCCTGCATTCCCTAGGATGAAGAGGGGGTGGGCCTTGATCTTCATCTGAACCACCTCTCTCTTGTTATACCTCTTCCCTGCTCTGCCCAGCCGGACTTTGCCCTTTCCCAGTTTCCTCCATAACCAATGGGGCCACATTCCCACTCCCTGTCAGCTGTTCGTCTTCCTCCTCAGATTCAGACTCTGACAGGGGCATGACACTTCCCCCAGATTTCCCCCAGCTCCCCAGAATTTATTTTGTGTCAAGAAACCCCCCTGTTAAAATGAAAATAGAAAGACGGCTTTCCACAAAATCTGTTGAGTGACCCATGCGAAAGGCTTAGGCCCTGCATCACTGGACTTGGCATGAGAGCATGCAAGTAAATTGAACATTCTTTTGTTGCACGAGAACATTCCAGCAACCCAATTAAACGCTAGTTACTTTGCTGTTGTTATTGCTTGTTCAACCTCATTACCGAAAGCATTTGAACTCATATTTTTCTGTAGCATTCTTTTGATAAATATTGGCTTCCTCATTGTACTAATTAGTAAAAAAAACAAAAAAAAAAACAACCACCATAGTTTTGTTTTTGTTTTTTTTCCCTGGGAGTCTAGTTGGAGCTCATTTCTCTCTGGTATAAACTCCTGAGCTAAAGAACTATTTAAAAACTGGGGGGGAGGGGGAGAGTTCCTCTTACGGCATATTCAAGCATATTGTCAGTGAAAAGAGAGGTGTGATTGACGAAACAATGACTGGTTACTCGGGAAAATGGCACCTATGCATATTTTCTTTGTTTTTATTGTTGCCTCAATTATCTATAATTGCCCCCACACGCCATCCAGATGACATCAGTCTGCGCTGCACACTTGCCAACTGCCATCAATTGGTTGAAATGGCAGGGGGTTAAAAAAACAACTTCCCTAAAACCCTCCTTATTACTTGAGGAGCCAAGCTTTTGGCATTTCGGTGCTCCAAGTCGCGCTTCTTTGGGAAAAGATTGCCAATTTCTGTGGGAAATGTAATACCTTCTTTATGGAAGGAGACTGGAAAATCTATTAGGGAGCCAGGAATGATTAGGTGGGGAAGGTAGTTGAAAGGAAACAGTGTGGAGATTTCCTTTTCTTCTCTCAGGATGACACTGATTAAAAAAAATGGGCAGCAAAATTAGGACCTCTCTTTTTAAAGAACATCCCGCAGGAGTTTGACTTAAGAGTCTGCCTGATATAGCACACCTGTTTCGAGTTAGAAGACAGCTAATTTGTGCAGTGGGTAAGGTACCAGGCTATAAAGCGGAAAACTGAGTTTTAATTTGCCTGGGGCATGAAACCAGCTGCTTGGCATTGGCCACTCACTCTCTCCCAGCCCTAGGGAGAAGAGAATGGCAAGCCACTTCCAAAAATCTCACCAAGAACATTGTAGGGACTACTCCAGTCAGTCAGCATGAGTCAACACACACAATAGAACCAAGTTGAGGATTTTATATTCTCTCTCTCTCTCTCTGATATATTATCATTGCCAGTACATGCTTCAAGATCTTTTGATAATATCCTCTTCTTCCCACAGAACACAGTGATACAAATAAGACTTAGCTAGGTGGTAGCACCTAGCTAACCTCGGCTAATCTCACAAAAGCAGAGTTGGACTTGCACGAGAAGCTATCAGGGGATTTTAGGACTGCATGTTTGTTCTGACCCAAACCTTGTTCCAAGGAAACGAACACCAGATAACAGCAAAACTTTTTAATGATTATTTACGAATTCCGTTCCTTCCCGGTTAAGAGGCTGTTTCAAACTAATTGTCTCTGATAGGAACAAGCTTTGCCAAGGTTGTGCAAGGCTGCCAAGAACACTAGATAGAGTTGCCAAGAAATATTTCAAACACAAAGAGTCACCAAATACAAACTAAGATAGTTCACAAGGCTTGAGTGCAAAAACTTCTTTGCTTCCTGCAAAGAACTCCGGTTTCTCAGCTGGCTTTTATCTCGTAAGGGAGGGACCATTACCTTGCAGCCTTACTCCCGAGTCACCTGTGCTGCTGCAGCTGCTCTTTCCTTCAAGCAGCTCTGCACGCACGCGCACTGGGCCCAGGCTCCTCGGGGACCTCTTCATCACTGCTGCCAGCCTCCACAATCTCCGAAGGCAGCACTCCACTCCCTGATGGTCTTGGCCCCATCCCTGCATCACATTCAGGCCCCTCATCTGAGTCCTCACTCTCTGAGACCTCAGCCATCTGCACCTGCTGCTGGTGAACCACAATAATGCTAGACTGGGGAATGAGAGGAAAAACAAAAACAAATCTGAAAGAAGGCAGCGGGAAACCATTTCCGAAAAATTTCCAAGAAAAATGCAGTTGAGACCTTGGCTGACACTCTATAAAAACAACAAAATTGTTAGAGTCCTTGCTATCAGATTTATTGAAAAAAAAATAGAAATTAAGTTAGAGAAATCATAACAATTAGACACGTTTACATTAGCAGTCAATTTATCATTGGGGACATTAGGATATGAACTTTCTTGATCCTCTTGCTGTTTTCTTCTTGAGCACTGATAATGTTACCTGGTTGGGTAATGAAACGCCTGCAGGAAAACAACCAAGCTCAGAGAGCACCAAGGACACTTCACTTCTTGATGAACTGGAGAGACAGCAGCAAATTTTTCTGATAAAGGAAGAATACATATACGTTCTGTGCTTAAAAGGTCCAGAGCACAGGTTCAATAAGTCATCAAATAGTTTTTGAATAAGACTCACTTTGCTCTGAGACATGGGTATTGCCTGGTAGAAACTGGTCCTTCCCCTAACAGAGGGTGAAAAAAGAAAGGAGTCCAAGGAAAAGTTACATTCTCGAAAGAGCTCTGATATATTCTTAGTTCTGGAAAGAGAAGTGTTGCTTTTGCCATCGTTATAATATTGTGCCTCACAAGTTCAAGGAGGCAACAAAATTGAAGACTATGTTTGACCTTTTGCTAGGAAGGCGGCAGACCATTCCTTGGTAATAGACAATCTCTTTGCTGGTTATTACAGCATTCCTCCACCTTTCAAATTCAGCTGTGGGATCAAATCTAGATATTTAAATCAGAATTAGAATGTGATTAATGAGCTATTTTGATTTTAGCATTGAATAAAGGAGGCCATTAATAATTGCTGGTTTTTAATACCGTATGCTTTGAAATTAGATCCTAACTCCTAGAAGATACAAATGTCTGTCTCTCTGTCAGATCCGTGTAGCTCCCATTCTCCAATGGAAGAAGGGGTGGTGGTGGATTCGATACATGTAATTCTTTTCTTCTCTATGTCGCCTAAGTATCCTATTTCTTACCATGTCTTTTGTATAAACTTTTACACAATTTATAACAGTTACCCGGTGCCCCAGATGCCTGGAAAATTCTTACCTCTTGGAGAGAGGCAAGGGGAGAAGGGGCTATGTGGACTGCAATGCCGGAAGATATCTGTGAGAAACTTTACTTATCTGCTTTTTCAGATAGGCTGGTATAATAACATCTTCACGCCTGCAGATTGGTGGAATCCACGTCAGACCGTTGGGAGGGGTTTCTAATTACCTTTATCCAAGTTGCATGCCCTGAGGGACCTCAGATCCTGCTTTGAATTTTGACTTGCCTTTACCCCTCTTCAATAAAAGATTACTTTGGAAATACAAAAAGTTTTCAAGAGTCTATACTTATTTTTGAACGGGGGGAGGCTGGTCCTTACGCTTTGTTTGCTTAGTTGATTTAATTAAGATAAATTGAGTTAAATCAACTAAGAGTTGGAAGGGACCTTGGAGGTCTTCTAGTCCAACCCTCCCCTCAGGCAGGAAACTCCATGCCATTTCAGACAAATGGTTATCCAGTCTCTTCTTTAAAATGTCTAGGGTTGGAGCACCCATAACATCACAGTATTAAATACTTTTACTTCAATTAATACTTCAATTTTTTTCATGGTATCTACGACTCAAAGGATATTGCCATGAAACTGCACAGCTTTCCAGTAAACCAGTGGAAAATTAGACTTTCATCCCAGACCAAATGCTATTTTACTTTATTTAATCATTAGATTTCAGAGAGATTCAACTCAGTTGCCATCTAATCAAGAGCCAAATGGCTTCTGGTAGGAATTAAAGCACGCAAAAGCTCTTTTTGGAAACTAGAAAGCAACAAGTCTCTAACAGAGAAGCCCAATTATTTCTATCAATCATTTCTTCCAAATGTTGAAGCCGTATTTCTTGCTTTTTCTTTATCATATATACAAAGTGAAATATTTCTTGGAAGATGTCCTTTCTCTGTTGAGAAAGATATATTTTCAGAATTGATCACTGACATTATCGGTATAGATTCCCCAAGTAATTCAGTGTGAAAGTGTAGAAAACTTATTTACTAAGGAGATGGGAAACAACGTGAGCTGGTCTAATTAACAAAGTTTTAGAACATGCTGTCATTTTTGGACATTGGGTGGGCGAGACTGCAGCAATTTTTCACTGTAGACCACAGCTATGACAGCAAAATAAATTCATCTGCTTCAAGGAAGACTAAATAAATCTTTAACTAGAGGAGAAGATAAACTTATCAATATCTCTGTGATTAGGGATTCTTTTATTTTTATGGTAAGATTATCCTTATTCATCTAGGCTGTCAGGTTTGAGAAATTGAATCATGGGGCCTGCACAGAAGAGAGAGAAGCTATATTTGGCTGTGGTGATTAAATATAGAAGGAAATCTCTAGACTACAAACACCTGGACTTTGCAGGAAGTGTTCCTTTAATGAGCAAAGATAATACTCCATGAGGGTTTAGATTAGAACCGTGATGGTGAAACTATGGCACGCGTCAGTGGTGGGATTCAAATGTTTTTTTACTATCAGTTCTGTGGGTGTGGCTTGGTGGGCGTGGCAGGGGAAGGATACTACAAAATCTTCAGTCAGAGGTGGCATTTGCCAGTTCTCCAAATTACTCAAAATTTCCACTACCGGTTCTCCAGAACTGGTCAGAACCTGCTGAATGCCACCTCTGGCACACATGCCAGAAGTGGCACACAGAGCTATTTCTGCCGGCATGTGAGCTGTCAGCCGGAACTGAACCACTGCGCATACATGTGCACCCAGCTGATTGTTGGATATCTGCCACGCATACACAGGAGGAGACGCACGCATGGGAGATGCACATGCATGTGCAGGGGGGTGGGGTGCACATGGGTGCAGGGGTGGGAATCTACCGGTTCGCACCTATTCGCTAGAACCGGTTGTTAACATTCTAAGCAGTCTGGAGAACCGGTTGTTAGAAGAAATGACTGGCCTAATCCTGTAAGGAAGGCAGGAAGGAAACATTCTGGTGTTGCTTACAGAAACTGCCTCTCCGTTAACCCTTATTACTTTCTTGGCAGGACTAGACTTCCTGTCTCAGGAACTTCTCTGGGGTTTTTTCCCCCTCCTTTGCTGGTGCTTTGCTTGTGTGGAGTGACCATTCAAAGTTACAACGGCACTGAAAAAAGTGACTTATGACCATTTTTCACACTTACAACTGTTTCAGCATCCCCACAATCATGAGAGGCCAGGCGAGGAGATGTGTGCCTCGATGTGAGTGATATTGAGTTGGCCACGCCCAGCCAGTCACATGACCACCAAGCCACGCCCACCAACTAAGCCATGCCCACAGAACCGGTTGTTAAAAAAATTGAATCCCACCCCTGCATGGGGGGGTGGCAAGGGCATGCGCAGAGCCATTCAACATGGAGGATCACACATGCATGCACAGAGGTGTGTGGTGCATGCATGAGGCATTGTGCACACATGTGCAGTGGGGTGGGGTGGGTCACACACATTGCATTATGGATGCAGGCATGCGTAGGCACACACACACTTTCGACATGCGATGTCGAAAAGGTTAGCCATCACCGGATTGAAACATGAGTGTCCAACCTTTCGGCATACCTAGGCAGCTTTGAGTGAAGAGGAATTGTCTTACGCTGCATATATAGGTAGTCCTCCCCTTGCAACTATTTGTTTATGACTGTTCGAAGTTACAACAGCCCTGTAAAAAGTGACTTATGACTGCTTTTCACACTGATGACCATTGCAGCATCCCTACAGTCATGTGATCAAAATGTGGACCCTTGACAACTGGTATCTGTTTACGATGGTCACATTATCTTGGGTCAATGGAGAAGCCAGATTCACTTAACAATTGTGTTAGTAACTTAACGACAAAAGTGATTCATTTAATAACTCTGGAGGAAAAGACCATAAAATGGGTTCATGAATGGGTCATTAACAACTGCCTTGCTTTGCAACAGAAATTTTGGGAATCAAACGTAATCATTCTTGTATGATCTGGCCTGTATGATCAAATGTGAAGGAATAATGGATTAAGGAGAGATTCAAAAATAAGGAGAAACTTTCTGACAGTGAGAACAATCAACCAGTGGAACAGAAGTTGCTTTCAAAAGTTGTGGGAGCACCACCATTTGAGACTTTCAAGAAGAGATTGGACTGTCATTTGTCAGAAATGGTGTAGGGTCTCCCGCTTGGGCAGGGGGTTGGACTAGATTTCTCACTCTCACTGTTCTGAAATGAAAGGACCATGGGTAGAGTCAGAGGTGGTATTCAGCAGGTTCTGACCAGTTCTGGAGAACCGGTAGCAGAAATTTTGAGTAGTTCGGAGAACCAGCAAATCCCACCTCTGATTGGCCCGGCCCCCATCTATTCTCTGCCTCCCATTGAGTCCCAGCTGATCGGCTGGGTCTTCTTTGTTGCCCTGCACAGGAGATCGGAGCTGGAAAGCAGGTTAGTGGGGTGAGGAGGAAATGGGATTTTGCAGTAACCTTCTCCCAGGATTGATAGTGGGGTGAGGAGGGAATGGAGATTTTGCAGTAACCTTCCCCTGCCACGCCCACCAAGCCACAGCCACCAAGCCACACCATGCCCATGAAGCCACACCCACAGAACCAGTAGTAAAAAAAATTGAACGGTGGAATGTACAGATCCCTGTCATCAACTCAGTGTGTCTATGATCAGGCACTGATTTGGAAATGCATGTGGTTCCTGCTACTAAACGAGAGAGCTTGAGGTTGCCTTAACACCATTAGTTGTACTATTGTAACTAGGACTGATGATGTTACCTAATTTGGGTAATGAAAGATCTGCCAGAAAGCAACCAAGTTCACAGAGCACCAAGGATCCCTCATTTCAACTCTGAGCTACATTCTCCTTTATTGGCAGTTGGAATTTAATCTGGAGTTTGTACATCTATCTATGTCAGATGGAGGAAAGAAGACAAGAGTCTGGGAGGAATATGACATGGGATAATGAATTGCTCTCCTTTATCTCTCATAATTGAGATACAGGAGAGTAAGAAGAAGGCAATCACAGGCAGCTGAGACTGGACTGAAGAAATGGAAAAGGAACAACAAAGAAAGCCACAAATACCAAGGCAACAATTTGACACAATTGTACCTCATGATTTTGCCTGAATAAGGAGAGATTCAACCTGGAAATCAGGAGAAATTTTCTGACAGTGAGAGTAATCAACCAATGGAACAGAAGTTGCCTTCAGAAGTTGTGGGAGCTTCATCCCTGGAAGCTTTCAAGAAGAGATTGGACTGCCACCTGTCAGAAATGGTGTAGGGTCTCCTGCTTGGGCGGTTGGTTGGACTAGATGACCTACAAGGTCCTTTCCAACTCTGTTAATCTGCCTGCCTGTGTTATGTAATATAACATCCACAACTCAACACAAAGTCCAACATTCTAATGGATTCTCCTGCAGTCCACTGGTGTCTTTCTGTGACCTTTTGCAAGGATGTGTTAAGACACATTACTGCAGGGTTAAACTTGTCTTGGCCATAATTTATAACCATGCCATACAGCATGGTTATTTATTCCACCTACCATTTTGTACAGAGGTGTATGTCTTCTTCCTGATTGTTTTCTTCTTTCTTACAGTACCTTATTTTATGAAAAGGTTGAAAAAAATGAAATACATTCTCCATCACTGGGAGTTCTTAAGAAGCGATTGGACAATCATTTGTCGAGGATGGTGTAGGCTCTCCTGCCTGAAAAAGGGTTGGACATTCCAACTTTGTTATTCTGTATTCTGATCTGGTCTACTTCCAAGGGCTGGCATTGATCTGATAAGCCTTCCTGCATTTTTCCTTCTCTCGCTGTTATGCTCCAGATCTAATTGCAAGACCTGCAATACTTCCAAATGGGATTTCTTTTGTCTCTTTAGTATACTCCCTTCCTGTTTATTACTTACACTTCAGCTTACAAATGGTAACAGATATGAAATATTAAGAACGTTTGCCACAGTAGAGATTTGGTTTTATCCCCTCCCCTCCCCCCAGATTTTAAAGAACATGAAAGGTTTAAGCTTTTATTACTTGAGCATTGTGTTGCCTGATTCTGATTGGAGTTAAACAACTTAGTGGGGAAAAAATTCAGCTACAAGAAGGCTATTCTATTATCATTTGCTGCTATTGTTAATGTACATGAAGAAATCATTGTGTTTGAAACAGAAATGCAGGCCGTGACCTTCAGTCCCTCTTCACCCCTTCTTTCCATCCATGTGTTTCCTTGTATTTCTACAACTCTTTCATTGCCAACAACAAAGGAATAATTGTTGTGCAAGGCAGTGAATGAGGTGGGGTGGGAAAATCTGTACACAGAAAGATGCTATCAAAGAATTCTATAAAGGTAAACTTAAAGGCCTTGTCCACTCATGTCTGACTCTAGGAGGTAGTTCTCATCTCCATTTCTTAGCCAAGGGAACCAGGGTTTCCTTGGTGACACTGCTGTGGTCATGTGGCCGGCATGATTATATGCCGAGGTGCACAGAACGCTGTTAGGTAAAGATAAAGGTAAAGGTAATGGTTCCCCTTGCACATACGTGCTAGTCATTTCTGGCTCTAGGGGGCGTTGCTCATCTCTGTTACAAAGCTGAAGAGCCAGCGCTGTCCGAAGACTTCTCTGTGGCCATGTGGCCAGCATGACTAAATGCCGAAGGTGCACAGAACGCTGTTACCTTCCCACCAAAGGGGTCCTTATTTTTCTACTTGCATTTTTACATGCTTTTGAACTGCTAGGTTGGCAGAAGCTGGGACAAGTAACGGGAGCTCACTCCATTACACGGTGCTAGGGATTCGAACTGCCAAACTGCTGACCTTTCTGATCGACAAGCTCAGCGTCTTAGCCACTGAGCCACCACATCCCCTCTGATCTACTCACATTTCCATGCTTTCAAACTGCTAGGTGGACAGGAGCTGAGGCCAGTATTGGGTGCTCACCTCATCATACAGTGTCAGATCTTTAACCTGGGCTGTCAGCTTTCTAGCTCTGCGTCTTTAACCACTGAGCCATCGTGCCCCCTTAAATTGATAGGTGCTATCAAAGAGATCTATATCCTTATGGAAAGTGCTTGTCCCCAAAGAACTTGGAATAACACTTGTATTTTTTTTCTCCAGGAATATGGATGTTCAAAAGTCCTTTTCTGCTTTACGTGACAGCATGGTATTAACTGTTCCTGCCTTATTCTGTAGATGTACAGAGTAAGGATCATCAGGGCCTTCAGTGAAATGACTTTTCCACCCTGTTACACAAAGATGCTAAAAAATATTTAAACACTTCTCTCAAATCTTGGCTTCTTTGCTGTGATTGAAATAATAGTAATAAAAAAAATCTTTCCCTTCTTGATTAGCCCAGTATCAATATTGCATCTGCTTTGTTGATATATTATTCAGACATCTATCCAGTTGTACTTATCTCAGATCTTTATTCTATTTTTATGAGTATGGTTAAGTGTTTTTGGTCTTTGACTGTGAATACAAATGCCAATAGCAGCTCTGGTGTGGAGTCTGTAATCTAGTATTATATATTCTAAAATTCTCTTGGCCTGGTGCCCCCAATTAAAAGAATTTGACTGGAACCATTGACTTAAAACCAGGTTCTAGGGAAAGAAGAATTGTTCTTCTGCTCTATCCAAATTTCAGCTATGCGAGGACATCTGTCCATTTAAGAAGAGGTGGTAACAGCATAATGTTGGCTACAATTCTAGGGGAAGCAATCCAGTTTGGAATTCATATAGTATGAGGGCTGAGATCTTAGGGAAGATTCTGGAGTTGTGGTATTTTGCTTCCATTACTCAACTAGGTGTCACCCTCACTGATGCATCAGTGATGTAATTCAGCTCTGAACTACTTATATTCTCTTCTGTTGGAACAAATTGCTTTCGCTTTTTATGGACATCTGATGCACATGGATTAAACCAGCTTGGATGAGCAGGAAAACATCTCAAACTAACAAGAAATAATTAGTCCAGACTCCAGTTGCCATGGCTCAACATTTTACCTGGATGACTGAAAAATCTTCCATCGACATATTGCAACACACTTTGGAGAGGAAACCCCTGAGGCAGGAGTTGGTACATTCCAACGACTCTCTGCCTAATTGCCCTGACTGCTGAAGATGCTTTGGATTAGCAGTGGAAGATCTCAAACTAACAAGAAAAATGGGTCCGGTTGCCATGACTTATCCTTTAGACACCTTTACCTGAGAATCTTCATCAACATGGATTGAAGCACTTCATCTGGAAAGAATGTGTCTTTTATTCATGTTTCTGGGATTTTATATCAGTACCATTAAAGACCTGAATCTTTTCACTACAAAAACTTAAGTAATCTCTAATAAAGGGACTGGAGGCTAAAACATATAAAGAATGGTTGCTGGACCTGAGGGTATGTCTAGTTTGATGAAAGAGGGACTAGGGGTGACATGATCACAGTCTTCCAATATCTCAGGGGCTGCCACAAAGAAGAGGAGTCAAGCTATTCTCCAAAGCACATGAGGGCAGGACAAGAAGCAATGGGTGTTAACTAATCAGGGAGAGAAGCAACTTAGAGCTAAGGAGAAATTTCCTGACAGAACAATTAATCAGTGGAATAATTTTCCTACAGAAGTTGTAAATGCTCCAACACTGGAAGTTTTTTTTTTAAATAGTATTTTTATTATTTTCTATTAATACAAATCATAGTTACATTTTTGACAGTGTTTACATCCACATACATTATTGTCTCATATTTCTATCAACTATTCGTACATATTTCCAATATATATATATATATATATATATATATATATATATATATATATATATATATATATATATATATATATATATATATATAATCAATCAGTGGTTATTATACACATATTTCTCATCAATAATGGTTAATATCAAACTCTATTCTACATATCTATATATCTACATATCTATGTATCACTATCTTGAGTATTTTCCTATTTGATTATTCTGTTTCAGTTTTTGAAAGCCATTTGTACCATCTATGCCATACTGAGTAGTAATCGGATTCCTCTTTTTCCTTTCATTTTAAGTGTGAGCATATTCATTTCTGCGCAATCTGTAAAACACTGTCAGTTTATATTTTGGTGAGCTGCCTGTCTGTGTGGGCATGAGTGGTCTTAGAGATACTTTGGTTGTCTGTTTCTGATGGCTGTTTGGCAGTTTCTTTATTGGGATATTGCTTACTTGATGGTTGGTCTGAAGTTAATCTTGGAGTTCATCTATGCTGATCTGGGTGCTGATTACTGGTAGAGAGGTACTAGAATAAATAATCTCTACTGCTAAACACAGGGTCTACCTATCCAGGTAAGCTAGTGTAAAAAAAAAATCCTTGTGCTCATAGAGAACCTCCATGGACAAGAGATATTTAGAAAAAGAGACAGGTACCCACATGAACTTGGCCTCCCAGTATTCATGCCAAATAATTTTGTTGTCTTTGCTAAATGTGTGCCATTCCCATTGCTTTTCCAAAAGCATGCATTCCAGGTCAATGGATTATCATCCTAGGAAAATGCTGCCATCTGATTAATTCATTATGCTCTAAGGGAAGTGGTTTTCAAAGAGAGCTGGGATGTTTTTCTGAAGCCTCCTATTGTCTCTCGTTCTACCCCACAATTCTTCATTGTCCAATCTTGCACACTATCCTCATTAGGGTGTTATCATCAATTAACTTTGCTCTCCACATTTTCTTGGGTGCATTTTTCCCTTTACCTTACAACAAAATTATGCTGATACGTGCACAAAATGCATTTTGGCCCACAGACACAGGGTATTCTTCACGTCCAAAACCTAGTTATAGAATGATGAGTGGGGTAGAAATTTCCAGTAATGAGTGCAACTTTGCCATAAAGCTTTTGTTTTTATGGGACACTACCCACAGCACAGTCTTTGTCTAATTGATTGTCAAAGACTCAATGTGCGGATCAGTATAGCAATTCAAGCCTTGTCTTAGAAAAATTTAAGAGCTGAGTTACACTGGTAAGATACAAGATCAAGACCAAGGAGAAGAACAAGACAAAATATAAGGTAGACATAAGAAATGAAATTCTGGTGCCCTTTCCCAAAAGAAAATAAGCCAAAATGTTGAAAACCCATCCCAGCTAACACCACCATCCAGGACTGAATTCTTTAAATGAAGATTATGTTGCCATAATGACACAGTAGTTTCTCACTTCCCAGTTTGTTATTAATGCTAGCTTCGTGTAATCCATTTTAGGCTCTAAGAAGCACATTAGCTAGTGTGCTAATAGACACATGTATTGTGTTTATGGAGATTCTCAGTCATCCAGGTCATGGTTGTTTCAAAAGTGCTGTTTTCAAAAGGCAACGGGACTGAAGGCATTTTGCTTCTCATCCAAGAAGCTTCTTCAGTTCTGAAAGAAGACAGCAAAGTCCACATTCTGGACAAAGAGGACCACTAGTTTGAAACAGGAGTCAAAGAGATATTTTACATTAAGATTCAACGGCCCTTTCTCAATAGAGCGGTAGGGAATACAACGTCACTTATCTCCTGTATACAACACAGTCCTTTCAGCAGTTTCAAGAAGGCTCCACAGCCATTTGCACAATTCAGGTGACCCTGAGGGTACGGATAAACCTCCAAGAGGCCTCAACGACTCCCAGAAAAAGTGCTAGCGACCAGGTGACTCAGTGGTGGTATTCTACCGGTTCGGCCAGATTCTGACGTACGGGTAGCGCTGAAGATCGGCGGAGACCAAACCGGTTCTGTCCGAGGAGCTGCTGGAGCTGCTGTTGGGCCCATCCGCCTGCCTGGGCTCCCATACTCACCTTTATGTCCTGCTTGGAGGTGCAGCTGTTTTGTGCGGCACAGCAGATTGCCACGCGTCAGCTGCTGAACCGAAAGGAAGGGTGTAGGATTGCAGAAGGTGAGTTGGAAAGCCTCTGCACCTGTGCAAAGTGGGCATTTGGCATGCAAAGCGCGCCCACCAAGCCACGCCCACCGAACCGGTGGTAAAGCAACTGCATTCTCTTCGCTGATGATGTAAAGCTATTCAACACCACCGACAATACTGCTACCCTTCAAAAAGACCTTGACTATGTATCAGAATGGTCAAACAAATGGCAACTTCAAATCTCAACAAATAAATGCTCTGTCCTACATATTGGCAAAAAAAATATATCAGAAAATAAAATACAAGCTGAATAGTCAAGACCTTGTTGATAATCCAAACTCTGTTAAGGACCTTGGAGTACTCATCTCTAATGATCTAAGTGCTAGAGCCCAATGTAACTACATAGCCAAAAAGGCATTAAGAGTTGTTAACCTAATCTTATGTAGCTTTTTCTCTGGTAATATCACACTACTAACTAGAGCATACAAAACATTTGCTAGACCAATACTCGAATACAGCTCATCAGTCTGGAACCCACATTACGTATCTGATATTAACACAGTTGAGAAAATCCAGAAATATTTCACAAGAAGAGTTCTCCACTCCTCTACTCGTTGTACAATACCTTATGCCACTACAAACTCAAGGTAAATCACACCAAACTTGATTGCAGGAAATATGACTTCAGCAACAGAGTGGTCAATGTCTGGAATACTCTACCTGACTCTGTGGTTTCTTCCCCAAACCCCAAAAACTTTAACCTTAGACTGTCTACCATTGACCTCACCCCTTTCCTAAGAGGTCTGTAGGGGGCGTGCATAAGCGTACCAATGTGCCTACCGTCCCTGTCCTATTGTTTCTTTTTATTTTTATTATATGTATCCATTTCATGTATTCATAAGTATGTTTATACTTACACCTATTATCTTGTAAGTGATTGGCAATTCAAATCAAATAAATAAATAAACCCACCACTGAGGTGACTGCAAGGAATATAAACCCTTCCATCCTCCACCCTTCAGTCAGAACTGAAGAAGCTTCTTGGATGAGAAACGTCTTCAAGGAAAAACAAGGCCCAGTTGCCTGTTGCAAAAGCACCTTTGAACTATATATTGCGATTCAGAATTGGGAATATGAAGGAGACCAGATTTCCTAGCCTCACTCTATGGTTCCTAATAATAATGTAATAAATCCTCTGAGCAGGACCATAACTTAGCAAGAAGAGTCTATAACTCAGAGGCACAATATCCAACCCTCTCCTTCCACACACTTTCAATTGATTCAACATCTTTCCAAATCTGACATCTTTAGCTCTAATGCTAAATTATGCTTCTGGATAAAGACGATTAGGGTTTCGGAGCTTTGTCAGTTCTGCTACAGAAAAGCAGCATTCTCTCATTTCAGTTTGAAACGCTCATCCCTTCCAATGAGTAAGATTTGTGGTAGTTTTTTTTTTTTTCTCTTACAAGTATCTAATCAGTAGACTTAGTTCTGGTTGGAAAAGGCAATAAGGGAAGATATTCAAGCACCAAGAAAAACAGGGCTTTATAGACCCAAAACAGCTCCTTAAATTGGTTAAAAAAAGGAATTTATTTATTTATTAGAATTAGACTTTATTTATCTTTTAATATAATATATAGATACGTTTTTTTATGAGTGTAAGCTGCCAGAAGGTATCTTGTGGTAAGATGGCCGGCCAAGAAATTTTATAAATAAATAATCATAGTATAACATACAAATAAAAATAAAGATAGCAGGGACATGGGAAAGGGAAAGAAAGAGAATTACAGGGAAAGAAGGGAAAGGAAAAAAGGGTGGCCCCACTGGCCAGATCTAAGCACCCTGTGGACTGGATCCATCTTGCGAGCCTTGAGTTTGACACCCCTGTTCCCCTAAAAACCCCAAAATCAAAATTGCAAGAAATTTTCCAAGGCCACTTATATATTGTGGCCTCAGCACAACAAGCGAAGGTGCTATAATAACTCAGATTGGTTTTCTCCCACCCCTTTCTTTTTTAATTCTTTGCTTCTTCTCCAAGGTTTTTATTAAGGATTTCTGGGTCTCCTTAACCAAGTAATTGAGGTCAAGCATTGTTGATGTCTCCTTTGTTTTACAAATAAGTGGCTGCCTGGGTTTTGAAATGAAAATAGCTCCATAAGGGTCAAAGTTGCCAAACTTTAATCTCTTCTCTCTCTCTCTTTTCAGTCAGCCTTGCCCAGGTTTTCTTCTAGTGCCTTATAAAAAAAAAATCTGTACTTTTTGCAATCTAAAATGTGGTTTATTTTAGGCCAGATAACAGACTAACAGAGTTGGAAGGGATCTTGTAGGTCATCTAGTCCAGTAATGGGATTCAATTTTTTTTTTTACTACTGGTTCTATAGGCGTGGCTTGGTAGGCGTGGTGTGGCTTGGTGGGCGTGACTTAGTGGGTGTGGCAGGGGAAGGATATTGTGAAATCTCCATTCCCACCACACTCCAGGGGAAGGTTACTGCAAATTCCCCATTCCCTCCCCACCCCACTAACCTGCTTTCCAGCTCTGTCCTCCTGTGCAGGGCAACAAAAGAAGACCCAGCCAATCAGCTGGAACCCGGGAGGCAGGGAATAGAGGGGGGTGGGGCCAGTCAGAGTGGGCATTTGCTGGTTCTCCAAACTACTCAAAATTTCCTCTACTGGTTCTCCAGAACTGGTCAGAACCTGCTGAATACCACCTCTAATCTAGTCCAAATCCTGCCCCCCCCCGCCCAAACATCCTACACCATTTCTGACAGATGGCATTCCAATCTCTTCTTGAAAGCCTCCAGCGTTGAAGCTCCCACAACTTCCGAGGGCAAAGCTGTTCCATTGCTTGATTGTTCTCACTGTCAGAAAATTTCTCCTCATTTCCAGGTTGAATCTCTCTTTGTTCAGTTTCCATCCATTGTTCCTTGTCTGACCTACGGGTGCTTTAGAAAATAGCTTGACCCCTTCCTCCTCTCTCTGGCAGCCCCTCAAATATTGGAAGACCATTATCATGATTCCCCTGGTCCTCTCTTCACTAGACTAGCCATGCCCAATTCCTGTAACTATTCTTCATATGTTTTAATCTCCAGTCCCCTAATCATTCTGATTGATCTTCTCTGCACTCTTTCCAGGCCAGTTAAGTCTTATCTGTAAAGTCATATGTTGTGGTGCTCTCTCTAGAGATCTCTCGTTGTTCTTTTCTTTTCCTGCTTCCCACATTATTCTAAAAATAACTCCTTAGAGCCATTCTCACAATGTTTTTTTTTTTCCATGTCATGTTAATTCCACAAATTAATGTCAAAAATTGTAGTGAGTCCTCTGACTGTAGTAAAGATACAACTTCTTTGTTACCCAAATTTTTAAGCTTAACCAAAGGATGCAGTGTCAAAATTCAGGATGGCTGCATCTTTAGTTTTAGGTATATTTATATTTCTGCGCAGTCTCTATTTATTTATTTTCTTCCTAGAAGATAAACCTAGCAATTTGTTTATCCTTTATAATACCCTAGCAAGTATTTATTTATTTTTTCCAGATAAACCAAGTGTTGATCCGTTGGTTGTAACGGGACTTTTTTTCCCTGAATTTTTATCCCATTTTTTAAAAAACTTTATGAGTAACTTAAGGCAGAGAATTACCGAATGACAGAGTTGGAAGGGACCTTGGAGGTTCTGTAGTCCATCCCCTTGCTCAAGCAGGAAGCCCTGTACCATTGTAAAGAAATGGTTGCCCAATCTTGAACTTGCCTAATGTTCCCTCCTCCTATTATTTCCCCACAACAACAATCCTGTAAGATGAGTTGGCCAGAGAGAGAGTGACTGTTCTAAAATCACTCAGCCAGTTTTCATGCCTAAGGCAGAACTACAACTCACAATCTCCTGGTGATTGGCCCAAAGTCACCCAGCCAGCTTTCATGCCAGTGGTGAAATTCAATTTTTTTTTTACTACTGGTTCTGTGGGCGTGGCTTGTTGGGCATGGCTTGTTGGGTGTGGCAGGGGAAGGATCCTGCAGAATCTCCATTCCCACCCCACTCCTGGGGGAAGGATACTGCAAAGTCCCATTCCCTCCCCACTCCGCTAACCTGCTTTCCAACTCCATTCTCCTGTGCAGGGCAACAAAAGAAGACTCAGCCGATCAGCTGGGACTCGGGAGGCAGAGAATAGATGGGGGCGGGGCCAGTCAGAGGTGGTATTTGTCGGTTCTCCAAACTACTCAAAGTTTTTGCTACCAGTTCTCCAGAACTTGTCAGAACCCGCTGAATACCACCTCTGTTTCACGCCCAAGGAAGGATTAGAATTTGGGTTACCTTGTTGCTTATCTACTCTACCTGCCTGTCATCCTTGTATTTCTCTGAATGTATTTGGATTTCACTTTTTTTAATTTATTTTTTCCCCCTGCTTTTATTGTTGTTATGAATAGCTCAAAGTGGTGAACATAACTAATGCTCATTCCTCCGTGTAGTTTTCCCACAACACTTAACAACCCTGTGAGGTGAGTTTAGCTGAGAGAGCGTATCTAGCCCAAAGTCACCCAGCCAATTTTCGTGACCAAGGCAAGAACTAGAACTCACAGTCTCATGCTTTCTACTTTGATGCCTTAACCACTCAACCCAACTGGCTTTTTCTTTATTTGTTAAGAGTAGAATTTCTATATTGAATTTTTCTTCCCATGTTCGCTTAGAACTTTTAGAATCTGGTTCCACTTTCATTTGTTCAAGGTTGTTCCCAAAATTTGGCACAAGGACAGGACCGGTCAAGATTCAATTTCCTCCCAGTAGATTCTTCTTCATTTCCCTGTGAAGGAGCCTCCCAGAGTTGGTAACTAATCAGATGGATGGATGGATGGATGGATGGATGGATGGATGGATAGATAGAGACAGATAGACAGACAGACAGAGACAGACATAGAGAGAGAGAGTGAGATAAATAGAGATGATGGATAGATAGAGATAGATAGATAGACAGACAGACAGAGACATACATACATACACACACATACATATATACAGAGAGAGAGAGATAATGGATAGAGATAGATGATGGATGGATGGATGGATAGATAGATAGATAGATAGATAGATAGATAGATAGATAGATAGATAGATTGAAATAGACCGATAGATAGACAGACAGGCACATAGAGAGAGAAAGACAGACAGACATAGAGATGATAGATAGATAGATAGATAGATAGATAGATAGATAGATAGATAGATAGATAGATAGATAGATAGATAGATAGATAGATAGAGACAGATAAAAAATTTTTAAAGAAAGGGCATTTTTTCACATCTCCTTTTTTCCTGCGGTATTATTCTGTGTGATATATGAGACACTTAAAACTCCTTGTTTTATGTCTGCAAGAGGATGGCCTTTTGCAACCGAAAAAAGGGAGCCTTGCTCATTATGAGTCCATTCTCCCCATAATAATTGTAACTGGAACGGTGGTATTTGGAACGTGATCTGTTATTTCATCTTTGTGACAACTTGACTGCTGAACGGCTGGCTGAGATTCTGTGCCATCTTATCCAAGCTGACTTGAGCTTTTGCACATTTATCATACATATCAGTGCCATTATCGCCTGGAGGGTTTTGAGAGCAAAAACCAACTGAGCAGCACCAGAGACTTGATAGCTTTGGAAAACACTGAACAGAGAAAGCAAAAAAAAAAAAAAAATAAGGCAGAGGCTCTGTAGCTTGCAAAATGGAATAATTGTTGTGCTGTTAGATGCAGGTTAAGTCTCAAAAGGACAACCATCGAAAGGCAGGTCATTTCCTTCCCTACCTAAAAAGGACTGTAGGCAGTCCTTGACTTACAGCCACAAGGGAGCTCAATATTTCTGCTTTACAGATGGTTGTAAAATGAGTGTTGGCCCATTTCACGATCTCCCCGCTCCCACCCATAACTGTTAAGTGATTCACTGCAGATATTAGCAGCACAGTTGTAAAGTAAATCTGGCTTCCCCATTGACTTGGTTTGTTAGAAACGTGCAACCATCATAAACATGAGCCAGTTGCCAACAATGGGAATTTTGATCTCATGACCACGGAGATGCTGCAACGGGTATGTGCCTGCCTGCCTGCCTGCCTGCCAGGCAACCAACCAACCAACCAGCCACTGCGGTTGTTAAATTAGAACCATGGTTGTTAAATAAATCTGGTTTCCGCATTGACTTTGCTTGTTAAAAGGTTGCAGAAGGTGATCACATGACCCCAGGACACTGCCACAGTCATAAATGTATATCAGTTGTCAAATATTAAATAAATATAAATCATGTGACCCTGGGGATATGCAGTGGTCATAAGTGTGAAAAATGGCCATAAGTAACTTTTTTCAGTGTCATTGTAACTTCAAAGGTGAACTGTTGTAAGTTGAGGAATACAACTGTCTGTCTGTCTGTCTGTCTGTCTATCTGTCCATTCATCCATTCATCCATTCATCCATCCATCTATCTACCCACTCACCTACCTACCTACCTACATCCACCCACCCATCCATCTACCTACCTACATCCAACCATCCACCCACCCACCTATCTATCTATCTGTCTGTCTGTCTGTCTGTCTGTCTGTCTGTCTGTCTGTCTGTCTGTCTGTCTATCTATCTATCTATCATCTATCTATCATCTGTCCATCCATCCATCCATCCATCCATCCAAAATATACATCTCTGTGTGTGTATAGGTAATCCTTGACTTACAACCATTCATTTAGCAATCATTCAAAATTACAATGGCACTGAAAAATGTGACCTACAAGCAAATCTTTTCATTTATGACTGTTGCACTGGCCCTGTGATCATGTGATCCAAGTTCAGGTGCTTGGCAAGTATGTATTTACAACAGTTGCAGGATTTGGAGTCAGGTGATTTCCATTTATTGTCTTTTTGACGAGCAAAGTTAACAGGGAAAGCTGTATTCACTTAATAACCATGTGCTTCATTTAATGCAGACATCCACTTTTCATTCATGGCCAAAAAAAAAAAAAGTTGTAAAATCGGGTACAACTCATTTAAGAACTGCCTCACTTAGCAACAGAAATGCTGGTCACAGCTGTGATTTTAAATTAAGGACTGCCTATAAAAATATGTATCACATCCTTGGCCCAGAGGCGCTATACTGACTCAGGATAGTACATCAATGTTTTTTTTTTTTTTTTTTTGCTACTTTTTATTGGGGCTTATGTGCAATTCCAGTCTTAAAACATGTGGAGGCCAAGCACCCTGCTTGAATTGTTAAGGAAGCTGTGTCTTTTTTTCAGGCTCAGGCATATGGAACGAGCTGAAGGCAGTTCCTTTTATAATAAATTTCAACACCAAATGTGGTATAAATAGAGTGTCATTGGACACACAGCTGTCGTTGGACTAATTTCCTAATGACTTCATAGCAATTTTTTCTACACTAAATTTCTTATCTGAGGCTTCTTGCACTGGAAGCAGAGGTGGCATTCAACAGGTTCTGACCAGTTCTGGAGAACTGGTAGTGGAAATTTTGAGTAGTTCAGAAAACCAGCAAATACCACCTCTGACTGGAGATTTTACAGTATCCTTCCCCTGCCCACCAAGCCATGCCCACAGAACCGGTAGTAAAAAAAATTGTAATCCCACCAGTGAATATATAAAACTCTCTTGTCACCCCTATGGGTGGTATGGACCTCTCTCAATCTGGAATTCTCTACCAGAAGTCTGGGAATTTGAGATTTCTGCGCAGGATTGTAGCTGTTCCTAGGACTGAATTCTTCTGGATAGAGAGCTCTGCTGTCCTTCCTAGGATCTGTTGCAGGCACTCTCCCAGCTTAGGGATCACAGTCTTGAGTACTACTACTAGCCTTGATAGGTTCCACATCCTGTCCCGTTCCTCCTTCAGGGCCTAGTATTTCTCAAGTTTCTCATCTTCCTTCTTCCTGATCTTGCTGTCACTTGGCACCTCAACATCTGTCACCACTGCTGTCTTCTTCTTCTTTACATATATATAGAGTAAGATCTGCTCCTGCCCTCCTACCCTTCTTCAGGGGCCTGAAGATCTGGCTCTGCCATTTGCCAGTTGACCAAGTGTGGATGTTCCACCTTGAAGGCCACTGGATTGATGGCAGACTCCACCCACCCCTTGCTCTCTGCTCTCCGCCCATCCATCTTCTTGGTTATCATATTGATGCATTATTCTCATTGTGTTCTGTTGTCACCAGAGTCCTGGTGGTGCAGTGGTTAGAGTGTAGTATTGCAGGCTAACTCCGCCCAAGGAGAAGTTCGATCCTGACCAGCTTAAGGTTGACTCAGCCTTCCATCCTTCCAAGGTCGGTAAAATGAGGACCCAGATTGTTAGGAGAAATATGCTGACTCTGTAAATTGCTTAGAGTGGGATGTAAAAGCACTATGAAATGATATTCAAGTCATAAGTGCTATTGCTATTTTATTGTTCTGTTATTTTACTTCTTTTTACACACTTTTCGTTTTTCTTTCTTTTTATTATTGTAAGATGCCTAGAGTAGGTGAGAGAGGCAGCAAATAAATGTAACAAATAAATAAATAAATGTCAGCTAAGAGAGGCCTGACATTTTAAAAAAGGTGGATCATTTGAAAACCCACTAAAAGGCACGCTATTTCTAAAATACAATTTTGTGAGTCCAGTGTCTTAGGTCAAACTCTGTTCTTCTCTCCAAATCTTTCTATATTTAGATAATATTTGCCAACCAACTAATGCCTCAAAGTTAAGCACAACTGTATTACAAAGAAAAGCTTTCTGGAGTCGTACCTCATCAAAGCAATCACCCTACCTTCTCTGCCAAGGTCAACCTGGAAATAAGATCAAAATGCTATGTGTGATTTTCAGGATTTAGATGAATGTTTTAACTAAGCTGGTCTTGAGGTACCCATCAAATGAATTCTCTTAGCTCCCCTTAATACAAACAGTAAGTCTGAAGTACTTACAAGAAGTAATGCATAAAATAATGAAAAAGATAATTTCTAATAACAGTTGGAAGGGACCTTGGAGGTCTTCTAATCCAGGGGTCTCCAACCTTGGCAACTTTAAGACTTGTGGACTTCAACTCCCAGAATTCATCAGCCAGCAAAGCTAGGCTGAGAAATTCTGGGAGTTGAAGTCCACAAGTCTTAAAGTTGCTTAGGTTGGAGACCCCTGTTCTAATCCAACCCACTGCTCAAGCCAGAAATGCTAGACCAGCAGTATGCAACCTTTGCAGCTTGGTGGCCCAGCTGGGGTGGGGAGAGGGGAACTGGGCCATATGAGCGGCGGTTGGTATGCATTCATACATCTTGACTTGCGCAAGAGGCAGTGGCCTCCTGCTGCTTGTGCAAGTTGAGGTGCACATCTGCCCTGGCCAGCCCCTCATAAGGTGCAATTCCAAACAGGCCATAGCCTGGGAGTGGGCTACGGCCCAGGGATTAGGGACCCTGTCCTAGATCATTTCAGACAAATCGTTGTCCAATCTCTTCTTAAAAACTTACAATGTTGGAGCAACCTCAGCTCCTGGAAGCAAGTCATTCCACCCTTTTATTGTTCTCACTGTCAGAAAATTTCTCCGTGGTTCTCGGTTGCTTCTCTCCTTGATTAGTTTCCATCCATTGCTTCTCATTTTGTCTTCTGGTGCTTCGGAGAATAGCTTGACTCCCTCTTCTTTGTGGCAGCCACTTAGCTATTGGAACACTGCTGTCATGTCACCCTGAATCTTAGCTGTAAATGCTCATTAGAAATGTTGGAAAGTTTTGCTGAAACATATTGTGTTGCCCTGGCAGGTATAACTGATGCTGCTGTATACATTCTCTTTCTTTGGAGGTTGGTGTTTTGGCTTGTGCTTTTTTCTCTGCATCCTGTGAGATCCAGATACTATTACATGCCTTCTAGGCACAAAACTTATTGCCTTCAGTTTAGCAGCCAAGTGAGGAGGAGGGATTATTTGATTTTAATGGTTAGAGATGTTCAATATTTGGGGCAATCATCCTTGATATTCACTTTATTCACCCATGGTTTGATTCCTTTCACCTCTTCTTTTCCCATTTGTCTCTCTAGAATCTTACAAATCGAAGCTTTAGGTCTTGTAATAAGACCTTCAGTAGGTTGTGAAAATTTGGGAGTATTGTTCCTCTTTTCCATGCTGTAAAAAGATGAATGGGAGCATCCTAGTTCAGGAATTTGGTGTTTTTTTTTTAATTAAGTTTATTTTATTATGATGAGATCCTGCTTTCCCCCCTCAAGAACCTGTTAATGGTTATGCAGCTCTTGCTCGTCCATTTTATCTTCCTAAGAATCTCACATAGAGAGGTAGATCAAATTTACCAGTTTCAAGAGTTTGGAGACTAGTGGACAATCACTTAAGTATGAGCCAGCAGTATGCTCAGTTGCCAAAAAAGCCAACACAGTTCTAGGCTGCATTAACAGAGGGATAGAATCAAGATCACATGAAGTGTTAATACCACTTTATACTGCCTTGGTAAGGCCGAACTTTGAATACTTCATCCAGTTTTGGTCTTCACGATGTTAAAAATATGTGGAGATTCTAGAAAGAGTGCAGAGAAGAGCAACAAAAATGATTAGGGGACTGGAGGCTAAAACATATGAAGAATGGTTGCTGGAATTGGATATGTCTAATTTGATGAAAAGAAGGACTAAGGGATGATAGCATTGTTCCAAGATCTCAGGGGCTGCCACAAAGAAGAGGGAGTCAAGCTATTCTCCAAAGCACCAGAAGGCATGACAAGAACCAATGGATAGAAACTAATCAAGAAGAGCACCAATCTAGGATAACTTTCCTGACAGTCAGAACAACTAAACAGTGGAACAACTTGCCTCCAAAAGTTGTGGGTGCTCCAATACTGCAAGTTTTTAAGAAGAGATTGCACAACCATTTGTCTGAAATGGTATAGGGTTTCCTGCCTGAGCAGAGGGTTGGACTAGAAGACCTCCAAGGTCCCTTCCAACTGTTAATTCTGTTCTGTTCTGCTCTATTCCATCCCATTTCATCTCATTGAACCCCCTGTCTCCCAAGCCTTGAGTACCCCCTCTTCTCTAGAGAGCCTTGAAAATTTGCTATCAAAGTTCATATTCATTGTATTGGTTTCCTTTGAATTTTTTTTTTTAAACTGCTGCATTTCTCCAAAGAAAGATAGTTCTGGGGGATCTATTTATTTTATATATATATATATTTTTTAATGATCTTTATTTATTTTATATTTTATTTATTTATTTTTATTTGTCAATTGCTTACAAGATAATAGGTATAAGTAAAAACATAGTTATGAATACATGGATACATATAAGAAAAATAAATAAAACAAACAATAGGACAGGGACAGTAGGCATGTTGGTGCGCTTATGCACACCCCCTACAGACCTCTTAGGAAAGGGGTGAGGTCAATAGTAGACAATCTAAGGTTAAAGTTTTTGGGGTTTGGGGAAGAAACCACAGAGTCAGGTAGAGTATTCCAGACATTGACCACTCTGTTGCTGAAGTCGTATTTCCTGCAATCAAGTTTGGTGCGGTTAACCTTCAGTTAGTATCTATCGTGTGCTCTTGTGTTGTTATGGTTGAAGCTGAAGTATTCATTGACAGGTAAGTCATTGCAATGTATGATTTTATATACCATACTTAGATCAGACCGAAGACGGCATAATTCAAGGTTTTCTAGGTCTAGAATTTCAAGTCTGGTGGCATAAAATATTCTTAATAAGACTACTTATCTTAATAAGACTACTCAGACAAACCTGCAATGGAAGATGCCTGTCTCCATTACGATACCCTCTAATTTAAAAAGAAAATTATTTGGGGAGGGGAGAAAAAACCCCTGTCCTTTAGTACTGTATTTATCCTGTCCCTGCCATCATTCAGTGCTTGGCCTCTAGTGTTCTATATAATCAAACTGCAGTCAGCTTGTGACAACTTCAAAAAGGCAAGAAATGAGTTCTCTGAAATTTCTATCTCTACTTTCTCCAATGTTGGCACCTTTCCCAAGTCCTGGCACTGGGTTTCAAATTGGTAGATGATTTTGAGAGATGACTAAAACCGGGATAAACATGTATTCATATTTTGTACAGAAAGTCCACCACCTACGACCATAATAGAGGCTAACACTTCTGTTGCTAAATGAAAAAAGTTGTTAAGTGAGTTTTGCCCCACTTTATGACCTCTCTTGCCACAATTGTGACATCACCGCAGTTGACTTTGCTTACCAGAAGGTCACAAAAGATGATCACATGACCCCAGGAGACCCTGCAACTGTCATAAACATGAACCAGTTACCAAGATCTGAATTTTGATCACGTGACCATGCGGATGTTGCAACAGTTGTAAGTGTGAAAAATGATTGAATCTTACCAGGCTCAAGGTTGACTCAGCCTTCCATCCTTCTGAGGTTGGTATAAAATGAGGACCCAGAATATTGGGGGCAATAGGCTGATTCTGTAAAGTGCTTAGAGAGGGCTGGGAAGAACTGTGAAGTGGAGAATAGAACAGAACAGAGCAGAGCAGAGCAGAGCAGAGCAGAACAGCACACCACAACACACCATACCATGGACCCCTCATTTCAACCCTGAGTTACAAATATTCTCCTTTAGAATAGAATAGAATAACAGAGTTGGAAGGGTTATTGGAAGTCTTCTATTCCAACCCCGTGCTCAGGCAGGAAACTCTATACCATTTCAGACAAATGGTTATCCAATTTCTTCTTTAAAACTTCCAGTGTTGGAACATTTGCAACTTCTGGAGGCAATTTGTTCCACCGATTAATTGTTCTCACTGTCAGGAAATTTCTCCTTCGTTTTAAGTTGCTTCTCTCCTTGATTAGTTTCCACCCATTGCTTCTTGTCCTGCCTTCAGGAGTTTTGGAGAATAGCTTGACTCCCTTTTTTTTTGTGGGCAACTCCTTATATATCAGAACACTGCTATCATGTCACCCATAGTCATAATTCACTTTTTCCAATGCCTTTGTAACTTCAAATGATCATTAAATGAATGGTTGTAAGTCAAGAACTACTTGTATTGAGATACCAGAACTGCGATGGGGTGGTAGGGGATTGCCCAGAAGAGCAGAAGAGACCCTTCATCTTGTGGAAGGGGCCAGTCTCCCTCTTACCCCATAGATCAGAGACACTGCCCCACTTCTAGCAACCTGACAAACCTGGCAACTGATTCCGTGGCTGAGAGGGAGAGAAGGAGTGGAGTTAATTTTTATCCAATAGTTAAACTTAGACTCAAAACATTGGTTGGGGAACTGGGTGGTTAAAATGAGACAGTCTAATGAAAGCCAAGTGAATCTGCAAACTAGACTAGACTAGACTAGACTAGACTAGACTAGACTAGACTAGACTAGACTAGACTAGACTAGAATAGAATAGAATAGAATAGAATAGAATAGAATAGAATAGAATAGAATAGAATAGAATCCTTTATTGGTCAAGTGTGATTGGACACACAAGGAATTTGTCTTGGTGCAAATGCTCTCAGTGTACATAAAAAGAAAAGATACATTTGTCAAGAATCATAAGGTACAACACTTAATGATAGTCATAGGGTACAATAAGCAATCAATCATACTAGGAAACAGTGAATATAAATAATAAAGATGCAAGCGACAAAGTTACAGTTATACCGTCACAAATGGGAGGGGATGGGTGATAAGGAGTGATGAGAAGATTAATAGTAATAGTAGTGCAGACTTTGTAAATAGTTGAACAGGGTTGAGGGAATTATTTGTTTAGCAGAGTGATGGCTTTAGGGAAAAAACTGTCCTTGTGTCTAGTTGTTCTGGTGTGCAGTGCTCTATAGCGTCGTTTTGAAGGAAGGAGTTGAAACAGTTTATGTCCGGGATGTGAGGGGTCTGTAAATATTTCCACAGCCCTCATTTTGACTCATGCAGTATACAGGTCCCCAACTGAAGGCAGGTTGGTAGTAATTGTTTTTTTCTGCAGTCCTAATTACTCTCTGAAGTCTATGTCTGTCCTGTTCGCTACAGTGCTCCAGTGGTAATTCTGTTTTAGCAAAATCTTTACTAAAATCTTAGTGTTGCTTGCTGGACCAAGTTTATGGTTGAGCTGGGTTTTGAACTGGACACTTGAAACTTGGGTTAGATACTAGAACTCAACGGAGACATAGCTGGTTTGTAGTATGGGGTTCATTTTTTTTATTATTTGAGAACAAACAGATGGAAACCGCAAAGGTGCTTTTTCAGGAGGCAACTTCAGGACTTTTCTTGGGTTGTTTTTTTTTGAAGACATTTCGCTTCTCATCCAAGAAGCTTCTTCAGCTCTGACTGGATGGTGGGGAATGAAAGGATTTATATTCCTTGCAGACAGCTGAGCAAGCAAAGAAAAGGATGCAAATGACCAGCTGTCTGCAAGGAATATAAATCCTTCCATACCCCGCCATCCAGTCAGAACTGAAGTAGCTTCTTGGATGAGAAGCGAAACATCTTCAAAGAAAAAATAAGAAAAGTCCAATTGCCTCCTGAAAAAGCACTTTTGGGACAACCATGACCTGGATGACTGAGAATCTCCATGCTGTCAGGGCTCCAACAAATCCACCCTCATTCAAATCAAAAATCTCTAGCCGCATCTCAGAGAAAAGTAAATTGATTTATTAGGAGTGGCCATGTGGTCGTTAGCTGGGTGCAGCCAGTATTAAATCACACCATACAGTTCCCCCTTGACCCTGGTCTTTCCCCCACCCGCTGGATGTGACTTCTCCAATGGGACACATCCATCTCCAAGAGTCATCCATCACACTCTCCAATAACTTTCTTATGCTCCGACAACTTTAGACTACCAAGGTGATTATTTAGGCATTTCAAGAATGCCTTGTTTTCACCCACTTGCTTTTTCTGACGGCCAAAAAGACCAAAGGAGTATCTTTTTAGTTGACACATAGACAAAGAGTTAGAAAGACACAGTGCTGCATATTTTCTAGAGTTGACCATCATTCACAGTGGACAGTTATAAATAAGCAGGACCAATTATCTGTTTTGGCAAAGAAAGGGACTTTTTTGGCTCTTCGGTTTTGTTCTGTTTTCTCGCACCCCACTTAGTGGCATTTTAAAAGAGTGAGGAATAAAATTAAACTAATAGAAGGCTACAAAAGGTTTTTTTTTAAATTCTCATGAAGAATTCATGGTGGGCCTGTCCTAGTTTTGCTGTGAATTGGGTTACTTTATAAGATAAAAATCTTCTTTATTAATTGGAATATTACTAGGGTTCAATTGAAGGTGGGGTTCATTTCATGTAATGACTCCAATAAATAATTTTAATAAAAAGAAGAACCAGATCCAACATTTCTGAAAAGATAAACAAAATAAAATTATTTAATACATCCATTTTTTTTTCTCCCAAGGTAGTCCTTAACTGACAACAGTTCGTTTAGTGACTGTTTGAAGTTACAAAGGTACTGAAAAAAATGACTTATGACCGTTTTCCACATTTATAACCCTTGCAGCATTCCCCACGATCTTGTGATTTACATTTGGGTGCTTGACAAGTGGATCATACTTATGACTGTTCTGACCAAGGCTTCCGAGACTGTAATTAAGCACACACTTATTTTAAAAACAAGTCTTGTTTTATTGCAACACTGGGAATTATTTTCATTCCCAGCCAGTAATGAATCTCAAACAGTCCTTTGAGATAAGCATCCACCTTGCTTTCCTGTGAAGTGCTTCCAAGAACAGAAGTATCAAATGAACTAGAAAAAAAACCAACCAAAGAACTTCAAGAATGAGTCTGAACCAAACAATGACTTTGCTTTCTGCAAAGGTTTCTTGACCTTTGCCTGTCCCACTTCTCTTCTCACTATAAACCAATGACTGCATCTCAAATGATCCATCTGTTAAAATACTGAAGTTTGCTGATGACACAACAGTGATTGGTCTCATTCGAGACAACGATGAATCTGCATACAGACAGGAGGTTATGCAACTTGCCTTGTGGTGTAACTGGAACAATCTGGAACTGAACACACTCAAAACCGTAGAAATGCTGGTAGACTTTAGAAGAAACCCTCCTATACTACCACCTCTTACAATATTAGACAACACAGTATCAACAGTAGAGACCTTCAAATTTCTAGGTTCTACTATATCACATGACCTAAAATGGACACCTAACATCAAAAATGTTGTGTCCCTGACTAGCTAAGTCTTCAACCTGGTCCGCATTTTGAGCGGGACCATCTGACTGTTCCCATTGGTTGGTGCCGCTTGACAGCAGACTATATAAGGAGCTGTCAAACGGCATCAGCTGGGGGCAGTTGGGGCTCTGCCCAGCCAGCCGGCTGCCAGCCCAGCTGGGCAGCCACGTTAATCTGTTACTGCTTCAAATAAAGAAACGTTATTCTTCAGCTCCGGTGTCTGCCTGGTGTGTCCGTCTAGACCAATACAACACTGGCGACGAGGGTGGGATGGATCCGGTATTTAGGGGGTGGTGGGTGTCAGGCGTTGAACAAGGAGGTGCGCACCCACCATTAGAGTCCTTCCATGCACCCCCACCTCCAGGGTCTCTCCCACCTGGGCTTGTCTCCCTTGACATTAGCACTACACCCCCAGGGGGGGGAAAGCTAGGTAGGTGGAAGGTTGGATGTTCTTGTCCCAAGGGGGCCAGGTTGGATGTTCTTGTCCCAAGGGGGGCCAGGAGAGCACAACGAGCCTCCAGCCTTAGAGTTCAGGCACCTCTGCCCTACCCCATGCAGGCAGTCACCAGACAGGTTTATTCACCATCTTATCTGGTTCCCTTCTCAGGCTCCTGCCTTGTGACAGGTGGGGTGCCATTTTTGTGTAAGCCTAGTGGTTAGGTGTGCAAGCAGATACTAGTTCAATTTTCTTGTTATACCATGGTATTCCCAAAAGGCTGGGCAGCGCATGCCCTTAGCTAGGGGAAAGGGGTGTTGTGTCCCTGACTAGCTAAGTCTTCAACCTGGTCCGCATTTTGAGCGGGACCATCTGACTGTTCCCATTGGTTGGTGCCGTTTGACAGCAGACTATATAAGGAGCTGTCAAACGGCATCAGCTGGGGGCAGTTGGGGCTCCGGCTCCAGCCAGCCGGCTGCCAGCCCAGCTGGGCAGCCACGTTAATCTGTTACTGCTTCAAATAAAGAAACGTTATTCTTCAGCTCCGGTGTCTGCCTGGTGTGTCCGTCTAGACCAATACAACAAAAAACGTCATCAAAAAAGCACAACAAAGAATGTTCTTTCTGCGCCAACTCAGAAAGCTCAAACTGCCCAAGGAGCTGCTGATACAGTTCTACAGAAGAATTGTTGAGTGTATCATCTGCACCTCTATAACTGTTTGGTTTGGTTCTGCAACCCAACAGGACAGACACAGACTTCAGAGAGTAATTAGGACTGCAGAAAAAAATAATTAGTATCAACCTGCCTTCAGTCGGGGACCTGTATACTGCATGAGTCAAAAAGAGGGCTGTGAAAATATTTACAGACCCCTCACATCCCGGACATAAACTGTTTCAACTCCTTCCCTCAAAACGACCCTATAGAGCATTGCACACCAGAACAACTAGACACAAGAACAGTTTTTCCCCGAAAGCCATCACTCTGTTAAACAAATAATTCCCTCAACACTGTTCAACTATTACAAAGCCTGCACTACTATTACTGTTAATCTTCTCACCACTCCTTATCACACATCCTCTCCCACTTGTGATTGTAGGACTGTAACTTTGTTGCTTGTATCCTTACGATTTATATTGACTGTTTCCTAGTATGATTTGATGGTTGATTGTACCCTATGACTATCATTAGGTGTTGTACATTATGATTCTTAACGAATGTATCTTTTCTTTATGTATACTGAGAGTATTTACACCAAGGCAAATTCCTTGTGTCACACTTGGCCATTAAAGTGTTCTATTCTATTATACCTTATGGGAGGGGCAATCTCCTCCCAGCCTTACTCCCGAGTCGCCCCTTTTGTTTCAGCTACTCTCGCCTTCTAGCAGCTCTGCATACATGTGCACTGGGAACAGGCTCCCCTTGTTCCTCTGCCTTGCTGCTGCCCGACTCTGGAGGCTCCAGAGGCAGCACCCCACTCCCAGATGATCTGGCCCCATCTCCGCATTGGACACAGGACCCTCGTCCGAGTCCTCTCCAGTCCCTGTTCTTTCCCACTGTCCGATTCTGCTGCCGGCTGCACCGGCTGCCGGCAAACCACAACAATGATGTTTGAGGGGTCACATGAGATCCCCTTTTGCTACAAGCAAAGTCAATGGAGAAGCCAGATTCACTGAACAACCATGTTACTGACATAACAACTGCAGTGATTCACTTAACAAAAGTGGCAAGAAAAGTCATACAATGGGGCAAAACCCACATAACCACGCTGGCGCAGTGGTTAGAGTGCAGTACTGCAGGCTACTTCTGCTGCCTGTCGGCTGCCTGCAATTTGGCACTTCCAGTCTCACCAGGTTCAAGGTTGACTCAGCCTTCCATCCTTCCAAAGTCAGTAAAATGAGGACCCAAATTGTTTGGGGCAATAGGCTGACTCTGTAAACTGCTTAGAGAAGGCTGTGAAGCTCTGTGAAGGGGTATATAAGTCTGTGAAGCGGTATTCAAGTTATAGCTATTGCTGTAGCAAATTTCTTACTTTGCAACATAAATTTGGGGCTCCATTGTGGCCGTACATTGAGGACTATGCCTTTCAAATAAATACTTTCGTTCAAAATACTTCGATAGAACAGACTTAAGCAGCATCCCTGGAGACCCGAGTGGAGATTGGCTGGCTGATACCTTTGGCAGAGATCTGTAGATTGCTTTCTCTGACTCTGAAAATGTTGCAATAAAAGCTTATGCAGTTTTGACGTCTCCTGGTGTGGCTATTAAAATTCCAGGCCAAACTAGAAATAAATTAGCATCCAAGGAATCGCAGATTAATGGAACGCTAATAGGATTCTATTGTACAAAAAGGGTCACCGTATAATTAGGAAATGTTTAGTGCAATGTCAAAGCACAGTTCAGTTTGGTTAAAACAAGGTGACAAATGCTGGTGTGGAGCAATGACTGGGGGAAAGAAATTATGCGCAGACCTACCCTGGTGGGTAGTTTTACTCCGGCAGCGTATGCTTGTTGATGTAGCCCAGGGATCTGATGGAGGCTAGAACCGTTAACTAGAAAAACCGAAGCAGCTGTTGTGTGCTGAGCTTGAACTGAACATCCGAGCACAGTCAAAATCAAGGGCGGCTCATAGGTTCTTAGAAGAGATCCCAGTTTGCTATTTTGTGGAAATACACAACATTATCAAGCCGATAGCTTCCACATCAAAGCAAATGCAATATTGAAGGCCAGGCTTGTGGGAAAGCCAGGGTAAAACTCTTTAATGATAACCACCAATAGGCACAGTCAGTTGCTTGTTCAAGCAGAGCGGATGATGGGAAGCTCTTACCAAGCCTCAGGCTGAGTGTCACTTCCCACCCTGCTGATGAGCAACATGTAACCCTTCTGTCATGCCCTGGTTGGAGTCCAATTCTGAGGGGGAGATTGAGCAGCTGACAGGGAGTGGGGTGTGGATCCGATTGCTGTAGAAGAAATGGGGGAAGGACCCAGTCCAGCTGGGCATTCAGAGGAAGACCCAGAGCCATCCCCTCTTCATCCTAGGGCATGCAGGGAGGAATGGAGAAGGGAGCAACATGGCTTACGGGACAGGAAAGGGCCCTGATCCCCTTCATGGGCTGCAGATAGGAAGACTGTTTAAAAGGGCAAACTACGCATGCCAAAGTTGCTGGAAACAAAGCGTGCATTATTTTTGTTGAGGCTTATCTGGATTTTGGCATCCTCCCAACTGTGGGTGCTGTGTGTGTGTGTGGAAGTCTGCAATTTATCATCCTGACCTGTCTTATTAATTACTTCAGCGTGGTTTGTGCTGGTTTTTTAAAAATTTCTAATTATCTTTACTTTGGGTTCGGACTGCATTTCTTCCCTTCGTAGACTGTTTTTGGAAGAGTTTGATCTCCAGGCAAGGATAACTGGATATTGGGGGCCACGTTGGAGGCATTAAAGGGAATTTATCTACTTTGGTGACTTTGTTATTTTTGTGCCATGCCCCGGGTCATCACACCTTCAGTAAGGATCATGTATTTGAAGTATGTCGGACGGATTAGCAACACCATGTAGAGAGGTTCTAATGCTCTCTGAGCTTGGTTGTTTTCTTGCAGATGTCTCATTACCCAACTAGGCAACATCATCAGGGCTAGTTTTTAGCACAGATGATGTTCCCTAATTTGGGTAATGAAACATCTGCAGGAAAAGCAAGAGAGAGCACCAAGGACCCCGTCATTTCAACCCTGATCTACAAATATTCTCCTTTATTGGTATACCATATATAGACTCGGGGCCAACCCTAATGTTTGTAAAGGTAGCAATGAGCTCAGGACTTAACAGTTATTGGTGACAACAGGTTGTTTGAGGAGAGACTTTTATGTTATGTGGTTTTTCTGAACCACCGAATCTACTCTGAGGTCTGTGGTTCCAGTAGTGTCCCAATGGTGCAATTGCCAAACTGCTTAGAATCGGAGGGAGGTCATCGCTGAGTTCATTATCCCAATGAATAATTGTTCTTGGCCACTTCTCTTATTCACAGAAGTAGCTACCCTATTATGTTAGTTGGAGTCTCTTTACTGGAATGCTAATGAGTAATTTCTTCTTGTACTTTATAGTTTCCCTTTCTCTCTTATTAAACTCTAAACTTTGAATGCAATTTATAGAAGGGCTCTGGACGAGATATTAAACATGACTTTATCTTAACAGACTTTTGCTGATCAGTTTCTGATGTTTGGTTCCCCCAATCCTTGAACTGCTTAAACTGATGTTGAGATTTGGCACTTCAGCATTGTCAACTAAGGAAACAGGCATGAATTGGTTTCTTTCTCTTCACTGGACATAATCAAGCAGAGGGGGTTGGAGTAAATGACCTCTAAGTACATTCCCATTCTGATATTTCAATTCCTATGTATAGTACAAAATTATAGTTTTCACTCAAACCTCTTTCCCTTTGGTGAGTAGGAATCTTAACAGCCACGTGATGCACTTCTTGGTCCTGAAAAATTAGTGAAAGAATAGTCTCCGAATTAGTCAGATATAAATATTAGCTTGCATAAATTACACCATAATATTTTAGGAGTGGGAATTTTTATGAAGATCTTCCTCCCATCCCATGTCTGTTTTTATCTTCAGTTCTTGGAAAATGATGTTTTTGTTGAAATGGCAAACAAGATACCAGTTCTGTTTTTTGTTTTTTTTTAGGGTAAAGGTACTGTGTAAATATTTTGTTTTTAAACAATGAAATAGCTTCTTGGTTTACTTCAAGATCCTTGCTAAATCTTTGAAACTCTTATTTGTTTAGGATCAGTGCACTGTAGGAAAGCTTTTCCCTTGCAATAAATAGGACTTTTTTCCCCAGTTGCTCCCATCTTCAATATTCTCATTTCATGGAGGTCTAATAATATCATTCTCAGCATGGTTCCTCCAGATGTTGAATTCTTAAATTTTTTGAGCTTCAGACGTTAGTTTGGTTGATGAAAACTACAGTCCCAACATCTGGAGGTGATCTGATCATTGAAAATAATTCTCTACCAGTTCCCTTTGCATATCTTAGACAAATAAAGACAATTGTATGATGTTAACATTGTCCCAAAGGTGTTTTTCAAAAGGCATTGGGACTGTCTTGATTTTTTTTTCCCTTGAAAATGTTTCACTCTTCATCCAAGAAGCATCTTCAGTTCTTTTCAGGTCTTCAGAACTGAAGAAGTTTCTGGGATGAGAAGCAACATGTTTTCAAGGGGAAAAAAACCCAAGAAAGTCCAGTTGCCTTTTGAAAAGCATCTTTGGGACAACCATGACCATGACAGTCAACCTACGGAGAATCTCCATAGATGTTAACATTGATTTTAATTTGAAGCTTAGTTTTAAATTGAAGGTTCCTTTATGTGCACATTATTTTATTGTGCACTGTTGACTGACTGGTCTTTCTCTAAGACAGGGGTGTCAAACTCAAGGCCCATGGGCTGGACCCGGCTTGCAGGGTGCTTAGATCTGGCCCATGGGGTCAGCCTGAAAATATCAAAGGACCAGCCCGTGATGCCTCTGCCGGCCTGTGTTTGGCCTCTATGGCCTCCTGCAGCACTCTGCTAGCCGAAAATGGGCTATGGGGCAAAGTGTTGCAGGAGGTTGTCCAGGCCGAAAATGGGACATGGGGAGCATGGGGGGCTCCATTTGGGCTGGCAGGGTGCTGCAGGAGGGGTCTGTCCCATTTCTCCCCCCCCCCCGGGAACTACAGTGATGATCCAGCCCTCAAAGAAATCCAGTTTGACACCCCTGCTCTAGGATTTTCATCATGTGACTAAAACTGAGTGGCGCTTCCGTCTTTTATGGAAGGATCTTAAAGCAAAATAGAACAGAATAGAATTCTTTATTGGCCAAGTGTGATTGGACATACAAGGAATTTATCTTGGTGTAAATACTCTCGGTATACATAAAAGAAGATACATTTGTCAGGAGTTGAGAATCATAAGGTACGACACTTAATGATAGTCATAGGGTACAATAAGCAATCAATCATACTAGGAAACAGTCAATATAAATCGTAAGTATACCAGCGACAAAGTTACAGTCATACAGTCACAAGTGGGAGGGGATGGATGATAAGGAGTGATGACAAGATTAACAGTAATAGTAGTGCAGACTTTGTAATAGTTGAACAGTGTTGAGGGAATTATTTGTTTAGCAGAATGATGGCTTTCAGGAAAAAAAAAAAACTGTCCTTGTGTCTAGTTGTTCTGGTGTGCAATGTTCTATAGGGTCGTTTTGAGGGAAGGGAGTTGAAATAGTTTATGTCCGGGATGTGAGGGGTCTGTAAATATGTGACTCATATCAGCCAAGGAATTCCTTTTAAGCACAAGGTAATCTTAAGGTCAGTCTCTTAGCTGCTAGTAATTTGAGCAGTGGAGACCATCTAAAATCACTTTGATGTGAATGTCCCTTTTTTAATTTAACAAGATGTTACAGATGATTAGGAGTCTTGGTTTTTATGGCTAATTGTAATGGAAGTAGCTTAGCCTGAAAGCAAGCATGGGTGTTTGCAAGACACTGTAAAACAAGAACAGAGGACTTTCCATTTATATCTCCTAAACCAGAGGTCTCCAAACTTGGCAACTTTAAGACTTGTGAACTCCAACTCCCAGAATAACTGGCTGAAAAATTCTGGGAGTTGAAGTCCACAAGTCTTAAAGTTGCCAAGTCTGAAGACTCCTGTCCTAAACAGATAGCCACTTGCCCTGAAACAAGAGAAAGTTAGGAAGAGGAGCAAAGGTATCAAGGAAAAGTCACTTTAATGTGCTCACTGATAGAAATGGGGAATACAATATACACATACTCAGTTTCTGTGATTCTGGAACCTAGCTCATATTTTACTGACTAAAGACGCCATGTGACAATTTTACTTTCTTGGTTACTAATAGGGGGCTCGACACTAATCTTAAAATCCTCTTAATCCAGTCTCTAAATCTCTCTTGACTTAAGGGGGAGTTGGCTAACAGGTTAAAGAAACAAATGGAATGCCTAGCTGTTCTTGTGCGGTAATGTTTTGCAAATGTTCTTTTTTCTAAACTCAGAAAATTCCAGTCTCTTGGTCTTCCTTATCTGATGAGGAAACCACGGTTCCAGGTAAGACAGAATAGTTCCAGAGAAGTACAAATTGAACTCTCTATCACCCCTGGCAGAGGAAAAGTAGATGACCAGGACAATAGAAAAACATTCCAAACTATTGTCTATTGAGATTATCAAGCATCCAAGTCATGGTTGTCCCAAAGCTGCTTTTTCAAGAGGCAACTGGATTTTCTGGATTTTCTTTGAAGATGTTTCACTTCTTACCCAAGAAGCTTCTTCAGCTCTGACTGGACCCAAGACTAGATCCTTCCATTCCCCATCATCCAATCAGAGCTGAAGAAGCTTCTTGGATGAGAAGCGAAATGTCTTCAAAGAAAATCCAGAAAATCCAGTTGCCTCTTGAAAAAGCAGCTTTGGGACATTCAAACTATTGTTTTCATTATTTTGTGCTTGGTTATTTATTGGTGTCTCCTTGTTTGTTGCATCCTTCACAGTTGTATTTCTGAAAAGTAGAGAGAAAGAGAAAGAGAGTGAGATCCCCTTTCCAATTTCCTCAGTACAGATGGAGCTATTTATTTAACATTGAAATGCTACTGGGAAAAGCCATCAGATTGTTTAGCTGTGAGTCTTATCATTATGTGAAGATAGCAATAGGACTTAGACTTATATACCACTTTACAGTACTTTACAGCCCTTTCTAAGCAGTTTACATAGTTAGTATATTGCCCCCAACAATCTGGATCCTCATTTTACCCACCTCAGAAAGATGGAAGGCTGAGTCAACCTTGAGCCTGGTGAGATTTGAACTGCCAAATTGCAGGCAGCTGGCAGGAAGCAGAAATAGCCTACAGTACTGCACTCTAACCACTGCGCCGCCATGACTCATATAAAGCAGTAAAGATATCCACCTTTACCCGATGAGGCCACTGAAGTCATGTTCTAATGTGTAGACGTTGAAGATCTGGACCGGGAGACAACAGGCTGAAATTGAACTCAAGGAAGATGGAGTTATTGTTTGTCCACAAGGGTTTCCTGTTGGGTATCTCTTGTTGAAGTGTCATGAACAGGGTAGAGACCACAGCCAGTGGGGTTTGTCCAACTGGAAACCGAATGGAACTTGTGCCTTACCTGAATTGGAGATTATCTAGATTGGGTTGATTGAAAACTATCGTGTAGTGAATCATGCCTTCATCACTAGCTCTGGCAATTTAAAATGCTAGCCTATATAACCTTCTAATTCAGTGCATCTTGAGAATCAGAATATGGATTAAATCAGAAAGCAGGTTAAACAAATCACATGAGCCCAGCCTTTGAGAATATATAAACTAAACCCATCCTAATTACAAGGCAGGGATTTAGAATAAAAGTTGATTCCAAGGCTGATGGAGATTCAGAAAATCATTATGTATATATCCAACTACAGATTTCTTCATTATCATGAAAGAGATTTGCTCCCTCATTGGATCGGAAGACAAATTAAAAGACAAAACAAATCATCATCACTCTAATACATTTGGCAATATATATATATATTCTAAATGGAAATATGATCTAGAATTCTGCTAATACCATCCCATTCGTCTCAATAAATCTTATTAAAAAGAATTCTGTGAGACTCTCTCTTGCAAAAGAAATACTTTAGGCCGGGGTCAGCAACTGGTGGGCCAGGGACCACTGGTGGTCTGCGAGAAAATTTGGGTGGTCCACAGAGAAATGTCTCCCCCAAAGCAATTAATGCAGGCTATGTGGGAACATAAGGCTTGCGTCACTTGCATTGCAAACAACATGAGGTAGTGGGGGGGGGGGGAGGTGGGAGGTGGGGAACTTGCCCCACTCACCCCATGTGTCTGGCATGGCCACTGGGCTGCTTCTTTCCACTTTTTTCTTCTTTTGCTTCTAGTTGCATGCAAGGAAAGCAGCGAAAGTCTTTCTTTCTCTCCCCCAAACTCCACCAGAAATGAGTTTTTGGGACACTGCAAGGCTTCCTGCTCCAAAAGACTCATTTCTGGCAGAGTTTGGGGGAGAGAAAGAAAGACTTTTGCTGCTTTCCTTGCATGAAGCCAAGTCTCTCTCTCTCTCTCTCTCTCCCCCCTCCCCCCGAGAATGGAGCTGGAGACAGTATCCTGTGATCCCAAATAAAGAATGATCGACCAAATAAAGAATGAGGTAAAACGGGGTGGCGGATTTTCCTGCAGACGTTTTTTTGGGGGATTTTCCCAAGGTCTCTCGTCTGCCAGATTTAAAATTATGAGTTTGGTGTGATCCCTGAGGTCCAAAAGGTTGGCAACCCCTGCTTTAGACAGCCTGGTACATGGTGTATGCCTGCTTGCCTTGGGGTAGCCTAACCCACAGTACAGTCTCAGTTTTTCTCTACTGTATTGTTAACGTGATATTCCTGAAACCAGATTAAATACATTTTTTCTCTGGATTAAATATTTACCATTTTTTCTATCCTCCCCGTCTCCCCCTTTTTTTAAAAAAAAATTCTTTCCTCAGTTTCTAGACTTCTTTCACACTGTCAGTGTTTTTTCTCTGCGATGGAAATATGTACAGCCAAGTGTGAAAATTCCTCAGCTTTCTTTGGCAGCTTGTTGAATTGCTGAACTCTTTTTTTTCTTCTTTAGCTTAGAAAAGAATAACACAGAAGCTCTTATGTATACGGCAAGGTTTCCCATGAAGGCTTCCGAGGCAGGTTCACTTTTCTTGTCAAACAGGAGCATCTCTCCTTGGTCAGGGCTGCTCCCAAGTTGCTTTGAACAGGAGGGTGTTGTGGAATGGAAGGTGTATTGCTCAAAGATGCTGGCAACTATCCCTGGTATCTGTGCTATAAGGATCTGGAAACAGTTCTGAAGGTGTCATGCTGTGTCTGTGAGCAATATAAGAGATGTGTTAAACCTCTGCTATTTTTGCAGATATTCCTACTTAATAAAAGTGTGAAAAACCGTATAATACCCTAAGGTGAAATTTTCTCAGTGTGTTGTTTATGTAGCCTTGTGTGACCATGCGGTATTTCCAGCTAATGTCTCCCTCTGTCTCTCTCTCTTAAGCTAATGGATATGTAATCTTTTTATCATTTTTTTCCTACGTTTACAGCATCTTAATAACCTACAGTTGCATACATCTTCTGGCCACAAGACGTGAATTCCCTTCACCCCCATTGAACTGGATTGAATTTTCATTTTATTTGCTATCAAATCACTCATTTCCCCACTGCTATTGATTGATGTTTTCTTTCAAAGTTGAGAAAATAGCCAAAGTATTTTCTGATTCAAGGGAAGTAAGAGACCTTGACTTGATACAGGTAGTCCTCGAATTACGACCATGGCTGAGCACCAAAATTTATGTTGCTAACATTTGTTTAGTGAGTTTGCCCCCTAATGTATGACTTTTCCCGCCGCAGTTGTTTAAGCGAATCATTGCATTTGGTAAGCTAGTAACATGGTTGTTAAGTGAATCTGGATTCCCCTGTTGACTTTGTTGTCAGAAGATCGCAGATGCTGATCACATGACACTGTAACTGTTATACAAATGAACCAAACATCTGCATTTTGATTACATGACTATGGAGATGCTGCAATGGTCATCAGTATGAAAAATTGTCGTAAGTCATTTTTTCACTGCCATTGTAACTTTGAACGGTCATTGAGTGAACTGTTGTAAGTCAAGGACTGCCTGTATTGCGATGGAAAAAGTTGAAAATCACTCAAAACTCTACTTTTGAAATTCCATAGGACTGGCAGGATAGGTCTTTGTTTTGTTTCGTTTAGTTTTCATTTGGGGCATCAAATACAGCATTTGCAGTCCTTTTTGATTGCTTATTGTACCCTATGCCTATCATTAAGTGTTGTACCTGATGATTCTTGACTCTTGACGAATTTATCTTTTCTTTTATGTACACTGAGAGCATTTGCACCAAGACAAATTCCTTGTGTGTCCAATCACACTTGGCCAATAAAGAATTCTATTCTATTCTATTCTATTCTATTCTATTCTATTCTATTCTATTCTATTCTATTCTATTCTATTCTACTCTACTCTACTCTACTCTACTCTACTCTCTACTCTATTCTATATTTCTTTTCTATTCTATATTTCTATCTATTCTATATTTCTATTCTTTCTTTCTTTCTCTATCTATCTATCTATCTATCTATCTATCTATCTATCTATCTATCTATCTATCTATCTATCTATCTATCTTTTCCTCTTTCCATTATCCAGCTGTGGACAATTCCTTCTCTTATATGACTCTTCCCTAGGCAGCATCTCTTCCCTCCATCTCCCAAGCTCTTTCAGGCAAACCATTACAACAGTATTTCATTCTGTGATATATTTCAGTCCAAAATTATATGAAATGTCTAACAATAACATGCTCTAGCTGTTCCCCCTCCCCCCATACCCTCCAAATGAGCTTAGCCGGGGAATTATCAGGTACCAGTTGCTGATAATTGCAATATTTACGTTAGCATTTTTATTCTATTGATTTATTTCTGAAAAATAAGTTTGCTAGGCAAGGGAGATGATGCATTCTACATTTGAACATCTGATAAAACCAATTGTGGAGCTCACTTTTTTTTATTATTTGCTTTTCCTGCACAGGGATGCAAAATACTTTTACACATGTCTAAGTTATTTATGATGGTGCTGATTGTATTCTTTTACAGAAGAAAGTCTGTTTTGTGTTTACAAATGCTGCAATAACTGGCAAGAGTGGCAACCAGCCGAATCGTTCAGTTTTCTGCGTTGTTTTTTTTTAAATTTATTTTTCTTCTTTTTCTCTGCCTTTCTTGAACTGGAATGCGGAAGTTTGATTGAAAAAGTTTCCGGCTGTCCCTGCTGCTTAGTCACAGGTGATTTCAGAATCAATAATAATGTTTTCTCATTATTTGGACTGATCCCCGCATCCATTTATTTTGGAGCGAAAGTGAAGGAAATGATTGTGTTTTTTTCTCTGCTCCTCTGGGACATATCTCTGCTGTTCTTTGGCTGCCCCTGGACTTAAGATCTATACAGCAAAAGACAAGAGAGATCTTGCTCCAGATACCATTCATGGTGCGGAAGAGCTCTTTTCCAATCTGCTTCCCCAAAATAACAGGTAGAAAGACGGGCTCGTGGAAGACAAACCCATTTTCTGTTGTACAGTTCAGACAAGATGCTTGTCAGAATCTCTGCTGCTAGACTTTTGTATGCACTTGCTGCTTTGAACTGGCAGATTGGACTATATAGCCATAGCTGTGAAATTAAGCCAAGGATTCAGAACCTCAGAGTTCAAAGCATGCTCAAAATGTTGAGTGTATTGATTGATACATACAATTAGTGTATAGTAATTGATTGATTGATTGACTGATTGTTTATATGCCATCCAGCTGGTGTCAGATTTTTCTCCAGGACATAATTACGAGTAGTAGTAATTAAATTATAGGATGACCAATTCTATACTAAACCTGGGCATCATAAAACATAAGATATTTTTTTTTAAAAAAAAGAAGTGTAATATAAAGATCTTGCAAAACAATGTTGGGAAAGAGAATGTCACCACTACTAAAATTAACATCCCAGAAGTGAGTGATTTGTGGCCAGTCACACACTCTCAGTCCAGTGCAATAAAATGTAAAAAAAAATGTGGAATATTAATTTAACAAACATGTAGAGTTATTGGCATTGATTCATATCTTTGGCTTTCTGTTTTTTCAGTTTACAACTGATGGGGATAACATTTTTTTTGGAGTTTGTGCAGAATACAAGGAATATTGGAAATAAATTATTCATTTGATTGATTGCATTTATATTCTGCCTTTTCTCTGGGAGTCCAGGGCAGGACACATTAATTAAGCATTTCAAAAACAGCCTCAGGAAAATTTGACTGGCCTGTAATCATCTGAAGCTGAGGGGATATAAACCTAGGTTTTCTCAACCCATGTTTACCCCAGGGCTAGACTCTGCTAAAACAATAGGAGGGGCACTCACAAGAATCTTGCATAGGGAACAATGCCTGCTAAGAGAAAACTGCTGAAACTGGGTTGGGATTCTGCAAAAGAAATGACCCGCTTTTGCAGAATCGAAGACCGATGGAGTAACAGTTGACTGGGATGGATCAAGAAAAGTGGCTACAGAGGCAATTGGACTAGGGATTAACAATAGGGTGATAATAATGCAAGCATTAATCCATGAGCACATAGTGTCATAGTACCATTGGGTAATCAATGCAGGGAATGGGATTATTTCCTCCATCCCCAGTGCAAAAGTTTCAAGGGGTATTCTGGTGCTTTATGTGGCATGGTGGCTCAGTGGTTAAGATGCTAGACTTGTCAACTGGAAAGCGAGCAGCCTAAGTTTGAGACCTGAGTACCATGTGACAGGGTGAGTTCCCATCCTCAACCCAACTCCTGTCAAACTAGTACTTCAAAAGCATGCAAATAGATAAATAGGTACCACTTCACTGGGAAGATAACAGTCCTCTGAGGCATGATGCTGGCCACATTACCATGGAAATATATTCAGACAATGGTGACTTAATGGCCTTGAAACAGAGATGAGCAATGACTAGTAGAGTAAAATGCACGAAGACTCCTTACTTTTACTGGTGCCTTAAGTCTTGGGGCATCCTTTTGGCTGCTTGACCCCACTTGCAAGAAATAACCCAAAAATGTTGGGTTCAAAGTTTAGATGCATTGCAGTGGTCCAGCCCTGGATTCAAATAGCATACACAACTACATGGAATACATAAAATTAAGAATACAAATAAAGCACAAGTACAGCTATTTGATCTTTAAACAGTTAGCTAAAGAAGTGAATTTTTAACTGCTGTTGTAAAGGCAAAGAGTTATGAGTGAAATATAACTCATGAGGAGCTGCAGACACATGGGAGAAAGTCCCATCCTCTGTACCAGATCTAGGAACTCGTGGTGGAATAAGTCCTTTCAGGAGGGCTTCTCCTGGAAGTCTTGATGACCAGGCAAGTTTGCAAGAGGAAAAAAACAACAACTGTAAGCATCTGCTACCAGTACAAGTCCTTTGGTAAAGCCAGGATCCTTGTTTTTATCCCAGTTGGCAGTTTAATGTAGTTGTTGCATTGTGTCAAAAGTGCTTTCCAAAAGGCAACTGGACTTTCTTGGTTTGAACATGTTTTGCTTCTCATCCACAAAACCTCTTCAGAACTCAAGAAGCTTCTTGGATGAGAAATTTGTGAGATATGCCCAAATTCTGTTCAACCTTGCCAAATCCAATGAGCCATAGAGTGGCCACAGCTAGCAACCTGATATCATTGTGCAAATGAAGTTCTCACTGCTTGTAGTCAATGGTGAATTGATACTTGATAGAACTCCCAAGCGTTATTTTCAACAAAACAGATCCCACACTAGGACAGGTTGAATCCTCCATCCCCAAGTCCAATTTCTAATAACTAGCAACTCCTCCATCCTATTTGGATTTAATATCAGCCGTTTCTCACATGTTGTTGCTGTGTAATGCTTGGCTATTTCTCCTGTGGGGAAGAAAAAACTGCTATGGTGATATCTCATGGCAACATTTTCTGTTGCTGGCAACCAACTTGTTCTGACCTGAAGGAGGTTGTCCGGGCTATTTGGTACTTTGGAGCTCTAAATTCATTTTTTTTTGTTTTGTTTTTTAATGACAATGAGGACATTTAAAATCATAATGGCTTGGAATTTTATATGCCAGCTGCTAGCATACACATAAGCCCCAGTGTGGGAGTAATACCTGTTATGTTTCCATCCTCTGCTGCAAAAAAATCCAAATCAAAATGAAGAAAACATGCTACATATTTGCATTTTTCCTTTTCCAAAGGATGTTCTGGTTAATAAATATCTTGGGAGCAATGAGGGTACAACAATCCTTTTTTTAGAATAAAACCCAACCTGGATGGCAGAGGGAGGATTTTCCTAATAATAATGAGGACAAAAAAATATCTGTTACATCTTCACCAATGTGTTTATGGATACTTTGGGGGGGGCATTTACTGGGCCTCCTTCTCCTCTAGCCTATATGATCTCCATATTTATGCATGTGAGAAGGAAATACAGTTGCCCAGAGTGTATTTTCCTTCATTCTATTGAAAGAAAAGTCAATCTGTAATTGGAGGAGACATTTAAAAAAAAAAAGTCCATCTGTGTGTTTATGTTTGTGTATGTATGAAAAAAGAGCAGCAGTGGAAGGTTTTTAAATAACTTGTTGTGATCCTAAAGTCTTAAATGGCTTCTTTGGATTTGTATAGCTTTTTGTTTTTGTTTTTCTTAGTAATAAGGATCAATGATTCCTCTGTGAACCACAGGAAGTATGTGGATGTTTATCCAATGGTCTGTTGCAGCCTACCAGAAAAACAAACAAACAGAAAAAAAGATTAAAGAAGACCCTGTAGATTTTACTTAGCTAGTTGTTGGCTCCTCTACCTTTCAAGGCCATTGGGTCAGCATTATCAGAAGATATTTCCACAGTCATGTGGCCAGCATGATGTCATGGAATGTGTTATCTTCCCACCAAAGTGGTACCTATTTATCTACTTGCATTTGCATGCTTTCAAATTGCAAAGTTGGCAGGAGCTGGTGTGAGGATGAGAGCTCACCCCGTTATGTTGTCTTGAACCTGAGCTGTCAGCTTACAAACCCAATCTACCAGAAGCACCATTCAAAGCCATACCTTGAACTTTAGCCTTTCCAATTGAATGGGCCTTCAGTTGCCAGATCACTCTTGAAAACCAACGTCCCACCACAAACATACACAATGTTCACTACCAGTTAGATACTTAGAGGTCATTCAGTTCCTTGCTGATGGTTAACTGTCCACCATAACCATCTCCATCTTTTCACAGTCAAAACAGTATCAACTTGATTGAAATGGAAGATACAATTCTCATTGTTTTTCTACTGAAGAATGTCCTTGACTAACATGATTGTGCTATGAGAAATTGTTACGAGGCAGCGAGGGGGATATAAAATAATTCAAGTGGTAAATAAATGCTTCCTTTTGGATTAATTTTTTAGAATGAAATTTAGTTTTTAAAAGCTTTTTAAATTGAGAAGGATAGAAAGATATACATAATGCAACTACAGTAATTATTGCATTCACTGAAAAATGTGAATTCTTGTCCTCTTAAACAGGGATCCCCAACCTTTTCGGCGCCGCGCCCGGTTCCGACATCAGCTGGGCGCCGCCCGGTGCAGCGTCAACTGGGCGCCGCCATCTTTTATGACGAAAAGGCGCTTCGGTGACGTCACCGGGCAGCTGTTTCATAAAAAGATGGCGCGCAAGCTTCTGGTGAGCTTTTCGGGTAGAAATGGCTTTCTACCGGAAAAGCTCACGAGCGCTGCCGCCATCTTTTATGACGAAACAGCGCTTCGGTGAGCTTTCTACCCGGAAAAGCTCACCAGAAGCGCTTTTTACCAAAAAAGATGGCGGCGCCCAGCAACCAGCGGCCCGGTAAGGGTTGTTCCGCGACGTTCGTGCACGGTCCGCGGACCGGCGGTTGGGGACCCCTGCTCTTAAAGATTAAAATATAGGGAGGGGTGCTTGTTTAATTGGGTAGCTCCCACAATTTTCAAATATGTATTTAATGGCCCACAACTGTAGGCAGTTGGAGAAGTGCTTCATTATATGTATCTCCCCCAACCTCAAATATCTTTCAGATTAGGGCAGTTCAGGTTCCTGAATTGCCAGCCATTGTGCCCGAATATAGTAGAATTTGAAATCCTAAAGAAATTGCAGTCTACAGAATATACAGTTTGGGACAGCAGTATTGAATTTCTATCTGGTCCTTTTACTCCAGAGAGCATGGCTACAAGATGTCACTATCCCCATTAACAGAAATTGTGTAAGGTGGTTTATGCCAAGTGACAGTGACTGTCTGATTCAGGTTCACAAAACTGAGGATGGAAGTGATTTGTGATCTTCCTAGTCTATGTCCAATGTATTAAATAAGGGTAATTGTTAACAAGAGCAAAACATCTTGGTTGTGTTGAATAGTTTAGAAATCAGCAAAGAGAACATAGTTTGAAGTTGCTTTAGTATGGTTCATCTAAGTCAGCATTATAGATAATTGCCTAGGAGCAGTGCGGTGGCCTAGAGGTGGAGCTCTCACCTCACAATCAGGAGGTTGTGAGTTCGATCCTAGGTAGAGGCAGATATTTCTCTCTCTGGGCACCATGAGAATATATATGTGCTGAACAAAACTCTGCATTGGTGACAGAAAGGGCATCCGGCCATTAAACACCCTGCTAATTTCATTCATTTGCCCAGACTCCCCATCCCGCAAGGATTATGATGGTGACAGATAATGGCCTATCTTCCAAGATTTCAGATGGGAAGTTCTAGATCTTTTATTCTCTTTTACTTTCACTTCTATTGTTCTATTGTTCGATTAATTGATTGATTGAGAATAACATACAGTAGTCGAAAGGGATCTTGGAGCTCTTCTAGTCACCTGATCAAGCAAATGATTCAGACAAATGGCTATCTAATCTCTTCTTGAAAATCTCCAACTTCTGGAGGCAAACTGTTCCATGGGTTAATTGTTCTCACTACTAAACATTAAGCATTCCCAACATAAAATAAACTACACCAACCCTGTTGGTTTTGTTCAACTTCTCAGCAAATATCCACACAGATCTTCTTCTGGGACAAGTTACAGCTCTTGTAGAAATGTAAAGATAATTAATTATCCTCTCTTTTGTGAGCCTACTTTGATGCATTTTAATCTACATGCTTTGCCTTCCTTCTTTCCTTCCTTCTTTCCTTCCTTCCTTCCTTCCTTCCTTCCTTCCTTCTTTCCTTCCTTCTTTCCTTCCTTCCTTCCTTTGACTTTTATACAGGAACTAACAAATGAATTAGCAAAATTGCATTTAATACTCTCTCTCTTGCTTGGCTTCAGGGATGGGATTCAAAAATTTTAAAAACCGGTTCTGTGGGTGTGGCTTAGGTGGTGGGTGTGGCTTGGTGGTCATGTGACTGGGTGGGCATGGCTTGGTGGTCATGCTATTGGTTGGGCGTGGCCAACTCAATATCACTCACATCGAGGCATGCATTTCCTTGCCTGGCTTCTCATGACTGTGGGGATGCTGCAACAGTCATAAGTGTGAAAAATGGTCATAAGTCACTTTTTTCAGTGCCATTGTAACTTTGAATGATCACTCCACACAAGCAAAGTATCAGCAAAGGAGGGGGAAAAAACTCCAGAGAAGTTCCTGAGACAGGAAGTCTAGTCCTGCCAAGAATGTAATAATGATTAACAGAGAGGCATTTTCTGTAAGTAACACCAAAAGGTTTCCTTCCTGCCTTCCTTACAGGATTAGGCCAGTCATTTCTTCTAACAACCAGTTCTCCAAACTGCTTAGAATATTAACAACTGGTTCTAGCGAATAGGTGCAAACTGGTAGAATCCCACTCCTGTTTGGCCTTTATAGTTGTATTTAGATGGCATATATTTTTCTCTATGGAAGGTGTGCATATAGCCTCAGGGTGCTTCAATTTGGCTTTGGTAAGTATTTTATAAACTGTACCCATCTAATAGTTAGTAATTTTTGTATTATTTTTAACAAAGAGAAACACATAAGAGGATGTAGCTTCCCACTGCTCAGCATCATGCTGCTAAATATAAGTATCTGTAACAAACTGTACCACAATGTTGTACTGGCGAGTATCAGTATATATCAGACTCTTTTTCCGTCTTCTCTTGTATTAATGGATATTTAGAAAGACTTTTAAAGCATCAAACTATGAATTATGGAATCTAAAAATACCCAGGCATTGAGCTGGTTCAGAACTGATATAAGTTTGTTTTTGCTACAAAGTATTTTGCTAACAACTTTTTTTTGCCAATGATATAGTTGCTTCTTTTCCTTCCTGATTCGTCTTTTATTTTGGAGTAGTGGAGATAAGTGTGGCCAGGAAGGTGTATTTGTTCTAATTACTCCAACAGGTGGTGGAATGGAAAATCCATTTTCCTGCTGAAATGATGTACTGAAAAACAGATAAAATATTGCTTTAAAGCCCAACTGTTTTTGCAATTGAAATTATGTATATGGTGCAATTATCATAAATTTGATTTTATCCCGGAAATTTATATTGGTCCAGAAATCAACATGGGAAAATGCAAGGCTACTCTGTAAAATCTCTGTAAATTCCACTTTTAAAAAAAAATGAAATAAAAAGATAAGCAACTTATCTATTTCCTTTTCTTTTTCTAAGTTTCCTTATCCCACCAAGGATTATTTTTCTTTCTTTAAATAAGGCTGTATTTCCATAGTTGAAATAATGTTTCTACCGAGGAAATAAATGACTTATTCTAACAATAGAAAGCTGAATATATTATTGATAAAGCAGCTGTCAGTCACATAATTCACATTCTTGATTCAAGAAACCTTAATTTAAACCATACAGAATTAGGGGAGCCCTATTAAATATTCACAACATGGTGATTGTTCCCTTCTCCCATTTTCAACATAACAGTTTTTTCCCTCATGTTGTTGGTTTCTTTGTTGCTGTTGTTTCTATTATAAAAAATCTCTCCCTCATGTTTCTCTGTGCTTGACAATCTTGCGCCAAAAGTAGAAAACCATTTTTAATGGGCTATCATGAGTTCTTTATGTGACAATTTTGGGGGGCATCAGGAGATAAGGTCAAGGAAAGTATGATGTCTCAAGAAAGTGTGCCTTAAACATTTACCTTTCACGGTTCTTTCAGTCTTAATTTATTTTATTATATTATTTTTTACTTTATTTTATTTTTATATTTTATATATATCTCCCACCTTTATTGTTTTTACAAATAACTCGAGGTGATAAACATATCCAAAACATCACCTTTCTCCTATTTTCCTCATAACAACAACCCTGTGAGGTGGATTTGGACTGAAAGAGAGTGACTGGCTCAAAGTCACCCAGTTGGCTTTCATGGCTAAGGCAGCACTTGAACTCATGGTTTCCTGCTTTCTAACCTGGTGCCTTAAACACTAGACCAAACTAACCCTTCCCTTCCTTTCCTTTTCTTCATTCCTTTCCTTCTTTTTCAATGATTTTATGGATTGATTCTTTCTTTCTTTCTTTCTTTCTTTCTTTCTTTCTTTCTTTCTTTCTTTCTTTCTTTCTTTCTTTCTTTCTTTCTTTCTTTCTCTCTCTCTCTCTCTCTCTCTCTCTCTCTCTCTCTCTCTCTCTCTCTCTTTCTTTCTTTCTTTCTTTCTCTCCCTCTCTCTCTTTCTCCTTCCATTCCCTTCCCTTCCCAGAAGAGGTTCTTGGCAGATGCTGACAATAGCAGGAGTGCTTTCTTATTGTGAATCTTATTTTTGAAGTCAGACAATGGGTGAGTTTGGGCTTAGATATACTACTATACAGTAAGGGAAGGAGAAAATGCCTTTCTCTCCCCTGTTTTCTCAGCTACTGCTTCTTTTTTGGATTCCTCTTCTCATTAGGGATGTTTATATTTTAATTTTTAATCTTTATTTTTACCCGTGTTTGGTTCAGTTCATTCACCCTCTACCTCACTAGGCCTATGGGTACAAAGCGCCCAAGCAGCCATCTTCTATTCCTTCCTCCTTGCCTCCAGTCCATTTCTGCTGCTTGATTGGCAGTTGCTGTTTGATTGGCAGCGGCTGATTGACTGGCAGCTGGGTGGTCTGAATGATGGGAGAGGCCCAAGAAAGGGGGAAGGAGGTGTTTATCACCTGCTTAGGCAGCCTTTCCTCTTGTTTATATTGATTGTATTCTTTGGGGGCGTTTAAAATTGCGATGTTGTTTTGTTATTTTTTCTAAAAAAAATAAAATGTTTGGATTGCAGGCCAGTGAGGGCTGCATTGTAATTTTTGCAAAATGTAAGTCCTTGTCTGATTGCACTATTTAAGCATATTGAATGGAGAAGTCTACATCATTGGTATACCTTTTCAAAAATGGGTTTTTAAGCTTAGGGAGCATAATGCACGGAGAGCTAAAATGCACACACATATGAAGAATAGTTGCAAGAAAGTTGGATACTTCTAGTCTAGTGAAAAGAAGGACTAGTGGTAACATAACAGCCGTGGTCCAACATTTGAGGGGCTGCCACCAAGAAGAGGAGGAGGTCAGCCTATTCTCCAAAGTTCCTAAAGGCAGAACAAGAAGCAATGGATGGAAATTAATCAAGGAGAGAAGCAACCTAGAGCTAAGGAGAAATTCCTGACAGTTAGAACCATTAATCAGTGGAATGGCTTGCCTTCAGAAATTGTGGGTGCTCCAACACTGGAGGTTTTTAAAAAGAGATTGGAGTGCCATTTGTCCAAATTGGTATAGGGCCTCCTGCTTGAATTATAAAATAAAATAATAAAATTGAATCTCCTGCTTGAACTATCATCCTTTTTGAGGGAGCTGGACTAGAAGACCTCCAAGGTCCCTTCCAACAGTGTTAGTCTTTTATTCTGCATCTATTAATGTCTGCTAGGGACAATGTTGAATTGAATGTATTGCCACTATTGATGAGTGATTTGAATGAACATCCCCCTTGGTCCAATTCTTGAACAGGGGGGAATTGATTGGTCCATTGTCCAAGAGATAATTGTTTTCAGGAAAGTTGTATTTTTCTGTCTTAGCAAGACTCTTGGGTCGGTAGATAAATTCTTCCGATCAGCCACCAACAGATGGATGGAATTTATCTCGCACTGTTCTGAAACAATCTTCCAGCTGGGTGTTCTGGGGATAAAATATGAGCTCATAGTTGGCTGCATGTTGCAATCACCACAGAATGTGATGCTTAAAAGCAGAGTTTTATCAGCTTGCTGTGTTTTAAAAATAATTCATTTCCTTAGCAACATTTGCTTTTTTGTAGGGGTAGGGTGGGAGGAAAATAAAGTGTTTTCAGTCTTGGGATTAATGATATCAAGTGGATATGAATTCCATTTCAATCAGGTGTTTGTTTAGATATTTTTATTGTACTTTATATAATATATATTCTGCTTTTTTAATGGCAAATTGGACACATTTTATCTAATTAGACTTGAAACTGATGGGCACCATGCTTCCTAAAGTGTACAATTTAACTAGAGGATGTACAAGTAGTCCTTGACTTACAACCATTCATTTAATGACCATTCAAAGTTACAACAGCACTGATAAAAGTGACTTATGACTATTTTTCACACTTACGATGTTTGCAGCATCCCCATGGTCACATGATCAAAATAGTGGATGCTTGGCAACTGGTTCATATTTATGATGTTTCATTGTCCTGGGGTCATATGATCACCTTTTGTGAACGTCTGACGAGCAAAGTCAATGTGGAAGCTGGATTCACACTTCACAATTGTGTTACTAACATAACAACTGCAGTGGTTCATTAACAACTATGGCAAGAAATGGAGGAAAACTCACTTAACAACTATCTCATTTAGCAATATAAATGTTGGTCTCAACTGTGGTCCTAAGTTAAGGATTATCTTCAGTTTTTAACTTTTGAAATGCATAATGTGCTTTCTCTTGCACCGTGCTCTTTGAGTGGCATTTGGCCATGGGTGTCTTATGGAATGACCAATTGACCATGCAGTATAGGTCACACTGCCAGTCCAAAAAGCACTAGAGCGGAGTTGGCAACTTTCAGATGTATGGATTTCAATTTCCAGAATACTGACTGGGGAATTCTAAAAATTGAAGTCCAACACTAGCTGAAAGGTGCCAAGTTTGCAAAACACCACTCATCAAGCCTATCTCACAAATTTCAAAGGCAGCAGGATGCTATGAAAAAAAAAAAAGCAGATTTCTAAAACTTTTAAAGAACGGCAACAACAAACTATTAGTTATCTCACGCATTTAGCAACTTCTGTCTGTCTGTATCAGCTTTCCTTTCCTTTGTCAGGGCAGGACTAATGCTAGCCATACTTCATCCCGCTGTGAATTTGCTGGCAATGAAACACCCAAATTTTCTGCCAGCAGGCTCCAGCATAGAATTCTTTTTAATCCCTAGAGAATTCTTGGCTTTTCTCTTATTCATGTAAGTGATTCTTTGAAAGTTTATTACTGCTGCTGGTACCTTAGGCCAAATAATAAAACCATGGTTCCAACAGCTGAAATGTATTTTGTTCCATCCCAGTAGAGCAGATACCCCCTTAAGTAATTCACTACTCCTCACCTAGCAGTTTTCTAGAAATGCTTTTTCACCTAAGGAATTATGGTGCCTGCTTATTTCTGTCCACTAAGACTTGCATCATCAAGAAGGTCTCGAATCAGTAAGATGGGTGGGTGGAGGAAACTTGGGGTATATTACACAATAATAAGTGATGGTTGTTAAGCAGGAGACATGCAATCTCATCCCGTGCTGAAACGGCCTACTTACAAGACAAAGGGAGAAGCATGATACATGAAGAGTCGAAATACAGTTTGTCAGGAATAAACATATGATTAAGAGGTTGTACTTTAAAAAAAAAAAGTCTCATATAGCTCCATTAGAGATAAAAGCAGTGAATGAGAGAAAAGACTCAGCTCCAAGACCAGCTTTGCAAAATAGAATTTGGTTTAGTGGTGGGTGGTGTAAATGGATTTGAACTATTTCAGCATTAAATATATATCTACCAGCTAATATGTCTTAATACACCCTTCTTGAATCTGGAATGGGATGAGGTGTTCAGATGAGTTCAATCTGTTCATTGGTTTAAGGCAAGTTACCATTGCATCATTTTTTTCTTTTACATACTTGTTGGGATATAATAGGAATTCTCTCTTAACAATGGTCTGCTTAATATTGTATGTTCCAAGAGTGTTTTGATGTACTGATTGTGAAATTCTCTGATTAGATAGAATTGGTGTCAAATTTGGTTTGGTTTTTTTTTTTCTATATAAAATGGGAGACTTACTTAGTGTAGGTTTTTGTTTGAATTGCACTGCTATGTTGCAGTACTCATTCTTTTTCTTCCTATTTTTGCTGTGGTTCTAGTTTGTGCACAAATTGAAGCTAATGCAAAACATTTTCATTGGTTTATTCTCCCTGTGGGGATTAATTTCTAATGAAAGGGGGGAAACTTGTTAAATAAACAAAACTCCAAGAATCCCAGTCAATGTCATGAAAAGTCACACCACCTGTGTTGATTTCCAGGTGAGGAATGATGAGCTAGTATGTTTCTGATTCAGCAGTTACTACAACACAGTGGTCACCGAAGGACTAATGAGTAGACAGAAACTTCCTGAATTAGGAGAGGATGGGAGATTGTCCATTTGTGCACTGGATGACTGTTCCTTGCAAGAAGACTGCAGAATAGCAATTTCCTGCAGGTTAGAGCACCAAGAGACAAAGGGAAACTGTCACACTCTCAATGTGGGAGCCTTTTAAAGGATATTGGATTTGCAAATTACCTATATTGTCAGGGTACATTAATGAACTGGAATAGAGCATGGTAACAAGGTCAGCCAATGAATAGCAACTAAATCAGCCAATGAGGACTGTTTGGAAACTGAAACTAGAAGTACCCTAGGCATGGCTCTATATTAAGTTCTGCAGCTCTGAGTCTGTCTATTGAAAATGAAACTGCTTCTCTCCTCTGCTGTGTGTCTTGCTTGCCTGCTGAACTAAAGTGAAACTGATGTCTGTTTCTGAGCTCCTGAGTTGCTGTTCTGCTTTGAACCTGTAACATGTTTGCTTCTGCTTGAGTTTGCTCCATGTTGGACAAATCTACAACTGGTATTGTAAAATTTACTTTATGTGTTTATAAAGAAGTTTAATGAAGCCTCCATCCTCTGTGTTTACTTTTCTGGTGCTGAATTTACGCTGCAATATTCTGAACATATATAACTATCTTAAGGCTATTAGAGATTTTCAAAATGACAAGTTAGCAAAACCACCCAGTTGCTCATTTTGTTAATTCCAGAATAAACAAAAACAAATAACCACAATAACTATAATAATCTTGAGGGAGATGGGCAGTTTGGAAATGTGAAAAATAAATAAATAAAATAGTAACAATTTTAAAAAATGAAATAAACAAAAAGCTAAATACAAGTTTAATCCAAGAAAGTTATAAATCAACTAAGGGCCTGTATGAATTTGGAATATTGGGAGTTTTGCAATAAGATTTTGGAAATAATTACATAGTGTCTTCATGGGAACTAAATATTTTAGTCTACATTAAATCATAACAAAACATCGAGTCTACAGTATATGGTTTTAAAAATTGGATACTAGAGGGGATGAAATATTCCAGGCATAAAAGGAGATCCTCATTGAGATGAAACGACAGAAAATGGAATGAATTTGAAATTCTCCAGGAGATATTTGAAGAATTGGGACAGAAAGTAGCAGTGACAACAGCAGCATTGATATCTGCTTCCATGAATAGACTATGTCCAAAAGATGTTAAAAAGAAATGACAGATATAAGAAAGAATACATTAGAAGCTCTTTAGGATAAAGAGCTGAAACAAACCTCATCTGATGCAGAAGTATTTGAACATAAAATTGTTGAAATATTAGAAAATAAAAATATGACTATAAGATTGAGGTAACGGCTAATACAATGACATGTCAAGGGAATGCCTTGGTCAATGACTATTGGATTTACAAAAGGAGTTTGCTAAGACCTTGAAGAAGCTTTTGAATTGGGAAAAAGAAAACAGAAGAGAGAGAAAATCTTATGATGACTTCCGAATGAATTAAATATCAAGATTGCTAGAAGCAAAAGGAAGAAATACAAAGTTCTATTCCAAACGGGGTAAAAAATCTGTGGTTCTTGGAATTTTTATAACCCTATCTCACCCATGTCAATAAATCTTGCTAAAGAGAACTCTCTGAGAAATGGGTGCTTGGAAAGGCAATTGCCAAAAAATATTGTCAGTTTCCAACCCAGGTCTTTTTATTCTGGGACAAGAGTGGTCCAAACTGTATCCCATGCCAAATGGATTATTGTAATCCCACTACCTTTTTAAAAAGAGGTCTGGCCAAATTGGAGAAGTTGTTGCTTATGCATAACATGTAATGCAAACACAACAATTGTGTCCTGGTTTACTGGGAATTAAGATTAATTGGTTGAGTACATAGTCTACCCAACCATAAAGAAATACAATAAAAACAACTCTTCATCTGAGTTTTTGGGGAATAGGCAAGACAACTAATGCAGCAAATTGGAGACTTAATTTGCAAAAGTTGCTGAAAATAAGCAGAAAATTGTGCTATTATGATTGGTTGATTTGTGACTGTGTTTTAATGGCATAGACATGGGGCAATTTTGGGATCAGCTCCTAAAGGCCAGACCGTGAGCCACTTACCTTTTGGGTGAACTCTCATGCAAATGTTTTTCTCTTGTTCTCTAACCTCCAGGGAGATAATTCGTGGCGTGGAGTTTTAACTACCATTGATGAAGCATACCTTTTAGAGATAGAGACAAAGACAGAGATAGAACGTGAACATATACTTCAAAAACTAGGGAACTTTTGAATGGAGTCGTTGATCTTGCTTTGCAATTTAGTTTTGGGTCCTTTAGCAAGTTCACATACATCTCACACATAGCAAGATGTCCAATGTTTCTCCAGCTTCAATGCTTTTGGAAACCGGCTTGTGCAATCAAAACAGAATGCAGAATACAAACTCAACATGAAAGTGTCTCTGTTCCGAAGGCATCACTGTCAAGTAATGGAAAGATTTGAGTTTACACATCAAAAAGTGTAATTTTGTTTTCGTTTCTTTCCCGCTGCCCCTCTGCCCAGAATTTTGGAGTGTGTTGACTAATCCTGATATCTCTGCCTTCCTCCACATTCTGTCTCCTTTCCCTTCACGCCTTTTGGGGGGGATCTTGTGCATTTGATTTAACACTAGGCAGTTGATGGAAAGAGAATGCGGTACAGGCATGTGCAATCCAGTCTGGCTGATTGCATTCCTCTCACAATACAGGACATTTTCATCATTTGCATAGAAAACGTCTTCATACTGGCACTGTTCTGTTTATCAGTGATGGGAATGTACTTTTTGGCGAAGTCCAGTCAGTGTTTTCCTTCTCCCCTCCTTTCTCAGGATTGCATCCATGGCTCTTCAGCTAAGGTTTTTCAAGTATTGGGTTCGGGTTGCTTTTTTTAAGCAATAGACATTCGGTAAACTTCAGTGGTGTGAATACATTTTAAGAGAAAAGTCTTCGCTTCCCTGAATGCATTGAGGTGTTTTGTTTTTTTTTAAAAAAATAATGTTTAGGATGACCATATTAAAGGATTATGATACAATTTGTTGCTCTCTCCACCACTTCCCTCTGATTGCTGTCCTGCCCTCCATACTGTTATTCAGAATGCCTGCGTGGAATTGCTCCAGTGATCTCCATGTCTGCATATTGGGTTACTTGCAGTCAATTTGAATGAGTGTTAGCTGAAATGCATATGGCTAAATTGATTCACTAATCACTGATGCTGACATTTGAGTTTGACCAAGGTTAATGGTCAAACTCCATCAAAATCTTTTATTTATTTTTTACCAGGGGGAGAAAAAAAAAAAGCACTTTGCCCATTTTGTTTCATTTTTGCCTTTGATTACAGATAAAACGATGCTATATTATTGTTCTGGAGCTAGGCCAGCATCATGTGGCCTTTTAACCGTGGCTATAAATTGTTCTGCAATTTATTTGGGAAAGTACAAATGCACTATTTGGATGTTTTTAGAGTTCTTTTCCTCTCTCCTTCACCAGGTTACTGTTGTGAAAAACTGGGTTTTTTTAGCTCATTGGGCAATTTTATAGTTTTGTTTTGTGTTTGCCTCCTCTGTTTTATGAGTTCAATCTTACTGAAGTGCATACGTGGTCTTGCCCATTATAGTTTTATAAGGAGCCATATAAGCAGCAAAAAAAAAGGAGGGGGGAGAAATTGAAAATCATGGTACACTTGTACAGACACGTATTTTAAAAAAGAATAGGAGAAAGGCCAGTCAATCACTATTGTAATGATGTAATTCTGTGTAGACAGTCCCCTAATCATCTTAGTTGCTTTTTCTGTGCTCTTTCTAGAGCAAGGATGTCAAACTTGATTTCATTGAACAGATTAAACAGATAATCAGAGTTGGAAGGAACCTTGTAGGTCATCTAGTCCAATCCCCTGCCCAAGCAGGAGAACCTGACACCATTTCTGACAAATGGCAGTCCAATCTCTTCTTGAAAGTCTCAAGTGATGGCACTCCCACAACTTCCGAGGGCAAGCTGTTCCATTGTTTGATTGTTCTCACTGTCAGAAAGTTTCTCCTTATTTCCAGGTTGAATCTCTCCTTGTTTCCATCCATTATTCCTTGTCTGGCCTTTGGGTGCTTTAGAAAATAGCTTGACCCCTTCCTCCTCTCTGTGGCAGCCCCCCAAATATTGCAAGGCTGCTATCATGTCTCCCCTGGTCCTTCTCTTCACTAGACTTCACTAGACTATTGAGGGCTGCATCAGGGTTGTGTTTGAAATCGGGGGGCTAGAGCCCTGGCCAGCTCGATGTCACTCGTAGCAGAACTCTGCCAGGGAAAGTGGGCTCCCGAGCTACGTTTTTGGCTGTGATGGCCTCCTGCAACCCTCTGCCAGTGAAAACAGAGCTCTGGAGGGCTACACTTGGCCCTCCTGAGCTCTGTTTTCGCTGGCAGAGACACCACGGGCCAGATCTAAGCACCCCGTGGGCCTTGAGTTTGACACCCCTGTTCTAGAGTCTCAACATCTGTTTTATATCATGGTGACCAAAACTGGAGGCAATATACACACCATTTCTAAATGCTTCCCTATCGTCTTCATTCTCTCCATTCTAAAAATCTACTTCTGCATGGGATCCCTCATCTCCACTCACACCAATTTTTTTTTCTTGAATGGTGCAGAAAGAGAGGTGGGGGTCCCCAAGTTTCCAACTTGCCAGCACTAGTTAGCTGCGATTCTATACATTAAAGGGTTAAAGCTGAAATAATCTAAGACTGCCTCTTTGAGACTATCCAGGCTAATTATCCATAGGGTTGTTTTCAGTGATTCTGGAAAATTTGGTGCCTTTTGATATACAGATATAGATAATGCACATTCTTGCTTGTTCTACAAGTTTGTCTCTCTCTCTCTCTCTGTGCTGTTAGCGGCCTTTATCTTGTTTTTGCCAATTAACTTTTTTTTATATGTTTGCTGATGTTTAATAAATAAACAGTAAGCTATGTTTTTGCTAGCTGAACTAAGTGGTATGTGTGCTCTGATCTGGATATAAAGTTTGAATAGGTTGTGCTTGTTGCAAACTAAACTGGAAATTACTGACAGTCATTTTCCAATAGTGTGAAACCAGCCGTGATGGAAGCGACAGTGGCTTTTTTTTTTTTTTTTAATGCCTCTCATTCAAATTTGGTTATCATGTCCTGATGATGGCAAGATGCATTTATGATCTGTAGCTTTATCCACTCTCAATACCCACAGCAGAAAAATCCGTGTTTACCATTCTATTATTCTCTCTTTCACATGCAAACACAATTCAGAGTGGTGATGACTTTCAACTACAACTCCCATCAACTATGTACCAGGTTGCAATCGTAATAATTATTGTCCAATATTTCCAGAGGGCATTGTTTTATTCATTTATCTATTTAGTTGCCATCCAGCTCCAACTGATTCTGCATAACTTACAATATACAGGTTTTCAATTCAATTCAGAATAGAGCTGGTAGAGGTCTTCTAGCCTTACCCCCTGCTGAAGCAGGGCACCCTATACCCATGATGATGAACTTATGGCACGTGTGCCACAGGTGGCATGCAGAGCCGTTTGTGCCAGCACGTGAGCTGCAGGCAAACTTACCTCACTACACATGCGCGTGCCTCCCAGCTGATTTTCAGCCAGTTTGAGGCCTTTTTCCAGCCTCCCAGAGGCTCGAGGAAGGCCTTTGGCAGCCTTTGCAGGCCGAAAAATAGGCCCATTTCATCACTTCCTGTAATACTGGAAGTGACGAAATGGGCCTATTTTTCGGCCTACAAAGGCTGCCAAAGGCCTTTGCAGGCCGAAAAATAGGCCCATTTCATCACTTCCTGTAATACTGGAAGTGACGAAACGGCCCTATTTTTCGGCCTACAAAGGCTGCCAAAGGCCTTCCTCGAGCCTCTGGGAGGCCGAAAAAGGCCTCAAACCAGCCGAAAATCAGCTAGGAGGTGCAGTGCAGGTAACTGGGTGGCGGGGGGAAGGGGGAGATTGCATGCGCATGCACATGGGGCATGGGGTGGGGTACATTGCCTTCTGGGTGCTGGCACATGAATGCGCGCACGTGAGCACATGCACAGTTTTTGGCACAGGACCCTATATCATTTCAGACAAGTCTTCTGGACCCTATACCATTTCAGATAGGTGGCTGTCCAGTCTCTTTTTAAACACCTCCAGTGATGAAGCACCCACAACCTCCGAAGTCAAGCTGTTCCACTGGTTAATTGTCCTCACTGTTGGGAAGTTTCCAGGTTGCTTCTCTCCTTGATTAGTTTCCATCCGTTGCTTCTTGTCTTGCCTTCTGGTGCTTTGGAAAATAAGTTGACCCCCTCTTCTTTGTGACATCCCTTGAATTATGGTTGTAAATCGAGGTAGTCCTTGATTTATAAACCACAACTGAGCCCAAAATTTCTGTTGCTAAGCAAGGCATTTGTTAAGTAAGTTTTGCCTCATTTTACAACCATTTTTGCACAGTAATTAAGGGAATCCCTGCAGTTGTTAAGTTAGGAACATGGTTGTTAACAACCCATTGACTCTGCTTGTTGGAAGGTCACAAAAGGGGATCACATGACTTTGGGACACTGCAACTATCATAAATATGAACCAGTTATCAAGCATCCAAATTTTGATCACGTGACCATGGGGATGTTTCAATGGTCATAAGTGGGAAAAACAGTCATAAGTCACTTTTTTTCGGAGCTGTTGCAACTTTGAATGCTCACTAAATGAATGGTTGTAGGTTGAGGACTACTTGTGATACCATTAAAAAAACCTTAATACAAACCAAAACAAGATGAAATATGGCCATGTTAGGAACACTGCTCTTCACCAACAGGCCATGACAAATCTTAATTCTTGTTTGATCAAGAATTTAAGGAAACGCTGCTCCTGTTGCCCTTAAATTACCATATTACATATTGCATTACACATTATCTTGCAATATCTTCATCCTCCCACTTGTGACTGTATGACTGTAACTTTGTTGCTTGTATCCTTACAATTTATATTGACTGTTGCCTAGTATGATTTGATTGCCTATTTGTACCCTATGACTATATTAAGTATTGTACCTTATGATTCTTGACAAATGTATCTTTTCTTTTTATGTACACTGAGAGCACATGCACCAAGACAAATTCCTTGTGTGACCAATCACACTTGGCCAATAAAGAATTCATTCATTCATCTTAAATGGACCTAGAAGACATGTGTGTTCCTTTCCATGTTCATCTACCATGTTTTTTGGCAATGAAGTTTGGCCCAGAATTTTTCTGTATTTGGCTATCTCACTAGTGTATTCAAGAAACTTACTCCCTTGGTCATATTTACTGCCAACTGACATATCCCATATCCAAATTCAGCATCTGAATCCTGTAAATTTAGATAAACGAGTGAGCTGGAATTGTGAACAAAATAAAACAAAAATTATGTAAAACCACTTACCAGATGATAGGTGAAGTTCAACTGTTAAGTCAAGCAGCAGCACAATCCTGAATCTGGGAGAAACAAGTGAAAGGCTTGATTAAATTACAGCTAGAAAACTGAGTAATCCTGTCAAGCGTCGTTCAGGATTTCTGCTACAAAGCACAAAAGTGGGCTCTCTCGCAAATATTGTTACCACCAACCTAGCTAGCACGCCATATGGGCTGTTATGCTTTAAATTGCATCTGGCATTCATTTGTACTGCTTCTGGTGGCATCTCTTAATGGAGGTTTTATTTTCCCCACACAGTCTGGTCCTTTATGGCTCAGCTCTTTGCCTCTTCACACAGTAGTGATTGTGCTCTTTACACAGAAAGGTGAAGGTCTACGAACGGGAATTAGAACACTGTAGAAGAGGAAGCAAGGGGATTCAGTTCAGTTTTCTGAGCTAGGGCCATGATGTTTGAGAAATTCTGGACTCAATATCTTTGCTACAGATGAAAACTAATCAAGGAGAGAAACAATCTGGAATTAAGGAGAAATTTCCTCACAGTGAGAACAATTAACCAGTTGAAGAGCTTGCCTTCCGAAGTTGTGGGTGCTTCATCGTTGGAGGTAGTTAAAGAGAGACTGAACAGTCACTTGTCTGAAAGTGAAAGAGTGTCACAGTTTTTCTCTTTTCCACAAAGGAAAATGAAATTCACATGTCTCACTTGCCCTCCAGTTTCCTATCATTGGTCTGCTCAACCCTGGTCATGAGTGATCAACATGAAAAGCGGTGCTACATCTGAATGCCACAAAAGAACCCCATCCATTTTCTTGGGTTTCATCATTGAGCATCAAAAGTTAATATCTTTGGTTTCTTTGTTGAAAGGAGGGCAGTAAAAAGATGCCACCTTTAATTTAATTTTATTTATTAAATTTTTAGGCGGCTCATCTCTTCAATAAGGCAACTCCTAGGAGACTTACAAATGATGAAAAGATAACTATCGAAATAATCACAAATATAAAAAGTTACTTGGGAGCTAAGAGCAAGGAGATGGACAGCACGGGGGTGAGATCTTCCTCTCCCACATGTAACCATCTTCAGGGGTCCTTGGTGCACTCTGAACTTGTTTTCTTGCAGCCATTTCATTACCCAAACTAGGTAACCTCATCAGTGCTAGTAAGAAGTGCAGTTTTCTGTCAGTATATATTGGAGTGTCACCAGTGTTGGTGGGGGTGGTCTTGGAGATTCTTTGGTTGGGCTGTTTGCTGTTGGCTTCTTTGGCAGTTTCTTGATTGGGTTATTAGAATAGAACAGAACAGAACAGAATAGAATAACAGAGTTGGAAGGGATCTTGGAGGTCTTCTAGTCCAACCCCCCTGCCTAGGCAGGAAACCCTACATGACTTCAGACAAATGGTTATTCAACATCTTTTTAAAAACTTCCAGTGTTGGAGCATTTACAACTTCTGGAGGCAAGTTGTTCCGCTGATTAATTGTTCTAACTGTCAGGAAATTTCTCCTTAGTTCTAAATTGCTTCTCTCCTGGATTAGTTTCCACCCATTGCTTCTTGTCCTGCCTTCAGGTGCTTTGGAGAATAGCTTGACTCCGTCTTCTTTGTGGCAGCCCCTGAGATATTGGAACACTGCTATCATGTCTCTCCTAGTCCTTCTTTTCATTAGACTAGACATACCCAGTTCCTGCAACTGTTCTTCATACGTTTTGGCCTCCAGTCCCATAATCATCTTTGTTGCTCTTCTTCTCTGCACTCTTTCTAGAGTCTCAACATCTTTTTTTACATCATGGCGATCAAAACTGAATGCAGTATTCCAAGTGTGGCTTTACCAAGGCATTATAAAGTATTATTAACACTTCGTTTGCTTGATTGTTGGTCTGACATTAATCTTGGAGTAAATCTATGTTGAATAGCATGCTGATTCCTGGTGGAGAGGTGCTGGAGTGTTTTTGTTCCTTTTTGGGCTAGGTGATAATTTCTTTTGCATAGTCTATAGATATTGCCTATGTGTCTATTGATGACGGATTTGTCACAGTGTCAAGCTTCTAGAAATTCCCAAGCATTTTTGGACATCACTTGGTTTAGAATGGCCACATTTTCCCAATTAGAAACCATGGTTAAATCTGTCTTTATGTTGTGGAAATAAAGGATTTTCATCATGTCTTCTGACTACTGGTTGGTGTTCATGGATGCATTCTGCCAGTCTTCTGGTAACCATCATCAGTAAGGAGTGCTCTCATCGAGGCCCAAGCCAACTGACAAAACCAGTTTTTTAGGCCTGTCAGGAAGACCCAAGATGGCGGGAGCTGATCTCACCTCTGACAGTAGAATGTTCCACAGGGCAGGGGCCACAAAAGACTCTTCTTCATCTCACCAGTTGAAATTCCTTAATAGATGGGATTTGAAGTAGGCTCTTTCCGCTGGAGAGAGTGGGATGGGCTAACCCCACCGGGGCAAGAGAGCTTATCAGATACCCTAGGCCCATGTCATAAAGACTTCCCTTTTTGGCCTCCCATCATCATTCAAATCTTTTCAGCAGCTGACTTTCCACCCCTGCAAGGGTGATAATAAGAGCCAACACCTTACCCAGATTGTTGTGAGAGCACCATCACTTGAGACTTTCAAGAAGAGATTGGAATCCCATCTGTCAGAAATGGTGCAGGGTCTCCTGCTTGAGCAGGGGGTTGGGCTAGATGACCTACAAGGTCCCTTCCAACTCTGATTATCTGTTACCTGTTGAAGCAAGAATGCGGGAATTAAATGGTTCTTAAAATGTTGGTTGTGATATTCTCCCACAAAAGCATTCACAAAAAGAATGGAAAAAGTTGGGAAGAGAAAGAGAGACACACACATTTTTTTTGCATCCCAACTTTGCCCAAACATCACTCGGCATGAGAGTTTTTATTATTCAGAACAGTCTCAAAAATAGCTATTTTCTTCACATACAGCTAAAAATATAGATGGCAGTGGGAGAATAACCATATTGCATGCTGCTGAACTCTAGGAACATAAATTTATTTCACACCGATTTGATTTCCTAAGTCTCCAAGAGCAGCCCCAAATAGAACATGCTGCAGTAGTCCAACTTCAGAGTGTAATAAAGGCTTGAGTGAGTGTCGCTGAGGCCTCTCTGATTAAAAAATGAAGATGTGGGAATGGCGATAAAATGAAGTGGCCCTGTGTTATACCACTTGAGTTGAAATGAATTGCAACTCATTTCTACCCTGCCCTCTTCTTCCTTCTTCTTTTTTTCTTTTCCTTTTAAGAGGACTTGTTTGATCTTTTGTCTTACAGAAACTTATTATGGCTAATTACTTAATAATAGACTTTTCTCTTCCAAGGATTCTTTCCTTTAAGTGTCATCTCACAGGGGAGTTCTTCATTTGATTTCATTCCATCATAACACAGCTTTCATTAAGATGTGGCTTTTAAAAATCTGATAGGAGCAGTTAGCGTAAAAACGAAGCCTTTAGAATTTTGTTTTAAAGTCGTCAATTTGAAAAACCAAACAAAGCCTCCTGATAATATGTGTACCAAAAAAAAAAGAGCCACTTTAGCTTTTGAATAACAGCCGTGGGTTATTCAGGATACCAAACTGTACAAAGTAAGACAATTAATGCTTCATCCACCATTACTTATTTCTCATTTGCAATTTCATCCTCCTAGTGCTTTCTTTGTAACAGGGCAAAATTGCATCCAAAACTTTTTTTTAGAAAGACAGCCACAGTGATAAGGTTGGGCAAGTTTGATCAGCAATTCCTTTGCTTTATTGCTTCACAGTGGAGATTATGGTTTATTGCCAAATTGTGTCTTTATTGAGATATTACGTATGTGGTAGTATCTGGGCTTATCTGGCCCAAGATGAAATTGCAAAGTCCTCTATGGTGAATTAAGTGCCTCTTAAAAAAATATCTTCAGCGAGTTTGATGAGTTCCATTTGGTTGCTCAGGAGAGGACACTGTAATGGATGTGATAGGTGATATGTTACAAATCTTTGTACAAGGAATAAGGGTTGTAAGATAATCCCGAACCTCATTTATTGTGGAAAATGAACCAATCAAACTTGTGGCAGGAAATTCTGGTAAATTGAAGACCAACACTTCAATTGTTTCTTTTTAAAGATGCTTTTTTTTTCCCTGTAAGCTTTTGTTTATCATACAGAGACTTCCTTTCCAGACTAAAGTCAGCCAGTTTGGTGCAGTGATTAAAGATCTTCATTAGAAGCAGGGAGACCCAATTTCTAGTCTTTGCTGAGACATGGAAACTGACTGGACGGCTGGTTGGATTGATTGTTTGTTCTGAACCTGAAACTGGGATGTAAAAAAGGCTCCAAAATCCAAGAATGGCATATTGTCATTCTTCTATTTCCTTTATTATTCCTCATCTATAGATGGAAACCTTGCCGAACTAAAACAAACTACACACACCATTAAACATATAAGCTAGTAGGAGCTGTCTAAACTTCTCTGTCTTTTCAGTACTCTCCCCGCCTCCTGGGAATCTGGACTATATTCCATCACATTCTGTCAATGCAGGCTGGATCATGGTGGTAGATTTTAGTCAATAACCTTTAATGAACAATGAGCTTGGATTCTGCAGTAAATTGGTGTAGGCTTATTCATTTCATTCTATAAACCGCTAGGAGAAATGTAATACAGTATATTAAATAGACATTTGAATTGCTGTGTATGCAAGCACCTATGGCACCCACATGCAGATGCAATGAGATCTAAACAAGCCATGATGATGCCAAAATGCAGTTAACATAGTTACATCCTTCCTGACCAGAAATGATTCTACCAGAAACCTAAGCAGATTTAGATCTGTCCATCCATCCATGAATAAGGCTGGTCAATGGAGTCCCTAGGAATTTCACTTGTCTCATTACACACCCACATGACTCCCATCCACATCAGTTTTGGAGATGCAAGAGTAAGCCATCAACAAAATAATGGGTAACATATCCTGAGCTTCTGTGATACGTTGGATTTCATTGGTTTGGGTGCCCCTTTGGCTGCAGTAAATTTCTCTGTTTTGTTCTGAAATTTTGGATTGGTACATTTTAACTCCTGAGTACTTTAGGGGTGAATGCAATTGTACTAATGTAATGGAACTTATCATGGGTTCCTCACCAGTGGCTGTTATGGTATAACTATAGGATAAAAGGAAGACATCACAGCATGGTATAAACATTAAATGAATTACTTTTTTGCCATTCAAGGAAGTAAAAATGCCCTGCCCACAAAGTTCATCTAGAATTGGGTTTAAGAAGAAATTGTACAGCCATTTGTCCAGAGTGCTATAGGATCCACTGCTTGAGCAGAGGACAAAGAAGAACCCCCAAGGTCCCTTTCTAATTCTGTTATTCTGCATTCTGTCCTTCTAAGTTTCCCTACCCTCCTGAGTCTCTCTTTCACACAAAATGCACATGGGTACTATATCTGGACTGCAAAAATATCTCTGCTGCCATTCAGTGATTATTTGGCTTGTTGCATCTCTGATTTGGTAAACATAGTTATATCCATAGCAATAGCACTTACTGTAGACTTATATTCTGCTTCATGGTGCTTTACAGCACTCTCTAAAATGGTTTATAATGTCAGCATGTTGCCCCCAACAGTCTGGATCTTCATTTTACTGACCTTGGAAGGATGGAGAAGCCCCATAAGGATCGAACTCCAGACTGTGGGCAGACTGTGCCTGCGATACTACATTCTAACCTCTGTGTCACCAGGGCTTCACGCACACACATCCCTGACATTTTTTTTAAATAAATTTTATTGATTTTACAATTAAAACAGACCAACAACACATACATAAATGTAAGAGAGAAAAAGAAAAGAAGAAAGGAAGAAGAAAAATAGAAAGAAAAAGATAGAAAACAATTAAAAACATTTTCATCTTCAACAGTTTGTGAGACCTCCTTTTTATCCTTATTTTATGCCATATACACACTTAATCCTTATATATATCTGTATTTCACTACTACGGTTCTATCCTATCATCTTTTGCCTTTTAATGTGAAATCTATCTTTGGTCTATCCATTTGTACCAGCAGTTCCAGCTGTTGTAGTATATTGAAGTGTCTTTATTTTTTAATGCCAAGGTTAATTTGTCCATTTCTGCACAACTTGAAATTTTTTGAATAATCATCTCCTCTGATGGAACATGAGGCTGTTTCCAACATTGTGCAAAAGCCAATCTGGCCGCTGTCAAAATATGTATTATTATATATTTCACTTTTTTGGGTATTTGTTTATCAAAGATCCTTAACAGAAAGGACTCTGGTTTGAATTTGATCTGTTCTCTTGTCATTTCCTCCAGCCAATTTCTAATTTTCTGCCAATATTTTTGAGCTTCTATACAGGACCACCACATATGGAAGAAAGTTCCCTCTTTTTTTTTTTTTTTTTTGCATTTCCAGCAATTCGGACTCATATTGGGGTGCATCTTCGCTAATCTTGAAGGAGGAAGGTGCCATTTATAAAACATTTTATAGGCATTTTCTTTGTATGCTACCAATTTTGTAATTTTATTATTTCTACCCCAGACCTTTTCCCATTCTGTTATAGTGATGCTACGTCCTATATTCCTACTCCAGGCTATCATGTTCCCTTTTACAATTTCTTCTTCTAATTCTACTTCTAATAAATAATTATAAAATTTTGTTATTTTTTTTCCTTATCCTAATACAATTTTATCTAATTGCTGGAGTTTATTGTTAATTCCAAATTCTTTCTTGTCCTGTTTATATCTACTTTGAATTTGAAGATATGCCCACTGATCAATTTTTAATCCCCGATCTTGAAGTTCTTGCCATGATTTCAGATTTCCTTGCCTATCCAATAGGTCCTTATATTTAATCATTTTAGTAATATCCAGATTATTTGGGTGAATCATCGCCTCCATTGTTGAGATCTAAAGTGTTTTTTCCATATTTTCTTCCAATTAGTCAATAATGAATCTCTGATTAGGTGTCTGTGAAAATATTTTTGGCTAGTTTTTCCAACATCCCATAAAAAAACACACCACCCCCTCTGCAAGTCATGGCCTTCTAAGAATAATATTCTCTTATTGGATACATTCACCCATTCCTTCAACCATACTAAAGTAGCTGCACTATAATACAACTCCCAATTTGGAAGTGCCAGCCCTCCCCTGCTCTTCATATCCTGCATTGCCTTTAAGTTTATTCTAGGTTTTTTTCCCTTGCCAGATGAATTTTACAGTTATTTTATTAAGTTCTTCAAAAAAAAAAAAAATTGTGTACTTTGATTGGGATCGTCTGAAATATATAGAGGAATTTTGGAAGAATATTCATTTTAATAGCAGTGATCCTGCCTAATAATGAAAGTTGCAGCTTGCCCATGTTTCTAAATCCTTCTTTACCTGTTGCATCAATTTATCATAATTATTTTCCTTAAGTGTCTTACAATGTGCTGTCAACCATATTCCTAAGTATTTAACTTTCTTTATCACTTGTATTCCCATAACTTCTTCTAGTTCTAATTTCTGTTTTTCTGTTAAAATTTTGGTCATTAATTTTGTTTTCTTCCTATTAATTTTTAGTCCTTCTACTGCTCCAAATTGTTCTAATTCATTCATCAATTTTTGTCCTCTTTCTATTGGTTCTTCAATGAAAAAAATCATATCATCCGCAAACGCTTGCAACTTACATTCTTCTTTCTTAACCTTTAATCCTTTTATGTCTGGGTTCTGTCTAATTCGCGTTAATAATGCTTCTAGTGATAATATGAAGAGCAGGGGTGAGAGTGGGCAGCCCTGCCTGACATTTCTTTATATGAAATCTATGGTGTAGAAATACATTGATTATTTAAAGGCTGCATATGATCGATAGAATTTGATTTGAGTAATATCAAACAGTTCACTTTTATTGCAAGTGCCCACTGGCAGTCTCTATTATAACAGTCGCAAGCAACATTGTCTGCCCACTGAGCTGCTTAAATCTCTGATACAGGCAACACATTTAATATATTTTACTAGTATTCAATATTATTAAAATCCTATATCATCTTTTTAAAAAAGTGCCTGGCTTACAAAATGAATTGAGACTGCTTCTTAAATGAGAATAAAAGATTGAGTGCCCTTGACCTGAAGTTAAACGTTGTATGAAAGTAATGGATTGGTGCTGTTGAAGTTAAATTGTCTTCTATTACTTAGATTTAAAAATATAATTTCATAACATCTAAGTTGCCTTGAAATTGTACAAGAAGCTGCCTTACATTGAAGCAGCTCTATGTTAGCTACAAAGGATATGGTTTTTCCAAGAATCTTTTTAAAAGGTCTTTTTTAGTTCTGCCAGTTAAGATGCTTTAATAAAATGTCCCCAAATCTGGAATTGTCCAGATTTCCTGAGATGGCTGCCTGAGGAATGCAGATATGAAGATATAATTTCAATAAAGCTGAAAAACAGCTAAGAAACCATGACTTGTAACATGACTTTATAAAGCACCTGTAGGCCAGACAAGGAATAATGGATAGAAACTGAAGAAGGAGAGATTTAACCTGGAAATAAGGAGAAATTTTCTGACAGTGAGAACAATCAACCAATGGAACAGCTTGCCTTCAGAAGTTGTGGGAGTGTCATCACTTGAAACTTTCAAGAAGAGATTGGACTCTCATCTGTCAGAAATGGTGTAGGGTCTCCTGGTTGAGTGGGGGGTTGGACTAGATGACCTACAAAGTCCCTTCCAACTCTGATTAACTGTTAAATCTGTTAAACATAGAGGAGTCTGAACTGGACACTTTTGGGCAAAGTAGCAATAGATGAATCTATCAGTATTGGTTGATGTTTCCCTTATGACTTTTCCCATTACAAATTCATTCTGTCCTTGATAGATGCAAATTTATTAAAGTCTGCATAAAATAATAATAAAACAATAAAAGTTACAATGGCACTGAAAAAAAGTGACTTATGACAATTTTTCACACTTATGGCCACTTCAGCACCCCCAGGGTCATGTGATCAAAATTCAGACACTTGGGAACTGACTCGTATTTATATGATGGTTACAGTGTCCTGAGGGTCAATTTTGCAACCTGACAAGCAAAGTCAATGGGGAATTTAGCTTCATTCAACAACTGTGTTGCTAACTTAACCTCTGCAGTGATCCCCTTAACAATTGTGGCAAGAAAAGCTGTAAAATGGAGTAAAACTCACTTAACAAATGTCTCACTTAGCAACCAAAATTATGGGCTCAATTGTGGTCGTAAGGAAACCCTATTTCTACAAATCACAGATCTGAGTAGATTTTTTTAGTGTTAAAACAGTTAATATTAAGGAAGCAGAAGCTTCTGCAGTGGACTTTAGTTCTTATTTTTACATTGTGGTGGAGCTGCTCTAGCATTCAAGCTGAAGCAGCCAGCTTGAGGTTTCCCATGATCCTTTGCAGGTTGCCCCCGGAGAGAGTGCAAAAAGGCCTGCCCATCTTTTGCTGGTTCTCAGTGTAACTGGATCATATCCCTTATCAAATTATAACTCATGATCTTTGGATTAAATTTATCCATATCAATGGTGCCCTTTCCCATCCATATAGCTGCCTTTAGCAATTTCCAAATAAAAGTTTTAAAAAACGTTATTTCATAGGCAGTGACGATCTAGACCGAGCAATTGAAGCTAAACCTCATGTACCCTACAGTGTCGTTAAAACAGCAACAGCCTTTTCTCTGGATAAAACACAATTAATTTAAGGTGGTGCAGTTAACAGGCAGTGTGTTCTATGTCCATATACTCTAAAACAAATTTTTGGAGATCTAATTGGAAGGGCTTCATAACTATACTCTGTAGGTGAAGACAACAAACACTGAATTTGGAAGATATGGCATATGCCTCTACCATGAACTCACTGGGACATTCCTTCTTGGGGTTATCTTCTTTTGGGAACTCTGCCAGATTTGTCTTCCAGGGCTAATTGTTACAATTTCTATGATTTTTAATTCATTTTAAAGAAAAAGAAATAAGAAGTAACCCAAATGAGATAATATTTGAGGTGTTCTTGGTGATCTCTGAGCACTAAGGACCCCTCATTTCATCTCCAAACTACAAATATTTTCCTTTATTAGGATAAATATTTACTTATGTTGAAAGGCTTGGAAAATGCCTTTCTTCTGAGGATTCAATTTTCCTGCTGGGAGAGCTCCAGTGCAAGGATACAGACAACTGCTTGAAAGCTGGATCTTTTTATTTTCAGGAAGGCGAGAGATAGCAAGAAGTCTGCGTTCCTGGGGCTAGCTAGCTTTGTATGATAAGCCCCTGATTTTTTTATACCTTTTCTCCTTTTGTGTGTGTGTGCTTGTGTTTGTATTTCTTAATGTTTTAAATCCTGTCAGGGGTTGTCTTCATTTCCGCCGGAGGGTAAACTTCGCAGGGTGGTTTGATTGGATTATCAGTTTTGTCCTAGTCTTTTTTTTGCTTAATGGTTTCTTATACTTGTTTTGTGGCAATCTCCTGTCTGTCTCCTTTGCAATATATTTTGTGTCTTTTGTCTGTTTGTTTTGCTGATTTGGCATGTCTTGTGTTTGTAAGGGTTTTCTTTTCTTGTTTCCTTAGTTTTCTTAATTATTTGGGCTTTTGTCTAAGGGGCTTCTTTAATACCTTTTATTTGATTCCTTTTCCTATGCAAGTTTGTTTTATGGCTGGCTTGATGTTCCCTTTGGGCTTTTCCTGCTTGGGTGACACCACTGTCCTCGTGAAGTTCCCTTTCCACACTTATTTAAACAAGAGCACAATACCTTTCTGTGGTAAACTAAAACAAAACTTGAAGATGTTCACACTGATTGATAAACTTACCACAATCAAATCAGGAGAGCATAAAAAAGCTAAGGTTTGATGGAAGGAATCCCCAATCCAATAGATCCCGAGTAAGAAATTCAAGGTGCAAATTGAAAACAGATTGGCAGAAATCTAAAATATTAATTATGGAATGTGAAGTAGTTTGATATGTGGGAGGAAAGAGGAAGTTGTTGTTCTGACCCAGCCTTAGCAGAAACAAGAAACAGACTCCTTGTCTCAAAAAAACCTCCTCTTTATTTATCTCCTGTGAATTAATGGCATTCACACACCGAAAAGTCTTCAAAGAATTAAATGCCTTAACAGACCTTATTATCAGTTCCTTGAGATAATTGCCAGGCTATGAGCTCCCAGAATAAAGCTGCAAATTAAGTTCTGGCAAGTAGTGTCTGAGGCATTACAACCACCACTCCCCTGTCCTTCTATTTATTCCCCAAGCAGGAAGGGGCTATTCAGCGTCCACATGTGCTTTGCTTCCCGAGTCTACTCCTTATCCGCACTTGTTCTCCTCTCCTAACAGCTCTGCGCATCCGTGCATCTGGAAAAGGCCCCAGCTGCCCTTCCTTCGCTTATCTCAGCCTCCAAAGAGATTGGACAGCCATTGGTCTGAAATGGCATAGGATTTCCTACCAGAGCTGGGGGTTGGACTAGAAGACCTCCAAGGTCACTTCCCAACTCTGTAATTCTGTTATTTAGCTTTTTTTTTTTTAAAGAGTGCTAAGAATTGGATATTACTTCAGTTTGTAAAAACTTCGAAAATTGGAACCAATGAAGCTAACACTATTAAATTTTTATTTGTCATCATAAATCTAACTGATTGTAGTTTATTCGACAATCCATAGTTAAGAAAATATTTGGCTTAATGTGATCTGTGAACCATCTCAGAATGTTTCCTCAGGTGCCTATGACAAATCTATCAGAATGCTTATTTTCTGGAAGTTATGTTCTGAATATTGATTTTTTCCCCCTCCCAAGGTGTTTTAAGCTTTCTTTGACAGAGAGGTCTTGATTTCATTCAGTATAGAGCGAAAGCAGTTTGGCCTTTAAAATACATACCACACTTACTGACTTTATTGAAAACATAAGTCAAAGCAAACAGTTACAACAATGTGGTTATGCTAAAGAGAAGGTGCATTTTGTTTTGTATTGGGTTTTAAATCCCATTAATGCGGGCTAAATGTAATTACTACATAAAACTTGCTGTAAAGCAAGTTACATTGGGGTTAATATATTAAGCTAGTAAGTTTTTCATTGTGCAGATTAACTCCTGCCCTTTCAAAGCTTTAGAAAGGGGTTATTACAGATTTTTTTCCCCTATATGAATTGTTGATGATGTTGTTTTGGGGGAAAGGAGAATGCTAATATCTGCAAGCAGCCCTTCTTTTCTTACATTGTCACTAAACAACTACAGATGAATGATATACAATCCAAATTGAGAAAGATGCAATGTTTACTTGATGTCATGTATGTAAGCACTTTCTGTTTCCTTCTGAGGTCATGGAAACAATGTGGATGGAGAAGGCTGATTTTTGCATACAGCAAAGATCAGTGAAAGAGTCTGAATCTTTATTGGTTAAAAGATTTAATTCTGAACTTTTATTAGTATATACAGTTCAGAGTGTTTTGTAAACCCAAGACATTTGGTTAATAGATGGTTCACTGTATTCCAGAAGCAGCCACTAACTAGGCGATTCACTGTTTCTTCATTTTCTTTGGAAAAATGGTATTTGTTGTCTGTTGCTCTCTTCTTAATTCTGGATTTGTATACATACAGTATTCAGAATCTAAGGGACTAGTTTGGACAAAACAGCACTTTTTCTTGCGGCTGTTGATAAAATTAGGATCGCCAACATGATTGCCAATGTCCGATGATGGATATGGCACAAGAAGAAGAAGATACATACAGTATCTTAGGCTGGGTCTTGTGCAGCCAGAATCAGCTCTTAACCTCTGCTAGGACTTTGCTTGCTTGCTTTTTTTTTTTTTTAATGTGCTGACCATGTAATATTTTGCCTTACTGTGTCTCTTTTCTTCATTCCTTACAAGCCAGTTTGGTCTCTTCTAGTATTCAGTACAGAGAAGAGCAACAAAGATGATTAGGCAACTGGAGGGTAAAACATATCAAGAACAGTTGCAGAAATTGGAAATGTCTAGTTTAGTTAAAAGGACTAGGAGTGACATGATAGCATTGTTCCAATATCTAAGGGGAAAGGAAAGAAAAGAAAGTCAACCTATTCTCCAAAGCACCTGAATCAGTGGTGATATTCTACCGGTTCGGCCCGGTTCTAACGTAACAGTAGCGCCGAAGATCAGTGGAGACCGAACCGGTTCTCTCTGAGGAGCTGCTGTTGGGCCCACCCGCCCACCTGGGCTCCCATACTGACCTTTATTCCCTGCTTTTGAAGTGCAGCTGCTTTGCGCGGCACAGCCGATTGCCGGCTGCTGAAGCTACAGGGAGAGTGCAGGATTGCAGGAGGTGAGTCGGAAAGCCTCTGCACCTGCACAAAGTGTGTGTTTGGTGCACGTGCGTGCAAAGTGTGTCTGCGCAAAGCGCGCCCACCAAGCCACACCCACTGAACCGATGCTAAACTATTTTGAAATGCACCCACTGACCTGAAGGCAGAACAAGAAGCAATGGATGGAAATTAATCAAGGAGAGAGACTATCTAGAACTAAGGAGAAACTTCCTGATGATTAAAACAATTAATTAGTGAAATGACTTGTCTCCAGAAGTTGTGCATACTCCAACACTGGAAGTTTTTAAAGAAGAGATTGGAACTATTTATCTGAAATGGTATAGGGTTTCCTGTCTGAACAGGGGCTTGGACTAGAAGACCTCTAAGATCCCTTCCAACTCTGTCACTCTGTTATTCTTCAGTGCATCTTCTTCACTTTTCTTCAGGTATTCTTCCAATGCCCTTATTTTTCCCATTCAACTCTCTGGTTTATTTGCAGCATTCCCTATCTGCCTGCTTCCTGGTAAATAGAGTGTGTCCATATCACTGTGTGGATGGTAGGCGTGATTCCTTGTCATTATTTTTCTGGTGCTGAGTCCAGTTCTCTGTTCCAACTGTATAGCTAATGACTGGAACTGCCCAGGTGTTGTGGTGGTGGCTGTTGTTACTCCATGGTGTGTCTTGGGTATTTGTGTTGTTCTGAAGAAGGATTGGGGATTGGATTCCAGCATCTGTCTCCCCATTACTGTTGAAAACGAGGATGAGAAGTGTGTGGACATGGATGCTTCAAGTACCACCTGTAGTTAAATGTCTTCCGCTCTCGGCAGGGACAAGAAAGCTCTGTTTTCCCAATTAGAAATGGAAGAATCCACAGGGCAATATGGAATTAACTGACAGCAAATCATGCATGAACAATCCAGCATTTCACAATGTAAATAATAAGTGCTTTGGAACAGTTACAATAAAGGTTTTCATATTTATTGAAATTAATCCAACACAGAGAACTGGGTCTGTATACTGTGGGGGGAAACATAGATGATCATTAAACTCAAAATGTCATCTCTGCTGAGAAGGCCATTGTTGCTGTTCTGTTCTCTCTGTATTTAAGAGAGAAATCACTACAAAATAATTGTTTTTCTCCCCTCCTCTCATCTAGTGTTTAACTGCTTTACATTGCCATTGAAAATGGGAAGAAAAATGGACTTAAATGGTTTTTCCTGAACTAATTACATGGTGTTAGGTGCCTAATTTAAATAAAGTGGCCTGATTTGTTAATACATTGTTTAAATTCATGGGGGAGGGGGAGAATAGAAAAATGTGGCAATTTTCAGATATGCCTGCTATTAAATGTGGTCTATTAAATGCCCCTGCTGTTAAAATAGATCAGTACTGTTTGCAATTGTAACAATTCTTTTTTAGAAATCACTCCTAGTTTTTTATTTGTTAAAAAAGGTATTTCCCCTTTAACTAATATAGTTTGATCCCTAGCTGCTGGCATGACATGCTGTCATTCAGCAGAAACATGGAGATTTCCCAATCAAACTTATTAGAGCTATCATGAATGGGCTGCAAAGCAGCCAGTTAACCCTTAGATGGTAGCAGTGAGTTATAATTTTCTGGATTGCATTACTGACATCTGGTGGCCAACTGGACTATTGCAGGCCACGTGTTTTTACCATCCTCAGCCTATACTGAAGGGGGAAAATGTCTCTGAGACCAATGCTTGTTGGAAAATGAAGGAGGGATATTAATGGTGTTAGTGCTTATTACTTAGCAAAAGTTGAGGTTTTCTTCAAATAACAATCTGAGAAGAAATTATGCAGGGTAATGTAAATTAAAAATCTGTGAAACTAACACAGATTACAAAACGTTGGGTTTGTCTTCATTGATTTTTTTTTCTTTTTACTGCCTGCAGACCTGCCTGCAAACAGCTTTGTGTACAATAATACAATATTAAATAAACCAACAGTTCATTATGGACAGTTTTTTTCTGAAACCCAGAAGTTAATGCCAGTTTTCTACAAAAAACATTATAAAACATAGTCATGTGACCATGGGATGCTACAAAAAGCTGTGAAGGTGACCTGGTTGCCGAGCATCTGAAATTTGGTTATGTGACCTGGGGGGGGAGGGAGGACATCTATTGGACCTTAAAATCCAGGTTGTAAATAGTACCCCAATAGGTCCACTGTAACTTCAAATAGTTGCTGAGCGAGCCGTCGTATGTTGTTCTCTATTGAAGAAGATTCTGCACAATCACTTTGCCCTTTTTTTCCCCTCATTGAGAAAGGCTCCTTAGCTGAGGCCACAATGCTAAGGAACCTCCTCGTGGCATCTCTTTTATCTTTCCGGGCATTGTGAAAATTGGATCATGCTTTTTATTGCTCAGATTAATTGGATACTGTTTTGCAAAGTCATGTGTGTGAATATTTAACAAAAGCAACAGTGCAAGTGACTGGACAACATTGAAAATATTGCTCCTGCATAATTGATGCTCATGGGTGCCATTTGCATGCTTCACTTCATCACCTGAGCCTGGAGAGGCCGCAAGACACTTCCAATCTCATTAAGCTATTTATTCATTGTAATGAAAGATTTTTAATGCACTGAGTATTGGGTTATTGCATGCTGGACATTTCAGAAAAGAATCTGTCTTACTTTCATGTTTCAATGTTTGCACAAATTAATACATTATATTACTGCCTCGCTGGTTGAACTGACTGTGTTTGGTACATTTATCATTCTTGTCTCAACTTCCTTCTGTGCCAGATTTTCCACCCGTCTTCTGCTTCTGGGTAAAGATATAGGGATCAACTTGATTGGATCTTAGCATATAGTACCTGGGTTTTGAGGCAGGACACTGCATAACGTTGGCTGCCTGCTGGTACTGAATTTCAACCTTGCAAGGTAGTCCAGACAAGGACCACACCCAGGAGTGCTGGTTCTAATTTTATTGTAAGGTTACACTAACAGAATTTTGAAAGGCAGAAAGTACCTGTCTTACCCCTCTCCTTACGTCCAAAAAACTAAATTCCTGTTGTGGAATGTAGTCTGGATTCTCAGGAAGGAGGGATTGTATTCCAGAGGGCAAAGTGGTAATGAGAGGCAATATTTGATTGAGAGGAAGAGGATAAAATGATTCCTCCCTTGTGATTCCCAGAGTATAATATATCTACAGTTGTAAGAATAATTGCTTTAGTCTGGCAAGATTCTGTCTATGGGTGAGGAGTAATAAAGGAAACTACTCAGAAGTACCTCAATGTTAGGCTGATGGTTTGAGCTCCAAGCTTGGCAAATTGGTTGCAAATGTTTAATCGCCATTCGAGGAGATATCGTCAGTGCATTTTGAATTGTACCTCAATGTGTCTTTCTTGGTCTTGGAGGGATTGACAAATCTCTTTTAAGATGTTTGCCATGCCCCCTTTCTTTTGATAGACTCGGCTGTCTCTTGTTCAACCATTGCTAGTTGCATCTCTTCCAGCTTTCTCCCAAGATTATTCTCACACTGAGGGACTAAGGGCTGAAATGACCTAAATGGGAGCTAGGGATCAATGAATTAGGGCTGTCAGACATTGGCCGCAACATGGAAAATTATTACATAACAGCAAAGAGGACAAAGAATGAGATAGCCAGTTTGGTCTAGTAGTTAAGGCACCAGGCTAGAAAGCAGGAGACTAAGCGTTTAAGTCCCACCTTAGCCATGAAAGCCAGCTGGGTGATTTTAGTCCAAACTTTATTATCCCTACAAATAACTCAAGATGACAAACTTCTGCCTCCTATTTTCCCCGCAACCACCACCCAGTAAGGTGCTTTTTAAGTACTCATCCCGTCTCCTGGAACCAACTAACAAGTGCCAAGTTACTACCATAATGATAAGGGGAAAAATAGCTATTTGCACACAGTCTACTAGAGAGTAGTAACTGGATCAAGCTATTGGATTCTTCCCAAGTACTTAGAATACTTGAAATATCATCATAATATATGCATTTTTCCAAGGAATACAAATTTTGCTAACTGATGAGTTGACATTCACTCTATCCTTACTGCATCCTAGAACACTTTCAAATATTTTAACAAGGCACAAGAAGCAACCCAACTTGCACTACAAGTTTCTTTCTCCATATTTGCTTGCTAACTAGCTGAGGGTCATGACACCTTTTTGACAACCGAGGAAGCTTCCAGTGGCGAAAATACAAATCCACAGAAGCATTAAAGTCACATTAAAAAGTCCATGGAGATATGTGGTTTTACCAATTTTTTTAATACTGGGATCCTGGAGGACAAGTGGGAATTGGAATAGAATAGAATAGAATAGAATAGAATAGAATAGAATAGAATAGAATAGAATAGAATAGAATAGAGCTGGAAGGTACTTTGGAGGTCTTCTAGTCCAGCCCCCTGCTCTGGCAGGAGACCCTATACATTTTCAGACAAATGGCTGTCATCGGATTCCATACCATACAAGGCATGTACAAAAAGAGGAGAAGGTCAAAGAATAAAAGACAGACCCAGAAGAAGATGGAGCGATGGCATAAAAGAGACCCTACACAGGGGTCTTCAAACTTGACAGCTTTAAGACTTGTGGACTTCAACTCCCAGAATTCTTCCTCCAGTCATGTTAGCTCAGGAATTCTGGGAATTGAAGTCCACAAGTCTTAAACTTGCCAAGTTTGAAGACCCTTGACCTACAACAACATCAGTTAACAATGGTGGAAGCCATCAGAAGAGAAAGAGCCAGAACTTCGTATCTCCATTGACAACTGAAGCAGACGCAGAAGAAGAAGCAGTAGCAGAGGAAGAAGAGAAAGAGGGAGGAGGAGGAGGAGGAGGAGGAGGAGGAGGAGGAGGAGGAGATACAGCAGTAACACTAATTAGAAAGGTCCTTCTCAGGATAGTAAGATACTTGAATGGACACTCTCCTGTGGGGGGAGCATTAAGTCCAAAGAAACTGAAAATGTTGGCTGAAACCAGGACTTAAATGGTCTTGAAAAAGTTTGGGCTTTGGGGGCAAAACAAGGTAATGTTTCAGGCATGTTAGCTGGAGTAGGAGAAGGTTAGGGTTAGGGTTAGGGTTGTTCAAGTTCTGCAGATGCTAATATGGAACAAAGAAAAGGTATCTTTGGAAGATCTCCAAAGCAATACACCTTGCAATTAGCTTAACCCTCAGGTACTGTATATACAGGGCTATGTACATATGTCTACCCATAAATATTTCTGGATTTTATTTATTTACAGACATCCAGACCATCCCCACTACCTGACAATAATTTAAGAATCAACAATATCAGGCAATGCTATCAAACTGTCTACCGTGGACCTCACCCCATTCCTAAGAGGTCCTTAAAGGGGGTGTGCATAAGTGCACCAACCTGCCTACCGTCTCTAGTCTTACTGTCTCCATTTATCTGTATTTACTCCCTTTGTTCATGCTTATGTTCATACCTATACTTGTTATCTTGTACATGTTTGACAAACAAACAAACAAACAAACAAATAAATGCTTTAAAGCTTCCTTGAACGGAACTGGAGAGATAACTTGTGTATCATGTGCAAAGAGAAAGGAGTGCCATTTGCTTATTTATTCTGATCTTTATCTGCTTTTCAGAATGCTGATAGAGTTTTACTGCACCTTCTTTTTAAAAACAGCACAAAGGTGTAATTACTTTTCAAGAATCCTACAAGGCAAACCTGTCTCTGTGCTAATTTAAGGATATAATAATTTAGTGTTTGCCTCTAAGCCTGCCATTCAGCACGATAACTGTCCATGTAGTAGACTTTGTCAATATTAGCCCAGCAAATCATGGCAGGAAGACAATGCAAAATTGACATGCTATGAACTTTCGGTCTTTTATTCTCCCTGGAGCTGGGTTTACAGTGTAGTCCACAAACATTTGAGTGTAGTTTAAAGGAAGAAGAAGGCTAGAAGGCTGTATCTTTGCTTCAACAATAAATCCTGAAAAAAGATCTTCCTCTGGATTTAAATCCCAGCATGGTACAAGAAAGAAAAATAACAGAATGAATTTTCCTCCAGTCCGCTGTCTATAAAAACCTTAATGTCTCCTATTGTTGGAGGAGAAAAAAAAAATCATCTCTCCTTTCTGTGTAATTTGTTTCCTAGTTAGACGCTTGCTTTCACCTTCTCTTTTTTCTCTTCTTTTCTATTTTTTTTAATCGAAAGTTCATGTAGAGGTTTCTTTCTTTAGCATTTAATGATGCACTTCCAGTTTGATCATCATATGCAACCTGTTGCAGCTATTTTTTTAAAAAGCTTTCCTCATGCAATTAAAGTAAGAAAAAGCCTTTCAAGAATAAACCCCCCAAATATGGAATATTATGTTTGTACAGAATAGAAATAATTGGCCTATTAAGAGGAAAATCTTTCAAGTGACAGATAAAAAAAGCTCTCACTTTGGATGGATGTTTTCTTTGCTTTTGCTAGCTCACTTACCTTGGCTTAGAGCTTATCTATGTCCAGAGATAATATTAGATGGAGGAAGACCCTTTTGTATTTTCTTGCTTTCATTTTCCAAGCAAAGGGCACATTGCAAAGCAATGACCGAGGGCTGTTATCTCCTTTTTTTAGCAGTTGTCCCTGGGCCTATTACATAAGGATCCAGCATTTACCTGGGAAAGAAATATGGCAGGTAATCAAAGTTAGGCAGTGAAAGTTTTGTTCAGCTTTTGTGTGTGCATGGAGACAGACATGTGAGTGAGAAGTTCACTAAAACTATCAGTTTTAATTGGAAAAAGGTCAGCAATGGCATTTAATAGCGTGTTCTGAGAAATGAAACCTGGGATGAGCCTAAAGAGACAAAATTCTGAAATTGCACTGTGGGGGAAGTTGTACTCCTGAGGTCAAAAGCTGACAACCCTCCTAACAGTGCTAAAGGCACCAGGCTAGAAACCAGGAGGCTGTGAGTTCTAGTCTCACCTGAGTTATGAAAGCTGGCAGAAGTTCTTACACCATTCCAAAGAAATTGTTATCTATTTTTTTTTTCTTAAGAACAATGGAGCACCCACAGTTTTGGGAAGCAAGCTGTTCCATTGAGTGATCGTATTTGAGACATGTGGTCAAGTAAATTTTATAATTGATAGGAAGAGAGAAGGGAAGGGCAGGAGGGAGGGAGGGAGGGGAGAGGGAGAGAGAGAGAGAGAGAAATGATCTTCAATTTATAACCACAGTTGAGCCCAAAATTTCTACTGCTAAGCAAGACAGTTTTTAAGTGAGTTTTGTCCTATTTTACGACCTTTCTTGCCACAACAAGTGAGTTGTTAAGTTAGTAGTACTGTGAGCTTCCCCATTGATTTTGCTTATTAGAAAGTCCCAAAAAGATGATCACATGACCTTGGAACACTGCAACCATCATTAAATACTGTACATGTCAGTTTCCAAGCATCCAATTTTTGATCACGTGACCATGGGGATACTGCAATGGTCATAAGTTTGAGAAACAGTCATAAGTTACTTTTTTTCAATACCATTGTAATTTGGGATGGTCACTAATGAATTGTTGTAAGTTGAGTTTGATAGATGATGGATGCAAGATAGATAGATAGATAGATAGATAGATAGATAGATAGATAGATAGATAGATAGATAGATAGAAAGAAATAGAGATGATGGATAGATAGAGATAGATAGATAAACAGACAGACAGACAGAGACAGACATTCATACACACACACACACACACAAACACACACACACACACATATACAGAGAGAGAGATAATGGATAGAGATAGATAGATAGATAGATAGATAGATAGATAGATAGATAGATAGATAGACAGACGATAGTTAGACAGTCAGATAGGCAGACCTAGACAGATACAGACAGACTGAACAGTTGATTAATGTGGGTATCCTGCAATGACCAGCATGGACTATCACTGATCCCCAGACCACAAATTGAGAACTGTACACACACACTCACACACACACACACACACACACAAACACACACACATGACTGGGCTTCCTTCCTCCTGCTTATAGTTGGCTTTGAGTGAGACACCACACACACACACACACACCCATTCTCAGCAAGTTAAGGACACTGCCAAAAAAAAAAGTTTATTCCATGACAATGTTAAATATCTTGCTGGACTTTTTCCAGAACACACTTCAGTGTGGAAAAACTGCCTCTGATCAGGCCAGCCTTAGCACAAAGATTTGCATGTGGAGAGATATCTCGTTGTCCGAAAGTGCTAAAAGAATGGCAGTGCAGTCTGTGCTAATGATGGATGAGCCATGACACTTCTGTCACTTCTTGTAGGGACTCAGCATGACAACCTCTTGGGTCTTGTAAAAATAAATTCAGTGTTCCCTCCAAACAACAAAATGACTCCTCGGCAAGTTAGAAGGCTGTCCTTATAGCTTTTCACAACTGATTCCCACATGGCATTGGAAGACGAACAGAAATAAGGAGGCAGGGTGTGTGTGTGTTTTTCTTTCTTCCTTCACCACCCCCACCTCCTCCTCCTTCTAATTATCTGCCTTCTCTATCTGCTGTGAAGGAACTGGTCAGAACCTGCTGAATACCACCTCTGGCTCAGTCCTGGTAAATCTCCTATGAAGACACTTGCCTGGCTCATCAGTCATAATGGTTTGATTTGTGCATCATCTAAGCTTTGATTTGACTAACACAGTGTTGACTCTAATTTTTCATTAAACTAGGCATGCCCAGTTCCTGTTATCATTCTTCACCTGTTTTAGACTCCAGGCCCCTAATTATCTTTGTTCTTCTTCTCTGTACTCTTTCTAGAGTCTCGATATATTTTTTACATTATAGCAATCAAAACTGGATGCAATATTCCACGTGGGGTCTTATCCAGGCATTATAAAGCGATTCCGTCCCAAGGACCTAGGATAGACAGATGTGGATGTTTGATATTGTTCAAGGCATTGTTGCAAGATGTAAGCTGCCTGTTCCTATTAAAGTTACCTTGACTGATTTTTGTCAGTGTTGATGGTGACAAAATGGTGCTCCAGTTCTTTTGGGATTGCACCGTATTGCTATCTTTGTGTTGTGGCCTAAGGGGGAAGAGGGAATGGAGATGGCAGAGAGAGAGAGACAGAGGCAGAGCCTGGACTGTCCGTCAACCCTCAGGTGGAGAGTCAGCAGTCCCCAGATCTGGAGGTGGCTGATGAGGAAGAGGAGGAACAGCTGGGTCCAGTGCCTGACACGCGGATGCACAGAAGGCAGAGGAGAGGAGAGCAGTGGAAATCTATGGGCCAGTCCCTGGGAAGGAAGAGCCACCGCTGCTAGCGAAGCCCCACCCTAGCTCTGGGGATAAGAGATGGGGGCCAAGATGAATAGATGTGGCAGACAACTATTCATCTCCCTGCTGGATGGACTTGTTAGCCTGCGGTGAGAGAGAAACTTTTGGCTGGGATTGCTGGCGTTCCTAATAAAGGAATCTTTGAGTTAACTCAAGAGGACTTGTTGTATTTGGGGAGCTGGGTCAGAACACTTTGCTTTCTTTTGCCACAGTCATTCTATTGTTGTAGGTATTATTGGTTGTCTAGTTCATCTAAATGCTTGTTATGTTGCTGTCTCATTCTATTTGCATTATACTATGTGTATGCCATTATGGGGATTTAGCAGGATATCAATTGCAGGGAGGAAATAAACTGAATGTCATGTTTGAAAGCATGTACATTTATCACTTGTGTCCCTGTTGCACACACCAGGACTTTATCAAAGATTTTAGGATTCATTCATAAAGCTCTTTGCTCTGCTTCTTGCCTTTAGTCAGGAAATTGATCCACTCTATTGGAGGCTCTGCATGCAAAGGAAATAGTCAGCATTAGCTTGCAAATAGGAAACAGTTAACTAAGCTTCATCTATCTGTGTGCCTACACACTTAGCAGGCTGCAATTTAAAAAAAAAATGTTTCTAGTAAAAGAAGGAAGATAGGTTTTCCACTAATAAAATGGATTTAAAAAGAAACCTGGAAGAGTTACTACTAACAAAGATGGGACAGTAGTAATAGCACTTAGACTTATATACTGCTTTACAGTGCTTTACAGCCCTCTCTAAGCAGTTTACAGAGTTAGTATATTGCCCCCAACAATCTGGGTCCCCATTTTACCCACCTCGGAAGGATGGAAGGCTGAGTCAACCCTGAGCCTGGTGGGATTTGAACTGCCAAATTGCAGGCAGCCGGCACTGTGCCACCTCAGCTCTTGAAGATTGACAGATATCAACTTGACTTTGTAGAGCAAGATGGAAGTGTCTGTCTTAAATTGGAGTAACATTACAGTTAGTGGCTATGAAGTCAATCATTTGAATAATATCACTCCAACAGAATTGAGCTACACCATATAAATGTACCATGTAAATTACAGTTGCATTAAACTAAGCAGGGCAGAAGAAGAAAAAATGCATACAGGTAGTTCTAAACTTATAACCGGCGACTTAGTGACTGCTCCATGTTACAATGGGTCACCCTTTCCCAAAATGTATTTATTACCCAATGCTGAACTTCTGATAGCTCTGAGGTCAAGTGACTACATTTTGGGAGTTTGATAAGTGACCCATTTTCAGCGTCCTGCAATTACATGATTGTGATTAACAATGTATTTGCTGAAAGTTGGCCTTTACTTCTAATTTTGGGCAAAATTGCTGCATAGCCAGTAATAGATTTGCTTAATGAGTGCTGCAAAAAAAAAAAAAAAAAAGGTGTAAAATCAAGTCACACGATCACCCATTTTTTGACTTACTCATACTTTAAAACAGACACAATTCCCCAATCACCTAACCTATCATAATACCAGTATCCCCATCTTTTTTTAAGCAGACTTACGACTACAATTAAGTCAACATTTTCCATTGCTAAGCAAGACAAGTGTTACAAGAGCCACAGTGGCACAGTGGCTAGAGTGCAATATTGCAGGGTACTTTTGCTGACTGCCAGCTGCCTGCAATCTAGCAGTTCAAATCTCACTAGGCTCAAGGTCGACTCAGCCTTCCCTCCTTCCGAGGTGGGTAAAATGAGGACCCAGATTGTTGGGGGCAAGAGGCTGACTCTGTAAACCACTTGGAGAGGGCTGTAAAAGCACTGTAAAGTGTCATATAGGTCTAACTGCTATTGCTATTGCTAAGTGAGTTGGTGCCCAAGGTACAACCTTTTTACCTCAGTGGCTAAGTGAGTCACTGCCATTGTTATGGGAATCGTGTGGTTGTGAAGCAAATCTGGCTTCCCCCATGGACTTTGCTTGTCGGAAGCCAGCTGAGAAGGTCACGAATGGTGATCACATGACCCTGGGACAATGAAACTCTCATAAATACATGCCAGCTGCCAAGCACCTGCATTTCAATCATGGGGATCCTGCAATGATTGTGTGAAAACCGGTCGTAAGTTCACTTTTTGCAGTGCCATTGTAACCTCAAACTGTTGCTAAATGAAAGATTGTAGGTTCTAGGACAACTTATATTTAAGTTTACATCTGTATTTCAAAGCAGTGAAACTGTTGTGGTTTGCCGGCAGCAGGTGCAGATGACTGGGGTCTCGCAGAGTGAAGACTCAGATGAGGGACCTGCATGTGATGCAGGGATGGGGCCAGGACTATCAGGGAGTGGAATGATGCCTTCGGAGATTGTGGAGGCTGGCAGCAGTGATGAAGAGGTCCCCGAGGAGCCTGTGCCCAGTCCGTGTGTGCGCAGGACTCAAAGGAAAGAGCAGCTGCAGTAGCATGGGCGACTCGGGGGTAAGGCTGCAAGGTAATGGCCCCTCCCTTAGGAGATAAAAGCCAGCCGAGAAAACGGAGTTCTTTGCAGGCAGCAAAGAAGATTTTGCACTCAAGCCTTGTGGACGTTCGGAGTATCTTGGTTGGTGTTTGGAGACTCTTTGTGTTTGAAATATTTCTTAGTAACTTTATCTAGTGTTCTTGGCAGCTTTGCACAACCTTGGCAAGGCTCGTTCTTATCAGAGACAATTAGTTTGAAACAGCCTTTTAAGATTTTGCTGTTACCTCCTCTTTTATCCAACCGAGTAAAAACTGGAAATAGAAACACAGGATACTTTCACATTCGGCTAAACACATTTAGTAGCTTCCCTAGGATCTAGAATGAAGAGATCATTAGTTCTCATGGGTCAGAACCTTTCTGAACTTAACAGTAAATGGACTTAGAATTTCTCTTCTTGCTTAAGACAAGATGAGATAAGATAACTTTTTTGTCATTTAATTTACTGTGAGCACATTGGCCCAAATTAAAAATGAAATTGTTGCCTGTTCTCAAGAGAAAGTATATATCTATCCAAAATATATATCTACATACATAACCCATATACATATGCTATATACATACATAGATACTGCACGCACACAGATATACACACACATATATCTGCTGAAGCATCGCTTATATGCTAAGTCCTGGATAGAAGGGAATGAACTGCCAATAATCTTTTCTGCTGTCCTCACCACTCTCTGCACCCACCTTCACTGTCTGAAGTAGTAATGCTTCCAAACAAGGCAGTAGTGCAATATAACAGGATGCTTTCGATCGTCCCTCTATAATAGGGGTGTCAAACTCTCTGCATCACGTTGTCATCATGTGACATATCATGACTCCCCCTCCCCCTTTACTAAAATGGGTGAGCATGGCCAGCACGTGATGAATCCGACCTGCGGGCTATGAGTTCGACACCCCTGCTCTATAGAAAGTGGTAAAGAACAGGGGAAGGAAGATGAAGTTTTCTTATGTGACACAGAAAATGCAGGCACTGCTGTGCCTACTTCACTAGTGTCTCGCTGTTGAGCGTCCAAGCTAGCCTACTCGTTAGCTGCACACTGAGAAACTTGATGCTGCTAATCACCTCCACAGGTGAACCATTAATATGTAGAGATGTGTGACTGTGCCTGCCTTTTCTGAAATAACAGAGAAGCAGAGTTGGAAGGGAGCTTGGAGGCCTTCTACTCCAACTCCCTGCTCAAACAGGAGATGCTGCATCATTCCAGACAAATGGCTGTCTAACCTCCAGTGATGAATCACCCAAAGTTTCTGGAGGAAAACAGTTCCACTAATTAATTGTTCTCACTGTCAGGAAATTTGTCCTTAATTCTACGTTGGATCTCTTTTTAATGATCTTTCATTTATTACTTCTTGTCCTGCCTTCAGATGCTTTGGAGAATAAGTCCTTCCCCTCTTCTCTGTGACAGCCCCTCAAATATTAGAAGATTGCTATCATATCAAAAGGAGCCTCGGTGGCACAGTGGTTAGAGTGTAGTACTGCAAGCTACTCATACTGCAATTTGGCAGATCGAATCCCACCAGGCTCAAGGTTGACTCAGCCTTTCATCCTTCTGAGGTGGGTAAAATTAGGACCCAAACTGTTGGAGGAAATAAGCTGACTCTGTAAACCGCTTTGAGAGGGCTGTTAAGCACTATAAAGCGGTATATAAATCTAAGTGCTATTGCTATTGCTATGTCAACCCAGTCCACCTCCTCATTAGACAAGACATATCTTGCATGATTACATACATGAAACTGTGTAGTTACCTACATGGTTGATGTTTCCTTAAGGTTCAAATAAATTGCTAAAGAAGACCTGTGTGTGTTAGAAGAACATTCATTTCATAGTTGTATATTATAACTGATGCCTTACTTTGGTGGTCACCATCAATATTTCCCTCGTCCTCTCTGTTTTTCTTTAAATATGTAAATTGTGTCCCATGAGATTAGCACATGGGTCACACCTGAAGATGTTGGGTTTGAAACCCTATTGTCATGCCCCTGGTGGAGACTGACTCTGAGGGAGAAGAGGAACAGCCAACAGGGAGTGGAAGTGTGGCTCCGGAGGTTGTGGAGGAGGCTGGGGAAGGGCAGAGACCGGCTGAGCAGTCAGAGGAGGACCCAGGCCCATCCCCTATCCATCCTAGGGCACACAGGGGAGAGAGGATAAGGGGGAGATGTGGTCTACTCGGGTGGAGAGGGCCTTGATCATCTTCATGGCTGCAGCTGTGACAACTGAATAAGAGTATGGACCTGTACACTGGCGAACGCTGGAAACAAAGCATGTAAATATCTCTAGTTTATAGTTCCTCTCTCAGTTTGGCATCCTTCCCAGAGTGTGTTATCTATGGACATCCTCCAGCCCTTATGTTGCCTGGTTTGTGTTGCTTTTTTCCTTCTTTGTGTAACTGTTTGTGTGAGGTTTTTTGTTTTTTTTGGTCTTCCATCAAAGATATTCGAAGCTTGAAAGCAAAATGAGGGAATAAAAGGGGCTTCACCTGCTTTCTGTGACTGTGTTTGTTTTGTATCCCACCCTGGGTCATCACACCTATAGGTTTTGGAGTATTTTTCCCCCTTAGGGGAAAAGGTGATTTCCCATTGATCTTCAGTTGTGTGAAGGTGATATCAAGAAACGGGGAATATTAGATTGGATGTTAGATTTTTTTTTTCCAGCCTAAATTGGAATTACCAAGATATTTGCCTTGAGTACATAATTTTATTTTGGTTTTTTGTTTGTTTTTTGCACATAGTCTTGCCTGACTCCCAACTATTACCCCAGCACAAAGGATTCTCTGTGTGGCCGATACAGCTATAGCTTTGTGTTTCATCCCTTTGTATTTAAACTCTATAACAAAACTAGCCCTTTTGATGAAAATACATATCTACTCCCACCTATTTTGTAGGAAATGAAATTGCTTCGAATATTAAAATTAGCACTTTTTAATAACAGATATGTGATACGATCCATTGAAGTCCAGGTAGAATTTATCTTAGGACAGTATATGTCACAGCCCTAGAGTATTTATAGAGTAGTTTTAAAAGTTCATTAAACTCAAGAGATTAGATATTGCCCCGAGCGGTGCTCCATAAAAGAGAAAAAAATATAGTGCTATTACTTGGTAAAATGTTGTGCTATGTTGTTAATTTAACTCCCCTGAGTTCTCATCTTCTGATTCAAAAGACATTTCCTCATGCTGTTAAATTTGACATTTTCAAAGAATCTTGGCCTGTGTCTCAAAAGCTTTCACCAGAAATTCAATATTGCACATTCATTTCAAAAGGAGACAGAGAGGAGGGAGAGTGAAGAGGTGGAAATGTCAAGCACATTGGTCTTCTCCGTTTATTTCTCTTCTCTTTTACCGTGTCGCTTTAGTTATTGAAACACAGTTTGTTCACTCATCCCCTCCCCTATTAAAATATGGTTAGGTCAAAGGTAGAAACAAAACTGTAGAAGGACTGGCACAACCTGGGAGCAGCGTTAAAACAGGAATCGGCCTAGAATCCCTACATACCCACAAGTGAACTAAGTCCAAACTCCCTTGAATTTTGTTGACCTTTATTTAACTCCAAGCAGGTGCTAACTGTTAGTTGAGAATATGTCAGGCTCAAAAGATCAGGTCCACACGTAAAGATCCAATTAAACTGATTTATTGCTACTCAGCCCTATGCACAGGAATCTTCTCAAGTATGGGTTAGTACAGGGGTGTCAAACTCACGTCATCACAGTGGCATCACGTGACTTATTGGGACTTTTTCCCCCTTTGCTAAACCAGGTGTGGCCAGCAGTTCATGCATCCAGCCCGTGGCCTGGGAGTTTGACAGCCCTGGGTTAGTACATGTTGGAGGGCCAACAGAATTCTAACAAACCTGGATATAGCTCGCTTGTGCTACATAGGAATTCTAAACTTATCCCTCTTTTAACTGATACATCACGGGACGCTGCCGTGACAACACAAACACCTCTAGCTTAAAGTCAGCCTTTCATGCTTAAGGCGGGACAAGAACTCACAGTCTTTTGATGATTGACCCAAATTCACCCAATCAGTTTTCATGCTTAAGGTGGTATACTAGAGGTGGTATACTAGATAAGGTGGTATACTAGAACTCACAATCTCCTAGTGATTGGCCCAAATTCACCCAGGTGGATTTGATGCCTAAGGTGGGACTACAATTCATATTCTCCTGCTTTCTAGCCTGCCATTTTAATCATCAGGCCAAACTTATATTATCTTATATTAATATGGAGGAGAGAAAAAAGAAAGGTGTACAGAGCTGTAGTAAATAAATTGAAGAATCAAGGTAATGTACAATTGCAAGATGTGAGGAGCATGAGCCTCGGCGGCGCAGTGGTTAGAGTGCAGTACTGCAGGCTACTTCTGCTGACTGCTGGCTGCCTGCAATTTGGAAAGTTCAAATCCCACTAGGCTCAAGGTTGACTCAGCCTTCCACCCTTCCGAGGTGGGTAAAATGAGGACCCAGATTGTTGGGGGCAATATATTAACTCTGTAAACCGCTTAGGGAGGGCACTATAAAGCGGTATATAAATCTAAGTGCTATTGCTATTGCCATAGCATGAGTTATACAATTGACAACCCTCAATTTAAATCTCACTTAGAAAAATCCTGGAAATATATATGCCTATGGTGTGTCTAAAGATGTGTCTGAAGGCAACGTGAAAGGCAGGGATGAATGATAAATGTTCCTTCTTTGCAGAAAAATGAAAGAAAATTCTTTAAACATTGGGGAAGGGAAAGGAAACGGTGACATCTCCAGGGAGCAGCACACCACAACCCTGAAACTTGTGGTGTTTTCATCCACATGACAATGGTCACTAAATGAACTGTTGTAAGTCGAAGATTACCTGTTGTAGTTATGGCCAGTCCTCAGAATTCCAGACATTCTTGCACCCCTGCAGTGATAGGATTGTGATTTGGGCGCTTACACTTGATTGCAGCACCCTTAGTCCTATGGGCCATTTGCAACCAGTGGGCTTCCCCAGAAATTCAGTGGGGAGGCCAGCAGGGAAAATCACAAGCCACTGTGGTAAGTTGTCTTCCCCACCTGTGCACTCACTCACTCCTAGCCACTCGTGTTGATGCCATGCTGGCTACTCACACTCCCCTGTACGTGCCAGTGAACTGTCCCTAATTCAACCCTGCAACCCTGCACCCCTTCCCTCCCCCTCCCCCATGCCCTCCCTTTCTCCCACCTGCATTGGACAGCAGGCATTTGCCTACCTGACAGAGTGGAAGTTGCAACTTCCTACCAGCTTCTCCACTGACTTTGTTTGTGAGAAGCCAGGAGGAAGTTGCCTCGTTTAATGACCTAATATGAGATTCGATTAATGATGGCCACTGAGACTGTAGGGATTTCTATCCTTGCTTAGTAAGATACATTCTGGTGCTAATTGCCATTGTAAGTTGAGGACTGTCTATACAGCAATGAGGAAACAATTATGAAAAAAAAACTAGATCTTTTGACAAGGTAATGAAGGATATTTTAGTGGGAAAACATGAGCAAGACTTTCTCTTCCTCTGCCTTGATCTTCTCTTGAATATTACATGGCGTTGAGCTTTGAGATACTTTTTTTTTTTTTTTTTCTTATTCATTTTCTTAGGGGAAAGATTTTCAGGAAATTTTTAAGAGCAATTTGGGATTTCAGGCAAGAAACATTTGCTAACATTTGCAACCAGGAAATGGAGAGAAGCTCGCTATTAACATCACATCAAAATGTGGCTTGAAGCAAGTAATCAAACTGTAGTTTATTTCTTAGCAGGGTGTATCCTGGCTCAGAAAGTGAGTTAAACTATCACATGTCTTCAGAAAGACATGGCCTTGTTTGTTGTTTGCAGGGCCAGTGGTGTTTGCTTTGAGGAAAGAATTACTGCTGCTTAAAAACATCTGAGGTTTTAGAGATGCTCCTAAGCCTGCTCTGACCACATTTGACCCAATTCTAGTTTAGGAGTTAAGTTGACAGTCAACAGTTTTGAGGGAGATATGTCAGTTATGACAGTAAACAAGAATCACCCCAGTTTCAAAGCTAAGGTGCTCAAGGAGAAGAATCCATTAATCATAAAATGGTTGGGGGGAAAGTGTTGGAATTAAAATACAATGGATATAAATCTAAGGGGCTACCACAAAGAAGAAGGAGTAAAGCTGTTCTCCAAGGTAGGACAAGAAGCAATGGGTGGAAACTAATCAAGGAGAAAAGCAACTTAGAACTAAGGAGAAATTTCCTGACAGTTAGAACCATTAATACATGGAACAACTTGCCTCCGGAAGTTGTAAATGCTCCAACACTGGAAGCTTTTAAGAAAAGATTGCATAAGTCTGAAATGGTGTATGGGGATTTCCTGCCTAAGCAGGGGATTGGACTAGAAGACCTCCAAGGTTCCTTCAAACTCTGTTATTCTATTCTATTCTATTCTATATTCTATATTTTATATTTTACATTCTATATTCTATATTCTATATTCTATATAGAATATAGAATTCTATATTATTCTATTCTATATTATTATATTTTATTTTCTATATTCTATTCTATTTTCTATTCTGTTCTATTCTATTCTATTCTATTTATTCTATTCTATTCTATTCTATTCTATTCTATATTCTATTTTCTATATTCTATTCTATTCTATTCTATTCTATATTCTATGTTCTATATTCTATTCTCTAATATTCTGAATTCTATTCTATTCTATTCTATATTATTCTATTCTATTCTATTCTATTCTATTCTATTCTATTCTATTCTATTCTATTTTCTGTTCTATTCTATTTTCTATTCTAATTCTATTCTATTCTATTCTATATTCTATATTCTATATTCTATATTCTATTCTCTAATAGAATATAGAATTCTATATTATTCTATTCTATATTATTCTATTCTATTTTCTATTCTATTCTATTTTCTATTCTATTCTATTTTCTATTCTATTCTATTTTCTATTCTATTCTATTTTCTATTCTATTCCATTCCATTCCATTCTGGAAACTTCAGTTAGTGACAAAAAGCAATCAGCCATTATCTACCAGGCAGCAATGATTCTTAATTGGCTGTGCCATGTCATGAGTTGAGGGCATTCAAGAAATTGTCCCAAAGCCTTGGCCCCTGAGTGTGATTCCTCCAAACGTTCATTCATGTCTAAAACCCACAGAGCTGCAACAGGGCTTCGTTTTAGAAAACAAGCCATAATTGCAGCATTAACACTCTTGTTTGTGTCTTTTGTTCAGTATCAGACCTTCACTGAGCTATTTATTTTGATTTTGGTTCACCCGTTCAAAGTTGAACTCTATCTCCCCTTTGGCAGTGATTACCTCATCAAAGGTTTTAGGAAAATGCATTAATGTACACATAAAAGACTCCCTCAATTAGAGGCTTGGGCCTCCAGGGTCGCTATTATCATTCTTCATTAAAATCTGATGCTCATCAATTAAAAACTGGAAGGTAAAAGAATTGTTTAATAGTGGTGCTGTTTTCTGCTATTAAAGGATAGGAACACCTGGTTTGTTTCCATTTGTTGTAAAAAAGATTAGGATCTCTCCATAGGAATGGGGCAGCAGGCTCAACTCAGTTTGGACAAATCTTTAATTTGGAGTCCAGGCACTCCTCAACTTAGGTCACCAATTCTGTTGCTAAGTGAAACATTTTTAAGCGAATTTTGCCCCATTTTATGACCTTGGAAGGATGAAAGGCTGAATTAACCCTGAGCCTTGTGAGATTCGAACTACCAAATTGCAGTCAGCCAGCAGTCAGCAAAAGTAGCCTGCAGTACTGCATTCTAACCACTGCGCCACCATGGTTCTGGCCATGTCACTTTTTTCAATGCCATTGTAACTTTGAATGGTCACTAAATGAACTTTTGTAAGTTGAGGACTACCTGTATCAGTGGTGGGATTCGAATTTTTTTACTACCGGTTCTATGGGCATGGCTTGGTGGACGTGGCAGGGGAAGGATACTGTAAAATTTCCACTCCCTCCCCACTCCTGGGGGAAGGTTACTGCAAAATCCCCTTCCCTCTCCACCCCACTAACCTGCTTCCCAGCTCTGTTCTCCTGTTCAGGGCAACCAAAGAAGACCCAGCTGATCAGCTGGGACTGAGGCAGAGAATAGATGGGGGCAGGGCCAGTCAGAAGTGGTATTTGCCGGTTCTCTGAACTATTCAGAATTTCCACTACCGATTCTCCAGAATTGGTCAGAATCTGCTGAATACCACCTCTGACCTGTACTGTTTGGATCAGACCTGGGTACCATGGGAAAGAGTTGTCTGTTTTACCCATTGATCTGCCAACGCCACAGAATCAATGGCTCAATATGGAAACCTCTGCTTACATTGCTTTCCAGACCAATTTAGGGTAGCTCCTTCTCTGGGGATATATAAAGTGTCAACATTTTTTATTCAAAAGCAAGAGGAGAAAAAAAAAAAAGAATATTTAGACACACTCCCGGAACATTTGCCTGCAACTCCTTAAACCAAATGATGTCTTTTGCCAGGGCTGCACTGCAGTTGCAGAGGGCTGGTACTGCTGTGATGACTGATGTTTTATGTTTGATCATCTGCACTGCCCAGAGCTGTTAATTTTGTAAATCAATAAATAAAGCACATAAGGTGCTTTGCAGAGTTGCAAGCAGGTGCTACGTTCACGCCCCTGTGCATTTTCATGCAATCATATTTCTTTGAGTCCCAAATGTTGCACAGCCATACTATGGAACTAAGCTAGGCTCATATAAATCTAGGAAAGCAAACCTCCAATTTACTCAGATTTTAAACGAAATGCAATAGGACATCCTAGAATGCAGACTGAGACCTGTATTCTGGATTGTTGTTGTTGTTTTGTAAAGAATAAAAGTGAGCAGGTGAATGAAAAATAATGAATACATCTATTTAGGTGTACCCTACATTTATTTTTATTTCTAGTTTTAGTCTAAGGAACTCAGACTAGAACCTCTGCTGGCTGCATTTCTATTGTTCAGTACAATCCTGGGAAATAGGTTTGATTGATGTTTCTCAGCCTTGGCCACTTTAAAATATGATAGACTGCAACCCCCAAAATTCTGGGGGTTGTAGTCTGCGTACCTAGGGGTGGGATTCTACCAGTTTGTACTTATTCGCTAGAACCGGTTGTTCACATTCTAAGCAGTTCGGAGAACCGGTTGTTAGAATAAATTACTGGCCTAATCCTGTAAGGAAGGCAGGAAGGAAACATTCTGGTGTTGCTTACAGAAACTGCCTCTCCGTTAACCCTTATTACATTCTTGGCAGGACTAGACTTCCTGTCTCAGGAATTTCTCTGAAGTTTTTTTCCCCTCCTTTGCTGATACTTTGCTTATGTGGAATGACCATTCAAAGTTACAATGGCACTGAAAAAAGTGACTTATGACCATTTTTCACACTTACAACTGTTGTCATGAGAGGCCAGGTGAGGAGATGTGTGCCTTGTTGTGAGTGATATTGAGTTGGCCACACCCAGCCAAGAACATGACCACCAAGCCATGTCCACCCAGTCACATGACCACCAAGCCACGCCCACCACCTAAGTCACGCCCACAGAACCGGTTGTTAAAAATTTGAACCCCACCCCTGGTGCGTACCCATGCCCATGTGAAGGTCGAAAAAGTATATGGAAAACATTTAGACAAAAGGGCATGCTATTAAATTCATAAGTTTCCTTTGTGTCATTCAGAGCTTTTGAGTCAATACTTAAAACAAAATTGAATGGATGGAATGAGAAATGAAAAAAAAAAGTTTGCAAAGAATCAGATTTTCATTTAAGCTTCATCTTCTTGCAGATTTTTATCTCTCTTATATCTACCAGCAGACATACCCTCTATATCCAGAATTAGGAGTCTGAATACAATGCATATTTGTATGTCTGTGTATTTAACAGCTCATTAGAGGCCAGATTCAAGAGGTATTGTTTAAAGTTTGTTTTTGTAATCCCATTTCTCATCATGAAGACTTTCAGAGTGGTTTATAATATCCCTTCTCTCTCTCCTCCAAAGAGAGCCACCGGGAATAAAAACCATTAATTAGATGTCGGAAATAAGGAATTGATAGCCAAGGAAAGACAAAATAAAAAGTGGAGTTTTCAAAGTCTGGAATTTGTAATTTTCTTACCATTCTTGGCTCATGGATTGGAAAGGAAATTACCTTTGGTATCCAGCATTGGAAAAGCAAGCACTTCAGTTGATTCCCTCAGACCTTTCTGGAGAGAAATAACAGAACAACAGTCATTGTTATTTCAAGTAACAACTTTATGCTGTGCTTTGCAGGCAAAGATAAAAGTTGCTCGGGTAAAGAAACGGTAAGTAAATAGTACAGCAAACCTTTGCTAGATCAAGCTAGTAAAAATGTGCCTCTTTTCTGAATCCTCCTTCATTTTTTTTTTCCAGACCAAATGTGTGTTTGTAAATTAGAAATATGGTTTACGACAACTGCCTGCTCAGTATAAAAGCCAAATAAACAGATAACAATACAGCAGTCTACAAATATTTTTTCATGGAAATACTCAGTGCCCAGTGTTCAATCCCAATTTTTACCAGTCTACTAGTGGCACTGGATATTTTTCTAAGAAAAGTTTAAAAAGAGGGAGAATTTAGTTTATTCAGGAATATTTGCGATCCACCTGTAATCACCTGTTATTTGCCAGCTGATTCATTCCTGTAGTAAGAGACACACAAGCAAGCACTAGTCTAGAATGCTCATATATCATATTAGAGACAATTTGATAACTTTATATCTCTATTCACTTGAATTGCCATCTGTAGTCAGCTTAATGATCTGGACAATCCAGAGAACAGCATCAAATCTGATTTATTGCTAAGGACATGTTGCCTTTTGTGGGAAAACAGACTGAAATTTCCCCTTCACAAAATATAAACCCTGTCCTCTTTCCAAATAGGATCAAAAGAGAAGGGTAATTCTTTTCTTCTTTTCTTCTTTTCTTTTCTTTTTTTCCCTAATCCACAGCCATTATAGGTTTTGGATGCTTATTCCGCAATTTAAAATGTATTTAGCAATTAAAGGAATTAGAAAGACATTCAGATCCATCAAAATTCAGATCCATGCTAAAGACTGCAAATAGGCAAATATCTACAGCCAATATGTTTCTCATTTGGGAGGAAATGGAGCTCCTGTCTTAGCCAATAAACATGAATTATAGCCTTTAGCAACACATCTTAGGAAAGGTATAGACATGTATGGATATATTTACTTGTTGAATTGTATAAGAAGCAGGAGAAAGCAATATTAAATATCTTCCTGTTTTTGCTTTTCTAATCTCACCTGGAAAACTCAGTACAATATTTTTCTACTTCCTGTTAACCCCATTCTAAAACTGTATTTAGGAAGAAAAACATTCCTTTTCATAGATTTTTTTAAAAAGTTGTTTTATATTTCTGATTTGTGTCTCTTCTCGGTGTTTCTGAAACAGTGATCTCTATAGAAAGAAATAAAACGAATACAGAATGACTCTGTTCTTAAGGGAGAGGCTGAATTCATTCCCATCTTCATTCCCTCCTCTCCCAAATAGACCATGGCGTGTTGGATTGGTATCTGTAGATCAGCACAGTTTCACCCTTTTTTACACTTTAGGAAAGCAAAAAAGGGTCTGTGGCATTCCGAAGATATGAAGGAATGACCTACCTGTAGAGAATTTTTCATTGTTATTTGGGATGAGGCCAAAGTCAGAAAATAAAGGTTATAGATTGCAGGTAGTAAAATAACAAGAAACAAACACTTTGCAAGAGGAACACTTCATCAGGATGGTACTTGGTTTTACCCTTCTGGTTTTATCACCTTGTTCCATAACAAATCTTTCTAACCATCTACATGAACATTCATCACCCAAAGTTTGTCTGTATCTACAAAAGTTATGCAAATATCTACAGCCTTTATTATCTCTGAATGTCATGAGACTGTAACCTTTCATTGCTGCTATTTACTAAGGATGGGTCCTAATTTTAAGTCCCCACCATCTCTAATACATTAGTTTCACCAATATTTACATTTATATTTACATTTGATTTATATCCAAAGCAATGTTGCCTTTAAGTCAAGCTTAGTTCCTTTTTTTTTTACATGGCTGCAGAAACCTTCTTTGTCACTTCTTATTCCAATGTACTGCATACAAATTCCTAGACCAATCTAGAATTTTCTAATCCAACCTAGAACTTCCTAGTCCAACCTAGAATTCTGGATTTCTCAAATGGTCTCCAGCCAAATCCAAACTAGTGCTGATCTTACTTTGGTTTCTAGATCAATGAAAGTTGGTAATTCCTGGTCAACAATCTGTGTTTTCCAAAAAAAAACCAATGTGGACATAAAATCCATAAAGTTGCAAGGTGTCAAACTTCGACTACAGAATAGAATACAGTATTCAGAATACAGAATGACAGAGTCGGAGGGACTTTGGAGGTCTTCTAGTCCAACATTCTACTTGAACAGGAGACCCTACACCCATGATGGCAAACCTATGGCACGCATGCTGGAAGTGGCACGCAGAGCCATCTCTACAGACATGCAAGCTGTCACCCCAGCTCAGTTTCACTGCTTGTGTGCGCGCATCTCCCTCTAGCCAGCTGTTTTTTGGGTATCTGCTGTGCATGTGTGGGGAGCATGCAGGAGATGTGTGCACATGCATGGGGGGTGGAGTAGTCTGGGTGGGTCACATGTGCATGTGTGGGGAAGGCAGGGGGAGCGCAGGGGGTCACGCACGCATTTCATTGCACTTCCGGCATGACAAAAAGGTTAGCTATCACTGCCCGACACCATGGGTGTCAAAATTGCAGTGTCATGTTGTTGTCACGTGGCGTATCACAATGCTGTTTCCCTTCGCGGAGCTGCGTTGGGTGTGGTCTTTGCACGACGCATCTGGCCCACAAGCCACCCGTTTGACATCCCTGCCCTATACCATTCTGAACAAATGTCTGTCCAACCTCTTCTTAAAAACCTCCAGTGATGGAGTGCCCACAATCTCTGGTGGCAAACTATTCCACTGATCAGTTGCTCACATTATCAAGATATTTCTTCTTGGAAACCCTCAGTTGGAAGAAGATTTAGATGATAGATAGATAGATAGATAGATAGATAGATAGATAGATAGATAGATAGATAGATAGATAGATAGGGATGGACGGACAGACAGACAGGCAGGCAGGCAGGCAGGCAGGCTCTTGATGAAGTTGAGTTTTTCTCAAGATTTGAGAAACATTTTTCCTCAAATATCACTGAATGCAGCCGTTGAAAGGTTGTGAAGAAGCCACAGCTTTCTTTGTTTTTAATGGAGAACCGGTTCAAAACCAAACTCTGCAGGATCAAGACTTCCAACATTAGAAAAGTAGTTAGCATAAATTTCACGGGAAAACGAAGAGCTTCGGTGCTATTTTGGAACAGCCAAACAAATAACTGTTGAAGAAGCAAACCTGTGAAAAAACAACAACAACAACAACCACCACCCAATTTCTCTTGTTCTTTTAACAAGCCAATTTTTCAAACAACAAGAAGAATGAGAAAAAAATACATGCACGCATGGCGGGGAACTTTTTCCCTACATTCATTCAAAATCTATTTGCAAATCTGCTAAGGGTGTCTTTTCTGTGGAAAGGAGCCCTGTTCCTGCATTCATTTTATCAGAAATATGTGAAACCTGCTGTTTTGTAGAAGGAGTGGAAGCAGATGGGTTAGCTTCGGCAGCAGATTCTGCTGAAGGAACTATCAGCTCCACAAACTAAATCTTCACCCCTATTAACGCCAAGCAGCTCTCATCTCACTGGCCCCCAAATAAGCTTGCTTCTACTGTGAGAAAGAACAGAGTGACAAGCCTTTGAGAAGCAGAAGTCTCTTTCAAAGGAGATGCCTCGTACTCAGGCTAGACTCTCTCTCTTTTTAAAATCACAAAATCATAACATTGGAAAGGGCTGCTTACCCCTCCGAGTCCAACATCCAGGCTCAATGTTGGAATCCAAATTAAAACATTCTTAACAGATGGCGGTGTAACTTCAGCTTGGAGACATCCATTGAAGGGAACCCCTTTTTTTCAGTAATTGGCTCCGCTGTCAAACATCATCTTCTTTTGCGGATTTTTGGGGGGTAAGATTCAACATTTCTAGTTTTCTTTCCTCGAACTTCAGACCGTTATTTTGTGGCGTGTACATAGGGACAATAACACGCTCTCAATAGTATTTTACCTCAGCCACCAGTCTCTCTTTCCAACCTCCTGACTCGCCTCGTCATTTTTTATCTGCAATGGCTTTGTCTTGCATTCTTCCAAAACACAAATAATAATTTAAAAGGATAGACATGGTGGTAGTACTATCAAAATGAGACTTGGTAGATATCTAGGACTGTACTCAGTAAAATTAATATGTACGCCCTTTCAGCGAATGTTGTTGGTTTACCTTATTTTGAAACAAATTCAACAGAATAACAGAATTGGGAGGGACCTTGGAGAGCTTCTAGGCCACCCCTTGATTAAGCAGGAGACCCTGCAGTATATTATTCTAGACAAGTGGCTGTCCAGTCTCTTCTTAAAAGCCTCCAGTGATGGAACATCCACAACTCCTGAAGGCAAACGGTTCCACAAATTGTTTCTCACGGTTAGGAAATTTCTCCTTAGTTCTAGGTTGCTTTTCTTCTTGACTAGTTTCCATCCATTGTTTATTTTCTTGCCTTCTGATGCTTTTGAAAATAGGTTGAGGCCCCCCTTCTTTTGCAGCAGCCCCTCAAATAATAGAATGCTACTATCATGTCCCCCCAGTTCTTCTTTTCTGTAGACTAAACAAACCCAATTCCTGCAACCATTCTTCATCCATAATACCACTTCAGAAGGAGAGGGACCAGAATAAAACCATTGAAATACTCATTGGGCTCTTGAAAAATATGAAACACAAATACATTATTTACTGTATTTTTCTTCAAACACCCACCAATCATTAGTTTAGTTTTGTTCTTCATGAAAATCTCACACACACACACACACACACACACACACACACGTATATGTTCATCTGCATTTGCTTAAATATAAGGTTATAAGGTAGGGGGTGTTATTACTGACAGACATGGCCCAAAGCCAAAAAGGAACAGCGTTCCTATTAGTGAGAACATGGATTCCTCTTGAACTGCTTGATGAAAACAGTAGGAAGAGACAGCAGGATGAGTGTCAAGTTTCTCCTTCATTGCTTTGGCTGTCTATGTTTGGCTGATTTCATTTGTCTATGTGATGCCCATGGAGCTAATATGCTTAAAGAGAGCAACTTGTGTTTCTGTAATGGAATTCCTGATCGTCAACAGTGCAGGCCTTGTGGAAGTGTTATTGTAATGGAAGCTTTTTGTGACTGGTGTGACATCTTCTTGTCCGCCTGAAGGCTGTTAGTCAGATGGAGGACAAGGAAATGGAGACTTTGGTTCAAAAGAACTAGCAATTTAATTGCCCTCTTTCAAACCATTACAGTTTGGGAAAGCTTTATCACTAGTTAACACAGCATGTAAAGTTCCTATAAAGTTAATTGCAGAGAAGGCAGGGGATTGCCTTGATCTGAAGAGGCAACATTCAAACCTCAAACGACCATTATTACTCTGTGAAACAAGTGCTTTGTTGGGAAACAGAAATTGAAGATAAGGGGAAACAAACAAATCAGAAAAAAAGATAATGGGCTTTGCTACTTCATTCTGCTGTCCTATTTTGGTAGTACTATGGGAGCATATCGGATGTAAACAAAATTCTTCTCCATGGGAAAAATCAGTGAGTTGAATAGTTTTAAGTAGAGCTATTATCAAACCTGTGAATAGTGGGTTGTTGTTTTTTTAAAACGTTTCAGCAAAATAAGTCCTGGTGAAGAACAGAAATGGACAGCTACCAAATGATTATGACTTCAGGCTCCATCAATTAAGGCAGGCAAAAGAAGATTGAAAAGCAGAGATTGCTCTCAGCCTTGGGAGTAAATTTACAATCCCTCCAAACATGTCCAACTAGCCCTTCACTTCAGCAATGGGTTTCTGCGAGTTGAGTCATGGCAACTGGAATTCTTTCCCTTTTTTTTTAATTTGAAACATTTCACTGCTTTTCCAAGTAGCTTCTTTCTACTTGGAAGGAAGAAGAAGCTATTTGGATGAGCAGCTAAATGTCTCAGACCCAAAAAGAAAAGAACTCCAGTTGTCATGACTCAACTTCTGGCAAACTCTACCTGGATGATTGAGAATCTTCATCAACATTCAGCAATTGGTGCATGATTAAAATGAGAAGGTTCTTAGTAGCTTCTGTTTTTAAAATACTCGGAGTTAAAATACTTGCAGTTAATAGCATTACTATTCTACATTAACTTACTCTGCTGGATGTAAAAGACCAAAATTATTCTTCAACCTGTAAATCTTGGTTGTAATTGACTTCTGAATTATGGAGAATATGGGCTTCCTTTCATCAAGCTCTTGGGCCATATATATGCAAAACCATACAAATATACATTTTATTTGTTGAAGTATGGATTGGCGAGCATAGGTTGAGGAAAGAGTTTGAAAGGAAGAAGAGGAAAATCATATATATTGACCATTACTGTCTATTCGGTTGAATATTGTTACATTTACAATAGTACAGAAGTACAGTAAAGTATGTTAGTTGTAGAAGCTCAAAAGAAAGAACCCTCCAGAGCAAAGCTCTTCATGATCCATTGACTCTTCAGAAAGTTGGTGCTATTTGTGTTGCCATTTCATTTTTTCCCCCTACCATCAGTCCTTGGCAAATCCAGATGTAATAGCCAGAGATGGAGCGAGAGTATGGCGAGATAGAGGAGATAATAAAAATAATAAATAATAGGACTTATTATTTATACATAAAACACACTTTATGTCCATGTTGTGTATATAATATTTGTGGGTGTCTTTGTCTGTGTGATGGCACACTGGTTAGAATGCAGTATCACAGGCTATTTCTGCTGACTGTCGGCAGTTCGATTCTCACCGGCTCATGGTTGACTCAGCCTTCCACCCTTTTATTGTGTGTGTGTGTGTGTGTGTAGAGACAGAGAGACATGTATATCTCCACTAATAAAATTGTTGGAGTTCAGAATTTAAAAAAACCCAAAATATTTATAAGTTAATGCATAATTGCAATTTTATTATGTTAATGTTTTACTATTTTGTTTGTTTATTTATTTATTTATTGCCATTATTATTTTTACAAAGAACACCTTTCCTCCTCTTATTTTCTCCACAGCAACTACCCTGTGAGCTAAGTTGAGTCTGAGAGAGAGGGATTGGCTCAAAGTCACCAGCCAGCTTTCATGCTTAAGGCAGAACTAGAACTCAGAGTCTCCTGGTGATTGGTTTAAAGTCACCAAGGCCACCTTTCATGGCTAATGTGAGTCTCGAACTCGTCAACTCCTGGTTTTTAGCCTAACCATTAGATCAAAGTGGCTCTCTTATGTTTATGTTATGTTAATTATGGTTCTTTTCTGTTGAAGAATTGCCTATAAGAAGTACATAATGTGCGCAAGGTTAAAAATTTGTTTAGCCCCATCTGGACAAGATTTGTCTTGTCTTCATTTTCTAAGCCCATGAATAGTATTAGTTCTTTTTCAGCTCTTGACTGATCAGCATTCTAGTCCCTGAAGAATATTATCATCATCATCATCATTATTAAATACATAGCATATCAGCTCATGTGTAGACTATTAATACAAAAGAAGCTTTGCTTAAAAAAACAGACCTATAAATCAGATAGTCCAAATTAGGCTGCGGTGAAGCCAACTTTGTATATGGTGTTATTATTATTTTTTCCAGAGCATCAGATTAGTTGCAAGCTTGGTAGTATTTCGCTCTCTCTGGGTCTTTCTTTTTCTAACTTCTTGTTGTTCAAAAGGAACTCAAAGGTGGTCCCTTGCAGATAAATTCAGATAGAATTTGGATGAAATTGAGCCTTTTTGAAGATGCAAATTGAAAATTAAGCCTGAAAATAATAGAATCCCCCTAAGCTCTTTAGGAAAAAAAAAGGGTGGTGGGGAGATTATGAAGACTTTGGCACTAGCTTGGAAATATACTTCCACAGCAATCTCCATTGAAAAGATTTCAGAATGGGAACAGAATATCCTCATGAAAATGCTCAGCAGCTCTCAAAAGAGTGTCTGGCCGAAATGATTCAGGCAGGAGGAAGACGAAACAATGAGATATTTGCTTAGGAGGTTATCCTTGACATTTACCAGGTGCCATCAGTTGGTTGGAAGCACCTAATTGTAGGCGAAGTAAGTTAATCCTGATCTCTGCTTTCCTTTCCCACAACCTTGGCACCAAACAGAGCTTGTTTCCTTTGCTTTGGGTATCTTTGAATGATTGGCTAGTCTTTCTATAAGTGGTTTCTTGAATGGTGTGGACTTGAAGACCACAAAACTCCCCCAATGATCAAGAGACAATAATCTCCCCGGTCTCCTAGATATGGAGTTACCTGTATAAGTCTAGGTGGTCATTTAGTTCATTTAGTGATGGTTCAAAGTTACATCACTTTGAAAAAAAGCGATTTTGTGGCTGTTTTTCACACTTAAGACCATTGCAGCATCCCCCATGATCACCTGATTTACATTCAGATGCTTGACAACGTTCATATTTAAGATTGTTGCAGGGGGTCCTGGGGTCATGTGATTCCGTTTTGTGACCTTCTGACCAGTGGTGGGATTGAAAAAAAATTCCTACCGGTTCTATGGGCGTGGCTTGGTGGGCGTGGCAGGGGAAAGTTACTGCAAAATCCCCATTCCCTCCCCACCCCACTAACCTGCTTTCCAGCTCTGTTCTCCTGTGCAGGGAAACAAAAGAAGACCCAGCCAATCAACTGGGACTTGGGAGGCAGAGAATAGATGGGGGCGGGGCCAGTCAGAGGTGACATTTGCCGGTTCTCTAAACCAGGGTCCCCAACCGCCGGTCCGCGGACCGTGCACCGCCGGTGAACAAGCCTTACCGGGCCGCTGGTTGCTGGCGCCGCCATCTTTTTGGTAAAAAAGCAATTTTTCGTCAAAAAGATGGCGGCGCCAGTGCTTGGTGAGCTTTTCGGGTAGAAAGCCATTTCTACCCGAAAAAGCTCACCAGAAGCGCTGGCGCCGCCATGATTTAAAATCACTCGTGACGCCACCGGAAGTGATTTCGTCAAAAGATGGCGGCGCCCAGCTGACGCCGGAACCGGGCGCTGGCGCCCAGCTGACGCCGGAACCGGGCGCGGCGTCGAAAAGGTTGGGGATCCCTGCTCTAAACTACTCAAAATTTCCACTGCCGGTTCTCCAGAATTGGTCAGAACCTGCTGAATACCACTCTGCTTCTGACAAGCAAAGTGTTAATGGGGAAGCCAGGTTCACTTAACAATTGTGTCACTAATTTAACAACTGCAGTGGTTTACTTAACAAATGTGGCAAGAAAAGTTGTAAATGCTTAAATAATCTTCTAACTTGTGGGGAAATCCCAGGTCTGCATTGTTTACAATTAACATTCGAATGGGAAGATCCTTAAAGTAATTGGAGAGGCATAGCTGAATTCCTTCATTTCAGCAAAAACAAAAGAAATATAGCAGTAGCTTGAGGACAAATACATTTTTGTATGTTAAGGTTTAGTGTCTACCAACTTATTTTATTTCCAAAGATTTTGCATATTATATTGAATATGTCAGGTAGAAATCATACTTAGTCATAACTCATTCAGTCGTGAATAATCATGGATTAACTGAATACACCACTTTTCCCTGGATTTGTGTAAGCCATCTAATTATGGTTTGCAAGCTATCGTTGTCGACATTCACACAATGGATTCAATTATGTTGATTAATTAACCATATTCAAAATATGGTTTAGAATTGCGGTTCTAAACATCAGAACTAGGATTGGGCAAGACTTAAATTTAACACTTTTAATAATTAAATGTTGACTTTATATCACATAATTTCTCAACTGTTTTGGCACTCCAAACACTCACTTTGGGCTTTTATAAATAAATAAACAAAATCCAGAGTAAATTTTGGCAGTTTTCATATTTTCCTGATCAAGTTTTTTTGGGGGGGAAATGTCACTTTACCAAGTTCCTTGCGACCTCTTGTGGGATTCCCAAGTCAGAGAAATGGCTTGGAATGTGGTAGGAAATTGGTTTTTAAGATGGCATTGCTTATTCTTCAAATTTGTTTACGTATTTATTTAAAATGTTTATATAGATGCCAATCTTGAACTACATTCTGGATGGCTCACAACCAAAAGATAAAAAACAGGCATAAAAACCAAACCAAACAACAACAACAAAATAACTCAAAAAATTGGACACCATAGCTAAACCTTTACATGCAATTCACAAAAGTTCATCTCATCGATCTTATCTTATACCAGTGCTTGGAGAGAAAGCCAGGTCTCAAATACTTTTTGCTAGGTTAACATTGTAGAGGCCTGCCAAACTTCAAGGGGAAGAGTGTTCCCTATAGGAGGGACTACCATGGAAAAGACCCACTTTTTACGTCTCTATAAAATGGCAACATTTAAGAAGAGGACTAGGAGATTGTCCATTGTACCAATCTGCTCTCAATTCCAATCTTGCTCATACTAACTCCTATAACTCTCTCTTCTTTTTTTCAGCGTTGTCAGGGGGGGGCGCCGCTAATCTCTTGCTCATACTAACTAATGCCTTATATACAAATACAAATGAAATATCGTTTTTTGAGAACAGTGTGCCCCCGGGTTATCACTTCTCCATACAGACATAAACTCAATACATATTTATCTTATACATTCTAATCCATATCTTATAACTATTTTCCTTTTTTTTTCAATAGTTTTCCCTTTCTTTACTTCCTATAGCCTTATTTTAAATTATCTAATTCCTTTCTTAATTCAATTACATATCTTTTTCTAATTTTTAAAAAACTTTCCAGTCAATGTTTTTATACTTTCATCTGTCCTGTTTACAATTTCATATTATCTTTTCTCATAAAACAAATTTTCCCCTGTAATTACTAGACTGGAGTGTAACACCTTTGTATCTTTTTTCAAATCTTGTTTAAAAATTTAAGTTACACCTTTACAATTATAACATTCATTTTCTAACCTCTGTTTTATAACTCATACCTATTTTCAGTTGAATTCTGCTTGGTACATTCCCTTAAAAATACACACTAAATATGTATAACAATAGTAAATGGAATAATTATTCTATTCAAGTACCAGCTCTGCCATTAATATTAATAACAATCTTTTACATTTGTATTTCTTTTAACAAACATTACCTAGTAATATCAATTATCTTTCACTTTAATCATCTATATTTCATATTTTACTTATTACTGTCTTTAAATAAAAAACCAAACAATAGTTATTAACAGTAGTCAATAAAGTTATTATTCTTATTCAAGTTCATCTTGTCAACTGATAAAAATATTCCATGTTTCTTTTCATTTTTTTAAACTTTCTTTTTAAACCATTGAGAGCCTTATTCTCTTTACAAACAAATATTCCACTACAGATCAATATAATTTTTTTCTATCATTTTAATCATCTAACCTATTTTCTAACCCCTTTCTATTTCTAATATAACAATGCTATCCCATGCACCCTTGCAGAATCCTCTCCTTAAGTTAAATTTTAACCATTGTCTCTGTGTCTTTTAAATAGGTTTATACCTTTAATTCTTGTACGCTTTTCCTGTACCTCTATATCTTGTTTCTGTCCTTTGTAGCTTCTTTTCCTTTCCCTCTTCCCTCTCTTCTTCTCCCTCCTATTTTTATTCCCTTTTTTATCTGATTCTCCCTTCTGTGATTCTCCCTTCTGCTTCTTCCTGATATTATGATTACTTTTCAAATTACTCTCTTTTTTTGGTTGTTGCTTCAATGCTTAAGTTTTTAACTCCCTTTCCCCCCTTTCCCTTTTTTACCCTGCTTAAAATTGCTTGGTCATTAAAGATGGCTTCTTTGTTGTCCCGCCCTTCTTGTTCTGCCAGCGTTTCTTGTTGTTTTTCATAGTTCAAGTTCTCCATTTCTAAAAATTGAAATACGAAGCCAAAAGATCCTCTTCCCTCTTGTGCTTCTTTTTGTTCTTTAAGTCTCATTTTTAACTCTTCAAGGAGTGATGCCATTTTGAAAAAAATTAAACAACCCCCAATTGATTTTATTTTGTTTCATTAGGATCCTCCATCCAAAGTGCCAGGAATCATCCAATAATCCAAAACTGTTTCTTGCTTCTTTTCTCACTTTCTCTTTCCAGGGGCTTTGTGATCTTGTAACAAAGTTTCAGCAAGCCTTGTTAAAATTCCACTATCAATTTTTTTTTTTTAAAGTTCCAGGTGGTCTTCTCCATTTTTCAGATTCCACCCTCTTTTTTCCTTTTTCCCTCCGCTGCTTTCTTTCTTTTTTAAAGAAACTTTTTAAATTATCCAAGAATCTTTATCCCTTTGACACTTTATTTTCAGCTAGAAATAGCATATTAATGTCAAAGTGGATTAATATCAATTTCTTATTTGAATGTCTTCTTCTTAATGTTCCAAGTCAATTAAAACTGTCAATGTGAGAGGAAAACAACCCAATTCCATTTCCTTTCCCTTTCTCTTTTGCCGCTTAAAATCTTTTTTAGGAATAGTATTAGTCTTTAAAATTCAGATTCCAGGTACCTTAAATAGATGTTCTCCATTCAACCCGGTCAGCCAAACTTTCTCCTTTAAACTTCCTCCTGCACAATCTTGTCCGGAAAGGTTCTTCTTTGAGGTGGCCATTTCTGACCACCGCTGCAACCACCTTTGGGAAAAGGAGTAATGGCCAGCCAAGGAAAAGAGATGTGGCTCTCCTCAACCCCGCTGATGGCTCCCCCTTCTTCACCACCTCTATGGGGTGGCTTCAGCCCCGAATCCAGGTGGCTCGGGGCACTCCAGCAGCGAGCACGGATCAAAACCGTGCACGATCACAATTTCGGTCCATCGCCAAAGAAGCCCGAACCGGAAGTTAGGCACCTCCTGTTTAATGCAGCATGTTCTACTTGGGGCTGCCCTTGGATATACCCCAGTACATGTCCTTAGGGAGGTGACCCTGCAGATGCACCCATGTCATATAGGGTCTCAAAGGTAATAATCATCATCTTGAATTATACCTAGAAGAACACTGAAAGCCAGTGCAGCCCACACATCTATCTGTCTGTCTGTCTGTCTGTCTGTCTGTCCGTCCATCCATCCATCCATCCATCCATCCATCCATCCATCCATCCATCCATCCATCCATCCATCCATAAGCTGTAACTCCTGGATGGTCTCCAAGGGCAACCCCAAATAGAAAATGCTGCATTAATCCAAACAGGAGGTTTCCAAAGCATGGGCAATGCCTCCCAATCTAGGAAAGGGCACAATGGACACACACAATGAATCTCCAAATGCCCTCTTAGCTATAGCTGCCAGCTGCCATTTCAGTGGGAGCCCTGTCTAGAAAGACATCCCCCCCCCCAAAAAAAAAAAAATTGTAGCAGCTCGATCCAGGGGAGGGTCACCCCATTCAGAATCAAAGATGGACTATCTCCCAAGTTTGGGAGGCCAAAAATCAGGTTGGGTTGAAGCCAGTTTCTCCCCATCCAGACCCTTAAAGCTTCCAGGACCTTGGACAGCATCAAGAACAATAAACATCTCTCAATTTTATGAAGGTATAAGCTAATTTTCCCTTCTTGTCATTCCTACAGTGGTAGCGTCCAGAGTATCTTATTCATCTGTATGCATTGTTTGCCAGTGCTATGTGGATATGGCTAAGAAAGCAATTTTAAAACAAAATAAAACCCTAAGGATATACTGGGCACATCTTAAAAAGTCTACAATTAGGCCACCGAGTTGGTGTGAAATATACACTTTGATTAGTTTTTTTTTAAAGGCACGCTCAGTGCTTGATCTTAATAAATAGGGGCTGACATTAAAATGAGATATTTAAAAGGTAACATGGATTTTGTTGCAGAATGTTTAACAAAAAATCACAAGAGCGTGACATAGAAACTGCTGATCAGGGAAAATGCTAAAATACTCCAAGGAAACAGAGTAGAGAAGTAAAATTTGATCTTTCTCCTCAATTAAAAAAAAGACCCCATTTGTTGCCATTTGAAATCTCTGGGTTTCTCTGGTTTCTTCTTTCTATCTGCTGGGTGTGTTAGATGCCTCTTAGAGACAGAAACAAGTGAGTTATCGTTGGCGCCAGAATGTGATCTCATTGGGCAAATAGCCAGCATCCTGGCATGTTTGCAAGGGTTGAAAGTTTTGCTTTTTCTCTCCTTCCTCCTACTTCTCTTCCGACCCAGCACTCAAAAGCTTGAGGTTCGATTTCATGTGGAATATTTTTTTTTTCTTGACTGAAAAAAGTTCAGACCAATTTAAACCGCATTAAATTGCTCTATTCCATTAGCTGTCTGAATGACCAGGTGACTGTGCAACCTGCTTATATTTCCGGAGCATCATCAAAATGAGAGTGGTACAGATCTCAGAGGGGATACTGTTTCAGAAAGTGGATGTCACCACAGAAGGCACATCCCTGAGCCTTGATGGTTGATGAAGGGACCTGCTGATGAAGGAGACCACAAGACAAAGATGGAGATTCACTGGAGGATGGTTTGTCTGTGGGTGGTGATGAAAAAAGGGTGAACTGGTAGCTATCAAGACATGTTCAAGGCCCTGCCTCTCTCTTATGTGTGTTGCACATGTGACGCAAGTAGAAAAGAGATGGGATCTTGATTGTTGTGGCGGTCATCTTCACATTTTGGGAGGCATCCCATCTGTGGGGGGCCCAGCTGGTGCCTCTTCAAATGATTGGATCCTCCAATTGACATTCACCCCAACAATCCACAAAGGCTGTCATGGATTGTATATAGAAGATTGTCAGAGTGTTTGCAGCATGACTACTATTGTGAGAGAACTCCGGAGTAAAACACAGGACATAGAGGCTTTGTCTTTTAACAGTGGTTTATATACAAGACTGCTATGTACATACATACATGTGTTAGGCACATACCAGGCAATCAATCAATCTTCAACTCTACACGGAGAACTACAATGGAGATAGAATACGAGGGGAGAGAGAAAGAGAGAGAGAGAAAGACACCCTCTCAATGCCTCCCTTATATAGATAGCTTCTTAAAGCAGCAGTACCCTGCTGACTCATCCTCAGGTTATCATCTTGACTTACAGCTGGTCAGCTATTAAACCTTCATTACCTCAACAAAGATACTCCTATTTAGACCTTGCAAACTTAATTAAACTTACAAAGTACTACCTTGCACTCTATTATGCCTCATTAAAGCAGCTCATCTTTTTTCAGGCATCTGCTCCACCCTGAGGAAAGCTGTTTCTGCTTTAAGACATCATTGAACAGAGGTTAAGGTGAATCTCCAAAGGAGTGGCAATTTTTTTCCCCCAGGTAAATGCAGAAACCTGGAAAAAAAAATCTGTTTAAAGGAACAGGTTGCAAAAGTGTTGACGTGGTTCCAAATATTTTTTGAAACACACAGAATCCTTATGGCTTACAGTTGCCATTTATGTGACAGGAACTGAAACGAGTTTATACCAAGACTTTGACAGCACCAGCATCTGCCAGTCTTGCCTTAACCCTGTGGCATCTCAAAGTGGGTCATTTGTTGACGGCGGGTGAAAAACAACAACTTTATTGCATTGCCACAATCTATTAAGAAGTGTTAGTAGTAATAGTAGTAGTGAAAGGAGACGGAGAAAGAAGCGAAGTGAGGGCATAGTCAACAATTCCACTGTTTTGTTATACTCAGTTGCATGGGTGGCTACTATAATGCCTGTGTATTTTTGACAAGAAAAGAGCTGCTAGTTTTTCACTGAAGGGGTATGTAGCCTTTCATTATGAACATTTCAAGGTAATGTTCAGACTGAACAGGTTATCATATCCTGTTACTTTTGTCAATAGACTTCTATTCATCTACAACAGTGGTTCCCAAACTTTTTCAGTCCACCGCCCCCTTGGTGCTACAAACTCATCCTTGGAGCCCCCCACCCAGGGGTGGGATTCAAATTTCTGTGGGCGTGGCCTAGTTTGAGGGTGGGGCTTGCTGGCGATGTGACTGGATGAGCATGGCTTGCTGGTCACGTGACTGGGTGGGCAATGTTTGCTGGTCACGTGACTGGCTGGCGTGGCTTGCTGGCTGGGCATGGCTTGCTGGTCACATGATGGGGTAGGTGTGATTTGGTGGTCATGTGACTGGGTGGGCGTGGCCAGGTGACTGGCAAACCAAATACAAGTGGTCCTCACTTAATGGCCAGTTGTTTAGCAAGTGTTCTAATTTATGCCTGGCCTCCCCAGAGATACTTGACCCGTTTTTGGAGTTTTGACAGCCATGCACATACATACATGTGACACACTCCCTTCTAACCTTGCTGGAGCAGGTCATTGCACTAGAATCAGCAAAGCATCTCTGATTAGATTCTAGCAGTGAATAAAATCTAATCAGAGATGCTTTACCTATTCTTGTTGATTTGTTTTATTTGTATCTCATTATTTTATGTTGCTGAATTGCATTGACATGTGTGTCCCTTCTTGTGCACAACCCAGAAGCTTTTGTGATTCTTTGCAGCAAAAATTACCTACCTCTGGCTTTGCTCTACTTTTCAAACATGCCGACACTGCCGCATTCTAGGTGCCGGCCCCACAGGTCCACCCCATTGAGCCCACTGCATTGGAGGGACCTGCCCAAGCAAGTCAAGTCAATGGGATGAGCGTGAGAGAGGGAAAGAGAGAGAAAGAAAAGAGAGAGAGAGAGAGAGAAAGAAGGAAGAAAAGAAAGAGAAAGGGGAAAGAAAGAAAAAGGGACAAAGAAAGAGGGGGGGCTGGAAGGAAGGGACAGAAAGAAAAAGAAATAAAGAAGGAGGGAGGGAAGAGAAAGATAATGAGATATCTAATCTAGTCCAATCACCTGCTCCAGCAGGGTTAGAAGGGAGTGAGTGTGTGTGTGCATGTGTTCTCCTTGTAATTTACCAGTACATTTTGGTTTTGCCTTCTTCATAATTGGCACTGTAATACATTGGGGAAAAGTAATTTTTAGGGTGGAGATCTGGTCCAATGGATCCTGCTTAAAGCCTCAACAAAATGTGAGAGTTTCCTGATAGTCTTGACCATGTTTTGTCCACAAAACCTTTAATAGAAGCCAAAGTTGTTTCAATGTGCTGGCAAAGATGTTTCAATGTGGAAAAGGGCCTCAGTCTAAACTAGGCCTCATTTCAATCAGATGCATCAGGTGTCTCTCTCTCTCTCTCTCTCTCTCTCTCCCATCCCTCCCAGACTGGCTTTGCTCTACTTTCCCAATGTGCCTGCGGGGCTGGCGCTTCAAACATGGATAGATGGATGGATGGATAGAGAGAGAGAGACAGACAGACAGACAGAGACAGAGTAGGTAGGTAGGTGGATAGATTGGTAGATAGATAGGTAGATAGGCAGGCAGGCAGGCACACCTTTTGGATGAATGTATGGATAGGTAGGTAGGTAGGTTGGTAGATAAGTAGGTAGGTAGGTAGATCTATATTGGTAGATAGGTAAGTAGGTAGGTAGGTAGACAGAAAGGCAGGCAGACAGACAGGCAGAACTTTTGGATGGATGGATGGATGGATGGATGGATGGATGGATGGATGGATGGATGGACGGACAGAAAGAAAGAACGAAAGAAAGCGACAGCGGTGGCACTTTGAGAAAGTAGAGCAAAGCCAGAGTGGGAATTGAAGTCCACACAAGTTGCCAAGGTTGAGAAACACGGGCTGAATATATCAACCCAGCCATTCTGGTTTAGAGTTTAGCATGCTGTTTGATTCCAGCTTAGTAAATGAATGAACCACGGCTAAGATTTTCCTGCTTCTTAATGCAGCTGCCCCTCTGCCCCTTCTGTAGCCCCCTTTGGCATCCAGTTTTGCTATGCCAACCTCCCTGGGGCAGGGATGCAGCCGACCTCACCCTCTTTGCTTCAACCCAAGGTCCACTTCCATCGGGCCAAGTCAGGGGAGGTACTCTGCACACACTCAGAGACTCCCAACTTCAGTGAAGCGTTCCGCCCATCTTTATGCTCTGCCCGGGAGGAGGAAGATGTGCGGAAGCAGCCCAGACCCGCGGAGGCGGAGGAAATGATCGCTTGGAAACTAAGCAAGCAAGCAAGTGCAGGGCTCAGTCGGAAGAACCGGACTGCAGAGGGAGGCTAAGTTCTAGGTCTGGGACGGCCACATAGAGCCAAACCAAACCGAGCCACGTGCCTTGGAGAGCTGCAGCTGCACCCACCCGCATCCTGCACACAAGCCCGGCTGGCTGGAGAGGCGGAGGCTGGGTGGGTGCTGCGCGCTCCCTTGTTCTCCTCTGGGGAAGGGGGCCCTAATGCTGGACCACCCACCCCTTTCACTGCGCACCTTGGGAGGGTTTTGCTTTCGGGCCTTCTGGCATGCCTCCGCCACTTCCACTAGAGAGGGCAGCCTGCAAGCTTAAAGTGCCCTCTTTCCACCACCTCCCACCTCTCCCCCAGGCTTGGCAAGGCTCACCGCGCGCGGTTCTGCATTTGAGGCGCCAGCTACGAAGCGATGAAACAGTCAATGGGCTGCGTGGCCAGCAGTCCATGACCCTGCGGGGCTGACACCTCGAACGCCCCCCCTGCCACATCTTAGCGCCCCCTTGCCGGCCCCCTTGCCTCTTACTGCCCCCCTAAGGCATCCCACCCTCCCCCCAGGGGTCGGTACTGCCCACTTTGGGAACCACTGATCTACAACACACACATACACACACATATCACAAAAATTGACATGGGGTTTGCAATCGATTGCTGCACATCAGTGGATCTATAAGGAATCTTTGTCTGCAAGGAAACCCAACTGTAAAACGCTATCCCTAAGGGCAGCCTTCTACCTTCAGTAACCCTTCATAGAGAGGGCTGTGTCCAAAGAAACTGATTCTGTGAATATGGGCAAGGTGGATTGTGAATATGGGCAAGGTGGAAACCCCTCTGCTTTAGTGAGCCTGAGTTGGAAAGGACAAAAACAGAAAGCGCTCAACTCTGGTTAGATCAACTGCATCAAAGCCTACTTAAATCTCACTACTGGCGATTCAAAACTAGTTGCCCTGGTGAAGATGAAAGGATGGGGACTTGATTTTGATAGTTAGAACTCGCATAATGGAAAAAAATCCAGTTCCCTTTTCCGAAGAAGGATGAGATGGATTAAAATTCATCCTGTCTCTCGGTAGTTGGATGGAGCTCAGCTGGCCTAACTAGGACAGATTCTTCTTCTCCGTGCTTTAGGAAAATCAGAGTCCAAGAAGACTTTTCCATCACAGCACCAACTTCATCAAACTCTTGAAATTCATTTTCTTGAAATCAGCTCCTATCATACTAAGCTTGAGAAAAATGCTCCAAATGCCCTGGTTTAAAAAGACGTTTGATTCTGAATAATACCATCTTTCCACCACCCCCTACATCTGGAATGGTTGCTCCTATTATTTTTATTTTACAGTCGCAACTTTTAATCTTTTTTTGTCGTTGTCTGGTGTGTTTGTACTGTCCTGTGGACATTTTAATGAAGTGTTTGTACCCCTATGGGTTTCTCAATTATGGCAAGTTTAAAAAAAAATGGAATGAAAAATTGAATAGTCCCAGCATCATATTTCCTTCTTTCCACTAAAGACACTAAAGTTCCATGTTTTCTTATCTATCATAGTGACACAACTACTTATCCGTTGATAAATCGATATAGGTACCAATTTGCTTGAAATGTAACCTAGAAATGTAACAGAAAGTCATCATGCTTGCCATCTTTAACAAAGCCTCAATACATCTCTTCTTCTCTACTCTTGTTCTTTCCTTAACTGCCTTCTTAATGATGCAGCTGTGGTTGCTTTCCTCCTCTTTCTTTCCCATCAGGCCTCTGCTCCAGTTCTTCTAATCTTGTCCTATCAGTTACAAAAGATATGAGTGTATAACTTTCTCAGGGTCAAGGGCATCCCCACAAAAAATAGGTTGAAGATAGCAAGCTGGGACATTGTCCCAAAAGTGCTTTTTCAAGAGGCAACTTGACTTTGTTTGAAGAGATTGTGCTTCTCATCCAAGAAGCTTCTTCAGTTCTGACTGAAGAATTTCGGGGGGAAAAAAAGTCCAGTTGCCTCTTGAAAAAGCAACTTTAGGACAACTATGACTTGGACGACCGAGAATCTCCATTGATAAGTTGAACATTGTGGTTCTCAGCACAGGCAGATATTGTTAGGTATAACATTGATACCAAATATGGTTTGGGTGAATAAATATATAAAACTTAGATATCATGGTCTAAGTGCTTATCACTTTAAGCACAATGCAGCAGGCAATTAGCCGATTAAGGGTGCGGTTAGAAGTTACAATATAAGGAAGCATTAGAAGTTGGAAAGCTTACTGTCTGTCTGTAGCTGACTGGCTGTTACTGTAACTGACTGTAACTGTGTGCTGCTGCGACTAACTGTGATTACTGACTGTGAGTGCCTGTGACTGAACTGTTATTGTTTGCTACTGTTTGCTGAATATCCAGCGTTTGTTTCTCTGGAGAGTGAAACCGGAGGAGGAGAAGATATCTTTATCGGCTGATAAAGATATAGCAAGGACTCTTAACTTGGACTATACTAGTGAGTCTTACTGGATGGAAATACTGTGAATGACTTAATGGACTGAATGACAATGCTTAAACTCTAACTGGATTAAAAACTATTTAAACTACAAACAGTGTTTGTATTCAGTGTGTGTATACTCTGGGGCCCTTCCGCTCTCCTTTGGTTGCCTGGCTTGACTACTGCTGCAATACTCTGCTAGGGGTTAATTCCCAAACCCTAACATTGGTTATGGGCCCAGCAGCATAGTCTAACTAACCAGGATATAGCAGAGAGAGTTGGTGTGAGTTGCACATTACTGTAAAAACAAACTGTTTTAATTAGTTTAAAATAGTCAAAATATCTGAAGAGTAATGGCACAAGTAAATTTGTCACAACTGTCCATGATATCCAGGCTGGATGGAACAAACTATGTTTCATGGTCAATGAAATGTAGTTTACTTCTACGCAGAGAAGGTTTGTGGGACATTATAGCAAACCCACCAGATGTGAGTAGCTGGGATCCTGCTAATGATGATGATAAAGAAAAGTTACAAGACTTTAAACTGAAGAATGAGCAGGCTTTATGCATCATAGGACTGACTCTCTGTGATCAGCAGCTTGTCCATATTCGTGGAGAAGAAAATGCTGCAAACTGCTGGGAGAACCTCAGGAAGATTTATGTTCGGGACAGTGTAGGAGCACATATAAATCTTACACGGAAGCTTTTTCAACGCATCTTCAGAGGAATGGAGATATGTTAGTTCATTTAAACTGTATGAAGAGCATTTTTCAAGATTTGCAAGAAAAAGAGCTTATATTTAATGAACTGCAACAAGTCTACATAATATTATCTTCATTAGATCAAAGCTATGATGACTATGTGACTTCGTTAGAGGTATTGCCAAAAGAAAGCCTCTCATTAACCGAGATTACAGGCAGGCTATTAGAAGAAGCCAGAAGAAGGCGTGAGCGTGACGAGCTGAGAGAAGATAAGAAAGAAGAGAAATTATCTTCAAAGCTTGAAAGAAACCAGCTAAGCAAAGTAAAGCACCTGGAAGAAGAGAATTTATCTTCAACAGCATACACAATTAAAAAGTGTTTTAATTGTGGAGGCAGAGGACATTTGGCAAGATTCTGCAAAAAGAGAAAAAGCCAGAATGTAAAAAAGCCAAAGAAAGCATTTGAACTAGCCATGTTTGGCAACTCTGATGTGAAGAATAATTTATGGGTGGTTGACAGTGGCGCATCCCACTGCATCACAAGAGATAAGACAAAATTTATAAAAATGTCTACAAGTTCTCAACATATATCACTTGCAAATGGCTGGAACCTGAAAGCGAAAGGTCAAGGTTTTGCACGTTGTCCGTACATAAACCAGGATATAAAAATGTTGTATGTACCGCAACTAAAGTTTAATTTGCTTTCAGTAAGGGTATTAGATAAATTAGGTTATGTAATTACTTTTAAGGATAATAATTGCATAATTGAAAAAGATAACAAAAGGGTAACTGCAGCTTTAAATGGAACATTATATGTCTTAGATAATAGTAAGAAAGGGGAGGCTCAAACTGTATTTAATAATATAAAGCCTCATGATGAATGTATCCATTTATTGCATAGGCGTTTGGGGCATGTAAATTTTAAAATGCTAAAACGTACAGTTGAGTTATCTGAAGGAATAAGGTTAAAACATTGTGATAAATATTTGCGTTGTAATGTTTGCTGTGAAGATAAGAGCAAAGTATTGCCTGCAAATAGGCTAAATGGTTTCAAAACAAAAGAACCTTTAGAAGTGGTATTTGCAGACATCATAGGTCCAAAGAAACCCAGTATGGGGGTGCTAGATATATACTGAGCATTATGGATCATTATTCTAGATATGGGTTTTGCTATTTAATAAAAAGCAAAACTGAAACATATCAACATTTTTTCAATTGGCTTAGGTTTGCTGAAAGAAAGTCTAAACGACAACTGATAACCCTGGTGACAGATAATGGTACGGAATTTATTAATAACAAATTCCAGAACAGACTTAATATAGCTGGAATAGAGCATAAGAAGTCTGCTCCATACAGGCCAGAACATAACGCTTTTATTGAAAGAAGAGGCCAAACACTACAGGCAATGGTTAGAACAATGTTAAATGATTCTGGGTTACCTGATTCTTTGTGGGGGAGGCTACAATGTGTGCTAATAACATATTGAACAACGTTGTTAATACAACAACAGGTGAAATACCATTTACCAGATGGCATGGCAGGAAACCTGACCTAAGTTACCTGCACACATTTGGTGCACCAGCATGGGTGCATATTCCTGCACAACTCAGAAAAAAAGGGCAACATAGAGCTAAAAGATTTTTCTTCGTTGGTTATCAGGCAAACCATAGGGCATATAGATTTTGGGAGAAAGGCACATCTAAAGTGTTATGTAGTGCTAGTGCCCAATTTCTAGAACATGAAGGATGGGGAAATTAGAACAGGATGCCAATAAAGATGTAATTATTGAATCCTATAGAAATCCCATTAGTTATCCCTGTAACTTTAAAAATAAAGTAAAGAGAAAAATACAGGATGAAATAGTGCCCATAAAGGAAGAAACAGATTCAATAGCTGAACAGGATGAGGAAGATGAACAGGTAGTAGTTCAACAAAGTCCTCCTGTAAGCCCTGTAATTCCCAGAAGAACTACACGTGTATCTAGACCGCCTGATAGGTACCAGGCTAACACAGTGTGCCAGATTAATCAAGTTCCTAATTCTGTTGAAGAAATTAAAAAGTATCCTAATAAGGAAAAAGAAAAATGGTATGCAGCAATGAATAAGGAACTGAATTCATTAAGTGATATGAAGGTGTATGAAAATGCCAAATTACCTGTAGGAAAGAAATCCATTGGCTGCAAATGGATATTTAAGGTAAAAATAGATAAAGATGGTAATTTAATCCATAAGGCAAGGTTAGTAGCCCAAGGTTTTAGGCAGAATGCTAATGACTATGATGAGGTGTTTGCACCTAGTCTTAAGGCAGCAAACTTGAGAGCAGCTTTAGTGTGGGCAGCTAGTAAAAACTATATAGTTAACCATTTAGATGTGGAAACTGCTTACTTGCACGCCCCATTAAAACATATTATTTACCGTATTTATCGGCGTATAACACGCACAGGCGTATAACACGCATCTTCATTTTAAGAGGGAAATTTCAGGAAAAAAAATTAAAAAAATTCTGCCTGCCTGCCTTAGTTTCTGGTTGTTTGGGAGCAGCTTCGGCTGAGAATAATAACTATTCGCCTTTTACTCAGCCGAAGCTGTTCCGATTCAACCATTAACGAAGGCAGGCAGGCAGGCAGGCAGAACGGAGGGCGGGCGGGCGGGCGGACGGGATGGGGTGGGGAGAAACGGGCGCTCAGGAAGCTGCGGCGACAGGAAAGCCCCCGCTTCTTTGAAGCAGTTTCTTCCTGTGCTGGTGGAGGAGCGAGAGAGCGACTGAGAGAGCTGACCCAGAGAGAAGGACAGGCTTCGGTTGCTTCCTCCCTCCCCTTCTTTCATTTGTGTCCTTGATCCCCGATCCCAGCAGCATTCACCGAAGGCTTCTTAACATTATATCGGCGTATAACACGCATACATCATTTGCCCCCTATTTTCAGGGGGAAAAAGTGCGTGTTATACGCCGATAAATACGATATATGAAAAACCTGTTGGTATTAAAAGTGAAAATAAGGATAATAATGATTGTTGGTTGTTAAAGAAAAGTCTCTATGGTCTTAAACAATCAGGCTATGAATGGAACCAGTATATTGTAAAGGAACTAGACAATATAGGATTTAAAGCTGGTTTAGCCGATCCATGTCTGTTTAAGAGGGAGACAAATGGAAAAGTATCATTATTATTACTATTCACAGATGACATTGCTTTGATAACTGAAACTAATGATGAAGCAAATAAAATAATAGCATCATTAGGAAAGAGAATAAAGATCAAGCAATTAGGGGAGATAAAGAAGTATCTCGGTTTGAATATAAAGAAAACACGGAAAGGTTTTAAGATATCTCAGGAAGATAAGATAAGCAAATTGCTAAAAGATTACAAGATGGAGCTTTGTAAGCCAGCTAAGACTCCAATGAGTCAGGAGTTTAGCAACACTGATGTACAAAGCCCTGAGTTTGATAAGGTGATTTATCAATCTTTAATTGGTAGTTTGAGTTATATTAGTAATTGGTCTAGACCAGATATATCGTACTGCGTGAATCAGTTGGCTAGATTCAATACTGCACCATGTGAAAGACACTGGAATGCAGCTAAGAGGATATTAAGATATCTTAAAAAGACAATGAATTATTCATTGTATTTAGAACCAAAGGGTGATTTAATTTTGAGTGCTTATGCAGATGCTAGCTTTGCATCAGAAAGAGACACTAGAAAGTCGACTTCAGGAACAGCCATAATGCTGGGTAATACATTAATAGGCTGGAAGTCAATAAGACAACAGCATATAAGTTTGTCTACTATGGAGGCAGAATTCTCCTGTTTATCTTTGTTATGTACAGAATTAATAATGTATAAACAAATGTTAATTGATATAGGTATAACAGTAGATTATCCTATAATTATACATGAAGATAATCAGGCAGCAATTCAAATGGCCACAAATATTGGAGTAAAAACAAGGAGCAAGCATACAGATCTAAGATACCTAAACGTGAGACAATCTGTAAGAAGTAAGATGATTCAGCTAGAGTACTGTATGTCGGAGGACAATTTAGCTGATAATTTTACTAAAGCCCAAGGTGCCAGTAAGCACCAGGAGAGTTGTGAAAAATATGGGATAAGATTGTAAAGGTATTATATATTTATTTCACCCAAAAGGGGAGTATGTTAGGTATAACATTGATACCAAATATGGTTTGGGTGAATAAATATATAAAACTTAGATATCATGGTCTAAGTGCTTATCACTTTAAGCACAATGCAGCAGGCAATTAGCCGATTAAGGGTGCGGTTAGAAGTTACAATATAAGGAAGCATTAGAAGTTGGAAAGCTTACTGTCTGTCTGTAGCTGACTGGCTGTTACTGTAACTGACTGTAACTGTGTGCTGCTGCGACTAACTGTGATTACTGACTGTGAGTGCCTGTGACTGAACTGTTATTGTTTGCTACTGTTTGCTGAATATCCAGCGTTTGTTTCTCTGGAGAGTGAAACCGGAGGAGGAGAAGATATCTTTATCGGCTGATAAAGATATAGCAAGGACTCTTAACTTGGACTATACTAGTGAGTCTTACTGGATGGAAATACTGTGAATGACTTAATGGACTGAATGACAATGCTTAAACTCTAACTGGATTAAAAACTATTTAAACTACAAAACAGTGTTTGTATTCAGTGTGTGTATACTCTGGGGCCCTTCCGCTCTCCTTTGGTTGCCTGGCTTGACTACTGCTGCAATACTCTGCTAGGGGTTAATTCCCAAACCCTAACAGATATGCTATGTAGACACGGAACAAATGATCGGATTCCAGACCAGGAGAAGGACAGAATCAGAATCATATCAGAATAGAGCTGGAAGGGACCTTGGAGGTCTTCTAGTCCAGCCCCTGCTCAAGCAGGAGAATCTATACCATTTCAGACAGGTGGCTGTCCAGTCTTTTTGTAAAAACCTCCAGTGATGAAGCACCTACAACTTCTGAAGGCAAGCTGGTTCCACTGGTTAATTGTCCTTGCGGTCAGGAAATTTCTCCTTAATTCCAGATGGCTTCTTTCCTTGATTAGTGTCCATCCATTGTTTCTTGTCCTGCCTTCTGATGCTGTGGAAAATAAGTTGACCCCCTCCTCTTTGTGGCAGCCTGTCAAATACTGGAATACTGCTATCATGCCCACCCACCCCCGGTCCTTCTTTTCGCTAGACGGGCCATACCCAAATTCTCTAACCATTCTTCATATGTTTTAGTCTCCAGGCCTTTAATCATCTTAGTTGCTCTTCTTTGTACTTTTTCCAAGGTCTCAACATCTTTTTTTTTTTTTGTAATGTGGTGACCAAACCTGGATGGAGTATTCCAGGTGTGGCCTTACTAAGGCTTTATAAAGCAGTACTTCATTCAAAACCACAGGAGAAAAGATCTCAAAATATTTCCAAATGAAAAGTGCCCATACTAGGGATGTAGGCATCATTGTTGCCTTTTCCATGGGTGCTGCTGTCAGAAACTGATCTCTGATGGAGATCTTGATTCCTGTGTCCCATAATAGCCGCACTTTCTCTGTATATATAACACTAGCTGGATACCCGTGCTTCACTACGAAACTATGTGATTGGGCTTAGTTTTTGGGGAGGAAAATAAGGAAACCAAATTCTACCTCTGCCTCCCAGCATCCATCGGTATTCATCTGGCTAGCATCCTGTCAGTGTGTGGGAGAGTTGAAGCTGTTTGGAAGCTGAAACAGTATTTGCTGTGTGAGCAAGAAGGAGACAGCAAGCAGCCTGGGCGTGGCTTAGCTCAACTGTTCTGTACTACAGCTGGTTGCTGCTGTGAAACTGAAACTCCTCTGCTTGTGTTTTGCATTTGGAACATATTTCTTTTCAGACGGGGAGGGGGAGTAGAACTCCTTAGCATCAGAGCGTGTTAATAATAATATACGAACTACTAATGCTCTGACGGTCATTTTGAAAAATCCTTTCTTAGTGAGCAGCACCTAGAAGCCAAGAGGAACAATTGTGCCAAATTTCAAGTTTGTAGGCTTTACGGTTCTGGAGATTTTGTGATGATGCATGAGTGGTATTTCACTTTTATATATATAGATTTTTCCTTCTGCAAAAAAAGCAACTTAGTTATCCATGTCCTTGAAATTCCAGCTGTTAGCTAACTACAGAATACTGGTTAGAGTTTCTAGAGAGCTGAGATTTACCGTCATGCCTTGGAGAAAAATTTGACCGAACTCCTTTTTTAAAGTCATGCTGAGACCTGCAATTGCGAAAGGTAGGCAAGAGGATATATTTTAATTTATATATTACTTTTTTTTAAAATGAAAGAATGAATTTGTGCCCCTAAAGAAATGCTTCCCATGCATTGTTTCTTTTATTTTTTTTTATTTTTCTTATATGTATCCATGTATTCATAACTATGTTTTTACTTATATCTATTATCTTGTAAGCGATTGACAAAAATAAAATAAACAAATAAATAAAATAAAAATAAATAAATTTAAAATACATTTATCCTACCAAATTAATAATGTCAGTTTTGGTAGCCACTTTTGGAGGCATTCAGGTGGCACCAGTGGTTTTCAGGTGCCCCATTCAGGCCTAAAGGCTCAGCTTGGATATTTCACGTGATTTCGTGTCAACTTTCCTTGCAACTTACCTACCTGGGAAGCAAAGACAACAACGGTGTGATTCACTTAATTGCGGTGATTGGCTTAAAAAGCGTAGCAGAAAAGGTAGTAAAATCAGGCATGACTCATTTAATAACTGCCTTGCTTAGCAACAGAAATTCTGTTCCCAGTTGTGCTTGTTATTCGAGGACTACCTTACTAAAACTCAAAGATGTATCATTAACTACACAGATGGGGAAATATGCAAAAAAGTTCTTTGCATTCCTAAAGGAGCCTGTGATCTCTCTCTTCTCCTCTCCTCTCCCTCCTCTCCTCTCCCCTCCTCTCCCTCTCTCTCCTGCTCTCTCCCCTCCTGTCCCTTCCTCTCCTCCCCCTTCCCCTCTCCTCCTTTCCTCTCCCTTCATCTCCTGCCTTCCCTCTCTCCTCTCCCTTGCCCTCCCCTCTCCTCCCCTTTCCTGCTCCCCTCCCCTCTCTTTGCCCTCCCCTCCCCTCCTCTTCTCTTGGCTGAAGTATGCCAGCACAGAAGCAGCTGTAGCTGTTTTGCCCCGTCATTTTTTTCCCCTTAAAATCCTCCCCACATGGTACATCTCTCTGAAAATATCTTTCAGACTTATTTCAGAAGTGGACAATTACTCAGACAGCATCGAAGAACATTAAAGCTAGCCTTGAATATGTGAGCATTGGGAACACAAGGCACAGCTTGTTTCTCTGATTGTCGGTTCAGATCTTTGATGTAGTCCTGCACGAAGAAGATGTCCGTCTTTCTTTATCACTAAATAGTTAGGATGCTGTAGAAGACCCCTTTACATCTCTTTAGCTACCATTAGGAAATGGCCTGGAGTCCTTTCATTAAGAAGCTTTTTTTTCCCCCCTCCTTCCTTTTAACTCCTGCTCAAAATGTGAGAGTGTGATCACAATGTACCTTCCAGAAGGTGCCAAGCAGGAAGGAAATAATCATTTCATTATGAACAGTATGGGGCAAATACTGTTCAAATTAGAGCAGAGAGTGATGCCAGAAAGAATGGGGCTGAAAAACAAACCACAGACTCTTAACACTGGAGCAACGCTTTTTAAAAAATGAAATGTGGATGAAGTAAGCTGAGGAATATGGTGAATTTCAATGGGACTCCGAACGGTGGGATAGTTTGGACGAGTGGTTAATACATCAGGTTAGAAACCAGAAGATCGTGAGTTCTAGTCCTGCCTTAAGCGTGAAAACCTACTGGGTGACTTTGGGCCAATTACCAGGAGATGGTGAGTTCTAGTCCTGCCTTAGACATGAAAGCAGCTGGGGTGACTTTGGGCTAGTCACTCTCTCCCATCCTGACCCACCTCAGAGAGTTGTTGTTGTGGGGAAAATATGAAGAGGGAGGAGTATGTTTGTCACCTTGAGTTATTTATAAAATAGTAAAGGTGGGCTAAAACAAATTAATACATGTAAAAAGTAAATAGTTCTAGCAAAATCCATCCTGCAAAGCAATCTGTTTCATCCAAAAAGCTCTGTCTGGAATATCTTGAACTGCTTCCACTTCGGAAGATTTACTTCAAGACCTGCTCCTGCATATGGTATGGTCCGCGGGGGATTCAACATAATTTGGAGGAAAAATGGAATGTTTCAGAGGTCTTCAAAGAAGTCTGTTCCCAGATTGATCCTTTTTTGTATAATCTCATTCTTTTGGCATCCTGAGATCATTGTTTGAACCCTTAATTTTTATGCATTGATTCAGACTTTCATTCTTCTCCTTTCGCATCATTCGTACCATGCCATTTTGGTCCCTTAATATAGGGATTATATATTTAGCCTGATCAAAGAGACTGCAGGTATGAAATAATTCAGCTGATCAAGCCAAAGAGAAAGTTGAATTAGCAAGGTTTTCGGTTTCAAAATTGGGCAAAGTTTTGGGGGAAAGTGAACATCTGCCACTCTTAACATATACAATGGTGAATTGAGAAACATGCAGATAACATCCACAAGTCTATTATATAATTGTGAATTGAGAAAAGTTTAGATCCCCAGAAACTCTGAGTATTGTTCCAAATCATACTAAGAGTCGAAGGAACAATCTTTTGCTTAGCATACTGCTTAAGCAGCAGAAGGGGAATAAAATAGGATAACTCAAACATCTATATAATGATAGATGAGATCTACACATGCTTGATTAGATGAGACCTACCCCATTAGATGATTAACAGTCTTTCTCAGAGTACTTTCTTCTGATCTACAGTTTGATGGTGATGCTTACATTATCCATCCAGCCAAATCAGACTCTTGGCAATTCTACGAGCCAGGTATCTCCACATCTTCCGATCCTGCACAACTACTTTGAGTTGTTCTATGCTCTGGCTGGTGTCAGCTTTGATGTTACCCAGCCATCATGTTCTTTGATGGCCTGGTTTCTTTTTACCACTAACTCTTCCAAACATAATTGCTTTCTTCAATGAATTCCCCCACATGGCATGGCACCAAAGTAAGGGAGACATCTGCCCTTTTATACCAGGGTTCCTCCACCTTATGATTCTTGATGAATGTATTTTTTGTGTACACTGAGAGCTTATGCACCGAAGACAAATTCCTTGTGTGTCCAATCATGCTTGGCCAATAAAGAATTCTATTCTATTCTATTCTATTCTATTCTATTCTATTCTATTCTATTCTATTCTATTCTATTCTATTCTATTCTACTCTACTCTACTCTACTCTACTCTACTCTACTCTACTCTATTCTACTCTATTCTACTCTGTCCTATAGAACGTCTTGGCTGTCAGGCTGGCTTGGGAAATTCTGGGAGTTGAAGTCCACACTTCCTAAAGTTGTCAGGGTGTAGGAACCCCACTTTTACCCAGTCTGACAAATTATTTCTGCCACAATTCTAAAGAAGTGTCTTGGTGTTAAGAAGCAAAGCTGTGTCTCCCATCCCTTTCAAAGCACCCGCTTGTCCTTCAGTGGGAGTGAAGTGGCTCCTTCTTTATTCACATATTTATTTATTTAAATCCAAGAGCCCTGCCCCCAATGTGAGGTTTACCCTCTTGCTTTGAAGAAAAGCTCATCAGTGTGCAAGGCAGACATTTGCCTCTGGGCCATTTAGAGTGCCAGACTTGTGAAGCTAAAACAGTTTGATGTGTAATTGCAGGAGGAAATGGAAAACCTGCTGTGCATGGCGGGATAGAGTGCCTTATCACCCTTTATGCGCATCCAGCATTTGCCAAAAATTGCCAAAGGATCTGCAAGCGCAGGCTGAACGGTGACATTTTTCATGGGCTGCCGTGTTCTGAATCAACACTGCAGCTGTGCGATTAGAGCAGGTAAAACAGGGAGGACAATCAAAGCGTTACATATGACAGATCAAGTTTTACTCATTCTCTGCTCCTTATTGCCTGCTGCCGTGTGTGATATGCAAAGCAGCTTCTCTAGACGCATTACACACCCTCACCTCACCTGAAAATTGAATTTTATTTGGTGGCCTGCATATAATTTATAGCGCTCTTCCAATGCATTTCAGTTCTCATTTAGTTAAAAGTCTATTCTTTATTTCCTACCGGCAAAGCAACAAAAAAATAATCTTTCTTTCTTTCTTTCTTTCTTTCTTTTTGGGGTTTGTTTGCTTTTTTTTTTTTCTTTTTTCCAAAAGCACTCTGAATATTTAGCACCCACTTAGGAGCATATCGGAAACGGATTATTGAAGTTACTCTGGATATTTCACTGAAAGGGATTTTGAATGTTCAGGAGGTAGTTGGAAAGATGCACTTGATTCCTGGTGGTGTAATCTGTCCCTTGGGGAGGCAGGCCTGGGAATTGAAAGAGCAGACTGAGAAATGTGCTTTGCAGACAAAAAAAGAGAATGGCTTCATTCGTATGTCATAAAGCTAGTCTAATAAAACCATGATTGATTTATTTATTGTTTTATTTATTGTTTTATTTTATTTTATTTGGTTTGTCAATTGCTTACAAGATAATAGGTATAAGTGAAAACATAGTTATGAATACATGGATACATATAAGAAAAATTTAAAATAAAATAAAAGAAACAATAGGACAGGGACGGTAGGCACGTTGGTGCGCTTATACGTGCCCCCTACAGACCTCTTAGGAAAGGGGTGAGGGGAATAGTAGACAGTCTAAGGTTAAAGTTTTTGGGGTTTGGGGAAGAAACTAAAAATTAGAGATGAACAACTTTTGACTGCATGGGGTCACTTACAATATTATATGTGGGCCTCAACATCCAGCTGTAAAATGGGTTAAAAAATAACCCATGTGGGTTTGAAAGTACTGATTTATCCCCCTGAAGGTCTCCAAGTTCCCTTCCTTTCACTGAAACTCTCTGATGCCACCAAAAGGCATTCTTGCCTATTTTGATATCTTCTACATAGCTTCAGGACTCCTGCTTCAGCACTGGAATGCAATGTCTTGGGATGTCTGAGCCAGGGAACTGAGGCTTAAGCACAACTAACCATTTGGCAGTAAAGAAAGGAAAGGAAGGGAAGGGAAGGGAAAGGAAAGGAAAGGAAAGGAAAGGAAGGAAACATTAATTTCTTAAACCTAACATTGAGGGTTAGAAGCATAGTCCATTGGTCACCTGAGTAGGATCTAAACTTCAGTCAAAACACCAAATGTGGTGTTTAGTTTCTATGTTGATCTGTCTGGACAAATTCAATTACATCTAAACTATTGATTATCACCAACATAGAGAAGATGGGAATGGATGAAATGGGAAGGGCTAGAACATTTTTATTGTACTGTTTATTGTACTTACAAACTGAAAAGGCCTGACAGATAAGGAAAAACAGAGGAAGGAGACCAGTTCTTAGGCAGAACAAAATGACTAGTTACAAGCAGGCCTTTTGGTTCATTTCCTGGATACTTTATATATATTTTTTCCTTTATTTATATCCTGCCTTTATTATTTTTACAAATAATGTAAGGAGGCAAACATATCCAGCTCATCTTTCCCCTCCCATTTTCCCCACAAAAAGAACCCTATGAAGTGGATTGGACTGAAAGAGAGTGACTGGCCCAAGTCATTCAGCAGACTTTTCATGACTAAGGCAGAAATAGAACTCACAGTCTTCAGTTTACTAACTTGTTTAACTTAACCATTAGATCAAACTGCCTCTCTTCCTGACTAAGCTTTCCTTGCTGGTGTTTTCCTTTGCTGGGATAACTTGTCTTTTTGACAACTTCTGGAGCAACAAGGAATATGACATTGATTTTTGCACAATTTATAAACAATAGCCAGACTAAGAGGCAGTAAAGATATCAGCTACTTGGAGCCTTTCTCTGGACTAAGGAGAAGACAAGGATTGTCCATGTGTACCTCCATACAGATCTCCCTGCAAAGAAATCACAAAACTGCATTTTCCAGTCACTTTGAGAAGCCTGAGGCCTGGGGATTATTCATTTTGGTTAAGCCATGCTTGGCATCTTATAAAGAGACACTGCATTTGTCTATTTCCTTTCTTAAATACTTGTGGAAGCTGCTTATTAATGAGTTCTTTGGAATCAAGAACCTTCTGAAAGACAAGTTGCATTACTGGGAAATTTTCTTTCCATCCTGGATGAAAGAAGCTCTCAGTAAGTGTCATGACTCCAATAACGAACCAACTGGAGCTGAGACAGTCGAGATACGATACGACCATAGTCATTTACTTACCTTACATTGACTGTGTTACCACATTGGCGTTATGATGAGAATTCCTTAAATGACTGACATCGACTTCCTGGCAACGAGTGGTGCAATAATGAAGATTCATGGCTGAATATCAAGGGGGTGGTGGTGTAATAACGGTGCGGGGCAAATGGTGGAAAGGGTGAATTGTCATGTAGGTGCATGGAATCACCGATAAGGGGAAAGGTGCAGATACCATGTTTCCTTAATTTAAGGATATCGGATGTTAGGCAGCGAACGCGGCCGGAAGGTGATTATAGTAATTATGTTATTATCCAGTGTATAACATGTATAAATACAGCTCTAGGTTGCAACGAAAACCAGAGCTGACTTTAACAGATTTTAATCGTTGTTACCTGTTGTTTTGGCGTGGGAGACAAATAAAAACTTCACTGAAGCTACACGAGTGAGTTGGTATCTTATCGTTCACCCCCTCAATATCGGACGAACAGCTGGCAGAGAAAGTCAGCTCTGGTTTTCGTTGCAACCCAGAGCTATATTTATACATGTTATACACTGGATAATCACATAATTACTATAAGGATTTACAAGAGAAGCATTAATTTTGAAAAAAAACCAGCAAAAGTGGGGCTACAATGTTGATTTTGGAAAGTTAAGGAGGCTAGACGGCAGGGGTGGGATTCTACCGGTTTGGCCTGGTTCTGGTGAACCGGTAGCTCCAAAGATCAGCTAGGAGTGAACTGGTTTGCTCTGACAATCAGCTGTTGGGCCCACCCACCTGCCCCAGCTCTAGTCTTGTGCTTTATTTCCGGGTTTTCCAGCTCAGCTGCTTCGTGTGGCACAGCAGATTGCAGCACATCAGCTGTTTTACCCACAGGGCTTGTAGCAGAAGGCGAGTTGCAAATGCTGTGTGTGCGCTCATCAAACCGGTTGTTATACCGGTTGAATCCCACCCCTGCTAGATGGACTTGAAAGATGACTTCCTGCGGGATGTTCAAGCATTTATAAAATAATATAGGAAGTTTTTGAAATTAATGGTAACAGATCCTCCCATGGGAAAGTTTTGCTGACTGGAAAATAAACAGATGATAGGAGAGGACTTAAAGACCTGCTACAGGGAACCAAAAGGAACAAATGATGTTTTTTTTTTTTTTTTTAAAGGAGAATGATAATTTGGAAAAACTTCTTACTTTGGATTTACAAAAGTAATGTGTGGAACTGAAGAAACTTTTTTTGAGAAGAGATAAAGAGGAACTTGCTCAAACTGTTCCAAGGAAGGAGAACAAAGAGAAGATAATAATAAGAAATCAATTTGATGGGACTAACTAAAGATTAGTTTTTTTAAAAAGCAAGAAGATTTATAAAGTGAATCTGTTGGATATGGTTTAAATATATATATTATGGTTTCTGGTAGCAGTTAATGGGAATTATTTTTGACTAGGTTGTATGATGAGACTTTAAAGATTTGTCAGAGAGTGGGGAGAGATTTCTTCTGTATCTATCTATCATCTATCTATCTATCTATCTATCTATCTATCTATCTATCTATCTATCTATCATCTATCTATCTATCTATCTACCCATCCACTCATCCACTTAGCAACAGGATTCAATTATGGTCATAACTGTATTGATCAATTTGCACTGGCAAAACAGAAGGTCTACTATTTAGTGCCACCTGCATGTAGAATGAATCTGTAGCACAAAAGGAATATCTGATATCAAGTGAGGGTAATAATTAGAAAAAAGAAGGCTGGAAGGTTAGATTTTGGTGCAAAAGCCCTTGTTATTGGAAGGAAAGTAGCATGGGCATCAATGTCAAGAATAAATGCTTATAAGCCATTGCAATCTAAGGTCAAAGGCAGAGCATTGAGTACGTGTGTGTGTGTGTTATCTAAATTTATCTCGGAAGTCTCCAAGGATGAACCTGCTTAAAGAGTACAATACACCTTTGCATCCCATTCTATTGTGTAGAACATCTGAGCTTTTTATATCCTGAATTGATCCTGCTCCTTGAAGGAGCATGGCGGCTCATGTAGTTAGGATGCTGGGTTGACAAGCAGCAAGCCTGTGTTAGAGAAGGGTGGATAAAAATAGATTCTTTTTTAAATAAAAAAATGGATTTTTAAAAACTTAAATTGGATTTTTTAAAATCAAATTTATTTTAATAAAATGCTTTTGGAGTAAAAATCTATCTAAATATAGTTTTCTATTTAAGACACATTAATAATGTAGTTTATTCAGCATGAAATGGAGCTTAGTTATGTAGCATGAGGCTGTATATTCTGCAATATTTACATTTTTGATTAACTCATTCAATGAATCCAAGTTCTGCAATATTAAAGATTCTAACTACCAGCAAGAATGAGTCCTTACATTTAAAGAACACCTGTCATTTCAGATCCATCATGGCAATGCCTGTTAGCGGGCATTCACTCACCTGCTGCCTGCAACGTCCCTCACCTTGTTGTGTTACTGTCGCATCACCACCATCCCATTAAAGTAAATGGGACTGTCAGTGAGTCAACAGTGGGTCAGAGGAGGAGCCGCTGTGGGACAGAGATGACAGTTGCTCTTTAAAAATTATGATTTAAACTGAGTTGATTTAAATCAAGCCTTTTTACTAGTGACTTAAATCATGATTTTAATCGCGATTGAAATGGACTTGATTTAAATCAAATCCACCCTGGTTAGAGACCTGGGAGCTGCTGTGAGATGGGGTGAGTTCCCATCCTTCTCTCCAGCTCTTGCCGAAGACATGAAAGGTGCCCCCAACTGTCCCTTTCAACCTGGAAGCATCTCAGTGCTTCTGACACAAGTGTGATGTGAACTTGTTTCCTTGCAGGTATTGTGGCAGTGAGTAAAAATGCAATGCATGCTTGAATTCAACCTTGTAAATATGTGTCCCATGCTTACATTTATTTTTATTTATTTGTACCTGGCCTTTATTATTTTTTACAAACAACTGAAGGCAACAATCATATCCAACACATCTTCCTCCTCCTATTTTCTACACAGCAATAACCCTGTGAGGTAGGTTGGGCTAAGAGCGGTGTGTGATGACCCAGGGTGGGATACAAAACAAACACAGTCACATCAAACAGGTGAAGCCCCTTTTATTCCTTCACTTTGCTTCCAAACTCCAAGTATCTTTGATGGAAGACAAAAACACTCCCACACGAACAGTTACACAAAGAAAGAAAAAAGCAACACAAACCAGGCAAGATAAGGGCTGGAGGATGTCCACAGATAACACACTCTGGGAAGGACACCAAACTCAGAGAGGAACTATAAACTAGAGATATTTACACGCTTTGTTTCCAGCATTCGCCAATACGCAGGTCCATACTCTTATTCAGTTGTCACAGCTGCAGCCCCTGAAGAGGATCAAGGCCCTCTCCTCCCGAGTAGACCACATCTCTCCCTTATCCTCTCCTCCCTGTATGCTCTAGGATGAATAGGGGATGGGCCTGGGTTCTCCTCTGACTGCTCAGCTGGCCTCTGCCCTTCCCCAACCTCCTCCCCAACCTCTGGAGCCACACTTCCACTCCCTGTCGGCTGTTCCTCCTTTCCCTCCAAATCAATCTCCACCAGAGGCATGACAGGTGACTGACTCACAGTCACCCAGGCATCACCTTTGATGCCTAAGAAGGGACTACAACTCCCAATCACACCTACATATGTTTTGTTCCAGGGGGTCGATAAGCTGAATTTTAGAATCCCATAAAATTTTTGCTCTGTCATCTTCAATAACATTATTTGCAATTTCATATTTCTGATAATTCAGCAATTTCTTAATTCCAACAGCTATTATTCATAATCCAATGAATCCAAACTTTTGATGTATTGTAAAAGTCCAATGTGATATATTCCAACCATGTCATGCCTTTTTTAAAAAATAATCACTGCTTGCAGTTTTGCTGCATCCATTATTGGATGGTCAAATGTTTCATCTTTATGTTAGCACTATCAGCCTTTCCTACCCAATCTGGTCTGTTTCTATTTTTGCCATGATGATATTTATGAGCTTTGCTTGTCCTTGGACAGCAAAAAAAAAAAAATGTTGTTTCCTTTCTTAATGTCCAGTTCTTAAGCCAATGTTCTAGTGTTATTTAACATCCCTTCAGGAACTTTCAAAAAAGGCCTGTACATTTTTTGGTTTTCTGATTTTCTGATCTAGGTAATTACAAGAACATTATGTACCATTGGCAGACATGGACATTTACAGAAACATTGTGACATGGAAATACCAGATGCATTTCTGTGGCTGTGGAATGTCAGGTGCAAAGAACCAGGTTCATATGTTAAGTTCCAGTTAAGTTGATCAATTGCTCATGCCTATATACCAGAATTTAGTGAAATAAATTGGTGTTAGCTTAACAGAGTTAACCGAATGGGCTTGGATTGCTTGTGGGAATGTAATGACTCCAGGCTAATTCCTCTCTTGACTCTACCACCCCAGGTTCTGCCTCGTCTTCTCCCACATGATTCTATTACTGTTTCAGTCTTTAGAATGCTGAATGTTTAACATTTACAGGTACTCCTTGACTTACAACCAATCATTTAGTAACCATTCAAAGTTAGAATGGCACTGAAAAAAGTTCCTTATGATAGTTTTTCATACTTATAAGCTTGGCAGCATCTCCATGCTCACGTGATCAAAATTCAGATGATTGGCAAACTGGTTCCTCTTTATGATTTTTGCAGTGTCCCAGGATATGTGATCACCTTTTGCAACCTTTTGTCAAACAAAGTCAATCTGGAAGCCAGACTCACTTAACAACATGTTACCACTGTGGCAAGAAAAAGCCATGAAACGGGTCCAAGCTCACTTAATTGTCTCACTTAGCGACAGAAATTTCATAAGTTGACCCATATTGCTTTAACTGTTTATTATACATCATTTATTTATTGTTGGTTTACTATTTATTCCAGCAGAATCTATCCAGCTCTTACAGGCAAAAGTGGAGGAACAATACCCAAAGCAATTTATTGTTTTGGGAGATAAAGTTATTGTACACTTTGCTGTCAGTCAGGATTTTTTTTAATAAAGGGATTGTTGATTGAACCGTCAGATATGTGAGTTTAAAATTAGATGCTCTCTGTGTTTCACATTATTTCTGATTACTAAACAAGTGTCTGTATTGCTGAGAATTTAGTGCCACCTGATTCAAAGATGACTTTGCCAAGTTTTATCTATTTTGCGGGGAGGGGCGTGGGAGTGACCTCACAAAATAGCACAATAAACTGGCATTGAATCTATGGACATTTGGTATGTAATCTTTTTTTCCTGTTTCCTTTTGTATCCACTGTATCTAAGGATGCTTAGAATCTGGTGGGGTATGAGAGCAAACACCCACTTCAAGAATCCATGTTGAGAATTTTAAGTGGTTTAAAAAAAAAAGGATGAAAGTCTTGGTTTTCTATAACTTGCAAATGTAGACAGGGGAATCAAACTTGCTCATAGTGTTCCAATTAATTTATTTCCACTGTTTGGAGTCTGGCAGAACTTGCCAGCTTGTCCTTTATCTCCAAAACTCGAAAGAGTTTGCTCTTGGCATGATTGGCCAGATGTATTTATTCTGTAGAATTCTTCCTTCAGTCAAGGCAAGATAATGTTCTTGTGCAGCCATTCAGGCTTAGCGTTTGCAAAATGCTTTTGACTGAGTTCTTCTTGACTTCCTCCTAACTTCTTGTTAAAAAGTACTGGTTTGGGAAATAAAAGATGCAACGGCCATATCAAACCTTTCTAAAAGTATTTTATTCTAAATATACTCTTTCTGACTGATGTTACTTTCATGCTGGCTATAAAATTGAACAAGTTGTGTTGAGCTGGCTGAGATAAAAGTACTTGTGGTAGATACTGTAGGTAAATAGGGAGGGAGGTATCAGCTCTTGGAGGTCAGCCAGGTTCAGAAACAGGCTCAGTAGGGATTCTAGGAATGATAGAATTCCTAGAATTGTAGCACAATTATAGTTGTATGATAGAATAGCAGGATTTCAAAGCCCTCTTGGAGTTTCTGTTCATTGCATCTTATACCAAGAAAAATCAAGGTGGGTTGTAGGAATTGGGTATGTCTAGTTTAATGAAAAGAAGGACAAGGGGTAATATTGTGTTTCACCATGTAAGCAGCTGCCATAAAGAAGGGGCCAACCCAGAGGTGGTATTCAGCAGGTTCTAACCAGTTCTGGAGAACCAGTAGCGGAAACTCTGAGTAGTTCAGAGAACCGGTAAATAGCACCTCTGACTGGCCCCGCCCCCATCTATTCTCTGCCTCCCAAGTCCCAGCTGATTGGCTGGGTCTTCTTTGGTTGCTCTGCACAGGAGAACGGAACTGGAAAGCAGGTTGGTGGGGTGGGGAGGGAATGGGGATTTTGCAGTATCCTTCCCCTGCCACACCCACCAAGCCATGCCGACCAAGCCACACCACACCCACCAAGCCACACCCACAGAACCGATAGTAAAAAAAATTGAATCCCACCACAGGGCCAACCTATTCTCCAAAACACCTGAGGGCAGGACAGGAAGCAATGGATGGAAACTAATCATGGAGAGAAGCAACCTAGAACTAAGGAGAAATTTCCTGGCAATTAGAACAATTAATCAGTGGAACGACGTGCCAACAGAAGTTGTGTGTGCTCCAGCACTGGAGATTGTAAAGAAGAGATTGGACAACCATTTGCCTGAAATAGTATAGGGATTCTTGTTTGAGTAGAGGGCTGGACTAGAAGACCTCCAAGGTCCCTTCCAACCTTGTTCTGTTCTGAGTTTATTTATTTTTTCCTCACACTTTCCTCTTTCTCCGAACTGTACAATCATTTCTGCAAGCCTCCCCTTAATAACCTATTCATTTTTTTTCTTATTCTCAAGGACAATTCTGCATTACTTTACAGAAGAAAGGAAGGAAATGCAGGATTAGCTTCATTATCTTTTTTCTTTTATCCTTAAATGAAATTCCTTGAACTGAATCAGAGGTTTAGATGAACTCATCCTAACCTGTTAAATCCTCTTTTCTGTTTAGCCTAAAGATTGATATTATGTGGCCTTCAAGAAGTTGTTGGACTAAACCTGGAGCACTTCTCTTATCACTGACTGGAAAGTTAATGGGGATAGCAATATCTAATGAGCTGCATATGCATGCCTGATTTAGTCTAGTATTTCCTGTTACACCAGAAGTACCTGCAGACAGGTGTGTGTCAGAGAGAGAGGGAGAGAGAGAGAGAGAGGGAGGGAGGGAGGGAGGGGAGGGAGGGAGGAGAGGGAGGGAGAGAGGAGACAAGACAAGATGACAAGACAAGACAAGACAAGACAGTGGCCACTGCAACATCATGATGAAAGCTTTTCCCTTTTGTATACGTATGATGACACTGCACAGTCATACAGGTAATCCTCCCTTTATGACAGCAATTGGGATAGGAATTTATGTCACTAAGTGATACAATCATAAAGGACAAAATAATGTGACCAAGGCATTTCACAATGGCATTCTGGTAGCACATCTGGTTGCTATTGTTAAGTGGAATTATTATTAAATGAGGCCATCACATGGTTGCCACTTTGATTTCCTGCATGCTTCCTCATTGATCTTGCTTGTAGGAAGCTGGCAAATAAATTTGCAAATGGCATTCATGTGACTGCAGGGATACTGTGGGCAATGTAAGTATGAGGATTGGTCATAGGTACCACTTGTTCAGCACCGTCATTAGTTTGTATTGTTATTGAACAAATATTATTAAGTAAGGACCATTTCTAGAAACCCTGCTTTGAGATACAATATTTCCATGTATCCCTTTGAATGTTTCCATCATCCATTAATCCAAGATCAGCAATGTGGCTGCACCCAAATGACATGAACAATAAAATAGAATAAGATTATTGGATCTATATATTACTTAAAAACTCATGCCTCTCTGTTTGCTTGTAACTTTCCACTGGGTGAAAATGTGTGTCATAGGGCAACAATTTGTGAACCAATGTACCTCAAATGGGTGAACTTATAGAACACATCCAAAATCTAAGACCAGTGACTCCTAAGGGATTGAAATTTTCAAAGTTGTGGCTGTTTCAGTGCTGCCCTGCAGCCACAGTCACGGGAATGTCATTTCCAGTGCTTGCCACAAACCTACAAGGAAACTAAATGGGGAAGCCGGTGGGAAGTTAACTGGACCCTTAATGAATGTACAATTGAACCCATACATGCAACCTTCTACAATGCAGTAACAAATCTGGGACTAGAACAACTAGTAACCAACAACACTAGACTTAACAACTGCCTCGATCTCATCTTCTGCAATAGTTTGAATTCAATTTATGGAATACAAATTAAAAACCCTTTTCCAACAGTGACCACAGCATGATTGACTTTTGTCTCAACATACATCCACACAAAAATCATCACAAAGATGTAATCCCCAATTATAACTTCAAAAAAAGGCAACTATGATCTTATAGACAACGATCTCTCATCCCTTGATTGGCAATTTCTATTCTCTGGATGCAATACTGTTGAAGACCATTACAACATATTTTTACTTAAAGTCAAAAGAGTCATCAAACTATATGTACCAATAATAACTCCAAAAACCAGAAAAAAACAGATTACCCATAACGATAAGGAAGCTTCAATCCAAAAAGAAATCACTTTGGCAGAAAAACAAATCTGGTCATGTTGCCAACTTCAAAAGCTGATACAGAAATTTATGCCACCAGATAAAAATTGAATGCACCAATTATCACATTAAACAAGAAGAAAACCTTCTATGCACCAATTCCACCAGCGCTTTCTACGATTTTGTAAACAACAAACTAAAAGACTCAAGGTCCATCCCACCCCTGATAGGACCTAATGGTAAAGACTGCAACGATGACACTATTAAAGCCAACCTCTTGAACACATTCTTTGGCTCAGTATTTGTAAACAGCTATGGATCATGTCCAGTATTTCCTAGTCGAACCACAGACAACTACAATAATCTAATACATATCGATTTTACAGAAGACAATGTTGAGAAAGCACTACGCAATTTAAAACCATCTCTGTCTATTGGACTGGACGGAATATGTGCCTGTTTCTTAAAAAAGCTACCCACTGCCATAGCCGAACCTCTAAGCATAATCTTTGAAAAATCTTTCAGGACCAGCTCCTTGCCAAAACTATGGTCACAAGCCACGGTCATCCCCATCTTCAAAAAGGGAGACCCCAGCCTAGTTGAAAATTACAGACCAATCTCTTTATGCTGCATCACCTGTAAAGTAATGGAATCAATTATTAACCAATCCATCATCCTCCACTTAGAGACAAACAACCTACTCTCTAATAAACAATTTGGTTTCAGGAAAAAACTACCATGTAATCTGCAACTCTTACACTGCAAAAACATATGGACTACACAACTAGATCAGGGCAAAGCAATAGATGCAATCTATATAGACTTCTGTAAAGCCTTTGATTCAGTGGTACACCACAAACTACTCCTACAATTAAAATCTTACGGTATCTTTGGACACCTGTATTACTGGATAGAAGCATTCCTGTCAAACAGACAACAAATGGTCAAAATTGGGAGTGTCCTATCAAATTCTGTACCTGTCAACAGTGGTGTCCCCCAAGGCAGTGTTCTAAGACCAATTCTTTTCATACTCTACATAAATGACCTCTGTGATCATATCAAGAGCAATTGCGTTCTCTTCGCTGATGATGTAAAGCTATTCAATACCACAGACAATACTGCTACCCTTCAAAAGGATATTAACTATGTATCAGAATGGTCAAACAAATGGCAACTTCAAATCTCAACAAATAAATGCTCTGTCCTACATATTGGCAAAAAAAAAAATCAGAAAATAAAATACAGGCTGAATAGTCAAGACCTTGTTGATGATCCAAACTCTGTCAAGGATCTTGGAGTACTCATCTCAAATGACCTAAGTGCTAGAGCCCACTGTGACTACATAGCCAAAAAGGCATTAAGAGTTGTTAACCTAATCTTACGTAGCTTTTTCTCTGGTAATGTTATACTAATAAATAGAGCATACAAAACATTTGCTAGACCAATACTCAAATACAGCTCATCATTCTGGAACCCACATTACGTATATGATATTAACACAGTTGAGAAAGTTCAGAAATATTTCACAAGAAGAGTTCTCCACTCCTCTACTCGTTGTAGAATACCTTATGCCACCAGACTCAAAATTCTAGACTTAGAAAACCTAGAACTATGCCACCTTTGGTCCAATCTAAGAAAAGTATAATAAAATCATACATTGCAATGTCCTACCTGTCAATGAATATGTCAGCTTCAACCATAACAACACAAGAGTAAACAATAGATACAAACTCAAGGTTAATCGCACAAAACTTGATTGCAGGAAATATGACTTCATTAACAGAGTGGTCAATGTCTGGAATACTCTACCTGACTCTGTGGTTTCTTCCCCAAACCCCAAAAACTTTAACCTTAGACTGTCTACTATTGACCTCACCCCTTTCCTAAGAGGTCTGTAGGGGTAGTGCATAAGCGCACCAATGTGCCTACCATCCGTGTCCTTTTGTTACTTTTATTTTTTTATTTTTCTTATATGTACCCATGTATTCATAACTATGTTTTTACCTATTATCTTGTAAGCAATTGACAAACATAAATAAATAAAAATAAAAAAATAAATTAAAAAGTCAGAGGTCACTCTCATTCCCACTGGATTTTTGCCTTAAGTAAGGAAATATATCTGAAGTTATGACCCAGCATGTCATGGATTGTCTAATTGCTGTATAATTTATAGCAGCTAGATTAAAAACTTTTGCAACATGCAGTAGTGCTGGGAACTGGCCTTCAGCAGCAAGATTTGTGTTTACAAGTCTGCAAGCATCCTTATTTGCTTTTTTAAAAACATGAAGAATATTTCTACTGAGTAGAAATCCTAGAGGAAAATGTTTATGAATTCAGATACAAGCTAAACTGATCTGTTGCTCCCAGATTAATGCACAGCTCACATATTGGCTTTAACACTTCCTGAAAATTCTCTTGCAATTCCTAGTAGGAAAATAAATTATAACTACGAAGGTTTTTTTTTCCTCAGTGAAATGTTAATGCAGAAAAGGTACAGAATTTGACTTTGAATTGTACAGATTTGAAAGCAGCATGAATGGGTCATGAAGGGTCATACAGAAGGAAAATATGTGCATAGACAAATCCACATCATTACTTTATGCATGTCCAATTTGTTCAACCATCATTTTGTCCTGTTCCAATTTTGCATACATCTACAACTATGAACGCACGAAAAATGCATGTGTACAATTTGTGTACAACTTTCATTAATATATGTGGGATGTAGATGCAACTGTTGTTGGTATGCATTCACTTTCTGAACTAGCCCCTTGCATCATCATCGTATTTGCAAAGGGGTACAATCCAAGGATAAATCTACTCTGATTAATATATTCACCTGGAATGAACCAACTATATTTTATTTCTTTGTTCATTAAATTTATATGCCACCTATGTCACTATCTGAAGCAACCCCTGGGTAGCTTTACAATACAATAAAAACACAAATATAAAAAAGTTGAAACATTAATGTTAACAAGAATTAGATACTACTAATACTTCTGTATTAGAAACATGAAGTGCTTCGGTGGGGAATGGATTTGCTGGTGACTTCACCATTGGCTGGAGGACGGCCAGTTGGGAGCCCCTTTTGCATACCAGTGAAGCTGCCCATCAGAGTTGTACAAGTTTATCTACTTGTGGTCACTGGCTTTCGAATGGCTGGGTCAGCAGGAGCTGAAGTGGGTTACAGGAGCTCACCCAAGGCAGCAGCGGGTCTCGAATGTGAATCTGTCAATCATCAGCCCAGCATTCTACCCAGATGAGCCGCTGCACTCCTGCAAGAAATAGATGAAACTAGGAACCAAGTACACCACTGCTAAGAATTTTCTCTCTTACTCCACTGGCTTGGGACCCTGATGAAGCTTCATCAAGCACCTGCATCGAGGTCCCAAGTCAATCAGCAGAGCCAGTTTTTGAGGCTCTTCTGGAAGGCCAAGAGGATGGGGACAGATCTCATCTGCAGCAGCAAAATGATCCAAAGGGTGGAAGCCACTGCAGAAAAGGCCCTTCTTTTAGACCCCACCAGCCAGAATACTTTGGCCAATGGGGTCTGCAGCATGCCCCTTCAGCCAGAGTGATTGGGATGGGCCAAGATGGTTCCTCAAGGAACCAAGTCCCATACTGTAAAGGACATTCATTTGCTTTCATTGCAAATGAAGCATAATCCTCTTCCAGTTTTGGTTGGTGTAGAACAAGATACAAGAATTAGAATTAGAATTAGAATTGGAATTGGAATTGGAATTGGAAATGAATAGAATGGAATGGAATGGAATGGAATGGAATGGAATAGAACAAGATACAAGAATTAGAATTAGAATTAGAATTGGAATAGGAAATGAATAGAATAGAATAGAATAGAATAGAATAGAACAGAATAGAACAGAATAGAACAGAATAGAACAGAATAGAACAGAATAGAATAACAGAGTTGGAAGGGACCTTGGAGGTCTTCTAGTCCAACCTTCTGCTTAGGCAGGAAACCCTATACCATTTCAGATAAATGATTATCCAATTTCTTCTTAAAAACTACCTCCAAGATGAGGTAACTTGAAATAAAAGGCAGTGTGCCGTGTCTGTACCTCACCCTTTTCTGTAGGTCCTTCACCCTCTTTGACGGAAACTTCATCCCTAGGTTTGAGTTTCACAAGAAGCAGAAGAATACTTAAGGTTCAGTTAGGATGTTGGTCAACTGAATCCCAAAATCTTAAATCTATACAAACAGGAGTGGTAGCAAAGATAAATATTGAACGTTTTTTTTGTTTTTGTTTTTAAGTTCCTGCTGCCTCTTGTGATAAAAGCCAATTAAATAAAATTTATTCTCTTTGATGAGATAGATGTGTGGCTTCTCTGATAGGATGATTTATCTTGTTGAATAGAAACTTAATGTGTGGCTTTTAACAAAGGGCTGTAAGCATCAACTTTGTTCAGGAAATACTTTGTATGATTTGAGTTCTATATTTTGTTATTGGGAAGTGCTCAGAGGGAGATTTTTAAAAAAAGAAATTGTCTCATCTGAAGTTACAACTAGGTCCTGCTGGCTGATAAAACAGAGGGTTTTTTAAAAGGAAATTAGGTTGTGCAATGTTTCACTCGCTTATTTGGAACAAAAAGGCCTCTTCGACTGAATTGGATCTTTTAAATGTATGTGTGTGTAAGCCTGTGTATATATGATTGTGGTGATAATTCAAATTCCAAAAGGGGCTCATAGTGACAAGTATAGTATATAGGGCAATGTAGTTTGCATTGCTAATCTTCGAATTATAAATCCAGACTAATCAGTGATTAGTTACTTTCCCCCTTTGCCTGGATTCCAAAAATCAGATGACCCTTTTCTTAAACTGATATTGATAAGCAGGTTGATCTGAAAAGGAAATTTAAAATTCACCATATACTCCATTATGGTATTAATCTACCTCTCTTTTTCTCTTTCTGTGTCTGTGTGTGTGTGTGTGTGTGTGTGTGTGTGTGTGTGTGTGTGAAAGAGAGAGGGGTGGGGGGCAACAGAGACAGAGACAGAGAGGTTTCAAGTCAGTATTAACTCCAAGCAACTGCCTGTCCCTATAGCTTTTTTGGCAAGATTTTGGAAGTGGTTTGCCATTTCCTGCTTCCTAGGGCTGAGAGAGAATGACTGGTTCAAGATCATCCAGATGGCTTTGTGCCTACGGCAGAACTAGAACTTGCAGTCTCCCAATTTCTAGCCCGCTACATTAACCACTATCCCAAAAAAGCTCTAAACATCCTCCATCCTCATTATATTCCATATATTCCTCTATATCTGGGCTGTCAAACTCCTGGCCAGTGGGCTGGATGTGTCAGGTGCTGGCCACACCCATACCTGGTTTAGCGCAGGGGAATTAAGTCCCGGTGTGTCACATGACACCACCATGATGATGTGAGTTTGACACCCCTGCTCTATATGTTCCTCCTTGCATATACTCTCCCCTCTCACTAAACTAAGCAACAACATGCTTATATGTATTCATGTACATACACTCATACATTTTTGAATTGTTTTAAGCTTGGCACATTCAGTATTCTTGGAACAGTATAACAACTTTTTCAGTGAAGTTACGACAATCTATTCTGAGCTCAAAAGTTCTTCAGTCCTCTGCTGTTTCACTATCCTTTTTTAAAAATTCAATCTAGATGGATAATTAAATAATAATTCAGCATAAAATAACCACCACAAGACTGCTGCACTGTATACAATTGAAAAAGCTGTTTTAAAAACATTGCCTTCTCTCTGAGAGTTGAAGGCATCTGAGGCAGGGTTGTCTCCCCTAATTTTTTTCCCACTAGGACCTTTCCAAATTAGGTTAGATTGAGAGATTGGTAATTGATTGCTTCAATTACCAATCAGATGTTAAAAGTAGATTTCAACCTGGACTTTCAAATGAACTCCATGTTGATTGGTCATGTACTGTAGCTAATTAAGCAAGATTAATGTAAATTCTTAGATTTTATAAACAAGATATTTATTTATTTTTGTTTCTTTTTTCTACTATAAACAAAGAAAGTGCTAGGTACAATCTTAGCTTTATGACACAAATAAATAAATAAAATAAAACCTAACTTTCCCCATCTCACCTTTAATAACAGTAACAACTTTGTTGCCAGACTTTGAAAATTAATATATCTGCCTTAGTGGCTTCCACGTTTTCTTGTAAAATAATGACAGTTCATAAGAAAGCACTGTCATGTATTCTGACTAAAGGTAATGTGTATATGACAGCTGTGTGATCATTAGAAGAAAATAATTTCCCGGAGACAAAAGGAATAATTAAAAGCAGCCTGCAGACTTAGCCTTAGATTTAAATGTTTTAATGTTTTAATTTGAAAGAACAATGGCTCTTTGGAATTTCTACCACAAGCAATACTGAAAACCTGCCATTTACTAATCAAATGTTAAAATAATAGAAGAGCGAGTTTGACACCAAACAGTAGATTAGAATATGTGATGATCCTTAAAATAGAAAACAGTGTTTTCCTTCCAATAACAGGGGATGATCAAATGAAAGAAACCTTTTGATATATTTATTCTACATCTGAAAGAACTGTCATGTATCTACAGGTGGTTATGCATAAAAGAAATGTGTGTGTATGAGAGAGAGATTGGTTTTTTGGAGCTGAGCTGAATTTTCAATATTTATTACAGTTTCTCTTTGATTTCTTATAGCATGAGTAAATCCACTGTTCCTTACCTTAGGGCAAGAAAACTGAAAGAAAGGGGAGAAGAAAAAAACAGACACTGTAGACCCATTGCCACCATAATCTCCCCCTGACGCCCACAGCTTTAGGTTTTTGCTAGGCTGCAGGACTGTAACTCACAATCCAGAATGAATTTGAAACCCCTCTGTCAAAAAGGAAAGGTGTGCTTTCTTTAAACCCAATGCATTTCAGGATACATTCTATTTCACAAACACTAGATAAAGAGGAAAATAAACTCCTAGCTGCATTCCTTCCTAAAGCTGTCAGTTAAAAAACAAACATATAGAAAATCCCTGAACACTGCAGCAAACTGGAAGATTAGATGGGTGCAGTTAAGCAAAGAGTTTTGGTTAAATGTTAGATTTGGGCTTAAAGCAATAAAATGCCTAAACTTGAAGCAAATAAAATCTCTAATATCCGTCTAGAAAAAGAAGATAATAGGAAGGTAGGTAGGTGGCTGGGTGGGTGGGTAGATAGATAGATAGATAGATAGATAGATAGATAGATAGATAGATAGATAGATAGATAGATAGATAGATAGACAGACAGACAGACAGACAGACAGACAGACAGACAGACAAGAAAGAGAGATATGCTGGAGGGACAGACAACAGATAGGCTGATTATACACACACAGGATGGAAGGAAGGAGGGAGAGATGGAGGGATTGATAGATAAGGTAGGTAGGTAGGTAGATTATAAAGATATGAGAGGGAGGGAGGGAGGGAAGGAGGGAGAGAGAGAGAGAGATAATATTTGCTTCTTGCTGAATTCATCATTTTTTTTTCCACAAAGTCATTGTAAAATTACAGCAGGATTGGTTGATAGATTTAAAGCAGATATAGTTGGAGAAAATGCTGATTTTAATCATATGTTCTATTCAAGTGTTTTAAAACTGTATCACCTGCAGCTCCAATGTAATGCCCATGAATATTTCGTCTACTAGGTGTATGCACCAGGTAATTTTAAGCATTACTTTAAAATGATAATTTTAATTGATAAATTAAAGGGATCTACTGTCAAAAGTATGTGCCTCAAACATAATCTTTACTTCCAGTTACTCCCTAACTTATCAGCCTATAAAAAGTAAAACATGGGAGATTTGTATTTTCAGAATTGCAAGATTCTGTTACTGTTGCCTTACAATAAAGGAGAATTAGCTCATCGTGTTTCTTGTTTGGTCTATCTCAGAGGTTGACATATTAATAGTCATCCTTGTCCCAAGTCACCTCAAAAAACATGAGCCCATTTATTGACATATTGATAGTCGTCCTTGTCCCAAGTCCCCTCAAAAAACATGAGCCTTTCTATTTCTATTTCTATGGATTAGGGGAAATAAGCATGCATTAAGTGTTCTAAGTATTCTTTAGGTGCTTTAAAAAGGAGAAAGGAGATTTGATTTAATCACAGATAGTGTGAAGTTCTTTTTCTTTAGTTTTACTTTCCTTTCTATTCAGACTGCAAGCTTGTGATTTCCTTGCCGATATCACCCCACACTGCTTTGTGTTTACCCCACTTTACCTCAAAAAAGAAAGCATTCAAAAGTGAAAATGTTTACAAACAGGAATCTGGGTTTGTTTGGTTTTTTTGTTTTTGTTTTTTGAAAATAGGTTAAAGGTTTTTGAAATTGCTTTCTTATCCTTGAGCTGGGGTGATTTAAATAAGCTGAAATTTACCAAGACTAAATTCTTATCCACTTCAGTGGAGGTTTTTTGCCTTCTGTGAGTTCTTAGCAGCTGGGTGTTTGTCAACAGATCATTTCAGGTTATACAACAGTTCACATGAATGTCCTTGGAAACAGAATGATAATGGAACTGAGGCTTTTGTAATGATAGACCAGTAATCCAAGTATCTTTTTTTACTTTAAGGTTGGGAGTGACCTTCATTGATTTTGATTCTGACATTATCAGATTGTTCCCTTAAAAAAGGGCCAACATCTGTGGGTGGAATCTTTGGATTGGATCCTAGTTTAAATGCTTCAAATCCTGCACTCCTTTTAGAAAGGAAAATGTTGCTTGGTGATTTAGACTCATTAGAAAAATTCATTTTCAGAGTGAACACTTCTTATTGTACTCATGGAAATTTTGGTTTGATCTGGTAAATCTGATTCCTGATTTTCCACGAAACTTCTTGTGGAATAAATGGAGGCAGAAAAATTAACTTGCAAGAGGAAAAGAAGAGATTATTTTGGTGTCTTATGAGACCCTGTTCCAGAACATAATATAGAACAGAATAGAATAGAATAGAATAGAATAGAATAGAATAGAATAGAATAGAATAGAAGTTGGAAGGGATCTTGGAAGTCTTCTAGACCAACCCCCTGCTTAGGTAGAAAACCCCATACCATTTCAGACAAATGGTTATCTAATCTCTTCTTAAAAACTTCCAGTGTTGGAACATTCACAACTTCTGGAAACAAGTTGCTCCACTGTTTGTTCTCACTGTCAGTAAATTTCTCCTTAGTTCTAGGTTGCTTCTCTCCTTGATTAGTTTCCACCCATTGCTTCTTTTCTTGCCCTAAGGTGCTTTGGAGAATAGCTTGACTCCCTCTTCTTTGTGGCAGCCCCTGAGATATTGGAGGTAAATGTAAGATTATCTGTTGATTTGGTTTTTCTGAAATCTTCTAATCATGGGCAAATGAGACGTCAGCAATATTTGTGCACACTCTAGTTTTGCAGTCAATGTCTACTTAAAAGGATAATAGTGTTTTCTGAAAGTTTGTCAGTTTGTGCCAGGCAGGAAGCCTTGTAGAAATGGTAAAAAATTAATGAAGGAGGTTCAAAGTTATTGCACTAAGTTGCCATCAGGATGGAAGAAGATGGAACAGTGAGAATATTTTAATAGTTCTTCTTGCCAATTTTTTAGTTTGGCCTTATTAAAGAATATGTGTTGGTCGTTGATGGATATTCCACTTTCTTTTTACACCATGTTCAGATCTTCTTTAAATAAAGGCAGTAATTCTCAGTTTCTACTTCTCTCTCATTTTGTTACATCGAATATTAATAAGAAACAGAGCATGAGTAATTATGACCTTTCTAAAACTTCTATACTCCTTAACTCTTGGCAGTTTGGTTAGCAGTGACAAGGATAGTAGCATCTGTTCTAAGGAGCTGCTTTAATTAGCGGTGTTTGGTATGCCCATTAATTAAATTTTATTCCAGAGAATAAAAGTTCTAAGGAGCTGCTTTAATTAGCGGTGTTTGGTATCCCCATTAATTAAATTTTATTCCAGAGAAATGAACTTAATGGACATTAACTGTAAGCTGAGACTGTCTGGATGTTCTTTTTGGTTTTCAGCTCTTGAGATCTCTCTTCCTCATTGAAAAATGCCAGAATCCTGCTCTCCAAATAGTTTAATTGGAGCTTCATGCAAACCCCAGAAGTCAACTGTAATTTTTAATGGGGGGAGAAAGGAAGACATGGGAAATGAAGATATTAATGGTATTAATTGACTTTTCATTAATTTACATTAAATCAAATTTGGCTTTTGGCTTAGCTAGCCCACTTTTTTTTATTGTGTAGGATTAATTTAGAGTTGAAGAATGCCTGCCTTAATGTTGGCCCAACACAACAGCAAATATAATTTTGGGCCTGCAAAAAAATAGCATATCCTATACCTAACTTTACAATGTTAGAAAAATCTCACACTTGTATTCTTCATCATTGGGAGTGAAGGGCAAGGAATAATACAGTGGTAGAAGAAAGGGAAGTATGACTGTCATATTAATTTATGGTACATATTATGATCTTCCTGTTCAAAGGCTGTGAAGGATGAACAGAAAGGAAGAGCTTTTGATGATCTATCAGTATATACCTTGTTTGGCCACTAGGTTCAGATGTTTGAATTGTATTACATTTTGTAATGTTGAAGAAGATTAGCTTAGTTTCTGGATCAAGAGGTTGTCCTCTGCTTATGGAAACTGAATTCTATGACTCCTTCTTCAACTGTTGTATGGACAACTATTTAGGAAGTAAATATCTGAACTGATTTTATGGAATGGTTCTCCCTGTCCTACTTCTTTGTCAGATTTTCAAATTGTATGCATGAGGATTCTGTTTCCAAAGAAACAATGAAGGTACGAAGAAGTGAGAAAGGATCACCTGATAGACTTTTTTTCATCTCCGTTCTGCTACTGTTATGCACATAAAAGTGTTAAGACTTAAACAATATCAGACCATCCATACCAATTACCTAAAGGATTTGTCCCAAAGGTGCTTTTTCAAGAGGCAACTGGACTTTCTGGTTTTTCTTTGAAGACATTTCATTTCTCATTCAAGAAGCTTCTTCTGCTCTGACTGGATGGTGGGGAATGGAAGGATTTATACTTCTTGCGGGCAGCTGGTCATTTGCATTCTTTTAATGAGTCCTTGAGGCCACTTGGAGATCTGTGTTGTCAGGGTCACTTGAGTAGTGCAAATGGGTGTTGAGCCTTTTTGGAACTGTTGAAAGGACTGTGTTGTAGACTGGAGATAGATGATGTCATATCCCTCCCCCTATGTTAAAAGAGGGCTGTTCAATTTTGATATAGATGGCCTCTTGGAACCCTCTTTCAAGCCAGTGGTCCTCTTTGTCCAAAATGTTGACTTTACTGTTTTAAAAAGAGTGACCTTTGACTCTTAAATGCAGATGGCTTGATGAATCTACTCCTGATGGGCTTGTTCTCTTATGTTGTGCCAGGCCTTTATGAAGTGGTTGTTTTGTTTCCCCAATGTACAGATCTGCACATGGCTCATACATTGTACTGCACATACCACGTTGCTCAGTTTGTGTCTGGGTATTTTAGCCTTGCGGTAGAAAGGTTTGTGCCTTAGTGTATTATTGGGTTTGAATTGTGCATGCATGTTGTGTAGTCCGAAATTCCTGCAATGTATGGGATGACAGTGTTGCTTCATTTATTGTTCTCTTCATTGTCTGTTATGGAAAAGCTCCTGTAGAGTGACCTGATGACTAAGAATCTCCATAGACATTTACTCAAAATATTGTTTTCAGTGGAAAGTCCTGCCTCCTTTTCATGCATTGATATACATATAAGTAATGTTATCTAACGATTTACAGGTTAACAACAAGATGCTTAGCAATCATTCACATAAATGATGGACCTCCCCAGAACTACTTAGAATCCAGTTCCAAAATATGCATTCCCTATGTAGTCACATCATCACATTTTCGGTGCTTGGTAACCACTTCTCCTTTACGAACATCTGCAGCATCTCACAGTCAAGTGGCTGCAAGTTTTGACAGCTTTTCTGGTTTCTGGTCTATAGTTCTATTTTCTGGCAAAAACTGCCTATTGAAAAGAAAACATTCACTTAATAACTGCGGCAAAACAGGGGATAAAATTGAAAACAGTCATGTGGTTACCTGCTTAATGATCAGCACAACTTACAACCATAATTTCAGGTTCATCTACAGTTGTAAGTCAAGGGTTATCTGTACTTCTTATTTATATATTAATCAAATTTATGTAATCATCCAACTCATGGGACTTATATAAAAGCAGATATATAAAAATAGACAGTCAGATTAAAGAGGAGATGATTAAACTAAGAATATTTACAGAATCCAAGCAGAGAGAGAGAGAGAATGAGTACATCCACATCAATAGCAGAGCAAGTCTCCAATTCCCTAACCCCCCAGCCTGATAGCAATAGCAATAGTACTTAGACTTATATATCTCTTCACATTACTTTATAGCCCTCTCTAAGCAGTTTACAGAGTCAGCCTATTGCCCCCAATAAACTGGATCCTCATTTTACCCACTTCAGAAGGATGGAAGGATGAGTCAACCTTGAGCCTGGTGAGATTCGAACTGCCAAATTTCAGGCAGACAGCAGTCAGCAGAAGTAGCCTGCAGGACTGCACTCCAACCACTTCGCCACCACGGCTCATGGTGACATAACCAGATATTGTGGAACTCCAAAGCAGGGGACACCAACCGACAGTCCACAGCCCCACTGCCAGACTGCAGCTCATTTGGAACTGGGCTGTAGAAGTGGTGCTCAATGTTGCATTTGTGAAAGCAGCGTGCGTGCATGAAACCATCCCTTTCCCCCAGCTGCCAGCCCCCCCAGACCGCCAAGCCTAAAAGGTTGGAGATGGCTGTTCTGGAGCATTAAGAAAGGATGGAGGTAACATCCAAGAGGAGAATGTTCCACAAGGTGAGCATCGCAGTAGATAAGACCCACTACCTGGGACTCACCAAATAAAAATCCCTGGCAGATGGTATCAGAAGCATGCCCTCTCTGCTGGATCTAATGGGCCAGGAATAGCTAACATCCAAGAAGATAGGCTCAAGATCCAGATGGATCTTGACAGACTAGAACACTGGGCCATATCTAATAAAATGAAATTCAACATAGAGAAAAATAAAGTCCTACACTTAGGCAAGAAAAACCAAAAGTACACATATAGACTCGGTGAAACCAGGCTCAATAGCAGTAACTGTGAGACGGATCTTGGAGTCTTAGTGGACAACCAGCTAAATATGAGCCAACAGTGTGCAGCAGCAGGCAAAAAAGCTAACACAATCCTAAGTTGCATTAACAGAGGGATACAATCGAGATCAAGTGAGGTACTAATACCACTCTATAAAGCCTTAGTAAGACCACACCTAGAATACTGCATCCAGTTTTGGTCACCACACTATAAAAGAGATGTTGAGACTAGAAAAAGTACAGAGAAGAGCAACCAGGATGATTAGGGGACTGGAGACTAAAGCATATGAAGAACCATTATAGGAACTGGGCATGGCTAATCCAGTGAAGAGAAGGACCAGGGGAGACAAGATAGCAGTCTTCCAATATTTGAGAGGCTGCCACAGAGAGGAAGGGGTCAAGCTATTTTCTAAAGCGCCTGTAGGCTAGACAAGGAATAATGGATGGAAACTTGTTCTGATCCAAACCTGGTTCCAAGAGAGTAAACACAAGTCAAAGGCAGCAGTATAATCTTTTTATGTTTCAGCTAAGAATCCTGTTTCTTCACAGATAAAAGGCTGCTTCCAACTAATTAGCTCTAACAAGAAAGAGCCTTGCCAAGTTTTTTCAAGTCTGACAAAAAACAACAGATAAGAAATAATTCACAAGAGTCTTCAAATACCAACTCTAATGTCCACAATGCTGAGTTCAAAACTTCTTTGCCTTCTGCAAAGTGCGTTCGTTCATAGCTGATTTTTATCTTCTTGAAGGAGGGGCCATTACCTTGCAGCCTTACTCCCGAGTCGCTCATGCTGTTGTCACTGTTCTTTCCTCTGAGCAATCCTTCGTGCATGCACACTTGGCACAGGCTCCTCGGAAACTTCCTCATCACTGTTGCCAGCCCCCACAATCTCTGAAGGCAGCAGTCCACTCCCTAATGGTCCTGGCCGCTCATCTGAGTCCTCGCTCTCCTCAGCCATCTACATCTGTTGCCGGCTAACCACAATAAAACTGAACAAGGAGAGATTTTACCTGGAAATAAGGAGAAACTTTCTGACAGTAAGAACAATCAACCATTGGGACAGCTTGCCCTTGGACGTTGTGGGAGCATCATCACTTGAGATTTTCAAGAAGAGATTGGACTGCCATTTGTCAGAAATGGTGTAGGGTCTCCTGCTTGGTCAGGGAGTTGGATTAGAAGACCTACAAGGTCCCTTCCAACTCTGATTATCTGTTAAACATCTGATAAAGGCTGATATCATTGAGGAGATCCACCTCAGATGATCCACCTCTCCCCAATGATATAATCCTGGCCTTATTCCATATCTCTTGTCTGTTCTTCATCTCCATCCCACCTTCATTATTCTTACAAATAACTCAAGGTGGCGAACATCCTTGATACTTCTTCCTCCTCCTATTTTCCTCGCAACAACAACCCTATATGATGGCTTGGGCTGAGAGAGAGGAACAGGCCCAAAGTCACACAGCTGGCTTTCCTGGGTGAGGCAGGACTTGAACTCATGGTCTCTTGATGATTGGCCCAAAGTCACCTACTCGGTTTTTGTAGCTAAAGTGGAACTTGAACTCAAAGTCTCCTCATGATTGGCCAAAAGTCATCCAGCTGGCTTTCAAGGCTAAGGCAGGACTTGAACTCATGGCCTCCTGCATTCTAGCCTGGTGCTTTAACCACTAGACCAAATTGCCTTGCCTGCATTTTTTACCAATGAACTGTTTTTGATCTTTGGTGATGTTTAATAACTAAAGCCCAAGCTTTGTTTTTGCTAGCAGAACTGAATGGCAGATGTACTTGCATTGATATAGATATATGGGTTTACAGGGACTGTGCTTGGCACAAACTGTGCTTGGAAATTTTCAGAGTAACTTTCCAACACAAGATGGGACTTGTCTTCCATCCTCAGCAGGACGCGGAAGCACATTATTTTAGCCACTGTGAAAGACTGTGATTGCAAGTACCATTTTCAAAGCAAAGGAGGAGAAAGGATACTTCTCATAATGATAGCAATAGATGATTGACTTCACAGCTTCACTCGGAAATAAAATCTTGATCTCCTTAATTTACTCGGCGCCTTCCTATTTCCCCCAAAGATCCAATATGTACATGGTAGTTTTAAATTTGTGAAATAACTACTAGAATTACTCCTCAACTCTAGTCAAAATCGGAATTATTGTAACAGCCATTTCACATATTGAAAACCATCATGTACGTATCGGATCTTCTGGGAAAAGAGAAAAGCATTGAGTTGTGTAAATGAAGGAGATCAAAATTTTATTTCCCAGAGATCAAATATGATCAAATGACTCAACCCTGTACTTTTTAAATATGTGAATCTGATGGGTTTTGCAAATCAGAGATCTTTTGAAAGTGTTAAGGACATCAAGGGCAGACAAATACCTGTTAAAAAAAGAAGTACAGAGGACAGCAGCCCTTGTTCTTCAGTTTAGAAATTCTTTTAGTCTCTTTTGAAATCTGCCTTTGGAAAGACTTCCTGCCACAAAGGTTTTATTAAACAAGAAGATCAAGATGTGAATATGAATTTTTCTAGAGAAGTAGCCATGTCGGTTTATAATAAACCACTTAATACCAGAAGGAAATGGAAAGATAGAAAAGGCTTAGCTAAAGAATCAAATTGAAGATATTATAATATACTGAGCAATTTAAATGTCATTTTAATATCAGAGAAAATTAGTGAGTTATATGTATATAAATCTAGGGCTGCTTCTCATTCTGGATTTTATTTAGCATGGGTTCTGAACATTTTCAGAGGAGAGAAATAGGTTGACAGAACATTTTTCCCAGTGCATTAAGTGTATTTTATGTAAGAAATTAGAGCTCTGTGTTTGTTTTAACCATTTGCATATTGGATTAAATGGAGGATAAAAAAAATCATATTTAATGTATTCTGGCTGTAGTGTAAAAGATAAGTATTCCCCCAACACCATGACTATATAGTTTTTTTTTTAAAAAAAATATGATTATAACCATCCAGTTCTGTAGTTGCACTTTAAAGGAATGTAGTGCTCAGCAAAGCAATTTTATCTTGAAAAAAATGTTTTGCAGGCTGTATGGAGGCTCTGTCTGTTGCACAACTTTTTAATTTGGAGAGATGCTTATAAGAAAACTGTATTTTGATCTAAAGTATTTTAGAGGTTCTTCATCCCATTTGGGAGCCTTGGGATATGCATTTATTGTATGCAATGTTTCCCAATCATTTATTTTATTGCGATTATTGGAACCTCATTGAAACCTTTATAGCAGGGATCCCCAACCAGTGGTCTGAAGACCGCAACAAGGCCACGTCCTGCTGGGAACGGGGCCACGAAAGATGTGGGCAAGCACCTAAGCTCCATTTGTGCATGTGTGAGATTAGGTTGTGTCAGTGGTGGTATTCAGCCGGTTCACACCGGTTCATGCGAACCGGTTGTCAAATTACATTCCCTCCTCCCTGCTATCAAAGTGGTTCCTGGGTGCTGCGCTGCAACGGAGAAATGGGCAACAGAGTAGTCAGTGTGGCGGAAGGAGAAGGCCCCTTTCCCTCTTTCTTCCCCCCTGCTCCTCCTCCTTTCCTCATGCCACCTGCTCCATTTCCTGTTTCTCCATTGCAGCACAGAGCCCAGGATCCACTTTGATAGAAGGAGGGATTTAACAATTGGTTCACCCAAGATCAGGTTGGCCATCGTGGGTGGCTCATCCCGCATGTGTGGAGGAGTTGGCGGATGGGGATAGGCCACACCTCCCGCGACAGCCAACCTGACCCTGGGAAAACTGGTTGTTAAATTATTTGAATCCTATCACTAGGTTGCGTACATGAAACTGTCTCCTCCCCCTACCACTGCCACTGGGACCACTACTGATCCGCAGAGCCAGAAAGATTGGGGATCACTGATCTGTAGAATAACCCAAGCCAGATAAAGACCCAACTGATGCACTAATGAGAGCCCAGTTATGGTGCCCCTTCACTTCTCTACCATTTAATTGACAAGACATTAAGATTCAATGTGCTAAAGGTGAAGTTAAAGAAAATCAATCTTCCTCCAGGCCCTCCCCCAGGCTGGTCCCTATAATCATTTTAAATATAATCATTTTAGATATACATATAAGTATATATTTTATATAGTATATAAATACACTAATAGAAATATAAAAAATACACTAATTAGTGTATATAGTAAATATATACACTGATTAGCAGTTAGCATTGGGGGCAATTTATGTACTAATAACTAGGGCAATGGAAAAATTCAAATTTTCAGCAATGTTTTGTGCCCTTTTAAAATAAAATTGTTATGAAAAACCAGAATAATTACTGAAAACTAACTTCAAGTATAGCAGCAAATTAAGGGTATGATGGGCGAAAAAACCTCTGCCCCCCCTTCTTCTTCTTGTTTTTCCCCACAACAACAACCCAGTGAGGTGGGTTGAGCTGAGAGAAGGTGATTGACTTGAAATCACCCACCTGACTTTCATGCTTAAGGTGGAACTAGAACTCAGAGTCTCCTAGTGATTGGCCCAAAGTCACCCCACTTGCTTTCATGCTTAAGGTAGGACTAGAACTCACAGTCTCCTAGTGATTGGCCCAAAGTCACCCAGCCATCTTTGAAGCCTAAGATCTGGTTTCTAAACCAGTACCTTAACCCTTATACCAAAAAAACTCTGATTGTCATTTGTAGAAGTGAACTTCTAGATTTTAGTTTGCTTATTTCTTTGTTTGCATTATTTGGAGAAAAGCACCATTAAAGGTGAACAATGGTGTTTTTTTTTGGGGGGGGGGGATTGGGCTAGTGTGCACATTTGCCAGTTTGCTTTAAATATCCTCACAGATTCACATAGAATCTCTACCCTGGGAAGATTTGAATAATGATCAGGGGCAGTCATAAAATGCCCATTTATTACAAGGCAAACTGGAGAAGTTCCTTCTCATTATCCTTCGTAGCGTAGAGGATAATCCTCCCAATGCCTGCTAACTTTTCTCCTATGTTTCAAGATTAGTTAGACATATTGCTTAAAAAAAGCCACTGAGATGCTATCTCTCACTCTTTATTTATTGCGTTTATTATATTTTACAATGATGGCTGTGGGAGTATAGGAGTTCAGAAGCATTGCTATATATAATAATTACGCTGGAGGCTAATGCCTTGCTTTGTAGAGCAGACTATTTTTTCCATTTAAATATTATTTTATTAGAATAATGTACATAGAATAATTGATGATAAAGAATGGGGTTGGAAGGTGGGTAGCAAATGCTAAGCAAAAGACACAGGAAACTAGAAGAATCTCTTCCAAAGTTTCCAGTTTTGGGCTAAGATGCCCATAATATATGTAGCTTGCAAATATTTACCTAAGCTTTCTGTTATCAAAACCTTCCCTGGCATCCAATTTGTTTTGTGTTTCCTTCAGTGTATACAGACCGACTTTGTCAACTCAACCTCTTGTTTCTGTTCTCTGTTGAGTTCCCCAAATGGCTTTGTTCTTGTTTACCTGTACTGTTGTTGTTTTTCTCACGTTTGATGGTATGCAAAGTTCACCACAGCTGAGCTAATAGGCAAGGCGGCTGTTACACTGGAGCTATTCATTGTTCAGCCATTAAAGGAATCAAATGTTGTCCCTCAAAGAAATTGTTTCTTCTTTGGCATTATGTGCAGGGTGAGTGAAGTTACATTTACCAGAGTTAAAAATTGACAAAAAAAGGAGGGGGGGGGAGGAGGAGGAAGAGGAAGAGGAGGAGGAGGAGGAGGAGGAGGAGGAGGAGGAGAAGAAGAAGAAGAAGAAGAAGAAGAAGAAGAAGAAGAAGAAGAAGAAGAAGAAGAAGAAGAAGAAGAAGAAGAAGAAGAAGAAGAAGAAGAAGAAGAAGAAGAAGAAGAAGAAGAAGAAGAAGAAGAAGAAGAAGAAGAAGAAGAAGAAGCATGTTGACAAATCAAACATTGGGGACATCTGCTTCAACAATGCTAAAGAACTTGTCTTTTTTTCCCCCTTCAGCCGATTTTTTAGAAAGCAAAGCCCTATTCAGACATTCAGTAGTTTCTGGAGTGGCAAAGAGAAGGCACTGAACTAGTTCTGTGTATATGTAGAAATGGTCTTTTCAAAATGGTTATGGTGATCAGAGGGCAGGGTTAACATGACTCGTTCACAGTTGTATTTTGTGCTCAAGCCAATTCACTTCTCTAGAAACCTCATTCACACAGCATGCCAAAGTTGGTTATTTTTTAACCTCGCCTAGGTTTTCTTGTGGCTCATATGTAATGTGAACCCAAGACCTGATAATCTATGATTGCACAAATCCAGAAACTGGGTTAATTCAGTAACTTGACACAACCTGAAAAAAAGACACTGAATTTGGTAACACTTGAGCATGGTACTTAAAACTGAGTCATCTAGACAAGTCCTATCTGGCCTTATTCTAGTCTAGTGGTTCATGTATGACTTGAACTGGGAAGACAAAGGTTCAAGGGTCTTCTTGCAGTAGTGGGATTCAACATTTTTTACTACCAGTTCTGTGGGCGTGGCTTGGTGGGTGTGGCATGGTGGGCATGGCAGGGGAAGGTTACTGCAAAATCTCCATTCCCTCCCCACCCCACTAACCTGCTTCCCAGCTCAGTTCTCCTGTGCAGGGCAACAAAAGAAGACCCAGCCGATCAGCTGGGACTCGGGAGGCAGAGAATAGATGGGGGCAGGGCCAGTCAGAGGTGGTATTTGCCGGTTCTCTGAACTACTCAAAATTTCCACTACCAGTTCTCCAGAACTGGTCAGAACCTGCTGAATACCACCTCTGTCTTCTTGTCTCCAGGTGATTGGGGTCAGATAGATAGATAGATAGATAGATAGATAGATAGATAGATAGATAGATAGACAGACAGACAGATAGACAGACAGACAGACAGACAGACAGACAGACAGACACACACACACACCATTATGAGAATGAATTAAGGGAAACTTATCAAATGGAACATTTTAAACATATTAATGCATCACTTTCATATCCTGAGATATTCTTGGTCTAAAGCCATATAGATTTAGCTATCTATATTCTCTTCTATCATGTCTGATTCTCAGAAACTGTCTGGAAAATCTCTGTGGTTTCTTTGCAAGGTTTTTCAGAAATGCTTCTTTCCTAGGACTCAACGGAAAATAAGTGGCCCAAGGTCAATCAATTTGACATCTAAAACCAGACTTACAACTCACAATTTTCTAGTTTCCAACCTGATGCCTTCACTGTCCTTCCTTCCTTCCTTCCTTCCTTCCTTCCTTCCTTCCTTCCTTCCTTCCTTCCTTCCTTCCTTCCTCCCTTCCTTCCTTCCTTCCTTCCTTCCTTCCTTCCTTCCTTCCTCCCTTCATCCCTTCCTTCCTGTCTTTCTTCCTGTCTTTCTTTCTTTCTTTCTTTCTTTCTTTCTTTCTTTCTTTCTTTCTTTCTTTCTTTCTTTCTTTCTTTCTTTCTTTCTTTCTTTCTTTCTTGCCTGATTTTCTTGTCTCTCCACTTAGGCAGGTACTGGCCAATCAACCAGATGCCATGGTAGTAGACAAGGGCCAGAATACAACAGTGACAATAGATGTAGTGGTGCCAAGTGACAGTGTATGAGGATATGGGAAAGTACCGGGGCCTGAAGGAGGAACTGGAGAGGACATGGAAATCAAGGCCAGAGTGCTCTAAGTGATAGAAGGAGTTCTCAGGGCTGTGATTCCTAACTTTAGAAACATTGAAATGCTTTGATTGCCTCCTCTTGACCTTCACTGCTCATGCTCCATGAGAATGAACCCATTTGAGCAAAGCCAATTGTGCCAACAAAGACCAAAGTTCACATTATTCTTTGACTCACTTGACTTACTCCGATTCACTTGGACTATAGAAGGAACAGATCAGACATCCAGCTCTTGCTTATCAATAGAGACCAAGTAGAGCAAGTGGCCAGTTTTAAGTTTCTGGGTGTTACCCTAAAAGAGGACTTGACCTGGGGTGCTCACATTGCAGCACTGGTCAAAAGGGCCCAGCAGAGATTATACTACCTGAGGCTTCTCAAGAAACAACAACTGAATGAAAAACTGCTGGTGACCTTCTACTGCTGCACCATAGAGTGTATCTTAACTTACCGCACCTGTGTATGGTTTGCCAATTGCACAGTGGCAGATAGGACACCACTCCAGAGGATTAATGTCATTGCCAGAGGATCATTAGTTGCCCTCTCCCCTCTTTGGAAGAGCTTTATAGCTCCTGCTGCCTTAAGAAAGTTCAAAACATTCTCAAAGATCCATCTCATCCTGGGCACCCTTTTTTTGAACTATTATCATCTGGCAGGCAGTACAGAATAATAAAAACAAGGACGAATAGGCTGAAAAACAGCTTCTATCCCAGGGCAGTAGCTCTTTTGAATTCTACTGTATAGTGCAATGTTGGTGTGGTGTTGGGGGTTTTCGGTTCAATGTGTGGAGTGTGAAGGATGTGTGTTTGTGTTTATTTTCATGGTCATGATGTGCAGTGAAGGTGGTGTTTGATTTTGTTGTACGACGTGCAATGACAATAAAGTAAAGTAAACTAAACTAAACTTATGTGAAGGGGAAATGCTGCAAATTTGTGAGGAAAGAAGGAGCAAGCTTTTGATCCATGATGTTGGTTGTAGGATGGGATTTCTTCTTGAGGTCCTACCTTGGCATGCTTTTTTACTGTTGATGTAATTTTTAGTGTTGATGAGATAGATTGGGGGGGGGGGAGGAAGAGAGAGAGAGGAGAGCAAAACAATGAGGAGGAAAAGAGATGAGAGACAAGAGAGAAAGGGAAGAAAGAGAGAGAAGAGAGAGGAGAAAGAGAGAGAGGAGAAAAACAGAAGAGAGAGGGAAGAGAGAGAAAGAACCATCCCGTGCCATTCAAGTCCAAACTGAACACAATCCATCAAGAAGAGGAGTCCAATGGATTAAGGCCTATAGGAAGGCAAGTATGATTATATTCCTGGCCCACCCTCACTTCCCTCTAAAGTGCTTCCGCAAGGAAATTGGAACAATCTCTGTTGCAATTATATCTGCAATTGTGAAGTTGCTCGTTTAACCTGGGCAGTGACCTGGAATGTTTGGCATTGCTGAGACTGGGAAAAAGAAAAGGGATCTGATGATTTTGTGAAGGAATGTTACTGGTCTGGAGCAGATTTGCTTGGTTAGCAAAGATTGTACAACTGACAGCTGGTACAAAGGAGGGTGAATGTGGGAGGGGATGACAAAGCATGAGAAAACCGGAGGGGAAATGCAAGAGCAAATGAAGGTGCATTTGTAAGAGCTTAGCATAGCTCAGGGGTGAGTAACTATGGAAACTTTAAGACCTATGGGCTTCAACTCCCAGAATTCCCTTATAAATGGATTTTTTTAATGGTCCAAATAAAATTTCTATACAAAAACCAACTGTATTATTTCTATCCCACTTGTTTGTTTTCCAATCTTTTTTTTTTATCCTTGTTTAGATCTACAATTTTGTATTGCTTCTCTCTGCTTATCTAATCTATTAGGATTATCCTGTAGTCTTTAATCTCTATATCCTTTGTTTTCTGTCCCCTTTGGGTTCTCCTTGTTAAAGATGTATTCTCTCCACTTTCAGTCATAACTCGACTTTCCTTTTGAGCTCTCCCTTTTCTCTCTCTCTCTCTCTCTAAGTCACTGTTTCTCACCAACTTTAAGGTGTGTGGACTTCAGGTTCCAGAATTCCCCAGCCAGCATGCTAGCTGGGGAATTCTGGGAGTCGAAGTCCACATATCTTAAAATGGCTGAGGTTGAGAAATACTTCTAAAGGTCTTCAGGCGTCTCCTGGAGCCCTCCCAGCTTTCTTTGTCAGGTCAATCACTTTCATAACTTGGTAGGTGCTAGGACTGCTTTTTTGTTTTGTTGTTTTGTCACTTCTAGTTGGACTTCGTATCGCCGGCCTGCTTCTTGCAGCTTTGTTGATAGTGCCTGTCTCCTTCAAATGCCTTCAAAGGCTGCTTGAAAGAGATTTGCTGGCGTATTATAGGAACTCTGCTTCTCATGCAGCTGCCCTATTTCCATCATATAAAGGTTCAACCTTTCTTTGGTCCTTTATCATCTTTCTTCCTGCAAATGTCCCAGCCAACTGCCTCCCTCCCTTCCTTCCTTGATTTTCCCTCCCTCCCTCTATCCTTCCCTCCCTTCCCCTTCCCTTTCCCCCTTCCTGGACCTCCCTTCCTCCTTCCTTCCTTCCCTCTCTCCTTCTTTCCCACCCTCCTTCCTCCTTCCTTCCCTTTCTCCTTCTTTCTTTCCCATCCTCCTTCCTTCCTTCCTTTCCCTCCTCTCCCCTCCCCCTGCCTTGGCCTCTCCTTCCTTCCTTCCTTCCTTCCTTCCTTCCTTCCCTTCCTTCCTTCCTTCCTTCCTTCCTTCCTTCCTTCCTTCCTTCCTTCCTTCCCTCCTTCCCTCTCTCCTCCCTTCCTTTCTTCCTGCATCCCTTCCTCCTCCTTCCTTCCTTCCTCACTCCCTTTCCCTCCTCTCCCCTCCCCTTTCTTGGCCTCTCCTCCCTCCCTCCCATTTCTTTCCTTCATTCCTCCCTCCCCTCCTCCCCCAATTTTGCCCCTCTTCCTTCAAATCACATAGCCAACTCCCCCTTTTAAGGGGCCATACCAATGATGCTGTCAAGATTCTTACTTAGTGCTTGGTAGCTGTAAGGATCTGGATGGGAAAGGAGCAGGTTGTGTAGCCCCTTCCTAGACTATGGCTTACTACCAGTCCCAGTTGGCTTACTGGAGTTCCCTCCACATGGACCTGACTTTGAACAGCATTCAGAAGCTTCAACTGGTTAAGGGTGTAGTGCCAGATGCAATTTAGGGTGTACCAAAGTTCACCCAAGTATGTGAGAGACTATGTTATTTGCAAGACTATCTGTCTCCGAAGGTTTTTATCTGGTCCATCAAGTCTGACAAGATGGCATGCATCAGATCTCCTCTAATAAACCCTGCCATCTTGGTGTACCTTCTCTGTTCATGTTCCTGCCCTGTGGAATAGCTTCCTCTCTCTCAAAACTTGGAAGGACAAAACCCTCTTGGTCTTCAAGAAAGCAATTAAGATTTGTTTTCCCCCCTCCTACAGTTTAGGTGAAGGTTGTTTTTGTGAATTGTTATCCAGTGTTCAGTTTTTCTTATTCGTATTGGATTATTATTAATGTTGGCTATGAGAGCTTACAGTTTTACAATTGTTCACTGCCCAGAGTTATGTATTAAAATACTTGCTGGTCATTGACTGTATTGTATTATTAAAATATTTAAGATGGGCAGCCACAGAAATTTTCTGAATAAATAATTAGAGGACTGCCTCAGCTAAAATTCCTGTGGACAGGGCTTTTAAAAGCCTCTCTGGGCACAGGCATTCTAGTTTCCAAGAACTGTCCCTTCCACATCCCTTTTCCACAAAACATTACCAGTAAAACAGGAAAAACAAAGCACTCCGGAGAGAAATCTGACAAGGTCAAGCTTCTTTCTAAGGTATTGTGTTATTTGCTTTACTTCATATAACTGAAGAAATATCCAGTTCCAGTTCCAAGCCGGGAGAAAGGCACTGAAAACAAAATGGAGGCTGGAGGCTGATTGGAAAGAGGGTCCATTTATTGATGAAGTAGAACCACTAAGTATGTGTGATTCTGGGCAGCTGACCACATGGAGTTGAGGAGGAGGGGGGCTTATACCTTCTCTTGGGCTTTGCACTTGAGCTTCCTGTTCCTGTGCAAGAACATGTATTCTATTGGCTGTTGTAGGACTCATAGCTGGCTCTATCGATTGTCTGAGCTCCCAGTTTTGGTTGAAGTTCACTGGGAGTGGTGCAACTGAGATGATACAATGAAGGGGCTTGTGTTCTGAAAGGGTGTTGGGCAATTCCTACCATGGCTTGATATCTTTGTCCTGGTTTGGACCTTGAGTGAGGGCTGATCCTATCACTCTGCCTTTGTTCAGACTTTGCTGCAGGGGAATTTCAAAATAGCCTGTCTTGAATGGATTTCTGCCTGAAGTATTTGCTTTGCCTATGAATAGAGCTTATCTATCTCTTAAGTGCTGACCTCTTCTGTGGGCTATTAAGAAAAGGTGGGAGCTGCTTTCTCCCTTTAAAAAACTTCCCATCCAGGGAAATATAGTATTCTGCCTTTTTTTTTAAAAAAAATATCAAAATGTAAAATTGCCTAACCAGTAGTGACACCAGTCGGATCCCACCCCTGGGGAAAGGTTTTCAGATTTGCAAGGTTCTGCTACTGTAACTTTACAATAAAGTTAGTAGTAGCACTCAGGATCTTGGTTTCCTGTCTGCATTACATTGGAGGGGTGACAAGACCCATAATCCCTAACCAGCTACAAGAGGGTGCTGTTTCCAAAAGATGGTTCTTACTTTTTGGAATTCCACCTTTAACTTGTCCTAGAGCTCAGGTTGGGTGTGCTGCCTACATCAGCTCACTGAAGTCCTAGGAAGGCAAGTTTCTGCTCAAGTGCTCAAGACTATTTCCACAATCCAAATATGTTTTTACACACAGTCATGGGCCAGGTTTAAACATAACAAGTTTCAATATGGTCGTCCGTACTAACCAGCAGGCAAATGCAAAATATTCTTTTAATGGGGTGAGGAAATCTCTCATTAATATCGATTGATGTCAGTTGCTGTATTTCTGAGGGTGATGTAGCAAAATAAGGCACGTGGTGAGAGGTTGGAATGACACATGAAAATGACAAGGGAGTTGGTGATAGAAGACTAATGTCTTTTCATAGAGTTTCCTTATCCGTCCGTACCAGTGCATAGAATAAAAGTCAGAATAAGGAGATCTTACCTTAGTGGCAGTGTGTAAGAAAGGGATCTAGAAATTCTAGTGGATCACCATGAGAACATAAGGAAGCAGTGCATATAGCACAGAAATGCAATGAGTTACAGGTAATTCTTGACTTACAATCCTTCATTTAGTGAATGTTCAAAGTTCAATCAATCAATCAGAACAAAGCTGGAAGGGACCATGGAGGTCTTCTAGTCCAACCCCCTCCTCAAGCAGGAAACCCTATACCATTTCAGACAAGTGGCTGTCCAGTCTCTTCTTAAAAACCTTCAGTGATGAAGCACCTACAACTTCTGAAGGCAAATCCTTCTGCTGGTTAATTGTTCTCACTATTGGGAAGTTTCTCCTTAATTCCAGGTTGCTTCTCTCCATTACAACGGCACTGAAAAAAGTAACTTAAGACTATTTTTCACACTTATGACTATTGCAGCATCCCCATGGTCACGTGGTCAAAATTCAGACGTTTGGCACGTGGTTCATGTTTATGATGGTTGCAATGTCCTGGTGCCCTTTTGTGACCTTCTGACAAGCAAAGTCAATAGGGAAGCCATATCCACTTAACAACCATGTTGCTAACTTAACAACTGCAATGATTTGCTTAAACGAGAAACATCCTACAATGAGGCAAAACTCATTTAACAACTCTTTCTCCTAGCAACGGAGATTTGGGGCTCAATTGTGGTCATAAATTGAGGACTGACTATTAGATTCCATTAAGGGAAGCATGGTGTTTTAAAATCACAAGAAGCATTTCTGTTATGCTTGCCCAGGTTACAACATACCCAGAGTATTGTAATCAAAACTGGGGTTTCCACCTTAAAATGGAATGGAAAAGCTGAAACAGGGTTCGGAGGTGAGTTAACAGGACCGTAAGGGTTATGGAAACCCTAAACAGAGGTAGGTGCACCTTTTCTGAAGATTTTCACATCTTCAGTTAAGTGATCACCTATCATGGATGGTTTAGTGCAGGGGTGTCAAACTGGCGGCCTGCGGGCCGGATGTGTTCTGACCTAAGTTTCACAAAATCCCGAAGCAGACTCCTTGCCCTGACAAAGCCCCTTTTTATTAGGCTAAAGTGAATTCCTCTCATTCACATCCAGCAAAATCCCGGCAAACAGTCATTCAAGAGTGATTTACAACCACAGACCTTATCAGGCTTGGAGAGTTGCCAGGCCGAAAGCTTCCAAGTGCAACACTGTGCCAGAAAATACTTGGCAAGGAATCAGGAACAAATCTTCAACCTAATTAAATGAACTAATTGTCTCCTGCAAACCCCACTCCCCTTTTGCTCCTCTTTATTCTCTATGGGAGGGGCCATCCACCATCCACCTTTGCCTTTACTCCCGAATTGACCCTTGCTCCTTCTCCTGGCAACTCTGCACATGCGCACATTGGGAACAGGCTCCAGCTGTTCTTCTTCCCATTGATCTCTGACTCCAAAGGCAGCTGATAACAGCCCTGGCCCCATCTCTGCCTCCAATGCAGAGCACTCATCAGAGCCTTCCCCAGATTCCAGGACTGGCCCGTGTTCCTCCCCAACCTCCTCACTGTCCGAGTCTGCCGCCAGCTTCGCTAGCTGTTGTCCGCTGGTGGGCCACAACAGGATTCATCACATGCAGGCCACACCAACCCCAGCTCCGCAAAGGGAAAACATCACAAAATGTCGCATGATGGCAACGTGTCATCATGAGTTTTACACCAGTGGTTTAATGGATTCTGTGATGACCCGGGCTGGGCATGAAAGCAACACAGCCGGAATGAAGGGTTAACTCCCCTTTATTGCTCCAACTTTCTCCCAAAAGTCCCACCATTCACTGCAAGTCCAGGAACAAAGCTCTAAGCCAGGGATCTCCAACCTTGGCAACTTTAAGACTTGTGGACTTCAACTCCCAGAATTCCTCAGCCAGCTTGCTGGCTGAGGAATTCTGGGAGTTGAAGTCCACAAGTCTTAAAGTTGCCAAGGTTGGAGACCCCTGCTCTAAGCACTCACCTAGCCAGGCTAGGGAAGCAAGGCAAACAATGCAAACAGGGCGCAAGGCAAGCAAAGCATCCAGACGCCGGTAACAGTGCGTGAAACTCGAAAAAGGCAATGCTTGTTCCTGACAATTGCCCCTTCCAACAACATCTCTTTAAATCTCATTCCCGGGGCAAGCCTTCTGAAGAGGGGCGGGGCGCCTTCCTCCCGAGTTGTTGGGTCACCCTGCACTGATTTTGCCTCCTTTCCATTCTCCATGTTTGGGTAGTAATTGCTCATCGCCAGAGCTCCGTCGATCCTCTGCTCCATTGCCTTCCATCTCCCCTCCCTTTGCTCAATCGTCCTGCACCCTCTGTCCTTCGCTGGTGACCCTTCCTAAGCTCAAGGGACCTGGTACTGCTTTGTCCTGGTCCTCCGGTCATTCCTCCATCAGCCTTAGCTCTGTCTCCTCCTCCTCGGATCCAAACTCCAATGGTTCATGACAGATTCCTGCACTGAGCAGGGGATGGAATTGACCTATGAGGTTGCTTCTGATCTCTACAGCCTTATGATTTTATTCATATATTTTACCTATCTACAATCTCTAGCTCCGACATTTTAAATTTATTTTTCTAAAGGTTTTTGACCCTTCAACCTTTGAGTTTAGATAACTGATGGATGGAGATTACAGTTTTCCATTTAACCATAAAATCTGGCTTCTGCAACACCAATTCCAGAGATGGTATTCAAGCAGGTTCTGACCAATTCTCTGGACCAGTTCTGGAGAACCGGTAGTGGAAATTTTGAGTAGTTCTGAGAACCGGCAAATACCATCTCTGACTGGAGATTTTACAGTATCCTTCCCCTGCCACATCCACCAAGCCATGCCCACAGAACGGTAGTAATTTTTTTTAAATCCCACCACTTAACATTTTCCTTTATGCAGACACTCCATTTTCACTGAAGTCTCAAATTATACCACTATCCAGTGGTGGGATTCAATTTTTTTTTACTACCGGTTCTGTGTGTGTGGCTTGGTGGGTGTGGCAGGAAAAGGATACTGTAAAATCTCCTGCTGAATACCACCTCTGCCATTATCCATATTTAGGCATCTTTACTTTGTGAAAATTTCTCCTTCCTCAGTTCTTTTGGACTATCCATCCATATTCACATAAAACGTATTGAGTTTGTGGAGCTGTTTGGGATTCAAAATATATTTAGTACATCTTTTGTTACTATTAATGGGTAGTATATTACTGCTGGGAGAATGCATTTTGATCCTTTTTACCTTGCTAAATTGATGTTGGAAAATAATCCAGGTATTAAAATTGATTTAAAAATAGTTTTCATGGATGGATGCTAGGATCTTTGCATTAGATCTAAGAGGAGATGACAACAATTATGTTTTTGTTTTTGTTTTTTATTTAGAAGATGAATATAATCTATTAGCTACTATCCACTAGGCAGTCTTTTCAGTTGCAACTTTTACAGGTAGACCACGATTGAGCCCAAAATTTCTGTGTTTAAACAAGTCAGTTGTTAAATGAGTTTTGCCTCCATTTTACAACCTTTCTTACCACAATTGTTAAGAGAATCATTGCAGTTAATTGTCAGCGTTCCAGGGAAAATCCATTCCTTTCAGTAACTCCAAGACATACGCCATCTCAAAGTACTTTTATTAGAATAGCACCTGGCACATTCTGTGGAATTCCAGAACTAAAAGCTTCCCGGCTTCCCACAAACTCCCAACCTACAAACCATCCCCTTTTCCCTCATCACCACATCACATGAACCAATCCCAAAGTAAGTTCTAATTCTTTCTGCGCCACACTCTGTAACCTTGAACTATCAAAATAATTCTATTTTGTCTACTAAGAGCTACTCAATTAACATCACCCCCCTCCCACTTTCTCCAACTATGTGGCAGCGATGAATTCCATAGCTAACATTAATAACATAGTTGTTAAGTGAATCTGGCTTCCCCATTGCATTTGCTTGTCAGAAGGTTTAGAAAGATGATCATACGACCCCAGGACACTGCAACTGTCATAAATACATGGCAATTGCCAAGTGCTCAAATTTTTATCACATGACCATGGGGATGCTGCAATGGTCATAAGTGTGAAAAATGGGCATCAGTCACTGTTCAGTCCTGTTGCAACTTCAAATGGTCACTAAATAAATAGTTGTTAAGTCGAGGACCACCTGTACTCAAGAATCCAGTCAAGTAAATAGTCAGCACTAAATTGGCACTGGTTATGAGTTAACAGAATTCAAGGGCGGATGGAGATGGATTGTTTTTGGGAACACAATGACTCTAGGCCCATGATGGCAAACCTATGGCACGTGTGCCAGAGGTGACATGCAGAGCCCTCTCAAGAGGCACACGCTCCATCACCAGATGTCCTTCTGATTTCTTTGTGGGCACCGGAGTGCTGGTAAATGGCCTGAAAATTGGCCAAAAACCAGGCTGTTTGGGGGGCTTTTGGGGGGGCTTTTTCAGGCCATTTTGGGGGTATTTTAGGCCACTTTGGGGGGCCTAAAACGGCCTGAAAATAGCCCAGAATGTTTTCCAGAAACAGCCTGGTAAATGCCCCCCAAAACGCCCCAAAAACAGGTATGCGTGCACTGGCCAGCTGGTCTTTGGCTTTCCGATGCACAGGCACACGCTCATTCATGCACTTGCACGTGTGTTCTGGTTTGGGCACTCGGTGCCGAACAAGTTCACCATCACTGCTCTAGGCTGATTACTTGCTTGACTTCACCCTCAGCTCTACCTTTTCTTCTCCTATTTGCTCTCTTCTGAAACTCTCACCTGAACTTCATGGCATTTGAATGAAAGCACCTCAAACTTGCAAGATAGAAGATATGATGGCCTCAAAGAATAATGGCCACTGACAATATTTTACCTTTGCTGATCACAAATTGCACATTATTAAAAACAGGGAAGTGTGCTCCACATTATAACTGAACCTCTTTAATGCCAAATGATCAGAGATGCACAGAATTTATGACTTCAGCAATAGAGTGGTCAATGTCTGGAATACTCTACCCGACTCTGTAGTTTCTTCCCCAAACCCCAAAAACTTTAACCTTAGACTGTCTACTATTGACCTCACCCCTTTCCTAAGAGGTCTGTAGGGGGCGTGCATAAGCGCACCAACGTGCCTACCGTCCCTGTCCTATTGTTTCTCTTATTCTTCTTTTATTTTTCTTATATGTACCCATTTCATGTATTCACAACTATATATACACTTATACTTATTATCTTGTAAACAATTGGCAAATCAAATAAATAAATAAATAAAAATAAATTGTACATCAGCAATATTGAAAGATTAAAGATTGACCCCACCAACCAAGCCTGTAGACACAGGTGTGTAACAAGGTGAGGGAAGGTTCTGATTTGTTGTGCTATGCCAAGCAGTATAAGTAGACCATTGCACATTCTTTAATTGTATGTCTTCCCACCCTATCAATGGTGTTTGATTAATAGATTAATGAAAGCCGACAAGAAGAACAAAGGGTAGAGCCAAGAGTGCTGCAGAGAGAAACCACCTACAGAAGAGAGATTGATTAGTTTGTAACCGTGAACAATAGGAGATGTCATTCAACCACTTATTAAAACAAAAAGAAATAAACCCAAACAGTTGGGCCTTCTGGTAACAGGAGTGGGTAAATAGTACAGAAATGTGCACAGTAGTCTTGACATGGGGAGATCATAAATCAGAAAGCATTGGTGCCTTATGATCCTCAAATATTTAACAATATCAGCAATATGGTTCGCCTCCTGCCATTATATTAGTGAAAGGAAGAACATTCAGGATTGTGTTGGAGGGGCAAATTCAAATATTTATGTATTTCACACCACTGACTTTGGCTTTTCAGAAACCAAACAGATTCTGTTTTCCCATGCTTTCAAGTAGATGTTCCAAGTATAAACTCATTATAGTTTTACAGTAGAGCAGATCTGGGCATTTCATGGTCCATATGCTACACATGGTATGTTGGTGTCAGTGTCACAGTGGCATTGGCAGAGGTGGGGTGGCAGCCCTCCACAATAGTCCCAGTTTCCTTGCCCACCTCTGCGAAAGGGGAATTTTAAGTAATTTTTTTTGTGTGTGTATGTGTGTGTAAAACACAACTCATAATCAAGTAAAATCAAGTGTGCATACAACAGATAATCGGATTTTACTTGATCTGAATGCCCCAATCTGAAACCATGTAAAGTAAGGGCTTTGATGAAGCTCTTATGTAAGGGGGTCTCCCAACTCGTCAACTTTAACACTTATGGACTTCAACTTCCAGAATTCCTTAGCCAACCATGCCAGGGGTCTCCAACTTTGGCAACTTTAACACTTATGGACTTCAACTCCCAGAGTTCCTTACTGGCTGAGGAACTCTGGGAGTTGAAGTCCACAAGTCTTAAAGTTGCCAAATTTGGAGAGTTCTGCTCTATATGATGGTTTGAGAAAAAGATATTTTAAAAATTCCAAAAGAGATACACTTGCATATATTCCGTATATTTCTGGTAACTGGTTCTGCTAAAATAAATTGGAATATAAGCTAATGTCAAGGATTATTAATTTGTCTGCCAAAAGTTGTAATTAATGCATACACATAAACAAGCACACAAGAAGTTCATCTGATGCAGCTGCTAACTCTATTCCAAATCAAGCAATCATAAAAAAATATTGGAATCATAATGTTTCTCCAAAAATGCATATTGAACGTAGATGTATATTAAAAAGGGGGGAAAAACCTCCACCAATAGAAAAATAAGAAAATATTGTTAAACCTGCCATCTACTTTTATAAGTGTGCAATAAAAAATAAATAAAGAGGCATCAAACTAATAAATGTTACAATTTTGTTTTCAATTGTTACTAAAATGGAAGATATATAAAATTCTTTCCAGATACTTTGAAAGTTTGGAGATATTGGTGTTCTATCTGCTATTGTAAAATTTTCAGTCACAAAAAAATTGTGTTTAAGGTTTGTGTATTCCCACCATTACTGGAGCAGAAATATTTAATATAAGAAACGTGAAAATTGGTCACATACAGGTATATAAGTGGTTGCTTAACAACCACTCAAAGTTACAACAGACTTCCCCAGAGCTACAGTGGTACCTGGGTACTCATTATTAATTGGTTCTGGGAGGCACAATGAGTACCAAAAGTTATGATTATCAAACACATTTTCCCATAAGGAATAATATAGTGAGTCACAAGACAGTCAATACCGATAAGTTCTAGCTTGTATATTAAGTACTGAACAAACAATGAGTATCGGGATAAAACTTTCATGTCAAAACGAGGTGAGTACCAAATTCAATGAATTTTAAAGCAGTTGAGTACCAAGGTAGCACTGTACTTACAACCCGTTTTCAGAGTTAGGACAGATACACATGCACACACCACAGGCACATGATCACATTTTGGATGTTTGGCAACTGGCTCACCTTTATGGCCATTTGCAGTGTCCCACAGTTACATGACTATGATTTGAGTAGCCGCCTGCTGGTTTCTTGTGTTTATTTCTGATTTCCAGCAAAAAGTGCCCATTATCGACAGTGGATTTCTTTAATAACCACTCTCTTCACTTAATAACTGTCATGTTTGCTTAAGGGCCATTATAAGAAATAGTTGTAACTTCGAATCTGGTTATGTGATGCCTTGACTTACAACCACAATGATTTACATCCATAATTCTATGCTCAATTACAGTTGTAAATTGAGGACTACTTGGAGTTTGGTGAAGCAAGAGACAGATGAATCTAATCTTATAAAATATTGGTTCTTCCTTGGAAAGGAAAGTTTACAGGATCTTAATAAACTGAAAGGACAACCAAGAAGTCATTGGCAAACTTTTCGGCAGCATCTGCAAAAACTGGAAATGGATTATATCTAGGAAATTTACAGAAAGGCTTTACAAATGCAAGCAATTTACAAAAGGTTTTGAGTCAAGGCTGACATAAGTGTTCTGAAGGTGGAACAAATATCTTGAAGAAATGTTTGTGGAAGTGAGTTGAAGTCAGAACTGGAATGTTTAAATCCAGACCCAACATTCAACAAGAAAAATCAGCTTCTAAGGTTGAAATGGTTGGTACTAGATATTCCCAAGCTTGAAATTGACATACTCCAGTGTTGGTGAACCTTTTCGGCACTGAGTGTTGAAAAGGTAGTGCACACGTGAGGCAGCGCCAGAAAGCAGAAGAGCAGCTCCCGATGTGCGAATGTGCGCTGGCCACCTAGTCTTCCGGTTTCTGGCACACATACATGCGCAAAGACCAGTTGGATGTTTGCATGCATGTGCCGGAAACCAAAAGTTCAGCTTCCCAGTGCACGCATGTGTGCTGGGGAATTGCTCTTCCGGTTTCTGGCATTCCTGCATGCATGTAGACCAGCTGATCTTTGTGCGCGCATGCATGCCAGAAACTGGAAGAGCAACAGGTGATGGCTGGTATGCCCAGAGTGATGGCTCTGCATGCCACTTCCAGCAAGCGTGCCATAGGTTTGCCATCACGGACATACTCTACTGCAGGATAAGAACCCAAATCCATAGAAAGATGTCTTCACCATTCAATACTTGGACTGTAGTGGGGAATAGACTGGCTGACTTTCATTAACTGTGGGTTAATCATGGTTTGGTGGGACTAACATTGGATGAGAGACCACTAGGAAATTCTAGGATTGTAGGATAGATTGAGAAGTCAAGGGTGCAATCTAGGGGAAAGCAGTGGCAACCCTCCTTCCCTACTGTCATGGAAATGACATGTTTTCTTTGAACTTGACTCAAGGCAATTTTTATATCTTTTCCTTTGTTTATATGTATAAAAATGGATTGTGCTTTTACTGCTATTTAATCAAAAATCAATGAAAAATGGATTACTGAAATATAACTGTTTGATTGCTTGAGAGCTGTGGTGGCACAGTGGTTAAAAGGCAGTATTGCAGGCTAATTCTGCTGACTTCCAGAGGTTCAATCCTCACTAGCTCAAGGTTGACTCATCCTTCTAAGGTGAGTAACCCAGATTGTTGGGGGGCAAAAAGGCTGACTCTGTAAACTGCTTAGAGAGGGCTGTAAAGAACTATAAAGTGGTATATAGGTCTAAATGCTATTGCTATTGCTATTGATTTATTGACAAATCATCTATATTTCAGTGACTCAAAGCAATTATTGTGGTAGTGTCAGGGGAGCTGTTTGGATTTTCAATTGTTTTATAATAACTTATAAAGATGGAAGTTAGTTGTACTAGGGAGATTTTTAATCATGGATGTTCAACATTTTGGCTTGTTTGGGCTGCACTGAGGGAAGAGGAATTGTCTTGGACCATTTTTAACATATATAACATAGTGGGTGTATAAAGGTAAAGGTTTCCCCTATCCAGTCATGTCTGATTTTAGGGGGGCAGTGCTTATCTCCATTTCTTAGCCAAGGGAGCCAGCATTGTTGGTTTCTTAACCGTGGTCATTTGGCCAGCAAGACATCACGCTGCAGTGCAGAGTGTGGAGTGAAACATGAAATGGTACCCATTTATCTACTCGCATTTGCATGCTTTCAAATTGCTGAAGCAAGAACGGGACAGAAGCTGAGGCAAGAACAGGATCTCACTCCATTGCATGGTGCTCAGGTCTTGAACTCAGACTGTCAGCTTTCCAGATGACAAGCTCAGCTTCATAACCACTGAGCCATCATGTCCTCAGTTGATTTATATAAATCACTTAATAATGTTAAAAGTTTTCAATCTTGTGGGGCTGCATTACTAGCTGTCCAGGACTGCATATGGTCCACAGGTTGGACATGTCTGCTTTGGGAGCAATAGCACTTAGGCTAATATACCACTTCACAGTGCTCTCAGCCCTCTCCAAGAGGTTTACAGAGTCAGCATATTGCCCCCAACAATCCTCATTTTACCCACCTTGGAAGGATGGAAGGATGGAAGGATGAGTCAACCCTGAGCCTGGTGGGATTTGAACTGCCAAATTGCAGGCAGCCGGCAGGCAGCAGAAGTAGCCTGCAGTACTGCATTCTAACCACTGCACCACTTGTGGCTCCTAGTTACAAACATTAAAATTGAGGGGCTGCCTATCTGTCAGCCTAGATGAGGAGTATGAAGTTTAAGGGCAGCAAGAGAGAAGCATGGAGTGATTATCTTCAAGATGGAAGATGGGACTTGGTGCATGCTCTAAAGGGGAGGGACCTTGATGCTCCACCTGATATTTTTCTGGGTTTTTTGACCTCTCACTCCTAGATAATGCTGCTCAATGAACAAGTAAACTACTCTCAGTCCATCTATCTATCAATTGTGCAATGTGCCAACCAGTACACCAACTGGGCTAATATCTTATGTACCAGGAATGGGGTGGTTACTTAGCTTCCTAGCCACCTCTCACTTGACAAATCAGTTATCCTATTTGAGGATAACTGTTGTTGCATTTACAGAGGGATACAATCAAGATCAAATGTGGTACTAATACCACTCTATAAAGCCTTAGTAAGACCACACCTAGAGTACAGCATCCAGTTTTGGTAAGCACATTATAAAAAAGATGTTGAGACCAGTAGTGGGATTCCATTTTTTTTAAACTACCGGTTCTGGGGGCGTGGCTTGATGTGCGTGGCAGGGGAAGGATACTGTAAAATCTCTAGTCAGAGGTGGTATTTGCTGGGTCTCCGAACTACTCAAAATTTCTGCTACTAGTTCTCCAGAACTGGTCAGAATCTGCTGAATACCACCTCTGGTTGAGACTCAAGAAAAAGTACAGAGAAGAGCAACCATGATGATTAGGGGATTGGAGACTAAAACATACGAAGAATGGTTACAGGAACTGGGCTTGGCTAGTCTAATAAAGAGAAGGACCAGGGGAGACATGATAGCAGTCTTCCAATATTTGAGGGGCTGCCACAGAGAGGAAGGGGTCAAGCTATTTTCTAAAGCATCTGTAGGCCAGACAAGGAATAATGGATGGAAACTGAACAAGGAGAGATTTAACCTGGAAATAAGGTGAAACTTTCTGACAGTGAGAACAATCAATCAATAAAACAGCTTGCCCTCAGAAGTTGTGGGAGCTTCACTACTTGAGATTTTCAAGAAGAGATTGGACTGCCATTTGTCAGAAATGGTGTAGGGTCTCCTGCTTGGGCAGGGGGTTGGACTAGGTGACCTATGAGGTCCCTTCCAACTGTGATTATCTGTTATCTGAGGAGTGAATCTAGTTTTTAAACAAGGGTTGCCTCTTGTCCTATTGTGAGTTGCAAATCAAAGGCAAGCAAGTGGCATTGATTGAAGTTTGCTGAGTAAAGGTAGAGGTTCCCCTTGTGCATATGTGCTAGCCGTTTCCAGTTCTAAGGGTTGGTGCTCATCTCTGTTACAAAGCCGAAGAGCCAGCACTGTCCGAAGATGTCTCCTCCATGGTCATGTGGTCGGCATGACTAAATGCCGAAGGTGCATAGAACGCTGTTACCTTCCCACCAAAGTGGTCCCTATTTTTCTACTTGCATTTTTACATGCTTTTGAACTGCTAGGTTGGCAGAAGCTGGGACAAGGAACAGGAGCTCACTCCATTATGCAGTGCTAGGGATTTGAACTGCCAAACTGCCGACCTTTCTGATCAACAGGCCCACTGAGTCTTAGCCACTGAGCTGCTGCGTCCCACCTTACCTTTGTTGAGTCGTGTTTAACTTTTCCCCAGGTGTGGCAGATAATGATCACGTGAGCCGAGCTTTAATATTTGATGATAAGAGTATCTGTAAAGTACAAAAGGTAGCCAAAGATGAATGGCATTTGAGGGATATATTGATGCTTTTGTTTCAATGGTCAGCATCAAGGATTTATGCAGCCAGAAGCACCAGCAGACATCACCAAATTTATCCTTCTACTTTCAAAGTGTGTGCATATTGATATAATTATGTATGCCAACCTCCATATGCAAATATCCACGAAGAGTTTTCCTTCCTTTATCCCTCTCAGTTCAATAACAGGCTAGGAAACTCTCCTGGGTTCCATTGCCATCAAAACCCAACTGCCAAGAAAAAAGTTTGTGACTTCAAAAAGCAATGAATCCAGCCCTGAAAGAATAAGTTTAAAACCTGGAGATGTAGAACTGGATTTCTTTCTGAAAACCATCCTTTCAAATTCACGTCCTAACGGGATCTTGCAAAGAACTTTGATCATTGTCACGAAAACACAAGTAGACAGGAAGAGTGTTAAAGTGACAAAAAGGGACATATAAAGAATTGCTGGGTCAATGTTGAATGCCTTGTAAATGAATGTACAGAATATCAGGCACCAACTCTCCTTCCCTGCAAATACTCCACAGCACATAATGAACTGGAAGAACAAAAAAAAAAGGGGGGGAATGTGGTTACTGAATCTTGAATCTTCTTAAATTCTTTAGAGGGGGACATGTATATTTATGGGGAAGGGGAAATCCATCTGGGAACGTCACGTACAGGCTTGCACAACATGATGGAGATCAGAGGCTTGGCAGATCCCTTGCTGTGTTTGACATAGTTAAAAGTCGTTTCCTCCATCCTGGCTATTTCTGTTAAGAATGGTGTTTTTGTTATGTCCTGGTAGAATATCTGTGTGGTGGGGGGGGGAAGGGGGGTTGAGAGTGGGACTAGGGGAGATGCTTCCTAGTACAAACTTTATATATTTTATACTTTATTAGGGAAAAAAAGCGTGAAACATCCTATATTGCTAAACCTGGATGAACTTCCCAGCAAGTGGATATCCTTCTTTCCTTCCTTCCTTCCTTCCTTCCTTCCTTCCTTCCTTCCTTCCTTCCTTCCTTCCTTCCTTCCTCCCTCCCTCCCTCCCTCCCTCCCTCCCTCCCTTCCTTCCTTCCTTCCTTCCTTCCTCCCTCCCTCCCTCCTTTCTTCTTTTCTTCTGCTGGAAGAAATGTCCATCTGGGTTCAGTTCCAAGTGGGAAGAAAGACACTGGAATTATGGTGACTGCTTGGAAAGATGGTTTAATGGTGGACAGGACCACATGGGTCCTGGGCAAAAAAAAAAAAAAAGTACATGGGTGAGATAGGGAGAGAGATTTATAACCTCTGTTGGGCTTTGAACTTGCTTCCTGTTTCTGTGGCAAGAAATGTATCCTGATTGGTTGTCAGGCTCCCATGGGGCCATGCAGGTGTAACTTTGTAGGTTGTCTTCTTGAGTCTCAAGCCTGATTGAATCTTGCTGGGTGATGTAATGAAGGGGCTTTGGGCCATTTCTATTATGGCTTAATGGCTTTTCCCTGAAAGATCTTGAGTGAGGGTATTTGCTTATGAATAGACCTACCCATCTTTTTATCTCTTAACTGCTGGCATCTGCTGTGGGCTATTGAGGAGGGTGGGGGCTATTAAGAGTGAGCCTGCTTCCTGCCTTAAAAAACATGTTTCTTCATTTCTCATCTAGGGAAATATAATATTTTGTCTTTTTAATATTTCCTAGAATATTTCATTTTTCAAGGAGAGGGGTGGGTGCTAACTTCCTACACTTCCTTTTTCCCATATCCTTCTTTCTTTCCTTCCTTCCTTCCTTCCTTCCTTCCTTCCTTCCTTCCTTCCTTCCTTCCTTCCTTCCTTCCTTCCTTCCTTCCTTCCTTCCTTCCTTCCTTCCTTCTTCCCATCTCCTTCCTTCCTTCGTATCTTGTGGTTCCAATTCTTCCCTCCTGACTGATGCTGCAGGATTGGTTATTTAATTTCTCCCCACCAAAGAACATAAAGAGTTAAAAAAATGTAGTTATGAATACACTCTAGGCTACAAAATGAGAACTGGCAGTTTGTAATATTCAACTTGGTCTTTCTTTCCATGTCTCTCTCTATTCCAGTCCTAATGACTAATCCACCTTTCCCCTTCATAAGGGAAGGAAATCATTCCTCTTATGTATCTTGCCACAACTAATAACAGATGAGCTGAAAACCTGCATTTAAATCTGGTAAAAGCACAACATAATGATGCCTCTGCATAAGAGTTTCCTTTTTTTAAAAAAAAAAATGAGATGGAAAACTTGACAGAGTTTCTGTGTTTCAGCTCAAAAGTCCATTAACACCTCTTTCTATATTTCCTGACAGTTTGTCTCTGTAGACTTAGCAATTCAGTTGCTTCTCTGTAATCAAAGTCCCTCATTTGTGAAACAGGGGAAAGAGAGGTCACTGGCTTCAGAAGAGGCTTGCATAGATGAGTGTGTCAGAAATATTAGGGATCCATTAATGAGGCGTCATACAGGTACCCTAAAGAAATTAGTTGTGAAAGGATTTCTGAACCATTTCATGTTCTATTCTTTTGGCAATTTCTTGCAACAGGGTGTGTTATCATGGCTGTTTTATTGTAGATAAAAGCAGGACCTGTTCTATCAGAATTTGATCAATGTGCTGTATTGATCAACGGTGGCACAGTGGTTAGAGTGCAGTACTGCAAGCTACTTCTGCTGACTGCCAGCTGCCTGGAATTTGGCAGTTCGAATCCCACCAGGCTCCAGGTTGACTCAGTTTTCCATCCTTCCGAGGTGGGTAAAATGGGGACCCAGATTGGGGGCAATATGCTGACTCTGTAAATCTCTTAGAGAGGGCTGTAAAGCACCGTAAAGTGGTATATAAGTCTAAGTGCTATTGCTATTTTACATGGAGGCTGCCCTGGAAAATAGGAACTCATAGGCTGTTATTTATATCAGGGGTGGGAAACTATGACCCTTTTATGACTTGTGAACTTCAACTCCCAGAATTCCTGAGCCAGACGGACTCAGGAATTCTGGGAATTGAAGTCCACAAGTCATAAAAGGGCCATAGTTCCTCACTCTGATTTAGAGATTGGATGCCACCAGTTTCCAAAGAGCTCCCCTGATTAACACTATTAAGGAGTTTGTTTTAAAAATCTATGTGGCCCTGGGGACATTTCCTTTCTTATCAAATTGTTCCGACCAAGGCTTCCAAGACCGTAATTAGGCACATGCTTATGTTAAAAACAAGTCTTGTTTTATTGCAACACTGGGAATTATTTTCATTCCCAGCTGGTAATGAATCTCAAACAGTCATTCAAGATAAGCACCCACCTTTCTTTGCTATGAAGTGCTGCCAATAACAGAAGTGTCAAATGAACTAGAAAGAAAACCAACTGAAGTACAAAGAGCTTCAAGAATGAGTCTGAACTGAACGAACAACTTTGCTTCCTGCAAAGATTTTCTCATCTTTGTCTGCCCTTTATCCCTTATGGGAGGGGCAATCACCTCCTAGCCTTACTCCCAAGTCGCCCCTTTTGTTTCAGCTGCTCTCACCTTCTAGCAGCTCTGCACACATGCACACTGGGAATAGGCTCCCTTGGGTCCTCTACCTCGCTGCTGCAGACTCCAGAAGCTCTGGAGGCAGCACCCCACTCCCAAATGTTTCTGGCCCCATCTTCACATCAGATGCAAGACCCTCATCTGAGTCCTTTCCAGACTCCCGGACTGGTCCACATTCTTCCCCACTGTCCAATTCCGCTGCCGTCTGCACAGGCTACCGGCGAACAACAACACAAATGTCTTGCGCATATTGGGCTTAGTTTCTAAAACTACAGGTAGTCCTCAACTTACAACAGTTCATTTAGTGGCCATTTGAAGTTACAATGGTACTGGTAAAAAAGTGACTCATGTCCGTTTTTTCACACTTACAACTATTGCAATATCCCCATGGTCACATGATCAAAAATCAGATGCTTGGCAGCTGATTCATATTTATGACGGTTGCAGTGTCCCAGGATCATGTGATCCTCTTTTATGACCATCTGACAAGCAAAATGAATGGGGGAAGCCAGATTCACTTAACAATCATGTTACTCACTTAACAACTGCAGTGATTCACTTAACAACTGGGTCAAGAAAAGTCATAAAATGGGGCAAAATTTAGCAACAAAAATGTGGAGCTCAGTTGTGGTCATAAGTTGAGGACTACCTGAATCTCCATTAAGGTTGGTTCATGTTGACTACATTCTCACATTCTGTTAAGATAACATTGTTTGTGTCGTGAAATCTAGATCTGATCACACAAAACACAGCCTGCAAGCCATTCTTGTGAACCATGCACATTCTTTCTCTTTCCCTTTTTTCCTAAGGTAGAAAAAAATGACAGTTTTTCTTGAATGGTAGATTTTTCTAGTCAGATAGCTGAACTAGCATTATTCAGTTAATCCCTACCAAAAGATTTAGTGACCTCAGTCCCTTCAATTATTTTATTATCCAACTGGTTTACTATTCAGATATTAACTCACTCTCTGCTGGTATGATGACCTGGGCCATGGCACAAAGGCAACACAGTCACATAAGTAAGAAAAGTCCCTTTAATACCTCCAATGTTGTCCTCAATGCCCAGTTACCTTCAGCTGGAGAAAAAAAACTCTCAAGAACAGTCTTTAAGTGGAGGAAGTTCAGTCCGAAAACAAAGTACATATAAACTGTAAATAAAAATCCACACAATCCATGCTGCAGCAATTAACTGGACAGGGCAGGATAAGGAATTGCAGACTTCAAAGGCCAACAAAACATACACAGTTGGGAAGATGCCAGGAACCCAGATAAGCCTCGTCAATAAAAGATAACTCACAATTTGCTTCCAACAAGTTGCTGTGCGCAGTCTCCCTTTTTAAACACCTTGTTCCCAGCTGCAGCTAATGAAGGGAATCAGAGCCCTTTCCTCCCCCATAAGCCACACAACTCATGTTGTTCCTTTCTCCGTTCCTCCCTAGGATGAAGAGGGGGCGGGCCTGGATCTTCCTCTGAACTCCCTCTGCCTTGCTTTACCTCTCCCCTGCTCTGCCCAGCCAGACTGTGCCCTTCCCCAGTTTCTTCCACAGCCAATGGACCCACACTCCCACTCCCTGTTAGCTGCTTGGCCTCCCCCTCGGAATCAGAATCCGACAGGGGCATGACAGCTGGTATAGACAGTAAGGATAGAAATATGTAAGCATCATTACCGAGGCAAAGGGAGCTGAGATATTTTTTAAGTCCTGAGAAACAAGGAAATTATTTGGAAGTGGTTCAGACAGATTCATGGGGTATAAGAAGGGGAGTGAGTGCCTGATACAGCACAGTAGACTTACAAAGTTTTGTTACTGTAGACAATCTCAATAAAAGTAGCTTTGGTCTTCCTGTGGAGTTGATTACTACTCTGGTCTACGTAGTGGAATTAATAGCTGACAATTGTTCTCCCTTTGCTAAAATAATAGTGTTTCTAACCTAAATTATAGTTGCTACTGATTTCCCAGAGTCAATCAAGGGTCTTATGTTAATGTTGCAAGTTTCAATCTGGGTTGGTAAACTTCTGGTTCCAGTGACCAACCCAGATTGGATCTTGCAACACTATCCCAGGACACATATTTGCTTTCATTTGTGGGTTTAGTTAATCTTAGTTGGCAGACTGAGGGAGAAGAGTGGCAGACTCTGGAGCAGGGTGAAAAAAAGGACGAGCTTGGACTCCCTATGTAGTCACAAATGAATTAAGTCCAACCCTCTTTGAGCGCCATTGACCTTTATCTAACTCTAAGCAGGTTAATGGAGAAGATTCTTGTACATGGGCTATAAAAATAAATCAGTTTAATTGAATTTTCATGTGTAGACCTGGCCTTTTGCACCTGGTACTCCCACAGCTAGTAGAAAATGTCTTCTTCCAGTGTTTTTAGGGACTCTTCTCCCTTTGGGTACCTGCTCTGGATAGACTGAACACAAACCATGTTGTTTTCCTCCCTACCTGATTATTTTTATTCTGATATTTTTCAGGTGGTTTGGAGTCAGCCTTAAACTTACATCATCATCAGCCCCAAATGCTTAATTTGAACAATCATTACTAGCCATTTCTGTTCTTCTCCAGCTGCAAGACCAACTTCGTCACTATCGTTATCTGTCCATTCCAACACTCCCTTGACTCTGAAAGATTCTGTGTGGGATTTTTCCCCCACTTTCTGCTTAGCTTCTTTCCTAACCTTAAATTATCAACCCAAGTATAGTTTGTGTATAACAGAGCTCTCACCTCACAATCAGAAAACTGTGTGTTTGATCCTAGGTAGTAGCAACTATTTCTCTTTCTGGGTGCAATGAATAATTGCTGCATACTCTGCATAGATGTCAGGAAAGGCATCTGCCAGTAAATGCTCGAGCTCCATTCAGTTGCCTCGACTCCATCCTGATGCAAGAGATACTTGAAAAGAAAAGAAAATAGTTTGTAGGTGTCATAACTGAATGACTGGCTTGTTTACTTTGTCCCTTCTGCCTCAAACAGTTTGTGACTTTAGTTGTTGTGTGAACTTATTCACTGTGAGAATATAATACAAATTTTTCTCACCTTCCTTCTCTTCCCCACTATCCTTACCTGTTTAATGAAGAAGCCAATTATTTATTTAGGATTATTTATTTATATTATTTATGACTTCTATAGGCAACATATAAGAATGCTGCCCATTCCTCCAACAATCTACCAACTAGAGGATTTTTATGTCATTCATTCTGTTCTATAGATCTCATCTTAACTTATATTTGTTAGATTTATATGCTAGATTATATGTTAGATTTATATTTATTATTTGTTAGATTTATATATTGATGAACACTTCGGGGCATAGCCCTCCCACCCTTCATTGTTTTCACAACAACATCCTTATTGCAAGCTCGGTTGGGGTGAGAGAATGGGACAGGGTTCATTGTTATCTTGTGAACCTTAAACTTGGAACTTTTTGGTTCTATTCCAACATCTTCACACCTTCTCAGGCGGAAGGAATGAAGAAAAACACAGGGCTTACTTCAGAAAACTCCCTTTTTGCAACCCTGTAATCCCTTAACTATTCAGGGTAGACTTGAGGCGAGTGGAGAGAGCTGAGGATTTACTAGCCTGGTGTCCTTCCTGACAACCACACAACAGATAGTTTTTCTTTGTGCCCTAGGAGAGAAATATCTGCCGCTATCTAGAATTGAACTCTCAGCCTTCCGAGTGGGAAGTGAGTGCCTTCAACCACTAACTCACCACGCTGCTCAACAGGGATTACTTCAGAATAGTTTCTTTATTATTTCTCTGTTGGGATTCTGGCAGTAGTCCTAATTAAATCATGAGCTTCGAGCCAAGCTTCAAAACTACAAAGGATTTATTAGGAGCCAACATGTCGGTATGACCTCTGTGTAGCCGATTCTGAGACATGTAATTCACTGTCACCCTTGACCCTGGTTTTCCCCCACCCCTCTGGGTGTATAGTAATTCATATTTTCCAACAAAACACGTTCATAGCTGTTAGGGTTTGGGGATTAACCCCTAGAATAGTATTGCAGCAGTAGTCAAGCCAGGAAGCCAAAGGAGAGCGGAAGGGCCCCAGAGTATACACACACTGAACACAAACACTGTTTGTAGTTTAAATAGTTTTTAATCCAGTTAGAGTTTAAGCATTGTCATTCAGTCCATTAAGTCATTCACAGTATTTCCATCCAGTAAGACTCACTAGTATAGTCCAAGTTAAGAGTCCTGCAATATCTTTATCAGCCGATAAAGATATCTTCTCCTCCTCCGGTTTCACTCTCCAGAGAAACAAACGCTGGATATTCAGCAAACAGTAGCAAACAATAACAGTTCAGTCACAGGCACTCACAGTCAGTAATCACAGTTAGTCGCAGCAGCACACAGTTACAGTCAGTTACAGCCTTCCAGCTTCTAATGCTTCCTTATATTGTAACTTCTAGCCGCACCCTTAATCGGCTAATTGCCTGCTGCATTGTGCTTCAAGTGATAAGCACTTAAACCATGATATCTAAGTTTTATATATTTATTCACCCAAACCATATTTGGTATCAATGTTATACCTAACATACTCCCCTTTTGGGTGATATAAATATATAATACCTTTACAATCTAACCCCATATTTTTCACAACTCTCCTGGTGCTTACTGGCACCTTGGGCTTTAGTAAAATTATCAGCTAAATTGTCCTCCGACATACAGTACTCTAGCTGAATCATTTTACTTCTTACAGATTGTCTCACGTTTAGGTATCTTAGATCTGTATGCTTGCTCCTTGTTTTTACTCCAATATTTGTGGCCATTTGAATTGCTGCCTGATTATCTTCATGTATAATTATAGGATAATCTACAGTTATACCTATATCAATTAACATTTGTTTATACATTATTAATTCTGTACATAACAATGATAAACAGGAGAATTCTGACTCCATAGTAGACAAACTTATATGCTGTTGTCTTATTGACTTCCAGCCTATTAATGTCTTACCCAGCATTATGGCTGTTCCTGAAGTCGACTTTCTAGTGTCTCTTTCTGATGCAAAGCTAGCATCTGCATAAGCACTCAAAATTAAATCACCCTTTGGTTCTAAATACAATGAATAATTCATTGTCTTTTAAGATATCTTAATATCCTCTTAGCTGCAATCCAGTGTCTTTCACATGGTGCAGAATTGAATCTAGCCAACTGATTCACGCAGTACGATATATCTGGTCTAGACCAATTACTAATATAACTCAAACTACCAATTAAAGATTGATAAATCACCTTATCAAACTCAGGGCTTTGTACATCAGTGTTGCTAAACTCCTGACTCATTGAGTCTTAGCTGGCTTACAAAGCTCCATCTTGTAATCTTTTAGTAATTTGCTTATCTTATCTTCCTGAGATATCTTATAACCTTTCCGTGTTTTCTTTATATTCAAACCGAGATACTTCTTTATCTCCCCTAATTGCTTGATCTTTATTCTCTTTCCTAATGATGCTATTATTTTATTTGCTTCATCATTAGTTTCAGTTATCAATGCAATGTCATCTGTGAATAGTAATAATAATGATACTTTCCCATTTGTCTCCCTCTTAAACAGACATGGATCGCTAAACCAGCTTTAAATCCTATATTGTCTAGTTCCTTTACAATATACTGGTTCCATTCATAGCCTGATTGTTTTAGACCATAGAGGCTTTTCTTTAACAACCAACAATCATTATTATCCTTATTTTCACTTTTAATACCAACAGGTTTTTTCATATAAATAGTATGTTTTAATGGGGCGTGCAAGTAAGCAGTTTCCACATCTAGATGGTTAACTATATAGTTTTTACTAGCTGCCCACACTAAAGCTGCCCTCAAGGTTGCTGCCTTAAGACTAGGTGCAAACACCTCATCATAGTCATTAGCATTCTGCCTAAAACCTTGGGCTACTAACCTTGCCTTATGGATTAAATTACCATCTTTATCTATTTTTACCTTAAAAATCCATTTGCAGCCAATGGATTTCTTTCCTACAGGTAATTTGGCATTTTCATACACCTTCATATCTCTTAATGAATTCAGTTCTTATTCATTGCTGCATACCATTTTTCTTTTTCCTTATTAGGATACTTTTTAATTTCTTCAACAGAATTAGGAACTTGATTAATCTGGCACACTGTGTTAGCCTGGTACCTATCAGGCGGTCTAGATACACGTGTAGTTCTTCTGGGAATTACAGGGCTTACAGGAGGACTTTGTTGAACTACTACCTGTTCATCTTCCTCATCCTGTTCAGCTATTGAATCTGTTTCTTCCTTTATGGGCACTATTTCATCCTGTATTTGTCTCTTTACTTTATTTTTAAAGTTACAGGGATAACTAATGGGATTTCGATAGATTCAATAATTACATCTTTATTGGCATCCTGTTCTAATTTCTCCCATCCTTCATGTTCTAGAAATTGGGCACTAGCACTACATAACACTTTAGATGTGCCTTTCTCCCAAAATCTATATGCCCTATGGTTTGCCTGATAACCAACGAAGAAAATCTTTTAGCTCTATGTTGCCCTTTTTTCTGAGTTGTGCAGGAATATGCACCCATGCTGGTGCACCAAATGTGTGCAGGTAACTTAGGTCAGGTTTCCTGCCATGCCATCTGGTGAATGGTATTTCACCTGTTGTTGTATTAACAACGTTGTTCAATATGTTATTAGCACACATTGTAGCCTCCCCACAAAGAATCAGGTAACCCAGAATCATTTAACATTGTTCTAACCATTGCCTGTAGTGTTTGGCCTCTTCTTTCAATAAAAGCGTTATGTTCTGGCCTGTATGGAGCAGACTTCTTATGCTCTATTCCAGCTATCTTAAGTCTGTTCTGGAATTTGTTATTAATAAATTCGCACTCATTATCTGTCACCAGGGTTATCAGTTGACGCTTAGACTTTCTTTCAGCAAACCTAAGCCAATTGAAAAATGTTGATATGTTTCAGTTTTGCTTTTCATTAAATAGCAAAACCCATATCTAGAATAATGGTCCATAATGCTCAGTATATATCTAGCACCCCCATACTGGGTTTCTTTGGACCTATTATGTCTGCAAATACTACTTCTAAAGGTTCTTTTGTTTTGAAACCATTTAGACTATTTGCAGGCAATACCTTTGCTCTTATCTTCACAGCAAACATTACAACGCAAATATTTATCACAAGGTTTTAACCTTATTCCTTCAGATAACTCAACTGTACGCTTTAGCATTTTAAAATTTACATGCCCCAAACGCCTATGCAATAAATGGATACATTCATCATGAGGCTTTATATTATTAAATACAGTTTGAGCCTCCCTTTCTTACTATTATCTAATACATATAATGTTCCATTTAAAGCAGCAGTTACCCTTTGTTATCTTTTTCAATTATGCAATTATTATCTTTAAAAGTAATTACATAACCTAATTTATCTAATACCCTTACTGAAAGCAAATTAAACTTTAGTTGCGGTACATACAACATTTTTATATCCTGGTTTATGTACGGACAACGTGCAAAACCTTGACCTTTCGCTTTCAGGTTCCAGCCGTTAGCAAGAGATATATGTTGAGAACTTGTAGACATTTTTATAAATTTTGTCTTATCTCTTGTGATGCAGTGGGATGCGCCACTGTCAACCACCCATAAATTATTCTTCACATCAGAGTTGTTAAACGTGGCTAGTTCAAATGCTTTCTTTGGCTTTTTTACATTCTGGCTTTTTCTTTTGCATAATCTTGCCAATGTCTCTGCTCCACAATTAAAACACTTTTAATTGTGTATGCTGTTGAAGATAAATTCTCTTCTTCCGGTGCTTTACTTTGCTCTGCTGGTTTCTTTCAAGCTTTGAAGATAATTTCTCTTCTTTCTTATCTTCTCTCAGCTCGTCACGCTCACGCCTTCTTCTGGCTTCTTCTAGTAGCCTGCCTGTAATCTCGGTTAATGAGAGACTTTCTTTGGCAATACCTCTAACGAAGTTACATAGTCATCATAGCTTTGATCTAATGAAGATAATATTATGTAGACTTGTTGCAGTTCATTAAATATAAGCTCTTTTTCTTGCAATTCTTGAAAAATGCTCTTCATACAGTTTAAATGAACTAACATATCTCCATTCCTCTGAAGATCGCTCAAAGCTTCCGTGTAAGATTTATATGTGCTCCTACACTGTCCCGAACATAAATCTTCCTGAGGTTCTCCCAGCAGTTTGCAGCATTTTCTTCTCCACGAATATGGACAAGCTGCTGATCACAGAGAGTCAGTCCTATGATGCATAAAGCCTGCTCATTCTTCAGTTTAAAGTCTTGTAACTTTTCTTTATCATCATCATCAGCAGGATCCCATCTACTCACATCTGGTGGGTTTGCTATAATGTCCCACAAACCTTCTCTGCGTAGAAGTAAACTACATTTCATTGACCATGAAACATAGTTTGTTCCATCCAGCCTGGATATCATGGACAGTTGTGACAAATTTACTTGTGCCATTGCTCTTCAGATATTTTGACTATTTTAAACTAATTAAAACAGTTTGTTTTTACAGTAATGTGCAACTCACACCAACTCTCTGCTATAGCCTGGTTAGTTAGACTATGCTGCTGGGCCCATAACCAATGTTAGGTTTGGGGATTAACCCCTAGAATAGTATTGCAGCAGTAGTCAAGCCAGGAAGCCAAAGGAGAGCGGAAGGGCCCCAGAGTATACACACACTGAACACAAACACTGTTTGTAGTTTAAATAGTTTTTAATCCAGTTAGAGTTTAAGCATTGTCATTCAGTCCATTAAGTCATTCACAGTATTTCCATCCAGTAAGACTCACTAGTATAGTCCAAGTTAAGAGTCCTTGCAATATCTTTATCAGCCGATAAAGATATCTTCTCATCCTCCGGTTTCACTCTCCAGAGAAACAAACGCTGGATATTCAGCAAACAGTAGCAAACAATAACAGTTCAGTCACAGGCACTCACAGTCAGTAATCACAGTTAGTCGCAGCAGCACACAGTTACAGTCAGTTACAGCCTTCCAGCTTCTAATGCTTCCTTATATTGTAACTTCTAGCCGCACCCTTAATCGGCTAATTGCCTGCTGCATTGTGCTTAAAGTGATAAGCACTTAAACCATGATATCTAAGTTTTATATATTTATTCACCCAAACCATATTTGGTATCAATGTTATACCTAACAATAGCCAAGAGTCATCAATCACGTTCTCCAATTAGAGAGTTGCATGGCAGAAACTCCGGTCGCTTAGTTACAATCTTTTCACGATAAAAATGGAATGCACTTTCGGTTCCAAACTGCTGTACTGCTCTTTCAAATTCCTTCCCCTCACCTTTCTCTTCATGGCAACTCTGAAACATGCATAGAAATGTTTTATGAGTTGATATTTTCACCTGTAGACAGAAATCTTGCCAGACTAAAGCACAAATGTGCATAACTATTAGATATACCCTGTGAAAGGGTAGGGAGGGTTTACCCAGGGACTTTTTTTTAATATACCAAAGATTCCATGCTGGGCTGCCTCTTTGCTCCTTGAGAAGAATCTTATTTCTGTGAATCTGTACAACATTCCACCACACGCTACACTGTACTGTTTCTACATGATATGTAGAAATCTGTCCCATGCTCTCTTATGGTACTGTACTTTTAGAATATGCGATCAATACACTTTATGTTGATTATTTGCTATTCTGATAAGAAATAATGGTGATGTAGCAGGCTTGAGATGGGAAATACAAAATAGCTGTGCAGCCAGTGTTTACTGGCTTATGAAAAACAACCCTGGAGAATAATTGCTCCTCCAGAGTTAAGTTGTATACTGATTTTCTTTCTATTCCTAAAAGCACATTCAACCACCCTGGGATGTGCTTTTATGAGGGGCAGATTATTATTAGGGTTCTTGAGTTAAAAGAAGCCTGGCACCTGCGGGGTTCTAAAAATCATTGATTTCCAAGAAAATTGGAGCCGGGGAAAAAGGTACAGTATAGCCCTTTCATCTTTAAAACGTGTGTTACCATTTATTGCCCAATGGAGAGAGTTATGAATTTAGCAACCAAACATACTTCAGCGGTTGGAAGTAAGCAATCAATACTCACTTTTAAAACATAATTGTGATGGCTTCCAATCTTTTAGATCTCTTTCTCCCCCACATCAAAATGTTGCCTTGAATGCCTGTAGGATTTTATATAAAGCTATTAAAAACAAGCAGAACTCTTCTGAAACAGATTCTCTAAGAATGAGAGCCACGTATATCAAAGATTGTCATTGTTTTCTCTTTGCAAAGCTTTGGGAAACGCTGAGCATTTCACATTGTCATATTGTAGCAGGAATTCAAGGTAGCATTTGCTTGTGACTGAGCAGGGCACGGCATCTATCATTATAAGTGTTACTTTCCTGCTGCATACTGAATAGCTTAAAAAATGTGTGCAAGCATCAGGAGAGAGAGAACAAGAACAAGAATGAGAACAAGCAAGTTCATAATGTGAAGAGCCATGTTGGTGCAGTGGTTAGAATGCAGTATTGCAGGCTAATTCTGCCAACTGCCAGCAGTTCGATTCTCCCCAGCTCAAGTTTGATTCAGCCTTCCATCCTTCTGAGGTCAGTAAAAGGAGGACCCAGATTGTTGGGGCAATAAGCTGACTCTGTAAACCGCTTAGAGAGGGCTTTAAAACACTATTAAGTGGTATATAAGTCTAAGTGCTATTGCTATTATCAGTGTAAAGACTGATTGCTTCCAGCTTGAGAGCTGGCCAAATCTTATTCAAGGCAAAGAAGTCCATTTTCTGACTTTTAGATTGGAATTGTTTTCCCATTTTATCATGCTTTCATTTTGTAGCCTGCAGCTACACTTTGCTTTATTGAGATATAAGTGTATAAGGGTCCTTCTCAGGTGCTAAAGGATCAGGACCATATAAATCAGAAAATTCCTCCAAATGATTAGATTGGGAGTATATTTTGATCATATGTGAGAGCTGCTCTGTTATTCTTTCATTTGATTTGCCTTCCTGCGAAGTTGAGATTACTGGATTTGTAAGAATCATGCTGATACTACTGGATCTTAGAGCAGATGTCCAGGGCCAAAATGATCACCCAAAGAAAACATCTGGATCCTGATAAGGGTCCGCCATCACAGATTGTACTAAATCATCATGGGGTTTTGTTTCACTTTGATATGAACTCAACCTTGGTCATTTGTAAACCATAATTTATTACAAGTTGCAAATTGATTCAATTTATGGTCTACAGCAGGGGTGTCAAGCTCATGGCCTGTGGGCTGGATACATCAAGCGCTGGCCGTATCCACACATGGTTTAGCGAAGGGGAAAAAAGTTGTGATACATCACATGACGACACCATGACAATATGAGTGACATCCATGATCTAAAGCAACAATCCCTAACCTTTCCAGCTTTGGGAACTGGCAGTAGTGGGGAGGGATGGTGTGTGGGTGAGTGCACTCATGCAGCTCCAATTGTGAAAACAGTAGGTGTGTACAGACATCACTCACCCAAATGAAGCTTCACGCATGTGCACTCACCTACCACTTGCACAATTGGAGCTGCGCACACATGGGTGTTCTGACCAAGGCTTCCTGAGACCATCATTAAGCACATGCTTAGTCCAAACAACTCAAACAGTCTCTCGAGATAAGCACCCACCTTTATCTCCTTTGAATTGCTGCCAACAACTAAAGTGCCAAATTAACTATAAAAAAAACCAAACGAAGTACAAAGTCCACACATAGCTTCAAGGTTTAATCCAAACAGAGCGAATGACGTTGCTTCCTGCAAAGGTTCCTGTCCCTTTCCACTTTCTTTATATCTTATGGCAGGAGCAATCACCTCCCAGCTTTACTCCCGAGTCACCCCTTTTATCTTAACTGCTCTTGCCTTCTGGCTGCTCTGCGCAAGCATGCACTGGGAACAGGCTCCCCTTATTCCCCTGCCTCTCTATTGTCAGGTTCTGGAGGCTCCGGAGTCAGCACATAACTCCCAGATGGCCCTGGTTCCATCTCTGTATCGGATGCAGGACCCTCGTCCGAGTCCTCCCCAGACTCCCAGACTTCCCCATTGTCCGATTCTGCTGCCATCTCCGCAGGCTGCCGGCAGACCACAACAATGTGCTCACTCACCACTTGTGTGGCCCAGTTCCAAATAGGCTGTCAGGGTTCCAACCGATGTCCTAATTAAATTAAGTTGACATAGGCCACAGCCTGGTACTGGGCCACGGCCTGGGGGTTGGGGACCCCTGGTCTAAAGAGAAAAAGAGGTGAAGTGAATTATGTGTTACTGTAGTGTGTGAATAACTTCATAAGGTTGATTGACTCCCATGCTGCCTCCTCCTCTGATTCAGGCGCTGGAGGTATCGGCGGCCGACAGGGTACAACAAGAACTTAAACCTGCCTAGCCACACCGCCGAAAGCGCCATGTATAAATAATCCATCAGGACCGAAATCCTGCACAGTGCAGAATTCTGGAACAGCTTATTTAAAAGAAGTCTGTGCTTATCCGCTCCCCACCTATCCTTGACACAATTCTCACGAATTGTAATAGAAAAAGAGAGAGATGAACTTCCGGAGACAAAAGCCATCTTAAGAGATAGTGAGCATTAATCATGTTTGTACTTTATAGGATTGTTTGGTCCTGGGTGGGTGGAATAAAGGCTTTGTTAGCATCCCATGCCCTAAAGCTCTTCAACCTGCCAAAAAAAAGAAGCATAACAGGCCTGCTTCACAGATAGCATCAGATACGGCTCGCTTTGTCACTCGTCAAAGCTATTCCCAGTCATGATCTTTAGTTTGAGTGCTTGCCTGTTCCAGCTTTTAGACAGGAAGACTGGCTTTTTTTTTTTTTTTTTGCCACTGCTGCCCTTTTAATATTTTCCCAAGCAAAGTAGGTAATCCTCTCCAGCCCTTTGTCTACCTGAACCAGAATCCCCATTGAGACGGGCTCACTGAGGCAAACACATTCTTTTAAAAAATGTGATCAATAAAATATCTCAATAAAAGTCAGATCGGTAGCTAATGGGGACCTGGTAAGAAGTTTCTTAAAAGACTGGCAATGACAATGAAACCAAGTTCAGGTCTATTTTGGGTGGGTGGGGGATATCAAGCCATTCATGAATGAAAGTTTTCTGGTTGTAAACGTCATTTCTCTTTCTGCTTCTTGGAACAGTTTCTTTTTTAGACTCACAACAGCCATGGCAACAATTTCACAATGGCTCCATTGACACTTTACTGGTGTTTCCCAGGTGCTGGCTGATCAAGGAAATTCCTACTGAAAGGAACATGCAATAGCAATAGCATTTAGACTTATATACCGCTTCACAGTGCTTTACAGCCTCTGTAAGCGGTTTACAGAGTCAGCGTCAGAAGTGGCATTCAGCAGGTTCTGACCAGTACTGGGGAACTGGTAGCGGAACAAGAAAATACCACCTCTGACTGGCCACACCCCCATCTAGTCTCTGCCTCCCGACAGGGGAAGGATATTGTAAAATCTCCATTCCCTCCCTACTTCGGGGGGGAAGGTTACTGCAAAATCCCATTCCCTCCCCACTCCACTAATCTGCTTTCCAGATCCCTTCTCCTGTGCAGGACAACCAAAGAAGACCCAGCCGATCAGCTGGGACTCGGGAGGCAGAGAATAGATGGGGGTTGAGCCAGTCAGAGGTGGCATTTGCTAGTTCTCTGAACTACTCAAAATTTCAGCTACCGGTTCTCCAGAACTGATCAGAACCTGCTGAATACCACCTCTGAATCAAGGGTGATGAAGAGGTAGACCAAGCAGATGCAAAAGATGAAAGCCTTTTTGTGCTGTTGTGATCCAAACTACTCACATTTGTATGGTGTAACTATATTTCAACCCACATATAAATAGGTGATGCTTTTGGCACTTTTGTTACTCTCTGATCCTGCAGATCCCTCTGTTGTGGTTCTCCAGCCTTATGAAATATAGACAAAAGATTAAAGTATGATTTATGGCCTATATATAGGTGTCAGTGGAATTTCCGATTCATGAAATTTGCTTTCTGCTGGAATCTGGTTAGGTTGTGAAAAAAGCACAGAGTCAGGGTTGTAAAGTGGGGAGCATTAAATATGCTTGGCACTTGGATTTGGACTGAGGGCATATTTATCTTTCTTTCTTTTTTTTTTTTTTAAACAAGTTTTATTAATTTCAAAAACAAACAAATCATCATCAACCATTACATATTTGAACCTTTTTCCATTATAAATTTCACAAGTCAGATAAAACCTTATCTTATACAATACAATTCTATTTTAAACCAATTCTAAATGAACATAAAAACATCTCTTGTCCTCTATTTCCTTCTGACTTGATTATCGTCATTCTCTTTCTGTGTTTCTAAAAGGTTTCACCAATACTTCTCAAAAACATAAACAGACACAAACAAACATATAAAAAATATTTTAGTAAAGTAACTTGGCCTCCGGTACCTCTCTTTATATGGGCTTTAATTATATTCATGCTCATCTTACAGATCATTACCTATTTTATTTACCATTCTGTATCTTCTATATATACTTCTCCACACATTTCACTCTTCATAATTCCATCTTATTCAATCCATCTTAATTTAAATCATTATATTTGTATCTTTTGCCCATCCTTTATTATCACTCTATCTCATTCCTTATAATGAAAAAAAAAAAGAATTTCTCCTGAAATCTCTAATCAGAGTATGATGCCTTTCTATCCTCTCCCTAAATATTAGATTAACATTTAAAATGACACCTAATATCCAATCTGATTCTGCTTGGTACATTCTATCTATTAATTTTTACTTTTAATAACAATAAAAACAGAGTAATAAATCGGAAATGTTTAAATACATAGTATCCTCCTAAATACATAGTTAAATAATAAATCTAAATAATAAATCTTATAACACTCATTGCCTTTCCCTTCAATATTTTATTACATTTTAAAAATCAATCATTATTAAACATTTCAACATTTTAATTTCTTATTAACTCTTAAGCCATTCTAATTTTCTATTTCTAATACAAATATTACAATACCGTCTTATGTACCTTGCAAAATCTTTTTTAAGAAAATTTATACTTTACCCTTTATCCCTGAAAAAGATTCCTCTTTTCCCATCCAATTTTAAAACTTTGTGGCTTTTCTCCGCCTTTCCTCTTTCTTTCTTCCCCCACCCGATCTTCCTACCCCCACTTCTTCTAACCTCTGTCTTGCTGGCATCCCTTCTCTGTTGTATTCCCTTTTTCTCTTGTTTGCTATCATTGTATTTATTTTGCATCATATTTTTCTCTTTCTTAAATGTTTTTTTAGATCTTAAGTCCTTCATTTTCCTCGTTTTCTTCCTTCCTTCTTCCTTAGGTAAATTTTGGGATTCATTAAAGATGGTGTCTTCGTCTTCATCTTGTTGTTGTTCCATCTGTCGCATTGTCTGTTCATAGTTAACCAGCGCCATTTCTAAGAATAGAAAAGCTTTTTCCATACCATCTTTACAGGCTGCTTTTGTTTGCTCATATTCATCCCTCAGTTCCTCAAGGGAGAAAGCCATTATAAATCTTTTCTTTTCTTTTTTCCCTCTTTCTTCTTACTCCAACCAAAATATTCCAAAAAAAAAAGTAAGACAATCCCAAAGTCCACAATCCTCAATCAATCCAAGCCAAGCCAAAATTCCCACTTTCTCTTCCAGGGGTAGTATCAGACAAAGGAAAAAAGAAAATCCAAATCTGTGTTTTGAAGCCTTATTAAAATTTTATTTCTGTCTCCAAATCCTTAAGGCATCTCCTCCAACAAAATCCAGCCAGATAAATATATTTTTTGTCCTCTCCCTTCCGACTTATCCCATAAAGCTAGTTTTACCTGAAAAAAAAACAGGTTTCTCAATATCCTTTTGTTAATTCCGTCGGGAGGGAGAGTAAACTTTCCTTTCAGCACCTCAGAATTGCCGCTTACTTTCTCTTGTGGAAAGAATCATCCAAAAAACCATCACTTCCAGGAATTAAATTAAATATATCTCAGAGTCCTGGATCGACCAAGAAGACTTTCACTTTTAAAAACTTTCTCCTCTTCCTCCTGCGCATACTTGCCCAGCTGCCGGCTTCTTTGTGGCGGCCATTACGGACCGCCGCTACGCCGTCTTGGTAAAAGGAGGTTCTGCCGGCCAGGGAGGGGGTCTGCAACACCCCCAAACCCTTTTCCAGATCCCCCCTACCTTCAGCTGCCCCTGCAGGGCAGCCTTGCTCCGCACCCTTTCGGATTGGAGCCCCAAAAGCGGCTAGCGCGGCAGGGATCGCGCAGCTTCGCGAATCCCTACCGCTCGCAAAGCCGACAAACCGGAAATTCCCCAGGGCATATTTATCTTTCTAAGCTTGTAGTCTCTAATTAATTTTGCTGAAATTCCAAGCATATTTGCTTCCTGGCAGGGAATTCTAAATTAAAAACATAACTTATACTACATGAGAGCCAACTTAGTGTAGTGGTGAGGATGTTACTCTTGGGAAAACACAAATTTAAATCCATCCTCAGCCATAGAAGTTGTAGGAGAAAAACTGGCAGAGAGCCTGGGGGCAGAGTCAAGAGAGGAAGCAGCCTAGAGTCGTTACATTCCCACAAATGGTCTAAGTCTAACCTTCTTGATTTCCATTAACACTTATCTAGCACCCATTCAGTGCTGATCATTAGTTGACTAGATTCTTGTGTGTAGCCATGAGCAAAAAAAGTTCAGCTTAACTAGAGCTTAATGTATGGTCCTGTTTTTTTCACACCTGACATAATTTAAGGGAATGAAGTTGGTTGAGAATACAGAATAACAGAGTTAGAAGGTACCTCGGAGGTCTTCTATTTCAATTCCTTGTTCATGTACCAGACCCATTATCATTTCATACACATGGCTGTCCAATCTATTTATTTATTTATTTATTTATTTATTTGATTTGCCAATTGTTTACAAGATAATAAGTATAAATGTATACATAGTTGTGAATACATGAAATGGGTACATATAAGAAAAATAAAAGAATAAGAGAAACAATAGGACAGGGACGGTAGGCACGTTGGTGCGCTTATGCACGCCCCCTACAGAACTCTTAGGAAAGGGGTGAGGTCAATAGTAGACAGTCTACGGTTAAAGTTTTTGGGGTTTGGGGAAGAAACTACAGAGTCGGGTAGAGTATTCCAGACATTGACCACTCTATTGCTGAAGTCGTATTTCCTGCAATCAAGTTTGGTGCGGTTTACTTTGAGTTTGTATCTATTGTGTGCTCTTGTGTTGTTATGGTTGAAGCTGAAGTATTCATTGACAGGTAGGACATTGCAATGTATGATTTTATATACCATGCTTAAGTCAGACCGAAGACGGCGTAATTCAAGGTTTTCAAGTTCTAGAATTTCAAGTCTGGTGGCATAAGGTATTCTATAACGAGTAGAGGAGTGGAGAACTCTTCTTGTGAAATATTTCTGGACTTTCTCAATTGTGCTAATATCAGATACGTAGTGTGGGTTCCAGACTGATGAACTGTATTCGAGTATTGGTCTAGCAAATGTTTTGTATGCTCTGGTTAGTAGTGTGATATTACCAGAGAAAAAGCTACGTAGGATTAGGTTAACAACTCTTAATGCCTTTTTGGCTATGTAGTTGCAGTGGGCTCTAGCACTTAGATCATTAGAGGTGAGTATTCCAAGGTCCTTTACAGAGCTTGGGTCATCAACAAGGTCTTGACTATTCAGCTTGTATTCTTCTTAAAGCTTCCAGTGATGGAGCACCCACAACTTCTGAAGGCAAGTGTCCCACTGATTGATTGTTGTGAGGAATCTCCAAGGTGACCTGTTCCAGCCTCTTTTGCTCAGTGCATGTTGGCCTAGTTCACACAGTCTGGTAAAAAATAATCATTGCTCAGATATCTTACCTACTGAACCATAAACTTCCCACTCCCATTTTACCTTAATGAAGTATGCAACTTTTGTGAGCTCAGACATAACCTTTCTTTATACTTTAAACATGGCAAATTCTCAACAATATCTGTTCAAATCCGAAAAATGTTGGAAATGTCATCAGACACCTGGCTCATTTTACCATATGTGGTGGACTTGTGCAGATGCTAAAAAATACTGGACTAAAATCCACACGTGGTTGGAAAAAATGACAAAAAAGCATATAGACTTGAAACCAGAGATATTTTTACTGGTAATTTTACCTGAAATATATAGTAAAGATTTGAAATACCTGATTGTAAATGTATTAACAGCAGCTAGGATTGTATTTGCTAAAAACTGGAAAAATGAGAAAATACCATCACAGGAGGAAATCATTAAGAAAATATTGGAATGTGCTGAAATGAGCAGACTGACATTTGAAATTAGAGAACAGGATGATAAACAATTTTATAAAGTTTGGGATCTATTCTATCAATGGTTAGACAATAAAGTATAGTAACGAAATATGTAGACTTTTAGAAAATACTAAATATATAAAGATGTATTTTTTTTCTTATTATATCTACAAAATGATTTTAGGATAGATTTGGGATGATAATATGAATTGTCACAAACCAAATTAAGTAAAATATGATTATTTTCCAAAGCATGAATGAATAAAGTATAGTCAAATGATTGATTCATAATGATACCAATGTATTTAATATTAGATTGAAAATATGAGATCATATACAATGTAATTGTAATTGAAGACTATGAAATGGAAGCACAAAACAATTTGGAAACCAACCGGCACTCTGTATGTACATATATGGAAGATGGCCTGATGTTTTTATGTTTTGTTTGTTTATGTTTGTTTTAAAAACCAATAAAAATTAAAAAAAAAAAAAATATCTGTTCAAGTTTAATCAGTTTGATGTTTCTTCAGCTGGCATCATGAATTCCTCATGGACTTTGAGGGACTGCTTGATGTCTATAAGAGTTTCCAGCTTAGCAAGCAAGGTTTGGGTTTGGTACAATTTTACAAGAGATGCTTAACCCAATTTGTAATAGCTTTGAATTATAAATTTAAGTTGTATCTCCATCTCTAGCTATTATTGGTCTGTCTGTCTATATTTTTTGTCTATCTATCTCTCTACATCTCTCTATCTATCTATCTATCTATCTATCTATCTATCTATCTATCTATCTACTCTCTCTATATCGCTATCATTCATATCTGTTATATCTATTTACAGTATTTATCATCTATCATCCATCCATCCATCATCTCATATTTCTAAATTGAAATTATGTTGTCACTTGTTTGTTTCCCCTTGACAAGCTATATCAATAAAACAGCCCCCATTGCAGCTTTTGATAATTTCTGAACCTTTAGTCAGAATCTAATAAAGAGGAAAATACTTGCCAATCATACCCAGCTCTTCTTGACAAGTAACCTTGTGTATGTATATATTCAGGAAACACAGCCTACCCAAGCAATCTGAGATATCGTTACTCAGAATAAAAAAATACAATAGAGTAGTTGTTTTCAGACTCTTGGGGATTTCTAACCAGTAGACCTTTAGAAAATGAAACACCCCAAATCCTAATTTGGTTTGAACCAAATGCTTGGCCCGGAGAGAGATCCTGTAACCATTTGTAATTTAGGGTTGAACTGTGAGGTCCTTGAGCCTCTCTGAGGTTGATTGTTTCTTTGCAGGCATTTTATTATCCAACAAGGTAACATCATCAATGCTAGAGGGGAATGGGATTTCCTGTCTGTTCATATACTATTGGTTAGTGAAACATCTGCAAGAAAAGAAATAAGCTCAGAGAGCACTTATGACCCCACAGATATGTAACTGTAGGAGAATGCAGAGAAAGAAAACTGCCTAACTTATTAAACAGGCCTACTGATTTGCAAGATCAAAGGCTTTCATCAAAATGACTGAAGCCATATTGTGCATATCAGGGTTCAATCTTGCTATGTGCATGCAATACTGTTTTCATGATTTGCCTGTTCTTGACAAGAGTCTGTGACAATTCATCACAGCCAACGCAACATGGCCAACTCATCACAGCCAACTTGCCATAGCCATCTCACCATAACCAACTTGCTGCAGGACAAGAATTACATGAATATCAAAGAAATGGTAGAACAGAATCATTAAAGAAAAGATGCAAAAGGAGGGACAGAATGAAATGTGAATGACAAAAATAAAATAAAAATAAAAAAAATAATAATTGTTAAATTGTCCTGCAGCAAGTTGGCTGCAGTGAGTTGGCTGTGGCAAGTTGTCCCAGTCCATCTCAAATCTCCTCTCCCAACTCCCCTTCAAATAATTTGGAAGGTATAAACATGTAATAAGAACATTTTTTTCAGTTGAGCTTAGGATACAATCAGTCTAAGAAGACATTGGGTTGTAAATAGGGATGACCTCAAATTTACGAAAAGTTTTAACTTTATCAACATTAAACAAAAAACCAATTGAATTGAAAAACTTACAAAATGTTAAACTTTCTTCTTTGCTGGGTTCATGTGGGAAGTTACCCAAATTTGTGCTGTCAAATCTGAACAGCAACTGAAAGTGATGGTTGTGGAAGCACTGAGTGAGTGATTGATAAAATCGATACTAAGATAAATAATAGCCATAGTGATATGAATCCAGTGCATTAAAGGAAGCCCTCAATTTACAGCCATTTGTTTACTGACTGTTTGAAGTTACAAAGACTGAAAAAAAGTGATTTATAATAGGTCCTTATCCTTAAGATGCATTTCAGGTGTGCCAGCAGTGTGCTGCAGCTGCCAGGAAAGGCAACAAAATCTTTGGCTGCATTAACAGAGGGATAGAATCAAGGTCACAAAACGTGTTAATACCACTTTATAATGCCTTGGTAAGACCACCCTTTGAATATAGCATCCAGTTTTGGTCACTACAATATCAAAAAGATGTTGAGATTCTAGAAAGCATGCAGAGAAGATTCTTCAAAACAAAGATGATTAGGTGATTGGAGGCTAAACACTACGAAGAATGGTAGTAGGAATTGGGTATGTCTAAAAGGGTTAGTGGGACGCGGTGGCTCAGTGGCTAAGACACTGAGCTTGTCAATCAGAAAAGTTGGCAGTTCAGTGGTTCGAATCCCTAGCGCCGCGTAACTGAGTGAGCTCCCATTCCTTGTCCTACCTTCTGCCAACCAAGCAGTTCAAAAGCATGTAAAAATGCAAATAGAAAAATAGGGACCACTTTGGTGGGAAGGTAACAGTGTTCCGTGTGCCTTTGGAATTTAGTCATGCCAGCCACATGACCACGGAGGCGTTTTTGGACATTGCTGGCTCTTTGGTTTAGAAACAGAGATGAACACTGCCCCCTAGAGCTGGAAACGACTAGCACACTTGTGCAAGAGGAATCTTCACCTTTTTAAAAGGGTTGAAAGGAGACATGATAGCAATGTTCCAATATCTAAGGGGCTGCCACAAAGAAGAGGGGGTCACCCTATTTTCCAAAGCACCTGAAGGCAGGACAAAAAGCTAGAAACTAATTAAAGAGAGAACCAACCTAGAAATAAAGATAATTTTCCTGACAGTGGAACAACTTGGCTCCAACACTGGAAGTTTTTAAGAAGAGATTGGACAACCATTTGTCTGGAATGGTATAGGGTCCCCTGCCTGAGCAGGATGTTGGTCTAGGACCTCAAAGGTACTTTCTGACACTGTTATTCTGTTATTCCAATAGAACCAAATTCGCAAGGATTCATAGCAACTAGATTTGTGGAAAGGAAGAGACCTCACATTCATTTCCCAATATGTACTGCAATTCCAGGTACTTAAGGGAAATTGAGATTCTGAGAATTGCTAGTGCTGGCATTTATAATTTGGCAGGATCTATATGACCTTGGCTGATCTCAAAAAAAAAAAAAACAAAGAAAGAAAGAAAGAAAGAAAGCTAAGGAGGGAGGCTTCTCGTTAGCCCTTGGATGAGACAGAGCAAGCAGTTCCAACCAGATAGGAAAACTAAAAAAGATATATCTGATGAGAAAGAAATGGCAACCCATTCCATATTCTTGGCAAGGTAACAACATCAGCATATCATTTATTTATTTTCCTATACTTTCAAAGGCTGCCCACCCACCAGTGACTTTGTTGTTACCAGAAATCAAGCTCAGCTAAAAGCGATGTTTACCTGTATATGTTGTATCTTCTCTAAATAGCACTGTATGGAACAATTGTGCATCACACTGTGCTAGTTGGACTGCTGAAGTTTCAGCTCAGTTCAGTTCAATTCTGTTGAAATGTTCCTGAGAGTAAAAGGTGTCCCCCCCTTTTTTTTTTAGGAGGAAGGGGCATGGATCTCCTTGAAACATATGCTCGGTGCACAGATATGTCTCATGCAAGTGGTTTTAAGAATAAAGCACTCACCAGGGAAGTTTGCATCTTTTGTTATAAATGGCTTGGTTCACACATCACACCAAGCCAAAACAGGAAAAAAATTGGACTGTAGCCCAGATTTTGGGTTGACTCTAGTTTCTTTATAAAGTTCTCTCTCTCTCTCTCTCTCTCTCTCTCTCTCTCTCTCTCTCTCTCTGTGTGTGTGTGTGTGTGTGTGTTGGTTATGTGGTGCACAAGCTAACTCAAGAAAAAATTAGTCAAAACCAGATTATCAATCCCAACTACTACAGCTGTTGGTAGAGTCTTTTAAATTCTTAGAGAACGGCTGCCAACAGTTTGTTTACATTATGTGGTAGTTTGTTTTTTTTTATTTGTGGGATAATGAAAATATGACTGGCCAAAGGTGAAAATATGGATATTAAATTTTTAATAGAGTATGCACAGCCATAAAAAGTAGGGAAAATAAAACAGGAAAAGGGGGGGGGGTAAAAAACATACAGACGAAGGCTCTTCCGTGATAATTAAAAATTATAAAGTCATTACTCTAGCTCGCTTTTCGAATTGCTGAGTGAATTAAACAGTTTATTGTCAGCGTGAATGCAGCGTTTTGCAGATTTCACTCATTAAAATTCTGCCTTCTTAAAAAATGGGCACCAAATGCACAGACATTCCCTAATTTGATTTAAACCTTGCCTTCACTTTAGCAGTTATCTTCTTCCATAATGGAACTCACCTTGAAGGGAGAGAAGGAAAGTTATCATGCAGAGGTGGTTTTTTTCCCCCAAAAAAATGCCTGATTTGCCTACCTGTGTGGGATGTGTTTTAAATCTCTGGATTGCATATGGGTTTTCGATTCATGTTGCAATCTATGTCATCTGTGTTTGTCCCTCTCAGATACAAAGAAGCAAAAGCTGCATGGGCCATTTTTGCTCTGGTGTGCCATAAAATGCTATTATAATAAAACATGTTATTTTTTTTAATGGCGGTGCCACGGTAGTAAACAGTCTCATTTATCCGTAAATGATCATCTTTAATCTTTATAAATTGCACGTTGAAGGAATAATAAAACTCTTGTCATTGAGCCTTATGCTGGTAAAGTTGCATTGGTCTTGGATGCTATTCAAGGTTTTACGATTTACTGTTTTACTGTATTGAATGGGTTAGAATAAAGTGGCAATTTCATTTAGTAGCTCCCTTCAGGACATAATTTCCTCATTTGGGCTTTGGATCCCATCCCATGTTGCCACATGGCCAACTGGCTTTCCAAGTAGGAAGCTATTCTTAGCAAGTATTTGTACTTGCAAGTTTGTATTCCACCTGACCAAACCTGCCTTTATTTCCTGACATAGTAGAAGTACATTAGAGGTGGTACCTGGCTCAACAATAGCAACTGTGAGAGGGATCTTAGTGGACAATCACTTAAATATGAGCCAGCAGTGTGCTGCAGCTGTCAAAAGAGCCAACACAGTTCTAGGCTGCATGAACAGAGGGATAAAATCAAGATCACTTGAAGTGTTTATACTACTTTATAATGCTTTGGTAAGGCCACATTTGGAATACTGCATCCAGTTTTGGTCACCACGATGTTAAAAAGATGTTGAGTCTTTAGAAAGAGTACAGAGAAGAACAATAAAGATGATTAGGGGACCAGAGCAGTGGTGGGATTCAGATTTTTTTACTACCGGTTCTGTGGGCGTGGCTTGGTGGGCGTGGCAGGGGAAGGATACTGTAAAATATTCAGTCAGAGGTGGCATTTGCCGGTTCTCCGAACTACTCAAAATTTCTGCTACTAGTTCTCCAGAACTGGTCAGAAACTGCTGAATACCACCTCTGGACCAGAGGCTAAAACATGTAAGGAACAGTTGCTAGAATTTGGTATGTTTGTTTTAATGAAAAGAAGAATTGGAGATGACATGATAGCAGTGTTCTAATACCTCAGGCATCACAACTGTGAAGGTGCAGCATCCTAACCATCTATGCTGCCTTGTCCGACAAATAACAGATAATCAGAGTTGGAAGGGACCTTGTAGGTCATCTAGTCCAATCCCATGCCCAAGCAGGAGTCCCTACACAATTTCTGTCTCCCCACCAAAGTTTTTCACTATTTATCATTTACCATGCTTTCAAACTGCTAGGTGGATAGAAGCTAAGGTGAGTGACTGGAGCTCAACTAACTGCACAGTGTTAGTACTCAAACTGCCGGAACAAAGCATCATTAATCTACTGAGCCACTGTGCCTCTATCCATACAGATGACAAAAATAATTGTTTATTTTTTCAGTATTCTCTTCCCCCTCAGAGTAGGTCAACATTTCTCCAACGGTTGTTCCCTCTTTATGGGACTAACCAACCTGCTCAGTGTTTATACTATACACTATGTAGCTTAATGGTTCTCCACAAGAATAGCCTGAGAATGTGTCAGATATTAATAGGGTGTTAACTGGTCATTTAGTCATTGTTCAAGGTTTTAGTGGGAACCCCCCCAAAAAAAAAAAAAAGGTGCTGGATTCAAAGTTCTGACATTCCTCCCCTATGGTCATGTGATTGCATTTTGGTTGCTTGGCAGCTGGCCTATTTTTAAGTCTGTTTGCAGTGTCCCATAGTTACATGAGCATGATTTATTTATTGATTGATTGATTTATTAGATTTTTCTCCTGTATTTATTACTTTGTAAGTAACTCAAGGCCACAAGCATATCGAATATTCCTTCCCCCTCCTATTTTCCCCACAACAATCCTACGAGATAGATTGGGTTGAGAGAGTATAACTGATCCAGTGTCAGCCAACTGGCTTTCCTGCCTAAGGCAGGACTAGAACTCACAATGTCTTCGGCTAAACTTGGTGCAACATCTCTTATTACAAGGGGAGTTAAACATAAAGAGTAGAGTGGCTTACCCAAAGTCACCCAGCCGGCTTCCATGCCTAAGACAGGCCTAAAACTCACAGTCTCCTAGTGACTGGGCCAGAGTCAGCCAGCCAGCTTGCATGCCTACGGCAGAACTAGAACACACATTGTCCTGGTTTTTACATTTTTTATTTTTGGCTAGAAACTGGTGTTTACTTCTGGTTTCTACAAAAAAAAGTGCCCAGGAGTTGTAGACAATGAGATTGCTTAACGATCATGGTGTAAAATGATCATGATCATTTTACAACTGGTTCACTTACTGACAGCCACAAAAAAATGTCACAAAATCATGTCAGTCACAAAATGACCCATTTAATGACAAGCATGACTTATGATCATAATTTCAGGCTTAATTATTATTGAGGATTATTTGTAAAGATGGAAGAGCAGCTTATCCCACCAGTCATCATCATCATCATCTTTTAAATGACCCCATAATCCCTTGTGGGTTGAGGGCTGGGCAACTGGATGGAGCTGAGTGATTACTGGCCGGATGCCCTTCCTGTCACCAATGCAGAGTTATATTCAGCAGATATATTTTCATCGTGCCCAGAGAGAGAAATATCTGCCTTTACCTAGGATCGAACTCACAGCCTCCTGATTGTGAGGCAAGAGCTCCACCTCTAGGCCACTGCACCATTCAGCTTGTCCTGCCAGTAGAGGTCATGAATTAAGAGGGGAATAGGTGTTCTGAGTGTTGTGGTTTTAGTTTTATCGTTGCTGTTGTATTCAGTGGCCTCCATCCAGTGGAGGCAATGAGCTTTGTATATTTCTAGGAATATGTGTCAGCATTCCAGGGAACATCCATTCCTGTCAGTAACTCCAAGACAAGCAGAGTCTCAAAAGTACTTTTATTAGAATAGCACATCTGTGGAATTCCAAATCTGTGGAATTCCAAAACTAAAAGTTTCCTGGCTTCCCCACAATGTCCCAATCTACAAACCATCCCCTTTTCCCTCATCATCACATCACATGAACCAATCCCAAAGTAAGTTCCAATTCTTTCTGCGCCACACTCTTTAACCTTGAACTATCAAAAGAACTATATTTTGTCTACTAAGAGCTACTCAATTAACATCACCCCCCCTCCCACTTTCTCCAGCTGTGTGGCAGCGATGAATCGCGATTCCATAGCTGACAATATGATTTCAGAAATGATAGACTGTTAATATGCCAAAATGGAAGGTTAGGAATGAGTTCACTTAATGCAAGAATCCAAATGAGAGGAGCCGGCCTCTGCTTGAATACAATCAGCAAAGGGGGAGACTGCCATCCGTTTTAGCAATTGACTTTGCTGTTTAGTGTTAGGGACTTTTCCCTTAAAATTCAGCAGGACTCTGTTTTCCTGTAACTGAAATCCATTTGAAGAGCACTATCATGTCCTCTCCACTTAATTTCTCAAGGCTAAATGTTCCCAATTTTTTTTCCAATCACTTTTCATGGCTCTTACTTATTATTCCTCTAAGCATCCTCTGAACTGATTCCACTTTGACTGAAACCTTCTTAAGATGGTGTGGACAAAAGTGGACAGAGCACCGCCTAGTATGGAATAAAGTAAAATTCTTAATTCCCTTGATTGAAAACTGTGCTTATATAGATGCAAAATAAAATTCCATCTGGTTTTCTGCCATTATCTGTTCTGAACTTCCATCTTTCTGATAACATATTACTGCCACAATTCCAGGCTGTTTCTCCTGTTCTTGAAGAATAGAATAGAATAGAATAGAATAGAATAGAATAGAATAGAATAGTTGGAAGGGACCTTGGAGGTCTTCTAGTCCAACCCCCTGCTTAGGCAGGAAACCCTATACCATTTCAGACAAATGGTTATCCCAATGGTTTTCTTCTTAAAATTTTTCAGTGTTGGACCATTCACAACTTCTGGAGGCAAGGTGTTCCACTGATTAATTGTTCTAACTGTCAGGAAATTTCTCTTTAGTTCTAGGTTGTTTCTCTCCTTGATCAGTTTCCATCCATTGTTTCTTGTCCTGCCTTCAGGTGCTTTGGAGAATAGCTTGACTCCCTCTTCTTTGTGGCTGTCCCTGAGATATTGGAACACTGCTATCATGTCACTCCTAGTCCTTCTTTTCATCAAACTGGACATACCCAATTCCTGCAAATGTTCTTTATATGTTTTAGCCTCCAGTCTCTTAATCATCTTTGTTGCTCTTCTCTGCACTCTTCCTAGAGTCTCATTTTTTTAACATTGTGGCAACCAAAACTAGATAATTAATCTCTCCTTTCAGTTCTTGCTTGGATACATATGCTCTTAGTTTACTGTTGCTTATTTTGAATTTTTTCACTTTTTTTGTGTTACCACATTAGCTTTCTCTGCTGTCTGGATCTTCATTTCCATTAATTTATCCTTTCATTATATCCTACTTACCCTTGCTCTGTGTTCATTAAAATTCACTTTCTTGAAGCCCGAGATATGTACCAGAGTTTAATTTAATTCTAATTTTAATCTTTTAAAATCCAAGAACTTCAGCTTAATATCATCCTTCCACGTCCCTCCTACTTTCCCTTCCACGAGTAAGTGTTCCTGCCTATTAATATCAAGTCAAGAATAATTGAACCTCTTGTATCTTCCTCCACCCTCACAGGAGAAAAATGTCAGCAAGATAAGTCAGAAATTTTTTGAAAGGACCTAGCCCTGACAGAGGTTGTCTTCTAACAGATGTTTGGATAATTAAAGCTTCTTATCACTATGTTTTATGCTACTTAAAAAAAAACATTTTTTGGGGGAAAGCATCATCAACATCTTTATTATACCAATAGTGGTATTATATTATCTGTATTTTTTCTGTCATCTATCATACTCTATATTCTCTCTGGTAAAAAGGATAAAAAGTTGTGCCTGTCTCTAGGGTTGGTGTTCATCTCCATTTCTTAGCTCAGAAAACCACCACTGCCCAAAGATGCTTCTGTGGTCAAGTGGCCAGCATGACCATAAGTTGAGGCTTGTTTCCTTCCCTCCAAAGTGGTACCTATTTAGTATAATTTCAAATTATTAGGTTGACAGCAGCTGAGCCACGAACAGGAGCTCACGCCATCATGTGATACTTAAATCTTGAACTCAGTGGTGGTATTCTACTGGTTTGGTCTGGTTCTGCCGAGCTGGTAGCGGCGATGAGCAGCCGAGACTGAACCGGTTCCCTCTGATGAGCTGCTGTTGGGCCCACCCACCTGCCCGGGCTCCCATACTCACCTTTATCCTCTGCTTTTGAAGCGCAGCTGCTTTGCGTGGCACAGCAGAGTGTCACGCAGCAGCTGCTGAAGTGACCAGGTTTGCAGGAGGTGAGTTGGAACGCCTCTGCACCTGCGCAAAGGGAGCAATGGGCGCATGCACGTACACAAAGTGGGTGCATGCATGCAAAGCGCACCCACCAAGCCATGCCCACTGAACCGGTTGTAAAAACTTTTTGAATCCCACCACTGCTTGAATTGCCAAATTTCTGGGCGACAAGTCCAACATTTTAACCTCTAGGCCACCGCATATGAAGTTCGTTCACTTGGGATTTCAAACAAGAATGGATATTTTTAAAAACAAACAAACAAAAACCATCTGGCTTCTCTTCAAAGTTGTATGAATCTTCCACCCGATACTTTGCATCTTCCGTGTAACGCAAACTCCCCTCCCTTTCCATTGTTCCTTATTTTTTTCCCCCAAAGACAAAACAATTTGAAGCTAACTGGCAATCGTCTTCACTTGCAACTATGAGGATGTAAAAAATCACTAGCAGCCAGTCATCAGCTGATCAATGAAAGAGTGAACAGCATGTTCAATCAGGACTGCACTGCACGTCCAAGACTTTTTTTTTTAAAAAAAAAATCCTCATCCTCTTTAAAAAAAAAAATAATAATAAATTGCTTGGGCCCATTAGCAGAAGGACATGAGCCCAGGAGGTGGAGTGAGTCAAGAATTCCTACCAATGATAAATTAAATGATCTAGATAAGATTTTGACAGGTACTGATGAAAAGGTGATTAAAAAACTGTATGGATATTTACTAGAAACTAAATTAGAAGAAGAACAAGTTAAAGAAACCATGATTGCTTGGGGGAAGAACTTTGGATATGGGATTGATTTAGAGAAATGGCAAAAATCGTGGTCTCAAAATTATAAAATGACAATGTCAACACCTTATAAAGAAAATTTGTATAAGATGTTTTACAGGTGGCATTTTTCCCCAACAAGAATAGCAAGAATGTTCAAGAATAGATCCTAAAAATGTTGGAAATGTCATCAGACACCTGGCTCATATTACCATATGTGGTGGACTTGTGCGGACTGGACTAAAATCCACATGTGGTTGGAAAAAATGACAAAAAAAACCATATAGATTTGAAACCAGATGATATTAATAGATTTGAAATACTTGATTAAATGCTAGGATTGTATTTGCTAAAAACTGGAAAAAATGAGAAAATACCATCGCAGGAGGAAATCATTAAGAAAATATTGGAATGTGCTGAAATGAGTAGATTGACATTTGAAATTAGAGAACAAGAGGATAAACACTTTCATAAAATTTGGGACCTTTTCTATCAATGATTAGACAATAAAATATAGTAATGAAATATGTAGACTTTTAGAAAATAATAAATATATAAAGATGTACTTCTTTTTTATTTTATCTACAAAATGCTTTTAGGATAGATTTGGGAGGATAATATGAATTGTTATAAAATAAACTAAGTAAACTATGGTTATCTCGTAAAATATGAATGAATAAAACTATAGTCAAATGATTGATTAATAATGATACTAGGGTATTCAATTTTTGATTGATAATATGAGCGACATATTATGCAATGTAACTGTAACTGAAGACTATGAAATGGATGCACAAAATGATTTGTAAACCAACCGGCACACTGCTTGTATACTTATGGAAGAAAGTTTGATGTTTTTATGTTTTGTTTGTTTATGTTTGTTTTTAAAAAACCAATAAAATTTACCAAAAAAAAAAAAAAAGAATTCCTACCAATGAGATAGTGAATGTCTGTCAGCTCTGCTATAGCTTTGCAGAGAAAATGCCAGCTTTGTAGGGGTTTCAGATAAAAACTCAACTCAAGTCTCAAATCGACCAGCAAGGTGCTATTGCTCATGTTTGAATCTGATCCGAAACTGGTTGGGAGCTTTGGTTCAAAAGTGCCCTTTTAAAGAGGATCAATTTGATAGCTTGAGATAGTGGTAGTTTTCACCTGGTAGAAGTATTCAGTTAATTATTTAATCTTAAACTGCTCCTGATTTGTAGTACAGTGATTTGTACTTTTTTTTGATTCTGTGGGTATTGTGTACCTTGTGCCATGTACTGTATTTATGTGAAAGTTAGTTGAGCACATATGAAAGATAGAGTGCAGGAGACTCACTCAGGGCAATCCTTACAGAGAGAATCTGGGTTTTTTTCTTAACAATGTTGGCTTATTCAGGAAATATGGAAAAAAAATCTAGAATGAAGGCTTCTAAAAGACATCAAAAGATGGGTTGGGAACGTCAAAGAAGTGGTTTTCCTGGAACTAAATAAAACAATGACACTCCTGCAGAAAAGTGTCAAGTAGGGTGAAGCCATGCCAAACCTTGTTGGAAGTTGTGAACGTGGATGGGACCATCATGTACAATTTTCTTTTCTTTTCTTTTGTTTTATTATTTTAATCTTGCCTTTATTCTATGTGTGTGTGTGTGTGTGTGTGTATTTGTTTTCGCGAGTGGGACCTCGTTGAAATGTTACCAAGATGCTCTCAATCTTACACGGGAAAAGACCCAAACACGCCAAGACCTGCATATATACATATACATATACATATACGTATACACACACACACACACACACACACACACACACACACTTTGCCAGTGCGCGCGCTCTTCCTTTTGCCTTCCTTCCCGAGGCAACGCGGACTGGAGCGCAGAGCCGCGCCAGCGGTAACAACTTCTGACAGCCCCAGCTGGATAACTCAGCGGAGCCCGGGCGGTGCGAGCCTCGCTTCCTTGGGAGCTAGGCTGGCTGCTCCTTTCGGTTCACGGGATCGCTTTCCACGGTGCGCAAAGTGCCTCAAAAAAAAAAAAGTGCAAAAGTGGAATAGTATATAACAAACTATATTTTGAGTGGAAATATATACGCCGGTCGCTTATATATATATACGGTATATGGATCTTTGGTTATTCGGGTTTTCTCCCGGTAAGATTGGAAGTATCTAGGCAATTTCGATGAAGTCTCATTCATCATCTTCAGGCTTCTGTCTTCAGCTCTGTGCTTCTCAGAGTGATGTGAGCTTGCAGCTGCTTCTTCCTTTTAACTGCTAGTGGGGGTGTGACTTGATTGGGTGGGGGCTTGGCTGTGTTCTGATTGGGTGGGGGTGTGTTCTCATTGGTTGGGGTCTGGCTGTGTTCTGATTGATTGGGGGTTGGCCATGTTCTGATTGGCTGAGGTGTGTTCTGTTCAGGTGGGGGCTTGGTTGTGCTCAGGTTGGTCTTAGTTACTGGGGGATTCGAGCTGGTGAGCTGTGATCTTGTTGTTTGGCTTCGAGTTCGTGGTCGTGCTGCATCTTCATGGTGGGGGTCAGTTCGCTTCATGTATGGCTCAGAGGGGTTTGAAGTGGGTATTGATGCAGCTGCAGTGCGGCTTCTGGTCTATGGTCGTGTCTCATCTTCTGTGTGGGTGTGAGTCTGCTTTTTACGTGGAAGTGTGGTGGTGGCATCTTGTGTGGCCCTCGTGGGTGTGGGTCTGGTGTCATTCATCATGTTAGGTACTTGTCTGTTCATGAGGGCGGGTTTCCAAATGGCTGGTAAGCGGGAGGTGTCATCTCTTTTATTCATGCTGTGTGGGCGTTTTTCTATCTCTATGGCTTCTCTGATTATTCTGTTGTTGAAGTGTTTGGTTTTAGCGATAGTTCTGGTATTTTTAAAGTCAATCTCATGTCCTGTGGCTTTGAGGTGTTGGACCAGGGAAGAGGTCGGTTCTTCTTTTTTGATTGAGTTCTTATATTCTTCAACGCGTGCACTTATTCTTCTGTTAGTTTGTCCAATGTATGTGGTGGGGCAGGCGGTGCAAGGGATTTCGTATACTCCTTGGTTTTCTAACTCGATTTTGTCTTTAGGGTTTCTTAGGATGGTGGATATTTTTCTGTTTGTGCAGAATGCTGTTTTAATGTTGTGTTTTTATAAAATTCAAGTCAGGGAATATCACAAATACTCTTTCCTCTTCCTATTTTCCCCATAACACTTCAGTGGTAAGGTGAGTTGGGCTGAAAGACAATAACTGACCCAAAGTCCCCCAGCTGACTTTTCTCCCTAAAAGACAGAACTAGAATTCACAAAGTCTACTGCTAAACTTGGTGCAAGCTAAATGAAGCATCCCCTGTTTGTTATAAGTGGAGTTGGGCTGAGAGAAAGTGACTAGCCAAAAGGTCACCCAGCCAGCTTTCATGCCTAAAGCGGGATTAGAACTCACAATCTCCTGGTGATGGGCCCAAACTCACCAGCCAGTTTTCATGCCTAAAATGGGACTAGAACTCACAGACTCCTGATTTCTAGCCTGATGCCTTAACTACTAGACCAATGATGGCAAACCTTTTTGCTGTGGTGTGCTGGCACCCACCATGTAATGTGCCCCGCCCCCTGCACACGCGCATGCAACACCCTGCCCCTCTCCCTTACCTGCACTGTGCATGCACGTGCCTCCCAGCTGATTTTCGGCCCATTGGAAGCCTTTTTCGCCTTCCCAGAGGCTCAAGGGAAGCCTCTGCAGGCTCAGGAGGCTGAAAAATGGGCTGACCGGTGTTAAGCCTGAATTCCCCAACGAGTGTTAAGGAAAACAAACTTTGCAGAATGTGTAGCGTAGTCAGATAGGCAGACAGGTAAATGTGTGAGATAAGTTTGTATTTTAGTTAACACGCAGTAAAAAAACAGATACGCTTGTGCTATCAAAAATATAGTTTATTCCATTAGGAATTATAGCATAGTCAAAATAAACGGTCCATTAGTCATGTATCATTTCAGTCATTTCAGTCGGGGATACTCAATTTGCAAAGTCCGTGTTGAATAGCCAATGTCAGTTCACTTACAATAAATCAGTCCGTATTATCTCTTCTCTCCGTTGAGAAATCAACACTCCTTTCTCTCCTCCGTTCCAGTAAGGAAAAACGCAGTCATCAATCCATCCAGTAATTAGGGATCATTAAGCCAGAGAGAGAGAGCTGCAATTGACTTGCTTCTTTTATGGTGCTTTTACAACCACACCCTTAATTACATTCTTGTAGTTAAAGTTACACACACTTTAACCAACAAACCATGATAACTTATTTATTATTTTTACCCAAACCAGTTAGGGTAAACAATGTTATCCCTAACAACCGGAAATGCCCATCTTCAGCCTCTGGAGGGCCTCTGGAGCCCAGGGGAAGCCGAGCCTCTTGGAGCCTCGGGAGGATGAAAACGGGCCTATTTTGACCTTCCGGTAATTCCAGAAAGTCCATTTTTCGGCTTCCCGAGGCTGCAGAGGCTTCTCTTGAGCCTCTGGGAAGGTGAAAAAGGCCTCAAACAGACCAAAAATCAGCTAGGAGACGCACGCATGTGCAGTGCAGGCAAGTGTCACTGGGGCTCACGTGCCCACATAAATGGCTCTGTGTGCTACCTGTGGCACGCGTGCCGTAGGTTCTCCATCATGGCACTAGACCAAACTAGCTCTTCAAGAATGAAGTACCGTATATACTCGAGTATAAGTCGACCCGAATATAAGCCGAGGCACCTAATTTTACACAAAAAACTGGGAAAACTTATTGACTCGAGTATAAGCCGAGGGTGGGAAATGCAGCAGCTACTGGTAAATTTCAAAAATAAAAATAATTAATTTGGGAAACGATCTCACTATCATGAAAGGTTTAATTGATTCACTAACCCAAAAGAAGAAGATGATGATGACAGCGGGAGGCAGGAGTCACTCTCTTCCCCTCCCTCGGAGGCCCCCTGAGTCAGGAGTCACTACCGCCGGCGCGGCCCCAGTCCCGCCGCTCGGGAAGGGAAAGGCAAAGCGCTTTTGCCTTTCCCTTCCCGGCTGGGCTGTTGGGAGTCGCTGCCGCCGGAGGCCACGACTCCACACCATTTATTTTTTCAGAGGGAATCTGACTCGAGTATAAGCCGAGGGGGATTTTTTCAGCACAAAAAATGGGCTGAAAAACTAGGCTTATACTCGAGTATATACAATACTATGAATTTTCATTATAAGCTTCCCCCTTCTTTCTTCCTGAACTCAAGTTTAGCTTGGACAGTCAGGCTTTGAGCTGGGATACACTGTATATGGATGGATGAATGAGAGAGTGAAGAGTTTAAAAATGTATAGTTAAGAAAGTGAATAATAACAGCTGAAAATGTGATTGGATTATTTGTGTCCGCAGTCATCAATGGGTCGGCGGGGGGGTGTGTGTGTGTGTCATCGGACTCCTTTATGCCCCACTACTTAGTATAAATTGAGGTGATTATGTAGTTCTTCATTCCTGGGTTTTGTGGGCATTATGTTGTTTTGTGCCACTGTCTTGAATTAGCATTTTAAAATTGAATTACTTTTTTTTTTATTATATTTTGCACTGGCATTTTTGAAAGACCATTATCTTGATTATAATATATGTGATTCTGGACGAATAGTTGACTGCTTTTTCTTTGTGATCAAAATTTGCTTAGCTGCTATATAAAATTGAAAACTTAATTTAAATGTAATAATAATAATATTAATAATGCATGAACAATACATCAGTAAGCTGGCCATTTGTCATACTTGATGGCAAACCAAATCTGTCTGTGTCATAATATGACAGCTCTGTTTATTAAATTATTCTCTTTATTATTATTTTTTCTAGGTAAGTCTCTGACTGCTAATGTCTCTGGAAGCTTCAAAATTTCTGGTGTATTTGCAGAGAAAAGCAAAAACAAATGGCATTACCCATTGTTAATTCCTCGAACAACAAGATTTGTGGAAAGTAAGACCAATCTAGTCTTTCTCATTTCACTGTAGTTCACTTCTGGATACGTTTTCAATCTCCAAAATTATCATCTGTTTAATTTTTCATCATCCTTGTAACCTTGGTATGTTTCATATGTGTGCAACTCTAAGTTTAAGATTAGCCATCAAAGCTGCTTTCTGTATCCAAAATGTGGTGTGATTGCCTATGATTTATCATCTCTGTGCAACCAGAATTTAAACTCTTGATTCCTTTTTATTTTGGTTGATTATGCGTACAGGTGGAGATTTTTCAATAACTGGTATGGATAAGAAGCAAAAGGAAAATGTTGTTGAGAATTGTTCATAGAATTGGGTTCTTCTCTGACCCCAAATTGTTTACTGACCCCAAAATGTTGTTGAGAATTGTTCATAGAATTGGGTTCTTCTCTGACCCCAAATTGGTTACTTTTGCTTTTGGGTTTCCCCAGAATCAACAGTTTAGATTGAGACTAGCAAGGAAGATGAAAGCTAATGATCAAAAGGACCGAAATGCTACAGAACCAGTAGAAATTTGCATGTGTTGGTCTCTATAAATACAAAAACACTCTGAGAAGGCCAGAGAATTTTTGAACAAATAAGTGATGGAGCTTGTTCAAGAGACTTTCCAAATTTTCCCCCTTCAAACAAATGAGATTCTGTATGTTGACGTTACTCTTTGCTATTGATGATTGAAATCCATTCATTATTATTATATATCTTATTATGTATATTCAAAATACATTGTGTGCTAACATCTTTTAATGGTCACATTTGAACTTCAAATTGTCCATTGACAAGTCATCATTTTTATTATTGGAAGTTAGGGTTGGTCTAGACCAGAAGTGTCCAATTTGTGGCCTTCAGGACAGGTCACATGCAGCCTGGACAGCTAGTACTGCAGCTCCACAAGATCATAAACTTTTAACATTATGATGTGCATTTATACATTTACTATGTTGTATATATTTAAATGTAGCCCAAGACAATTTCTCCTCACTCAATGAAATCTGGGCAAGCCAAAAGGTTGGACATGCCTGACCTAGACCAAGAGAAAGTCCATGTGTATAATGCATGCTGTAAAATGTGGTTGGTTGCAAAGCAGTGAACAGCATTCTGTTGTGTTGCCATTCTCAGACTGTTCAACCATTATAATATATCTATAATTTTCTGTAAGGGCATATTTTCCTTTTTGGGGAGTGGTTCCTTCCAGCTTTAGTTACACCTATGTTTGAATTGGGAGGGAGAAGGCTGGGGCTCTTATTGTAATTCCAAACTAGAAGTCAGATGGCACCCTACTTCTTCTAGAACCTGGGGCCAAAGGAAGGCAACATTAAAGATAAAAAATGATATTTCTTCTTTTCATGCTCATAAGCTAAGCATGAAAACAGTTAGCGATTGGGTTCTCAGAGCCCTTTGAAATAGAAATGCATTTTGGTGCCAAATGATCTTTTGTGAAGTGTTCTCCATCTGCCAGTTAGAGCGTTTATTAATAGCATCTCATGCTCCATACTAGTGCCATGCTGTGAGATTACATGTGGAAAGTCAGAGAGAAATAGAATGGAGGAAAACTTTGCCCCAGACTTCTTAGGAAGAAGGGAAGAAAACTGGATATTGAGGAAGAGAAAGTAGCACACTTGACCTCAGGATGCCCCTCTGACTGAGTAAAAGAGGAACTCTAGAATTCCACCCACTTCAGTTTGTGGGTAGAAGCTATCTTTGTCTGTGGCTCTTCCCAAGAGGGAGGACAATCTTTCAGTGATTGGGTGGGTGTGTATCTGTTCAGAGTGGTTTTGTAATGATTAAGGTCAGCTGGGGGTGGAAAATTTATTCTTTGGTTATATAAAAGATGTGTATGGCTGCCCAATCTTAAGGCACAACTCTGGGCAATTCAAAACAACAATAAAAACAAAAAGCAGAAGCTTCAGCTATCCTCCATAGACTCCAACCTCACCTTGTCTGAGAACCTGAGTGAAGAACCAGTTCTACATGGTTGTGGAGAACCTTGGAGGTGGGAAAAATGTTCCACAGGGCAGGAACCATTATAGACGAGACATGGTATGGACATCATAACATTCAGATCCTTTCCTAGATAGCAACATTTAAGGGGAGGCATCTCTGGAGCATGCCAACTCTATCCAACCTAGTGAGGTAGGTGGGTACTGTTAGTCCTGCTAATGACCTGGCCCTGTGCAAGGTATGTGATAACCTTGAACTGCACCCAAAAAATAAAATAGGAGCCATTTCAAGTTCCAGAACAATGGTACAATGTGGACAAAACAATGAGACAGTTTGTCTTCTAGCCAAGATTTTAACTTTTGGGTGGCCTTCAAAGGGCAACAAATTTTGTACACAGGGTAGGGACACATCACATGTATGACTGAGACAAGGATGTCCTGATTTGTCTGTGTGGCAATATAACATTTTCTTTTTTTCTCACAAATAAAGGCAAATTTACATATCCCAGGATAATGTTGCAGGATCTAATCTGGGTCGGTCACTGGGACCAGAGTTTTTGTCTTCTGAGTTTTTGGACTCATGCTGGAGCCCGTCCTCAGGGACGCCTTCTTGTGTGTTCTGGGTTGTTCTGTGTGGTATTTTATATGGTGACTGTTGTGATTTTTTTTAGATATTGATTGGGGTGTTGATGGCTGGCTATTAAGTCATTGGCTGTCATTTTGTTGTGCTGTCAAGCCCTTACCCCCTAAGTACTTGATAAGCTGGTGGCAAATAAGCACTCCTGTTGATTGATGAGGGGCCCATATCCCAGGCTTCAATCACTTGCCTGGCTGATCTTGTACCTACTCACCCAACAATCTTGGTAGCTGCAAAATTGAATATATGTTCATTGCAATGTGAGGCTACTAGTGAGTGCAGGTCTCACTTATATTCTTGAAATCTGGTGGTTAGCTTCCTTCTGGTCTGTCCTACATAATCACAAGGGCAATCCTTGCAGGAGATCTGGTAGTTTACATTAGACGTATCACCCACCTCCAAGCAATATTTACAATGCATAATTTGTCTTCATATGGTAGCCTCTGGGCAATGTGCATTTTTTTTTCTTTTATTTTTTAGCATGTGAAGTTCATTTTCAACTTACTGTACAGTTTTCAGATGTTTCCATCTCAAAATAGCAGGGATCTGAAATTGGATTATGCAGTTGGATGGAGCTCCAGGGGTCTGTAAAAATGATTGATCCAATACATTCCCTGCAGACTTGGATAGTCTGGCGAAATCTGGAGTTCCTTTCTTTTATTCACAGCCTGTAGCGGGAACAGATTGTGTGTGTGTGTGTGTGTTTGCATACACACTTGAGAATCCAATATTATTAGAGTGATATAGACATTGTCATGTCACACCTTGATTCTGTTCATCGTAGGTCCATTTTCTTTCACCACAACCAAGAAAAGCAATAAATACCGCAAGATCACTTGCAAATTGTTCTTGGGGCATTGCTGGTCTATATTAGAATAATGACTTGAATTGCAAATATAATTACATTGATTCTTTTCTGATGGATATAGACAGTGACACTTCTCTTGATCTCTGAGCAGAATTCGTTATAAAACACATGTTCCACTTCTGTATTTATATGCTACACCCTCATCATTTTTGATTCTTGTTCCCGAAGGACTTGATTTAGAAAAAATGTCTGATTTCATGGGTGGAGAAGTAAAGGGAGATGAAATAACAAAGATAGAAGCAGTTCAAAGTATTTGTATAAGCCAAGTTAGATGTTTTGTCTTTGAATATGGGGTTCAAAATCATTGTCTTGTATGTTAATATTTTGCAAACAAAGAAAACCCAGGTCACTGTCCATTGCATTGCCCCCTACCCCCAAATAATTGACCTTCTTCTAATGCATCATCCTTTGGGCTGTTTCTTGGTGGCTGTTAACTGATGAAAGGCAGACATAGCCACACTGAAATGATTTAGTAGATTTGAATCAACAAGTTTGCATCTTGTGGGGGGTGAAGCATTGTCACGTGGAAAGTGGTATCTGATGGTAGAAAAATAGCAATTTTCACAATCAATGCTTCTGTGTATTTTGTAAAAATGTCACTTAGAACCACAAGATGGGCAGCAAATAAAGCTGATAATAAATTTGATAATAACAACACAGACAAAGACTAATGAAGGATTTATTTTATTTATGTGTTTGCTTATTTATTTATATTTAACAATCTTCCTTTTTCTGTAATAGAATAGAACAGAATAGAATTCTTTATTGGCCAATTGTGGTTGGACACACAAGGAATTTGTCTTGGTGCAAATGCTCTCAGTGTAAATAAAGGAAAAGATACATTCGTCAAGAGTCAAGAATCATAAAGTACAACACTTAATAATTCTGTAATCCTTTAGTATAGAGGCTGGCATATTCTGTTCCAAAATGTGTCACATTTTTCTCTTGAAAGTTGATCATAGAAATATAAGATCTGACTCCAAAACCTCCAAATTGTTGAATTTTAGTTTTTAACCAGAGCTATGGGGAACATGGTTCAGTCCTCGGAAAGCAATCACAGTTTGATTAATTTTTCATCAGCTATGGATATAAATCAAATTCAATCTACTCGATTCTTCCCACAGGTGTGTTTTGGTTCCTGTCCAATAGTTAACCCTCTCAACATGTCATTTAAGGACCTGGATTGGCACTTGGCCTTGAAAAGATTCAACATTTTTGCTTTAGATCAGGGGTGTCCAACCTTGGCAACATTAAGACTTGTGGACTTCAACTCCCAGAATTCCCCAGCCACAAACAATTTCACAAACATCGAGTTGAAATCTTATAGCTGCCAAGGTTGGACATCCCTGCTTTAGAATGTCATCTCAAATATCCTGTCTGACTGGCCAGAACAGGTTGCTTTCTTTTTATGTCCTGCCATTCCTTTGGAAATCAAAATGGAGAGAGCAAAGAGAGGAGAACACTAAATTAAGTGGTTCTCTCATATTCGTGTGATATCAGCTGTTTACTCACTTTTGGTAGCCAGCTGGATTTTTCAGCAAATGGCTGCCCTAAAAATCAGCTACAAGGTGAAATATTCAATCAATTCAGAGATCCCTCCTCAATGGTGCCCTCCACTGATCTTTCAAAAATATGATAATAAATAAGAGAGACTCTTTACAAGTCCCAAAACTATCTCTGGTGGTAGCTTATCTCATCCAACCTGTTGCTACAACTGTCCCTGAGACAATTGCTTTGCATACACTTGGGGATTAACATTTTGATTTGTTCTGTGCACTGAGTTGGTGGTGGATTTGAACCCATTTGCTTTTTTAGGGGTTTACATATTTAGCAGCTGTATAAGCTGCTTTTCAGCATTCATGAAATTCCCTGGAAGCAGGTAAAACCCTAGAAAGTCAGATAAACCGATCCCAGCTAAAGAGACATATTTTTCCCATCTTTTTTGGTTTGCTTTGGGCACCGTCCCTAACTGGAGTCATTTCCAAAGGACACAAGTTATGAAATGGGCCTTATAATAGGGGAGGTTACATGTAGATCGTACCAAATTTTGCAGTAAACTTTGGGAGTTCTAGGGATCAAAGCCATCTGGGTGACTTTCAGCCAATCACCAGGAGACTGTGCATTCTAGATCACCTTTCAGAATTAAAGCCAGCTGAATGACTTTGAGCCAGTCACTCTCTCTCAGCCCAATCCAGAGTAGTGGTTGTGGGAAAAATAGAAGAAAGAAGGAACATTATGGACGTTCGCTGCCTTGAATTATTTCTACAAGTAATAGATGGGAAGAAAATGAGTAAAATAGATAGATCGATAGATATAGATAGATAGATAGATAGATAGATAGATAGATAGATAGATAGATAGATAGATAGATAGATGATAGATAGATGATAGATAGATAGATATAGATAGATAAATAGCATAGCACTTAGACTTATATATTGCTTTATAGTGCTTTACAGCCCTCTCAAAGTGGTTTACAGAGTCAGCCTATTGCCCCCAACAATTTGAGTCCTCACTTTACCCAATTTGGGTCCTCACTTTACTCACTTTGGCTGAGTCAACCTTGAGCGTGGTAGGATTCGCTCTGCCAATTGCAGTAGGAGTAGCTTGCAGTACAGTAGTCTAACCACTGCGCCACTGAGGCTCCTCGGGATAGATAGATAGATAGATAGATAGATAGATAGATAGATAGATAGATAGAGAGAGAGAGAGAGATAGATAGATAGATAGATAGATAGAGAGACAGACAGACAGACAGACAGACAGACAGACTCCACCAAACCACAATTGTTTCACTTCTAAAGGTCCTCACCATGTTTTACAAGCATTGCAGCTTCCCACATTGATTTCATCCTGGTAATTCTCTTTCACCATAGTTACCGTGGTTCCAACTGACTCATCTTGTGAGAAAGGGAGCCTGTTTGACGACTGGTGTGGGGGTGGTCTTCCAGGTTTGCAGACTTTTTTAGGATCTCCAGAGGAAAAGAAAGTGTGGAACTGCTAGTGGGATTTTATTTTTCTTACATAGCCCTCTGAATATTTAGAGAATAAAATTTCCATAATTGTTCAGTATTGGTCCAGTAAAAGGGTTTAAGCAGGCTAATCTCCTCTATCTGGCCTCTCTTTTCCATTTCTTCTATCTTCCCAGGGAAATTTAATGGAACCTTGAAACTTGTGAATTATTGTTAAACCAGGAAATAGAGGGTTCCTTTTTTTCTATTGATTTTCAAAGTCAAATACATTGGTATACCAGGGGAATCCTTGAAAATGTGAAAAGTTGTCTGCAGATTTCCACTTTATTAATCAACGGCAGGATGATATTGTTGGATGAAACTCAGTGTCTTATCTATGACTGATTACAACATGCTTGGATAAAAGAAATTGTCAAGTGGATAAAATGAAAGCTTTAAAGTAAAATAGAGAAATGTTTCCGACATATTAAAAAAAAGCAAATTATTCTCATTCTGCTCTTTTTAATCCCCCTCCCAGCAACCCATTTTGTTGATTTGATTGTATCTCTTATGACAATTTAGAGCCCCTTCCACTGCCAGGGTAGTTATCCCTAAAAATATGATTAAATGAGAGCAAAGGAATGTAAGGGAGGCAGTTAAATAACAGACACGTTTATGATTAGAGATCATGTCATACCAGCAGTTTGGATGAGGTGAGGTTTATTCTGAAGAATTTATATCTTTTCCCCCAAGGTGGTAATGGGAACTTTGTCAATCAAACTTAAGGCCTTTCCAGACTGTCGCTTGACTTTTATTTTAGTGTTATTTTTAATTATTTCATTTAGAGAAAGTAATGATTTCTGAATATTTAAAAACACTGGCTGGTTTTGCACACTTCACTGTATGTTTGGAAAAATGGCAATTCAGTTCGGCCTCAGCTGTTGACTAAAAACATTCAAAAAGTTTTGGATATCTTGTCCTGAAGTTTGGGCAAAACAAGCGGCCAAGAAAATTATTATTTTGCCTTTCCTGTACGCATGTAAAACATGTTTGATGGGCTGGGAAAGCAGCTTAAGTTGTATTTATTTAGACAGCTATTGTGGCGGGAAAACCCCCCCAAGCTCTTCACTTTACTATGAAGACGGTAAGCCAAACATTGCTGCCTCAATTAAAACCAGCGTTCTTCATAGAATATGTATTTTTCACCAGCCCTTTTGCTTGGATGATGATGAGTTTCTGTGTTTCAAAACTAGCTCTGAGCAGCTGATGTTCAGAAAGTAATTAAAACCAAGTGTAAACAGTGATGAATGTTGGCTAGGGGCAGAGAGAAGAGATGTTTTGGCGAGCTGCAAAATGGAGAGATTATACTTTCAGATTTGGGAAAGAGGATGTCACAACCCACCAAGTCAGCCATAAAAGAGGGAATAAAGCTACATGCCTGTATATTAATAACTGAGTGTGTTTCTCCCCATGGCACATTAAGAACCAGGCTAAGGGGTATAATAAACAGGTGAGTGGCAGCAGTTCAGAGCATAACTATGATTTAGAGACTGGCTATGATGTTTCAGAGCAGTGGACGGATGTTATACCCAGTCACCTAAATTTCATCAGGACTATTCCAAGCCAGGTGATCTCCAAATATATTTACGACTGCATTTCCGATAATTCATATACAACATGAACCATAAGAAGATGGATCACCAAAGAAGTAACATTATTTGCATCATTTGCTAATTTATGTTTGAGATGCGGATGTAGAGATAAGTATTTATATCAAAGGAATAGAGATATGATAGATAGCCTATGTATGCAGCCATTTCATTTGCCTACTCCATTTTCATCTCTTCTGTTTAAGTTAAATAAATATCAAGAAACACTTTCAACTACATCATTAAAAAAAAAAACCCAGCATCCTCAGAACTGAGCTGATCTAAGATAAGAGCCATGGTGGTGCAGTGGTTAGAATGCAGTACTGCAGGCTACTCTGCTGACTCCCGGCTGCCTGCAATGTAGCAGTTCAAATCTCAACAGGCTCAAGGTTGACTCAGCCTTCCATCCCTCCAAGGTGGGTAAAATGAGGATCCAGATTGTTGGGGGCAATATACTGACTCTGTAAACCACTTAGAGAGGGCTGTAGAGCACTGTAAAGTGCTATTGCTATTGCCATAATACAGCATTGTGGGAGGTCTAATTTTCCTTCCCCTTAAATATAAACAATAAGAACAACATAACCCCCCTAAAAGAATTAGATGTCATTTCTGAGATGATCCCATTGCATATACAGGTCGTTCTCGATTTACAAGTGACCATTCAAACTTACAGCACTGAAAAAAGTAACTTATGGCCTTTTTTTCACACTTAACAACTGTTACAGCATCTCCATGATCACTTGATCAAAAATCAGATAGAATAGAATATCTTTATTGTCATTGATTTCTACAAATACAATGAAATTTGAAAGCTACTCCAGCACAGTACAATCATACTACAGAGTATCACAAACACCACATCACAATCATACTACAGAGTATTTAAAAATTAAAATAATTAAAATAATAATTAAAAGCCTAGCCTAAAACCTATCTAAAACACATAGTAAGTTAGATAGTTTAAAAATGCCACTATATACACAGGGCTAATGATATATATATATATATATACACACACACACACACACACACACATTGATGCTTGGCAACTGGCATGTGTTTATGACGGTTGCAGTGCCCTGGGGTCATGTGATCACTTTTTGTAACTTTCTGATGAGCAAAGTCAATGGGGAAGCCAGATTTGTGTAACAACTGTGTTACTAACTTCTCCAACTATTGTGATTCACTTAACACCTGTGGCAAGAAAAGTCCTGTTGTGAGTTGCAAGTCGAAGGCAAGCAAGTGGCATTGATTGAAGTTTGCTGGGTAAAGGTAAAGGTTCCCCTCGTACATACGTACTAGTCATTTCCGGCTCTAGGAGGTGGTGCTCATCTCCGTTACAAAGTCGAAGAGCCAGCGCTGTCCAAAGATGTCTCCATGAGGCCAGCAAGACTAAACGTCAAATGCGCACAGAATGCTATTACCTTCCACCAAAGTGGTCCCTACTTTTCTACTTGCATTTTTACATGCTTTCGAACTGCTAGGTTGGCAGAAGCTGGGACAAAGTAGTGGGAGCTCACTCTGTTACGTGATACTAGGGGTTCGAACCGCCAAACTGCCGACCTTTCTGATCGACAAGCTCAGCATCTTAGCCAGTGAGCCACAGCGTCCCTTTTAGAAAAGTCATAAAACAGCCCAAAATTCACAACAGAAATTTTCGGATCAGTTGTGGACTTATTTTCCTCCATAGCAGTTATTTGAAAAGAACACTGGGCAACATCTTCACTCTGCACATTACAATAATGATCTGAGGAGATAAGAAATGCTTGATCTTTAAAATGGAGCTCATAAGCCTGAAACATGAGAACATATCTTCGAACATATCCTTTTATATAGAGGACAGTCTTCAGAAAGGAGAGAAATTACCTATAGGGTTTCTTATTCGCTCCTAATAAAATAATGCTACCATCAGATTTTAGTTGATACTGCATATGGACAGAAGATTATCAAGCTCTTGGCTGAAGAAAACTCAGTTTTTACAAAGTTTTCTTTAAGAGTTAATCAGATTTAATGAAAGAAGAAAAACGGATTGGATGGCGGAAAGCTCCAGCTGGATTCTTTCACTTTAGCACCCAATTTATCTCCAAGTTGGTAGGGTGAAAACTATTTAATTCTCTGGTTAACAACCATCTGATGGATAGGGAAGATAGTTAACCATTTGCCTCATAATGGAGGAATGGGCAGATGTTCCAACTAATAATGCTTTGCAAGCCATTAGCCAGTTTCTCAGGCTTTGAAAAGCCCATAAAGAACATTGTGGGATTGTAGCAAGCGCCAGAAAAATAGCATGTGTATTTGGAATTCAGCATTCCTCCTCCCCTCCCTCTCCTTCCTTCCTTCCTTCCTTCCTTCCTTCCTTCCTTCCTTCCTTCCTTCCTTCCTTCCTTCCCTCCCTCCCTCCCTCCCTCATCAGTGCTATCTCTCTGTAAAGAGAAAGGCAGGGGAAATCTTTCAAAAATTATTGTGGCGAAACCTGTGAAGCCATCTGGCTGAAGTCTGACATGGTTAAGACTTCTGAAGTTTCTGTGATCTCCCAGTATTTTCATGACACTGTACCAAATCCAGCAGTGCCTTGAACTGAATTAATACGGCCCTCATGCCTCAAAGCCTAAGCTCAGAATGAATTATGCCTTCTTTCAATCCCCAGCTGGAATCAAATCAGGATTTTCATAAGGCCTCAGATACAAACATTAATGTTTCCCTTTGGCCAGGGGCATCCATGGAAGGGTGTCAAAAAAGGCAAACAGATAACCACAACCATGAGTTGGTGCCCTTTTCTTATTTTTTGGATGAATAAAAACAGGCTGGGACTCATTTATTTATATTTTATGAATCAAATTTATATAAACGCCCATTTGAAGAGAATCACGCGGTCATGGCTGCCATTTTGATTTCTTTAATCCTTCTGGAGGCTCTCTCTGTCCCTCTCTCTCCCCCTCTCCTTCCCTCCCTCTCTCCCTTTCCCTCTCTCCCTCTTTCTCTCCCCTCCCTCCACCCTCTTTCCCCTCCCTCCCTCTTTCTTCCTCTCTCTGCCTCCCTCCCTCCTTTCCTTTCCTCCATCTCTCTCCCTCCCTTTTCCTCCCTGTCTTCTCCCCTCCCTCCGCCCTCTTCCCTCCCTCCCTCTTTCTTCCTCTCTCTGCCTCCCTCCCTCCTTTCCTTTCCTCCCTCTCTCTCCCTCCCTTTTCCTCCCTGTCTTCTTCCCTCCCTCCCCCTCTCTCTCCCCTCCTCCCTCTCTCTCCCTCTCTCCCTCCTCTCTCTCCTCCCTCTCATGTTGAGGCCTGATCTGATCCAAGGTTTCTTATTCCAAGTGGTGACCATGTCTTCCAATGGACTATGCAGAAGACTAGCTGGAAGTGGTCCATCTGAAATCCATAGGGTCTATCAGTCACCAAGAGTGGACCAATCCAATGAATTAAATTTTGAATTTAAAGGGGAAGCATAAATAAATTATCAATCATCTAGACTGGGAAAGTATACCTTCTTTGTATAAATATATTGGTCTCTTTTAAAACTTCCACATATTTGTATTTAATTGGAGATATTGTAAAATAAGTTTAGCTATTGATGACTTTAAAAAAGTTTCTGTTAATTGAGGCCAGTCTGGAGTTCAGTCCTGCCAGATTCAAAGTTGTGGCAAGAGAGATCATAAAATGGAATAAAACTCACTTAAGAAATGTTTCACTTAACAACATAATGTTTTGGCTCTATTGTGGTCATAAGTCAAAGATTACCTGTATTCTGTGTACATCATAATAAGAACGGAGAGTGCTTCCATGCTGCTGATAATCTTCTACAGCAAATATATATTTAAAAAAAATTCTCTTCATCTTGACACAGTAGCAGAGAGATTACTCTCCATTAAACTCTAATTGCACTATTCTCAAATTTGCTTTTAAACTTGAGATTCCTGTGGCACAGACTGACTGAGGAATCTGTCAGTGCAGACAATGGCTGTTCTTATAACCGATGAGACTTCAAGACTAAACTTGTTTATATGCTGCCAGTAGAAGAAAGTTTTTGCAACTCAGGGTTGAACTGTGGTGCTCTTGGTGCTCTCTAAGCTTGATGCTTTTCTTGCAGATGTTTCATTACCCAACTAGGAAACATCATCAGTGTGAGAGGTCAAAGACCACAATGCCTGAAGAACAGTTAGAGGAACTGGGCATGGCTAGTCTAGTGAAGAGAATGACCAGGGAAGACATGATAGCAGTCTTCCAATATTTGAGGGGCTGCCAGAGAGAAAGAGGTCAAGCTATTCTCCATAGCAACCGAAGGCCAGACAAGGAATAATGGATGGAAAACGTTAGGAATATGAGTCACCTAACAGCTATTTGGGTTAGAAATATATAAACCAGGATAGACATTTTAAAACTGTATCTTTAAGAAAATGCAAAACTGTAATTAGGTGTGGTTTTTCAAATGACCAGAAGATGGAGCCAGAAACCTGGGTTGTTTAGTCTTAGTCTCAGAAGAGAGTGTGTCTGAGTATCTCTGTTTCCTTCTGTTGGAAAGTATTGCTGTTGCTCCATTTTTCCTAATTGACTGATATTACTGGATTTGATGTAAGTCTGATACTGAACTGTTTCTGACACTGGAATTTGATATTTGGATTATTCCTGGATTGAAAAACTGACTGATTTACCTGTGAATGACTTTTGGACTGCTTATTTTGGACTTTGCTTAAACCTTTCTGGAAGTAAAAACCTACATTTACTGTACAGTGTATCTGTGTACTGTGTGTGTATTATTCAAACACTACTCTCTATACGTCTCCCTGTATGCGCTCATTCTCCTAACGGGGAATTACCACAACAGAAACTGAACAAGGAGAAATTTAACCTGGAAATAAGGAGACATTTTCTGACAGTGAGAACAATCAACCAATGGAACAGAAGTTGCCTTCAGAAGTTGTAGGAGCTTCATCACTGGAGGCTTTCAAGAAGAGACTGGACTGCCATCTGTCAGAAATGGTGTAGGATCTCCTGTTTGGGCAGGGGCTTGGACTAGATGACCTACAAGGTCCACTCCAACTCTGTTAATCTAGAGTAAGCACCTCCTAACCAGAAATCAACACCCAGATAAGCAGAGATTAACACCAAACAATACCTCAAGGAACTCCCAATTCAGACAAACGAACAATTAAACAACAATCTAATGAAGGAACCACCAACAGCACTCACACCAACACTGACAAGGTAAGCCACTTGTACATTAAGAGAGAGTAGATTCCTTCCCTTCTAGCACTGATGATGTTACACTGATGTTATTTATGTAATGAAACTTCTGCAAGAAAACAACCAATCTCAGAGAGCACCCCCACATGTTTATATGAACATCAGTTTCATTATGACCCATAGTTTTTAAATAATTCCAAGTTCAAGATGTCCCACCTCTTAGAAGCTACTCTGCCTTTACTGATTGAGGAATATCTATCAGAGAAGATCCCTTATACCTTGCAATTTCATTCCAGACTCTTTTCCCCAATATTTTCAAGATGGATGTTTTAGTTATTAATTGCAATTTCTCCTCTGAATGTAAGTGGCAAAAGAATGGGAAGACATACAGTATGTTCCTCTGGTGGTAGTCCAACTGGTGTCTCAATAAGTAAACAGGTTTATCTTCCACTCTAACTCTTTTTCTGATGCAACACTTTACACAGCCATGTAGAAATAATTCAGAACAGTTCACTTTTTATGGGTATATTCCCAAAACTGGGATTTAGCACTTGCAATAGCACTTAGACTTACATACTACTTCACAGTGCTTTTCCCTAAGCAGAGGTGGACTGCTACCAGTTTGGACCAGTTCGCCCGTACTGGTAGTTCCAACCACTGGCTGGGCCTGCCCACCCACACCAGTGCTATCCCATCCTATATACCTCACTCTGGCTCGCCCTCCCCGCCCATGCTGATTTCCATGCATCTCCCGCTCTACTCACTGTGGCTGCCCAAGAAGGTGTGCTGGAAGCCACATGCATGAATTTGCCGTGTGTTTGGAGCCACGTGCAAGCATGGAAGGTGCACATGCTCACATTTTCAGTTCTTTACTAGGTGAACTGGTTGTTAAATTATGTGAAGCCCACCTCTGAATGTCAGCATATTTCCTCCAACAATCTGGCTCCTCATTTTACCAATCTCGGAAAGATGGAAGTCTGAATCAATTTTGAGCCGGTCAGGATCGAACTCCTGGCAGTGAGCAGAGTCAGCCTGATATACTTCATTCTAACTACTGCACAACCATGGCTCCTTTAAGATTTAGGTTTTTTTTACTGTCCCTGCTAACTCTAGTCATTAGATTTGCTACTGTTTCATTCTAATTTTGCTGGTATGCAATGCAGTTGAAGGTTAGGGGATTATCGGGACTATTTACTCAGTGATATTCAAATTAAATAATTTGCAAAGAAAGGTCTTCTTAATCTAGGCTTCTCAAAAGAGATATTGGAATTCTGAGTCCTGTTTTAATAATTTTTCTACTTTAATGCTGAGAGTTAAATCTTGCGAGGATAGGGTTTGATTATGTATGTCAGAGCCACATTTTTGGATGTCTGAAGGGTTTTAGGAGATCGTTGAAGATTGAGGGAATGGTTCTGTAAGGTGGCTGTAATCAGAGAAAAGCCAAAGAGATACAGCCAAGAAAGCAGTCAGATAAAAGGCAAATCTGAGACTCTCCCTAATTTCTTGGGCTATAAAGGGGGAAGTGGGGAAATGTACTTTCAGACTTGCAAGATTTTGTTAATGTAACCTTACAATAAAGTAGAATATTGGCCATATTTCCTGTCTGGTCCACTTCACATATGGAACCCAAATGAACTTGCAATATGTTATACCTGAGCTGATCAGGTATTCTAGCTGACCTCTAGTTGCTGGCAAAGAATTTGAGGTTTCCATATTCAATTGCTAAAATTTGGTGCCTGCCTATATTTTTTTGCAATCCAGACATGGTCACCCTTTCATTGCATGCTCTCAATTGCTGGATTCGCTCAGTGTCCACCCTTAAATCAGGTGGGATGGACAGATATTCTTAGGGAGAGGTGATCCCACAAATAACCAGGTCCCATGCAATGTAAATGCATCTTTAAAGGTGATAACCAGTGCCTTAAATTACCCCTGGGAGGGGGAAAAAACCCTGGAAGCCAAGCAACTCACACAATAAAGATATAACATAAATAAACATATGGGCACTCATGACTGTTTATGCTGCTATTTTCTGGACTATTTGTAACTTCCGAATGGTCTTCAAGGGCAGCCCCATGTAAAGTGCATCTCAATAATCCATTCAGGAAGTGACTAAAGCATGAGTGACCATTTAGTTCACGAGTGACCAAGGCCTCTTTGTCCAGGAAAGGACTCAATTGATGCAGAAGATGGACCTCTGCAAAGGTCCTTCTATACATTATAATACTTTATGGTCTGCAGTATGGAATCCCAGAATTGAGGTTTTCCAGGTGTGTTTTTTATAGCAGAGTTAGCTTATAGGCTGCATGAACCTAACCAATTCTGCCCCATTCACATAACAGGGCTAAGTAAAGCACCTTTGGTGCAGCCTGTAAGTTTTTTTGTTTTTGCATTGAATCAGATTGAACCATACCCAATTTTATGGTTGGCTTGTAAATGTAGAGATCTAAGATAATTGGCATTCAGCTGTAAGTTGAACAAGATTGCCATAGGGAGATCATATTATTTTGTTGGCTAGTCTATGGCAATATTACTAATCTTCATCTGTTGATTAGTCCATGACAGTATTACTAATCTTTGTACCCAATCTGGCCACTTTTTTCAGGCAATTCAGTCTGTGGTTTATCTCAATGCAGTTCAATTAGTTTGGATATTAAAATTTAGCTGATTAGCTACACAGCTCTTGTTCATTAAAAATGGATCAACAACCTTCACAGCATCCTTATCTACAATTTCCCAAAATACTGCTGAGGTTTATAGCCATTGTTGTGGTACTTTGCAGTTTCCCAGGAATATCTCAAAGCAAACATTTTTTTCTGGATGTTGGCATTATAAAATTAAAAATGAGAAGGACTATCGGTTCTCTTCATGACCAACATGGGAACTTAGAGAGGTGGTTACAGAGAGAGAATTTTACACACACACACACACACACACACACACACACACACACACTTCAAATGGACAGACAGACCTAATACATGGATATAGTACATAAACACAATGTACTAGAATTGATGATTCCATATGCATTGATTTAGCAGTGCAAGAGTTAAACGTGTCAAAATTTGTTCAAGACAAAAAAGTTTTCCATTTGACAAACGGGTGGGAAGTCAGTTGAAATAGAACAACATTGTACACAGGTAGTCCTCAACTTACAACCATTTGTTTAGTGACCATTCAAAGTTGCAAAGGCACTGTAAAAATTGACCTATAAATGTTCCTCAAACTTTCTGACCGTCACAGCATACCTATGGTCACATGGCAATTGGCATGTATTTACAACAGTTGTGGAGATCTAAGATCATGTGAACACCATTTGTGACCTGCCCAGCTGGCTTCCAACCAGCAAAATCAATGGGGAAAGCTGGAATTTCTTACTGATCATGTGAATCACTTAAAAACTGCAGAGATTCACTCAACGACAGGGGCAAAAAAGGTGGTAGAATTGGGCATAATTTACTCGACAAGCCATTTAACATGGCTTAGTGATGGAAATTCTGGTCCAATTATGGCTGTAAGTCAAGGACTATATGCACTTGTCAGGTGTGGTAGATTTCTATAAATATTCTCCATTATTGGTTGTATTGGGGTGCTCACATTGCAGCACTGATCAAAAGGGCCCAGCAGAGATTATTTATTTATTTATTTATTTATTTATTTATTTATTTATTTATTTATTTATTTATTTATTTATTTATTTTGATTTGTCAATCGCTTACAAGATAATAGGTATAAGTATATACATAGTTATGAATACATGAAATGGGTACATATAAGAAAAATAAAAGAAACAATAGGACAGGGACGGTAGGCACATTGGTGCGCTTATGCACGTCCCTACAGGCCTCTTAGGAAAGGGGTGGAGTCAATAGTAGACAGTCTAAGGTTAAAGTTTTGGGGGTTTGGGGAAGAAACCACAGAGTCAGGTAGAGTATTCCAGACATTGATCACTCTGTTGCTGAAGTCATATTTCCTGCAATAAAGTTTGGTGCGGTTAACCTTTAGTTTGTATCTACCCTGTTTCTCCAACAATACGGCCTCCCCAATAGGAAGACCCAGCATGTTTTATAGGCATGAAATGAAATTAAGCCCTCCCCTAAATTAAGGCCTATATTAAAACATGCGGAATGGGGGGAATGGTGGGGGATTTGCTGTTAGGAAGTACTTTTGTTGCACACCCGGATATGGTGCTGCCTGCGTTGACCCCGATATGAACTGCCCCACCAACGCTGAGGTCAACATCCAAGCCATCGCCGCCCGCCCGAAGATGCAAGGGGGGAATTAAGTCACCCGAAAAGACGGCCTAGCCATTTTTTCAGGGCTCAAAAAAAAAAAAGACCCGCCTTATTATATGAGAAACACGGTATTGTGTGCTCTTGTGTTGTTATGGTTGAAGCTGAAGTATTCATTGACAGGTAAGTCATTGCAATGTATGATTTTATATACCATACTTAGATCAGACCGAAGACAGCATAATTCAAGGTTTTCTAGATCTAGAATTTCAAGTCTGGTGGCATAAGGTATTCTGCAACGAGTAGAGGAGTGGAAAACTCTTCTTGTGAAATATTTCTGAACTTTCTCAACTGTGCTAATATCAGATACGTAATGTGGGTTCCAGACTGATGAGCTGTATTCAAGTATTGGTCGAGCAAATGTTTTGTATTCTGTAGTTAGTAGTGTGATATTACCAGAGAAAAAGCTATATAAGATTAGGTTAACAACTCTTAATGCCTTTTTGGCTATATAGTTGCAGTGGGCTCTAGCACTTAGATCATTAGAGGTGAGTATTCCAAGGTCCTTTACAGAGCTTGGGTCATCAACAAGGTCTTGACTATTCAGCTTGTATTTTATTTTCTGATTTTTTTTGCCAATATGTAAGACAGAGCATTTATTTGTTGAGATTTGAAGTTGGCATTTGTTTGACCATTCTGATACATAGTCAAGATCTTTTTGAAGGGTAGCAATATTGTCTGTGGTATTGAATAGCTTTACATCATCAGTGAAGAGAACACAGTTGCTCTTAACGTGATCACAGAGGACATTTATGTAGAGTATGAAAACTGCCTTGGGGGACACCACTATTGACAGGTACAGAATTTGATAGGACACTCCCAATTTTGACCATTTGTTGTCTGTTTGACAGGAATGCTTCTATCCAGTTATGCAGTTGTCCAGAGATACCATAAGATTTTAGTTTTAGGAGTAGTTTGTCGTGTACCACTGAATCAAAGGCTTTACAGAAGTCTATGTAGATTGCGTCTATTGTTTTGCCCTGATCGATTGTGTAGTCCGTATGTTTTTGCAGTGTAAGAGTTGCAGAGTACAGAATAGTTTTTTTCTGAAATAAAATTGTTTATGAGAGAGTAGGTTGTTTGTCTTTAAGTGGAGGATAATGGATTGGTTAATAATTGATTCCATGACTTTACAGGTGACGCAGCATAAAGAGATTGTAATTTTCAACTAGGCTCGGGTCTCCCTTTTTGAAGATGGGGATGACCATGGCTTGTGACCATAGGTTAGGCCAGGAGCTGGTCCTGAAATATTTTTCGAAGATTATGCTTAGAGGTTCTGCTATGGCAGTGGATAGCTTTTTTAAGAAGTAGGCACATATTCCTTCCGGTTCAATAGATAGAGATGGTTTTTGATTGCATAGTGCTTTTTCAACATTGTCTTCTGTAAAATCAATATGTATTAGATCATTGTAGTTGTCTGTGGTTTGGCTAGGAAATACTGGGCATGACCCATTGCTGTTTACAAATACTGAGCCAAAGAATGTGTTAAAGAGGTTGGTTTTAATGGTGTCGTTGGTGCAGTCTTTACTATTAGGTCCTATCAGGGGTGGGATGGACCTTGAGTCTTTTAGTTTGTTGTTTACAAAATTGTAAAAAGCACGGGTGGAATTGGTGCATAGGAGGTTTTCCTCTTGTTTAATGTGATAATTGGTGCATTCAGTTTTTATCTGGTGGCATAAATTTTTGTATCAGCTTTTGAAGTTGGCAACGTGACCAGATTTGTTTTTCTGCCAGAGTGATCTCTTTTTGGATTGAAGTTTCCTTATTGTTATGGGTAATCTGTTTTTTGTTTTGTTTTGGGAGTTGTTATTAGTACATATAGTTTGATGACTCTTTTGACTTCAAGTAAAAATATGTTGTAATGGTCTTCAACAGTATTGCATCCAGTGAATAGAAATTGCCAATCAAGGGATGAGAGATTGTTGTCTATAAGTTCATAGTTGCTTTTTTTGAAGTTATAATTGGGGATTACATCATTGTGATGATTTTTGTGTGGGCATATGTTGAGACAAAAGTCAATCATATTGTGGTCACTGTTGGAAAAGGGTTCTTTAGTTTGTATTCCATAAATTAAATTCAAACTATTGCAGAAGATGAGATTGAGGCAGTTGTTAAGTCCAGTATTGTTGGTTACTAGTTGTTCCAGTCCCAGATTTGTAACAGCATTGTAGAAGGTTGCATGTATGGGTTCAGATGTACATTCGTTTAGAGTCAAGTTAATATAAGGTATATTGAAGTCACCAAGAAAGATAAAAGCGTGTGGGTAGGATGTTGTCCATGTTAGTAGTGAATTTAGCTTGTTTACATCTTCGATGTCATAATCAGGGGCTCTGTAACATAGTAAGAATCGAAATGTGATATTTAAGGACAGTTCACAGATGATGGTCTCAGGAAGAGCAAGCTCCTGGGTAACTTGGATGTTTTTTAGATGTGAGAACTTTTCATAGAAGATAGCAACACCACCTCCTCTACGAATTTCACGATCTGATCGGTAAGCATGATAGTCTCCTACTGTGGCAATGGAGTCAGGGAGAGATGCGTTGAGCCATGTTTTACAGACAAATATGATGTCGAATTTAGCCATATTTAGTAAGAGGAGAAATTCAGGTATTTTATTCACAAGGCTTCCACCTGAGACTTCTCAGGAAACAACAACTGAATGAAAAACTGCTGGTGACCTTCTACCGCTGCACCATAGAGAGTATTTTAATTTACTCTTAACCTCTGTATGGTTTGCCAATTGCACAGTGGCAGATAGGAAGGCACTCCAGAGGGTTAACGTCATTGCCCAGAGGGTTGCCCTCTTCCCTCTCTGGAAGAGCTTTATAGCTCCTGCTACTTTAAGAAAGTTCAAAACATACTCAAAGATTCATCTCATACTGGGCACCCTTTTTTTTTTGAACTATTACCATCTGGAAGATGGTACAGGGTAATAAAACAAGGACAAATTGACTGAAAAACAGCTTCTATCCCAGAGTAGTAACTATATTGAATTCTACTGTATAGTGCAATATTAATGTAATAGCAGGGATTTTCAATTCAGTTGTATAGAATGTGAAGGATGTATGTTGGTGTTTTATTTTTATAGTTATAATATACACTGAAGATGGCACAACAAAGCAAACTAAACTAAACTTCAGATTTTACCTGAATTTTTTTATTTTATTTTAATTCCTTTCACACTCACCTAAATCTTGCTATCAGGCTAGATGTTGACTAGCAAATGTGTTTATTGCGGTGTTAATATTTTATTGCAAACTTGGGAGAATTCGAAGATTTGTAATGATCTCACTTTGTGATCTCAAGCAAAGTTATTCATGCAGATCTTGGAGGACAAAATAATAACAGCAAGATGAATGTCTCCCAGCCAAAGTTGGATTAACATCTTAGCAATTTCTAAGAATTTCTGCAGTACTTGCAGATAGCTAAATTGGAGTTACATTTTGCTAAATTGGCTTTGAGAAGAAATTCCACCACTGTTTTCTTTTGCTTTCTTATTTCCCAAATGAGACCACCCATCAATAATGGCATAGCTTCTTTATTTTACATTCTTTTTTTTCCCTTAGATTTTTGCTGTTGCTTCTGTAAATAGCATCAATTACATTTGCGGGCTGTCTTCCACCTCCTACAATGATTAAGACTTAGCAATGCACTGCAGTATTTTTCTCACTGGGGAGTTGCAGCCACAGAGACACAATGATAGCATATATTTGAATAATATTTTGGAAAGTGTCCATTTGTTTGTTTCAAAGAAATCATGAAGTTTAAAGTCTTCTTTTCCAGGACTGTCATACTGGAAAGGATCTATCAGTGGTGAAGTTGATGCACAAAGTAGACCAGGGATGTCCAACCGTGGCAGCTTAAGACTTGTGGACCTCATTTCTCAGAATTCCTCAGTCACCCCCACCCCCATTAGATCCAGGAATAAGGCTGAACCTAGATGGGGAAGTTGCTAGAGTTAGAATGGAGAATTGGTCTTGGTGAACCAATGATTTGTTTCATGACCATCAAGGATAAGATGATAAGGAGTATGGAGGCTAAACCATAGAATGAACAATGGACAGAACTAGGTATGTCTACTCAAACAAAGAGCAGGACTAGGGCTGATATGACAGCAATCTTCTAGTTCCTGAGGATCTGTCACAGAGAAGGGGTCAACCTACTCCCCAAAACACCAGTGGGAAGGACAAGAAGTAATCTATGGAAGATCATTAAAGAGAGGTCCAATCTAGAACTAAGGAGATTGTTCCTGATAGTGAGAACAAATTAATCAATGGAACAGATTACCACCCACAGTTGTTGGTGCTCCAACAATGGAGGTTTTCAAGAGACTGCCGAGATGGTACAGGTTTAATTGCTTGAGCAGAAAGTTGGACTAGAAAACCTCCAAGCTCCCTTCCAATTCTGTTACTGTATGTTCTATGCTCTGAGACAGTTTTGGCGAAACTTTTCGGCACTGAGTGCTGAAACGGGAGTGCGCATGGTGTGGGGGAGAGTGCCAGAAACCGGAAGAGCAGCTCCCTGGTGCTCTATGAAGCTGAGTGTGCCAAGAAGCTGAGCTTCTGGTTTCTGGCACGCATGTGCGCGCACAAAGAACAGCTGGCTGGCGCACATGTGCATGCCAGAAACCGGAAGAACAACAGGCAATGGTTGGCATGCCAGAGAGATGGCTCCTTGTGTCACTTCTGGCACACGTGCCATAGGTTTGCCATCACGACTCTAAGGTTTCTGTGTTTTAATTTTAATTTCCAATGCCGTATCCACTATAAACTGTTCCTAAAATACAGGAGAAGGGGAAAAAACATATTGTGCTATAGTCAGCTCTACATTACAAATCCCAATTTGTACGGGGTATACATATATCCACTCTTGTATGTGGAATGATCGATGATCGTTGGAGCAAGTATTATATCTGCCTCCACCTTTCTGTCAACATCAGCTCTCTGTTCAATTTGTCTGATCTTTTTTCCCCTACTGTTGCATCTTAGAAAGCTAATGCCACCAGACAATATTAAAGAAATGAAAGCAATTCAAATTAATGTAAATAAGGCCACATAAGAGAAGGAACAGCAATAGTAATAATGTAGGCTGCCATGCAGATGATCTTAGAGAAGTATTTGAAGATGGTTGCAGCAACACACTTAAAACACGCAGGAAACATGGAAAGTGTTGGAAAGAGATCAGCATGGCTCCTCCCTGACTCCCTGAAGTGTAAGAGGGAGAGAAAACACAACTCTGGAGTAGTTAAAACAATTAAACCCAAAAACAAGGACAAAAAACCCCCAAACAACACAAGGAAACAGGTGTCTGAATTCCCATCTCCAATCTATCAATCCATACAATCCTTAGGGACCAACCTACGATGTTACGTTGTTTATCTTTGGTTGTTTCTTGCAAGGGATAATAGCTACCGGCTGCATCTTGTGCCTATAGTTTTTGCTTCAAAGGTATTTTAGAAGGCAGCATTACATCACACTCTTTGTATATCTAAAAGAAATTATGATCAACAGGAGCTAATTATAGAGCAGGTAATAAAACAGATTATTCAAGTGATGCTGTTTTATTACTGTCTCATTATGATTAAATAATTCTAATTAAATTCTGGGTCAGGGAGGGAATATCTCACAGGAGGGCTTACCAACTATTTTAATAGATACTATTTATCATATACTCCCAAGGTGTGGATTGGTTTTTATGCCATCATGCTAATTTACTGTGACAATCCTCAGGAGTGCATCTGGAAACAGGGGAAGTAGCTTGTCCAGTAAGCTAATGTAAAATGCTGCTGAAACGGATTATAGTTTTTAAAAGAAAACGTAACCGTTGTATAGGTTGATAGATCTGTATATATATATATTCACAGTTAAATCATACCAGGGATCAAGTTTTAACTCCCATCCTGTTTTCAATACTGTCCAGTAACATACCATTGGGAAGTGTAGAGCACAGTGTGGACTTCAACAAATGTTATCTAAACCAGCAATCCCCAATCTTTTGAGGGCACCAGGGACCAGTTCCATGGAGAGAAATTTTTCCATGGACCGGAAGAGCCATGATTTCACATGCTTGCCTGCATCCCAAAGATGGAGCTTCCCTTGTTTTCATGGACCGGTGTTTGGCATGCCTCAGCCCGATGCAGGTCCACAGACCATGAATTGCGGACCGCCGATTTAAGCAGAGGTTAGGGTTGGAGGCAAAGAGATTATGTTCTTACAGTCTTTAGATTGGGAATGCTCGATTTACTGCCATTTGTTTAGCAACCTAATCGAAGTTACATGGAGGAGCCATGGTGGCTCAGTGGTTAGAGTGCAGTACTGCAGGCTACTTCTGCTGGTTGCTGGCTGCCTGCAATTTGGCAGTCCAAATCTCACCAGGCTTAAGGTTGACTCTGCCTTCCATCCTTCCAAGGTGGGCAAAATGAGGACCCAAAATTGTTGGGGGCAATAGGCTGACTCTGTAAACTGCTTAGAGAGGTCTGTAAAACATTGTGAAGCGGTATATAAGTGTAAGTGCTACTGCTATTGCTACAATGGAACTGAAAAAAGTGACTTACAATTGGCATTTTTTTTGCACTTATGACCATTGCATCATTTCCATTGTCACATGATCAAAATCTGAGTGCTTGGCAACCAGCTTGTATTTATGATGGCTGCATCTTTCCGGGGTCATGATCTGTGTGATCTGTGATCTGTGATCTTCACAGCCAGTTTACCACAAGCAAAGTCAATGGGGAAAGCTGGGTTTGCTTAATGACCACATGTTTAATGACTGCATATTCACTTAACAACCATGACAAAAAAGGTCATAAAATGAAGTGTGATTCCCTTAAGAACTGTCTTGCTCAGCAACAGAAATGTTGACCCCCAATTGTGGTCATATGTCAAGGACTACCTGTACTGAAAAATGCAGTAATATTCAGCGGAAAGAGTAGCAATTATTTCTAAAATTGCCTCTGAACATTCCAGCGTTCCTGTTATAGCAACTAATGGCAACTAGCTGACTTTTAATAATCTCAAAAAAAAAAAAAAAAATCATACCAGACTCAAACTGTAAACTAATCAAGGAGAGAACCAACCTAGAATTAAGGAGAAATTTCTTGACAATTAGAAGAATTAATCAGTGGAACGACTTGCCTCCAGAAGTTGTAGATGCCCCAACACTGAAGGTTTTTAACAAGAGATTGGACAACCATTTGTCTGAAATGGTATAGGGTTTTCTGCCTGAGCAAGGGGTTGGACTAGAAGATCTCCAGGGTCCCTTCTAACTCCTTTATTCTATTTTTCTGGAATTCTGGTCTCAGATGTGGTTTTAAGTTGAGGACTATCCATACAATGCTTTTGTTCTCCTTCCCTCTCTTTCTTATATAGAATTCCATCAATGTATTACGATGCATCAAGATTTAAGAACTCCTCAAAAAATGAGGAAAACAGAATAAATCTTTTATCCAGCTTCATCCAGCTATGAATTTCTTGGACTTCTCCTTCCCCTCAGCTTATTCTTCCTTCCTTCATATGTTCATTTTGTGGTTTGGTCTTCATTTATTTTCTCTAAACCACTTCAATATACTTCTTTCATACTGATAATTCATTTTTATCAAGGACCCTTCCAACTCTGTTAAACTATCAGGAAATCCTTCTTATCCAAGTTAAACTGAAAAATTGAAACCCGAACCGAAAGAAGATGAACAATGGCAAACCACTACCGTTTTATTGCCATGAAATCAACATGTAGAGTTGTTGAACTTAATCCAATGGAGATGTTTCTTTTTTATCCTTCAGCTCAACATGCAGATGTGTATTCTTTTTTTGTGTACTGTCTTGTGGTGATGGATTTCCTGTTTTATAACCAGGCCATATGCTACATTATCTCAGCAACAAGGAATAAATTGCCCACCTGGGAAAAGCCAAATTAGTTGTGGCATGAAACCCAAGTAGATAAGTTTTTTCAGTCTAATATATTGAAGAAGCAATCGATCAGCTTTTGTACTGATGAGGATGAGAATAGTAATAGTCACATGAAAATAACAATACAGACCAGAACAGAATAATAGAGTTGGAGGGGACATTATAGGTCATCTAGTCCACTATCATCCTGCCCAAGCAGGAAACCCTACACCATTTTTGATAGGTGGCAGATCAGTCTCTTCTTGAAAGCTTCCAGTGATGAAGCTCCCACAACTTTTGAAGGCAACTTCTGTTCCAATTGGTTGATGGTTCTCACTATCTCCTTATTTCTAGGTTGAATCTCTCCTTGTTCAGTTTCCATCCATTATTCCTTGTCTGGCCTTCAGGTGCTTTAGAAAATAGCTTGACCCCTTCATCTCTGTGACAGCCTTTCAAATATTGGGGCACTGCTATCATGTCTCCCCTGGTCCTTCTCTTCACTAGACTAGCCAAGCCCAGTTCCTGTAACCGTTTTTCATATGTTTTAGCCTCCAGTCCCCTAATAATCTTTGTTGCTCTTCTCTGCATTCTTTCTAATAAATAAATGCTGTATAGTAAAAGTAGCAAAATAGGCATTTAGGCAGGCAATACTATAGATAGTTCTGAACATGGCCACAACTGAACCTCAAATTTATGTTGCTAAGTGAGGCAGTGGTTAAGTGAGTTTGGCCCTATGTTATGACCTTTCTTGCCACAAGTTGTTCAGTGAGTCACTGCAGTTGTTCAGTTAGTAACCCAGTAAATCTGGCTTCCCCATTGACTTTGCTTCTAACAAAGTTGCAAAAGGTGATCGTGGGGCCCAAAGACACCACTGCAACCATCATAAATATGAACCAGTGGCCAAGCATACAAATTTTGATCCTGCAACCATGGGAATATTGCTAAGGTCATAAGTGTGAAAATGATCATAAGACACTTTTTTCAGGGCTGTTGTAACTTCGAAGGGTCACTAAAAAATGGTTGTAAGTAGTGGGTTACCTGTATAGCTCCTTCAAGTCAAGGCCCACATACCTGAGCAAGTTAAGGAAGCAAGAATGATATGAACTTCAATAAATTATATATAAACATAAACCTGCAGCTTGGAAAATGTTAAAGGAACTTCCAGTCCTCATTTATAGTGTGTTTATTCAGGCAGAATTGTTTCAAACGGCTCTTCTCAGGTTCTTCTCATATTCTGGGCACCAAGGTGCATGGCTGCCAATACAGGTAGTCCTCGACTTATAACTGTTCCTGTCAGCTTGGGGAAGCCATATTAAGATCCGATGCTCCCACGCTGCCACAATTAAGCCTGGGAAAGTGTGTGTGTGTGGGGGGGGAATCCACTGGAGTATGATTGGTGATTGGGCCATGTGATGTGATGATGGCCACAACTGGGTGCAGGGGATGGATTTGTAGTTTTTACTATCGGGATTCCACAGATGTGCCAGTTACTATCCAAATAAAAGGAACCTTTGAGAGAGGTCTGTCTCGGAGTTATTGGTTGGAATGGAGGTTTGCTGGAATTCTGACAGTTCGTGAAGTGACCATTCAAAGTTACAACAACACTGAAAAGGGGGATTTATGCCCGTTTTTCACACTTATAACAGTTGCAGCATTCCCACGGTCACGTGATCAAAAATGCATTTATGATGGTTGTCATGGGATCATGCGATCCCGTGACCTTCTGACAGGCAATGTCAATGGGGAAGCCAGATGCACTTATAATCGGGTTACTAACTTGTCATCTGCAGTGATTCACTTAATAACCATGGCAAGAAAGATTGTAAAATGGGGAAAAATTCATTTAACTGTTTTGCTTAGCAACAGAAATGTTGGGCTCCATTGCGGTTGTAAGTCGAGGACCACCTGTAATATAATCTCTATATAGTCACTTAATTGTTAATGTTTATGTTTGTTCTCCCATTTGTTCCTTTGCTGGTTCTCTAAAGTCTCCCATTTCTGTTTTTCTTCTCTTGGATTACTTCTGTACTCTCAGATTTTATCAAGAGTGTCCTCCAATCCATTCCCGGGAAAACAAAGGATTGTTTCATTGTGTATATGTAAAGGAGGGTCTATGACGATTTGCCAAGGTCAACTCGCCACAGCTAATAGCAATAGCACTTAGACTTATATGCTGTTTTATAGTGATTTACAGCCCTCTCTAAGCAGTTTTACACAGTCAGCCTATTGCCCCCGACAATTTGATTCCTCATTTTACCCACCTCAGAAGGATGGAAAGCTGAGTCAACCTTGAGCCTGGTGGGATTCGATCTGCCAATTTGCAGGCAGCCAGCAACCAGCAGAAGTAGCCTGAAGTACTGCACTCTAACCACTGCGCCACCATGGCTCCTCCATGTAACTTCGATTGGGTTGCTAAACAAATGGTTGTAAGTTGAGCATTCCCAATCTAAAGACTGTAAGAGCATAATCTCTTTGCCTCCAACCTTGAGCCTGGTGAGATTTCAACTGCCAAATTGCAAGCTGCCGGCAGTCAGCAGAAGTGGCCTGCAGTACAGCACTCTAACCACTACGCCACCAAGGCTAACTCGCCACAGCCAACTTGCCATGGACAACTCGCTGTGGGACAAGAGTTGCACCAATATCCAAGAAATGGTGAAATAGAATCATTAATTAAAGGATGCAAAAGGAGGGACAGAATGAAAGGTGACTGGCAGAAATTAAAACAATGTTTGTTTATTTTAAATAATTAAAATAGAATTGTTAAATTGTCTCGTAGTGGGTTGTCCTGTGACGAGTTAGCCATAGCGAGTTGTCCTGCAGCGAGCGGGCTATGATGAGTTGGCTACAATGAGTTGGCTGTGGCATGTTGTCCCATTCCTGGAAAGGATGCTGAATTTGTAAAAGTATCAGCTGACGAAAAAGCAATCACTTTTTAAAGCCAACCTTTTTTTTTTTCTCCCGTGAGCTGTTAGTTTCCCATTCCTTAGCAAAGCTGGGTCTTACGGGGGAGCAGAAGCTAAAATTTAAGGACAAGAGATCAAAAATGCAGCTTTGTAGATGCTAAGACCTACCAGCCTGCTCAGCCACCATTGCTTAGCAGCCGCCAAGGTTAATACTGGCTGAATCGGAGCTTTAAATTGGACGTGGAAACCATTCTAGAAAACACAGTTTTTAAAGAAGGATTTAGATAAAAGTGCTTATTAGTAAAGTGAGGATTATCTTGGATTTTAAAAAGTTTGTTCTTATCTCAAGCGCTGCTCAAGTATGGAAACTTCAGAAAATGGTAAACCTTGGATCTTATTTTTTTTCCCCCTCCCTGAAGGGAAACTCTTCTCTCAGCTGCAAAGTTTTGATTCCTTTGGAATTATACATAGAGGAGAAAGCTAGCTAAATTGGAGGTGTGACTGTAGGAAATGGGCAAATATGTTTCTTACCATACATGGATTGTGGTCCCTCAAAACGAGGAAGCTGCTAAAAAGACAAATATTATTCTGGGATATATTCAAGGAAAAATAGTAATGTTTATTTATTAAATTTATTTGCCACTTATCTTGTGGTGGGCAACAGTCCCCACTACAGGTAGTTCTTGGCTTACAACCACAATTGAGCCCAGAATTTATGTTGCTCAGTGAGAAATTTGTTAAGTGAATTTTGTTCTATTTTATGACCTTTCTTTATTTGTTAAGTGAATCACTGCAGTTGTTAAATTAGTAATGCCATTGTTAAGTGAATCCAGTTTTCCCATCACATGATCACATGACCTCAAGACACTGCAACCACCATAAGTTTGAATCAGTTGTCAAACATTTGAATGTAAATCACTGTCAGGATTTCGGCAGTTATCCCAATTAAATCATGAGTCTCGAGCCAAACTTCCAAAACTTCAAAAGGATTTATTGGGAGTTAACATATCCGGCACTGCCTGGGTGTAGCTGACTCTGAGATACATAATTCATTGCCACCCTTGACCCTGATTTTCACCCACCTCCTGGGTGTATCATAATTCATATTCTCCAATGGGACACATCCATAGCCAAGAGCCATCAATCATGCTCTCCAGTTATATAATTGCATGGCAGAAACTTCAGTCACCTAGTTACTATCTTTGAAAAGCTATTTATGGAATGCACTCTCGATTTCCAAGCTGCCTCACTGCTCTTTCAAATCCCTTTCCCTTTCCTTTCTGTTAGCAACTCTAAAAAGATCATAGAAATATTATATGAGTTGACAATCACATGATTGTGGGAATGCTGCAATGGTCATAACTGTCAAAAATGGTCATAAGTTACATGTTTCAGTGCTACTGTAACTCCAAACAGTCACTCAATGAACCGTTGTAAATCAAGGACTACCTACTGTAGTCTTCCTTGATCATATCCCACTGGAATATGGTATCCATTCTGGGCATGGCAATTCAGATTCAAAATATGAGCAATATCTAGTACAGTGTAAACTTCTGGATTATGGAATTTTCAATAATCCAGGCAGTCCTCAATTTACGATCATTCACTTAGCAACTGTTTGAAGTTATGACAGACCCACCCCAAAGATACTTATGACTCGATTCTGAAGTTTTTGATGGATGCCCTCCCTCATGGTCAAAGCTTCCAGGCTCTCAGCAATCAGATCGCATTCATAGCCGATGGCAGCATCTCATCATCGCATGACCACAATTTATGATGGGTTTTTTGGGTGAAAATTGGTGTTTAATTTATGTTTTGGTAAAAACGTCACATAGCCAATAATGCACAATTCTCCACAATTAATTAGAAGTATCGGAAATATACCAGTTGTGCCAAAACTGGATCCTTCACTCTTGGAACAGTCCATATTTATCTTTGTTATGCAAGATATGAAAAAGTCTATTTTAATTGCCCCCCCCCCTTGAAAAAGTAACAGAAACCGATACTTGTTTTATCATGATTTGTGGTCATGGCAGGAAGCCAGACAAGAAGTAGGTGGAAAGGCTTATACGCTCGTTGCAATGATCCATTGCAAACACGAAGGTCCCATATTGCAATTTATCTCAGTAGAAGAAGCGATTCCATGTTTTCTTTTTTCTAAATAAAGCACCCCTGAAATAGAATATTACATGCAGATAATATATAAGTTTCTGGAATGAGCTGTCAATATCCTTGGGAGCTGCAGTGATACCTAACTTGTTTATTATTTCTCTCCTTAAAGAACATTCATACTCATTGCTGCTTCTGTTCCAGTCATGGCAGTAGGCTTGGCAATTCATTTTTATATAATATTGTGGGAAGAAATATCCATCTGGTTCAGTCCAAAGCTGGGAGAAAGACACTGGAAACATGGAAGCTGATTGCAAAGATGGCTCAATGATGAACAGAACCACCAAGCACATGGTTCTGGTGCAGCTGACAAAATTAAGTTGAGAGTGAGGGGTTTTTATACCTTCTTTAAGCTTTGCACCTGAGCTTCCTGGTCCTGTACAAGAACATGTATTCTATTGGCTGTTGTCAGACTCCCCTGGGGCCATATAGGGGTTATGTAGGGGGTCATGGCTGGCTCTACAGGCAAAATACAAATCCTAGGTGTTTTTCTGAGCTAAGTTTGGTTGAAGTTTGGCCTGCTCTGAGGGCGATACAATAATTCCTATTGTGGCTTAATGGCTTTGGATTTTGAGTGATGGCCGCTTCTAATCCTACCATTCTGCCTTTGTTTCAAAATAGCCTTTCTTGAATGAATTACCAAATCTGCATTTCCAAAAGCTGGACCAAATATCTGCTGGGGCTATTAAGGAAAGTGGGGGTTGCTTTCTGCCTCTAAAAAAAACCATGTTTCTCCATTTCTCTCTTTGAAGAAATATGTTAATCTACCCTTTTTAATGTTCCTCAAAATATTTCATTATTTTAGGAGGAAGGTGGCTTCCACAGTATAGTACATTCTTTTCCATTCACACGCATTCACCGGCATTGCTTCTTGCAATTACTTCTGCCTTTCGCTAGCTTGTTAGTCGGTTAGCCTTTTTTTTCTCATGTAGAAAAGTTTCATAGATGCATAATTTCTGTCTCCTTACATTATTACATTGCTGAATGGGATGGCTGATACATTTAGAACAATCTGTGTTGTTGTTTTTTTGGTAGGAAAAAAATAGGGTGAGTTTCTGCTTTTCATCTGGTGTAGCCTCACAAACTGAATAACATGTAATTTCTGTTGAATGTTACATGACCTAAATTTTTGTGTCTCATACTATATCGCTTGAAATTTCTCCTCCTTCCCCATCCGGAAGTGCTATATTTTTATATTCCTTTCTGTTATAAATGATATTTACTTGTCTATCTCAGTTCCTGCCAATCTGCATGGTTTTCTGTGTGATTTAAATTCAGAATATGACTTCGCTCAGGTGTATGAATGTAAAAGAGTGTACATTCTCTGAAAACAAATACTGCTTAATCTGCTTCTTTGAACCATAATCAGCCTGTTTGTACTTTCAAGTAGGAATATTGATTTTCAGGTAGGTTTTCTTTTTTTTTTTTTTTTAATGACAGGTTTTGTTTTTTTGCATTCTGCTTGATGGAAGTGGATTTTTACTGTGCCGGTAAAAAAAGAAAGAAAGAAAATGAGTGGATTGTACATTACTTAAATTGCTCTCAATCAAAGGATGAATGCTATTGGATTAAATGGGGAAAAGTCTAAGTTTATCTTCAACAATAGAATAACAGAGTTGGAAGGGATCTTGGAGGTCTTCTAGTCCAACTCCCTGCTCAGGTAGGGAATCTTATATCATTTCATACAAATGGTTGTCTAATCTCCTCTTAAAAACCTCCAATATTGGAACATCCACAACTTCTGGAGGCAAGCAGGGGGTTGGACTAGAAGACCTCCAAGGTCCCTTCCAACTCTGTTATTCTATTCTATTCTATTCTATTCTATTCTATTCTATTCTATTCTATTCTATTCTATTCCATTCCATTCTATTCTATTCTATTCTATTCTATTCCACTCCACTCCACTCCATTCCATTCTATTCTACTCTATTCCATTCCATTCCATTCCATTCTATTCTGCTCTATTCCATTCCATTCTATTCCATTCTATTCTACTCTCCATTCCATTCCATTCCATTCCATTCCCACTCCACTCCACTCCACTCCACTCCATTCCATTCCATTATTTCCACTGATTAATTGTTCTCACTGTCAGGAAATTTCTCCTTAGTTCTAAATTGCTTCTCTCCTTGATTAGTTTCCACCCATTGCTTCTTGTCCTGCCTTCAGCTTAATGACTGCAGTGATTCACTTAACAACTGTGGCAAGAAAGGTCCTAAAATGGGACAAAACTCACTTTACTGCTGTCCAGCTTACCAACATGGATTTGGGGCTCCATTGTGGTTGTAAGTCAAGGTTTACCTATAGATAAATATGGCCATTAAAAATTTGCCAATCCCTAGAGAACAAAACCTGTGTGAATGATGGACCATCTACTAAAATGAAGCCAGGTCATGGCACACACTTCAAAGTAAATCAGGAAGCCTTTAATTGTGGAGTCTGTCTGGCAAGAACAAAGAATGCTTATCCACAGGAGATGTGCATGTGTAAATCTTGGAAGAATCCTGGCTAATTGGAAAGCTGATAAAAGTAACACGAGTTAGCCAACTTGCAGACCTCAGCTAAAAGTGAGGCCTTCAGCAAATCAAATGTGTATTAGATAATTCCTAAGGCATTCATTGGCCAAGACTTGAGAACAGGGACAACTAGAGACCAATAGAACAAATTGTAGAATTATTACTAAAATGTTGATTAGATGATATTTCTTATTATCTCACTTTGTCCCACCTTCTGCTTTAGTGAAAATGTATAAAACTTACTCTAATCCTTTGTTCTTGGCTCTTGGCATTTTGACCAGGAGCCCTTTTCCTTGGAGTACTCCAATAAAAAGCCATCAGAAAACCTGCACCTCGTGTCTAGCGTTCATCATTGGCTTCGGCACCAGGCTCAGACCCAAATTGGGAACAACATGAGCTTTCAGTGAGCTATAGAGAGACAACTTTGGAGTGAATGGACAGGAGTGTCAGTCTTGGAAGCCATATTTTACTTGGCAGTTCAATGCAGACGTAAATGGGTATGAAGATAAATTGTGGTATTTTTCTTTGCTTTTTAACAATGCCTTGCCTACTTTCTGGGTTTCGAGTGTCATTTCCATAAAATTCTAACCTCAACATGGCAAATCACCAGTGTTGCTTTCATTAGTTTTGGTCATGATCCAAGGGCACCAAAAGTCAGTAGTGGTCACAGATTGACCCTTCGGCATTCTGGTGTCCCATTTAAGAGCAACTGGGGTTTAATTTTTAATTTCCTAAGTTCACCCAATTGCACACTTTCCTGAGCTCTAGGCAAGTAGCCTCCAATTTAGCATAATATCCGTGCTGCCAGGAGCTAACTCAGCAACCTTTAATACCTTTAGCAGAACCCCATTAGCAAAGGAATTAAATGCCTTCCACATATTGCACTGACATTTGGCTTCACAGTTAGTGTATTAAATAAACAAGCTATTCCGTTAAAAGTTTCCCTTTTTTCCTCCCTACTCTTCTGCCAGCCATTTTGTCTGTATTCTTTCCCTCCGGCAGTTTGGTACATCAAGGGTTTTGTCAAAAAAGGTGAAAGTTAGCAAGAGAGAACTTCTGAACTCTCTTTTCATCTTCTTCTACAAAGTGGCCCATTAATGGTGATGCACTCAGGTAGATTCAAAGTTTTAAAAGGGGGGGGGGGACTGGGGAAATGTAGAAAAAATGTGGGAGCTTTGGAAAGAGCAATCTTCTGTTGTTATTTATTGCTTTAATATGTTCCTTGTTTTCTGTTACTACTGGGTGTACGAATTTGCTAAAATAACTACACAGGCTTTGCAATGACCTGTGTTGAACAGCATATTCATTCTACTAAAAATGAAATGAAACTGAATTTTAAACAGCTGATTAGGATTTGATTTTTTTTTCCAATTTGCATTAAAATTTTGAATACTGAACTTTTCAGGCTAAATCTGGGGATGAAAACTTAGATAAGTGACAGTCCTTTTCCCCCCAGGATTCTCTTGTAAATGTAGGTAGAAATTAGACATATTTCTTTATTACAGATTTTATTTAAAAAAGAGTGTTCATTTAAATGCATAAATATATTTGCAGTGACCTGAGTTGAATGGCATATTTATTCTACTAAAATGAGATTAAACTGAATTTCAAACAGCTGGTTTTGATTAACTTTTAAAATATATGTATTTTCCAACTGCGTTAGAAATTTGTCTACTTTCAACCTGAAGAAATAAGATGTATTTATTTATTACAAATGTTCCTTGAATTTAGAGACTGCATTTAAATACATTTGGAATTGATGGAATTTTCTGAAATATACCGATTAATATGAGGCAAAACAGGATAATATAGGAAAAACAAAAGATATGGCATGGATTAAGGATAGGGTGGTTTCCCATCCTTGTTTTTTTTATTTTATTTACACACACACACACACACACACACAGAAAGAGAGAGAGAGAAGTAGCTGTTTTGTTTGTAATTGCCAATCAGTCTGTTCGTTACTATACTCTCTGGTTTTTAAACAACTGTCTGAATTGTTGATTAAATTTAAATATATGTGCTTATGAATACATTTGCTGATTTTTTTTATATAGATTTTTTTTTTTCTGAAAACTCTTCTGCATGATACATACATAATGTAACACGTTGCAGGTTAAGCTTGAATGATTGTCAGGTAGATTTCATCAAGGTGTTTCTCTACAACTAGGTACAGCGTTTGACTGTATATCATTTATTTTATTTTTATATTTTAGTTAAATTTGTTGTAGTCCTCTTTATGGAAACCAGGCCTTTGTTAAGCTAGAGCGAGGATGGCAAACACAATTTCCTTGAGGGTCACATCAGGTTGTGTTTGACCTCGGGGGGGGGGAGGGGCATGGCCAGAGTGGGCGTGGCCAGTTTGGCATCACTCATATCGGAGGCACCTGTGGTGGTCCAGGCAAGTTTGTGGAGAATCTATTCTTTCCAGCACAGGAAGGAGAGACCAGGGAGAGCTCTGTTTTTGGGCTCCGTTTTCGACTGCAATGGCCTCCTGCAGCCCTCTGCCAGCGGGAACGGGCCTCCTGAGCTCCATTTTCCCTGACAGAGGCACTGCTGTTTCTAGGGCTCCTTCTCTGGCAGAGGTATCACAAGCCGGTCCTTCGCTTTTACCACGGCAAGAATTTCCCAGCAAGCGTGTCAGTGTGACCTTGTATCATAGCTGGCTGAAGAATCCTGGCAGTTGAGGTCCACAAGTCTAAAAGTTGCTAAGTTTGGAGAATCCCTAACCCTTTCCTTCTTCTTCATTGCAGTAGCTTTCACTAAATAAACTCTAGCAATCAAGCTCTTTTGACTGTGACTGGCTATAAGAGGCTTGACGGAGGAGGAGGAGGGAGAAGAAAAGAAGAAGAAGAAGAAGAAGAAGAAGAAGAAGAAGAAGAAGAAGAAGAAGAAGAAGAAGAAGAAGAAGAAGAAGAAGAAGAAGAAGAAGAAGAAGAAGAAGAAGAAGAAGAAGAAGAAGAAGAAGAAGAAGAAGAAGAAGAAGAAGAAGAAGAAGAAGAAGAAGAAGAAGAAGAAGAAGACACACATTAGAGTGATTTTCCACTTTAAAATGAAATATTGATTAGACCACCCACCATCTAGTTTGTGCTACTTTCTTTGCCATCCTTCAGTTCTTCAGAATAAACAGGTTTACTCCACTGAGTATCATCTTATGATAGAACTAAGGAGAAATTTGTTGACAGTTAGAACAATTAAACAGTGGGACAACTTGCCTCCAGAAGTTCTGAATGCTCCAACACTTGAAGTTTTTAGGAAGAGATTGGACAACAATTTGTCTGAAAAGCTATAGGGTTTCCTGCCTAGACAGGGGGTTGGACTAGAAGACCTCCCAGGTCCCTTCCAACTCTGTTATTCTGTATTCTATATTCTTCACTTTCTTGACTTATTACAGTAAACAGTGATCTTACTTCAAGCAATAATAAATAAATTGAAAAGCTATTTTAGTATCACCTTAATTAATTAACTCTGAATAACCACAGGTGGAATGAGAATATACTTGTCACATCACTAGAGGCATCAGCAGGATTCAAAAAAGCCAAGATGCCAGCTATAGTACCACAACTTGTGAGAACATTAATGCAATTTTGCAAGTCTGAAACACCCCTCCCCCCATTGGTTTGTATAGCTTCAAGAAACTAGGGAAGGTCCTTCTGATATATTTGCCATGATCTCAGTCAGGCTAATTCCAAGATCTCAGGGGCTGCCACAAAGAAGAGGGAGTCAAGCTATTCTCCAAAGCACCTGAGGGCAGGACAAGAAGCAATGGGTAGAAACTAACCGAGGAGAGAAGCAACCCAGAACTAAAGAGGAATTTCCTGACAGTTAAAATAATTAATCAGTGGAACAACTTGCCTCCAGAAGTTGTGAATGCTCCAACACTGGAAGTTTTAAAGAAGAGATTGGATAACCATTTGTCTGAAGTGGTGTAGGGTTTCCTGCCTAAGCAGGGGTTTGGATTAGAAGACCTCCAGGTCCCTTCCAACCCTGTTATTCTGTATTCTATATCCTATAATGCAGTCATTGAGGTGTACCTATTGGCTGTCCATTTTCCAGTGCTAGGAAGCCTCAAGCTGTACAGGTAGCCCTCGACTCAGAACAGTTTTAGTGACCATTCAGAGTTACAGCAGCACTGAAAAAAGTGACTTACGACCATTTTTCATACTCATGACCATCGCAGCATCCTCCCATGCGTTCACAATTCAGATGCTTAGCAACTGACTCCTGTTTATGGTGGTTGCATTGTCCCTGGGGTCGTGTGATCTCCTTTGTTGCGACTTTCTGACAAGTCAAGTCAATAGGGGAGCCAGATTCCACATAGCAACTGTGTTAGTAAATTTAAATTGCATTGATTCACTTAACAACTTTGGCAAGAAAGGTGGTAAAATGGGGCAAAGTTCACTGAACAAATGTTTCGCTTAATTGTGGTCATAAATTGAGGACTACCTCTTTTGTTTCAGGATTAAAAATTGGGATTGATTAAAAACAAAATGGCTCCTTCCGTGTTGCTTGATTTCTGGTAACACTCATGCAGGACGTTTTCTTGGAAATGTAATGGAAGTAGTTTGCCATTACCTTGTTCCAGGGGTGGGTTTCTACCGGTTCTGTCCATCTCTGTAGAACCGGTAGCTCTCAAGAGCAGCAGACATAGAACCAGTTCTATGTCTGTTTATGTTTTTGTCCACCCGCCCACCCGGGCTCTTACCTGACCTTTATTTCCTGATTTTTTTCAACTTCAGCTGCCATGCGAGGCACAGCTGCAGTTAAAAAAGCAGGAAAAAAGGGGCTTTTTGAAAGGCTGCTTCTCTGCACGCAGCATGCTGATGACGATTTACAGGCACCCACTGGTAGCAGCGAGCAGGGAAGCACATGGTAAATCACCGAACCTCGTAAATGACCGAACTGGTAGTTAACCCTGTCGGATCCCACCCCTGCCTTGTTCTGTAATATTTCTTCAACTTCCCAAGTTAGTCAAAAGACTTGAAATTCTGGGGCTGCTTTATCCTTGAAGATTAACCACGGTTGATTTGGCATTGCCAGCTTATAAAGCCGGTTGTACATTGCAATGTCAGTAACAATAGTAGCTTGAGATATCTCGCTTCTCCCTAGAGTGTCTTTATTGAAACTGTTGTTGTATTTTTTGCAACAGACTAAAACTGTTTGACTGGAAATGATACATAAAATACATGACCTATGAATCTATCTTTTATCAGTCTGTTACCCAGGCTTTGATCAGATTTATTTTAATTTGATTTCAAGTTTTGATTAAAAAAGTAAAAAAAAATTGTACCATCATTAAGTTTCCAAAGAGACTTCTGTGACTTTGTTATAACAGTATAGAAATGAATTAAAAATGGGCATATGGGAAAAAAAATAGAACTTCTTTCATTTGCTTGTTCAATGATTTCTGGTGTGGGAAATGAAAAAAATAATAATTTTATCAATATTGCTTTCTTCCCTTAATTTCAGCATACTAATGTTTTATCCTTTTGATGCTGAGCTCGGTGGCATTCCTCATTCTGTTTCATTTTAGCAATAGAAGTAAAGCCAAGAAAATAAATAGCAGCATATCTGTGATTTGCGAGTGCAAACACCAACTATTTTGATGCTTATTTAAAATAATTGCAAGCTAAGTAGTGTTTGTAGCATTGATTGCTAAATTGCCTTTAACTCACAATGTATTTCTTTAAATTTTGAGTTTCTAAAAATTGGTTGGAAATTTGCCTTTTCCATTGCTTATCTCAATTATGTCCCAAAGGTGCTTTTTTGTTTTTGCAAGAGGCAACTGGACTTTCTGGTTTTTCTTGAAGACATTTCACTTCTCATCCATGAAGCTTCAGTGCTGAAGAAGTTTCTTGGATGAGAAGCAAAATGTCTTCAAAGAAAAACCAGAAAGTCCAGTTGCCTCTTGAAAAAAAAAAAAAAACAGTTTTGGGACAACCATGATCTGGATGGCTGAGAAATCTCCATATAAATTTACCTCAATTATGTATTATTTAAAAATCGGACTTGGGGGCATTAAGTCAATATGTAATTCTATTGTTAGAATTAGTGCAAATAATGGTGATTTTACTTGTAGTTTTCTGCAAAGGTTTTAAATTGCTTTTATGCTGGTTGTACTTTTTTATCTAGTTACATTTTAATGTATTTTAATTGATTGCATCTTGCCGAAAAACATGGGTTACTAGGCAATATAAAAATGTGATTCAACATCATCTCTATTTGCATGTTTGTACCTTTTATTTTTATCAACTGCCTTAATGGAAATGTATTTCATTAGTCACTTCCCTGATAAAATTAAATGTTCAAATAAATAATGTACGAGTAACAAATACAAATACATTAAAGCAAAATTCAAAAATAAAGCAATGATGGCATAATGCATGCTGCATATCTATACATGCTACCTCCAGTGTTGTACTAGAGGTTTCTGATCAAAACAGACTTTTCTTGACTCTCTTATCAAGTCAGTGAAAATTTTTCTACTTCTGCAGAGTAGATTTCGGGTAGAAAGTGTCCAAGACCAGATCCCAGCTAGGTTACAGCTAATCCTAAATATATTTATCCATATGTTTAGCGACCAGTTAAAGTTACAGAGGCAGTGAATGATAAAAGTTATTTATGACTAGTCTTTTCAGTTTTGGCCACATGATCACAGTTCAAGTGCTTGGCAACCAGGATATATCTACAGTGATTGCAGTGTCTTGGGGTCATGTGATCTCTCTCTCTCTCTCTCTCTCTCTCTCTCTCTCTCTTGTGTGTGAGAGAAAGAGAGAGAAAGATACCAATGGAGCAGAACTATCTCTTTTTCTATGGTTGTTCCAGCTATTAAATCTTGCAATCTGTTTCTGAAAACCTAAACAGAATTTAAAAAAAAAAAAAACACTTGTGCACAGCTACAGTATTCCTACAATACTCCTAGTCTTTGACATAATATATGAAAGTAAATCACACTGATTTTCATTTTCTGTATGCTTAATAGGTCAGGTATTGCCTGTTCATGAAATGCAAATGCATTATCATTATTGAGCTACTTTAATTAGTTTCAAGACTTATTGGAAGGAAACTCAGTACTGTAGGAATTTGTTCCGGACTAAGGAAGCAAAGGCTAAACTTTACAGGATTTGTTCAACTGAAGTTAAGTGAGTTCAAAGCAGGATGAATCTCCTGTATCTTAAAAGTAACACTGTTAAACCTAGGTTGGTCCTATGGACTTGTTTTGGAGTTCTGGTTTCCCTAGTGTTGGAAGAATGGTCCAGGTCCAGGTCCAAGTTGGGAGAAAGGCACTGGAGATAAAATGGAGGCTGGACACTGATTGGAAATAGTATCCATTTATTGATGAAGCAGAATCACCAAGCACATTTGATTCTGGGCAGCTGACCACATGAAGTTGAGAGTATCCTCCCATGTGAACTGCCAGTAACATGACCTTAATTTTTTGACTGTGAAAGTTCTGTGAATGGACAATCTTGCTTTCTCTCTGTGGAGCATCACCACTTTGTATGGTGATATGTTGAACATTCTTCATTCTGGGGGAATCCTCTTGTGAGTGATGGCCACACCATCTATTTTCATAGGCTGTGAGTAGATTTCTCCTTCACTTGAAACCATTTCTCCAAGTCCATCATTGATTTTGCAGAGCAGTGGTTCCCTTAAGTTGAATTTGATTCCTGGCAACAATAATGATTTATTTATTTGTATCCCACCTTTGTTATTTTTACAAATAAGTCAAGACAGTGAGCATATTCCTTACACCTTCTTCCTCCTATTTTCCCCAGAATAACAACAACCATGTGAGGTGAGTTGTGGGATCCTTGGCACTCTCTGAACTTGGTTGTTTTCTTGCAGATGTTTCAAGGTGAGGTGCCTTGGGCCGAGACCAGAGGTAGTATTCAGCAGGTTCTGACCAGTTCTGGAGAGCTAATAGCAGAAATTTTGAGTGGTTCAGAGAACCAGCAAATACCACCTCTGGAGATTTTACAGTATCCTTCCCCTGCCACGATGACCAAGCCACGGCCACAGAACTGGTAGTAAAAAAATTTGAATCCCACCATTGTCTTAGATGGAGTCACTGGCTCAAGGTCACCCAGTTGGCTCTCATGCCTAAGGTGGGATTAGAACTCACCGTCACCTGGTGGTGATTGGCCCAAAGTCATCCTGCTGGCTTTCATGACTAAGGTGGGACTAGAACTCACAGTCTCACAGGGAATTTAAAAATGTGTTTGGAAATATTGTTGCATATATTGGATATGGCAGGGTGGAGTGTCCAATCACACTTGGCCAACAAAGTATTCTATTCTATTCTATTCTATTCTATTCTATTCTATTCTATTCTACTCTACTCTACTCTACTCTACTCTACTCTACTCTACTCTACTCTACTCTACTCTACTCTATTCTATTCTATTCTATTCTATTCTATTCTATTCTATTCTATTCTAAATGAGTGTGAGGAGCTAAAACAGCTGGAACACACCTTCTATTGTACTGCCACAGTTCAATATGACACAACATTGAAGTAACAACATGGATGTCAGCTTTGGAAGCCATATTGAGATTCAATGCTCCCACGCTGCCATAATTGAGCCTGGGAAAGTGGGAGTATTCATTTGAGTATATCTAGTTAGACAAAATAAAAAAAATAAAAAAATGCTGGTTCAAGGTCATGTAGTGTTGCACATAGTGAAAGGTGGACAGATGGTGATTGGGTCATGTGATGTGGTGATGGGTATGGGAGATTGATTTGTAGCTTTTGCTTTTGCAAGGAAGCCCAAACCTTTCAGATTCGGGATTCCACAGATCTGCTAGTTACTATCCAAATAAAAGGAGCTTTTGAGAGATGTCTGTCTCGGAGTTATTGGTTGGAATGGAGGTTTGGTGGGATGCTGACAATGGCGTCTTTAGCACAGACTTTTACTTGTGGATAAATGCATCACCTCCACATCATTTGTAAAATAAGCAGCACATCATTACTCAAGCAAGTAACAGTTTAGCTACTGTTTTATGAGTGGTAATTCAGTAACCAATTACAAAAGTTACAGCAGGTCTCTTCAGGAATACTTAAGACCCAGTTCTGGAGTTCTGGTAGCATCCTCTCCACATGACTGCATGTCCAACACTTGACAATAGTTCACAGTTATGACCATTTGCAGCAACCCGTGGTCACATGGCTACATTTTACAATAACTTTGCCAAAAATTGTCATTTACAACTACACCATTCACTGCAAAAAAGGTCCTAAAATTGTGAAGTCATGCTTTATGACTGTTGCAATGACAGTGATGGACCAGCTCCGTTACAGTCGTAAGTTGAGAGCTACCTGTAGACAAGGATTATCTTGGATCTCCTCAAAGATATTTGGGTGGTATAAGTGATGATGATGGACCACAATGTTCTTTGAATCTTGAGTCTGCATCAGAGGATCATCTAAATATCTGAAAGAAAATAATGTAAACCAGTGTTTCTCAGCCTGGACTACTCAAAGTGGCCCAGGCTGAGAAACATTGATTTAAGTCATCCATGAAAGTTGGTTGTCCAACCTCTTCATGAAAGCTTTCCATGAAAGAGATCCTATACTTTCCATTGGTAAGTTGTTCCACTATTGAACAGATGGATCTTATTGTCAGGAAGTTTTTCCTTAGATTTAAATATAAAATATATGTTTTTATATGGTCTTGTTTCCGAAGGTCAGAATCTCCTCTTAGCATCAACAGTTGTCCAGCTCCTTGGGAGAACTTTTCTCCTAGGTTTCCTAGGTTCCTAGGGTCTAGTTCCTAGGTTCTAGTTCCTAGGTTCTTGTTCTAGGTTCCTCGGTTCTAGGAAATATTTACAGATAATGAAAGACTGTACACCATGGAAAAACAAATGTGGCAAATCTTTGAGATTGAGTGGCAAGGGCAAAACTAAAGAAACTGCCACAGCCTGCAGAGATAGTTCTGAATTCAAATAGACTACTTGCCATCCTCTAAATAAAATTCTCTTGAAAGTTTCACCCAAGTACTATTCTCCATTCTAAAGCAAGTTCTTTGCTATAAAATTGTGAGCTGGCCGAAAAGAAATACATGACAATGTCATTATATTGTTTCTGTACATGTTTACTTTTAATAATATGTTTTAGCTGACTGTTATCAAACCCAACCCCCCCGCCCCCCCAAAAAACCCATTTATTAGTTGGTATAAAATAGAAAATAGACTCACACCCCACCCACAAAATCTTCTGGCCATGTGATAGACATCTCTCTTAGTTTCTCAATAAAAATCTAATCATCTGCACTTCCACCAAATTATTCTAATAGAAGAGACTTTGTAGAAACTATTCAATAATATGATGGCTTGTTAAAAGCTGTTGGAAGAGAAACAAAGATATGTAGAGGGAAGAAAATTGCACTTGTCACCAGCTCGATCAATACTTTCATTAAGCTATAATCAAGGGTACCCACGACTATTGAGAAAGAATAATTAGTTCAGCACAAACCAGCATTTGAATATGTGCTATGCTTTAAACTGCTTGGCTCTATTAATACTGAAACACACTATTGTATGCTGTGCTTATTATAAAGCTGATTTCTCCATTGTGTGCAAATGATTAATTTCTTCTTTTTTAAAAAAAATGTGTGGAGTGAAAACAATTCCTCGGATGCCGTAATTATGCCACAGTCTAGCTTACTATTTCATGTGAACAATTGGCTCTGGTGTTATCCAATGTTAGATCAATCATTCATAATAATCATGAATTATACAATCCATCTACCAAAGTTTTCAATTATAAATCACTAGCCAAAACATACAACGTATGTCACAAATCATTTTTTTTTTTTTTGATGCAAGAGAATAACTGGTAGCTATCAAAGGCTTGGCTTGCTTTTCAAATCCTACCAATAAATTCATACATTAAATAAAATAAATCCCAAAGTCAACCTTAGCTCTGAAGCTTCATGGAAATGCCATACTGAATGGGTTGGTATCCTGACTTGAAATAATAGCAGTAGCAATTCTTTTAGGCTTATATACTGCCCCATAGCACTTTATAGCACTAACAGAATAACAAAGTTGGAAGCGACCTTAGAGGCTTTCTAGTCCAACCCCTTAATGGTTATGACTTTGTTTTCCTTTAGGTGTTTACAGATTTGTTGCTTGATTACCTTTTCCAGAATCTTTCCATGTATTGATGTCAGGTTGATAAGTCTGTAGATTCCTGGATCCATTCCCACCCCCCGTTTTGTTTTTGGAAAATAGAAACTACATCGGCCCTTTTCCAGTAGTTCCCTGGTGCTTCCAGATCTTTGAAATATACAGTTCAGTGGTTCTCAGATCTTGTTGCCCAAATCCTTCAGAACTTTGGGGTGTAATCCATGGTTGCACTGAACCATGCCAGATATTTTATAATAAAATTGTGATCACACAAGCACTTACCAAGGATGAACACTCTCTGGGTGGTTTACAATGTACTGTAAGCATTATTTGCATAGTGCCTCGACAACCTGGGTCTTCATTTTTACCAACCTAGGAAGGATGGAAGGCTGAGTCAACCTGAAGCCGGTCAGGATCAAATTCCAGGCTGTGGATAGAGTTTGTGCATTTAAAATATTGCATTTTAATCCACTGCATCCCCAGGCTCCTAAGTAATAATGATAAAAATAATAAAATAAAGAATAAAATATAAAATAGTAATAATAATATGGTTTAATTATGAGCCATCAAATTGATTTTGACTCCTAGCAACCACATAGAGAAATTGTTTCCGTGATATTCCCCAACCTGGTCTTTCATATCTTCCAATGGTGCACTTATATGAGAAGTAATACATGCCTGTTAAATAAATAGGGTTGTGATGGGTTATTGCATTATTTTATCAGTTACTCTTTAGTATTATTGCGAGTATGGATATTGTTTCAAATCAAACTTCTGATATATAAAAAGAACATGATGCCCATTGACATAAGGATTGAAGTGGATAACCTTCAAGTTCTTTACAAGTCTAATTCTATGAAGATATTGGCCTGATGCTTTGAAGTATTCCTTGGCCACAATCTTATATATCTTATTCTACAAATATACAGATCTATCGTATAAACATGGGAAATGATGTGATAGATAATCATAGCCATTTGCAGCATGGAATGCCATTTTCCCAATCATCCACCCATTTCTTTAATATTCTTTTGAAGTAAGCACGAGGAGATAGAATAACTCACATTATCTCTAATTTGATATGTCACATAGAGGCTATAATAAAGTTAATGCTGACACCTCCAATACCGCTACTTATTTATCCAGAGACTCAGAATACAAAATAAATAGGAGGAAAAAAAATTGTGTGCCATTGATAATATGCTGGTCTTTAAATAGTTATACAGTACAATGCATATTCTAGGAGGTGATGTAGAAAAAGAGCAGGCAGAGCCGGGAGGTGAAGATAAATGGGTCATCAGCCTAGAATCATCATGTTCCCACAAATGGTCTAAATCCAGTCCCCCTTGAATTCCATTGATCATTATCTGGTGTATATTAAGCATTGGACTTTCTTGTTGTATGGGCTTAAGCAATAATAAGTCTAAACCATAACATATGGTCCTGATTCTTTGTGCCTGACAAGTAGAGAGTTTGGGGATGCCAGTCTACTGACATCATTGGGGATTAATTTTGGAATTAGCACATCCTCGAGGAATCAGAAAGCACTGAAGTTAGTAGACCATTAACTGCCTCATTACTAGAATCCTGTTTTAGCAAATTCTACCCACTGGAACCTGGGAAAAATTATTAGGTGTGGGGGCCTTTGACTGTTCTCCATACCAAAAATGTAGAGTCCTTTTTCCACCTGGCTTATGCACCCAAGTTTTGCCAGAAGCAAACAGTGTTCTTTTTGTGAACATGGACTCAATCAGAATAGAGCTGGAAGGAGGAGAGACCCTATACCATTTCAGACAATTGGCTGTCCAGTCTTTTCTTAAAAATCTCCAGTGATGAAGCACCTACAGCTTCTGAAGACAAGCTGTTCCACTGGTTAATTGTCCTCACTGTTTTAGGAAGTTTCTCCTTACTCTGTTTAATTAAAGTTGTAAAGAACAGGCTATTAATTTACAGTTCAAAAAAACAAATTGCAAATGGTGCAGCCAATGACAAAAGCACACCTCACTAATGGTTCTAATGCATTGCAGTGAATCCCTGTGCAGAAATCTGGATTATGTTCTCAAACATGCCATATTACTGTGAAGTAATTAGTATTATCTCAGCGAATCCCCAATGAATAAATTACATCTTGCTGCTAAGTTTAAAGTCTCACCCTAGGTCATTTGCACCTCTGGCATCAAAGCAGCAGTAAGGTCTATGGCTCTTAAGCTATGGATTTTATGTCTCTTTCTTTTTTTTTTCTTTGAGAGAGAATAGCAGCTGTTTACATTAGAAAACTTGCTTTGTTTAGTTCCATGCATCACAAAGCAATTACAGATTTCCTGGTGCTTACTCTATTACAGTGAAAAGTAACCAGATTTCTTGTGACATCTTAAAGACTAAGCCATTTATTGCAGCATAAGCTTTAATAGACTGCAGCCCATGTATCAGATACATGAAGCATTACTTTGAGTTATGGTACACACAAGCACATACCCGTGGCTTGAAATTAGGGAGGTTAGAAAGAGGAATAATGAAGTTACAAGTGGAAGGTAGAAAATGCGGTGAGTAATAATTATCCTTTCATTTTCGTCACTATCACCATCGTCATAATAATCGGCAACAAAGACCTTTAATGAAAAATGCAAAATCTGATTTACAGAGGCTAGATTCACACACAAGCTTAGCTCATCAATGCAATTTGTTCGGTTTTAGCTTAGCATGTGGCATGAATCTAATTGTCATGCTTTGTCAGCCAGAGATTATGACTTAGGACATTATTTGAACCAAACCGGTTGGATCTACGACAACAATTCTAGGTTCTTAAGGTCTAGTTCTAGGGTCTAGTTCCTAGGTTCTAGTTCCTAGGTTCTTGTTCTAGGTTCCTAGGTTCTAGGAAATATTTACAGATAATGAAATACTGTACACCATGGAAAAACAAATGTGGCAAAACAATTTGTGTGATCCCAGTGCACACATATAAGTGTTTTAAGAATACATTGCCCTTGTTCAAGTCGCAGGGAATAAACACTGTGAACCTGTAGAAAAATTTGTTGAAAATTTGTCATATCAAGGACAGTAAGGGGAACTGACCCTATATGGCATGTGGGTTAGGATATTTGAAGGACTGCCTCTTCCCCATTACATCCACTCACCCCACTAGGATGGAAACATGTCGCGGGTCCATCAATTAGGAAAGTACATCTGGTGGAACCATGAAAAAGGGCATTCTTTGTGGTGGCCTGTCGATCCGCTCTGCAGCCAGATAACAGAAACCAGAGAATGGGGAGGAATGATTTGAATGCATGGGTGGCTGGGAGGGAATTGAGGAATTCATGTGCACCATCTGTGGCCTGGGAGAATCTTGACACCTCAAAGTCGAAAGATGAGAGCCTTCTGAGGCGAGCAGACTGTTGCCCAAAACAAAGAGATTGCACTGGATTGGTGGACACATTGGACAGTGGGTGGCCCAGAGGGGAAAAGAGGGATTTTAGATTTTTTGTGCCAAAAGAATAGAATAAAATAAAAGAGTTGGAAGGGACATCGAGGTCTTCTAGTCCAACGCCACTTTGGCAGGAAACCCTATACCATTTGTCTACAAATGGTTGTCCAATCTCTTCTTGAAAACTTCTTAGAAACTTAGAAATTTCTCCTTAGTTCTAAGTTGCTTCTCTCCTTGATTAGTTTCCACCCATTGCTTCTTGTCCCACCCTCAGGTGTTTGGAGAATAGTTTGGCTCCCTCTCCTTTGTGGCAGCCCCTGAGATATTGGAAGACTGTGATCATGTCACCCCTAGTCCTTCTTTCATCAAACTAGACATACCCCCAGATCTAGCAAACATTCTTTATATGTTTTAGCCTCCAGTCCCCTAATCATCTTTGTTGCTGTTCTCTGCATTCTTTCTAGAGTTTCAACTTTGCTTTCTTCTACTGCTTTGCTTTCTACAGTGCCTATATGGATCTATCAGTAAAGCTATACGCTTGATTAAAAAAAGAAATTGTCCCAGGCATCTTTTTTGCTGCATATGCCAATGGGATGGTTGACATGACCTCTTCTCTATAGAACATTGGTTCCCCCTAAAGTAGGGTTTTCCCACCTTGTTGCTTTTCTGAAAGGCTCTGAAAAGGTGGTTTTGTCAGCTGACCTGGGGATCCAAAATGGAGACGGAGTCAATGAAGTGGTTGATTTGATTGTGTTGCTGCTGCAATCAGGAGAAGGGGTAGACTTAAATATGTCAGGCACAAACAACCAGACTCACACGTGTAGAGTGTAAACTAGCTACTTTATTGCTCAATGTCTATTTCACAGCAGTCTTCCCAGACTGTCAGTTTGCTCCTGGCAAAGACTAGATAATGCTCCGTGGCATTCAAGGGAGGTCCGATCTTGCCCTCTTGTATCTAGCGTTGATTCCATACTGATCCCCTGCTTGACTCCTCCTCCCTACTGGGACAGTCTCTCTCCGACATCATGGGGCTTTATGTTGTGGGTTTTTTTTAATGTTGTAAGCCACCTGGAATCAGCTGTGTCTGAACTGGGAGAGATGAATCAATAGATACATGGAATTGAGTTCCGTTGGAAAATGTGATATAGTGTTGCATGCGCACAGCTACCACTTTATCGATTGAAACTACCTCGTAAGGTCTCTTGCCTTGAACAGAGAGTTGGATTAGAAGATTTCCAAGGTCCCTATGAGCCCTGTGCAAAACATAGTTAACCATTAGATGGCACTAACAGGCAGGAGTGGGCTGTTGGGGATTTGCAGAGGTTCGGGAGAGCCCCTAGCTGAGATTCTGTGTAGTTTGAAGAACCCCCCAATCCCACTCCTGACTGGCCCCTCCCACCCCGCCCCTCCCAGGAGTCCCCATGCAGCCTGTTTTGGATGCAGGTAGTGCAGGGCGTGCACGGAGGCTCAAGGAGGGCAAAAAAAGGGCTTCCTAGAAGTTCAGGAAGGCTGGAAATGTGCCCGTTTCCAACTTCCAGAGAGCCTCTGGAGCCCAGGGGGGCCCTTTTCGCCCTGCCGGAGGCTCGAGGAAAGCCTCCGGAGCCCGGGGTGGGCAAAAATGCCTGCCCCCTTGCCGTGATGCAGGAGACCAACCAGGCCACACCCACCATGGCCACGCCCACCCAGCAACCAGGCAGAGAACCCTTTGCTACATTTTTTAAGCCCACCCCTGCTAACAGGTTAGGTTTTTCTGTATTGTCATTGTGCCACCTAGTGGCCATCTGGGTCTTTGCAGCTGTTATCTGCTAGCGCTGAAAGAATCAATCTGAGACCCAAAGGTGCTGTTTCAAGAGGGAATTGGACTTTCTTTGTTGTTGTTATTTTTTGAAGATGTTTTATTTCCTTTGGAAACATCTTCAAAGAAAAACAAGAAAGTCAAGTTGCCGCTTGAAAAAGCACCTTTGGGAAAACCATGACCTGAATGGCTGAGAATCTCCATGGACAATCAATCGGAGTGTTCATATTTGTAGGAGAAGACCAGACCGAGCCTGGGGATGGAGTCAAGAGAGGACTCAGCCTAGAATCATTCTATGTCCACAAACACTCCAAGTGCAGCCCACTTTGAATTCTGTTAACCTTTTTTTCTAGCGCCAATTTACTGCTGATTGTTAATAGACTAGAGTCTCATATATAGGTCTGACCATTAAACCTTCTGAACTGGAACTTCCATGTGATCCTGATTATTGACTCCTAATAGGAAAGCCCTCCTCCCTTAATCCCAATTTTACAGACAATGCAACCGGCATATGAAGAGTACTTGGAGATTACATCAGTCTATATCTACAGGGTATTCTCTTAGAAAGAGAAGACACAGTTTTCAAGCAAAAAAAAAAGCCAGCAATTTATCATGTAGGCTACAAACATTACCTCGCCTTGCTTACATACCTTATTAGGAAGAAACAATGGAAGATTTAAAGCAGGAGCAAGCTTTGTCCTTGATCATCCATAATTACTTCTCGCTTGCTTCTTTCTTCAGGAATTATACAATAGAGCAAATTGAACAAAGAAAGTGTGTTTTTAATTCTTGCATAGACCTCAGCAGCTTATCGCTTATTTCCTTCATTGCTGGCACTTTGCTTTGTGCACCTTATCTGTTTTAGGATGCTTTCGAGGAAACTTTCTTTCAACAAGGCTCTCTTGCATGACAGCCGGCTGATGCACAGCCTAATTATGAGTTTGTTTTTGTCTGCTAATGGTTTGAGGATGTTGGCTGGTCTCCTACAATATCCAGGATTTGTGTCAACTCTCAATTGAGTCACAATTATTATTATTATTATTATTATTATTATTATTATTATTATTATTATTATTATTATTATTATTAATGATGTCATTGTTGTCGTTGTTGTTATTAACAAAAAAACTACAGTGTACACAGCAAACAAGATAACTGTGCTGGGTTTCGTATCACAAATCACTAGTAGAACACTTTCCAAGTGTTTAGGACTGTGTGATGTATTGGTGGATTATGCGAGCAGATCCCAGTAAGGTGGCCTTCTGCAGCTGACCAATGGTGATTTTGTCAGCGCCAATTGTTTTTAAGTGCTTGCCTAGGTCTTTAGAATAAGAATAATGATAAGGAGGAGGAGGAGGAGAAGGAGGAGGAGGAGGAGGAGGAGGAGGAGAAGAAGAAGAAGAAGAAGAAGAAGAAGAAGAAGAAGAAGAAGAAGAAGAAGAAGAAGAAGAAGAAGAAGAAGAAGAAGAGGAAGAGGAAGAGGAAGAGGAAGAGGAAGAGGAAGAGGAAGTTGTTCAGATTGAATGGTAACACAGAGAAGTAGTCTTTTTCCTAAAACCAAAAAACTAATCATAGGGATAAAGCCAGCTGGATGTCTTTGAGCCAATCAATCTTTCCCAGCCTTAGGGAGAAGACAATGGCAAACCGCTTCTGAAAACATAGGTGTGTCTGTGTGTACAGACACATGCAAACACACATGCCATGTAATTAAGCTAGTCTGGCTAGGGATTAGTGTACAGAGGGTTTATAAAAAAGAAATTTAAAAGCTTTCTTTCTCGCCACCATCCACATCCCATCCCATATTGCAGGGGTCCCCAAACTTGGCAACTTTAAGACTTGTGGACTTCAACTCCCAGAATTCCTCAGCCTGGCTGAGGATTTCTGGGAGTTGAAGTCCACAAGTCTTAAAGTTGCCAAGTTTGGGGACCTCTGCCATATTGGAACACCTCCATTTTGGACGTTTTTCAAATGTCCAAACATGCTAAGAGGATCTGTCAAAATAAGAGTGTCTTATTTCCTTCTGGGTCTGTTCTCTCCAAACTGAGGAACAAGGCATGAGTCTGAGCCTGTGCCTTGGCCAAAATCCTTCTGAATGGGTTTTCCTGGAAGGAGGCCAGCATTCATGGACTTAGATTGTAGACAAAGAATCGATGTTTGCTCATCCAGATCCTAACCCCTGTCACCTTTGCTTCCATGGTTGGAGGGGATCACAATATAGATGCTAATTCTTCATTTTAAGATTAGATCTTGTCCAGTGGGAGATCAGAGCTGTGTCTTTAATAGAGGGATGTACAAAATTTATCCAATAGTTTTTTTTTCTAAACCCCTCCATTATCATTTCTTGGACACCAACTAACATGCCTGTTGTGACCCAGCCTTCACAAGCCCCCTCCTCAACAGTGAGGAGAAACCCCTTTTTATTTAGAAAGGCAGGAATACACTTAGGCATAGCTCCAGATCACATGTCCATAGGTGATTCACAAGCCTATCAGTCTCTGAGTTCCCCACAGGGAGCCTCAATTAGCACTTCAATCCCAACACAAAGAATCCTGACCAACCTGGTTAGTGGTAAGGAAATCTTGGCAAGGAATTTGCCAGAGGGAACTCTTCTGGAGTATGAACGATTGTCACCTTGTCTCCGACAACTACACTGTTAAGATCTTGGGATTTAAGAGCCAACCAGCAATGAAGCTGATGCAATATAGGATGATGCAATAAGAATGAATCTGCATAGCATGGATATTTCCCTTTAAGACTGAGGATGGGTTCTATCCCTTTAAGAGGTGTTTATATAAAGGCAGCCATTAGAGGGCATGTTTTCTCTCCTTGTGTCCAGTATTCATTGTAGAGTTCTCCATGTAGAGAAGAAGTTAGATTGCTTGTAAGTTATTTTGTCTACCACATATATTTCTGTATATAACTGTTGTATATAAACCACTGTTAAATGTCTAAGTCTCTGTGTGCTGTATTTTGCTCCTGGGTTGTCTCATAATAGCAGTCATGCTGCAAACGCTCTGACACACCCCTCCCATACCCCTCCTCCTTAAATCCCAGCCAGGGAGGGGCTTGTTAACATGTCCTTCTTTTCATGGGTAGCTGGCCCTCAGTCCTGCTCTCCTCTCCACACTTGTCTGCACATATGCACATCTGGGAAAGGACCCAGATGTTCTTCCCCCTCACTCAGCTCAGGCACCGAAAACAGCTGTCTCTCTGCTTGAGCATCAGTAGATGGGCTGTGCTCTGCATCTGGCTCTGAGACCTCCTTCTCCTCAAACCCTTCCTCCAGCCTCGATGGTAACCCAGGCACCCCCTCCATCTCCTCTGACTCCTCTGACCCTACTGCCATCACCGTGGGCAGTCGATGAACCACAACAGCTTCTCATAAATAACCTACCTTCCTTCCTCCCCCTCCTTCTTTCCTCCCTCCCTCCCTCTTTCCTCCCTTCCTTTTTTGTTTAGCTAAGCTGCAGTCTGTCTAATAACACACTATTAAACAGATTCTTTTATTGGCCTCATGTAAAGCTGCAAAATCAGAATATCTGACTAGATGCAGGAAGCTAACATTCTCACTGACGAGAAAAGGAAGATGAAATAATTTGTACATCTCATTCCCTTTTCATTTAAGCAACTTGTAATGTGGGTGGTGTTTCTCCAGAGCTTTCATACCTTTAGAGCAAAGGGATACTGATGTGTTCTGATGTAGACATCTAAATACTGTTCCTCCCCTCCTTATGGCAGAGGTATTGCAAAAGCCCTTCCCAGATTTTCTGTTCAGAATATGTTTAAACTGTCTTGTGCGTAGAACAACTGTTTCCAGGTACTTTGTGCCCAAATGGAAACCCTGACATTGAGTGTTTGCTGATCAGCATATCGAGATAATGAGCAAGAGGAAGGCTTATCCACTTTTCCAGTGATGCTTTTCACAGAAGTAAATAATTCTCAGTGATTAAGATGCTGCACTTGCCTCACTCACAGCCCCGACACTTCCTTAAAGCACTGTAATGTAGAGAAACTGATTGTGTGACTTCCCTTAATGTTCCAGTGTATGATGTAATTGTATTTGTATGTATTTACTGGTAGAGCCAAGTAAATCAATCCTGCATAGCCTCATAATTTCTGCTAATATTTAGAGGGTGGGGAATATCAGAAGTTCATTCAAGGAATAGCATTGGTCACACTTCTGTGTGATCTTTGACTTTGTTTGAGTGGAAATTGCCCTATTTGTCTTCTTGTTTTTGATATCATTGACCATGGTATTCTTCTGCATTGGCTAGGAGGATTAGGGGTGGGCACTAGGGCATCATGTTGGTTTACCTTCTTCCTTTGGGAATGATTCCAGTCAGTGATGATTAGACAGGAGAGGTCGTGCCCTGAAGTACAGTCTTCTTTCTTATTTAACACCTTCATGAGGCTACTTGGTGATGAACTCATCCACCACCATGAAATGAGATATCAATATACAATGACAATACCCAATTATACATCTCTGCCCCTGGTGATTTAAGAAATGCCATAATCCTGGTAAATTCTAATTAGATAAAAGTTCCAATCCTGGTCTCTGGAGGCTATGAAGATCTGGAAGAGGAACAACAGGCTTCAGCTGAACCTTGGCAAGACTAAGTGGCTTTTGGTTTTGGACCTACTGGTTCTAGGACTATGTCATCTTTGGTGCTAGATGGGGTTCTACTGGGGGATCCTCCTAGACCATCAAGATCTTCTTGAAGAACAAGTGACAGTCATGGTAAGGAATCCCTTTACACAGTTCATATTGTGTGCCAGTTGCACCTATTTCTGGATGTGGGGGCTCTGCTCGCAGTCACTCATGCCCTAGTTACCTCCAGGTTGGACTACTGTAATGCATTCTATATGGGGATGCCCTTGAAGAGTCTTCAACTAGTGCAGAATGCAGCAGCATGAACAGTTGTGTTTACTCCTAGAAAAGCACGTATCACACCTCTGCTCTGCAAGCTGCATTGGCTGTCCATCTGCTTCTAGGCCAGTTCAATGTGCTGGTTTAACCTTCGTAAGCCCTCATGGCATGGGATCAGGCTATCTGAGGGACTACCTCTTCCCAATTACATCATCCCATCCCATTAGATCTGGCAGACAAGACTATTTGTGGGTAACATCTGCTATGAACGTACAATTAGGAGGTCCCAGGAGGCAGGCCTTTCTGCCATGGCATCCTTCTTGTGGGACATTCTCCCTTCCCCTTCCAAGGTCAAGTGAACTGTTAATGTTCTAGAGATCCCTCAAAACCTGGTTATATCATCAGGCTTGTGGGGTCACAGGGAACTGGAGACATTCTTTGATGTCTCCACTATTGTGGATAATACATTCACTTTCACGAATGAAGGAAAATATACGTGTCCCAAGAACATATTGCAGGATCCAGTCTAGTTCGGTCAGTGGGATCCAGAGGTTTAATCTTCCGAGCTTTTGGATTTGTGGTGGAGTGCATCCTTCGGGAACTTCTCTCTACCAGAGTGTGTACTTTGGGCTATTCCCTGACACACACACACACACACACACACACACATAACACACACACACACACCCAAAGGGAAGTGATTGAAGTCTTATCAAGTACTTAGAATATTAATGCTTGGCAGAACAATGAAACAACAGCCAACAACATAATAGACAGCCATCAAAGCCCCAATCAACATCTAAAAAGCCACACACAACAGTCACTACATACATACCATACACAGGGTAGCCCAAAGCACACATTCTCGTAGATAAAAGTTCCCTGAGCATGGGCTTCAGCTGAAAGAGTCTGAAAACTCAGAAGACTAAACCTCTGGTCCTAATAACCCAGCCAAATTAGTTCCTGCAATATATTCACTTTCTCTGTGCACTGTGGTGTGTGTGTGTGTGTGTGTGTGTGTGTATAAAAAGTTACATTTTAATTGTTAATAGCAATAGCACTTAGACTTATATACCACTTCACAGTGCTTTACAGCCCTCTCTAAGCAGTTTACAGAGTCAGCACAATAACATTTTTAATATATATTTGCAATTATTGTTTTTATATAGTTATTTTATTTGATTGTTTTCTACTCTCAGCATCACTTCTTGGGACATGGGCAGCCGTATCCATTGGGTCAATGAAATAAATAAATCATCAGTTTCTTTGTTTTATTCCAGATTATTACATTGAATGTGTGCTTAACTTGCCTCAGAAAGAACCATTCTGATCTGTTAAACATTGTCTCATGGCAGCGGACAATAAAAGAAAAATGATATTATGAAAGGAATATTATTAATTATGTAATTCAGATGTTCAAATCCTATCTTGATGTCTTTTTTTTAATAAAATAATTTTACTGCAGCTATTGAAGTCTCATGCTGTGAGCATTATTAGTAGCAATAACTGGAGTTAATGAACACTGGAATTAGAAGTTTAAACTAACTTTATACTGCTCATTGCATTATATATTTATTTCCAGAGTCGGTAGAAAAAGAGCATCTTTAGGTGTCTCAGGATTTGTGGGTTGTGGTGTGGCCTCTTTTTCCTGCTGAAAATCAGATATCTCAAAATAGGAGATGTTATTATTCATTTCTAAATGCATACCAAATACCCAATAGTGGTATTTGTACCTATCTTGCACATTTTTTGGTGGAGATTTTTTAACCAGTTTTTTAGACCAGTTTGGTCTAGTGGTTAAGGTACCTGGTTAGAAACCAAGAGACAGTGAGTTCTAGTTAGGCATAAAAACTGGCTGGGTGACTTTGGCTGAATCACCAGGAGGCAGTAAGTTCTAGTCCCACCTTAGGCATTGTGGGGAAAAAATATCCATCTGGTTCAGTTCCAAGGCAGGAGAAAGACATGGAGGCTGATTGGAAAGATGGTTTAATGATGAAGCAGAACCACCAAACACGTGTGATTCTGGTGCAGCTGACCACATGGAGTTGAGAGTGAGGGATATTTATACCTTCTTTTGGGCTTTGCACTTGAGCTTCCTGTTCCTGTGCAAGAACATGTATTCTATTGGCTGTTGTCAGACTCCCATGGGGCCATATACAAATCCTAGGAGTTTGTCTGAGCTAAGTTTGGTTGAAGTTTGGAGGGCAATGCAATGAAGGGGCATTGGGCAATTCCTATTGTGGCTGAGGGCTAATCCTACCTTTGTTGGATCTTGGGTGAGAATATTTGCCTATGAATAGAGCTAACTATCTCTTTATCTCTTAAGTGCTGACATCTGCTGAAGGCTTTTAAAAAAAGGTGGGGGCTGCTTTCCAAGAACATATTTCTCCATTTCTCATTTAGGGAAATATAATATTCTGCCTTTTTAATATTTCTCAAAATGTTGCATTATTTTAGGAGAGGGGTGGGTGCTTACTTTCTACAACATAAATGCCAGCTGAGTGACTTTGGACCAGTCACTAAAGGTAAAAGTAAAGGTTCCCCTTGGTGCTAGTCGTAAAGGTGCTAGTCGTTTCTAGCTCTAAGAGGCAGTGCTCACCTCTGCTACAAAGCCGAAGAGCCAGCGCTGTACGAAGACAGCTCCATAGTTATTTGGCCGGCATGACTAAACGCCGAAGGCGCATGGAACGCTGTTACCTTCCCACCAAAGTGGTCTCTATTTTTCTCCTTGCTTCTTTACATGCTTGCGAACTGCTAGGTTGGCAGAAGCTGGGACAAGTAACGGGAGCTCTCTCTGTTACGCGGCACTAGGGATTCAAACTGCTGAACTGCCGACCTTTCTGATCGACAAGCTCAGCGTCTTAGCCATTGAGCCACCACGTCCCGTGGACCAGTTACTAGGAGACAGTAAGTTCTAGTCTTGCCTTAGGCAGGGAAAAGATGGCTGGATGACCCTGGGCCAGTCACTCTCTCAGCACAATCCACGTCACAGGGTTGTCATGGAGAAAATAGGGAGAAGAAACTGGACGCAGTGACAAAAAAGAGGGGGTAGATAAAAGAATAATCCCACGTACGTTAAAGCCAAACAAGATAATAATTGTACTTGACTGGCTATACTTGTGTAATACTTGTGTAATGGGTATTCAGGTTACCACAGTGAGTGATTTATTGAATGAATGAATGAATGAATGAATGAATGAATAAATTCTTGGCCAAGTGTGATTGGACACACAAGGAATTTGTCTTGGTGCTAATGCTCTCAGTATACATAAAAGAAAAGATACATTTGTCAAGAGTCAAGAATCATAAGGTACAACACTTACTAATAGTCATAGCATACAATAAGCAATCAAATCAAACTAGGAAACAGTCAATATAAATTGTAAGGATACTAGGGAGAAAGTAACAGTCATACAGTCACAAGTGGGAGGGGATGGGTGATAAGGAGTGATGAGAAGGTTAATAGTAATAGTAGTGCAGACTTTATAAATAGTTGGGCAGTGTTGAGGGAATTATTTGTTTAGCAGAGTGATGGCTTTCGGGGGAAAAAAACTGTTCTTGTGTCTGGTTCTGGTGTGCAGTGCTCTATAAAAATATATCAAGAATGAATAGATCAAAGGCAGCAAGATGACAACTTGTTTATAAACATAAGAAAGGTAAGAATATAAATTATTCAATCAATAAATATAAATAAGCAGAGGTTGGATCCTATCAGAGCATAGTAGTCCTGCATTGACGTGTAGATAGAAGGTATTAACTTTGAAGTCTTTATTCACTCTGGAATTCTATGAAGCCAATATTCAGACATTTTCCAGACCCCAGTTGAACTAAATTGATAGGGTGAGGAGGAATATTGAACGTACGCACCAACCGTTATTAACTTCTTCCATGTTCAGCTGCCATGGTAGTTAAGCCAAGGGTGCCATGGTAGTTAATCTGGCCTGGCTAAGGATTAATGTGCAGAGGGTTTATAAAGAGAAATGTAAAAAGCTTTCTTTCTCAACACTTCCCACGTCCCATCCCATATTGGAAAACTCCCATTTTGGACATTCTCAAATGTGTAAGCATGCTAAGGGGATTTGCCTGACTTCCTTCTGGGATCTTTTCTCTCCAAACTGAGGATCAAAGCATGAGTTTGCATCTATGCCTTGGCCAAGTTCCTTCTGAATGGGTTTTCCTGGAGTCAGCATTCATGGGCTTATGTTGTAGAGAAAGAACCAGCCCTGTTTGCACATTCAGATCCAAACCCCAATTGTTGGAAGTGACCACAATATCGCACATCCCTGTGAGTTGGGGCTGGGCTGAGAGTAACACATTTCTGTTACATAAATCTGGGTTTATGAGGTCCTTGGTGCTCTCTGAACTTGGTTGTTTTCTTGCAGACATTTTATTACCCAACTAAGTAACATCATCAGTGCTAGAAGAATAGAATAGAATAGAATAGAATAGAATAGAATAGAATAACAGAGTTGGAAGGGACCCTGGAGGTCTTCTAGTCTAACCCCCTGCCCAGCCAGTAAACCCTACACCACTTCAGACAAATAGCTATCCAATCTTTTCTTTAAAACTTCAAGTATTGGAGCATTTACAACTTCTGGAGGCAAGCCGCTCCACCGATTAATTGTTCGGTCAGAAAATTTCTCCTTAGTTCTAGGTTGATTCTTCCCACGATCAGTTTCCACCCACTGCTTCTTGTCAGGTGTTTTGGAGAATAGCTTGACTCCCTCTTCTTTGTGGCAGACCCTGAGATTTTGGAATATTGCTATCATGTCACCCCTAGTCCTTCTTTTCATCAAACTAGACACACCCAACTCCAGCAATTGTTCTTTATATGTTTTAGTCTCCAGTCCCCTATATAAGATAAGAGAGGCAGGAGTCACATAACAGTCAGAGAAAAAATAACCTAGAAAAGACCTGCTGAAATATTGATAGTCCTTGACTTATGAACACAATGAAGCCCAAAGTTTTAGTTGTTAAGTGAGTTTTACCCCATTTTGCTACCTTTCGTAGTTCTCCTCAGTTCTAGGTTGCTTCTCTCCTTGATTGGTTTCCACCCATTGCTTCTTGTCCTGCCCTCAGGTGCTTAAGAGAAGAGATTGGGGGGTTTGCTCTCTGTTTATTACAAATAATGGCTTGCCTTACAGCTTTCTTGGTGGTTCCTTGATTAGGCTGTTGTTTGTTGTTTGATTGTTTGTCTGAATTGGTAGTTCCTTGATTGGGGTATTTTTTTAACTGCTTGATTGTTGGTTTGGCTTTAGTCCTGTTGAAAAAATCTGGGTTTTTCTCAACATGTGACCAACAACTTCATGATCATGTATCCCAAGTTAAAAGAAAAGGAGGGAGGGAGAGAAAGAGAGAGAGGAAGGGAGGGAGGGAGGGAGGGAGGGAGAGAGAGAGAGAGAGAGAGAGAGAGAGAGAGAGAGAGAGAGAGAGACTTACTTGTCTGATATAACAACTTTTCCAGGTTGTTGCAGGTGAACAACACACATCCATTTTTCTCTCTGTGATATTAACAGCATTTAGCTGGATCAATAAAAATCTATTCGGTTTTACTATCTGCTTTTGCTGACAAACTTCCAGTTGGTTGCTCTTTTATAGATTTTTCTCATTTTTTTTCCCCTCAGCGAAAATGTTTACTGGGCTGCTTGGTCTCCAATTTAACTTCCTTTCTTTGGTGTGCTGGGGGAAGAGAAGGGGTGTTTTTCTCGGCTTTTATATAGCATTTTCTATTATGTCTGGGTCCTTCCTAGAAGAACGATAGGAGGGGAGATCGCTATAAGAAAATCCCCAAGCCACTGTTGAGAGCACACTAACTTTTAACTTGGAAACAAAAGAGGAGTGTAAATCCCATTAGCTGTCTCAAACAGGGTAGGGCAAAGATAAAAAAAAACAAACTCAGCTGGATGGCATGTCCTATCTATTTACATTTAAATGAACCGTCATAGATTCTAAATCATATCCCTTTATAGTCCTTTCTATTGCAAGTTACAATTTCTTGGCAAGGTTTGCAATAGTTTTTGGGGGGCTGTACCCAAAAGGTTTTGAGGCTTTAGATTTATGGATTTTAACTCGTTCATTGTCTGATCATGTAACCGCCGGGCATGTATTCTAGGATGCTTTGTGCAAAAATCAAGGTCTTGCTTTTAATTGCTTTAATCCTCTCAGAACAATATGTTTGTTGGTAAGGCACTCTGAGCTGCAATTAATCCTGTTAGCTTCCACAATAAGAGCACTGTGTGGTTTGACACAGGAATATTGCAATGTGTGTGTTGGCTAACTTTGGAAATGATGCTCTGGATTACCTGTTTGGGTCATAAGAGAATTGTGGTGGTGCAGCCTGAGCACCAGGGAAACAAAGATGTATCCCTTTCTTGTTCGTCTTTGACTTGTAATCCCTTTAGCGCAGTGATCTATCACAGTATTTTTGAGTTAGCTGCACAGCTTTGTTCTAAGAGATAATATCAAATGCACACCTGAAATCAATAACGGCAGCGTATAATGCAGAATCAGGGAGGAGGAGGAGGAGGAGGAGGAGGAGGAGGAGGAGGAGGAGGAGGAGGAGGAGAAGAAGAAGAAGAAGAAGAAGAAGAAGAAGAAGAAGAAGAAGAAGAAGAAGAAGAAGAAGAAGAAGAAGAAGAAGAAGAAGAAGAAGAAGAAGAAGAAGAAGAAGAAAGAAAGAAAGAAAGAAAGAAAGAAAGAAAGAAAGAAAGAAAGAAAGAAAGAAAGAAAGGAAGGTCAAATTGAGCATCTAACTCTGAAACTTGGTTACTCATATGCCAAATTATCTTTTGGGTTGATCCCATCACACAGTTTATTTTATAGCATAAAGCTTACTTATTAGGTATTGGTGTTGTTTTTAATTGCTCAGATTGGCTAAAAGTCTCATAGAAAAACCATTTAAATTTAAAAAGCATTGGTCCAGTGATAAAATAAACGACAACAGGAGAAACATCTATTTCTTTTTAAATGCTGTAGAAGGAAGAATTTAATGTGTCTGTGTGTGTCTGTGTGTGTGTCTGTGTTATGACCCAGGCGGTCAAGGCAAGGCAGGCCTCAAGAGAGTTCTTCATTTCTCTTAACAAATGTTCCAGCCAACGGCCCTCCAACAACTGGTAAGGCTCCAACTCCCACGCTCCCCTCAAGGCAGCCACCCTCAGTTCCCCCAAACACAACACACTACAAAATGGTGTAGGGTCTCCTGCTTGGGCAGGGGCGGGGATTGGACTAGAGGACCTACAAGGTCCCCTCCAACTCTGATTATCTGTTATCTTTTAGCCCCGGTAGTACAAAGACAGTCCACAGAGTAGGAGCACTTTCGCAAGGGCAAGGTCCAGGGTTCCAAGTCCAATCCACAAGGCAGAGTCCAGGCACAAGACAAGGGAAAGTCCTCAGGACAAGATACAGGGGCCAGGCAAGAAGAAGCAGTTCCAAAGGCACAGCAGAGCAAAGACCAAATGCAGGCCACAAGAGAAGGGCAAGGTCCAAAACAAAAGGCAAAGAGCACTGCCAGTCAGCAGCCGATCCTCCTCTGTGTCTGTGCAGGCAGGTGGCTCTCCATCTGGTTGACCACCTTCCCCCATGCCTGAGGGGCTTGGGACAGCATCGTCCTCAGCCCTTGGTATGCCTTCCCTGTCAGACGGTCCCAGTTCCTCCTCCTCCTCCTCCTCCTCCTCCTCCTCACCAGGCTCTGATGGGGCTTTGACAAAAGGATGCTAGGAAGCGCCTGGAAAACATGGGAGAGGCGAGACATGGAAGACATGGATTGCATGGGAGCCACTTCAGTATAATGCTGAGGACTGTGAGTTCTAGTCCTACCTTAGTTAATTGGATCCTAGGAACAAGACTTTTCCAGAAATCTTGCCAAGGAAACGGTAGTCCAGGCAGTCACCAGGAGTCAACATTGACTTGAAGGCACCACACAAACAGAAAGCAGCAGCCCAGAAACAATGCATGCCAATAATGCCGCTATGTATACATTTCAACAGTGATTCCTGAAAGAATCTGTAGTGCCTGGCTTTGTTACTTTTCTTACTGTTATTCTTGTTGGCCTCCTCCTCCTCCTCCTCACCTGGCTCTGATGGGGCCAAGCCACTCTGTTTGCAAAGTTGCAAGAGGTTCTCTGTCTCTTCCCTCCCTCTTTTTGGCTCTCTTGTCAGTCCCAAATTCTCTCTGGAATGATTTGGTGCCAAGTTGCAATGAGTAATTCTAGCCACCGGAAGAATCGGAGAGCTATGCATTATAAATGAGGTGGACCCTTATATCTCCGCAGAGAGCTCTGATCAGAACAATAACATTGCCAAGGCAGTCACCTGTCTTCACAAAGTCAGCAGAGCAGCGTCTCCAGAGATGGCTGAAAAACAGACAGGCTTCAAATGAGGTTGCTTTAGCAGCCAGCTGACCTTCAGTCCCACTACTAATATTTGATCAGTAACCATCTGCTGGATGCCAAACTACAAGGCACTTTATTTTTATTTTATTTTTAGCGGCTGTCAAGGATGATGCAGAGAATCTCACCAGGGAAATAAAACTATCCACTGCTGATTGGAGTGATGATGCCTGTCATTTAGAGACAACATCAGCAGACATCTGGATTACGTCTGATTGGCTTCTACAATAAGGCCATTGTCCACCGCATCATAATAGAACCAGGAGTCGGAAAAAGAGGTGTAATTCTTGGCTCCTACCTAAGACAGGTAGAGAACCATTTTACTGGAAATCAAACCATCTATCCATTTGCCTGGAATGGTATGAAAGAATAACAGAATAACAAAGTTGGAAGGGACCTTGGAGGTCTTCTAGTCCAACCCCTTGCTCAGACAGGAAACCCTGTACCATTTCAGACAAATGACTGTCCAATCTCTTCTTTAAAACTTCCAACGTTGGAGCATTTACAACTTCTGGTGGAAAATTGTTCCACTAATTAATAGTTCTCACTGTCAGAAAATTCCTCCTTAGTTCTAGGTTGTTTCTCTCCTTGATCAGATTCCACCCATTGCTTCTTGTCCTGCCCTCAGGTGCTTTGGAGAATAGCTTGACTCCTTCTTCTTTGTGGCAGCCCCTTGAGATATTGGAACACTGCTATCATGTCACCCCTATTTCCTCAGACTAATTAGGCTGAAAAACAGTTTCTATCCCAGGGCAGTAGCTCTGTTGAATTCTACTGCATAGTGCAGTGTTGGTGTGGTGTCGGGGGTTTTCAATTCAATGTGTGGAGTGTGAAGTGTGTGTGTTTGTGTTTATTTTCATGGTTATGATGTGCACTGAAGATGGTGTTTGATTTTGTTGTATGAGGTGTAATGACAATAAAGTAAACTAAAACTAAACTAAAACTAGACACACCCCATTCCAGCAACTGTTCTTTATATGTTTTAGCCTCCAGTCCCCTAATCATCTTTGTTGCTTTGTCTATATAGGGTCTCCTGCTATTGGTCAGGGGGGCTGGATTAAAAACCCACCACTTTCTTTTCCAACTCTGTTATTTTGCATTATATCATGTATGCTAGTCTTTCCCCATATTGCCTGCACTAACTCAAAGCAGTTCTCTAGGATGTAAAATAGTAATGTGTCCTGGCGAGAAAGGATGGCAATTGAATCTAATGACATTTTGATTATACAGGTAGTCCTTGACTTACAACCATTCATATAGTGACTGTTTGAATTTTTAACAGCACCGAAAAAAAGTGACTTACGACCATTTTTCATATTTACAACTCTTGCAGCATCCGTGGTCAAAATTTGGATGCTTGGCAACCGATTCATATTTATAATGGTCCTAGTGTCCGAGGTCACATCTTACTAATTTAACAACTGCAGTGATTCACTTAGCAACGGTAGCAAGAAAGGTCGTAAAATGGGACAAAGCTCAGTTAGCAGCTGTCTCGCTTAGCAATGAAAATTTGGGGCTTGGTTGTGGTCGTAAGTCAAGGACTACCTGTACAGCAGGGCTTTTGCCCCCTCGAACTGCTGTCATTTTATCTTTTGTAACTTGCGAGCTAGGAAGTTGTAAGTTGGTAAATCTTGACTTTAAGGCAAGGATATCTAGCATTTATACTGGCAGGGATCACATTTAAAAGATTAGTGTGAGCAACGGGAAGTCACAGAGATAAGGTGATTATAACATGATATCACACAAATCACTGTGGATTTACTGGGGGTGCAGGTTGATCCTGAGAATCTCCTTGCAATTTGATGTATCTTAAAGGCCGTTTCAAACTGAGCATGAACCATTTGTTTTTGTACTGAGGTTCAGTGGTTTTGTAGTGGATTTAGAGATGTAAGTCCCAGGAGAGGCGGGGAGAAGGTGATGATGGTTGGGTGTTGTCTGTACATTATGTAGAGCGGACAAGTGAATAGGTCAAAGAGACTACATGGGGGTCGCAGGGGTGTGTGAGAGAGAGGTGAGTGATGGGGTGTGGGTGAGTGGCATGGGTTGGGAGGACTGCAGGGGCTGCCTGAGAGGTGCCACAGAGGTCAGGGAAGGCATGTGGGGGTCAGAGAGGTTTGTGGTGTTGTGCAAGAGGTGATGTGTAAGTTGGGGAAGGCACACAAGGCAGCACACATTGGGGAAGGTGCATGTGGGGGAGTACAGGTTGGGTTAGTGGGTGTGGGGTACTGGTGGTAGGAGACAGGGAGAGCACATGGGGTTTCTTTCCCCCCCCCCTTCCTTCTTTCCTTCCTTTCCTCCCTCTCTCCCTCCTTTCCATTCCATTTCCTTTTTCCATCCCTCCCTCCATCCATCCCTCCCTTCTTCCATTCCATTCCATTCCCTTCCTTCCTTTCTTCATCCCTTCCTCCCTCCTTTCCTCCCTCCTTCCCTCCTTTCCTCCCTCCCTCCCTTCCATTCCATTTCCTTCCTTTCTTCCTCCCTCCCTCCCTCTGTCCCTCCCTTCTTCCTTCCTTCCTTCTTTCCATTCTTTCCCTCCTTCAATTTCTTTCCTTCCTTCCTTCCTTCCTTCCTTCCTTCCTTCCTTCCTTCCTTCCTTCCTTCCTTCCTTCCTTCCTTCCTTCCTTCCTTCCTTCCTTCCTTCCTTCCTTCCTTCCTTCCTTCCATCTTTGGCAACTTTAAGAGACCTGTGGACTTCAACCACCAGAATTCACTTAACAATGGCAGTGATCTACTTTACAAATATGGCACAAAAAGGTTGTAAAATTAGACACAATATACTTAACCACTGCCTTGCTTAGCACCAGAAATTCTGGTCCCAGTTGTGGTCATAAGTCAAGGACTACCTGACTTACAGCACAGTGTTAAACAATAGGCACTTGCATTGTGTAAAGCAAGCCAAATCCACCTTCTAGCCTTTCTTCTACTTAGGCAGCCTTATCCAGGTTCTATGTTGTCAAGACATTTTTTTTTGGCATTCTCACAGACTTTCTTTTGTTTCCTGGCTGTTTGCATTTACACCATTTGTTACAGTCCTCAGTCTATGACGGGGGCCTGCAACCTTAAACACTCAAAGAGCCATTTAGACCCATTTCCCACCAAAAAGAAAACACCGGGAGCCAATAATTTAACAACTGGTGTGACTGGGTGGGTGTGGCCAACTCGACTGTCATTCAGTCCCACGCAGTCACTGCCTGCTCTGGAATATGGAGTCAGTCTCCATCCCCCGCCATCACCCTTATCTTCTCAGGCCAGGCGAGGAGTGACGGGGAGGGGAGAGGCCAGCCAGTGGTGGGGTCAGAGAACAGGGAGCTGCAGCAGAGGGCTGAAAGAGCCGCATGTGGCTCCAGAGCGGCAGGTTGCAGACCCCTGGTCCATGACATATATCACTCCCATACAAATCCCTAAAACTACCCCTTTGCGTATTCTCTCCCTTTCCTTTTATCCCAGAACATTTCATGACTTTTATTTTTAGTTCCACTGACCCTGCTGGAGTTTCTGTGGTCTTCTTCCCTTATATCCAAAGTATCTTTAAAAAAAAAAAAATCCATCAAAACCTTTCTGCATTTTCTGTGCCTTTTTTTTTTTAATCTTAAGAGTTTCTTCTTCTCTTTGATGGTATTCTTTTGCAACTCTCTCTTTTCTCTCTTTACTCAGAACAGAAGGCTCTCGTCTTCTCTTTTTTGCAGCAATAGTTCTGCTATGTACATCTTTCTTCATCCAGTTCCTTTCATTTCATAATTCCATTAAGCATCCTTTTTCATTTGTGTAACTCTATAAACTTCCGTAAAATAATTATTTTCACTCTATAACAAGCAATCTCCAAACTTCTTCCATTCTCAGTCCATTCTATTTATATATTCTATATAAATAGAATATAGATTAATATCTATATTCTATTTATATATACACATACGTATGTATATATGTATGTATGTATGTATGTATGTATGTATGTATGTATGTATGTATGTATAAGGACTTGCTGCCTACAATCATGCTATTCTAGTTTTTCATTTTTTTTCTTTTCCTCTCATGTTCATTTTTTTTTTGCCAGATCCTGTCTAATCACTATCAAAAATTATCTGTCTTGTATTCAAAATGTCTGATCAATCTTGTATTATTCACTAATTGCTTCAATCTTTCATAGTAAATAATTGATTTTTTCATGCTTTTAGATTTATATTCATTTCTTGACAAGTATACAAGTTATGGTTTGATCACATATTTGAAAAAAATGGATCCAGGAAACTACAGACCTATCAACCTGACATCAATACATGGAAAGATTCTGGAAAAGATAATCAAGCAACCAATCTGTGAACACCTAGAGGCTAACAAAGGGGGTTGGACTAGACCACCTCCAAGGCCCCTTCCAGCTCTTCTATTCTATTCTATTCTATTCTATTCTATTCTATTCTATTCTATTCTATTCTATTCTATTCTATTCTATTCTATTATCATCTGCCATATTTATTTATTATAAATATATTTATATTTATTTAGGCATATGCTAAATAAAATAAAAACTAGCTGTACTGATCTTTTACATCTGGCTTAGAATCAATTTACAGCATGTTCGGTTTGGTCTTCACTACTAACCAATATATTTAAGTCATGTTAATTGACCTTCTCTAGTCTGAATGTTTGTTCAAGGATAATAAGTGTGTTGTACAATGTACAGTCTCCCAATTCTTCTGAGAGATGTGATCATGCTGAACTCATTCTCCATAGTTTTGTGAAAAAGTTATCCATACCCCCCCAAAAACCAAAAAAACACAGTGCTACAAATGTGTAGTTTAAAGGAAGCATGCTAGGCAAAGTGTATACATGAGGGAAAAGTATACCCAATGATGCATTACTTAAGCTCAGACAACTTTCAAAAAGTTTACAGCATAGCAAAGACAGCCAGTCCTGTTAAAGATCAGGGTAGAAACCAGGAGAGTAAAATTCTAATCCTGCCTTAGGCATGAAGCCAGCTGAGGTTACTCTCTTTCAGCCCTAGGAAGAAGCCAAAGGCAAACCACTTCTGAAAACGTTGCCAAGAAAACTTCAGGGACTTGTCCAGGAATTCCCCAGGAGTCAAAACTGATTTGAAGGGGGGAGTCCTTTAAAAAAAAAACATAGCAAACTGAATTTAGTAATGGTTGTAAAACAACATGTAAGTTTTATCCTTGAACTATAGTAAAATCAGAGCTGAAAAAAATGGATGTCTAGTGAAAAGGGTATTAAGAGATATGCCCTTCCTTCTTTCCTTCCTTCCTTCCTTCCTTCCTTCCTTCCTTCCTTCCTTCCTTCCTTCCTTCCTTCCTTCCTTCCTCTCTCTCTCTCTCTTTCCTTCCTTCCTTCCTCTCTCTATTCTCTTTCTTTCTTTCTCTTTCTTTCTTTCTTTCTTTCTTTCTTTCTTTCTTTCTTTCTTTCTTTCTTTCTTTCTTTCTTTCTTTCTTTCTTTCTTTCTTTCTTTCTTTCTTTCTTTCTTTCTTTCTTTTTCTTTCCTTGCTCCTTTACATGCTTTAATGAATTTACCTTAGAAAATATAAGGAACCGATTTCCAGACTATTATACTTGTTTTAAATGGTTTGAACTGATTGCCAATTTGTTTCCAGAGAAAATGCAAAGTTGTGGTTATTCTCTTTATGTTTGGTTATTTTCTTGCAGATGTTTTATTACCCAACTAGATAACATAAGCAGTGCTTTTGCTCTCATTTTATATACTGGTCACTCTGTTAGTGTTGGTAGAATGATTTTGGTGGTTCTTTGATTAGGCTGTTATTTACTATTACTTTGTTTGTCTGAGTTGGGAATTCCTTGTTTAGGGTATTGTTTACTTCTTGATTGTTGGTTTAGTATTAATCTTGGGGTAATATCTGCCTATCTGGGTGTTGATTGCTGGTGAGGTGTTTGGGTCTGTTTGTTTCCTGTTTGGCTTTTGATTGTGTCTTTTAAATGGCATGTAGATCTTGTTTATCTCTCTGTGCCTGTTGATGGCCGATTTGTCTGAGTGCCAGGCTTCCAGGAAATCTCTAGCATTTTTGGTCTTGGCTTGGTGAATGACACTGGGAGTCAGGATAAATTATATAATAAACATTACAGAGAAGACAAGGAATATTTCTGCAAGACTGCTGCCCAAGATTTCCTGAAGCATCTGTCTAGCTCCATCCACATGAGACCAGTGAGAAAGATAACTTTAGCATGTGATTATTCTGACTCCAAGTCAATTTTTCCTTTCCCCAGTGATAACATGATGAAGATTGACAAAAATTGTTTTCTACTTCTATATACTTCATCTTAAACTATCTCTCTCTCAATGATGTCATCTTCAGGTGGGGTGGGAGTTTTATTGAGTGTTCCCATACACTGAAAATGCATCTATTGCTGCAAAAATTACATTGTGTTGTGTGGAACAAAGAGAAAGAAAGGCTTTCTCATTGGAAACACTTGTAATGTGTTAGTGGTGATGAATGTAGGCTGGATTCCCAGGAGGGAGGGGGTAAATTCCACAGGAGCAAGAGACTACTCACTTCAGATAGTTTATGTGAGAGAAAGGGGGTGAACACAACTCCCCCTAATAGTTCCCAGAAATAAATAATAAATCTGCATGGAAAAATCACAACATCAATTTGTTGGTGTTGGGAGCCTGACATTAAAGTGGTAAACTGTGAACTCCTACATGTACTGTGAATCATTGCAAAACAAAAAACAAAACAAAAAAAACATGAACGAAAGTTACAAAGTTAGGCTGTCATATCTGAACAAAGGAGAAAGGATAAGATGGCAGTAAGAGCTCAAGGATACCACAGAAGTCAAACATCACATTGGGGATTAATAGTTTGTGACAGCACAGTAACCAGAGGTTAAAATGTGAATCTAAAGAGATAAGATCGGAGAGTGTGGATGAAGATAAAGAAGGTGGTTGGAGGAGAAAATACGGGACAAACAAGAAGGGTTACAGCTCACAGTTAACCACAAAGACAGACAAGTCAGTAATTTCAATCCTTTTAATTCCAGCATCCACAGTCTCTTTACAGTAGCCATGAAAATGGATAGGACTGCTGCATATTAAAGACTAAAACACATGGGCAAGATCTAATTGTTCTAGATATTCTAGCACCAAGCCCCTTTAACTCTGCTCCCATGTCAGCTCCCGTCATCTCCTACGGGAGGTCGTTGAAACTGGTTCAATAAAACACTTCACTCACAGTCTTGATGTAGCAATGTGTGTTTATTTTGGCTTCCTCCAACAGCAAGCAACAAATGTAAAGTCCAAGTAAAGCCAATGCTGAGAGCCTCTGCCTCTCAGCGCTGTTTATATTTCCCGTCTCACCCCCCATTAATTAGCTAACATCCGCCCTTAGCAAAACACCCAACATCCAGCTACAGCAATCTCACGCGCTACCACCCAACCCCCAAATAACACCTTCCCCCTCCCGGTGTCGTCCTTCCACCCCGATCCATTCGATACCCCCTATGTGGAATACTGACCAGCCGAAATGACATCCCGAAGTATTTCCCGGCTGGTAAGAGTGGGAGGCGTTTTGCTTAGAGCAGGGGTGTCCAACCTTAGCAACTTTAAGACTTGTGGACTTCAACTCCCAGAATTCCTCAGCCAGCTGGCTGAGGAATTCTGGGAGTTGAAGTCTACAAGTCTTAAAGTTTTATTTATTTATTTATTTATTTGATTTGCCAATTGTTTACAAGATAATAAGTATAAGTGTATACATAGTTATGAATACATGAAATGGGTACATATAAGAAAAATAAAAGAATAAGAGAAACAATAGGACAGGGACGGTAGGCACGTTGGTGCGCTTATGCACGCCCCTACAGACCTCTTAGGAAGGGGGTGAGGTCAATAGTAGACAGTGTAAGGTTAAAGTTTTTGGGGTTTGGGGAAGAAACTACAGAGTCGGGTAGAGTATTGCAGACATTGACCACTCTGTTGCTGAAGTCGTATTTCCTGCAATCAAGTTTGGTGCGGTTTACTTTGAGTTTGTATCTATTGTGTGCTCTTGTGTTGTTATGGTTGAAGCTGAAGTATTCACTGACAGGTAGGACATTGCAATGTATGATTTTATATACCATGCTTAAGTCAGACCGAAGACGGCGTAATTCAAGGTTTTCTAGTTCTAGAATTTCAAGTCTGGTGGCATAAGGTATTCTACAACGAGTAGAGGAGTGGAGAACTCTTCTTGTGAAATATTTCTGGACTTTCTCAATTGTGCTAATATCAGATACGTAATGTGGGTTCCAGACTGATGAACTGTATTCGAGTATTGGTCTAGCAAATGTTTTGTATGCTCTGGTTAGTAGTGTGATATTACCAGAGAAAAAGCTACGTAGGATTAGGTTAACAACTCTTAATGCCTTTTTGGCTATGTAGTTGCAATGGGCTCTAGCACTTAGATCATTAGAGATGAGTATTCCAAGGTCCTTGACAGAGCTTGGGTCATCAACAAGTTCTTGACTATTCAGCTTGTATTTTATTTTCTGATTTTTTTTGCCAATATGTAAGACAGAGCATTTATTTGTTGAGATTTGAAGTTGCCATTTGTTTGACCATTCTGATACATAGTCAAGATCTTTTTGTAGGGTAGCAGTATTGTCTTGGTATGGAACAGCTTTACATCATCAGCGAAGAGAACGCAATTGCTCTTAATATGATCACAGAGGTCGTTTATGTAGAGTATGAAGAGAGTTGGTCCTAGAACACTGCCTTGGGGAACACCACTATTGACAGGTACTGGATTTGATAGGACGCTTCCGATTTTGACCATTTGTTGTCTGTTTGACAGGAATGCTTCTATCCAGTTATTCAGTTGTCCAGAGATACCATAGGATTTTATTTTTAGGAGTAGTTTGTCGTGTACCACTGAATCAAAGGCTTTACAGAAGTCTATGTAGATTGCGTCTATTGCTTTGCCCTGGTCGAGTTGTGTCGTCCATATGTTTTTGCAGTGTAAGAGTTGTAGATTACAGGATAGTTTTTTTCTGAAACCAAATTGTTTATTGGAGAGTAGGTTATTTGTCTCTAAGTGGAGGATGATGGATTGGTTAATAATTGATTCCATGACTTTACAGGTGACGCAGCATAAGGAGATTGGCCTGTAATTTTCAACTAGGCTTGGGTCTCCCTTTTTGAAGATGGGGATGACTGTGGCTTGTGACCATAGGTTAGGCAAGGAGCTGGTCCTAAAAGATTTTTCAAAGATTATGCTTAGAGGTTTGGCTATGGCAGTGGATAGCTTTCTTAAGAAGTAGGCACATATTCCATCCGGTCCAATAGATAGAGATGGTTTTAGATTGCGTAGTGATTTTTCAACATTGTCTTCTGTGAAATCGATATGTATTAGATCATTATTGTTATCTGTGGTACGGCTAGGAAATACTGGGCATGATCCATTGCTGTTTACAAATACTGAGCCGAAGAATGTGTTAAAGATGTTGGATTTAATGGTGTCGTCGTTGCAGTCTTTACCATCAGGTCCTATCAAGGGAGGGATGGACCTTGAGTCTTTTAGTTTGTTGTTTACAAAATTGTAAAAAGCACGGGTGGAATTGGTGCTTAGAAGGTTTTCCTCTTGTTTAATGTGATAATTGGTGCATTCGGTCTTTATCTGGTGGCATAAATTTTTGTATCGGTTTTTGAAATTGGCAACGTGACCAGATTTGTTTTTCCTCCAGAGTGATCTCTTTTTGGATTGAAGTTTCCTTATTGATATGGGTAATCTGCTTTTTTGTTTTGTTTTGGGAGTTGTTGTTGGTACATATAGTTTGATGACTCTTTTGACTTCAAGTAAAAATATGTTGTAATGGTCTTCAACAGTATTGCATCCAGTGAATAGAGATTGCCAATCCAGGGATGAGAGATCGTTGTCTATAAGATCATAGTTGCCTTTTTTGAAGTTACAATTGGGGATTACATCATTGTGGTGATTTTTGTGTGGACGTATGTTGAGACAAAAGTCAATCATATTGTGGTCACTACTGAAAAGGGTTCTTTAGTTTGTATTCCGTAAATTAAATTCAAACTATTGCAGAAGATGAGATCGAGGCAGTTGTTTAGTCTAGTGTTGTTGGTTACTAGTTGTTCCAGTCCCAGATTTGTAATAGCATTGTAGAAGGTTGTGTGTATGATTTCAGTTGTACAATCATTTAGGGTCCAGTCAATATGAGGTAGATTGAAATCACCAAGAAAGATAAAAGGGTATGGGCAGGATGCAGCCCATGTTAGTAATGTATTTAGCTTGTTTACATGTTCGATGTCATAATCAGGTGCTCTGTAACATAGTAAGAATCGAATTGTGATATTTAAGGATAGTTCACAGATGATGGTCTCAGGAAGAGCAAGCTCCTGGGTAACTTGGATATTTTTAGATGTAAGGATTTTTATAGAATATAGCAACACCACCTCCTCGACGATTTTCACGATCTGATCGGTAAACTTGATAGTCTCTTACTGTGGTAATGGAGTCGGGAGAGATGCATTGAGCCATGTTTCACAGACAAATATAATGTCGAAGTTAGCCATATTTAGGAGGATGAGAAATTCAGGTATTTTATTCACGAGGCTTCTTGCATTGAGTAGTTTGCATTTAAGGCCAGCAGTAGTTGGAATTGAGGTAGTTGGGGCGTGCGTGCCTAGTCTTGGGTGATGGTGGATCGGTTGAGGTAGGTTTGTGGTTGAGGGTAGAAGCTGAGTATTGGGTTGCGTGGCTTACTTTTGATACAGTCAGCATGGTAGTCAATGTACAGGTCCTTCTCTCCATTGTCTAGACGGTTTTTGAGTTCAATGCGGAGTGCACGGGAGCGGGCACGTTGCTGTATGGTTAGGTCAGGCGGCAACGGAGGTTCTTATGGTTGGTGTTGGTTTTGGCAGTGAGTTTATAGTATAAATGAATTTACGTTTGCTTGATTCATTTTTGCAAATGACCCTGCACAAGCGTGGGGCCACAGAGCCGTCTCTATTTTTGAGCTCTCGGTTGATGCGGAAATGTCAAGTATTTCATCAGCGGAGATGGTTGATGCTTGATAATCTCTGATGATGTTTCGGACAGTTGTGATGTCATCATTGTCATTGATGTCCTCTAGACCAAATAAGATGGCGTTTGGACGTTTCCGTTCACGCTCAACGGCTTCTCTGATGAGGATTGGGATATCAATATTTGTCTGGGTTGTGTTTATTTGTGGATTGGGTTTTGGATCGGATTGTGGTTGTTGGGTAGAGATGTGGTTTGTAGCTATTGGATGTTCAGGTTTTTGCGTTGTGTCTTTTTTTTCAAGGTTGGATATTCTTTCTTTTACGGCGTCCAGGGATGCTACTATGGTGTTAAGGGATGTTTCAATGGTTTCGATGGTAGGTTGTTGCCAAGGTTGGACACCCCTGGCTTAGAGCTTTGCAAAACGCCGAACAACTGATAAGGCATTTTCCCAGCCGGTCGCACCGAAGTGGGAAGGGGCAGTTACACCTGGCTTCGTCGGCTGTCATCGACATCAATTCGGGACCTTCAAGGTAGATAGCTCTCCCCCAACCACAGCGACATGTCGGGCTTCATTCCATCAGCAGCGTTGTTGAAGCCCGACATCCCATTTCTATGACTGAATAAATTCCTTTGTGGATGACCCCTTGCTATGTTCTTGTAAAGAGGGAAGAGGTTAGGATCCATAAGAAATGTAAACAATACCGGATTTTATACGGAGAATCAGCACTAGTAGCAGCAACAGAGTAAACTTCATTCTAGAACCTAACCAGTAAATTATTGTGTGGCATTTTTGTCCTTGGGTTTAGCTGTCTCTTTTCAATCCCATTGCTTAAATAATGTATTAATTAATTTTTCAAGTCATGATGCATCAAAACATCCAAATACAGGTAGTCCTTGTTGACCATTCAGCAAGTTTTCAAAGTTATGGCAATAGCAATAGCAAATAGACTTATATACCACTTCACAGTGCTTTTACAGCCCTCTGTAAGCGCTTTACAGAGTTAGCTTATTGCCCTCAACAATCTAGGTCCTCATTTTACCCACCTCGGAAGGATGGAAGGCTGAGTCAACCTTGAGCCTGGTGAGATTTGAACTGACAAATTGCAGGCAAACGATAGTCAGCAGAAGTAGCCTGCAGTACTGCATTCTAACCACTGTGCCACCTGCAGCTCTTGCTGAACAGATGACACCCAGTCCCAGAAGTTATGGCCAGTGTAACTCCTCTGGTCATATTCTGGTATTTGGCACCTGCCCAGATTTACAACTGGAAGGGAACTTCAATTGCCCACCTGCCTATATCCCATCTCAACTCTAGATTTTGGCAACCCTCCATTATTTCTTCTCTGGTAGTGTCAGGCATAAGAGATCAAGACTGTACATTAAGTTACAGCCCAGCATATTTATTATTTAGAGCCTATACACAAGAATCCAGTCAATTAATGGTCAGCCCTAAATAAGGTCAACAGAATTCAAGAAGGGCTGAACTTGGGTTGTTTGTGGCAACCTAGAGATTCTAAGCTGATGACATGTTTAACTCAGCCTCCAGCTCTGCCTGCTCTTCTCTTACAGATAGCCCTTCACTATCTTTTTTTACCCTGCTGTTGACAAGATGTGCCAAGCCTGGCCCGTCACAAAATAGCTGCTGGCTGTACCAGGCTTTTTTCACACTCACACTTGTCCAAATCATGTGCGGCCTTCTTGTGAGGCTTCGAAGCCTTCCATGAGCTATCAGTAGATATATTTATTTGGATAAGAAGTAAATGTTATTGCATAGTTTTTACACAGTCCAAGATCTTACAACCCATAAGGAAGTGAACAAGTCAAAAGATTTAAAAAAGAAAGAAAATAAATATTAGAACATGAGAAGCTAAGCCTGTAATGTTATACACAGAAATGGGGTAATGTTATACACAGAAAAGAAAGAACAGCACTGGATCGTATAAATCATTATGATTAATGATAAGGGGTTTATCCCAGCCTTTGATGGTCTGATTATTCCCAACCTTTGGAATAAACAGAAGGATCTTATATCCTTTATTTGTGATATAGTTCCACTGTTATTACATCGATGGCAGATCACTACCAGTTTTAATACACAAAGCTTTCTAACTTTAGAGACTAAATGAGGTCTATTGATTGAAGCAAGTTACATACTGAACCCTGAGAAACAATGACCTTTTCCTGTTCTGAAAATTTCCAATAGTGAAAGCAACAAACTAGAAATTATTAACAATTGAAAGTCTCTGGTTGAAATGTGTCTGACATGTTTTGTTATTTGGAACTGGACCAGTGGTGGAATTCAATTTTTTTTTACTATTGGTTCTGTGGGCGTGGTGTGGCTTGGTGGGCGTGGCAGGAGAAGGATACTGTAAAATCTCTATTTTCACTCCACTCCTGGGGGAAGGTTACTGCAAAATCCCATTCCCTCCCCACTAACCTGATTTCCAGGTCCCTTCTCCTGTGCAGCGCAACCAAAGAAGACCCAACCGATCAGCTGGGACTTGAGAGGCAGAGAATAGATGGGGACGGGGCCAGTCAGAGGTGGTGTTTGCCAGATCTCCGAACTACTCAAAATTTCCGCTACCAGTTCTCCAGAACTGGTTAGAACCTGCTGAATACCACCTCTGAACTGGACAGACTAAATCTATTAACATTTATTATGCAATGCTTGAAAATCTGAAAATACAAATCTCCCGCTGTCTCCTTAGAAATTAGGGACAGTCCCCCCCCACCCCTAAGCCTCTTGCCATACCCATTAAGCAGCTGTGGGATATTCCATCTCTTATCTGATAATTTCCTAGGCAGCATCTCTTCACCCCATATCCCAAAGTCTTTCACATTTACCATTATACCACCTTTGGATTTGGTAGAATCTCTGCCACCATACCCATTCAGTTTCTGCTACTGACTAGTAATAGATAGTTCTTACTTTGCAACGATTCATCTAACCAGCATTCAAAGGTACTGTCAACCCTGAAGCTGACCTGGGTTTTCTTTTCTGTTGGTTTTTTTTTTTTTCAGTCAGGAGTTTCTTTCACAGGGCTCTAGGCGTGACACAGTCTGGAGTGAGGAGGGTGTAGAGATAGTTGGGGTTTTGTAGCCAAAACAGAATAGTTCTCTTACGAGTCATGGACATCCCAACTGCTGGTTGGCCAGAGGGGGAGGAGAGAAGTAACCAGACAGCTGGCCAGCACCCAGATTGGACAAAGTGACTTATTGCTTGGGGGAAAAGGAAACTTTCACTTTTTAATGGAAATCGCAGGAACCCTCAGAGTTGGCTTTCCAACAGTTTGTGCCAAGGTGATATCTCCTAATAAAACTGTTCTTTGAGGAACCAACTTGCCCCGGAGTTCTGTTTGCAATGGGTGTATTACTTGGAACGCTGACAGTTACGATGGTGCTGAAAAATTGACAATCATTCAGCACACTTACGACTATCTCTGCAACCCCACAGTCACAAATTCAACCAGCATGTATTTATGATGGTTGTGGTGTCCTTTGCTCACATTTGTGGCTTTTCCAGGCGTCTTCCTACAAGCAAAGTCATGGAAGCTGTGTTCACTTAATGACCACAGGAAAAACAGTCGTAAAATAGGGCACGACTCACCTAATAATCACATCACTTAATGACAGAAGTTCTGGTCCAAGTTGTGATCATAGGTTGAGGACTTCCTGTAGTTTGCTATTAGTGTAGTTATTGTTTGCACTGGAATTTTCTCTGCTAGAAAACTTCATCTACTCATCCCTGGAGAGAACTATCAGCTCTCGTGCCTTGTCCATCAAAAACTCTTGAGTGTGATGGATTTACTGTTTTAAATCTATTTCAACGTTTGTGTTGTGCATATATTTACAGAAGCTGGTAGTGAGGCCTACAGCTCAGCTGGTCCTATGCAGTACCTATGTTGTCCATTGGTATGGAACGGATTTTGAAGTATCTGCTTCCTTTAATACGAATCTAGGGATGGTTTGAAATTCTTTGTTAATGTGTACAATTTCCCCCCCCCCCCCCAAACTTATAAATAAAGGATTTAAATGAAGCAGATGAACATGTCCATAGAGCTGAGCAAGTAGTTTTTAGCCTTGGCGTGCTCTTCAAAGGAGATTCATAGTAAAACAACATTATGAGATGAGGGGGAAAAATTTTTTTTTTTATTCATGAATCTCCAGTTTTCCTAAATCTTTGCATTTGTCTATCTGTATGCACCTTTCCCTAAAGTAAAACTGTTTTCTAATCAATTCTATGCTAAAATTCCTTCCTTCCTTCCTTCCTTCCTTCCTTCCTTCCTTCCTTCCTTCCTTCCTTCCTTCTTTCTTTCTTTCTTTCTTTCTAAGATGTAGAAAATTTCCTGAGCTGGTTACTTAGGATTCCTTTTCTGCTTTAAGACCGTTTCCTAAAGGGACATGAGCATACAGACACTAGAAGTATCTCAGTTCCTTCCTTCCTTCCTTCCTTCCTTCCTTCCTTCCTTCCTTCCTTCCTTCCTTCCTTCCTTCCTTCCTTCCTTCCTTCCTTCCTTCCTTCCTTCCTTCCTTCCTTCCTTCCTTCCCTACTATGTGTTGAATATTTCCTGGAGATGATCTGCTAATGTGCCATTACTTTCATTGTAAAATTCTACAGTCAGATGATTCTGGAGTTTTAGCCCTATTTTTTAGTGTAAGCAACTTCACAAAGATTGATACCTTTTAATTAGAGGCTGTTACATGTTCATTTTAAAAAAGTATCTACATTATTACTTAAAAATAGAATGTATGCTTTATTTAAATAAGAAGCAACAAACCATTTGACTTGCTTTATTACAATCCCATAGATCTTCCCTTTTAATCTCCTCAAATCAGCTCTGTAAAATAACTGATAGAGATTACTATCTATGGTTGAGCTGGGATTTGAACTCAGTCTTTTAAAGTTCATATACGTTTTCTCTCCTGTTAAAGATATAGACAAAAGCTAGTTTGTCGAATGCCCAATTCTTGAGAACTATTAAATATCCCTTCATGTAGGAGATGAGGCTGAGCCTAAGGGTGGGGTCAAATGTGTCATTAGTTTGGAATCACTTTGGAATCACTACACCCACATAAGTCTCTACACCCACATAAGTCCAACCCCCTTTGGAAATCCATTGAGGTACAAAATTGCCTTGACTGTTAGTAGATCAGATCAGATTCTTATGTATAGGTAGTATGTAATAAACTCGTAGTGTTTTTGAACTCTATTCCAGCTCCTCATTTCTTGTACCTGACACTTAATTCTGTGATTTAAAAGAATAAAATAAGAGGTTAGAGGAATTTCACTGTGATTTAGCCGAGGTACTTTTGCTCTTCAGTAAAACAGCATAAATTTGTGATAATTGAAGATGGATTGGTGCTACCTTGATCATTAAGACAGCTCAATCATGTATTCCATATGTATTAAATCAAAGGTAATCGGTGAGCCATGAATTCTGAACTGAAAATTGGAGGCTCTTGAAGACTAGCTTTCTGAGTTGGCGCAGAAAGAACATTCTTTGTTGTGCTTTTTTGACAACATTCTTGAAGTTAGGTGTCCATTTTAGGTCTTGTGATATGATAGAACCTAGAAATTTGAAGGTCTCTAAACTGCCTCAGATTAAAGAAGTGTAGCAAATGTTATGCGAAAAGTACAGGAAATCCTTGAATTATGACCACAGTTGAGCCCAAACTTTCTGCTGTTCAGTGAGACATTTGTGAAGTGAATTTTGCCTCACTTTATGACCTTTCTTGCCACAGTTGTTAAGTGGATCACTGCAGTTGATAAGTTCGACAACCCGGCTGTTAATTGAATCTGGCTTCCCCATTGACTTTGCTTGTAAAAAGGTCGCAAGAGATGATCACATGACCTCAGGACACATAAGTAGGAATCAGTTGCCAAGTCTCTGAATTTTGATCACAGGATCATGGAGGTGCTACAAAGGTTGTAGCTGTGAAAAATGGTCATAGGTCGCTTTTTCAATGCCATTGTAACTCGGAACGGTCCCTAAATGAACTGTTGTAAGTCAAGGACTACCTATATAAAGGTTTATTGCAAGCTTAAGTTGTTAAGTGGATCTGGCTTCCCCATTGACTTTTGCTCGTTCAGAAGGTCACAAGAGATGATCACACAACCTTGGGACACTGCAACCATCATAAATATGAACCAGTTGCAAGTGTCTGAATTTTGATCACGGGGTCATGGGAACTTTGCAATGGTTGTAAGTGTGAAAAATGGTCATAACTCACTTTTTCAGTTGTAACTTTGAACGGTCACTAAGTGAAGTCATAAGTTGAGGGCTACCTGTGGTATCTCAGTTTGCCCATGCAAACCTTGCTGGATGGTGTTTTTTTTTCCTCTTCAAAAGGCAATTGGACTCTTTTTTTTTTCTTTGAGAAAGAAGAAGAAAACATTTTGCTGGGGGGATGGTAGGAGTGGGTCTGATAGGATGGTGTGGGGGAACGGAAGGATTGTATTTCTTTGCAGTCATCTGGTCATTGGTACTCTCTCTGAGAGCTCTTGGGGCCACTTGAGGGTCGTCTGAATCAGACTGAAATTGGTTGTGGACTCTTTTTAGAACTGCTGTAAAGATTCTGTTGTAAACTGGAGATAGGTGGTGTCTTATTCCTCCCCCTCTGATGAGGGTGGGGTGTTCAATTCTAACATAGGTGGATTCGTTTATCCCTCTTTCAAACCAGCGGGGTCCTCTTTATCCAAACTGTGGACTTTTCTTCTGGTTGTTGTTGGAGGTCAGAAGCAGTGGTGGGATTCAACCAGTGTAACAACTGGGTTGGTGCATTTGAAATTAGCAAGAAAACTTATCTTTTACTGCAGCCCCGGGGAGTAAAAACCGCTGAGGCACGGCAATCTATGCTGCCGCGCCAATCAGCTGGACTTCAAACAAAGGAAATATAGGACAGAATAGCACAGGGGCGGGTGGACGGGGTCAACTGATCCAGTGGTGGGATTTAAATATTTTTGCTACTGGTTTGGTGGGCGTGGCTTGGTGGGCGTGCTTTGTGCACATGCACACAATTTGCATGCATGCGCGCACCAAACGCGCACTTTGCGCAGGTGCAGAGGCATTCTAACTCGCCTCCTCCAAGCCTGCACGATCCCAGTCACTTCAGCAGCTGCCGCGCAAAGCAGCTGCGCTTCAAATTCAGCGGATAAAGGTGAGTATGGGAGCCCGTGTGGACGGGTGGGCCCAACAACAGCCTGCCAGAGAGAACCGGTTTGATCTCCGCTGCTCATCACTGCTACCGAACAGGCCGAACCGGTAGAATACCACCACTGAACTGATTGCCGGAACTACCGGTTCGCCTGAAGAGAAGCAAAGATGACAGCTAAATTCCCGATGCTTCGGTATTCTATACAGGCCATTTCTTTTTATATCCACAATTTGCTTTGAGTTTCTCACTGAACATTTTGCCTTCCAGGTGTCAGTACCAAACAGTGCCATTAGTTAGGTATGGAATATGAATTCTAAGCTTCTCATATGCTAAATTGCTTATGTGTTTTTTAAGAATGTATATTTTCCTCCAGGGGTGGGATTCAAATTTTTTAACAACAGGTTCTGTGGGCTTGGCTTAGTTGGTGGGCATGGCTTGGTGGTCATGTGACTGGGGGGAACGTGGCTTGGTGGTCATGTGACTGGCTGGGTGTGGCCAACTCAATATCACTCACATCGAGGCATGCATCTCCTCGTCTGGCCTCTCATGACTGTGGGGATGCTGCAACAGTCGTAAGTGTGAAAAATGGTCATAAGTCACTTTTTTCAGTGCCATTGTAACTTTGAATGGTCACCCCACACAAGCAAAGTACCAGCAAAGGAGGAAAAAACTCCAGAGAAGTTCCTGAGACAGGAAGTCCAGTCCTGCCAAGAATGTAATAAGGGTTAATAGAGAGGCAGTTTCTGTAAGCAACACCAGAATGTTTCCTTCCTGCCTTCCTTACAGGATTAGGCCAGTAATTTCTTCTAACAACCGGTTCTCTGAACTGCTTAGAATGTTAACAACCCGTTCTAGTGGGTAGGTGTGAACCTGCAGAATCCCACCCTGTTTCCCCCCCATCTGTTACCATCGTTTGGCACTTGGTCCGGGAACAGTTCAGTGCAGAAACATTTACACCGCTGATTTTCTACATTTGGAGTGCCAGGTGGAATGAAACAATTCCTCAAAGGATGGGCACGAGTTGTTAAACGGCACTAAAAATCCACAAATGGTGGAAGCCTTTGTTTTTAAGGGACTTTGGTCTGTCATCAATCATCTATTGAGAGCTCTCCATATGTCAACAAATTGATCTTGATCTTTATGGAAATCTATTTGGAGACCCTGCTGTATGATTATCTGTCTTCCAGTCTGATAAATTGAGTGCATTTTTTATAATTAGGCAGACTTTCCCCCGTCTGTCTGCACCATTTATCCCCTGAGGACATATGTCTATTTCCGTAGGCCAAGTTGTCACTCTGCATCTGACTATTTTCCATTTTGTACACTGCGTGTTGCACTGTTCTCGTGAAACATACAAGGGACACCCCCGTTCTTTCCCTTTTATTCAAATGGGCATTTGTGAGTCCTTACTTTTTTTGACCCTTTAAGAATAGAATAACAGAGGTGGAAGGGACCTTGGAGGTCTTCTAGTCCAACCCCCTGCTTAGGCAGGAAAACCCTATAGCATTTCAGACATATGGTTGTATTTAATATTGACTATTACATTGATTATGCTAATCAACATGCTATTGATTATTAATAGTAAAGGTTAGGCATTACTAATTCTGTATTAGACCTCAGAATTTCATGGGGAGGCTTAAATTGTTGGATTACATTAGTTCATGTCAAGTCTTTGATTGAGTAGCATGAAAACATGGAGAAGTAAGTGGATCAGTTTAGGTCTAAGGGCATCTGATAAGCAAAAAATAGTAACCTCTCCATACTGTTTGTCCTGTATCTGTGATGTAATGATATCAGAATTAGGAGATCCTGTAGATCTTTGGACAATACTGAATGATATCACTCTGGATCCAATATCAATGTTCAGGGCAGCAAGACCTCGTAAAAAATACAATTCAGCTCTATCTGGAACAATTTTGCCCAGCTGATTTAAATGGCATCATTCCAAGTAGCAAAGCATTTTTAAATTGGCTTTATTTAACAGAATAACAAAGTTGGAAGGGACCTTGGAGGTCTTCTAGTCCAACTTCTTTACTCAAGTGGATAAATCCCAGTCCAATCTCTTCTTTAAAACATCCAGTGTTTGGAGCACCTGCAAGCCATTCCATTGGTTAATTGTTCTCGTTTTCAGGAAATTCCTCCTTAGTTCTAGGTTGCTTCTCTTCTTGATTAGTTTCCATCCATTGCTTGTTGTCCTGCCTTCAGGTGCTTTGGAGCAGGGGGTCGCCAACCTTTTGGACCTCAGGGACCACTAAGCTCATAATTTTAAATCCCAGGGACCACTAATGGGTTATGTGGGCATGGCCTAAATTGTGGGTGTGGCTTGGTGGTCATGTGACTGGCTGGGCATGGCTTGTATGTAAATATTATAAATATTTATATAAATATTGATTTTGTTTATATAAAAAGAGCAACTTTTACCCAAAATCAGGCAAAGCAAGCAGGCAGAGTGAGTTGTTCACAAAATCATTTAGTGATTTATCTATCAGCCATCAGCTAGCTCAGTCTGTCACATAAAATTTGCTTGCAAGCAAACTCACAACACACCATGTATGTAAATATTGAATTTTTTTATAAAGAAAAGAACAACTTTTACCCAAAATCAGGCAAAGCAAGCAGGCAGATTGAGTTGCTCACAGAATCATTTAGTGATTTATCTATCCGCCATTGGCTAGCTCAGTCTGTCACATAAAATTTGCTTGCAGTGAGTCTGCACTGAATAATGGAACCTTCAGTCCTAAGGGAGGTTCGGCTGTGCTTAAAAGCAGAGCCGAAGATCTAAAGACTAGCTAGAAAGCAAGAGATCCAACCATTTCCTGCTTTCTAGCTAATCTAAATCTCCCAGCACAGCAGAACAGATGATGGTCAGAAAAATAGCAATTTAACAGGCAATTTTGCCAGGTAAGGAGTGGGCGGGCGGGGAGAGTTCCCGCGGGCCATGTTGGCGGTGCAGCCTTATGTTTCTGTGCAGCCTGGATTAATTGCTTTACAGGGAGTGCTCTGGGGGTGAGATTTCGATGTGGCCCACCAAAATTTTCTCACAACTCACCTGTGGGCCGCGGCCCACCGGTTCGCAACTGCTGCTTTGGAGAATAGCTTGACCCTTCCTTCTTTGTGGCAGCCCCTTAAATATTGGAACCCTGCTATCATGCCACTCCTAGTGCTTCTTTTCCCTAGACTTACCCAATTTCTGCTTTCATGTCATGACTAGTCCTTCATTTCATTAGACTAGAGAAACTCAATTCCTGCAGCTGTAGTTTTAGCCTCCAGCCCCCTAATCATCTTTGTTGCTCTTCTCTGCACTCTTTCTAAAACTCTCCCACACCACACAAATATGTATGCATGAATGAAGCCACAGAAAAGTTCTGAGATTTCTGAGATATAAATGATCTGGCTTTCCACCATGGTGCCCGATAACCTATTCATTAAAGATTCTCCAGCATATAATATTTATGCATCTTTTTCTCCTCCTCTCCTCATTATGTCTTCCATATATAATTTCTGCGTGTATTTGTGTGTTAGTTAATGGACAGAACGTCTTGTATTAAACCAGGCAGCTGCAATAGTTTCATTAACTTAGCATCCTAATTGTCTCAGGCTGTTTAAAGGATAAAAAAACAACACTCATGCAAGCTAGCACTAGATTGAAAGAGAGATTTTTTTTTTATGGGACGGGCTGGAGAAGCATTACGTGAACAGAATCTGACCTTACAGTTCATTTTCCTTTTATATTAAGGACTGTCGTGTCATTTCATTTCATCGTTGGCTGCGACGAGTTTTCCCTCTCATGTTCCATGTTCCCATCTTTTCATTAGCTTTACATACATGATATTCTTCCGACTAAAATCGGAATTCCATTTTTTTTTCTTTTCCGAACATCATCATCATCACCATTATTATTATTATTATTATTATTATTATTATTATTATTATTATTATTATTATTATTATTATGATGATGATGATGATGCTTTTTTTGCAAAGTTGCCACTGGTCGGTGGAAAAAAGCCAGCCGGTTCTCTCCGCTTGCAAGCGTGGGAAGCGCCGGAACTCCGCATTTTTAAGTGGTGGGGAAGAAGACCCGAACCGAGCCGAGCCGCGCAGCTGGGCTGTTTTGAGTTCCCTGTTTCCTTTTCAACTTGTAAGCATGGGGGTAATCGGAAGCAGAAAAGTTCTTGCATGGTTTCCAAGGCGTCCCCTTTCCTGTTCCTCACCCCCTCTGTCCCCTCTCCCCCTAATTCCTACCTCCCCCCACCTCCGACTCAATAAGCAGCGCTGTTAGTTTGGACCATCCTTGCGGTGGGCGGGCGGGCTGGCTGGCTTGGCAAGCGGATGAGCCGAACAGCGGCTTGGCTACATACCTTGCTAGGCAGGGGAAGGCGGGAGAAGGGAAGAAGACGGGGGTGGCATGGGGTGGGGGGGAGAGGTTTCCCGGGGATGCGGAGGTGTGGAAAGAGCCAGACAGCTGCAGATCCCTCCGGAGAGCGAAAGCAATGTTCATTTATCGGAAAATTCCCCTGCGGGAAGTCGCGCAGAGGGAAAAAAAAACAAGAGCTTGGAGCGGCGACTGGAACCGGAGCTCCCTTGATTAACAATTCTGAATTTTTTTCTCTTTCTTTTTTTACTTCCTTCCCACCGTTGATAATTAGGATCCGGTGCCTCCAGGGTCCTGTCGGCGGTATAGAGGGGGGATGATTAGATTTGGGGAGGAGGGCAAGGTCGGAAGGAAAAGGCACCCCTGGCTACTTTTCAGATTTTTTTTTCAGAGGGGAATATCATGCCTGCTTTTATTTTACAAACTCTCGTTTTGGGCTAACATTCAGATTACAAGTAACTGCTGTGTGACTGTGTGTCTCAGAAAGAAAGAAGATAAAATAACTGTGTAGATCAAGGGCTTTCCAACATTTTCAGGCCACGGTACAGGCTCATTAAAAAATAGTAATAATAAATTCCCAGAACCCCTAATCAAGAGACAAAGATCTGGGGATGCAAAATTAGCTGCAAGTGATTATGTGTTTTATGTCCCTTAAGTCTATTATAGAATCCTATGAAATTTCCATGGGGCTATGTGGAATCCAATTTGAAAACCTAGTGGTTAGGGGAACATATATGTATAAGGGCATGTTTGAATGAAACATACTTAGCAAGACCAATTGTCTCTATTTGTGGTCGCCTGTCATGTTTTCCCTGAGCTATGGACAGTTACATATTATTATAGCTCATTTACTCTTTTTAATTCAGACTTCAATACAAGATTCTTGAACACCATAATCCTGATCAACAAAGGTGTCAGGCTAAAAAACAGCAGACCCTGAATTCTAGTCCTGCTTTGGGTGCAAAGCCAGCTGGGTAATCTTGAGCCAGACACTCTCTCTTGGCCCTAGACTGGAAGCAATGGCAAACCACTTCTGAAAAACCTTCCCAAGAAAACTACACAGAACAATTCCTGAGGATCAGCCATAACTGAACAGCCATAACTGAACTAAATCTATCTGGCTTACACTGGATATTCTGATACATTTTTTTTTGCTAGTTCAAAATCCAACTCAGTAAAATCAGATTCATTCAAATGAATTTGATGGTATCCAAACTTGCAGAATAGCCAAAGGAATTAGAATGAGGCTGGATGTTCAGTTGCTTGTGTTCCAGGATGAAATATCAATAATTTTGGTCCTGGATCTAATCTATTAGGTAAAGTCTAGTCATATCAAGTCCATAGCATGGTACTCTTGTCCATTTCTTAGCTAAGGGAGCCAGTGTTGTCTGAAGACATTTCCATGGTCATGTGGTTGGTATGACTGTTCATCAAGGTGCATGGAACACCTTCCCACAGAAGTGGTACCTATTTATGTACTTACATTTGCATGCTTTTGAACTGCAAGATGGGGAGGAGCTGAGGCAAGTAACAGGAGCGTACACCATAGCCCGATGCTCAGGTCTCAAACCAGGGCTATCAGCTTTCCAGCAGACAAGTTCAGTGGCCTTTAACCACTGAGTCATCGTGCACGCGCACACATACACACACACACACACACACACACATCTATGAAGTAGAACAACCTATTAAGAGCATCCTCTATAGCAATAGCAATAGCACTGAGACTTATATACCACTTTACAGTGCTTTACGGCCCTCTCTAAGCAGTTTACAGAGTCAGTCTATTGCCCCCAACAATCTGGATCTTCATTTTACCAACCTCGGAAGGATGGAAGGCTGAGTCAACCTTGAGCCTGGTGAGATTGGAACTGCCAAATTGCAGTCAGCCGGCAGTCAGCCAAATTAGCCTGCAGTAACTGCACTCTAACCACTGCACCATTCTACAAGTCAGTATATGAGAATAAAGAAGTCTTCCTTTTTCTTTAAATTTCTCTTTCTCCATTGAACTCAGGCAGCCAGAGCTTGAAAACCACAAAGCTATGCTCCTCTATTTTTCACTGGTTCCAAACTCATTTATTTGCAAATTAATCCCATTGAAGTCAACAAATCTTATTTCTGTTCATAAGAGGAATCCTTTAAAATACTGATTAATCCATCCTTTTTTAAGAGTGGGGGGGAGAGACACAATCTAAAAATTTTGTGCAGAAGCATGTCTGATCCATTGGGTATTAATGGATAATAATTTCTCTTCTGGCATAGAGATATTCAATTCTATTTTCCTTGTAGAAATGTTGCTAAAATGCTCTTGTTTGTCCCATTCCTGTCTATAATAATGATGGGCACAAATTTTATTGCATATAAAATGTCTCTCTTTTACTACGTTGTTCTTTTATCGTTTTCTGAATGGCATTTTTATTTTCTATGGTGATGATGATAATCCTATCTTACACTGGCCAAAGACCTTAATAAGAAATGTTTGTTGCTTTTCATAAGAATGGAATACCCTGAAAATTTATTACTTTCTCCTTTCTTGAATTGTGGAAAGCACAGTCTGAATCAAATATAGTTTCCTATTTTTATCCCCAAATAGATATTTGAGGAGGGATAGCTGTTTATCAGAGCAACATCCATTACAGGATGTTTTTCTCCTATTGTTTGACATACTAACTTCAATTTCCTCTGCAGTAATATAGGTAGGTCCTCGACTTACAACAGTTCATTTAGTGACCGTTCAAAGTTACAACAGCACTGAAAAAAGTGACTTATGACATTTTTTTACACTTACAACCATTGTCTCATCCCCATGGGTCACATGATCAAAATTCAGACTCTTGGCAACTGGTTCATACTTATGACGGTTGCAGTGTCCTGGGGTCATCTGATCCCCTTTTGCGAACTTCTGATAAGCAAAGTCAATGGGGAAGCCAGGTTTACTTTGCAACCTTGTTATTAACTTAACAACTGCAGTGATTCACTTAACAACTGTGGCCAGGAAGGTGGTAAAATGGGTCAAAACTCACTTAAGAATAGAAATGTTGGGCCCAATTGTGGTCGTAAGTTGAGGATTACCTTTAGATGCGTCTTTCCTCCAGTGTTCTTCATGTCTTCCAATGGGATCATTTGCAAAAATAACCCTGGGCAATCAGAGATCCTAGGCAGGTGGTCCTCGCTTACCGACTGCCTTGTTTAGGATTGCAACCGATCCTTGCATCGACCCCCATTGCAAGGGTGCACTGGAGGGGGGGTGGTCTCACCTGTTTGTATCTGGCATCCCTTTTTGACCATTGTAGGGGCCCAGAGTCGCTCAATTGCCATTCCCATGCTTGACAATTAACTTGCAACAAGCAGATTTAATAGCACAGGTGGGCTGCTGCAAGTTCAGATGGGTTCACCTGAACGCCTTGTTCTGATTCTGTGCGGTTCAGAGAAACGGCAAATCGGACTGCCAACTGCCACCACCCCTCCAATTTTTCAGGCTGTTTTCAGCTGTTTTTTGGGCAAAAAAACGGTCTGACAACAGCCTAGAAACGGTCCTAAAAATGGCCTGTTTTTCGGGCTGTTTCCAGGCTGATTTTGGCTGGGAAAATGGCCTGAGAACAGACCGAAAACAGCCCTAAAATGGCCTGTTTTGGGGCTGTTTCCAGGCTATTTCAGGCCATTTTCTGGCCAAAATCGGCCTTAAACGGCTTGAAAACAGCCCTATAATGGCCTGTTTGGGGCCTTTTTCTGGGCTTTTTCTGGCCAAAATGCCCTTAAAATAGCCTGGAAACAGCCGGAAACAGCCCTAAAATGGCCTGTTTGGGGGCTTTTTCTGGGCTGTTTTTCTGGCCAAAATCGCCCTGAAAACAGCCTGGAAACAGCCTGGAAAATAGCCTGGTTTTTGGACTGTTTCCAGGCTGTTTTAAGGGCGATTTTGGCCAGAAAAAGCCCAGAAAAAGCCCCCAAATAGGCCATTTTAGGGCTGTTTCCAGGCTGTTTTAAGGGCGATTTTGGCCAGAAAAAAAGCCCAGAAAAAGGCCCCAAACAGGCCATTTTAGGGCTGTTTTCAAGCCGTTTTAAGGGTGATTTTGGCCAAAAAAATGGCCTGGAAATGGCCTGGAAACAGCCCAAAAAACAGCCTGAAAAACGGGTGGGGGCGGGGCCAGCCAGTGATGGGATTAGCGCCAATCGGCTGAATCCTACCTGTTCCTTTGAGGCGTGTGGCCGAGAGGCGGGGCTGGGTGCGATGAGTGACATCACCCACCCAGTCACATGACCAAACGGCCACTCCTACCCAGCCAGAGAACCGATTGTTAAAAAATTTGCAGCCCGCCACTGTTTCATAGGGAAGTTGAAGTAAAATTTTAAGTTGCACGAGGTGTCACTTAATGACCAAGTAGGAGGCGAGATCATAAGGCCATTGTGCTGATGTGATTTTCCACTAAGCGACTTCGGTACTTCCCAATTAAGTTGCCGAACCCCAATTGTGGTCATTAAGACAGGACTACCCGTACGAGCAACTCAGTTGGAGGTCTTACTGAGGGCAAATTCAGAGAAAGCAAGAATGTGAAGGCCTCAAATATGTAAATATTTCCACAAGAAGTGCTGGGGGGGGAAAAAATCTCCTTCCTGCCTCAAACCTGTCAGCAAGTTCTCACTGTTACTTTTGGCTCAGCAATCCGGCTGGCCAAATTTGCTTTTCACCAGATGCTTTGATTCAAGGGCATAAATTTACATGGGTAACATATAGAAGAAATGCACGTGCTTAAATAAGGGTTGGGTTTTTTTCGGGTGGTGGTGGGGGCTACAACACTCACAAGAAAGAACCTGCCTTTTTGCATTGCTGCGTCTAAAAATTTCAAAGCAAGGATTTGCACTCCAAACATCTAAAATCATGGGGAAAAATTCAGCCATCCTGACTTTCTACTCTTCCCTGTGTCATTCTCACAACCCTCTGGAAAATAAATCTAGGAATATTTATTTTATTTATTTATTTGATTTGTCAATTGTTTACAAGATAATAGGTATAATAGGTATATATACATAGTTATGAATACATGAAATGGGTACATATAAGAAAAATAAAAGAAACAATAGGACAGGGACGGTAGGCACGTTGGTGCGCTTATGCACACAGACCTCTTAGGAAAGGGACCTCTTAGGAAACTCCGTGTTTGGAGCGCCGCCACCATTTGGAGCACCGCTGCCACATTTGGAATTGCCGCACAGACCTCTTAGGAAAGGGGTGAGGTCAATAGTAGACAGTCTAAGGTTAAAGTTTTTGGGGTTTGGGGAAGAAACTACAGAGTCAGGTAGAGTATTCCAAACTTTGACCACTCTGTTGCTGAAGTCGTATTTCCTGCAATCAAGTTTGGTGCGGTTAACCTTGAGTTTGTATCTATTGTGTGCTCTTGTGTTGTTATGGTTGAAGCTGAAGTATTCATTGACAGGTAGGACATTGCAATGTATGATTTTATATACCATACTTAGATCAGACCAAAGACGGCATAATTCAAGGTTTTCTAGGTCTAGAATTTCAAGTCTGGTGGCATAAGGTATTCTACAACGAGTAGAGGAGTGGAAAACTCTTCTTATGAAATATTTCTGGACTTTCTCAACTGTGCTAATATCAGATACGGGTTCCAGACTGATGAGCTGTATTCGAGTATTGGTCAAGCAAATGTTTTGTATGCTCTAGTTAGTAGTGTGATATTACCAGAGAAAAAGCTACGTAGGATTAGGTTAACAACTCTTAATACTTTTCAACAGTATTGCATCCAGCGAATAGAGATTGTCAATCAAGGGATGAGAGATTGTTGTCTATAAGATCATAGTTGCCTTTTTTGAAGTTATAATTGGGGATTACATCATTGTGATGATTTTTGTGTGGGCGTATGTTGAGACAAAAGTCAATCATATTGTGGTCACTGCTGGAAAAGGGTTCTTTAGTTTGTATTCCGTAAATTAAATTCAAACTATTGCAGAAGATGAGATCGAGGCAGTTGTTTAGTCTAGTGTTGTTGGTTACTACCGTGTTTCTCCAAAAATATGACCCCCAATAGGAAGACCCAGCATGTTTTCTTGGCTTAAAATGAAATTAAGCCCCTCCCCCCAAATTTAGGCCTATTTTAAAACATGCAAAAATGGGGGGAAGGGCGGAGGGACTTGCTGTTAGGAGCGCCCCGCGGGAAGCAATTCCTTGCCACCAGCTGCTCCTAATGGGCGATCATGGCAGAGTGTGGAGAGCTCTCTACTCCTGCCAAGCACCTTTGCGGCAGTCCCAAGACCTTCAGCGCCCACCGCTGTTGATTTCCCTTCTGCCCATGCCGCCACCGCGTTTGGAGCTGCCACTTCCACGTTTGGAGCACCACTGCTGTTTGGAGCACTGCTGCTGGTTGGAGCTGCCGCTGCCGCATTTGGAGCTGCCACCATGTTTGGAGCTGCCGCTTCCATGTTTGGAACCCCACCGCTGTTTGGAGTTGCCATGTCCACATTTGGAGCTGCCGCCGCGTTTGGAGCTGCCGCTTCCGCGTTTGGAGCACTACCGCTGTTTGGAGCACCACCGCCATTTGGAGCCACTCCAAACATGACGGCAACTCCAAACGTGGAAATGGCAGCTCCAAACATGACGGCAGTGCTCCAAATGGCAGCAGCACTCCAAATGGCAGCAGCACTTCAAACACGGAAGCAGCAGCTCCAAATGTGGCAGCGGTGCTCCAAATGGTGGCAGCACTCCAAATGGCAGCGGCACTCCAAACACGGAAGTGGCAGCTCCAAACGTGGCAGTGGAATGGGCAGAAGGGAAATCAACAGCAGCGGGTGCTGAAGGTCTTGCGTCTGCCGCAAAGGTGCTTGGCAGGAGTATGGTAGGTTTGTTAAGATGGTACGTTGATTAAATTAATTAATGGAGCAATTTTGGGTAATCAATATAGCCAATATCACACCAATCAATCAATTGCAGTAATCTCTCTAGTCAAATACATAAACTAAAACACATTGTGACTCTTGATTGCAGACTAGAATAACAGAGTTGGAAGGGACCTTGTAGTCCACCCCCCTACAACACTTCAGACAAATGGTTGTAGCAGAAATGTTGTTATTTACATTCTGACACAGCAGAGCCTGCAGAGGTGAGGAATAAAAACAAAAGTAAGATTGCAGTTCTAGTAACATCATCAGGTTGCATTAACAGAGGGATACAACCGAGATCAAGTGAGGTACTAATACCACTCTATAAAGCCATAGTAAGACCACACCTAGAGTACTGCATCCAGTTTTGGTCACCACATCATAAAAAAGATGTTGAGACTCTAGAAAAAGTACAGAGAAGAGCAACCAGGATGATTAGGGGACTAGAGACTAAAACATATGAAAAATGGTTACAGGAACTGGGTTGGCTCATCCAGTAAAGAGAAGGACCAGGGGAGACACGATAGCAGTCTTCCAATATTTGAGGAGCTGCCACAGAGAGGAAGGGGTCAAGCTATTTTCTAAAGCACCCAAAGGCCAGACAAGGAATAATGGATGGAAACTGAACAAGGAGAGATTCAACCTGGAAATAAGGAGAAACTTTCTGACAGTGAGAACAATCAACCAATGGAAGGCCTGTCCTTTTGGACATCCATTATCCAGCTTGGCCTCGGAAGTTGTGGGAGTGCCATCACTTGAGACTTTGAAGAAGAGATTGGACTCCCATCTGTCAGAAATGGTGTAGGGTCTCCCACTTGTGCTGGGGGTTGGACTAGATGACCCTGAGGACCCTTCCAACTCTGATTATCTGTTATCTGTTATCATCAGAGGCCTTCATTGTGTGTATAGGTAAATTCCTTGACTTACAACTGTTTGTCGACCATTTGAAGTTACAAAGGTACTGAAAAAAGTGGTTCATGATTGTCCTAACACTTGCAACCTTTGCAGTGTCCCCATGGTCAAGTGATCAAAAATTGTGTGTTTGGTCATGCGATCAAAATTTGGATGCTTAGCAACTGGTTCATATTGATAATGGTTACAGTGTCCTGGCGTCTTTTGCAAACTTTGCAAACAAGCAAAATCAATGGGCAAAGTCAAATTCACTGTACAACTGTATTACTAAACTTCACTTCTGCAGTTATTCACTTAACAACTGTAGCAAGGAAGGTCATAAAATGGACAAAACTCACTTAGCAACTGTCTTGCTTAGCAACTTTGGGGCTCAGTTATGGTTGTAAGTCGAGGACACCCCGTGTCAACATCACATAGATGTCCAAAAGGACAGGCCTTTGATTGTACTGTTACAATTGTATGCCAACTGGGACTATATATAAACTTAATAAATAAGTACATAAATCTTAACTTTTTTTACTTTTCCTACATGGATTCCACACTACTAATCATACTTAGAAAAGGCCTAATGAATGGATGGAACCAAATTCAATTCTGTTGATTAAATATATTGTAAGTGTCAACTCGTAAATCATTCCTATGCCTGTTTCCGAGTTGACATAAGAAGTGGGGGGGGGAGGCCTGAGGGAGCAGTGTGGCAGATGAAGGCCAGAAGCACATTCCACACTTATCTTGTGGAGATTGTAGCCTAGGCTACTGGATCTTCTGCCCCTGAAAATCCTTCGTTGGAGAGTGTGATTGATGACACCCAGCCCGTGAAAGTGTTTCATTGGAGAATCTGGTTTATGATACACCCTGTGGGGGTGGGGGAAACACAGTCATAGGTGATAGTAAATTATGTGTTAGACATTGGAAAGAGTGCAGAGAAGAGCAAGAAAGATGATTAGGAGACTGGAGGTTAAAACGTATGAAGAACAATTGCAGGAATTGGGTATGTCTAGTCTAATAAAAAGAAGGACTAGGTGAGACATTTTAGCAGTGTTCCAATATTTAAGGGCCTGCCATGAAGAACAGGGAGACAACCTATTCTCCAAAGCACCAGAAAACAAGACAAGAAACAATGGATGGAAACTAATCAAGGGGAGAAGCAACCTAGAACTAAAGGAAAAAAATACCCAAGTTTAATAACAATTAACCAGTAGAATGGTTTGTCTTCAAAAGTTATGGGTGCTCCATCACTGGAGGCTTTTAAGAAGAGACTGAGCAGCCTTTGTCTGAAATGGTATAGAGTTTTCTACTCAAGTAGGGGGATGGACTAGAACAGGGGTCTCCAACCTTGGCAACTTTAAGGCTTGTGGACTACAACTCCCAGAGTTCCTCAGCCAGCAAAGCTGGCTGAGGAACTCTGGGAGTTGTAGTCCACAAGCCTTAAAGTTGCCAAGGTTGGAGACCCCTGGACTAGAAGACCTCCAAGGCCCCTCCCAACTCTGTTATTCTATGTTATTCTAAATACACATGCAAAACTCTGCCATCGTTGAGTAGTTGAATAAAGGTGAGCCAGGTTCATTCTCAGAAGTGGGTTTCAAAACAGTCTCCACCAGGTGGGCTTAGCATCAGTTTTTCCCTCAAGATAAAGATGGCTGTACTGAATGAAGTCTCAGGCTGACATGGAAGGAAATAGTTTGTTTATACAGTAATAAGAAGCAATCCCTTGACACTGAAAGCTGCCAATAAAAATGCATTTGCTGTTTCTGCTGACACTTAGCACAATATTATTAAGACAAATCTTAGCTTTGGCATAGTGACGGAACCTGTGATGTGGCTTCTTGGATTTAGCACACAGGAGAGGGTGAAGGAAAAATAAAACTAGGGCTGCCGGAGAGGAAATATGTCTGTATACACATTTAAAGTCAGTGATTGTCTTACAAGAATGGTAGATCTACTGATGGGAGCTACAGTATTGCTGATAAAATAATAATACTAATAATGGATTTCCCATTGCAGTGGTAGTAGTGATAGGAACTAATTGGCCTGCTGAGAATCCTGTATTCCTTTTAAGATCATTATTGAAGAGCCAGTGAGCCTGAGCTGTCTCCCCCCCATAAGGAGGTTGCAATTAAGATGCAATTAATCGGACACCTCATTAGCACAGTCAGAAGAAATGTCTGATATTCCTCCCTTCTCCTGGTCTGATGTATCTGCTTCTTTTCTTTACTGTTAGATTATAGAACCAATACTTTCAAATTATCTGACAGCTCTGACATATAATGGAATCTATGAATGACCTTGGGAAAAAGAGGAGGAGAGGCTGCCTAGGAATGGGATGAAATGCAATGCAATGGAATAGAATAGAATAGAATAGAATAGAATAGAATAGAATAGAATAGGCTTCCGGTTGAGCCATCCTTGCCGTCAGACCGGAGACCACAATCATCCATGGCTTTGGTCCATGCTCTCTCGTCGGAGAGCCCCTATCGTTTTGATTAGGGGCTGAAGCCGCCTTGGAGGGACGGTGGAGGAAGGGGAAGCCACCAGCCAGGTTGAGGGGAGCCACATCTCCCTCCCTTGGCTTGACAATATTTCTCCCTGAAGACGACTGTATCGGTGGTCTAAAATGGCCACCCTGAAGAGGAAGACCCAGCTGGACTAAGATCATGCAGGAGTGAAGAAAGAGGCGGACAGTAAGAGAACCGGGACATTTGGGCACAACAACTAAATAAAAGGTACCCTGGGACTAATATAATAATAAGAAGTTTTAAGAAAGAAAAGAAAGCGGTGGAAATACAAAGGAAAAAAAAGGAAAATAATTTTGACAAGCAGAGTGGGGCTTCAAACCGTGAAAGGAAGAAGCCGGAACAAGATGTTTAATTAAATTGGACTAAAAAAGTTTGGCACTAAACAGCATAATCAAAGCTGGACTTAAGAGTTTCAAAAGGGGGGGGAAGGGGGGGGGATATACTAATTGGAGATTTGATTGTATTGGAATATGGAGGTTTGAAAAGCCCTGAATAATACAACTGGGGAAGAAGGGTGAAGATTCTATATAACGGAGAATGCCATCTTGTGGACAAAAATTTAATTAAAAAAGACCCTGTTTCTCTATGAACCTGATTTGATATAAATAAAGGAAATATTGAAACAATAAAACAGGAACCCTAGAAAGTGAAAGTTGAATCTGAACAAAGGCAAAAGCAAGAAAAGATTGACATTGGGATTAATTGGTGACTTTGATATAGACCCAGCGCTGGAATAATTGTGAATCTAGAAAGCTTGAAGAAGAAAGAAGAAAATTAGAAGTTGATTCTTGGACTTTATTGACTGCAAGATATAAATGTGTGCAATGGTGATATCTCTTCTGGAATTAAAAATGGAACTTAAAAATATGAAATAATTATTACAGGAAAGAGGTGAATTATTGGGCTCTGTCTTAAAATTTTTGGAAATGGCGATTGAAGAACATGAAGAAGGAAGCTTAGAGAAGGAGGAGTTGATTCAAGGAGAAGCCATCTTTAATAAACACTTAACACAAAGAACATTACAAGGAAGAGGGAAAAGAAATGGGGGTTAAAAGCTCAAGATTCAAGAAAATAACTAAAAAGGGGAATGCCTGTGAAGCTAGGAAAGGCAAAAAGAAACAACAGAAAAGAAAAATGGGGAAGGAAGACATAAAGTGGGAGGGGGATAAAAACTGGAGGGGAAAAGATGTGGGAAAATAAAAGGGGAAGAGAGGCAGTGAGAAACAGGAGCAGGAAATAAAGAAATATGGGAACTGCAAAATAATGAAAAGAAACTGTTTATTTAAAAGACATAGAGATAATGGTTGATTAAGAATTAAGGGGGATTCTGCATGGGGATAATATAAATGTATATGCAATTATAAACTATTTAGAAAATAGGGAAATATGGGTTACTAAGAGGAAGGATGGACACTGATATTTTCCATTAAGTGAATATATGTTTTTATTTTCATCTTTAAAAGAAATGTTAATGTTTAATAAACAGATTGAAATAATTGAAATGAACTGTGGGGATGTGTGGGAATGAGACTAATATCAGTGATCAGGATTAGTTAAATGGGTTAATTTTTTTCTGTTCCTTTTTTGGGAGGGGAAACTATAACTAAAATTTTATGAATTAAATGGGGAAAATACAATCTGATTGAAAATATATAAATGTTATGTAGCTTTTAAGGGATTATTATTATTATTATAACTAGTTAAAAAGAAATCTTTATTGGAAATTAAAGAAGAGGGAATTAAGAAATATCTAAACCACTGGAGTGGCACACCCAAATTAGTAAATGGGGGGGAAATGTATGCTTGTTTGTCCTTTTTTGTGTAAAAGCTTGTGTTAACTTAGAATTTATGAAAATAATATGTGATGAAATTACAAATTTGATAGATAAAAGTACTAAAAGGTAATAAGTATGAAGATATGGGAATTATACAGTATGTGATTTAAATGAGAAAAGAGTATTTTGGAAAGGGTAATAATAGAATTAAGTAAAATTTGTACAAAGCACACACAAGGCGAATCAAAAGTAAATGCAAAAGATGAATGTATAACTATTGTCATGTTTGCATGTAAATACCCAGAATCACGCTGTCCACTGAAAACAATTGGGTTTTTGTTGTTGTTGTTATATAATGTGATAAATAAAACTTGTTTTTTTTTTTAAAGAATAGAATAGAATAGTTGGAAGGGACATTGGAAGTCTTCTCGTCCAACCCCCTGCTTAGGCAGGAAACCTTATACCATTTCAGACAAATTGTTGTCCAATCTCTTCTTAAAAACTTCCAGTGTTGGAGCATTTACAACTTCTAGAAGCAAGTTGTTCCACTGATTAATTGTTCTCACTGTCAGGAAATTTCTCCCTAGTTCTAGCTTCTCTCCTTGCTTCTCTCCTTGATTAGTTTCCATCCATTGCTTCTTGTTCTGCCTTTAGGTGCTTTGGGGAATAGCTTGACTTCCTCTACTTTGTGGCAGCCCCTGAGATATTGGAATATTGCTATCATGTCACCCCTAGACCTTCTTTTCATCAGACTAGACATACCCAGTTCCAGCAACTGTTCTTTATATGTTTTACCCTCCAGTCCCCTATATAAGATAAGAGAGGCAGGAGCCCAAAGTCACATAACGATCAGAGAAAAATAACCTAGAAAAGACCTGCCCAAATGTAGGGAGTCCTTGACTTACGAACACAATGAAGCCCAAAGTTTTTGTTGTTAAGTGAGTCATTTGTTAAGTGAGTTTTACCCCATTTTGTGACCTTTCGTATCCTAATTGTTAAGTGAACGGAGTTATGTTAAATAAAACCTTATTTTGTGATTGGGAACCTTCCTGGTTTTCCCTTCCCAAAATAAGTAGGGTTACAATTAGTGGGTTCAAAGATTGCACTGCCTTTCCTGATGTTCTGTTGGAATATCGTTACTGGTCATCCCAGTAAAGCAAGTTAAAATGGACTTCCCCACTGGCAGGCCTATAAAAGAACGCACTGCTTTTTGCTGATAATAGAACAACTGTCCTTTTCTTCTTGTAAATGGCTTGGTGGCCAAATGTCAAACGCATTGTTAAGGGAATAATAGATGACAAATGCTGGACTTGCATTGGGGAGGAAAAAATCAAAAGAGAAGAGGGAGGCTGGTTTTACCAAGGTTTCCCACAGAGACAAGCTATGGCGAATGTATTTCTCAATGTGTTAGGCCTAATAAGAGCATTTCGTTATTTATATATAAGAGCTGAAAGTGGTTCACAGAAAAAAGAGGGGGGGGATATAATGGGAAGTATAATTACCATAATTTTTTCCCCCAGCTTTCTTTACACAATACGAAAAAGAGAAAAACCTGAGAGAGGGAAGGGAGAGAATTGAATACGTTTTAGCTAAAATTGATGGTTCTTTTTATTTTATTTTATTTTTCTTTGTAGGGAGAGAAAAAATAAAATAAAAAGCACCACGATTTAATGTTTAGGTTTGCAAAGTATTCTCGCTGCCAGAGCTAATGCATTCACTGGAAGAGAAAGACTTGGATTCCAATTAATGAGAACACCCAAGCTGGTGCTCGAATTTTAAGCTGCGTTTCCTTGGAGTTCCTTTGATCGTTAGCTCTATGTGTGTTGCAGGGTTATTGCGAGGAAACAAATATGTTAGCCCCCTGTATCTCAGTTGGGAAATTGAGTTCCCATCAATTCCCCCTATGCATGTAGATCTCTTATCTCAATGCATAGGGTTAAAATAGCAATTTCCTGGGACGTGGTGGTGAATAAGAAGCAGCCTGTTCTTCTTTGGCAGTAAGGCTGGAAAGGTTTGTAACAGAAACAAAAAAAAACAAAACTTTTTTTTTTTTTTAAAGAAAACCCAAAATACAGGAATTTTCAGTGCAGGTTCTGAATACAAAGCCAGGAGAGTAGTTTCAATTTACTGAAAACCCAATAATGATGGAAATAAGAGCAGTACAAAGATGATAAAAATCCAGCAAGCTTTGAATTAGGCAATGCGTGAAAAAGGCATGGACAGATAAAACATATTTGTGTCTGGAATTGAACAGACGCCGATTCAAAGCCAGATGAATCTTCCTGAGGAAATAATTTCATCAGGGCCATCAGTATATTAAAATAAAATAAAAAATAAAAATCCCTTTCCATACACAATTGTACTTATCTCTGACAGTGGGGTGATTTTGAAACTGCCTCTGATACTGGATGTTAATAACAGAGCAAGTTATTGTAGGATGACTATTTTAAATATATAAAGTTCAAGGGGTTGGGTTTTTTGTTTTCTTTTGAAGCTATGTAGATAGATATGCATGTCCTGTATTTATACCGCATGTTGGGCATGCAAAATTTGGAAAGAGCCAGTTTTGTGTAGTGGTTAAGGTGCTGGCCTTGAAACCAGGAGGCTGTGACTTCTAGTTCTATTTTAGTCATGAAAGCTAGCTGGGCCATTCACCAGGAGATGGTAAATTCTAGTGTCACCCATGAAAGCTGGTTTGGGTCTATCACCAGGAGACAGAGAATTCTAGTCCTACTTTAGGTGATTTTAGGTCAGTCATTCTTTTTCCGCTCAATTTACCTCACAGGGTTGTTGTTGTTGTGAAGAAAATAGGAGAAGAGAATATTCACTGCCTTGGGTTACTTATAAGGTAATAAAAGGTAGGATGAAAATCTCATTTTAATCTAATATGCATGAATATATAGGTGTAATTGAGACATCTGCTGCTTAAAAACATCCAGTTTTTTTTTTTTTAAAAAAACCTTCTATTTAAATAAGGATATGAAACTGCTTACAAGTGGCCATTATCAGGGAAAAACAGAACCAGCTGTTAGGGTTGACTGAAGAATGTAGTTAAGTTACAACCTGGGAACTAGGAATCAGTCTAGAACTGTGATGGTGAACCTGTGCCACGCGTGCTGGAAGTGGCACACAGAGCCATCTCTCTGGGCACACCGGCCGTCATTCGTTGCTCTTCTGGTTCCGGCGCGCACATGCACATCAGCCAGCTGGTGTTCATGCATGGGGAAATGCCAGAAACTGGAAGAGCAACTCCCTGGAGTGCATGCATGTGCCAGCCAGCTAGTCTTCATGCATACAAGAGCGCTGGAAACTGGAAGAGCAGCTCCCCGGAGTGCTAAACTTCTGGTTTCCAGTGCTCCTGCACATATGTGTCAGGGAACTGCTCTTCCGGTTTCTGGCATGTGCACACGCTCCCATTTCAGCACTCAGTGCCGAAAAGGTTAACCACCACTGATCTAGAAGGTCCCAGGGGTGGGTTTCTACCGGTTCTGTCCACCTCTGTAGAACCGGTAGCTCTGAAGAGCAGCAGACAGAACCGGTTCTAAGTCTGCTGATGTTTTTGCCCACCCACCCACCTGGGCTCTTACCTGATGTTCATTTCCTGATTTTTCAACTTCAGCTGCCGAACGAGGCACAGCTGCAGTTAAAAAAGCAGGAAAAGGGGGCTGTTTCAAAGGCTGCTTCTCTGCACACAGCATGCTGACGACGATTACAGGCGCGTGGCTCCCAGCGTGCAGGGAAGCTCATAAATCCTGAACCGGTAGTTAACCCTGTCGTATCCCACCCTTGGAAGGTCCCATTGAACAACTATCCCTGAACACCTTCTTTTACAGGTGTGATCCTAGAAAAATGGAAAATGTTCATATTTCTTCCAGTCTAAGAAGGATTGATGACCTCTAATAGCAATATCACTTATACTTATATATCTCTTCACAGTGCTTTACAGACCTTCTCTAAGCAGTTTTGCACTGTCAGCATATTGTCCCAAACAATCTGGGACCTCATTTTACTGACGTTGGAAGGATGGAAGGCTGACTCAACCTTGAGCTGCTCAGGATCAAACTCCTAGAGTGAGCAGTGAGTTAACCTGCAGTATTTCATTCTAACTACTGTGCCACCATGTCTCTGTAATCCTAATAATAGTCATAAGACCCTTGACTGCAATTTCAAAATATCTGGAGCACCAGTTGAACACCATTAAAACATCCTTTTTTACAATCCTGTAATCCCTTAACTCAGGGAGAGTGTGGAGGGGATGGAATGGAGTGTTTACTGGCCAGATGCCTTGCAAAGTTCACAACAGATTTTTTTTTTCTTTATGAAAAAAACATCTGCTATCAGGATTGAACTCTCAACCTTCCAAGGGAGTGGCAAGCATCTTCACCACTAGGCCACCACACCATTTACCATTTGGCATTGTCAAAATCCCCATCAGTTAATTGCAAAAGGCAGCTTTACTTGGAGTAGTTGACAGCTATCCTGCTGGCAGCAGTCTTCTAATCTAGAGCTTCAACTCAAAGTCTTCCGTTGCAGTTCCTGAAGCTGTGAAGAATTGACCTTAAGTTCTACTGAACTGCATTGATACGGTAGCAGTGTTCCAATATTTGAGGGGCTGCCACAAAGAAGATGGGGTTAACCTATTTTCCAAAGCAGCCAAAGGCAAGACAAGAAACAATGGATGGAAACTAATCAAAGAGAGAAGTAACTGGAACTAAGGATAAATTTCCTAATAGTGAAAACAATTAACCAGTGGAACGGCTTGCCTTCAGAAGCTGTAGGTGTTCCATCACTGGAGGCTGTTAAGAAGAGCCACTTCTCTGGAATGGCGGAGTCTCCTGCTTGAGCCCTGGTTTGGACTAGGAAACCCCCAAGGTCCCTTCCAACTCTATTATTCCGCAATTCTGCTTGCATGTATACCTTTAACGCTACTAAACAACAGCACCTGTCTATCTGAGGTCCTTGGAAAGGACTCAATAGATGGATTGGAATGCCAGATCCATCAGAGTGACTATATGCCCTACAATGATAACAATGATAATGCAAGATGAGTTGACTACTGAGCTCAATTCAGGAGCATTGTTATCTTTTTTTTAAATGTGAACCTGTTAATAATATTTGATGACGGTATTATTTAAATTAGAGGATACCTGGCCACAATTAATCTTTGGTCAACTTGAAAAAAAATGTTTAGAAGGGAAAGGGAACATTGGGGCTGTGTGTGTGTGTGTGTGTGTGTGTGTGTGTGTGTGTGTGTGTGTCACATTATATTATCAATAAAGTAGGAAAGGAATGCATTGTCCTCCTTGAAAATGAGATTTCTTTGAATCTGCCTATACCTGTCTCATTTATTTTCTGTTATAATACCCCTCGTTATGTTAGACTTTAGCTACCAGCAAGCTTTTCAAATTGGTGACCAAAGGCTGTGTACGGGCAGCAGTAAAAAACAACAACAACAACAATGAAATGAATAAGGTAAGCCAATCACTGGCAGTCATTCTAAACAAGCAATTTATCCTCTAGTCAGGAGAAATCAGAAGTTTGAAAAACTGCATTGAAATGGGAGGGGGGAAGAGAAATCACACAAAGTCATAGCAAAACACACACAATGCGAATCAAATAATAATAATTGGACCGGCTGTTAAAATTGCATGCTTTTTTTTTACTTTTGTCAGCGTACGATCAGTGACAGGTATTTATTTGAAACTTTCTGAAAGACAGGATGTTTTATATATGTACATTGGCCATATTTTCTTGGGGGAGTGGGGGAAGGATAAACCTGAAAAGGGGGCAAATCTAAAAGTGGTTCATCAGGATAAAAGAACTGAATTATGTTTGTAGATTTAAAGTTTTTCTTAGATTCACTTTTGAATAGAAAAAGAATGGGAACAGAACAGAATAGAATTGTTTATCAGTCAAGTGTGATTGGATACACGAGGAGAGCTTCTGATAAGTGGCAGGCATTTATTTGAAACTTTAATCACAAGGGATTGTCAAGAGAAACCAGGAAAAAATACAGCTTTGATGACTGTTTATAATTGTCAGAGGGCAGATGTGTGTAGAAGGAAACTCTTTAGATGTGAATGGAGTTTTTTTTTTCCCCTTTAAAAGCCAACAGGATAAAAGCAATAATAACACTGGATATAGACAAACAGACAAGAGATTATTTTTATTGGATTGAAGGTGAAAAAGTGGCATTAGCCAGGATTTGTGGAGATTATATACTGGGAAAATACATTCTTTATGTGTCGGTAATGGTGCTTATTGCCTTACTTCAGCTAGCTGGCCAAAATGGCTCCCTGTTGACTACATTTTGATGAAATGCATTGGTGAAAAAAATGCAGAGTCAGTAAGGCTGTACTTTCCTCATTTCCCTTGGAAGGAGATCTATTATATGATAATTTTGTTAATGCAGTTTCACATCAGAGTTTGAGGAAAGCTGAAATTATGTGGTGGAATTTTCTCTATTAAGTCAAGCATTCTCAGAATGGGCATAATCCACAGAGGAACCTTTAACAGACCAGATAGGGTTTAATTCTGTTTAAATAGAGTCAGTTCTGGGCTTGAACTTAATGTTCCCCTAAAACTGACCTAGTTTGTCATAGGGCTGCAGTAATCTGGAGTGTTAGTCTTTTGAATCTTCATGATATGGTAATGAAGGTTTAAGTTGTCTATCTCTGCAGTGCTTAGTAGTTCTTTGGATTTTTGCAATCCATATGAGATATGTTTATTTTTAGAGTGTCCGTTCTCTCCTAGGTCTCCCCCAAAAGCACTAAGTCAATTCTTAGTCCTGGCAAAAACCTCTTTTATTACATTAACGTGAATTTATTTCATTCATGGTCAGCCAACAGCTTGGCAAACATTCTTATGAAAGTATACTAATTAGCTCAGACCTTTATCAATCCTGGAACGCTGCTCTGTAAAATTCCACACTCAGTGCTGACAGGGAAGGGCTGGGTTATACAGACAAATCTTCATAAGGCTGGAATGAATGGATGAACGAATGAGTTTGCTGCAAAAGCCCCCTCCCCTTTTGCTTCTCTTTTAATCCTGATGGGAGGGGCCATTCATCATTCATCTATGGCTTTACTCCCATGTCGACTCTGAGTTCTTAATTGTGCCTTCCTTTTGGCAGCTGTGCTCATGCTCAAGCTGGGAACCGGTTCCGGAAGCTCCCCCGCCTCACTGCTGTCCAATCCCAAAGGCAGCTGATGACTGCCAGCCTGCCCTGGCCCCATCTCTGCCTCTGACACAGAGCCCTCATCCTAGCCTTCCTCAGCCTCCAGGACTGGCCTGGGTTCCTCCCCAACCTCTTCACTACTGTCCGACATCTGCTGCCAGCTCCGCCAGCTGCCAGAGGGCCACAACAGTGTCAGGCCTGAAGCCTTTTTTTTTTTTTAAGTTAAAGCCATTTGGTGAACATCTTCAGGGCTGCCACAGCAAGGCCAGTTGGAGCCGTGAGAGCCAAAAGGGGGTGACAGAGATAGCTGGGGATGTGTAGCCAAAACAACATTCTTTCCTGTGGGAGCCAAGGACGTACTGCCCAGTGTTGGAGAGGCGTGGACCAAAGCCAGCCAGGATGGTAGCTGCAACCTGGTTGGACAGTGATGGACATGTGATGGACATGTGACCTGAGGGAAAGAACTTTGGGGTTTGATCTGGATGGAGAAAACCTTGGGTCCTTCAGAGTTGGGTTTTCCCCAGATGTGCCAATATGACATGCCTAATCAATCTATACTTTGAGGAATATGTCTGCCTCAGAGTTTTGATTCCGTTGGCTGCAAGTAAGGACTACCTGTAAAAGGACTATTAACCAATTGATCATTCTCTTTCCCCCCCCCCCTCTCTGTGTTTTATCTTCTATTCGTTATTCAACAAAACACTTATAATTTTTCTCTATGCAAGACGTTGGCGATTATGCTGGCAATTCTACTTTTTTTTATCAACAGCCACATGAAAAAGTGTTGTTGAGTTTTATCCAAACCAGTCCCAAAATCTAAGGGACTGGTTTGGACAAAACTCAACAGCACTTTTTCGAGCAGCTGTTGACAAAAATAGGATTGTCAACATGATCGCCAACATCCAATGATGCATATGGCACAAGAAGCAGCAGCAGCAATATTTTTGATCTTCTCTCCTGGGGAATACATTTCTCCATATAATTCCATATTCATTTCTTTCTCCGAGTTTATTTAGTTGTTTGATTTACTTATACATTTTTCATTGTACAGAAGTACAAAATGGTATGCATTCAGATCCCTCCTCTTATTTTTCCCCACCAGGTCAGATAGATACAGATTAACAGAGTTGGAAGGGATCTTTATAGGTCATCTACTCCAACCCTCTGCCCAAGCAGGAGACCCTACACCATTGCTGACAGATGGCAGTCCAATCTCTTCTTGAAAGCTTCCAGGGATTGAAGCTCCCACAAACTTCTGAAGGCAACTTCTGTTCCATGGGTTGGCTGTTCTCACTGTCGAAAAAACCCTTTTCCAGGTTAAATCCCTCCTTGTTCAGTTTCTATCCATTATTCCTTGTCTGGCCTTCAGGTGCTTTGGAAAATAGCTTGACCCCCTTGTCTCTGTGGCAGCCCCTCAATCTCATGAGGTAGAGTTGCATTAATAATAAGAGGCAGTTTGGTGTAGTGGCTAAGGTATTGGACTATAACCCGGGAGACTGTGAATTCTAGTCTCACTTTAGGCATGGAAGCTAGTTGGCTAACTCTGGGCCAATCACCAGAAGATGGTGAGGTCTAGTCCTACCTTAGGCATGAAAGCTGCTGAATGATTTGGGGCCAATCACCAGAAGACTGTGAGTTGTAGTCTTGCCTTAGGCATGAAAGCCGATTGGGTAGCTTTGGGCCAATCAGTCTCTCCCAGCACAAACCACCTCGCAGGATTGTAGTTGTGGGGAAAATAGGAGAAGGAAGGAGACTAGGAATGTTTGCCTCTTTGAGTTCCTTATAAAGTAACTAGCTCAATACCTGTGCTTTGCTACAAAACTATGTGATCGGGCTTAGTTTTTGGGGAGGAAAATAAGGGCGGGGGGAATTCTGCCTCTTGCCTACTAGCATCCATCGGTATTCATTTGGCTAGCGTCCTGTCAGTGTGTGAGAGAGTTGAGAGTTGTTTGGAAACTGAAACAGTATTTGCTGTGTGAGCAAGGAGACAGCAAGGAACCTGGCGTGGTTTAGGTCAACTGTTGTGTACCGAAACTGAAACTCCTCTCCTCTGCTTGTGTTTTGCATTTGGAACAGCTTTCTTTTCAGGTGGGGAGGGGGAGTAGAACTCCTTAGCATCAGAGTGTGTTAATAATAATATAGGAAATACTAATGCTCTGATGGCCATTTCAAAAAATCCTTTCTTAGTGAGCACCTAACATGTCAAATTTCAAGTTTGTAGGCTTTACGGTTCTGAAGATTTTGTGATGCTGCATGAGTCGTATTTCACTTTTAGGTAGATGATAGATAGATAGATAGATAGATAGATAGATAGATAGATAGATAGATAGATAGATGATAACAAACAAACAAATAATAATGTCAGTGAAGAGCTGTGGATCCACTCCTCCAAGCAGTTGCTTGCAACTGGAATTTTCAGATCTGTGCGAGCCATGAAAATGCAAAGTATTGAGAAAAAGAAAGCTGCTGTGCCTTACCTGTTGAATTTTTAATGGGAATGTATTAATGGATTTAGCCCCACTGAGATTTGTTTACTCTTTCATTTGCTGCTGATTTACTCCTTATCCTCCTATACAGGAGACAAACAAAGCATTCCAACAATAAGTGCCCAGAAAAAATACATGCCTTTCCCCCCTGCCTTCGACCTGTTGCAAAAGATCTGAAACTGTTGTTAAATATAACACTCAGCTGGGTTTCTCTTGTACAGTCTTTTCCAATATTCAGAATAACATCTCTCTCTTTCACATCAGATGAACGCCCTCAGAGTGGTTAAAAGCAACATTTTGTGCAAGGCAAGATGTTAACCCTCCAAGCCTTGGTAATTACGTTTTGCCAATACCTGAATTCCTGTTGGTGTTTCATCAAAGAACAATGGTTTTTCTCTGATTTCTGCCCCCAAACTATTATTCACACTTAGTAAATGCTATCAAACAGCTGTTGCCTGGACATTTTTAGAAATGTTCGAAAAAACTTTAGGATTGTGTGTGTGTGCGTGTGTGTGTAGTGTTTGCATGTTGGAAATGGGAATGCAACAGACACTTGTTTCGACAGTAATTACCTATCCTAATTAGCATGCAGATAGGTATCTCTTTTTTTCCTCCTTAAATTGGGCAAGATAAGAATCTACCAACCTTGCCATGGGGGGGAGAGCTATAAACATGGCAGTTATCTAACATAATATCCGAGTTGGAAGGGACCTTGGAGGTCTTGACCAAACCAAAAGTGACAAAGTGACAGTGTTCCAATATCTCAGGAGCTGCCACAAAGAAGATGGAGTCAAACTATTCCCCAAAGCAACAGAAGGCAATAAATGAACAATGGATGGAAACTAATCAAGGAGAGAAGTAGCTCTGTTCACACTCAGGTATGAAATTGAAGAGTGGTTCCTAAATGCAAACCTACAGTATAAATAAGAACAATATGTGATGATGCCAAACATTGTGAAAATAAATAGAAAGCTTAGGGAACACTCAGCGGATTGTTCAAAATATAAAGATGAGAGATATCCTTTGGTTGTTTAATGTATTTACAGATAAATCTATATGGAATTCTTGTGGATGTATTAAGCATTAGAACATAAATGCACATTTACATTTGCATGCAGATGATGGCATGATGTTGTGTGAGAATCTAAACAATCACAAAGAATGTTAGTTTGCATGATGCAACAAGGAATACAGATCTGAAAAGCAAAGCTGAAACAGTTGTGTATTACAGGGAAAATTAAAGGAACAAGTAAAGCAAGTAGATATGTTTGTGTAGATGTTAGATGTTATTCAAGGTACAGGCACGGTGGGAAAATTTTAAGATGTGCAAATGGCGGTGGAAAGGTAACATGTAGTATGTGGCCTTTTGTGAGGAATAAATGTTTGAAAATGGCTATGAATAAGAACTCGTGTGTGTGTGTGTGTATATATATATACATTATATATATGGTATTCAGCTTTGTTCGAATATTTTCCCATGTCATTATAGTTGTGCTTTTAAAGTTGTAGCAACGTTTCGGCAGAATCTCATCTGCCATCATCAGGCTTTTGTATTGTGTTTGTCTGTGAGTCAGACTTTCACAGCCGTTTCAGTTTTAAATTTGGGGCTAGCCTACTGCTGTGCCAGAATGGTTTTTTCTTCATCCTAATTGGTTGGGAGTCTTGGTCTGTGTTTATTGGTCTTGGAATTTGCTGTGTTCTGCTTGATTAATATCTTCTATCTGTTTTGTGGCTTTTTTTGTCTGGATTGGCTGGCAACATTGTGTTCCTGTATTGGAGGCTTTTAGTGCAGCTTGGCTCTGAGTAAATGGACGGCTATCATTTATTCAGAAGCTAGGTTTCATCTGGGTGCCTGGTTGGGGTGTGTTTGAGCTGGAGGTATCAGGGGGGATCTGTTTGTGCCCAGGTGTTTGCCTGGCTTGTGGTGTGGAGATGTTTTTGTTTGTGAGTGCAGGCTTCCAAATAATTGACAGTCTGGTGGAATCATCTCTTCTGTTCATGCTTTCAGGTCTTTTTTCAATCTCTATGGCTTCTCTGATAATTCTGTGGCTGGGGTTTTCTATAGTGGCTAGGGTTTTGGTGCCATTGAAGTCGATGCTATGACCTGTGGCTTTCATATGTTGGACTAGTGAGGAAGTGTGTTCCAGCTTTTTCACTGCATTTTTGTGTTCATCCAGGCGGGTACTTATTCTTCTATTGGTCTGTCCAATGTATGTGGCCGGGCATGATGCACAGGGGACTTTGTATATGCCTTGGTTTTCCAGGTCAATTTTATCTTTGGGGTTTCTTAGGATGGCTGCTATTTTTCTATCTGTTTTGAAGGCAGTCTTGATCTGATGCCTGTGGAGTATCTTACTGATTTTGTCTGTAGTACCTCTTATGTAGGGCAGGACAGCTGTTCCATACGTTTGTTCATCTTCTAGGTCTCCATTATGTCTCAGTGTGTTTTTGTGGATCAAGCCAGTGATTTTGCTTTTGTGGAAGCTGTTAGCTGTCAGTACTTTAGTCAGGGTGCATAGTTCAGTCTTTATGTGTGTCTTGTCTGCCAGGCGTTTGGTTCTGGTGATTAGTGTTTTGGCCATGGAGTTTATCTGTGCTGGGTGGTGGTGGGATTGGGCGTTGAGGTAGCGGTTTCACTATTCACTCAAGTCCCGATAAAAGAAACTCTTGAAATCATCAAAAATAAATACCAACCAGCTAAACACCTCATGGAACTAGCAGAACACTGCTTAACCAACACATATTTCATATACAAAGGACAAAGATACAAGCAAATTGAAGGAGCCCCTATGGGGTCACCACTGTCACCCGTCATTGCAAACCTGTTCATGGAAGAATTCGAATCCAGAGCCCTAACTATTGCCACCCACAAACCCAAACTATGGTTAAGATACATCGATGACACATTTGTGATTTGGCCCCATGGAAAAGAAAACCTAAACAATTTCCTAACACACCTAAACAACACACACCCCAAAATCAAGTTCACCATGGAAGTGGAAACAAACAAACAACTACTAGATGTACTAATTCTAGAAAAGTTAAGCCAAACAACAATTCCTAGATGTACTAATCTACAAAAAAACAGATGGTACAATAGGACACACTATATACCAGAAGAAAACACACACTAACTGCTACACAATTTCCTAACCAAGTAGATTGTGTGCACATGACAGGCTAATTGACTTGCTACTCTGTCGTTTAGCATGTCATTTTGAGAAATAATATTCTTTGAAATATGCTTCTTAGAAATAAGATAAGGTTTGAGAACTGGGCTCTGGGGATCATTATCATCAGCTTTAAAGAATGCCTGAAAAAGGAAAGGTGCAGATTTTGTAGCTAGGGTCTTTTAAATTTAGGATGTATTATTTTAGATAAACAGGACAGTGTAATATAAAATAATTAAGTATTTGCAGTGTATGAATGGCCTCACTATATAATTGGAGAGCTACTGATAACCCCCTCAATTAGAATTAGAAGATGGAACAGTTGGTTATATGGCCAACCCTAACCTTAACCCCACTTCAGATCAAATGGATTAGAAATATATGCGTAAACCATTCTAAGGGTCTCCAAGTTACATCTAAGTTTTAGTGGATCTCCAGATTTTGTACTTGATGAAACAGAAGAGAGAGCAATAAATAATATCTAGTAAAACAGTTTCTCTGAACCTTTTTTTACAATTTTTGTTATGATTTTTGAAAATAACCTGGATTGCTTAACTCTCAAAGTCCAAGGTCAGTAGAAGAATCTAGAGTCTGCTCCTGTGATGACCCAAGGTGGGGTACAAAACAGTTACAGAAAACAGGTGAAGCCCCTTTTATTCCTTCATTTTGCTTCCAAGCTCTGAATATCCTTGACGGAAGACAAAAAACTCCCACAGAAACATTTACAAGAAGAAGGAAAAAAGCAACACAAACCATGCAAGATTAAGGGCTGGAGGACGTCCACAGATAACACACACTGGGAAGGATGCCAAACTCAGAGAGGAACTATAAACTAGAGATATTTCCATGCTTTGTTTCCAGCGTTCTCCCGTACACATGTCCGACCTCTTATTCAGTTGTCACAGCTGCAGCCCATGAAGAGGATCAAGGCCCTCTCCTCCTGAGTAGACCACGTCTCTCCCTTATACTCTCCTCCCTGCGTGCCCTAGGATGGATAAGGGATGGGCCTGGGTCCTCCTCTGACTGCCCAGCTGGCCTCTGCCCTTCCCCAGCCTCCTCCACAACCTCCGGAACCACACTTCCTCTCCCTGTCAGCTGTTCCTCCTCTCCCTCAGAGTCAGTCTCCACCAGGGGTATGACAGCTCCCTCACATTTATGCAAATGAATATTTCCTGTTTGATCCTTTGGAAAAAAAGTTAAACATTACACTAGGAATTGAAATATGTGATTTCTTCCTCTAATTATCCAGCCTATTATTGACAATTTGTGTCATGAAGATAACTCCCATGAGATCCTTCCCTACATGAAGTATACTTTTTCTGTGTAGTGGGTGTTCCTTCCTGTAGAAGAGGCAGAGCCTAGGGGACTCAGCCTAGAATTATTACATGTACACAAATGTTCCAAGTGCATTAGCATCGACACTTTCACCATCAGTCAGTTGCAAAAGGCAGCTTTACTCAGAACAGCTTACATCCTTCGATGATGCCTCTGACACCATCAAATATCAACATTTGCCTATCCCAGATCCTTAGGAAGGACCCAAAAGGTGGAAAAAAATGAGCAACAAAGATGATTAGGGGACTGGAGAATAAACCATATAAAGAACGGTTGCAGGAATTGAATATGTCTACTTTAATGAAAAGAAGGGCTAGGGGTGACATGATAGCAATGTTCCCAATATCTCAGGAAATGCCACAAAGAAGAGGGAGTCAAGCTATTCTCCAAAGCACCAAGGGCAGGACAAGAAACAATGGGTGGAAACTAATCAAGGAGAGAAGCAGTCTAGAACTAAGGAGAAATAAATGTCCTGACAGTTAAAACAATTAATCAGTGGAACAACTTTCGTCCAGAAGTTGTTAATGCTCCAACACTGGAAGTTTTTAAGAAGAGATTGGACAACTATGTGTCTCAAATAATAATAGGGTTCCCTGCATGAGCGGGGGTTACACTAGAAACTTGGCAACTTTTAAGACTTGTGGACTTCAACTCCCAGAATAGCTGGCTGAGGAATTCTGGGAGTTGAAGTCCACAAGTCTTAAAGTTGTCAAGTTTGAAGGCCTCTGCACAAGAAGATCTCCCTTCCAACACATTCTATTCTAAATCCAATTTGAACATCTGGCTTACTTTTGGACAAACCATTATAAATGGATCTTGAGTAAAAGAAAAAGAGAGAAAGAGAAGGAGACAGAGAGGGAAAAAAAATCTGTTCCTGAAGATCAGGGGTGTCAAACTCACGTCATCACAGCTGCGTCATGTGATGTATCAGGACTTGTCATGTGATGTATGAGGACTTTTCCCCCTTTTGCTATATTGGGCTTGGGTGTGGCCAGCACATGACACATCCGGCCCGTGGGATGGGAGTTTGACAGCCCTGCTCAAGATCATGACGAGGCCCTGTGAAGAGAAATTCCTTGACATTGCTAAGTGGTATCCATGGAATTCATTCTCATTTTTTAATTAGAAGATTTAAAATACCCCAAATCTCATGAGATATTGCTGTTCTTGCATAAAATTGCATCCCATTTTAGGTGGGAATTTAAAAATCATTGGCGTTTTAACATGTCTCTACATAAGAACATACTTTTTTGGGCATACTAAGTGCCTTAGTACAAGATTTCAGAATGCAATAATTCAAGTAGTCTTCAAAAGTTACACAACTGTTATAGATTCAAAAGACACAGTACAACTTGTCTGGTTGCAGTCCTCCTTTCTTCCTATTTTTACCCATGATTAGAAAAGCTGTTGGCTCTATTCTGTCAGTCAGATCTGCACAATCTCTATTTTTTGTCAACCTGATAGGGAGAAAGAAGCCAACATGTATTTTTGGAACAGAATTCTGCTGATACTTACAGTAATGCGGGGCAGATGGGCTGACTAAAACTGTGTAGTTGGTACTTAGAAATTGCCATCATCAAGTTTCATGTAATTTGTAGCTGTATTTGTACAATATGCAACTAGCTTAGTTAAAAACATACATTGCAGATAACATGCTAAGTTTGGTTGACACTAGACTTAGTTTATGCATTTCACTTATATATGGGTCAATGTTGCTGGGTTGATTTCTGATTCAATCAGAATAGAGCTGGAAGGGACCTTGGAGGTCATCTAGTCCAACCCCCTGCCCAAGCAGGAGACCCTACAACATTTCTGACAGATGGGAGTCCAATCTCTTCTTGAAAGTCTCAAGTGATGGCACTCCCACAACTTCCGAGGGCAAGCTGTTCCATGGGTTGATTGTTCTTACTGTCAGAAACTTTCTCCTTATTTCTAGGTTGGATCTCTCCTTATTCAGTTTCCATCCATTATTCCTTGTCTGGCCTTCAGGTGCTTTAGAAAATAGCTTGACCCCTTCCTCCTCTCTGTGGCAGCCCCTCAAATATTGGAAGACTGCTGTCATGTCTCCCTTGGTCCTTCTCTTTACTAGACTAGCAATGGCCAGTTCCTGTAACCGTTCTTCATATGCCTTAGTCTCCAGTCCCCTAATCATCCTGGTTGCTCTTCTCTGTACTTTTTCTAGAGTCTCAACATTTTTTTTTATAGACCAAAACTGGATGCAGTACTCTAGGTGTGGTCTAGTGTCTTCTTAAAAACATCCAGTAATGAAGCACTTACAACTTCTGAAGGCAAGCTGTTCCACTGGTTAATTGTCCTCACTATTAGGACATTTCTCCTTAATTCCAGGTTGCTTCTCTCCTTGATGAGTTTCCATCCATTGTTTCTTGTCTTGCCTTCTCATGCTGTGGAAAATAAATTGACCCCTTCTTCTTTGTAGCAGCCCCTCAAATACTGAAATACTGCTATCATGTCATCCTTCTCTTATCCAGACTAGTGATATCCAGTTTCTGCAATCATTATGTTGTAGTCTCCAGGCCTTTAATCATCCTAGTTGCTCTTCTTTGCACTTTTTCCAAAGTCTCAACAACTTTCCTGTAATGTGGTGATACATGTAATAATTTCATTTATTGCACAAGCAAGAATACCCAGTAACCAGATAGCAGAACATATTTAGAGTTGATTTGCTTGAGACTTCAGAATCCTTGCTCACTGACCTATTGTCAGCTGTCCTTCTTGACTGTTAAAATAAATCAGCACCACACAGCAACGGTGGCAGTAAGAGTAATTTGGAAGATTGAAGATAGGAACAAGCTGACATCTATGATAGAGATATATTTTGAGCAAGAGGGGGAATAATTGAAGGAAAGTCATATTGGTGAGAGAGAAAGCGAACAAGAGTGCGAGCATGATTTAATAAAAATGCAATTTGAAGTATTTTAGAATGTAATAAGAAATAGGATGACTTTGTTTTAAAAGGGTCATGGAAGCACAGTAAATTACCATTCTTGTACGGTAGAGCCTATTATAACTCTTTTTCTAAGTGGTGGGCTTTTCTACTAAGTATATTTGTATCTCAGAAAGTACAATTTATTAGGAAGCCATGAGCAAGTTGACCAGGTGTTGTTATAATTGTACTTCGGAAGTGCTAGCAATAAATTTCCCATCATGGCTTGAAATAAATTAAGTCAAGAGAGCTACTTCTTAAAACAAAATCCTAAACCCAATATGTGTGAAAGGTTGAAGAAAGTGTGACAATTATTTTGCCAAATTCTGTTTGGACTGCTTAGTACCAGAACTTTTATTTAAACGAATGAAAGGGTGGGGAAAGTATCCATTTGGAAACTTCTATATTCTTACTTAATGCTACTTCTTGTCTCTTCTGATAGATCTCTGAAACTCTTTGTTCAGTTCCTTTCTGTACTTTTTGTCTTTGGCATCTTCTCCCTTGGCAATCTTCAGAGTTTGTTTCAACATCCAATTTCCTTTCCTTTCCCTTTCCCCTTCATTTCCCCTTCCCATTTCATTTCATTTCCTTTCCCCTCCCCTTTCCTTTCCTTTTCCTTTTCCTTTCTTTCCATTCTCTCTTTCACTAGTCTCTTTTCATCTTCATCCTTCCATAATTCTTTTAAGTTCCTTCCATAATTCCTCTAATTCCCTGTCAATGGAGTTCAGGACTTCAAAGCAGTTCCTGATGTGAGAGGTCTTTGGTGCTCTCTGAGTTTGGTTGTTTTTGGTTGACCAAACTTGGATGGTCAGAGAGCACCAAGGACTCTCCATTTCAACCCTGAGCTATAAATTTTCTCCTTTATTGGTTTGTCTCCTGACAACATGGGTGCTTCATCAATGGAGAGACGTCTATGGGGATTCTCAATCCATCACTGGAAATTTTTAAGAACAGACTGGAGAACCACTTGACTTGGATAATGTGTGGTTGAACAAGCGGTTGGACTAGACAAGACCTCCAAGGTCCTTTCTTGCCCTACAACTCTATGCTTAATGTTTTATGTCAAGGGTCTTCAAACTTGGCAAGTTTAAGACTTGTGGACTTCAACTCCCAGAATTCCTGAGCTAACATGACTGGAGGAGGAATTCTGGGATTTGAAGTCCACAAGTCTTAAAGCTGTCGAGTTTGAAGATCCCTGTTCTATGTAATAGCATACTTTATCAAGTAGATTCAATAATGTGGAAATTTATTATGTCTTTAGCATTTGCACATATATTTTTTTATTTGTTTTTAACAGTGATTTAAGGTCATTCTAGTAAGATTTGTTACTGACAAAGCCATGTTGATTTCTGGTAATTATTCTTTTCAAGATTCTTGCAGATTACAGTCTTTCTGATAAGATTTAGAGTCTTCATCAGAATTCATGTCACAGCGACCTCTCTGTGGTTTGATGCATTGTCATTTTGACGTTTTGAAGATAGTGACATTTGCTGTCCTCCGGTCATCTGACATTTCATCAGTTCTTCAGGATTTCTCAGAGAGGATATATAAGAAGGAATCAAAGTGCCTAGAAAATATTATTGGAAATAGTATTTACTACCCTAGAAAAGACCAATTATCCTTCTCCTTTTCTTTTCATAAGTAAAAGAATTGGGGGGTGGGGGGCAAATATACAAAAATAAGTCAATTTATCTTCTTGAGGGTTTTTACTGCCTTTTGTAAGCAAAACGTGTGGGGTCCTTGGTGCTCTCTGAGTTTGGTGGTGTTTCATACCAAACTTGGTTAACATTATCAATGCTGGAAGGGAATTGGAAACACTGCATTAAGAAAAACATAGTCTTTTCTTCTTCCCTCTCTTCCTTCTTTTTCCTCCCTCTCCTTCTCTCCCTCCCTCTCTTCCTTCTTCTCCCTCCCTCTCCTTCTCTCCCTTCCTCCCTTCCTTCTTCTCCCTCTGTCCCTCCCTCTCTTCCTTCTTCTCCCTCCCTCTCCTTCTCTCCCTTCCTCCCTTCCTTCTTCTTCCTCTGTCCCTTCCTCTCTTCCTTCTTCTCCCTCCCTCTCCTTCTCTCCCTCCCTCCCTCCCTTCTTCTCCCTCTGTCCCTCCCTCTCTTCCTTCTTCTCCCTCCCTCTCTTTCTCTCCCTTCCTCCTTCCCTTCTTCTCCCTCTGTCCCTCCCTATTTTCCTTCTTCTCCCTCCCCCCCAATTTATGGCCTTTTCCTAAATGACTAAGGTTGAAAGTGCCTATTCATAAAATACCTTTCCACAATAGCATGGATAATCACTATATCAAGAAACCATGTGCTCCTTAGAGATGATCTCATACACAGGACAGTTTCTACCTTTCCACCTTATTTTTGTTCCTTCTGTTTAGCCCAGGTGTTTCCGACTTTCAAATACTTCTTTGAGTTATGGCTCAGCTCCACCATTTTTTATTTTTTTTTAATTTTCTCAGGTCAGGTAGATCATTGCATGGGGTGAAGTGTCAGTTTTGGAAACAGTCTGATTCTGTTTTTTTCCTTGGGAAGTTCAGAGTTAAAGGCTGCTTAGCAATTTCTCAGCAGAACTAACTGTAAAACAGATTTGTCTCCATTTGATAAGATGACTTATCCAAGTGAGCTTTGTTGATAACACAACAAATTAACTCCCCCATTTAATTAAACTTAGTCTCAGTTCCAGAATGAGATGGATTATTCTAAACAGTTGAATCCATTGCCGCTTCTGGTTAACACACACTGCAGTAAGTCACAATTTCATTAACAATGGTTTGTCAATAAACTACAATGAGCTCAATTCATATATTGTGTTAAGCTGCATTGTATTAACTACAATAGCTATACTTAGCAAACAGACAAACAACAGAAATGTTTATGTAAAGCTGCATCAACTTTATTTTTCCTACATTTGAGGCAAGCAACACAAAACTGGGTAAGGGGGTGGTTATATATTCTTGTTATAAAACATTGCACAGAAGTTCTCATTAATACCCAAGGCACTATAAAAGAACAAAATGTCAGGATTGTTTTTCTTCTTCTCACACAAAAAAGGATAAAATCATTCTTTATAAGGCCCTGAAAGTCAAGATGCTTATTTCCTTTTCTTTTTCTGGGGTATTGAAACAACTGTAAAATAGAAAAGAAAAACTATAAACTATAAAAACTATAAAACTTTTTTTAAAAAGTTAGGAAAGCAGCATATTGTTAATGTACCTTGAATGAGTCAATACCCCTATTTTGAACTATTTTATGCCATTTTATTCTATCAGCCTAAATAAAATACTGTAACTCAGTATATGACTGAAACTTTAAAAAGATAAACCACTGGGTTATCAAATGATGCTAAAATGTACAGTATCAGACCTTGGTGAGCAATTTGTAGAATAAGATTAAACCATTCTAAGGTTGATCTGAGCTTGTTTCCTTTGGTGGTAAAATTTTACAAGTAGGAATATGTATATTTCAGTTTGAACCAGTGCACTCTGCTGAACCAGATTCCAATGCAACCATGTTACATTAATATGTATTAGGGTTATATATAGAATTCTTATTTTATCTTTATCAACCAACACATTTTAAAATGTAATTTAACAGAATAACAGAATTGGAAGGGATTTAATATATAACTTCTTGAATTTCTTATACTTTACAAAATTGGCCACATATCTTCATCTTATGTGTATCATAGTATTATGTTCTTTCTATGCATCTCTTATGCTGCTATGTTTTCATGAAATACACTAAATGTATGTATGTATGTAAATTAGGGATTAAGATTCAGAGAATTGCCCCAAGAAGTAATAATGTGGTTGTTGTTGTTGTTGTTGTTATTATTATTATTATTATTATTATTATTATTATTATTATTATTATTATTATTATTATTATTATTATTATTATTATTATTATTGCTTGGATAGTGGATGTTACAATACCCTTAAGACAAGAGAAATAGCTGTAGTAATAGTATTTAGACTTATATACTGCTTCTTAGCGCTTTACAGAAGCTGTGGTGGCACAGTGGTTTTAATGTAGTATGGCAGGCTAACTCACTGCTCACTGCTAGGAGTTCGATTCTCACCAGCTCAAGGTTGATTCATCCTTCAGAAGTCAGTAAAGTGAGGACCCAGATTTTGGGGGGCAATATGCTGAGTCTGTAAACCACTTAGAGAGGGTTGTAAAGCACTATGAAGTGGTATATAAATCTAATTGCTACTGCCATTGCTACAGCCCTCTCTAAGTCAACCTTGAGCTGGTCAGAAACAAACTCTTTTGACAGCGGGAATGCAGAGTTAGCCTTCAATACTGCATTATAACCACTGCACTATCACAGCTCTTAAAGAACTGGAGAAAATCACAAAATTAAAAAAAAAACCTGCAAATAGAAGTAGAAAGACTGTGGCAAAAAAAAGCCAAGATAGTACCAACAATAGTAGGCAACTTGGTTGCCATCCCAAAACAACTAGAGCACCACTTCAACATCATCGGCATTGGCAAAATCACTACCAGTCAATTGCAAAAGGCAGCTTTATTTGAAACAGCTTACATCCTGCAGCAATGCCTTTAACACCATCAAACTGCAAGATCTGCCTATCACAGGTCCTATGGAAGGACTCCGTAGGGTAGATAGAAATGCAAAATCCATTCTAAGTGTCCGGTTGACTGTGCAACCAATGAAAATAACAATAGTCTGAGGACAATTTTTCTCTGTCACTGTACTCACTGCCTGAATACAAGAGTGTATTCCTAGTGAAACCTGTCCTTGTTTTTAATTAGCCTGGCAAATTGACAATGATCTGCAAGTTATAAACCATGAACTTTCTTGGGCTTCTGTATGTCCATCCAAGTAGTTTGATTGACTTCCTCCAACACCTGTTTCAATTAAACTGTTTTTAAATGCAGGGATCTCATTCCTGAAATGAATAGAGCCTATTTGAAAGCTGATGTATAATGCATAGGTTTCACGAGCCCTAGGTAACAAAAGTAATTGATACCTACAGTCAAGGAGCCATCTGCCCGTCCATTTCCCAGTTTTATAGCTATGTCTGGACTGACGTTTATTATGTTCAGGCAGTCTTCACCAAGTGGCATGGAGTCTTCTTTTTTTAAAAAAACTCACTAATTGGTGATTCAAATCCAACTGATGATGGAAGTTTCCAAGCACTTGAGACATCTCTTAATTGAGGTGAGAACCTAAGAATCTAGTTTCTAACCTACTCTTCTAAGCAGCTCTAAATTTGGGCCCTGGGGTTGAAGAATACTAGGAATTGTAGTTCAAAAGCAGCACCTGACACTCCAAATGGGTTCCCAAGCTGGCTGTATAGGGGAACAGAAGGTCCATCTTTCCAGAATCAATTTAAAAGCAGATTCCAGGAGCAAATGCTTCTATTTTCCTTTCTCTCCCCCAACATTTAATCCACCTGCTTTTCCTACTCTTCCATGATTCTTAGTTATTTTCCAAAACTTGCATGCTAAGGAGGGGGGAAAAATGGTCAGACAGAAGGAATCTTTCCTTCCTGTTTTATCAGTCTAGGAAAGGATGTTCTATGTTTTTACATTTGCAAGAGATTGTGTGTGTTTGGGGGAGGGGGAGGGAACAGAGGAAGATGAAGGTAGAAATAAGGTTTGAGGGGTCCTTGGTCACACTTATGATCACGATGGGCTGCCGTGAGTTCGCAGGGGTTTGGGAGATCCTCTAGCTAAGATTCTGCACAGTTCAGAGAACCCCCAAATCCCACTCCTGGCTGGCCCCGCCCACCCCTCCCCACGTGGCCTGTTTTGGATGCAGTTAAGCGCAGGCCTGCACGGAAGCTCGGGGAGGGTGAAAAACAGGCCTCTCGGAAGTTCGAGAAGGCTGGAAGTGGGCCCATTTCTAGCTTCTGACAGCCTCCGGAGCCCAGGGAGGTCTTTTTCGCCCTCCCGGAGGCTCAAGGAAAGCCTCTGGAGACCGGGGAGGGCAAAAACTCCCCCAACCATGAAGCAGGAGGCTGACTAGGCCACGCCCACCATGGCCACGCCCACCCAGCAACCAGGCAGAGAACCCATTGCTAAAATTTTTGAAGCCCACCCCTGCTTATGATATTATCTAGTTTGGGTAATGAAACATCTGCAAGAAACAGACGTCAGATAGCACCAAGGATCCCTCATTTCAACTTGAGTTACAAATATTCCCCTTTATTGAAGTAAACTTTTTTTTGCAATGGTTTAGGCCTACGGTGTATATTATCCCTTGACATTTGGAGAAAAGCTACATGCATGTTGTTTCAGACAAGCATGATGTCCTGTCTCGTCTCCTTCACACTTTCAGACTCCCAAAACCAAGAAAAATATATTGAGGTTCTTCTAACCAAGAAAAATGTGTTGAGGTTCTTCTAAGCAGTTCCCTTTATTGTTCCTCACTTACAGAGAAAAAATCTTGCAAACTTCTCGCTCTATTGAACATCTATTCTGAGAATATCCTAGGGAGGAACTATCTTAATTATTTTTTCCAAAACAAACCATCTAAATGTCACTGCCTCATATTTATTTGGAATGCACTCCTCCTTCTGAGAATCTAATCCACATTCTACCACAACCAATGTTTCTCAACCTTTGCAACTTTTAAGACTTTAGGGACTTCAATTCCCAGAATTCCCCAGCCAATATGCCAAGATTGAGAAACACTGTTTTATTAGGCCATTTTAGTGTAAAGTGGCCATAGACTGTCTTATTCCTGAACTTTGAAACTTATTTTAATACAGTTTTATGACTAAATGATTAAATATTTTTTATAATTCATAATATAGCTTTTTTTCCAGAAAGTATGCTGCCCAGGTTCATAGGAAATGGACAGGCTTAATTTTAAGTGAATAAATCTATAAATGTATTTATTTAGTAATTTATTTAGTAAAATAGTAAATCATATCTCCTTACCTTTCTCTACTTTTTTTTTTGGCGGGGGGTGTGTACATTTTCAAATAGGGTATGGAGTTTTATCTTTTTACACTTTTAATTTTCTGGAAAGTGCCCATGAAAATAAAGAGGGGCTCTCTATTGATACTTAGCATTTAACATTCTGAATTGATATTTTTATTATTATTATTTTAAAGTGGGGGTTGTTCATTTGTTTGCTTATTGAATTTGCTTACCACCTATCTCATAGCAAATAACTCTTTAATATTAAAAAAATAACCATTTTATATAAATATGGAAAGACATGTGATGGAAATAGATTGGCAGGCAACAAACGCAGTGTTTCTTGGGCATATTGATGGGTTGAAATATATGAAAATAGACTGGGAACAATATCATAGAACATAGAATCATAAAGCTGGAAGGGGTCTCAGAGGTTTTCTAGTCCAACCCCCTAGTTATGGCAGGATAGCTTATATCATCCTGGTGTAGTTGTCTCTCTTATTTTCATGTTTAGAAATGGATATGCTGCTTATTCTTTGACTGGTTCTGAATGGCTTACAACATGTGATTAAATATATATAAAACAGCAATAAAATATATATATCAATAAGAACCAAAACTTTTAGAGAACTCCATTGTTATTCGAAAGTGTGGCTTTTCTACAATTAATTCCAAAATAGTATTGCTCAAATCAGATTCATTATAATAACATATTCAAACATTAGAATCAAATTTTAAAAGTATTTCAGCAGTTTTAAGCTATTGTGCTCTTCTTCACAGCAAATGTGTAATTAAGTTTTATCTATGCAATAATATAGACCCAGCAACTCTTGGCTGTAAAATAGGATTTTTATTCATATCTCGAATTTGTCTTGTCTAGTGTTCCATGCCATTTCCAGTTCGCTGAAACCATTTATCACTTTGTGGTTATTGATTTATTGTTGATGTACTTTCAACAAGCACAAGATTATTGGTTGTGTATTGGTTTTCAACCTTCACCATGTTTCTCTTCCAAAATACCCACTAGCAAATATATTTCATATATCAGGGACATATTACCCATCAAGTAAAATAGACAGACTACACTTTCAACAGACCAATTGACCAACATAAATATTTCTATGGTATATATATATTCTAACACATATAGATGTATTAGATTTATACCTTGAGAACCAGTTTAGTGTAATGGTTAAAGCATCAGGGTAGAAACCACGAGTTCAAGTCCTGCGATAAGCACAAAGAAAAGGAGATGACCTTGGGCCAGTCACTCCATCTCAGCTCTAGGAAGAGGGCAATGGCAAACCACTTTGGAAATCTTGCCAAGAAAACTGCAAGACTAGTCCAGGCAGTCAACATTGACTTGAAACAATACATTCACATTTTTGAACTGCGCCATTTCAAAAGATCTGCTAAATGAATATGTGGTTGTTAAACCAATACCAAATGTGCTTCAGCAGTGCTTTTAAATATGGTCCTTGCATAGTGACCCCTCACTCAGCAACCATTTAAAGTTGTAGTGGGGCGGACCAAGTGGTACTTACAGATGTTTCTCAAAGTTCCAGCCAGCATACAGTTGGAAGAAAAATCAGGTCTAGTTCCAAGCTGGGAGAAAGATGCTGGGAATAAAATGGAGGCAGACTGCAGGAAAGAAGGTCTCCGTTCGTTGGTAGTCAGAAACTTCAATGACAGCAGCATGTTTCTAGGGTGGCTGACAAAATGACATTGAGAGTAGGTGGGCTTCCATACATTCTTTGGGGTTTTGTGATTGAAATGCCAGTATATGTGTAAGAATCTGTCCTTTAATATTTTAATGGCTGTTGTCAGATTCCTATGGGGTCATGTAGAGGTCATGGCTGGCTCTACAGGCAAAAGGGGAAATGTAAATCCTAGGTGTTTTGTTTGTCTGAGCTAATCTTGTCAGCTTCAGTTCCTTGCCTATTGTGTTGCTCATTCAGAGTTTCTGGCTGCTCTTTGTTTCTGAACAGACGGCACAGTCTTTCTGATGGATGCAAAATCTCCATTCCTAAAGACTAGCCTCTTCATGCTTCTGCTGGAAGCTGTTTTCCTAAAGCAGAAAGACTGGGGCCGCTTTCTTCCTTTCAGAAGATATCTCTCCTCTTCCCCTTCAGGGGAAATATTCTATTCTGCCTCTTTTTTTTTTTTTTTTTTTTTAATATTAAGAATAAAGGATATTTCATTCTGGGATTGGGAACTTTCCTGCACTACCATTCCTGCAGTCGTGTGATTACAGTCTGAATCGTTGCAAGGAAAGTTTTGAGAAGGATAAGTTTCAGAATCTGCTTCTGGAATCCCCTTGCTGGTTGATGCTGTTGTTAACAATCTAGACCAGCCTTTTCTAACCTGATACTCCATCTGTTGATTGGTATTGACTGGGGGATGGGGGGAGGAATAGGAATTGTAGTCCTATTCATCTGAAAGGATATCAAGTTGGGAACAGGGACCTAAGCCATAAAGCTTGGCAGACTTTGAAGATAAAACACCGTAGGACTCTTTTCCCCCATCATAGATCCTTGTCAAAATCTGCTGCTGAAGTTCTACAGAATTTCATCAAAAGCATGGCTGATGGGTGTATGGAGGGCAGGAGGGGAAAAAGAAGAAGAAGAAAAAATTAGAATGTCTTTGGGCACAAGGATGAAGCAACATTATTTTGCTACACAGGCTGCAAAACTGGGACTAGGGAATCCGTTTTAAAGCTGTGTGGAACTTCAAAGAGATACTTTGCTTTGATCGATGAATCTTTTTGTGGAAGGTTTACAGGGCAGTACCTTCTGTCTTCTGGAACTGAGTCGGGTTAAAATAATCACTTTACTAGCTTTGATTGGTTTTCTGCTGGATTCAGGTCTGGTCAGAGAAAGAGTCCCACTGCACTGCTTCCTTTGATAGGGGTCAAGAGACATAGTCCCTGTCAGCCATTTTGGAAGCCATTTTTTACTTGGAAGCTTCAAGGCTGCCACATTCAGTGCCTAGGAATTTGAGAGGGGGGATTTCATAGTGAGGTAGAAGATTAGACACAACATTCTTTCTCAGAGAGTCAAGGACACGTTGCCCTGCACCTGGAGGGGAGTGACTGGAGGGGTGCCTCCAGTTGGGCGTGAAGACTCGGGGAAGATGGAAGAGAAGGCAACGATCGAGGAGGGAGCCATGGGGATTGACACAGGGTCCTTCATTGAGACCCTGTACACTCCCTCTGAAAAAATGGCTTCCAAGGCTGACAGCCCCATCTCAAAGGAGATCGCTTCAGAATCTGGATTCACGGTATCTATGAAGCAGAGGTGGTATTCTACCAGTTCGGTCCGGTTCTGGCGTATCGGTAGCACCGAAGAGCAGCGGAGACCGAACCGGTTCTCTAAGACACTCTGCTGTTGGGCCCACCTGCCTGCCTGGGCTCGTATACTGACTTTTATTCCCTGCTTTTGAAGAGCAGCTGCTTTGCAGGGCATAGCAGATTGCCGCACGTCAGCTGCTGAAGTGACAGGGAGAGTGCAGAAGTTGAGTCAGAAAGCCTCTGCACCTGCACAAAGTGCGTGTTTGGCACACACAAAATGTGTGCGTACATGCAAAGCGTGCCCACCAAGCCACGCCCACCGAACCAGTGGCAAACGTTTTTGAAACGCACCTACTGCTCTGAAGTGAACTCACAGTGTTTTCCAATTCTTACTGAGATTGTGCATCCTTGCTGGGAGAAAGTTCTTTTTATTTATTTTAGCAGATAAGGAGGTTTTGTTCCCCACCCCCAGCCAGTTAAATCATTGAGGCTTTTTAAAAATGATGTTCATTTATTTTAATTCTGTGAAGGGACATTTAATTGTGTGAATGTCACTTCTAGAAGTGATGTAGTAATTGTCAGATACTGTCTTATCACTTTTGTAAATACGAAGCTGGAACACAGTATGTAGTATGTGTCCTTTTTAAAACATTAAGTTTGTTTGTTATCAAATTTTTATAGCCCTCCCCCACCTCACCAAAAACAACTCTGAGTGACATACAACAAAACTAAGCTAGCAAATAAATACATAAACCAATTATCATTAATTATAAAAACATTAAATAGCTATAAAAACAGAACAAAACAAGGAAATGACAGACAAAGGGATGTTAATGGAGCCATCTCACAAGTTCATCCATCTGCTGGGAACCTCAAACTTGCTGGCATAACCACATCTTCAGGGACCTTCGGACACTCAAAACTCAAATCAGGAGTGTCATGGCCCTGGTGGAGACCGACTCTGAGGGAGAGGAGGAAGAAGCTGACAGGGAGTGGAAGTGTGGCTCCGGAGGTTGTGGAGGAGGCTGGGGAAGGGCAGAGGCCAGCTGGGCAGTCAGAGGAAGAACCAGGCCCATTCCCTCTGCATTCTAGGGCACACAGGGGAGAGAGGATAAAGGGGAGACGTGGTCTACTCGGGTGGAAAGGGCCTTGATCCTCTTCATGGGCCGCAGGTGTGAGAACTGCCTTAAGAGCTTGGACCTGCGTTTTGGCGAATGCTGGAGACAAAGCGTGTTTTATTTTGGTTTGAGGTTAACTTGGTTGGCGTCCTTCCAACAGACTGTGCCTTATTATCTTCTTGAATTTGGTAAATACTTCTCCTGTTCCGTTGTGGAAATTTCATCGTTGTAGTTTGTTTGGTTTGTTATTTCACCTCTATCTGCTCATTAAGTTCGGACTGTATTTGAAGACTATTTTTTTTTTTGGAAAGTACTTTATTGTTTTTTTTTTAAAGAACACTCCAACTAGAGAATTAGGCCTTGGAATAGACCAAGAGGGCCAAGAGGGAGGCAAGTAAGGGGGAGGATAGATAGGGTTATAAACCATATTTTGTGACTTTGGAAATTTTCTTTTAAAAGTATCATATTTTTGAGTTTCATCTCCATGGGGGGGAGGGTCATCACAGGGAGGAAGAAAATTTCACTCTGCAAGGGCCACAACAACACCCCCCCTGCTGCCGCCTAGGGCCTGCAACATGTAGCTCCCTAACGAACAGGATTCGTCAGGTGCAAAACATCAGGCACATACATTAAGTTGCAGTTCAGAAGATTTATTTGCAATAAAGGAGAATATTTGTAGCTCAGGGTTGAAATGAGGGGTCCTTGGTGCTCTCTGAGCTTGCTTATTTTCTTGCAGATATTTCATTACTTAAACCAGGTAGCATCATCAAGGCTAGTGATGATGTTACCTAGTTTGAGTAATGAAATGTCTGCAGGAAAACAAGCAAAGTCAGAGAGCACCAAGGAAGATTTATTGCTCAAACATATATGCAAGAATCTAGTCAACTATAGTTCAATACTAAATGGGCACCAGATAAAAGTCAGTAGAATTCAAGAGGGGGGTTGGACTTGGACCATTTGTGGGAATGTAATGATTCTAAACCGATGATGCACTTAACTCCACCTACAGCTCTATTCTTTTCTTATAGTACCTGTAGCATGCCCTCTCTGCTATATCTTGTCGTACAGGCAGATTAAATTAGGGAGAGGTGGTTCCTCAAGGAATCCAATCCTATGCTATGAAGGGCTCTAAAAGAGCACTTTAAATTGGATCTGGGAAGAGACTGTAACCAATGCAGCCCACAAAGCAGAGAGATAACATGTGTTTCTATCAGAGATACACATAAGTTATTCATCCCACTTAATTTTGCATCAGCAGAAGTTTCTGTATAGTTTTCAAGGGCAGTCCCATGTAAAGCACATTAGAATAGTCTAAATGAAAAGTGATTAGGACATAAATGATGATGAGTAGGGCCCCTCAATCTAGGAATTTATGCAACTGGCACACAATATGAAGTTGTGCCAATGCTCTTCTAGCCACAGCTGCCATCTCCTCACTGAAAAGGAGTTGTAAGTCCAGGAAGACCTCCCTATTGTAGACAGGTTCTTTTTGGGGACTGTGCAACCCCACCCAGCACCAAAGTTGTCATATTCCCAGAACCAATAGCCTCAAAACGCAAAGCACTCCATCTTGCCTTGATTCAGTTGAAGCCTTTGTTCCCCATCAAACCCTCACAGCTTCCAGACACCAGGGTGAGATATCCACAGCATCATTTAACTTGCTAGGAGTGGAGATGTTCAGCTGGGTATCATCAATATACTTTTGCTCCTTTTTCTTGCTGGTAAAGCTTGTGGTTTGCATGTAGTAGGTTCAATTTCTGGTTGGTGTATACGTGTCCATAAAGGTTTCCCTTGTCCAGTTGTTTCCAACTCTAGAAGGTAGTGCTCATCTCCATTTCTTAGCCAAGGGAGCCAGCATTGTCTGAAGACATTTCCACGGTCATATGGCCAGCGTGACTATATGCTGAGGCTCACAGAATGCTGTTATCTTCTCATCAAAGTGGCACCTGTTTATCTACTCACATTTGCATGCTTTTGAACTGCTAGGTTGGCAGAGCTGGAGCAAATAATAAGAAACAGTCTGTTTAAGTCTGGAAAGCCATTAGCCCAGGTTTGAGACCCAAGCACTACGTGATGGGGTGAGCTCCCATCCTCCTCTCAGGTCCTGCTAGAAGTGTGAAGGCATGCAAATGCAAGTAGATAAATAGGTACCATTCAGTTGGGAAGGTAAGAGCGTTCCATGATGTCATGCTGGCCACATGATTGTGGAAATGTCTTCCAATAGCACTGGTTCAAAGGCTTTGAAAGAGAGATGAACATCGCCTACCCCCTGTAGTAGACTAGCAGAGTAAAATCCTCAGGGACTCCTTCCTTTCTGATCCTGATACTTGTTTTCCTTTATATACAGGTAGCCCTTGACTTACGACTGATTGCTTTGTAATTGTTTGAAATGACAAGTGACTCTCCCCCAAAAGCTACTTACAACTCAATTTTGAAGTTCTAATAAAGCCCCTCCCAGAGTCACATGACTGCATTTTGGTTGCTCATCAACCAGGCCACATTTATGACCATTTTCAGTTCCCCCCTGTGATCATGTGACCACAATTTATGACGAATTTGTGGGGAAACTGGCCTTTGTTACTTATTTGTTACTATTTATCACAGCACAATATAAAACATAATAGCAATGATAAAAACATAATAACACTGAACTGAAAACACTCTTAAGGGGCAAAGTTAGCCTGTTATGGGACCACCAAGAAGAAATTAACTAATCCAAGTTATTTGCCTCTTTGGAGAATAGATTTAACCCCGAATAGATCTAATTATACACAGAGTTGAACTAATTGAAATAATGGCCTGCTTTTCTTCAGTTGTTTCTGACCACTGCATATGTGGGCAAAATATGCGCACCAGTTTCGTTGAATTAAATCTTGCTATCTTGTGGGACAGAGGAGATGTTCCTTGGGGGCCTCTGTCATTTTTTACACCATTCTGTTCTTCTGTTCTAATTGTTTTTTGTTTTTGTTTTTTAATCCTGGCTCCCTCTTTGTGTGGGTTTGAACTCTTTCAATTGTTTTACTGTTTAGGGGATTTTCAAAGCCTACTTTTCTGAAGTGGGTGGCTGTACCAAATCTGATAAATTAAAGATGAAATTGAAATAAATTAATTCCAACACGTAAGTCATGCCGAAAGGACATGTGCATATCTAAAGCTCTAGGAAAGATAGCAGAGAGACAGCGACTGAAAAAGTCAGTGTCTTTATTTACTGGGAATTTTTTTTAAAAAAGCATATGCTAAATACGAAATGGGTACAATAATCAAAATTTTGTATTCCCAAAACACAACTTTTAATCTAGTTAGCTTGACTTCATGGGCTACAACATAAATTGGGGCATCAAGCATGTTTTGGGAACAAGATGTAAAACTTTGTATAGTATACAGCCCAGTGGTAGGATTCAATTTTTTTTAACTACCTGTTTTGTGGGAGTGGCTTGGTAGGCGTGGCTTGGTGGACGTGGCAGGGGAAGGACACTGTAAAATCCCCATTCCCTCCCCACTCCTGGGGGAAGGTTACTGCAAAATCTCCATTCCCTCCCCACCCCACCAGCCTGCTTTCCAGCTCCGTTCTCCTGTGCAGAGCAACAAAAGAAGACCCAGCTGATCAGCTGGGACTCAGGAGGCAGAGAAGAGATGGGGGCGGGGCCAGTCAGAGGTGGGATTTGCTGGTTCTCTGAACTACTCAAACTTTCCGCTACTGGTTCTCCATAACTGGTCAGAACCTGCTGAATTCCACCTCTGATACAGCCACATTGTTTGGTGGTTCATCGTCTTTCCTAGCTGGAAAAGGCAGATTATATGAAATTTGTTTTTAATTAATTATTTTTTCACATTGCTTGCATTTTAAATGTTACATACTGTTTTTACATTTTTAATATTTTATTTGTATACTGCCCTGAATCTCTCTGTGAGGGAGTTGGACTATTTTAAAATTTTACTAAATAAACAAACAGACAAGTAAGTACTGGTAGGTAAATAACTAAATACTAATACCACTCTATAAAGCCTTAGTAAGACCACACCTAGAGTACTGCATCCAGTTTTGTTCACCACATTATAAAAAAGATGTTGAGACTCTAGAAAAAAATACAGAGAAGAACAACCAGGATGATTAGGGGACTGGAGGCTAAAACATACAACGAACGGTTGCAGGAACTGGGCTTGGCTAGTCTAGAACCAGGGGAGACATGATAGCTGTCTTCCAATATTTGAGGGGCTGCCACAGGGAGGAAGGGGTCAAGCTATTTTCTAAAGCACCTGTAGGCCAGACAAGGAATAATGGATGGAAACTGAACAAGGAGAGATTTAACCTGGAAATAAGGAGAAACTTTCTGACAGTGAGAACAATCAACCAAAGGAACAGCTTTGCCCTCAGAAGTTGTGGGAGCGCCACCACTTGAGGCTTTCAAGAAGAGATTGGACTACCATTTGTCAGAAATGGTATGGGGTCTCCCGCTTGGGCGGGGGGTTGGACTAGATGACCTACAAGGTCCCTTCCAACTCTGATTATCTGTTAAATCTGTTAAGTAAGTAAGTAAGTAAATAAGTAAGTAAGTAAGTAAGTAAGTAAGTAAAACTAGTATTCAGGCTTTTCCTCTGAGTACTTTGCTAGCATTTCCTTTTTTCTCTACTGTCCAAATCCATTTGAAATCCTCAAACATTCCTCTCAACAGCAATTTGTCTCTCCCTCTGACAGGAGGAATGGAATTTCATTTGAATTTATTGCTGAGTTTGCATCCAGGATTCTCTCGTTTATTGTTACATGTATTTCCAGGCATAGCACTGAAATATTTTTTTGCATAGGGAGAGCAGGTTAATTTGCCTAAAATACACAGTAGATGAAGCAACAAGGTCTGGCTGCAATTGTTTTCAGGGACATTACAACTTGGGGAGCAACAACCCATTTCCAGCAGTTGCAAAGCAAATAACATTTACTCACAAGGAGAGCTCCACACTGCTGGAAGATGGATGATTTGTGCCGAAGGCTTTAAGTACAAGTCATGTACATGCAAAAAATCTGCTCGGTCATATGCAATATTGATTTGGCCATTTGCATAGGAACCTAGAAATCTGGCTTTCTCTAGCTGCTCATTTATTTATTCCCTATGATTTTCATAGTGCCTCAAACCCAAACCCTGGGTGGCTCACTCCGGTATTCCCTCAAACAACATTATAGATCAAAGGTAAAAAAAAAAAAGAATATAATTGAATGCAAGTATTCTAGTAACTTCAACACTCCCTTGTAAACAATGGGACAACATATAACTTCCCAGTGGAAGTTAGAGCGACCCCTTTCAAGGATAGCCTTGCCAAAGCTTCTAAAAACTGAACTCTTCAGGATCATCATCATTATTATTTTATTGCTTTATGGTTTTGATTTTATGAGGGGGGGTTGTGTCTTTCTTTCTGATTTCAACACTGTAAGGTATGGCTTAATTTATTTTTCTTTATTGTGAACTGTTCCTTTTATTTTACTGAATGAGCCAGCAGCATACCCAAGTGATTAAATTAATAATAACCAGGGGCAGGATTCTACTGCTCTTTCCTATGCTTTATTTCATTGTTTTGGAACACAATTGATTCACGCAGCAGAGTGGCTTTGCCATGTCTCAGCTGTTTTTACTCATTGGGGCTGCAGTAGAAGGTAAGTATTATAGCTAAAAATGGGTTGTTGTTTTTAAATGGCGCGTGTTTGATCACCAAACTGGTTGTTACACCGATTGAATTGCACCACTGATAATAAACCTAACCTAGTATGTAAAACATGGTCCTCCAAGACTTGCAGAAGAAAAGAGAATAATTGTAGCTCAGGATTAAACGGTTGCACTGCACTGATGATGTTACCTAGTTTGGTAACGAGACATCTGCAAGAAAGCCACTGAGTTGTTAATTGGATAGAAAGGTTCTCACCTGACAGCAAGCAGGCATTGCACCTGCTGTATCTTCCAAGTGATCTTCAAAGGTACCCAATGTAGAGCAAACCCAAGCATTCAATTCCATCAGGTTGGTTGACTGCACTCTTCTGTGATTTGTGGTATGTGGTTTCTTCAATCCAACATGGAAGGTATTGTGGATTAAGTTGAAAATTCTACCCCTAAACTTATTCTCTCTCCCAATTCATAACAGTCGGTGTTCTAAGTGTTCTGCTTCTAGGAACTGAGGACATGTAGGTAGGAAAGATGGTGTCTATTGGAAACATATACCCTGTGGACATTTCCCTTGATGACTGCCATTATTTACACTTACTTTAACTTTAAAGATGAGATAAAACACTGGGATCCTGTAAAGCTACTCATCAACTTTGAATGTCATCTTAATTATGGACATCATAGACATTCTGTAGGTATGGAAAGAAAGAAAGAAAGAAAGAAAGAAAGAAAGAAAGAAAGAAAGAAAGAAAGAAAGAAAGAAAGAAAGAAAGAAGGAAGGAAGGAAGGAAGGAAGGAAGGAAGGAAGGAAGGAAGGAAGGAAGGAAGAAAAGAAAGAAAGAAAGAAAGAAAGAAAGAAAGAAAGAAAGAAAGAAAGAAAAGAAAGAAAGAAAGAAAGAAAGAAAGAAAGAAAGAAAGAAAGAAAGAAAGAAGGAAAATAAATAAGTTTCAGAAAATTAAGATGGGGAACAGGTAGATATAACCCAGTAAAGGCAATCCAAGGATCAGAAGGATGTAAAAATCAACCAAAATGGTTTACTATCTGGAAAAGATGAGTTTTGTAGCTCATGACAGCCATTTTTCTATGAATTATAAAAAATTCCGTTTCAATGTATCTGGAAGTTTCAAAGTTCAGGAAGGGTGGCTTGGGGAAATAGCCATAGTTAAACATGGAGATGCTGTGAAAATAACTGCATCTATCTTTCATACCCTTAGATTAATTTAAAATAAATTCTCCTGCTAGGTATCCACTGTGATGCTTATATGTTGAGATGGATTTGACGAATAGCACGCATCTATGTATTGGTTTGGATACCCACAGCAGAAATATGGTGGTGCCTCCTTCTCTTGTTTGTAGGCTAAGAAGAGGCAGAATGGGATAACTTGCCACAGCCAACTCGCCGTAGCCAACACACTGTGGCCAACTCAACACAACCAATTCACCACAGCCAACTCAACACAACCAATTCACCAACACAACTCAACACAACCAATTCACCACAGCCAACTCACCAACAACAATTCACTGCGGGACAATTGAACAATTCAATTTAATTATTTAAAATAAAATAAAAATATTTTAACTTGTGGCATTCACATTTCATTCTATCCCTCCTTTTGCACCCCTTTTTTAATGGTTCAATTTCACCATTTCTCTGATATGAGTGTAACCCCCTGCGGTGGCCTTGGCAAGGCAATGGCCGTGCGAGTTTAGACCCAATAAGAGATATCTTCTTAGCTACCATTGAAAATGGAATATGAAACCTTTATTCCAGAAGGATGAGCCCAATAGAGAAAGAGCCTTTTGGGTGGATGGTGAGGAAGAGAATTAAAACATCCAGGGAAAGTAATGAGTGAGAAATTGTTTATCTGTTTGCTCAGTGGCCTGATTAATATTTGTAAAAGGAAAACCTCTGTTAATGGTGCCGATCCATCCATTTATGTGTACGAAAATTTGATCAAGTTTGGTTAAGTGCCTCTGGGGAATATCTTGCTTAGAAATTCTGACCTGTGATTTTCAAGTAATAAAGCTGCCAGGCTAAGTGCTAATAATTTTGCTTCATCCTGTAAATCACAGTTCATCTTGCACAGGTACCTATTCTTAGATCAGAGATATCAGCCAGAGTAAAGATGATGGCTCCAGGTTGAAATAGGTTCAGAGATTAATTGAAGATTATAGCTCATAGGCAGATTTATAGAGAACTGTTTTTGAAGCCACGGACTCAGCTGAATTCCACTTTCCTTTTTTTTTTTTTTAACCTTGCCTGATGGAATAGTTTCAGTGAATTTGTAATGGAGATCCTCATCCTTTTTTTACTTTTCTTTTCTATCAATGACTTTATTACTGGAGAATGATGTAAAAAGTGTATTGCCTCTTTTAGTTACATGCCTTACATGAAATAATAACATTAAATCTCTCTCCCCCCCATCTGTCATCTATATCTATCTTTCTATTATCCACCTATCATATATCTATCATCCATACCTAACTTTCTATCTATTTTTTATCTTTCATCTAGCTATATCTGTATGTATCTTTTTCTATCTATCTATCTATCTATCTATCTATCTATCTATCTATCTATCTATCTATCATCTATCTATCTATATCATCTATCTATATGTATTTATCTCAGTAAATTTCATTTGCTGACATAGGTGGCTATAGAAATCAAATAAATAAACAAAAATAAATAAAAATTCCAACTATAAAATGAGCACTAAAAATCAAATAAATATAAAACAATAGAGGTATCTACTTACTCCAACCAGCATATCAGGAAAAGTTGCCCAGCTCTTTCTTAAATAATAAACTAAAGGAGACTTTTCCCCCCAAAAAAGGATTTGTTAAAACTCACTTTCCCTTCTGTGATTTCAATTTCAGAATTTTAAGAAAACTCTGACAAGAAATGGGGATGCATTGACATGGGAAATGGCCTGGGTACAAGAATGTCCTGTAAGACTTGCTGTATTTTTCCAGTGGAAGAAACTGCAAATGAACAATTAAACAATTGAAAGAATTGCTTAGCTAAGGTGGGATAGCAATAAATAAATATAGGTCTGTGTTATTTCAACATATGCCTCCCTTCTGCAAATAATAATACAAATAAAAACATTTGTGGTCCACCTATTTCCTCTCAAAGCTCCTTTACTTTTTCATGTAGAGGTACAGATTCTGTTCAATCAGATCGACAGCTTTATTTGCTTTTTATTGTCTGCTGTGGAAACAGCATAAGTTTGGGTCTAAATTAATCCTTATTGCATTTTAAATTTCATAAGATTCCTTGACAGAGTATGCTACCTCAGACTTAGCTGTGTTGGCTATAATCAATTTATTATTCATAAATTCTTTGTTTTGACAGCAGCAGGTTGAATTCAATTACTGCCAAAAAAGCCGATTTATACTTGGGTACATTAGTAGGAAATGAGCTGTTCAGCGATGCAGACTGCCTTAGCACATGGTACAGTCTCTTTGATAATTATTTATACATATGTCCAGAGAACAAAAACAATAACAAAAATGTGCTAGGGACTCTTTTGTTTCTCTATACCGTTCATAGAAGAAAGAGAGGAAATTAAACAGGAAATTGTAAGGGGAATTTTTACCACGATCAATTGCTGCAGAGATCGGGATGTGATTTGATGGAATGAAATGTACATCTACATTTCTGAGATTCTCAAAGTCAAACTAGCCGCTGGTCATAAGTGTGCATTGTTGGTGCACACCCCCACAATGTGGCCTACAAAGTTTCCCTATTTACGTTGACCAGTATTTTGGTAGTAGCTATAATCAGTATTAATCAGAATAGAGGTGGAAGGGACCTTTGAGATGTGCAGCGCGTGTGGGGGGGGTGTCACACATGCATGCACAGGTGCATGGTGCGGGGGGATCACTCACACATGCACAGAGGTGCACAGTGCATGAGGGTGACCTCATGCACATGCGTAGATGCATTCATTCTTTCTTGTAGCAACCTCTCAAATACGGGAATACTGCTATATTATCCCCCTAGTTCTTCTTTTCTAATCTAGAAGGAGAAAAATACTCTGTACTAAGTTAATTTAGTACAGAGCAAGTACTACTTTAGTACAAGAAACTTTCTTGACTTATTACAGTGAACAGTGATTTTACTTCAAGCAAAAAAATAAATTGAAAAGCTATTTTAGTATCACCTTAATTAATTAACTCTGAATAACCACCGTTCAATCCACAGGATGAATGAGAATATACTTGCCACATCACTACAGGCATCAGCAGGAGTCAAAAAAGTCAAGATGCCAGCTATAGTCCCACAACTTGTGAGAACATTAACACAATTTTGCAAGTCTGAAACATCCTCCCCCACACACCATTGGTTTGAAAAGCTCAAGAAACTAGGGAAGGTCCTTCTGATATATTTGACATGATCTCAGTCAGGCTAATTCAAAGATCTCAGGGGCTGCCACAAAGAAGAGGGAGTCAAGCTATTCTCCAAAGCACCTGAGGGCAGGACAAGAAGCAATGGGTGGAAACTAATCAAGGAGGGAAGCAAACTAGAACTAAGGAGAAATTTCCCGACAGTTGGAACAATTAATCAGTGGAATGACTTGCTTCCAGAAGTTGTAAATGCTCCAACACTTGAAGTTTTTAAGAAGACATTGGACAGCCATTTTTCTGAAATGGTATAGGGTTTCCTGCCTAAGCAGGGGGTTGGACTAGAAGACCTCCAAGGTCCCTTCCAACCCTTCTATTCTATTCTATTCTATTCTATTCTATTCTATTCTATTCTATTCTATTCTTATGAATAGAATATTCTGTTCTGTTCTAATTCTATTCTATTCTAATTATGTTCTATTCTAATTATGTTCTATTCCAATTCTATTCTATTCTAATTGTATTCTATTCTATTCTATTCTATTCTATTCTATTCTAATTCTAATTCTAATTCTAATTCTAATTCTAATTCTAATTCTAATTCTAATTCTAATTCTAATTCTAATTCTAATTCTAATTCTAATTCCAATTCTAATTCTAATTGTGTTGTTGTTAGTTGGGAAGTCATGTCCTAACCAATGCAACCCATGGAAAATGTTCCTCCAGGCCTCCTCTACCATCCTCCAGAGTCCATTTAAGCTCTCTATCCTATCCTATCCTATCTTATCTTATCCTATCCTATCCTAATTTTGCAGGCTAATCTGCTTCTTATCCAACTGTCTTCCTGGCTACGGTCTTCCCTCTGTCTTCCAAGATCATTCTCTTAACCATTACAAGGTCTCACCCTTGGTGCTGAACTGACATCCAGCATTCGGAGTTCAGACCTTTTATCTTGAAAGCCCAAGCAAAGTCCTCTCTGGCCCAATGGTATTTTGATCTGGGTCACAATGAAGAAAGAATGAAAGTCCTTTACATCAAGGGCTCAGAAAGAAATTAGATCTGTCTCTACAAGTTGCCTACACAGCAAAAAAGATTACAGGGACTAGAGTCTTGGAATACAATGTATGCATTTTCAGATCGCTCTCAATTTAATGACCACAATGGAACCCAAAATTTCTCTTGCTAAATGAGTCATATCATGTTTTATGACCTTCCTTGCAATGGATACTAAGTGAATCCCTGCAGTTGTTAAGTTAGTAACACGGTTGTTAAGTGAATCTAGCTTTCCCGATTGACTTTGCTTGTCAGAGGGTCACTAAAGAGGATCAAATGACCCCAACCTTGCAACACTGCAAGGAAATATTGAGTCAAAATAAAAAACTGGCTGCAAGAGATTACCAAACGCCAAATTGAACTCAAACCGGAATTCTTTCTGCTAGGAATAATTACAGGCCAATATACTAAAAAGACTTAAGTATATTACATTGCATATATTTTGATAGCAGCCAGAATAACTTTTGCACAATTATGGAAAGAAGCTAATATCCCCTCAGAAGATTTAGTTATACAAAAAATATTGGATTGCGCCGAAATGGACAAGCTCACATTGGAAATAAAAGACAAGGAGGATTCCGAATATTATTTAATATGGGATATAATATAGTATGAGTGGTTTAAAAACACATATAAAGATTAGGAAGAAGGATCATAGTAAATGAAGCAAGAGTATTCATATAGGTATGTATATAATAATGTATATAAAATAAACGTATTTGTCAATGCTAAAATGTTGTTACAAATATAAGTGAGATTTGTATTTTTAAAAACTGCAATAAAAACATTTTTTTAAAAGAATAAATATATAAATATTTTTATATATAAAATTATATAAATATTTAAATTTATATATTTATAAAATATATAAAGAAATAAATAAAGAATAATATAATAGTTGAATAATATTTGTGAGAGCATTGAGGGGAAATAGAATATTCTAAAATAAACAGGGTAAGCCGGTTGATAAATATTATAATTACAACAAGATTATACATGGTTACATCATTGGAATCAAACATCTTTTGAAATCCCGGATCAAGTTCTGTGTGGAATATGTAATTATTTGGGAATGTGCAGTTAAGGTTTCCTTTCTCAAGGACTTATTTATAAGCCATTAAGAAATAAAAAAAAAAAAAACATCTTCCCCATTACTATCTGATGATACTCAAGTCAACCTTTTTAGAGTCTGTTTTGTTGATTATTTCTTTTCTCTCGAGTGACAGAAATAAAACCCGCAATCAATAGTAGAGAGGCACCCACAGTGTAAAATGTAAACTATCACAAGTTTGTGAGTGTGTCTTGAAAACAGGTGTAAAGATAAAAAGCCTCAGAAGCAAACAGAAGCTACACTGAAATGTTTTTGAATAAGGATTTGCAAGGGTTATTTATTCATACCCAAGGAGCAGGTGCTAAACTGTATGAAGAGAATAACTGAGAACAATATTTTGTGCAATTATCTGTGGATTTCTCAGGGATGAATATCTCCTAAAGTCTATCACGCAGCCCCGGTATTGATTGAAGGCGTGCTTCTTTCTCTTCATTGTTTGATCAAGGAGCTTTTCACAACAACAGACAACATCACAATTAAATCGCCTCTTTTTATCCAGATTCTTGCTGCTTTCTAAGTTCATTGTTTATGCCATTATTAGGAGTATGTACAGCTCGCCCTCCCTTTATTTCTGCTGAATATTTTTCCTGGATTTTCCTCCAAACTTGAGTCTCATAGCTGGGATACAGTTTGTATGCAACAGTGTGTGGTTTTCCATTACAGGTCCTGAAACCATTTTACAAAATCGGACTGAAAAAAGGACCGATTTTGTTATCATTATTAACTAATTTTAAAGCTTCATTTAATCTCACTCTTCCATCAAAAGTTTCCCAGAGCAGTTTGTAGAATGTCAATAACAATCTGAAAAACATAACCTGCGTTAAAAAAGAGAGAGAGAGAAAAAAGAGGGGGAAAAATTATTAATTTATTACTTATTTTATGATGTTGTAAGCCACCCGGAGTCACTTGATACTGAGATGGGCAGCATATAAATGCAATATACTGTACACGTACACACACACACAAACACACACACACACACACGCACACACACATATATATGGTATTCAGCTTTGTTCGGGTATTTTCCCACGTCATTATAGTTGTGCTTTTAAAGTTGTAGCAACGTTTCGGCAGAATCACATCTGCCATCATCAGGCTTCTGTATTGTGTTCATCTGTGAGTCAGACTTACACAGCCGTTTCAGTTTTAAATTTGGGGCTAGCCTACTGCTGTGCCAGAATGGTTTTTTCTTCATCTTGATTGGTTGGGAGTCTTGGTCTGTGTTTATTGGTCTTGGAGTTTGCTGTGTTCTGCTTGATTGGTGTTTCTAATATCTTCTGTCTGTTTTGTAGCTTTTTTTGTCTTGATTGGCTGGCAACATTGTGCTTCCTGTATTGGAGACTTTTAGTGCGGCTTGGCTCCAAGTAAACAGATGGCTATCATTTATTAAGAAGCTAGGTTTCATCTGGGTGCCTGGTTGGGGTGTGTTTGAGCTGGAGGTATCAGGGGGAGTCGGTTTGTGCCCAGGTGTTTACCTGGCTTGTGGTGTGGATATTTTTTTGTTTGAGAGTGCAAGCTTCCAAATAATTGACAATCTGGTGGAGTGATCTCTTCTATTCATGCTTTCAGGTCTTTTTTCAATCTCTATGGCTTCTCTGATAATTCTGTAGCTGGGGTTTTCTATAGTGGCTAGGGTTTTGGTGCCATTGAAGTCAATGCTATGACCTGTGGCTTTCAGGTGTTGGACTAGTGAGGAAGTGTGTTCCAGCTTTTTTACTGCATTTTTGTGTTCATCTAGGCGGGTACTTATTCTTCTATTGGTCTGTCCAATGTATGTGGCAGGGCATGATGCACAGGGGACTTCATATATGCCTTGGTTTTCCAGGTCAATTTTATCTTTGGGGTTTCTTAGGATGGCTGCTATTTTTCTGTCTGTTTTGAAGGCAGTATTGATGTGATGCCTGTGTAGTATCTTACTGATTTTGTCTGTAGTACCTCTTGGGTAATGGGTTGTGTGATGACCTTGTGTACCATAGCAATAAGTCTCACAAGGTCATCACACAACCCATTACCCAAGCCGTTACTACACAGGAGGCTAATGGAAAAGAGATCAAAACACAAACGACCCAGGAGATTACAACGCAGGACCCAGGATACCACAACAAAAGAACTCACAAGCCCATCACACAACCCATTACCCAAGCTGTTAAAACACGAGAGGCTAATGGAAAAAAGATCACTACAAAACAAACGACTCAGGATATTACAGCACAAGATCCAGGATGTCTCTACAACAAAACTCACAAGGCCATCACACAGCCCATTATACCAACATCAACTCCATCAACCAATCAAGAGGCAGCAGCGCAGCCAACCAGCCCAGCACACCAGCCCCCACCACCAATATTTATAGAGAGATGGCAGCTCCAATCACACACTGCTTGCACTGACACAAAGCCGAAAGCACCAGCCTGAGGTTGGTGATTGGGACCTCGGCGAAACGTCGCCAAGATACTCTTAATCTTACATGGGAAAAGACCCGAACACACCTAGACCTATATACATATACATATACATATACATATACATATACATATACCATATACATATACATATACATATACATACATATACATATATATATATATATATATATATATATATATATATATATATATATGTGTGTGTGTGTGTGTGTGTGTGTGTGTGTGTGTGTGTTTCTGAGGTTTTTGGGTATTTGTATGTGTTATTCGGGTTTTGTATGTGGATCTTTGGTTATTCGGGTTTTCTCCCGCATAGAATTGGAAATATCTAGGCGACGTTTTGATGAAGTCTCATTCATCACCTTCAGGCTTGTGTCTTCAGCCTTGTGCTTCTCAGAGTAATGTGAGCTTGCAGCTGCTTCTTCCTTTTAACTGCTAGTGGGGGTGTGACTTGATTGGGTGGGGGCTTGGCTGTGTTCTGATTGGGTGGGGGTGTGTTCTTATTGGTTGGGGGGTTGGCTGTGTTCTTACTGGTTGGGGGTTTGGCTGTGTTCTGATTGGCTGGGGGTGTGTTCTGTTCAGGTGGGGGCAAACGAGTACCTAACATGAAGAATGACACCAGACCCACATGCACGAGGGCCACACAAGATGCTACCACCACACTTCCACGTAGAAAGCAGACTCACACCCACACAGAAGATGAGACACGACCACGGACCAGAAGCCATACCACAGCTGCATCACTACCTGCTTCAAACCCCTCCGACCCACACATGAAGCGAACTGACGCCCAGCATGAAGATGTAGTACGACCACTAACATGAAGCCAAACAGCAGGATCACAGCTCACCAGCTCAAATCCCCCAGCAACTAAAAATAACCTGAGCACAACCAAGCCCCCACCTGAACAGAACACACCCCCAGCCAATCAGAACACAGCCAACCCCCCAACCAGTAAGAACACAGCCAAACCCCCAACCAATAAGAACACACCCCCACCCAATCAGAACACAGCCAAGCCCCCACCCAATCAAGTCACACCCCCACTAGCAGTTAAAAGGAAGAAGCAGCTGCAAGCTCACATTACTCTGAGAAGCACAAGGCTGAAGACACAAGCCTGAAGATGATGAATGAGACTTCATCAAACGTCGCCTAGGTATTTCCAATTCTACGTGGGAGAAAACCCAAATAACCAAAAATCCACACACACACACATACACACACACACATACACATATGCATACATATACACGCACACACACACACATATATAAATATAAATATATTATATGCTGCCCACTCACTATCAAGTGACAGGATAGCTTTTTTATATATATATATATATATATATATATATATATATATATATATATATATATATATATATATATATATATATATATATATATATATATATATATATATGTTTTCTGAGGTTCTGGTATTTGTATGTGGATCTTTGGTTATTCGGGTTCTCTCCGCGTAAGATTCAAAGTATCTAGGCAACGTTGAGCGAGGTCCCACTCGCCATCTTCAGGCTGGTGCTTTGCTTAGTGCCAGTGCAAGCAGTGTGTGACCGGAGCTGCCATCTCTTTATATACAAGTGGTGGGGATGGTGTGCTGGGCTGGTTGGCTGTGCTAGCCTCTTGATTGGTTGATGGAGTTGATGTTGGTATAATGGGCTGTGTAATGGCCTTTTGTTGTAGAGATATCCTGGATCTTGTGCTGTCATCTCCTGGGTCGTTAGCCTCTTGTGTTTTAACGGCTTGGGTAATGACTTGTGTGATGGGCTTGTGAGTTCTTTTGTTGTGGTATCCTGGGTCTTGCGTTGTAATCTCCTGGGTCGTTTGTGTTTTGATCTCTTTTCGATTAGCCTCCTGTGTAGTAACAGCTTGGGTAATGGGTTGTGTGATGACCTTGTGAGATTTATTGCTGTGGTATCCTTGGTCTTGTGCTGTGATATCCTGGGTCATTTGCTGTGTTGTGACTTCTTGAGTTCTTGAGGTGTAATTTCTTGAGTTTTCTGATGTGATGTCCTGAGCGGGTGGCTGTGATGTAGCATTTTGGGTTTTTAATATGGCTTTGAGTTTGGGGTCTGGGTCTGTGTTCGTTTGGCTTCGAGTTCGTGGTCGTGCCACATCTTCATGGTGGGGGTCAGTTCGCTTCATGTATGGTTCAGAGGAGTTTGAAGTGGGTAGTGATGCAGCTGCAGTGCGGCTTCTGGTCTGTGGTCGTGTATATAAAGAGAGATGGCAGCTCCGGTCACACACTGCTTGCACTGGCACTAAGCCGAAAGCACCAGCCTGAAGATGGCGAGTGGGACCTCGCCGAAACGTTGCCTAGATACTTTGAATCTTACGCGGGAGAGAACCGAATAACCAAAGATCCATATATATATATATATATATATATATATATATATATATATATATATATATATATATATATATATATATATATATATATATATATATATATATATATATATATATATATATATATATATATATATATATATATATATATATATATATATATATATATATATATATATATATATATATATATATATATATATTTGTTTTCTGAGGTTCTGCGGGTATTTGTATGTGGATCTTTGGTTATTGGGTTTCTCCGTAAGATTCAAAGTATCTAGGCAGCGTTTCGATGAAGTCTCATTCATCATCTTCAGGCTTGCTTCTTCGGCTCTGTGCTTCTCAGAGTGAGAAGCACAGAGCCGAAGAAGCAAGCCTGAAGATGATGAATGAGACTTCATCAACGTTGCCTAGATACTTTGAATCTTACGCGGGAAAACCCGAATAACCAAAGATCCATATATATATATATATACACACACACATATACATATACATATACATATACATATATAAATAAATAAATATAAATTTATGTGGCTAAGTGAGACAATTGTTAAGTGAGTTTTGCCCCATTTTGTGAACTTTCTTGCCACAGTTGTTAAATGAACCGCAGCAGTTCTTAAACAAATAACATGGTTGTTAAGTGAACCTTTACTTGTCAAAGGGGATCAGATGACCCTGCTTCACTGCTGCCATCAAAAATATGAACCAGTTGCCAAGCATCCAAATTTTAAGCACATGACCCGGGGGGATGCTATAACGGTTTTAAGTGTGAAAAATAGTCATACTTTTTTTCATTTCCGTGGTAACTTCAAACGGCCACTAAACAAATGGTTGTAAGCCAAGGACCACCTGGTAGTTTCTACATAATGGAGAGCTGGTTAACTTTTAGAAAGAAAAAGAGACTGATGGAGCTTTTTTAGCAATGTTGAAATGGCCTTGCTTCCATATTCTGCTCTTTTCAGGCACACAGTTCCTAAGCGATGAAATTATATAGCTTGAAAAATCCTTATGAATCTGCCAGTTTTTTTAAAAAAAAAAATATCTCTGAACACCCATGAATATGATTTCTTCCTTGGGAACAGAAAATTGCAGATAATCAAGATATTCTTCCTCTCCCAATGTGTCCTTTTTTACTGGCAGGGAAGAAGGGGACTAAAACTATACCAATATTGAATACAAAGGACGTGTAATTTATCCAGTGGATTTAACCTGGGATACTGATTGATGATAGATTCAGGCAGGAAAAAAAGCAACTCCAGGATACGTTTGAGGAACTTATGAACTAGACTTTCACCGGATGTCAGGATGGTTGCTACGGTAGCGCAGTGGTTAGAATACAGTACTGCGTTCTACTTCTGCCAGCTGCCTGCAATTTGGCAGTTCAAATCTCACCAGGCTCAAGGTTGACTGAGCCTTCCATCCTTCCGAGGTGGGTAAAATGAAGAGGCAGATTGTTAGAGGCAATAGGCTGACTCTGTAAACCTCTTAGAAAGGGGTGCAAAGCACTGTCTAAGTGCTATTACTATCTATACAAGTAATCCTTGACTTACAGCCACAATTAAGCCCAAAATTTGTGTGGTGAAGTGAAACATTGGTTAAGTGAGTTTTGCCTCCATTTTATGACCTTTCTTAGCCACAGTTGTGAAGTGAATCAGGCTTCCCCATTGACTCTGCAAAAGCTGTTCACATGACCCCAAGACACTGCAACCATCATAAATATGAACCAGTTGCCAAGCACCTGAATTTTGAACACGGGGAATTCCGCAACAGTCATATGTGTGAAAAATGGTGATAAGTCACTTTTTTCAGTGCTGTTGTAACTTTGAATGTTCACTGTGTTGTAAGTCAAGGCCTACTTATAGCTTTCGGATAAATTTGAGGCACCCTGTTCTATCATGACTCCCTTAGAGGTGAAATTCCCCTTTGTATCAGAGTTTAGAGACAAACGGGAATAATTAGGATACATTTCTTTGATGGTACTTTAGAATTAGAGCACAACTGTAAATCACCTCACAGTGAGATGGGCAGCAAATAAAGAAACAAGCAAACAAAATAATAAACAAATAAATAATGAGGTTTGTGTGGAATGCAATAAAACAGTGCCTATTTCTATCCAAGTGTAGATTTCCATATGCAGGAATATCTGACAAAGTTCTTGGCATCAGTAGCTCCAGAAGTTTGGAAGCTGACATAAGTCTAACATATCCCTTAAGGCAGGGGTCTTCAAACTTGGCAACTTTAGGACTCGTGGACTTCACTTGAAGTCCACGAGTCTTAAAGCTGGCAGGCTGGGGAATTCTGGGAGTTGAAGTCTACAAGTCTTAAAGTTGCCAAGTTTGGAGATCCATGCCTTAAGGGTTATTAATCCCAAAGGTGTTTGGTTTTTTTTCAAAAGGCAACTGGACTTTCTGGTTTTTTTCTTTGAAGTTGTTTTGCTTCTCATCCAAGAAGCTTTTTCAGCTCTGACTGGATGATGGGGAATGGAAGGATTTATATTCCTTGCAGACAGCTGGTCATTTGTGTTCTTTTGGTGAGTCATTGAGGCCATCTGGAGGTTTATCTATGTCTTCAGGTTCACCTTAGTGGTACAAATGGCCATGGAGCCTTCTTGAAACTGATGAAAGGACTGTGTTTTAGACTGGAGATAGATGATGTTGTATGCCTCTCCTTCTCTCAATTTTGACATAGATGGCTCTTTGACCCCTCTTTCAAACCAGCAATCCTCTCTGTCCAGAATGTAGATTTTGCTAGTCCTCAAAAGAGTGGACTACTGAATCTAGTCCTGATAGGTTTGTTTTCCTATGTTGTGCCATGCACTCATGAAGTGGTTGTTTTGTTTCCCCACTTCTGCACATAGCTCAGTTTGTGTCTGGGTGTTTTATCCTTGAGGTGGACAAGCTTCTGCCTTAGTGTATTCTTGGGTTTGAAGTTTGCACATATGTTGTGTTGGCTGAAGATCCTCTTGAGCTTTTCCGATATTCCTGCAATGTATGGTATGACAATGTTGCTTCATCTTCAAAGAAGAACCAGAAAGTCATGTTGCCTCTTGAGAAAAAACACCTTTGGGACAACCATGACCTGGATGACTAAGTATCTCCATAGACAAGGGTCATTAATGTTGTTTTCTCAATAAATTATTTCTATACTTTTGCTATTCATAATACTTTTGGCAAGATGTTAGTTGAATTAAAGAGCCTATCATATGTTGCTCCTGTAGATTCTCTCCTTTTAATGATAGCACAGTTGTTTTCATTTATTCACTTAACGGTCCTTTCCTGCTTTAAATAGAAAATTGCCTTTCCTATAAATAGGATGTTCTAATATTTTGAAAGGTTTTTTTCCCCGCTTGAACATAAACAAGGACTTGAGATTCTTTGGCTATCATTTTTAGCCTCTGTCTCTCTCTTTCATTTTGATTTGCTTATCCCTGAATTTGAAATGTCACATTCTCTATAGTGATATAAAAGCTCCTGGAAATGCTGAAGTGGAACACAACACAGAATCCAAATTCTGTTTTAAAAAATGACAAAGGAAAAGAAAAAAAGTCAGCAGGTGAGAGGTGGACCCATAAAATATTTTTTCTCTCTCTTTTTAAAAATCCATTTAAACAGGCAGCCTGCTCTTTTAAAGGCAACATCTTATCACAGTACTCTGAATTTATGAATAAAAGCATTATGCTGTAATGTCCAGGTTCGTTTTCTAAAATGTGCTTGTTCTTCTGAAGCAAAGAATGAGCTTCCCATACCATCTCTTCCAGTCTTTCTCAAATTTGGCAATTTAGCAAATGTGTGGACTTCAAATCCCAGAATTCCCCAGCCACCATGACTGGCTGGGGATTTGTGGAAGTTGAAATCCACCCATCTTAAAGGTGTCAAGATGGTGAAACATCAATCTGTACTGTGAAAGAGGACACATTGTTCCACTCTTTGTTATATATTTCCAAGATAAGTGTATTGCCATCACTAATGATCATCCTGAATACACAATTACAATTGAAGACAAAGGCTTATAGAGAAGGATAGGTCTCATTCATAACTTTCTTTTTCTCTCATTAAGAATCAGAAAAATGCCAGATTCTTTAATAAATATACCCACATCAATTTAATATTTAACTTGATCTAGACGTCAGTTGGAATCGAGGGGCTCCTAAATTGAATCAAATGAATTAATTGAAAATAAAAGTATGACATCTTCCCATTACACCCATATTGACCTCATTGTGATGGCTATGGAGCTATATCTGGTGCAGTATAATTTCTCAATTTCTTCCAGGATTCAAAGGTATATAGTCTCTAGCCTTGCAGTGAAGGTCTCAATATTATATGGGTCTCCAGGGCAGGAAGACCTTTTGGCTATGGAAAGTGAAGTCAAAAGAAGGCAGTGGGATGTAAATATCCATTGTGGACTGAAGTAAAGGCTTTAATATTTTAGCACACTAATTCAGAAGTAGAATAAAGTATTACAAATATGTTTTAACCTTCTTTTTAACATCCATTGTCCTTCAGAATGCCAGAATTTCTTCAGTCCACATTCTTTCTAATTGTGTCTAAGAAAAAGCAGCCACAAATAAGTCTTGGGGAAAGCAAAAACAATGTACCCATTAGTCAAAGTAAGGAGTTCAAGAGAGTAGAGAGTAGGGAAAAATGTAATTAGAGATAAACAAGGATAAACATCCTCATTAAGATGTCTGGATCTCCTCCTGCATGTCCCTGTTGTAGCTTCATTTAGAATATGGCAACTTCCAAATTTATTGCACTACAGGCCATCATTCTGACCAGCTTGAAGGTAAATTGTAACTAGTAACCAGTATATCCTGAATCATATATTATTAATAGGCATTTATACAAACATTAATATCGCCTTACTGGTGGTCGGTAGGCCTCACCCTACTCGATCGCGTCAGGAATGAAGAAGTGCGCAGACGGTTCAACGTCGTGCCCATCCCCACGGTCATGAGGCAGTCCCGGCTACGATGGTTCGGCCATGTGAGTCGCGCCAAGGAAGAATCCATCATCAAATCTGCGATGAAGGTGATTGTCGGAGGAGCGAGACCGCGTGGTAGACCTAAGCAACGCTGGATGGACACGATCAAGGCCGATCTAGAGATCGCGAAGGCAGACCCGACATACGTGGCAGACAGAGAGGCGTGGAAGCAGTACTCAAGGACATTAGCGGACCTCGCCAGAGCGCGAGACAAACGCTGAAGAAAAAGAAGAAGAAGAAGAAGATTAATATCGCCTTACTAACATTCTGTTCCCTGATTCTCATTTGGAGAGCACATTGACAAGGCTACTGCAAATTTTTCAGAATGAATAAGTTCTCCATTCCCTTTCTCTCTCCATTTATTTCTTGGTGTGACTCATCTTTCAGTATGACCACAATTAACACTGTCCAAAATGAAGCTGGGAATCAGACTGGACTAAATCCAAGTGAATTACATGAAAAAAAAAAATATCACATCTCCGGAGATGTAAATGTGTATTACGCATTTTACAAACAGCATGACTCAAACCTTATCCAAGTCATCGCAAGCAAAACATTAAACCAGCATAAAGAGGGGAAAACTCACTATGTTTTATCCATTGATTGCAACCGCTGTACCCAGCTGTCTGAAAACTAAAAGGGAGACAAAACTAAAGGAAGAAGAAGAAAAAAAAAAAACCTCTGATGGCATATGATTTTCCCAAAAGCCAAAACTTAAATGTTGGTTAATATAGGAAATGGGATCCAATTATTTCCATCTCAAAACTTGGCAAGGGTTTGGGAAGTTTATCAAAGGTGATGCAAAGAAACTGCTAGATTGACATTAAATTAAATGCCATTTGCTAACTGCTCACCCCTCTACCACTGCCAATGTGTAAATCAATAAAATTATAGTGCAGGCAGGAATGCGTCCCACATATTGTGTTCTTAACAGTTACAAAGGGAAGTACTCAACACTGTGATTGACTCTAACTACAGGCTGTACCCACTGGTATGCTAATTTAACATCTAATGTCCCATTGAATTAATTGATTTTGTCGTTGTTCCTCTGACTGTATATAATTTGATGTGCTTTATTTTCTTTCTGTCCTGTTGAGTAGCTTTTGGCTTTGTGATTTTTCGTATTCTGGGTTAAAGAAGAGCTGCCCATTAAAGTAGCAGGCATGTAATCTTATGGACAAAGGAGAAATAATATGTTATAGTAGACTGCAGTTCGATTTCTGAAGTCTTACAAATGCAGTAGTGAAGTCTTTCGGGACATAGTTAGGTTCCTAAATAAAGATCCCATATTTGAACCTCCTTGTAGATTGTGATTGTTACTGGAGTATTTTTTATTATGTATGTCATTGTGTGTAATGTCGAGGGATGGGATACTGCTGGTATAACAACTGGTTCGGTGATCGCAATTGCACATGAACAGCAATGCAAAAGTCCTTACTTAGGGGGAGTAACACAGCTGAGGAGTAGCAATCCACTCTTCTGGAGTGATCAGTTGGGATGATAAAGGTCAGTACGACGCAGGGACAGTGGGCGGGCCCACATGATTGTCGGAGCAAACTGGTTCGCTCCCAGCTGATCTTCGGTGCTAGGGGTTCACCCGAACTGGTCCAAACTAGCAGAATCCCACCCCTGGCAATGTCCAGCAAGAGATTGACATCTTGCCAACATGTGAAGATCTCAAATACCTAAACAGAATTGATCCTATTGGCATTTGTGCCACATAAAATCCAGGGTTATGATTGTTATGATGTGTCCATGATGCTACCACAGGTAGTTTTTGATTTATGACCTCAACTGAGCCCAAAGTTTCTGTTGCTAAGTGAGTGTCAAGCCCAGTATTGACATATGTGTAGCCATTTTAGTTAGACTTAATGTATATTCTTTTTCTTACTTTCTCTGGCAGTAATGGGGGAAGGGTTTTGGGCTTGCCACATTCCTAATGGGGAAGGAATGGAAATAAAAAGAGTTGTTTAGGCTCGGTGATCATTCTTCCCGTGGGAACCCGAGCTATCTGTGCCTAGGCACTGGAGGTGCTTTATGAAATTTATGACATCAAGCAACATTGAATTACTTCTATTGGAGAATGTGACCTTTGGGGAGTTGTTTCTAACTTCTAATATGTGAGGTGATTTTGGCTTGTGTCAGTTCCGGAATTACCATGGACTTTGCCAATTTGATGCTTTCCTAAATAAAAGAATTTGTCTGGGAAGATGGACTTTGTTCTTTTCTTTTTAAATGGATTTCATCACTTGGAAACCTGACAGTGAGACATTTGTAAAGTTGAGTTTTGCCCATTTCACGACCTTTCTTGCCACAGTTGTCCAGTGAATGACTACACTTGTTATATTAGTAACACGGTTGTTAAGTGAATCTGGCTTCCCCGTTGACTTTGCTTGTCAGAAGTTCCAAAAAAATGATCACATGACCCCGGGACGCTGCAACCATCATAAATATGAGTCAGTTGCTAAGCATCTGAATTCTGATCATGTGACCATGGGAATGTTGCAACGGTCATAACGTGAAAAACGGTCTCTTTTTTCACTGCCGTTGTAACTTTAAACAGTCTCTAAAACAACCATTATAAGTCAAGGACAGTAGAAGACATGAAGCAGGCCACTCTTGGCAGAGGCAACCTCAATGTTTAATATCAATTATCCAGTGGTGGGATTCAATTTTTTTTACTACTGGTTCTGTGAGCTTGGTGGGCGGGGCAGGGGAAGGATACTGTAAAATCTCCAGTCAGAGGTGGTATTTGCTGGTTTTCCTAACTACTCAAAATTTCCACTACTGGTTCTCCAGAACTGGTCAGAACCTCCTGAATACCACCTCTGGAATTATCCCCCTTTCAGCTCTTAAAAAAGTGTAAAACCACAGGGGAAAAAAAGCAAGTTTTGTTTTTATGGTTTTTAATTTATTTTCAGTTCCTTTTCATTTATGTTTTGTTTAATTGCTTCTGGATGCATTTTTTTAATGTAAACTGACATGAGACTTCAATTGTCAGCGGGGCTTAAAATGAAATAAAATACTATTGCAGTTAATTTAAAGTTAAGCAGCCATTATTCCTCTAGGGTGAGAGGAGGGAAATAGGATATTGTTATAAAGGGAAATCACATGGTGGTAATAAAAGCTTTTTACTTCTATTCCCACTTTGTTTTTCTACTCTTCCTACGGCTTTGTTTTGAAAAGATATGGCTCTTACTTGACCATAAAGTTTTTTTTTTTTGAATGCCTTGCGGAAAAAAAATAACTACAGGTAGGCCTCGACTTACAACAGTTAATTGAGTGACCATTCAAAGTAATAAGCCTCAATCACAACAATACACAGGCAAAAAGCAATACAAACTCAAGGTAAACCGCTCCAAACTTGACTGCAGAAAGCAGAGTGGTCAAGGCCTGGAATGCCCTACCCGACTCCATTGTTACCCCTCACAGCTTCAATCTCAAACTGTCTACTGTGGACCTCACCCCATTCCTAAGAGGTTCTTAAAGGGGGAGTGCATAAGGGCACCAGCGTGCCTACCGTCCCTGTCTTACCGTCCCCATTTATCTGTATTTACTCCCTTTGTTCTTGTTTATGTACTTATTCTTGTTATCTTGCACATGTCTGACACAGTGGTAGGATTCCAAACTTTTTACTACCGGTTCTCTAGGCATGGCTTGGTGGGCATGGCAGGGGAAGGATACTGCAAAATCCCCATTCCCTCCCCACCCCACTAACCTGCTTTCCAGTTCTGTTCTCCTGTGCAGGGCAACCAAAGAAGACCCAGGCAATCAGCTGGGATTCGAGAGGCAGAGAATAGATGGGGTGGTATTTTCCGGTTCTCCGAACTATTCAAAATTTCCACTGCCGGTTCTCTAGAACTGATCAGAACCTGCTGAATACCACCTCTGGTTTAACAAACAAACAAATAAATAATAGCAATGAACAATGTGACTTATGACTGATTTTCACAGTTACGACCTTTGCAGCCATCCCCATGATCACGTGATCAAAATTCATAAGCTTAGCAACTGGTTCATATTTATGACCTTTGCTGTGTCTCTGGGGTCATGCGATCACTTTTTGCGACTTTCTGACAAGCAAAGTCAATGGGGAAGTCGGATTCACTCAACAAGGTTACTAGCTTACCAACTGCAGTGATTCACTTTACAAATGTAGCCAGAAAAGTCGTAAAATGGGGCAAAACTCACTTCACAAATGCCCCACTTAACAACATAAATTTGGGGCTCCATTGTGGTCGAGGACTACCTGTAATTTATTTATTTTTTAAAGTGTCCATTGGGGTAAAGATTGCTGGGGTTTCTGATCTCAGCAGCAGAGGGCTTGAGAGCTACTGCTTAGATCAGGGGTGTCAAAACTCGATTTCATTGAGGGCGATTGTGTTTGACCTCGAGGGGGCAGGGATGGGCGTGGCCGGGGTGGGTGTGGCCAGTTCAACATCCATTTTTTGCCTGCGATGGCCTCCTGCAGCCCTCTGCAAGTAAAAACAGAGCTCAGGGGGGTCTCGTGCGCCCCCCCCCCAAGCTCCTTTTCACTGGCAGAGGCACTGCAGGCTGGTCCTTCGCTGTTTCCAGGGCAGCCCTGTAGGCCAGATCTAAGCATCCTATGGGCCGAATCTAGCCCACGGGCCTTGAGTTTGACACCCCCCTTAGATGCAGGGGTGGGATTCTACAGGTTCTCACCTATTCGCTAGAACCGGTTGTTAACATTCTAAGCAGTTCTGAGAACCGGTTATTAGAAGAAATTACTGCCCTAATCCTGTAAGGAAGGCAGGAAGGAAACATTCTGGTGTTGCTTACAGAACCTGCCTCTCTGTTAACCCTTATTACATTCTTGGCAGGACTAAACTTCCTGTCTCAGGAACTTCTCTGGAGTAGTTTCCCCTCCTTTGCTGGTACTTTACTTGTGTGGAGTGACCATTCAAAGTTACAATGGCACTGAAAAAAATGACTTATGACCATTTTTCACACTTATGACTGTTGCAGCATCCCCGCAGTCATGAGCAGCCAGGCGAGAAGATACATGCCTCGATGTGAGTGATATTGAGTTGGCCACACCCACCCAGTCACATGACCACCAAGCCATGTCCACCCAGTCACATGACCACCAAGCCATGTCCACCCAGTCACATGACTACCAAGCCACACCCACCAACTAAGCCATGCCCACAGAACCAGTTGTTAAAAAATTTGAATCCCACCCCAGCCTTAGATGTTAAATTAATCATCTGTATGTTGAATAGTTAGTTTTCCAAATCCAGTCAATACAGATAGTCCTCGCCTTATGACCACCATTGAGCCCAAAACTTCTGTTGCTAAGGGAGAAATTTGTTAAGTGAATTTTGAACCATTTTATGACCTTTCTTGTCACAGTTGTTATGTGAATCGCTACACTTCTTAAACTAATAGCACACTTGTTCAGTGAATCTGGCTTTCCCGTTGACTTTTCTCGTCAGAAAGTCCCACATGACCCCAAGACACTGCAACCATCATAAATATGAGTCTGTAGTGTCTAAATTTTGATCGCATGTTCATGGGGATGCTATAACAGTCATAAGTGTTAAAAACGGTCCTAAGACATTTTTTTCAGTGCCTTTGTAACTTTGAACAGTCCCTAAATGAACTGTTGTAAGTCAAAATCTGCCTGTATATCTTATGTATAGCATGTGTGGGTGGATAAAATCCTGTGTGGTGTGTGAACACATCTGAGATTTCAATTGAAAATAAAATCTTGCAAGAATTCAGCCAAAATTGCCAAATCTCAAGAGGTTTTTCTGGACAGTGAAAATTCTAAAAATCATACAGATTGGGGGATCTTACAGATTTTCTTCATTTTTAAAAAATGGCACCAGTACTATAGAAAGTTAGCACCCATCCCTCTCCTAGAAGAATGAAATGTTTTGAGGAATATTTTAAAAAGACAGGATGAAATATTTCCCCTAAAAGAGAAATAAAAAATCTTAAGGGAAGACAGAAACTCAGAGCCCCAGATCCTTGCCCCCAAGCAGATACTGAGCTGGGACAGATTTTAGAAATGCAGATTTGGTAATCCATTACTCCCTGCAATAAAGGCAGATTAACCCTCACTCAAGAGCCAAATGCCACAATAGGAATTATTGCAGTACCCTCAGAAACTTCAATCAAACTTAGCTCAGACCTAAGGTTTGTCCTTTGCCTATAGAGGCAGTTATGACCCCTAGATGGCACCACGAGAGTCTGACAGTAGCCAATAGAATACATGTTCTTGCAGAGGAACAGGAAGCTCAAGTTCAAAGCCCAAGAGAAGGTGTAAAAAAACCCACTCTCAACTCCATGTGGTTCTGTTTTATCATGAAATCATCTTTCCAATCAGCTTCCAGCCTCCATTTTGTTTCCAGTGCCTTTCTCTCGGCTTGGAAGTGGACCTGCATATTTCTTCCAACAATACAGTGAGTCATAGTCAGCTGAACACCACGCTAATTTTGATGTATGCATGGAGCCAGTGGGTAGTCCAATCATCACGCTAGATTTGAACAATGCTTGAGAGAGTGAGTTCCCCAGAGTGCTGTTATAAAAACTGACGTTGTGGATGGTTCATCTCTATAATACGGGCTCATTTTTTTTGCAAGCCTCAGCTATTGCTGCCATGGAGGAAAATAGAATTCTCTCAGCCATTAAAGAAGTGAAAAATGCTGAGATGTTGTTTTAAATGTCCACTTCAGGTTGTGGTTGGAAAGGATGTGCATTAGTTGTTATTGTAGGGATAACCTGTATACCACTTTAGCTCTTAACTCAGTTGGTTTCACCCAACCCAAATGAATTCCATCTCAAGGTAAATAAATTAATTAAAGGCCTATGTGAAAATTGACTGTATTAGAAAAGGCACTAGAGAGCAGTGGTTGAGGAAAGGAGCTATTAATTGATTTCACAGTAAAACCCCAATCTTGCCTGTGAATATTTTTCTTTTTGCGAGTTGTTGACCATTGTTAGAGCTTGTGCTTATCCATAACTATTAAGAAACTAGCTGCCTGTCTGGAACCACACTGGCTAAGGTCTTCAAAATGTTGACTTCTTACCTCCCAAGCTAAATCAGTTAGCAGGTCTATCTGCCAAGGTCAAATGGTGCCTCATAGGAAAAGATCTCTGGTGTGAGATGCTAAAGAAAAACACCTTCGTGTCCATCAGTTTTCTTAATTGAATTGGCTCAAGATTATGGTTAATGGCTTTCCATTTTCCTGTAAGAAAAGCTGAAGAGATCTTCCTTGCATCTCATTTTCTCAGGTTCTCATTTTCACACAACAGAAATCATCTGGTTTTCCAGGCGTTTCTGGTGATTAAAATACATCTATTAAAATACCCTTATTAAGTGGAAGCCATCGTTTACCATCTGACTATTTTGCTGAGGTTCCTAGTTAACAGACTGCAAAATAAATTAGGTACCAGGTTTCATGTCCAACTCATAAAGCTGACAAAAGAAGAAAGAGCTAAAGGACAAATTTGGGGGGAAATAGATGAGATTGCTATTATTTCACACCAGAAACCTTTCTTCTCTGCCAATAGGCTTATGAAGATCTATTAACTTTCTGAGCCTTAAGGATAAGATAGTTTGTTGTCTCTGGAGAAATAATAGGTTAGCCGTTGCTTAGGAGAGGTGACAAATACAGTTCTTATTACTTTTATGAGATGTGTCCTAGGTGGTTCTGACTAACAGCACAATAAGATTTGTGGCTTTTCATTTTTTGAAAGATGAATTCTGGTGCTCAAATTTGAAAGGGTGTTTGCATCCTTTACATCAATCATCTCACTGTCCTCTTCATCTTTACATCCAAATTTTATCAGAAGTGGCCTACACATCTCATACTAAACTGGCATTTGTTTAGCTGTGCATTATTAAACAAGCCAGAGTCAATTCTGCAGGTGAGCAAAATAGCCACGGTTTATTCAATCCTGCACTCCACAAAATGTCCACAAGATGTTTGGGTAGAGCACAAACACAGGCCAGGAATAAGCCATAATTAAAAAAGAAATGTGAGATTTATCAACCAATAAAATACCCATGGTTTCAAAGTATAATTTGTTGTCTTGACTTGTGGACTTCAACTACCAGAATTCCCCAGCCAACCATGCGAGCTAGGGAATTCTGGGAGTTGAAGTCTTAAACGTTGCCAAGGTTGGACACTTTTGTCTTAAGTCATCATTTATATCCTGAGGAGAGTTTGAAACTTAAAAATACCCACAATCTGGAAACAAAAAAATACATCAAGAAGGTGCTTTGCTCTTTACCTGATTGTCTTTGTAGACATGTTACTTAGAATTGATTAAGAAGACCATCTTTTATAGAGGATATTTCTCTGAAGTATTTCAGCACATTCTCTGTTGGGCACTCCAAAAATAGGGCAGAAAGTGATAGTTGGAACAGAAGCTTGATTATCTACATTGCGTTTTAGACAGTTTTTTGGGATCAGAACAAAGCACCAGTATCAATAGCTCATGCCCTAAATGATAGCAGGCTTAGTTATTTGAAGGATTATTAAAATCTAACATAAAAAATTCAATGGTGAAAAAAGTAAGGTTTTATGTTTAGGCAAGAAAAACCAAATGCAAATGTATAGTATAGGTGGTACCTCACTCAACTGTAGTAACTGTGATCTTGGAGTCCTAGTGGACAATCACTTAAATATGAGCCAGCAGTGTGCAAAAAAGCCAACACAGTTCTAGGCTACAATAACAGAGGGATAGAATCAAGATCACATGAAGTGTTAATACCACTTTATAATGCCTTGGTAAGGCCACACTTGTAATACTGCATCCAGTTTTGGTTGCCACAATGTAAAAAAGATGTTGAGACTCTAGAAAGAATCCAGAGAAGAGCAACAAAGATGATTGGGGGACTGGAGGTTAAAACATATGAAAAATGATTGCTAGAACTGGATATGTCTAGTTTGATGAAAAGAAGGACTAGGGGTGACATGGTAGCAGTGCTCCAAAATCTCAGGGGTTGCCACAAAGAAGAGGGAGTCAAGCTATTTTCCAAAGCACCTGAAGGCAGAACAAGAAGCAAAGGATGGAAACTAATCAAGGAAAGAAGGAATCTAGAACTAAGAAGGAATATCCTTACAGTTAGAACAATTAATCAGTGGGACGACTTGCCTTCCGAAGTTATGAATGCTCCAACACTGGACGTTTTTAAGAAGAGTTTGGATATCCATTTGTGTGAAATGGTATAGGGTTTCCTGCCTGAGCAGAGGGTTGGACTAGAAGATCTCCAATGCCCCTTCCGACTCTGTTATTCTAGTCTAGTCTAGTCTATTCAGATCTTAGGTCCTTCTAAGAGAGAATATGTCTTGGTTTTTCTTTCCCCCATTTTGTGGAACGTTCTTTTGGAGAAACTCTTTTATGCATGTGGTCTTTCCAGTGCGAACAGAATTCTTTGCATTGCATTCTCCAATGTGTTTAATAGCTTGTTTGGGCTCGTAAAATTGAATTTTGAATTCATTAAGAGATCTGTTCTTCAAAGCACTAAGGCAGGGGTGTCCAACCTTGGCAACTTTAAGACTTGTGGACTTCAACTCCCAGAATTCCTCAGCCAGCTTTGCTGGCTGAGGAATTCTGGGAGTTGAAGTCCACAAGTCTTAAAGTTGCCAAGGTTGGACACCCCTGCACTAAGGTAACCTTCCTAAGATATGATATGGATGCTTCACAGGTCTTTTGACCATGTCTACATATACATATGGATATACATGTTCAGACATGCCTTGCATCAGGGCTGCCAGCAAATCTTCTCCAAATATGTTAGAACCAGTGCCTTAAATCATCGGATGTTCCTTTCGTCCTCTCCCAAAGTCTGAGAAAAAAAAATGGCATTAATGTACACAGGTAATCTTTGACTTAGAACCATTTTTTAAATGACCATCTGAAGTTACAACAGCACTAAAAAAAGTGACTCAAGACCGTTTTCACACTTACGACTGTTGCCCAGGGTCACATGGTCAAAATTCAGGCACTTGGCAACTGGCATGTATTTTTGACGGTTGCAGTGTCCTGAGGTCATGTGATCACTTTTTGCAACCATGTGACAAGCAAAGTCAATGGGGGAAAGTCACTTAACAGCTGAGTTAACTAACTTAACAATAATTCACTTAAGGAATGTGGCAAGAAAGGTCATAAAAATAGGGCAAAACTCACTGTCTTGCTTAGCAACAGAAATTTGGGGCAAAATTGTTGTCGTCAGTCAAGGACTACCTGAAATGCAATATGTATGTGTGTGTTCAAACTCCATTAATATGCATTTGTAATTATTTTGAAAATGCAGGCAGCTGTCCTGTTTAGATGCTTCTATTAATTAGGCTTTTATTTTTATTGTTCATTCTTTATGTTCTATTTTATTTTTATTCTATGAATCGATGCGATGACCTTCTATTTATGCTTCTCCATTTTGTCAGCTAAGTGGAGAGGATTGTTGTTAGATAGGATTGACATTTTATTTTATTTTATTTTTAGAAAAAAAGGGAGATTTTAAAAACTTTAGATCATAAAAAATACATTATTGTTTTTATTGCACAAGGATAACATATGTTTAGAAGCAGCCTAACTTTCATCGAGTTTCATCAAGTTTATTTTTTCCCCTCCATGTAAAGAAATTCTGTTTTCATATCAAGCGTTTCTTGCACTAATCATATATGGACTATTGATTAATGTATGAAGCTTGGATCCCAACACAGGACTATTTTCACAAGGTTTCCATCCTATCCTTTAATGAATAATTCCTTAATATTTTATCATTTGGCTCTAAAATAGAAAAAAAATAAGCAAATATAAAATGCCTAAGTCGCCTCTGTGCAATTTTATCATCTTATTCTTAAGGCCTATTTTGAATCAGAAATACACAGATATACAAAGATATATTTGTGGAATATTTTATTTTATTTAGCTTTTTATCCCAGCTTTTTTACTTTATAAGTAACTTAAAGTAGAAAATACACACACACACACACACACACACACACACACTTACTTATATATATTCCTCACAACAACAATATATAAAATATTATATAATATTTTCCTCACAACAACTCTGTGAGGTGGGCTGGACTGAGAGAAAATGTTTGGCCCAAAACCACCTAGCCGGCTTTCATGCTTAAGGCAGAACTAGAACTCACCATCACCTGGTGATTGGCTCAAAGTCATCTGCCTAAGGCTGGCTAGAACTCACAGTCTCCTGGTTTTTAGGCCAGCCTCTTAACCACTACATCAAACTGGCTCTATAATTGATTTTAATATAAATCATCATCTTAGTTACCAAGTAATTACTCTTTGGAGAGCAATGGATGTTAGAATTTTTACTTTTTAGATATACGTTGCTCCTCTTGTTTTGTCTCAGGGTTTAAAACTAGGTACACTTCAGTCAGGCCAAAGTAAAGTAAAAAACCCTTAAAACCCTCCATTATATTCAGAGGGGGTTTGAGTTTTTTTGGCAATTTGATTGAGACTTGAATAAGCGTGTCCTTGTTTTTCTTACTCCAAATGCATTCATTCATCCATCAGTTGGTTTGGTAATATCAAGACCCCGGCTGATTACCATAACTATTCATTCGGCATCTTTCAATGATCAAAATGCTTCATTGGGTGTTATCTCTGCTGTAGGTTTTATTTCATTAAAAAAAAAAATACTGTTAAGTGTTAAAAAGAGACAAACATAATGCCGGTGTGAATCTTGAGTGAATTTGCAACTGTGAACTAAAAGCCAAAAGCGGTAGGCATTTTTGTTTCAAGAATAGAACATCAAATAATAGAGTTGGAAGGGACCTTGGAGGTCTTCTAGCCAACCCCCTGCTCCAGCAGGAGACCCAATAACCATTTCAGATAAATGATTCTTTTTAAAAGTCTCCAGTGATGGAACACCCACAAGTTCTGAAGGCAAGCTGTTCCGTTGATTGATTGCTCTTACCCTTAGGAAATTTCTCCTCAATTTTAGGTTACTTCTCTCCTTGATTAATTTCCATTCATTGTTTCTTGTCGTTGCCTTTTGGTGCTTTGGAAAATAGTTTGACCCCACATCTTTGTTGGAGCCCCTCAAATATTGGAACCCTGCTATCATGTCTCCCCTAGTCCTTCTTTTCATTAAACTAGACATACCCAATTTCTGTAGCCATTCTTTTTTGGGGGGTTGAGCTGATAAAGATGGACAGCGTGTTGAAGAAAGGAATACATTGATAGAATTAGAGTTAGACAATAATCGGAAATGGCAAAGATTAAACAAAATGACTTTTCCTGTTGGAAATTAAGAATGAAAAAGCTGGGCACTAAGGAAGATCAAATGCAAAGAGACTTGGAAATATTGTAGTTGCTAAGAATTTATTTATGAAAATTTAAATAGTTTATATATATTTTTTATGAAAGCCTGCGACATTCCCCACCTCTCAACTCTGGTGGTTGGGTAGATGTAACTGGGAAAAAATGGTCTTTCAAATAATCTGGTCCCAAGCCATGTAGGGTTTTGAAGGGGACAACCCAGAACCTTGAACTGGACCAGTTGCAAATTGACAGTCAATATGGCTCCCACAGGAGAGCGGACACATGTGCACATCTAAGGTAAAGGTTCCCTTTGCACATACATGCTAGTTGTTTCCAGACCTAGAGGGGCAGTGCTTATCTCCGTTACAAAGAGCCAGTACTATCCGAAAACGGCATGACTAAACGCCAAAGGCGCACGGAACGCTGTTACCTTCCCACCAAAGTGGTCCCTATTTTTCTACTTGCATTTTTAATATGCTTTCGAACTGCTAGGTTGGCAGAAGCTGGGACAAGGAACTCTCACTCTATTATGCGGCGCTAGGGATTTGAACTGCCGAACTGCCGACCTTTCTGATTGACAAGCTCAGCGTCTTAGCCACTGAGCCACCTGCACAAAATCATGCAGCCCACTGCATTTTGAATGAATTGAAGCTTCTGGATACTTTTCAAGGGCAAAGAATGCTATGGACTGCAAGCAATGATTCTTAGACCAAAGAAAAGCTGATCGCTTTGGGCGTGTGATGTGAGTGGATGATGGATGAGGAAAAAAAACTGTTTTGAAGCAGGTAAGGCAACAGAGAAGGTAGATGAATGGTCTTAAAGAAATTATTTGAAAGTCCTAGGACACCTACGAATTATTACGGTGGCAAAGCATTTGTCCACTGAATCATCAGGAACCAAACTTGGCTCAAGGGTGCTTACATAACCAAACTTCTGCAGACATGGAAGATATATTAGTATTATTATCTCCACAGGAAAGTGTGAGATGCTCCGCCAGAAGGTGCCCTCTAGTCATTAATTCAGCCCTGCCCTGCCATCTTCCATGAGAGTCTGTTCCTTTCGCCAGGATTCACCTTCTTTAGTCTTGACTGAATTGTCCTTGACAGGTTTCTTGAAGGACAAGAAATTTGGTCTGCATTTTTCATTGTATTATGGAATCCTTGTGTGTGAGAGAGAGGGGGGAGAGAGGGAGGGAGAGAAAGGGGGAGGGGGAGGGGGAGGGAGAGCAGAAGCGGGGGGAGAGATGGGGAGAGAGAAAGGCAGATGGATAGGTAGAGAAAGGCAGAGGGAGGGAGGGAGGGAGAGAGGAAGAGGGGGAAGAGAGAGAAGAGAGAGAGAAAGAGAGATGGAGATAGATAAGTAGAGAAAGATGGAGGGAGGGAGAGGGGAAGAGAGGGGAGGGAGAGAGAGGGAGATGGATAGGTAGAGAAAGATGGAGGGAGGGAAAGGGAGAGCAGAAGAGGGCGGAAGAGAGGGGAGGGAGGGAGAGAGGGAGATGGATAGGTAGAAAAAGAAAGTAGGAGGGAGGGAGAGAGGAAGAGGGTAGAAGAGAGAGAAAGAGGGAAGGGAGGGAGGGAGAGGAAAAGAGAGATGTAGAGAAAGACCAAGCTAGAGGGAGGGAGAGAGAAAGAAAGAGGGGGGAGGAGGGTGAGAGGGGGAAGAGAGAGAGAGGGAAGGAGATTCAGAAGGCGAGGGATGGTGAGAGTGGGAGAAAGAAGGAGAGAGAGAGGAAGAGTCAGACAGACAGAGGGAAGAAGAGGCAGAGGAAAGGGGAGAGAGAGAGAGAGATCTGGCAACTTGCTTTTTTTCCTTATATATGGCATTGCCTACGTTGTTGTTTTAATCATGGTGTTTAACAATTGTCAGTGAATGTGAGTACATTTCATAATTTGCAGAAAATCAACTGAACACCTGTTCCAAATGTTCTCTGTGTTTGCCTTCAGTGTGAACAAAGCTCCTTAACTTTCAATCCCTAAATTAACTTATATCCCAGTCAATCATAATGCTACATTTTATTAGTGTGAATTATTTATATTGTGAGAAGCAATTTATCAGATTGGGTTGACTGAAAAAGGCAGAGAGAAGTAAAGCCGCAGAACAAGAAGGAACACAAATTGCAAAATTAAATTAAAAGTGAGAGGAGGAAGAGGCAGGGACGAGGAAGAAGGGGGAGGGGAAGAAAAGGAAAGAGAAGAAAAATGTAGGAAAGCATAGGTACATTTTAAATACCCCCATTTGGTAATTCTACCCAGAATGTTTGAATATGTGGAAGTAGTATATATTCAGGGGAAATGTTAATATTGCTAATAATATACAAATAGTCCTCAATTTATGATCATAGTTGAACCCAAAATTTCCATTGCCAAGTGAGAACGTTGTTAAGTGAGTTTTGCCCCATTTTACAACCTTTCATGCCATAGCTGTTAAGTGAATCACTTCAGTTGTTAAGTTAATAACATGGTTGTAAAATGAATCTGGCTTCCCCATTGACTTTGCTGGTCAGAGGGTCGCCAAATGTGATGACATGACCATGGGGATATGGCAACTGTCATAAGTATGAAAAATGGTCATAAGTCACTTTTTTCAGTGCTGTTGTGATTTTGAACGATCAGTAAATGAACGGTTGTACCAGTTATGAGATTCATTTTTTTTTTACTACCGGTTCTGTGGGCGTGGCTTGGTGGGCGTGGCTTGGTGGGCATGGCTTGGTGGGCATGGCAGGGGAAGGATACTGCAAAATCCCCATTCCCTCCCCACCCTACTAACCTGCTTTCCAGCTCTGTCCTCCTGTGCAGGGCAACAAAAGAAGACCCAGCCAATCAGCTGGGACTCGGGAGGCAGAGAATAGATGGGGGTGGGGCCAGTCAGAGGTGATATTGATATTTGCCGGTTCTCTGAACTACTCAAAATTTTCACTACTGGTTCTCCAGAGCTGGTCAGAACCTGCTGAATACCACCTCTACGTTATACATTCAACATTTTAAATACCCCCATTTGGTAATTCTACCCAGAATTCTTGAATATATGGAAGTACTCTATTAAGGGGAAAGGCTAATATTGCTAATAATTTAGTGATTGTATTGAAAGAAACCTATCTTTCATTTTAAAGCTTTTCAAAGCTGAGCAGTTTTAGGCTTCAGGATTTAATCCCCCACCCCCCCAAAAAAAAATTGTTTTGGTGTTTCGATTGTTTTTTTCTCCCTCCAAATGGCCTAACTACTTTTAAGGGTATATTTTCCTTTCTTTTTAATTGGAAACAAAAATTAGGCAGAGTTTTGTTTGTTTGTTTGTCAAACATTTACAAGATAACAAGTATAAATATAAACATAAAGAAGAACAAAGGGAGTAAATATAGATTAAATGGGGACAGTAAGACAGGGACGGTAGGCACGCTGATGCCCTTATGCACTCCCCCTTTAAGGACCTCTTAGGAATGGGGTGAGGTCCACCGTAGACAGTTTGAGGTTTGACATCACTAATTTCAGCCAGTTGGTAGTATGCATGTGTGTGTTTGTGTGTGTGTGTGTGTGTGTGTGTGTGTGTGTGTATGTGTGTATGTGTAGAGAGGGAGGGAGGGAGAGAGAACAAACTATGTTCATCTGTAGGCATTCATAGCATCAAAGTTGTTAAAACCTCTTTCTTTCAAGCATTGAAAGCTTTCGGTTTTTTTGAGATAACCTTCTGCTTTCGATAAAGTAGCAAGTGCAATTATTCCGTAAATAACTGTGGCAAGTAAGGTCAGCTTCTGTAATCTTTTAAGGCAGACAACTATTGAGAGAGAGAAGTAAAGTATGAATTTTTTTTTAAAAAAAAAACATACACCTCAATTTTTTGGTAATGCTGAGAGCTTTCCCGATGGAGTGTCTTAATCATTTGAAAATGACAAAAGCTAGTCCCAGCCTATCAAAATCTTTTGATTCCTTGAGTGCATACTTTCAGACTTCACCAGGTCAAAGGAAGCATTTGTTGAAGGAGATTAGTGAAAATTCCAGGGACTTGGAGAACTTTGCAAAAAAGATGTAAATCTAAAAGGCCTAGGGGTTGACCACAATCCTGTTCACCTCCAAGAAGACCTTTAAAAATAGCTTGTCAATTAGCATGGGGAATCCCTTGTTAAACTAGAGCGTCTCAGATGGTTTTATGACAAGTAATGGAATGCTGTACAGGTAATCCTCGACTTATAACAATTTGTTTAGTGACCATTTGAAATTACAATGGCACTTAAAACATGACTTATGATTGTTTTTTACACTTATGACCCTTGTAGCATCCCTTTGGTCATGTCTGTCAGGTGCCAAGAAATGCAACCATTATAAAACAAATTCTGAGGCATTCCACCAATCCACCACCTATCCAAATTCAGGCTTAACAATGTGATTAAAATTTGGACGCTTGGCAAGTGGCATGTATTTATGACGGTTGCCCGGGGTCACGGTTGCCTTTTGTGACCTTCTGACAAGCAAAGTGTCAACTCATAAAATATTTCTATGGTCTTTTTAGAGTTGCCAACAGAAAGGGAGTGGGGAGCAGTGCAGCCACTTGCAAACCGAAACTGCATTCCATAAATGTTTTCAAAGATAGTAACTAGGTGACTGAAGTTTCTGCCACGCAAAGATCTAACTGGAGAGCATGACTGATGACTCTTGGCTATGAATGTGTCCCATTGGAGAAGATGGATTATGATACACCCAGGGGGTGGGGGAAAACCAGGGTCAAGGGTGACAATGTATTATGTGTCTCAGAGCTGGCTACACCCAGGTAATGCTGGACAGTTTAATTCCCAATAAATCCTTTTTGAATTTTGGAAGTTTGGCTCAAGACTCATGATTTAAATGGGGGTAACTGCTGGAATCCTGACACAAAGTCAATGGGAAAGTCAGGTTGACTTAACAACCATGTTACTAACTTAACTTAACTTAACATCTGTGGCAAAAAAAAGTTGAAAAATGGGGCCAAACTCGCTTAACAACTGGCTTGGTTAGCAATGGAAATTTTAGGCTCAGTTGTAGTCATAAGTCAAGTACTACCTATACATTTTCCTGCCATTCTGTTTTTTTTTTTTTTATCTTGTTTTGATTTTAATTAAATTGGATTTTTAGTGGTCTTCATATATTCTTGAAGCATATGTTGCCCAGAGTCACTATCAAATCAAATCAATCTGTATTCAGTCATAGATCAGCAGATCAGAGTCACTATGTAAAATAGGCAGCTATATATGTGTGTGTGATTAAATGAATGAATGAATAAATAAACAGATATGGACTAAATGTTTGCGATGGGAAGGAGTTCAGATCATTAAGTGATGACTGCCATTAGTGATCAGTTGTGAGACATCTGGGTAAATATATGCCTTTGGAATAATTCATGTGAATCTGTATGCACATGGAGTTTGGGTAATGGTTGTGTGTTTGTGTGTGTGTTAGGGATGCTTAAGCAATTTCAACTCAAATGAATTGTGATATTAACTGATTTAGTTGACCCTGTTGGGCATAATAAATCCACCAGACTCGGTATTCGAATTTGCAAAATGTTCCCACATGGTTCTCCATTTGAAAAGCACCATTTAAAATGCATTTCCAGATCCTGGAAATGTAGCACAGACCGGATAGAAAATAAGGTGTTTGTTCCTAGTGTCAGAAGAGAAGAATGTGCAGCTACATAAAGGAGGGAGAAAGAAAGATATTGGATGAAGAAAAGCATAATGGAACACACAAGACATGTAGAACTTGCTGTTAGATCAATCAATCCAGCACATCCAGCAATCCAGCAAATCTTAAGTAATATATTGCTGCAAACGGTAGTGATTCTACACAGCCTTAAATGTTATTCTTTATGCCTCTAAGCAAATCCATGTTTCCTCCCACAACCAATTTAGTGGCTACACCTGTCTTTCTCTGTTAGTACACAACCTGATTTGGTACAACTGCAGATCCTATTTTCCAGTCCCTCCTTTTCTTTTTTTCTTTTGCTTTACCTATCTTTACTCACACTCCGGAAAGCAAAAAGTTTTTTTCTAAGAAATCTCTATTGTGTTTATTCCAAGAAAATTGCTGTAGCTTAAATGTTTCTCTTTCCCTTGACATTATTCTGACTTGTAGAAGGGCAGCCTGTTCTCCCCTTGGCTCCTTGGATAATGTGACTCGTGCTTGAGCATCAAAGTTGCTTAGGAACAAGAACATTTTGTAGAAATTGAAGATGAGGCTTGAACAATAACTGGCATTAAGCTACCACCAAAATACAAAGAAAAAGTCCTCGGTCTAAATTATCAACTATATTTTATGTGTTATCTTTTCAAAAAATGAAACGTTCTTTTGACTCTTTTATTTAAAGAGAGAGGGGGGATGCAATGTTCTCACTAGGAAATATATTTTAATAACAACATGATAGAATTGGAATACATCTTAGAAGTTTTCTAGTCCAACCCCCTGTTTAGGCAGGAAACCCTATACCATTTCAGACAAATGGTTGTCCAATTTCTTCTTAAAAACTTTCAGTGTTGGAGCATTCACAACTTCTGGAGGCAAGTTGTTCTATTGATTAATTGTTCTGTCATGGATTTTTTCCTTAGTTCTAGGTTGCTTCTCTCCTTGATTGGTTTCCACCCATTGCTCCTTGTTCTACCTTCAGGAACCTTGGAGGTCTTCTAGTCCAATCCCATATATCATTGTGGGAAAAATGGTTGCCCAGTCTCTTCTTAAATACGTCCAGTGATGGGGCAACCACAACTTCCTGAGGCAAGCTATTCCACTGATTAATTGTTCTCACAGTTGAGCGTTTTTTTCTTTAGTTCTAGGTTGAATCTCTCTTTAATGATCTCTGGCTTGTTACTTCTTGTTCTGCCCTCAGGTGCTTTGGACAATAGTCATTCTTTGTCCAGACACCCTCTGTCAAGTCAACTTATTTCCATAGATTGCTGTCATGGAATAACACAGGAAGAGGGAATACTACTCTGCGCTCCTTTACAAAAACCAGGATAGAAATCTGATAAACAAAGTAGCTTGAAGGACTTTTAAAGTAGACGGGAGGCTCCAAATGCTGTTTAGAGTTTGCAGCAAACAAGTTGTAGTAAATTGTTGCTGGAATCTGCTAATCTGTTTAAGTCAAGTTCTTGGCAACCATTATTTTGAATCTTAACTCTACTTTTAAAGTTCCAGCAGCAAATATTTAAGGTCATGATGTTTCTAATGCCCAATATTAAATATGTGTACTCCATGCCATGTTGAATTCCCATTCTACAATTAGCTTTTCCAGGGTCCTCAGTTCTGACAGGACAATGTTGAGCAAAGGCTAAATTGCAACAGTGAGAAACCATTGCTCCTTAATGTTTCATCTCAATAAAATTATGTTGTGTATTTTAGCACAGACACATAACTAAACTTGCATGTTTTCATTAACTACTCAATTCATATTGAAAGAAGTATTTCTACAGCACTGAAAACCATGGGATATAATTCATGAAGAAGCAGCCCTTTCACATAGATCCAAATTCCTATTTGTAATAGCTGCTGCCACTATATATCTTTCAAGAACCAATATTAGGACTGAAGAACAGGAACTGGTGACTGCTGTTTTATTCAGCTCTTAGCAGTTGACCATCATGGAAATGGAATATTGTGTTAGGTACAGTTTGGACCTAGTACAACATTATGATGATGTGATCCATTCAGTTGAATCCAAACTCTTGATGGTTTTATGGGCCAGATCTCTCCACATCTTCCAGTCTTATATCTTTTAGTTATTCTGTGCTCTGGGGCTGGTGTCAGCTTTGATGTGTCCAACCACCCTGTTCTTTGACAGCCTAGTTTCCAGGGATGGGATCCGACCGGTATAACTACCGGTTTTGTTGCTCAGCATCGCATGCACATGCGTAATTTACAACCTGCTGAGCTGCCCGGACAGCTGAGCAGCACTGCGTGCGGGTGCGCAGTGTTTCAAAAGCCACTTTTTTCCTGCTTTTTCAACCGCAGCTGTGTTGCGCAAAGCAGCTGCAGTTGAAAAAGCAGGAAATGAAGGTTAGGTAAGAGCCCAGGCAGGCGGTTGGGCTAAAACAGCAGCAGACATAGAACCTGTTCTATGTATGCTCTCTGTTTGCTGCTTTCCAGAGCAACCAGTTCTACAGAAGTGGACAGAACCAATAGAATCCCACCCCTGCTAGTTTCCTTTTCATGCTCACTCTTCCAAACATAATTGCTTTCTCCATTGATAATGTAACATATTGTATGTCATCTTTATCTCTTGGAAAGGCTGTGTGGAGAAGGTTCACTCAAACAAATGCTGGATTATTTATTTATTTATTTATTTATTTGATTTGTCAATTGTTTACAAGTTAATAAGTATAAGTGTATACATAGTTGTGAATACATGAGATGGGTACATATAAGAAAAATAAAAGAATAGAGAAACAATAGGACAGGGACGGTAGGCACGTTGGTGCGCTTATGCACGCCCCCTACAGACCTCTTAGGAAATTATAACATGAATGTAGCTGAAAAATCCTCAATATTTCAAAATCTGCAAACAACTGAGTGTGTCCGTGTTTTTCTGCAAAGCTTCATTGTGATTGATGGTTCACAATGAGATGTCTCTAGTCTTTATATCTGCTTCTCCATTTTTACAATGATACATGTCAAGTATCTCTGTCATATTTGGGGGTGTTTGGAAGGGGAAAAAAGGCTTTGATGAGGAGGAAACTCCTCCTACTAAATTATCTAGTGCTTAGAAGATCATCAGTGAAAGAACTCTTTCTAGATCTTTATGAGATAATTAAAGACTGATAAGTTCATAAAATTGAGAAAGAATGGAGTTCATAATATAGAGAATTCACAAAGTAGTCATATGCAAATTATGGTACTACAAAGTCAGGCTGTTAGAACAAGAGGTAATTAAGAGTTTGTTGACCCAATCCAGTGATATCTGTGTAATTAATTAGTGGATGTTATCTGAAGTCAACAGTTTTGGTTCTTAAAGAGCCAGCTAACAAAGCAATATTTTGTTTGATTAGTCAGAGTACGTTTCCACTGTGTTTGATAGGGTTTAATCATTTTCTGTACTGATTGCAGCTGAGCTAAGCATGGTAAATTCCTTGGTGCAGCCAGTTTTATAAAAGCTGGCTCTTGGAAGAAAAGAGATTTGTAATAAGAATCAGTCTATTCTCTACAGCAGTTCCCATAGAGTACATAAAGATCAGAACACATCCCCTCTAGCAGCCGACACCCAAATAAGCAGGGATTAATACCAGACAAATGATCAAGCAGAATGCAATTCCCAGTCAAGGAACTACCAACTTGAAAATCCCCACTAACATTATCAGGAAAAGCCATTGTACATGAATAGAGTAAACCCCATCCTCACTAACACTGATGATGCCATATAGTTGGGTAATAAAACATCTTCACACAAACAACCAAGTTCAGAGAGTAGAGATGACAGTTTTTCTCTTGATCAGAACCAGCAAGCAGAAATCTCAAACAGTTGCTGAGCTCCATTGTTACTGGAGGACCCTTCTTATGTGCCTCTTTTCTTTGTTAGTGTGACTGTAATTCTAAGCAATTACCAGAGTGAGTATCTAGCATTCAAGGAAGGAGCTTCTCTGGTAAATGCTTTGTAATCCACTTCCATAAAGTATATATAGGTGGTACAAGAAGGTAGCATAGGGAGGAACTTTGAAATATGATATAGTTCTTTCTCAACTTTCCATGGAAGAGCCAAATAGCTTCCTGGAACTGCACCGTATCCTAAGCACCTTTCTATAGATTGCATGAACAGGGAATCTAGGGGAGAGTTGATCACAGATCTTTCACCATCTTTTCTCTTTTTGACCTTGAGAAAGCTGTTCTAAGAAGAGAACCAACCTAAGAACTAAGAAGTTTGACACCCCTGATGTAGGGTCTCCCACTTAAGCAGCAGGTTGGACAAGAATACTTCCAAGCAGGGTGGGATTCTACCAGTTTGGCCTGGTTCGACTGAATCGGTAGCTCTGAAGATCATCTGGGAGCAAACCGGTTTTCTCCGATGATCTGCTGTTGGGCCTACCTGGCCAGGCTCCCATATTGACCTTTATTTCCTGCTTTTGAAGAGCAACTGCTTTGCATGGCACAGCAGATTGCCATGCATCAGCTGTTGAAGTCATGGGGAACATGCAGAATTGCAGAAGGTGAGTAGGAAAGCCTCTGCACTTGCGCAAAGCACGTGTTTGGCATGCACATACGTGCAAAGTGTGTGCATGCACGCAAAGCGCACCCACCAAGCCACACCTACCGAACCAGTGATAAACCACTTCGAAACTCACCACGGCTCCCAAGCTCCTTTCCGGGTCTGGTATTCTTTAACTAGAGAATTCAGTTGAAGTCCTTGGATCTTGGAGCTAAGGATGAGAAACACATGGTAATTGCCATATTATTGTTCCCAATGGCTCAGGAATGTTTTGTCCCTTTTGATATGAAGAGAAGAGTTACAGAGATAACTCAGAGATTTCTTGTTCAAGTCTTTCTTTTTTTCACCTGCAATTATCCTGTTTTTGCCAGTAACTCTTGATGTTTGCTGATGCTTAATAAATACACTCCAAGTTCCCTTTTTTGCTAGTGAAACCAAGTGGTGATGAGGTGTGTGTGTGATGAGTTGTGTGCGTGTGCTTGTTCTGATTTGCACAAAGGTATTGACACTCTGATAAATGCAAACTGAACTGGAAATTATCCACTGTCGTTTTCTAGGGATTGCATGGTTCAGTCATGATTCCAAGTGAGAAAGAGGTTCTTCCATGAAAATTTAAGTGGCTGGTGTGTTATGATGACAGTCCTAATGGATCCGCAGTCTAATTGCATTGTTGGACGCAGAAGAATAATATGCAACAGATGATATTTGCGTAGTCAAAACATTATGGGAATATTTATATTAATTTCAACCAGATATAGATAGCCTGTCAACCCTGAAGCTGGCCTGGCTGAAGCCATGTTGAGGCTTCAGTGTTGCCACACTGGATCTGAGGGATAGGGAGGGAGGAATAGAGATAGCTGGGGTTTGTAGCCAAAACAAAATAATTTCTCCTGGGTACCAAGGACAATTCCCACAGGTGGCCAGAGAGAGGAGGAACAAAGTTACCAGGTGTTGAGGTAATTCCCCATTAGGAGAATGAGTGCACACAGGGAGACATAGTGAGAGTAGTGAAGAATAACACACAACCAGCACACAGATACACTGTATAGTAAAATGTAGGTTTTTACTTCCAGTAAATGGTTAAGCAAAGTTCAACAAACAGTCCAAGTCATTCACTGTTAAAGCAGTCAGTTTTCAGTCCAGGGATAATCCAAATATCAAAGTCCAGTATCAAAAACAGTTCAGTAACAGACTTACATCAAATCCAAGAAAAACTATGATCAGGAACAATCAATAGGGAAATGCAGAAAGGCAACACTCTCAGCAACAGGACAGAACAACCCAGCTTTCTGGCTCCATCTTATGGCCGCTTGAGGAACCACACCCAATTACAATTTTAGCATTCCCTTAAAGAGACAGTATTAAAATGTCTATCCTGGTTTATATATTTTCCAACCCAACTGTTAGGTGACTTACATTCCTAACACCAGGCAACCGAACAGCACCTTGATTGGACCATGTGACTGATTGTTTGGGAAAGGGGGAAAACATTTACTTTTAATTAGGTGAAAACCATGGGAACCTTCAGTGTTGGTTGTTACCAGGTTGTGCCAAAGTGATATATCCAATAAAACGATTCTTTGAGGAATCTACCTGCCTTGGATTTTTGGTTGCTATGGATGTATTACTTGGAACCCTGACACAGCCCTCGATTTGTTCAGCAATCATTTGCAAGTTACAGTGGTACTGAAAAAAAAAAGTGACTTATGACTCATCCTTGCACTTACAACCAGTGCAGCATCCCCAAGGTCACATGATCAAAATTTGGCTACTTGGCATCCGAAATGTTTTTATGATGGTCTGTGTCCTGGTGTTGAGTGATCACTGTCAGGGCTCCAACAAATCCACCTCCATTCAAATCATAAGTCTCTAGCCGCATCTCTCAGAGTTAAAAAAAATGTTTTATTAGGAATGGCCATGTTGGTGCAGCCGACACTAAAATACATCATTCATTCCCCCCTTGACCCTGGTCTTCCCCCCACCCCCTGGATGTATATGGGACACATCCATAGCCAAGAGTCATCAATCATGCTCTCCAGTAATATTCTTGCGCGCTGACAGCTTTGGGCTGCCAAGGCGATTATCTAAGGCAGTTGAGGAATGCACTGCTTTCCCTCACTTCCTTTCTGCTGGTAACTAAAACAGTCAAAGGATTATTTTTTTTTAGTGGACAATCACCTTCCCAGCTGGTTTTCAACAAGCAAAGTCAATAGGGAGGCTGGATTTACCTATCAATTTTAATGATTCTAGGTGGCTAAAACGATCTGTGAAATATCTCTAATAAAAAAAATATTTTAAGTCTATTAATATAGTTAGTCCTCAGTTCATTTCGTGACCATTCAAAGTTACAACGACACTGTAAAGGGTGACTTATGACCGTTTTTCACATTATGGCCTTTGTGATCTAAATTCAGATGCTTGGCAATTGCCTCATACTTATGACCACTGCTATGTCCTGAGGTCACGTGACCACTTTTGGCAATCTTTTGACAAGCAAAATCGATGGGGAAGCCAGATTCGCTTAACAATCGTATTGCTAACTTAGCAGCAGCAGTGATTCACTTAACTGTGGCAAGAATTGGGGCAAAACTTACTTAACAAATTTATCATTTAACAACAGAAATTTTGGGCTTAATTATGGTCATAAGTCAAGGACTATCTGTATCATTTTTTTTCTTCCTTAAGAACCTCTGGCACCTCTTTCCTAGATACTCCAAGCTCCATCTTTTCATGCAGGCTTCTGTTTAATTATTAATTTAACATGTTTGTTTTGATATTCTTAATATTCTTATATCATAAAATATGGGATTTATTTTATCAATGGTTAGATAAGGAAGTAGGGAAATAAAATATAATATAAATATAACATGATAATAGTAAAGATAGGACAATGTAATGATATAACTGATTATAATGAAATGAATATTATGAACTAGGTTTTGTAAAAGGTGAGATTGGTTCGAAAAAGATGACGTGAGTTTATAATTATAGTCTAATAAGAAGCTAATAATAATAATAATTTTGTATGCATAGTTGACCTATACAATATGAATTTTAATCTAAACTAGAAGAGAAAGACTGTTGATATTGTGCACGAGAAATATGTACCAACTGACACATCGTATAATGGAAAGATGGTTTTATTTGATGTTTTATGTTTGTATTTGTCAATGTTTGCTGTCAAAATAAATAAGAAAACTTTTTTTAAAAAAAAACATTTGTTTTAAAGTCTTCATCTGAATTCCCCTCTCCCCCATACCCTTCATAGGCCAGAAAGTGGTTGGCAGTCTACTAAGTCAAATTAATCAAACATTCATTTGTGATTGTATGGTACTAGTACATTCTTTTTTACTTCAGCTATCCCATATCTGCTGTGCTTATTTTGTGTTTCCATGCTAGGCTACCAATTAATCCACCATTCTACCCACTGGAGAAAGCCAAAAACTGCAGCAGAAAAGATTGCAGGAGTATAGATTATGAAAACACAGATATAAATAGCAGAAAGGACTTGTCTCTGTGTCATCTTTAGATTTCAGCTCTTTGGAAAGATTTCCCACTCCCCATAAAGCGTACTGATCATATTCCAAATTATAACATAGAATGGTTAGAACCCCATGTGTTATGAAACCAGTAAACATAAGCTATTGACAAAGAATATAATCCAGTTCACAGTTACAGAGGCTTAAGCCCCATTTAAATAAGAGAGGCTTAAGCATGTTTAACAGCTGGCTGGATGGCAGCCAATGTCTCTTTGCAAACAGATTTCAAGATGCCCACTGATCCTCCACTCATTGTTGCTTTAATAATGGACTCCTTGTGTAAATTGCATGGCGGGGTAGGAGAAATACATAGGCTGACCTAGTAAAAAACATCAAATTTCACAGCTTTCTGTGAAAATCTTGCCTTGGTGCTCTTCAAATGGTTGAAAAAGAGTGTTGAAGGTGATTAGATCCTGGGTGGAATAGGAAACAAGAAAAGCAAAAAAGCTTTTTGGTCTGCATGGGGGAATGTTCTTCTCATGCCATTTTGGTTGTTTTGCATGTTTGGTTGTTCCTGACCACACTTCATCCTCATTTGGGAGAGAGGTGTGTTGCAACATGGCCCCAATGACATTATAGTTGTCCCTTTTGCATTGTCTCACACAATACAAATAAATTTAAAATTTAAAATGAATTCCACCCCAGTTGCTATATGTTGGGCAAAGTTGGCCCAATTTGGGGCCAGTGCTGGATTCAAATTTCACTAAGCCAAACTATGAACACAATCTCTGTGATTTGTATGGTCTGCAGTTTGCTTTATTTACTGCTTTATTTATCTTCAACATCACAGGATGTAAGCTATTCCAAGTAAAGATGCCTTTTTCAATTGACTTGATTTTTGTCAATGCCAATAATGTTCAAGTGGTGCGCTAGAAATTTTGGGTCGCACCCAAGGCACCTATTCTTATTGGTACTATATTCCTCTCTCTTTTTTTGCAACAGTGGCTCTATTTCTGTTTGCAAATATTTGTATTCTATTTTTCTCCAGTACTTTCTTTTCTATTCTACTGTCTCCAGATATTCTGGTGTCCATCCTTCAAAATTTTTTTGACTTGCTTCTCTACAATTATTAGGTCTGAGGTGTTGTGTGGCAGGTGCTTGTCTGTTTGAATTCTAAAATCCCAGACCACTTCAGTTTCTTAATTTTCTGTTACTATGTTGTGGCCCCAAAGTTCTTGCTTTGCGGGCAAATGGTATTTCTGGCAATGTACCACTGTTGCTATTTTACCATGTCATTGTTGATAGTCCATCTGTGAAATCAACTTTCAGTAGCTAGCTAGGTAGTCCAATGTTTCTTCAGCTTCTTTATAGAGGAACATTTGCTGTCTTCTCAGTTCTGATTTGGTATGCATTTGTTCTTAAGGTTTTGCAGCTAGAATTAGCCCCTCTATCTCTTACTTCAGCTTTCCTGCTCTTAGTGATTGCCAAGTTATTAACAAAGTTGTTATCACCTTTGCCTGCTATTTTCCTAATGTATTTACCATGTAAGACTTTTCCTTGCCATGTCTCTTTTCTGTTCTTCCATTGCCTTTTTTCTTCCTCAATTGTCTGGTGTACTTGTAACATTCCCCACCCGCTTATTTTACTTGATAAGTAGAGTCTGTCAAGATTGCTGCATGGATGCCATAATTATTTTTCTGATCTTCCTATCCAGGGCTTTTAATTTTTTTTGAGTCCAGTCTGCTATTCCAGCAGTAGATCTAATGAATGGAATTGCCCAGGTGTTAATTCCCTTGATGGTACTTCCTCCACCAAGTTTGGATTTTAAGATCTTTGACATATTCCTTCCTAATTTTCTTTCTTTTTTCTTTTGTTCAGTGTGTCTGATGTTGTCAGCTTGAAGGATAGGCAGGTACAATATACCATGTTTTCTTTTGATATGTAATTTTTAGGAAAAATCTGATTTCTTCCCTCTACATAATATGAGGATAATCCATCTCTGGGGTGTGTAATTATAAATAGATATGTTACAGCTGTCCTATACTAAATGTCTCCTTTGCCAGTATTTGTACAAAATCTATTTTGGTAGAGTTCAGAGAACACATAACATAATAAGGTTGGTTAGCTTGTGTTTCAGGAACCTAACGGATGTTTCGTGTAAAACAACACCTTGATTCACACTGTTTTGGGCATAAGGAGCTATGTAAACATGGAAGTTATACTTGGTTTGTTTAGATGTAACCCGTCTATTTCAGAAACACATTTTAAAAGCATTAGGCAAAGACCTATCTCTCTGGAGAAGTTTATAATACTAGGAAAAAAGAATAAAACTATGAATGGGTCAATTACATCATTGATGGAGGCACCCTTGGAAAATCTGAAGGGCCAGGTTGGGACAGATCAACCTGGAGAAGATCTATCTATATGAAATTTGACACTGCTTTGATGGCACAGAATAAATTGTTGTGTGTGTGTGTGTGTGTGTGTGTGTGTGTGTGTGTGTGTATATGTATATGTATATGTATGGTATTCAGCTTTGTTCGGGTATTTTCCCACGTCATTATAGTTGTGCTTTTAAAGTTGTAGCAACGTTTTGGCAGAATCTCATCTGCCATCATCAGGCTTCTGTATTGTGTTCGTCTGTGAGTCAAACTTGTATGTATGTATGTATGTATGTATGTATGTATGTATGTATGTATGTATGTATGTATGGTATTCAGCTTTGTTCGGGTATTTTCCCATGTCATTATAGTTGTGCTTTTAAAGTTATAGCAACGTTTTGGCAGAATCTCATCTGCCATCATCAGGCTTCTGTATTGTGTTCGTCTGTGAGTCAAACTTATATGTATGTATGTATGTATGTATGTATGTATGTATGTATGGTATTCAGCTTTGTTCGGGTATTTTCCCATGTCATTATAGTTGTGCTTTTAAAGTTGTAGCAACGTTTTGGCAGAATCTCATCTGCCATCATCAGGCTTCTGTATTGTGTTCGTCTGTGAGTCAAACTTATATATATATATATATATATATATATATATATATATATATATATATATATATATATATATATATATGTATGTATGTATATACTTACCGAGTATCATATACTGAGCCATGGTGGCTCAGTGATTAGAATGCAGTACTGCAGGGTACTTCTGCTGACAGCCGGCTGACAGCAGTTTGGCAGTTCAATTCTCTCTGGCTCAAGGTTGACACCTTCCGAGGTGGGTAAAATGAGGACCTAGATTGTTGGGGGCAATATGCTGACTCTGTAAACCACTTAGAGAGGGCTGTAAAGCACTGTAAAGCCATATATAAGCTTCCCCGCTGTTGCTATATGTATATATGAATTTAGCATGTGGCATACAATCTCAGGGAAATCTACAATGCAGTCCTGATAGCTTAAATTGCCAATTCATTCTGTTTGGCGCTTATGTGCCTATCCTTGGTTCACCATAGGGGGTGAATTACTCACACCTGCTGACTAGTGGTGCTCAGGTTGCTGGCTCTACCAGGCTCATCTGCCAGTCTCACCTCATCTTACATTACATCTGACCAGATCCAGCACCTGCTTTCACACTCTGCACACACAAACTACCTATTTATCTACTCGCAATATAGCATGCTTTCAAACTGCTGGGTGGGCAGGGGCTAGGGAGCAAGGGATGGGAACTCACTCCATCTCATGGAGCTGGGCTCAAATTGCTCGGACAGCCGATCATTTCTGCCCTGCCATTCCAGCGTCATTAAGCCTCTGCACCACTGTATATGGCAGCTTGTTGTTTGTCAGAGACCAAGCACATTCCATTTATGGCTGGATTCATATATTATACTAAGCCATCATTTTAATTTAATTTAATATTCAATTTATAGTACACCTTTCTGCTTAGATAAGCACTCAAGGTGGTTTGTTCAATTTGGTTTAGCACAAGTATATCAACCCAGTCATTGTCGTTTGGAGCGTGAATTGAAATGACTCAAGAGAATCAGTATCTGCTTTACAGATACCCCTGAAATATTATTTTAGAGGACATGAGAGAAATGTTTCCAAAATTTCAAAATCAGTGTGTGTAATAGGAATACTGTAGAATTCTTGATTTATGTAAAATCCTTCTTGGCCTCTACACAAATTAGGGGATAAATTATTAAACTTTGTAATAAATATTTATTTCTGAGGCCTCAAATTGTTTATAGAATTAGGATAATTAATAATAATAATAATAATAATAATAATAATAATAATAATAATAATAATAATAATAATTTATTGATAATAGCAATAATACATTGGAAGATCTGCAAAAATACCATTTACCTGCAAGCAAGAACTGGTGGGACCATAGAATAAAGAAAGTCATAGAAAAGGAAGAAGCTAAATTGCTGTAGGAATTCAAACCAACAGGTACCTGCCACATAACACCCCAGACTTAACAATTGTGAATACAAAAGACAAAAAAAAAAAAAAAATCTGGATAGTGCATGTGGCTATACCTGGAGACAGCAGAATAATGGATGGAATCTGAAGAAGGAGAGATTAAATCTATAAATAAGGAGAATTTTTCTGACAGTGAGAACAATCACTCAATGGAACAGCTTGCCCTCGGAAGTTGTGGGAGCTTCATCACTGGAGGCTTTTAAGAAGAGATTGGACTGCCATCTGTCAGAAATGGTGTGGGATCTCCTGCTTGGGCAGGGGGTTGGACTATTTGACCTACAAGGTCCCTTCCAACTCTGTTAATATTTTAAAATAAATAAAAGCATCTTCATCAGAACTTTATCAACTTTGTAGCCTGGCTTAAAAACTTTCAACAAAGAGAAAGACAACACAAATGTTGGGATTATTCTGCTCCACAGCAGGTGGACTTGAAGAGCTGTTCTTTATCTTTTGATGAAATAAGAAATTCTGGGGCAAAGCAGAGAGAAACGTGCATTTGTTACCAGCTTCACACCGCAGTTAATACTGCTTCTGTTTGTCTAATTAGACTCCCTATATACCATGCTACAAAAAGCTACCATATGGTTCCATGCAGCTGAACTTGTTTTAGCTTCTGCCAAGGAAAATGCAAAGCAACTATGAAACAAACTTTGAATCCTTCTGGCCAAAGACCAGCATTGTAGCAAAAATAATTGAGAATCCATCTCTTCCTTGAGTGGAGAGGTCTTTCGGTGCATCAGTGCCAGATGTGAGTTCCACCGGCTCGCATCTCTTAAGAAATTCTATAGAAATTATCCAGTGACATTTGCTGATGCAACTGGTGGCCGTTTACATCATCCTTTCCCTTTGAGGTGTGCCAACGTGGCATTGAAAAGTTTGCCATAAGTTGAACATTTTTTTTACAGAACTAGTTTGGAGCCTTCAAATCAACAACTTCATCCCGATATGCTAATGGGCATTGCCAATGTCAAACTCAACACTTCAAGAAGAGCTCTTCAGCTCTTCCCTCTGAAGTAGGGAAAAAGGAAGAAGTTTTGTAAAAGTTATCACCATTGCATATAAATTCTCATGCCGTAGAGTATTTTACAGAATAAATAATATTGAATTGTTCATCAACCCTATCAAAACAAAATGCCTTTCTATTCTCACAACATATGGATTGCGTGGGGGGCCCCATCCTCCACTGTTTTTGCTTTCCAATTTATTTCAGAGGTCACAGATGCCGTTTTGAGTTTCCCCCATTTGATTTGCAGTTTTGTTTCTCTTGTAGATTACTTCTGCATGCGGTTGCATCTCCATGCTATTCAAAATACTATTCAGAAGGAAGCGTAGATCCAATCATGTAGTTACAAGATTTCATTATGATTTGCCACCAGGATGTGGTGCATATTAGTAACCCACCAAAAAGAAAGACACTGACAATGGCAACAAATATCTCTCTTTCTTGGGAAAAACCAGCCAAAGAATGAACATATAATCAAGAGAGGAAGAAAGATTGCAGGATCTTTTTAAAGCACTGCTATGTCCGACAGTAGCTATCAATTGGCTATTTTAAATTAGACCACAAGGACAGATGATTAAACATATGTGGGAATAAAAAAAAAGCAGGCCCCAGAAGAAAGAGATATGAACCAAAGTTTTCAGCTAGGATGGTTTCAAAATATACCAGAACTATTTGTAATCCTGCTGAGCCATTGCTAACTGAAAACATATTTTTGCAAAGTATGCACTTGGGTGGATAAGTTTAAAACAGGAAGAATGAAACTGTTAGAAAAGAGGAACAGAAAGTAATATACACAGGTGATTACAGAAAGTGAAGGTTAGTGAAGTTGTGGGTTAGAGATCAGCTTGGGGCACTTTTATTTATGGCAGTCCTTGCAGGACCTGCTATATGTCATTGGACACCATTGCAATGACTTGTTAATGTAAGTGTATTATTGCTATTATATCTTTTATATCTATTCATTTCTTATGTTCCAAATAATAAACCTCTGATCTTAAAGTAAGAATTATTGCTTGTGTTGTTGTCTGTTTCCTGTTGAAAATTTTCTTATGACACATATGATAGGTTTGCAAGTGCAGGAAATGTATTTAGTTTTAACAATAGCAATAGCATTTAGACCAGGGGTCTCCAAACTTGGCAACTTTAAGACTTGTGGACTTCAACTCCCAGAATTGTCCAGCCAGCAAATCTGGCTGAGGAATTCTGGGAGTTGGAGTCCACAAGTCTTAAAGTTGCCAAGTTTGGAGACCTCTGATTTAGACTTATATATCACTTCACAGTGCTTTTACATCCCTCTCTAAGCAATTTACAGAGTCAGCATCTTGCCCCCAACAATCTGGGTCTTCATTTTACTGACCACGGAAGGATGGAAGGCTGAGTCAACCTTGAGCCCCATCAAGATCAAACTCCAAGCTGTGGGCAGAGTTTGCCTGCAGTACTGCATTCTAACCACTGTACCACCATGGCTCTTATCATTTTAATTTATATGGAAATGGAAATGAAATAAAATTGAATTTTTGTCTTGGGTCCATCCCACTCTTGGATTTCTCAACATGATAATGAGAAGCTGACCATCCTTCTCAGCCAAGAAAAAAGTTGTACAGCTTAAAAATTGTGCTATAGTGCCTCTGTCATTCATCTTCCAGAGGAATTTTGTGTAGAACCTGTGGGATAAATTTATCACTTGAGAGGGTGGTTTTTAATGACATTATATATGGGCTGCTAGAAGGGTTGCACACCATAGTTTTCATTTACTTTCTGCATGCAATGGATCGATCACAGACGCCATGAACCAAGGAACATTCATGTTTCTCCTAATCACAGTATTGGTAATTAATAAGCCAATTCATAATAATAACAGATGTTGACTGACAGACCTGGTCCCACTTGGGGCCTTCTTTTTTTTCCCAAGCCAAAGATGATTAAATTTATGTCTTTGCTTTTCCCTAAACACATCACGCAGACATAAGTGGGTGCACACACTCCTGCATGCCCTGTTGTTATTTTAAAGTTTTGAAGCGAGAAATATATTCCAAAATTTGGAATAGTTTATCATTTCTTTCCTTTAATTAAACCCACAATGTAATGGTTGTTTGACAGCTCCCAGGAGATGCAGCAACTTAATTATTGGATGTGTGATATTTCTGCAAGTTTGAACAACTAGAAACTTTGTGGGTCTTTTTTTCCCCCTTCTTTCTTTCAAATGCATTCAAAATGGTCCCATTCATACTGTTCATACATCTTTGATGAGTGATCTATATCAGGGGTGTCAAACTCAAGGCCTGAGGGATGCTTAGATCTGGCCCATGGGACCACCTTGGAAATAGTGAAGGACAGGCCTGCAGGGAGCTCTGTTTTTGTGGGCAGAGGTCTGGAGGAGAATAGAATAGAATAGAATAGAATAGAATAGAATAGAATAGAATAGAATAGAATAGAATAGAATAGAATAGAATAGAATAGAATAGAATAGAATTCTTTATTGGCTAAGTGTGATTGGACACACAAGGAATTTGTCTTGGTGCAAATGCTCTCAGTGTACATAAAAGAAAAGATACATTCGTCAAGAGTCAAGAACCATCAGGTATAACACTTAATGATAGTCATAGGGTACAATAAGCAATCAAATCATATTAGGAAACAGTCAATAAAAATTGTTAGGTTACAAGCAACCAGGTTACAGTCATATAGTCCTAAGTGGGAAGAGATGGGTGAAAGGAAGGTTGGGAGGATTAATAAGGTTAATAGTAATAGTAATGCAGAATTAGTAAATAGTTGGACAGTGTTGAGGGAATTATTTGTTTAGCAGAGTGATGGCTTTTGGGGAAAAACTGTCCTTGTGTCTAGTTGTTCTGGTGTGCAGTGCTCTATAGCATCGTTTTGAGGGAAGGAGTTGAAACAGTTTATGTCCAGGATGTGAGGGATCTGTAAATATTTTCACAGCCCTCTTTTTGACTCGTGCAGTATGCAGGTCCTCGATGGAAGGCAGGTTGGTAGCAATTGTCTTTTCTGCAGTCCTAACTACTCTCTGAAGTCTATGTCTGTCCTGTTGGGTTGCAGAACCAAACCAGACAGTTATAGAGGTGCAGATGACAAACTCAATAATTCCTCTGTAGAACTGGATCAGCAGCTCCTTGGGCAGTTTGAGCTTTCTGAGTTGGCACAGAAAGAACATTATTTGTTGTGCTTTTTGGATGATATTCTTGATGTTAGGTGTCCATTTTAGGTCTTGTGATATGATAGAACCTAGAAATTTGAAGGTCTCTACTGTTGATACTGTGTTGTCTAATATTGTAAGAGGTGGTAGTATGGGAGGCCATCGTGGCCAAAAACTCCCATGTGGGCTGTACACAGCCTCCCCGAGCTCCATTTTTGCTGGCCGAGGTATGCAGGAGGCCATCGCGGCTGAAAACGGAGCCTTGGCAAGTGATGCTGAGCTGGCCATTCCCCTCCCCCCCACATCCCCCCGAGGTCAAACACAACCCTGATGTGGCCATCAATGAAATTGAGTTTGACAAGCCTGATCTATATCATTTCCCTTAGCTAATTTGTACATTATCATAGTAGGTGACAGCAGCTAGCTAATAGTTGATCTTGAAAGCTAAGTGCAGCAAACAGGGGTCTTACATAGAGGCAGAATGGGATAACATGCCTCAGCTGACTCTCCTTGTCTGTCTCAATCCCGCCTGACTCACTCTTTCCATCATATTAGTAAACTACATAAAACTCTCTGTCCAGTCCCCAGGAATTGAACTCCATTTGAAGTACTTCAAATAACATAGCACCCAATTGTTGTTGACCAAGCCCTCTGCCCATCATAAAGAAAATGTAAGTCTCCTTGATTTTGTAAATGTGAAGTGTCTCTGGTTTTTTTTCCTGCAAAACCTCATTTTACATGTACATTTTAAAAAATGTCCTCTTATAATTATGGTCTCCTTTATATGTAAACTAATTTTAAATCTCCTTGACTACCTGATCTGAATTCCATTTGCACAGGCGATATCTATCTTTTCCACTCCCTGGGAATTTCAAAACTTTATTCTAAGGATTGGCTCAAGGATGTTCAAGCTTGGCAACTTTAAGACTTGTGGACTTTAACTCCCAGGGTTCCATAGCCAGCCATTGCTGGCTGAAGAATTCCGGGAGTTGAAGTTCATAAGTCTTAAAATTGCTGAGTTTCGAGACCCCTGAATTAGGTGATCCTCACAAAAGACTCTTATTCAAGTTGCCTGCACAAGTTGTCTCCATCTGGTATTCACTGAAGTCCCAGTACCACGTCACCAACTTTTTCTCACTCTTAATGCTCAAAAGAAGCTTCTTCAGAATGTAGAAAGCTGGTACAAGAATGCAGTGTTCATCAGTGAGTGTGATAAATGTTTGTATCATTAAATAAAATTGTCATTTTTATAGTAGGCTTCAGTTTAGGTGCCATTTGAGACATCCATCTGGTCTACTGAAGGTTATCCGGATGAAGTGTCCATGTATTAATCAGATGGTATTGTTTCTTTTATGGTCTATTCTTGACAGTGTCAGCTCTTGACACCTCCACAATACTCTTTATGGGCATAAATCAAGTTTCCAAAGCAGAATAACAACAGTTCACAAAATGGTGTGGTCCAGTTTCAAATGAACTGTTATGGCCCCATAGGCCAAGTTTGAAGAAGCCTTGAGACCAGAGGTGGTATTCAGCAGGTTCTGACCAGTTCTAGAGAACCGGTAGTGGAAATTTTGAGTAGTTCAGACAACCGGCAAATACCTCCTCTGACTGGTCTCGGCCTCTATCTATTCTCTGCCTCCCAAGTCCCAGCTGATCGGCTGGGTCTTCTTTTGTTGCCTTGCACAGGAGAATGAAACTGGAAAGCAGGTTAGTGGGGTGGGGAGGGAATGGGGATTTTGGAGTAACCTTCCCCAGGAGTGGGGAGAGAATGGAGGTTTTACAGTATCCTTCCTCTGCAACGCCCACCATGCCACAACATGCCCACCAAGCCACGCCCACAGAACCGGTAGTATTTTTTTTTGAATCCCACCACTGCTTGGAACCATGTGGAGAGGATATATAAGTCTACCATCCTGGAATTAGAAAGAGATAATTTTAGTCCTTAAGAATTCTGGAATTATTTGGAAATGGATTAACAAGTCCCAACAATCGGCTGATTCTCCCAAACAGGGAGAATGAAAGAGCTAATAGGGAATTAAACATCTCTTCTTCCTGCCACAAGAAACAACATGTTTGCAGAACTGCACCACAAAGCTTCACTTCACTTCCCTTCCTTTCCTTTCCTTTCCTTTCCTTTCCTTTCCTTTCCTTTCCTTTCCTTTCCTTTCCTTTCCTTTCCTTGTACTCTATTCTCCCTTCTCTTCCTGCTCTCTTCTCCTCTTCTCTCTTCCTTCCTCCTTACTCCCTTCTCTCCATTTCACTTCCTCCTCCCCCCTCTCCGTTTTTCTCCTTTCCTCCCTCCCTCCCTTGCACCATAGTGCAGGTGACACAAGCCACAAAGATGGAATAGCTAAGTGTTTCCATATTCTAATTTACAATGCTGCCATTCCAGATCAAAGATATTAAGAAGTGACAAGAAGATACAGCATTCCATCCAGTAACTGTTTCCATTTGTGCCAGACATCCAGTTATTGATGTTAGGGGATTAATTTTGCTTTGTTTGTTTTATGGAATGTGTTTTTATTGGTCAATGACCAATAACATTTCTGTTCTGTTCTGACATATATTATAATGCATTGTCAGCACATCAATGTGTTTTCCCCATAACAATGGCAGGTTACTTTGATTGTGCAGAAGTTGCTAGCATTTTTCTCCATTCCTACCCCACAGGACTTTTGCTGCAAAAGGAAAATGAGAAAAATGTATGCTGTTTTGATTTTTTTTTTTTTTTTTGCTCCTGGAGGAAAAGCCATTCATAAATCTGAGAGTTGAACAAATTCTTTCCTCTCTCACTTCTTGTTTTTGACTAAGTAAAGCTGAAATGAATCAAGTTGCATGGTTTGTTTTTCCAATTGCTCCAATCTGGGGGCTTTCAAAGAGGAAACACACAAAGGCAGAATAGAGTTGGAAGGGACCTTGGAGGTCTTCTAGCTCAAGCAGGAGACCCTATACCATTTCAGACTGAGGTGGCTGTCCAGTCTTTTCTTAAAAACCTCCAGTGATGAAGCTTCTACAACTTCTGAAGGCAATCTGTTCCACTGGTTAATTGTCTGCAGAGTTAGGAAATTTCTCCTTAATTCCTGGTTGCTTCTCTCCTTGATTAGTTTCGGCCCATTGTTTCTAGTCTTGCCTTCTGGTGCTTTGGAAAATAAGTTGACCCCCTCTAATTTGTGGTGGCCCCTCAAATATTAGAATATTGCTATCATGTCACCCCTAATGCTTCTTTACTTTAGACAGGCCATACCCAATTCCTGCAACCATTTTGTTTCCAGGCCTTTAATCATCTTAGTTGCTCTTTTTTGCTCACACGCATACAAATTTATATCAGTGCGCAGCTCATTCATGTGTGTGTGTGTTCTGAATTGTTCATTCAAAGAAACCTTTTGAAATTAGCTGCACAAAATTAAGGCGCAGGGCCATATGCCGTGTAAAATTCTTGGCTTTTGAATAATCTATAAATACTTAATAGCTTTAGTTGGAAAACCACAGGTGAGCTTCTTGTGTCTTCTATCTCTTATAAGCTTCTTTTCTTCTCCAAATGGAGGCAAAGAAGAAACATTTTAGCCTCCAATGGTTTAATCAAAACTCATTTGAAAATAGTGTGGACATTTCAGCTGACGCTGAATTCAGGGCATACCGTATCTAGGCTGCCCAAATCCAGGCAGCCATTGGATCACAGCAAAGAGGTTGTGTTCACTATGTATCTTTGCTACCACTAGCAATGAAATTGCACTTTTGCAGTCCAGATATGGAAGCCCTAAGAATACAGCTGATTAAATATTTGTAGAGAATAGTAAGATTTAAGCATGTAATTCTCACGGCGTTTCAGTTGCAGACTCGTAACCTCTTTTATAGTTTGGACTATTATTTTTAAAGAATTGTCCCTTGTGGACTAATTCCGCAACCAGGTTAAGCATGCTGTGTGACCATCACCTATATAATGGGGGGGAGTTCTTTATTTTTTTATGCAGCTTAAAATAAGAAAAAGTGCTTTTTCTGGTAGGAATTTATATTTATTTTTTTAAAATCAAGTTTTTTATTTTATATTACTTATACATATCAATGAGTGAACAGTGTGATATCTGGGTATCATACATTTAGTACAGATAAACATAATGTTATAATTCAAGGTTATTACATTTCATTTTCATTGTTGCATGTTATTTAAACATATCTAATACTACCGCCATTCAATTTCTAAACCGCCTTCTTGTTATTGCATAGATCTTGTTATATTAAGATATGTGTATTGTTGTTCCCCTCTTATTTCTATTTCTATTCTTTCTTATTTTTCCCATTGATTCATTTAAGCATACATTTAAAAAATCGCCATTATTTATTTTTCCTTATCTTGTATTTGATATTTTAAAAATTACTCATTTTTCCACCCTGCTTTTAATATCCCAAATATCCAATGCTACTAATCGATCCAAATATTAACAGTATTCAATCAATCCTGGGTTTACATCTCCCACTCCTCACAACTTCTAATTCTTAAAAATTTAAAAGGAATTTTCATATTTATGAAGTGTCTTGCAGCAGTGGTCCCCAAACCTTTTGCCACCGTGGACCAACTTCCTGGAAGAATTTTTTTCCCACAGACTTGGGGGTGACGTGTGCACAACCTAGATCTCTCCCATGCACAGTTTAGAGTAGGGTTTGGGCCAGGGGTGGGATTCAAATTTCTTAACAACTGGTTCTGTGGGAGTGGTCTAATTTGTGGGAGTGTCTTGGTGGTCATGTGACTGGGTGAGCATGGCTTGCTGACTGGGTGTGGCTTGGTGGTCACGTGACTGTGTGGGCATGGCTTGTATGTAAATGTTGTAAACTGACAACACACCATGTATGTAAATATTGATTTTTTTATGAAAAAAGAGCAACTTTTACCCAAAATCAGGCAAACCAGGCAGGCAGATTGAGTTGCTCACAGAATCACAGATTCACTCAGAGATCTACCATTCTGCAATCTGCTATCTGAGTCTGCACTGAAAAATAGCAGTTTCAGTCCTAAGGAAGGTTCAGCTCTGCTTTTATATTTGCTAGAAAGCAAGGAATCCAATGATTTCCTGCTTTCTAGCTAATCTAAATCTCCTGACACAGTTGAGAGTCGTAACACTTGATGGTTGGGGGTGGGGAGAAAGGAAAAATAGCAATTTACCAAAAATTAGGCGAAGGCACCATGCAGGCAAGTTGGATGGTGCACATGCCAGGTAAGTGAGTGGGCAGGGCAGGGTGAGCCAGTGGTGCAATTTGCCGATTCTCCAAACTGCACAAAATCATAACAACCGGTTCTATAGAACCGGTCCAACCAGGTAGAATCCTATCCCTGGTTTGGGCTCCTATATAATGCCTTATGATCTAAGATAGAACTGAGGCAGTCCATGTAGCCCTGGCAAGTTGCTACAAATACAGATGAAGCTTTGCTTGCTCTCCCACCACTCACCTCCAGCTATGCATCCTGGTTCCCAACAGGCCATGGATCAGCACTGGTCTGTGGCCCAGGGGTAGGGGTCCCCTGCCTTACAGTACAATCTGGAGTTCACCAGACCCTATCTCAGCTTTAAAAAAAAAAAGCTCTGGTTAGTTAACTCTATTCCTCACATAAATTTCATTGATGAGTCGTGGTGGCACAGTGGTTAGAATGCAGTACTGCAGGGTACTTCTGCTGACTGCCGGCTGACTGCAATTTGGCAGTTCGACTCTTGTAAATGAAAACTATGGTGCTCAACCCTTCTAGCAGGCCATATATAATGTCATTAAAAACCACTCCGCCAAGCGAGAAACCTATCCCACAGGTTCTATACCAAATTCCTCTGGAAGATGAATGACAGAGGCACTAAAGCACAATTTTTAAGCTGTACAACTCTTTTTTGGCTGAGAAGGATGGTCAGCTTATCATTATCATGTTGGGAATTTCAAGAGTGGGATGGACCCAAGACAAAAATTCAACTTGATTTCATTTCCATTTCCATATAATTAAAATGATCAGAGTTGTGGTGGTACAGAGGTTAGAATGCAGTACTCTGCACACAGCCTGGAGTTCGATCTTGATGGGACTCACGGTTGACTCAATCTTTCATCCTTTTGAGGTGACTAAAATGAGGACCCAGATTGTTGATGGCAAGATGCTGACTTTGTAAAATGGCTTAGAGAGGGCTGTAAAGCATTGTGAAGCTTTATATGTGAAGAGATATACAAGTCTAAAATGCTAATGCTATTCTGTGTAAGACAATTACAGCTGAAAATACATGTCGTCCTCCATTTATGTCTGGTTGCTTAGCTACCATTCAGAATTATGACAGACCACCTAAAAGGTACTTATAACCCAGTTCTAATGGTTGCACCTCTCCTGCAATCATGTGACTGCATTTTGAGCCTCCCCCTCTCAAAACTGACTCACATTTATGGCTGTTTGAAATCTCCCATGGTTTGAAATATTTTTGTTTACTTCAGTTTTTTTGGAAAAAACACTCCATAGTGAACAATTGGTTTGTTTTAACAACCATAGCCAAAAAAAAAAAATAAAAGGACATAAAATCAGGTCAGTCATGTGGGTGACTTGCTTTACAACCATCACAACTGATGATGTAATGGGCAGGCTCCATTCACACACAAATGAAGGCAGAAGTTTTCCTATTCTGTTTCTAAGGTTGTGGATCTTAACCTCTAATTTCTTCACATTAAACCTGATTAATTAATCTCTGAATGAATCGGTTTTGTCTGGTCATGCTTTGTTGCTGGGGGTTTGGCATTTTGGCTTCAGATTTAAACCAGGATTTACTTCAGCTTTTTGGAATGATGCTTTAATCTTCTGAGGCATGTTAGAATTTGGACAATTGGTTAGAATTCACAGAATTAGTTAGAATTCACAGAATTAGTTAGAATTAAACCATGTTAAAAGCTTTCTACTTTTTAGGCAATCTCTGCTGATAAAGTCAAATGATTGGTCAGTGGTTAGCAATCATCTAGCTAATCATCTAGTCTTGTATCCACAGGAAAATGTTAACCTGTTTCACTGTATTAGTAGGAAAATAGCAGCAGAAAAATGGCAGTATCGGGGGGACGACATTATTTTGACAATTTTTAAGTATTTTTTTTAGATATCCATTGACCAGTACATTGAATTTATGTGTATTCATGCTACTTATTAGGGAATCTGTCCATCTGTTAAGTTCTTTCATTACATAGTTGGGTGTCTAAAAAGACGTACAAAAAAGAGTGTGATTTCTGAATGGCTGAAGTTCAGTGAGAGCTGCAAAGCAGGGCAAGAACAAAGAAAAAAATATTCGTAAATATGTCCTTCTGAGATGGAGGAGAAAGAAAAGGAAAGGCGGTGGCAACAGGTAAATTAAAAAAAGGGAAGGAAATGCAACCTCTCCGGTTACCTTGAAAGAAATTGTGAGAACAGAAAGAGGTATGGAGAAAGGGAGAATCAAAAGGCAGATGGAAGAATGAAAGGATAGAAAGATGGATGGATGGGAGGCAGGGAAGGAAGGACTAGGGCAGAGAAAGAGGGAGAGAAAGAAAAAAGAAAGAAAGAGGAAGGAAGGAAGGAAGGAAGGAAGGAAGGAAGGAAGGAAGGAAGGAAGGAAGGAAGGAAGGAAGGAAGGAAGGAAGGACTCTTCAGCAGCGGTAGTTTTCCACTGCAGAGGACAGAAAACATTCACATTGAAAAGAAGTAGTACAATAGGGAAGTTGTTAAAGAAATCCATACAATAATTGATAGAGCAACAGAAGGTTGGAGAGACTAGTAAAGCACTTCACGTACAGAGGAGCCAATAAAATGATTTTTGGGGGGAGTGGAAGATATGTTTCTGCAGCTCAATCTATAGAAGGATGTATATGGGAGCATCCATGCATTCATTCCTTCACTACATATACTTGAGCTAAGTCAAGTTAGGCATCCATATTTGATTGCCCTTTATGGCTTTTCACAGGGGCTTTACTGCAGTGGCCCCCAACCTTTTGGACACCAGGGACCGGTTCCACGGAAAAAAGTTATTTCCTGCAGACTGTAGGTCACATGGTTTGGCATGCTGCCTGCATTCCATGGATGGGGCTTCACTTGTTTGCATGGCCCGATTACTGGCATGCCACAGACCAGTGCCGGTCCATGGACAGGAAGTTGGGAGCTCCTGGTGTACTGAATCCCAGTGGTTACAAAGTCTTATCCTTACGATTTATATTGACTGTTTCCTAGTATGATTTGATGGTTGATTGTACCCTATGACTATCATTAAGTCATTGTACCCTATGACTATCATTAAGTCTTGATTCTTAACGAATGTATCTTTTCTTTATGTATACTGAGAGTATTTACACCAAGACAAATTCCTTGTGTGTCCAATCACACTTGGCCAATAAAGTATTCTATTCTATTCTATTACTTAGAAAAAGCTCTAGACTTCTTATAGGAGGCTGAAAATAAGAATCAGTGGATCCAAAGGATCTAAATAAGTAGACCTATTTTGACACTGGCAATAGTCTCCCTTCTGGATGAGTGGAGAAGAGGAAATGCAAGCTTCTTGATTCTTCAGATCTTCTTAATAGTGGCTTTTTATATCATTGGCCATAGTATTTCTTAGAGAGTTGTCATATCAATGATCCTTTTAAGCCTAGTGAGAGGGCAACTGATCTACCGCAATCGTTGAGAGAGGAGAACAATGAAACTATTAATTAAGCTTTTGTGGTTAGCAAAAAAAAAAACCTGATGCACAGAAAAACATAGATGACCTTAAAAGAAGGGCCATAATTTCTACCAGTCTGCTGCTTGACATAAGCTAGTACAGGGTTAATGACAAAAAATGGCCACCTTTTGGCTCTCTGCTCTGATGATTTATCAATGACTTTTCAATCCTTGCTGCCAGTTCATTACCACCGTGGAGTTCAATTCTTGTTTTGGTGGAAGGTGGGACTTGTGAAGGAGGCAGAAATCACATGAAAGGGGTCCCTCTAACACAGAAGTGGGGAATGATGGCCCTTTTATGACTTGTGGACTTCAACTCCCAGAATTCCTGAGCCAGTTGGCTCAGGAATTCTGGGAGTCAAAGTCCACAAGTCATAAGAAGCCATTGTTCCCCACCTCTGCTTTTAACAGAAGCTCTGATCTACATCTTGCATCAGAGGTGGTATTCAGCAGGTTCTGACCAGTTCTGGAGAACCAGTAGCAGAAATTTGGAGTAGTTTAGAGAACCATCAAATACCACCTCTGACTGGCCCCACCCCCATCTATTCTCTGCCTCCCGACTCCCAGCTGATTAGCTGGGTCTTTTGTTGCCCTGAACAGGAGAATGGAGCTGGAAAGCAGGGTGGGGTGTGTGTGTGTGAAATGGAGATTTTACAGTATCCTTCCCCTGCCACGCCCACCGAACCAGTAGTAAATTTTTTTGAATCCCATCACTGTCTTGCATGCATAATTTTGGAGCTAGGCCTGGCGGTGAACTCAGAAAAGTGACTTCACCGGATGACTGTTGATTTACTGAGGTAGCACCAAGCAATTCTCATCAGCAGGTGACTGAGAATATCCAGGTTTTGCTTTTCAATTAATTATGAAACAATCTGTTGTCCTCATTCCCCACAGAGGAGGAGATTTCGTCATTCAGAACAAATGTGATGAATGTGGACCTACAAAGACACTGTGAAAGAAAGACTGTAATAAAATTTAAGTTACACTGAAATGGAGGGCGGGAGGGGGAGGGAAGCTGAAGGAACAAAGAAAGAATGTAAAATAATGGATACATTCAGATTGTGGCTGAACAAAAGGGGTATTGCTGAATTGTTTAATTTAAGCCGGAAGTCTGGCTACTGAATTTGTAGAGATTTGGCACTGAGGGGAAAAACGGGGGCATTCTGAAGTGGAGTTCTACCCACTGAAACTTTGTCATCCTTTATTTTTCTTATAATTGCTTACATTGCCTGATAATTTTTTTCAAAATCTAGGAGAAGGGGCGGGGGGGGGGGGAACCCAGTTATTTGCTTTTCCCTTCAACAGCACTCAACACAAACTATAGTTAAGAATAATAATCAAAATGTCTACTTAAATGTAAAGGGCAGAGGAGGGTTAGGCTTTTTTAATTAACATTTCTAAATGAAATAATGTTGGAACAAAAAAAAATCTAATTGTACAATGAGAGGCATAATAATTAAAATTAATTTTGTGAAGCTTGCAACCTTCTTGTTGGGACCGCTCATACATCAACATTCCTGTTCAGTGGAACCATTTATGATCCTAGACAAACACATCCTTCATAAGCCACACTGAAAATGTAGATAAATATATGTACGTACGCAGTTTGCAAATTGCAAATCTGGCTTTCTGTTTTTCAAGGGGGGGGGGAGAAGAGACATCTTGCAGATTTGCACAGCAGGGAAGATATAGAAGGAATACACAAATCTGTCTGTTTCAGTTTATATACAGCCCATTGTATTGTGCTGTTCTGTTTCTTCATTAAACAGTATTTTTTAAAAAAAAACTTCTCAAAGACCTATGTTGATACATATGAAAAACTCTATTTAAATGGTCGTAATTTAAATTGCCAAAACTTGCTTTGCAAGAATTGCAACCTCGTTCCGTTCAGTTCCTAATGAAGTTCCAACACTTTAATCAGAGATATGTGGATCAGAACATTTTATATCAATATTTATGGTGCCTGAATTTATCCATCACTAAGGCTGTTTGCATTTAAATATTGTCCACTAGATGCTCATAGAACTTAACTTTTGCAGTCATTTCCTCTGTATAGCTCATTATGTCACCTGAAGCACTGGGAAGATTTCATCCCTTTAACATCCTAATAGTGCACATTTGCTTAATGCATATTAAATGATAGAAAAGTTTGATTTTTTTTTCCCCCTGCAATGAAGCTGCTAGCTGAAGGAAAGCTCTCGTTCTCTTCTAATGGCTATAGATTTATTTTTAGCAAAATGTCAACCTTTCTGTTCCAATGCACCTACTTCACCTGTGGCAGCTTATAGAATTTATTTTATTTCATTTTACTTTACATTTTATTTTATTTTTATTTTATTATTATTATTTTATTTTATTATTGTTCAATGCCTTTAAGTCAGGATTGACTACTGATGAACATAGAATAATAGCATTGGAAGGGACTTCAAAGGTCTTTTAGTCCCTGTGCGCAAGCAGGAGACCTTAAACTCAGGGGTGGGATTCAAATTTCTTAACAACCGGTTCTGTGGGTGTGGCCTAATTTGTGGATGTGGCTTGGTGGTAATGTGACTGGGTGGGCATGGCTTTTATGTAAATATTATAAATATTTATGTAAATATTGATTTTTTAATAAAAAAAGAGCAACTTTTACCCAAAATCAGGCAAAATAGGCAGGCAGATTGAGTTGCTCACAGAATCACAGATTCACTTAGAGATCTATCTATCTGCAATCGGCTACCTGAGTCTGTCACATAAAATTTGCTTGCAAGCAAACTCATAAAATTATCTCACAACACACTATATATGTAAATACTGAATGTTTTATTAAAAAGAGCAACTTTTACCCCAAAGCAGGCAAAGCAGGTAGACAGATTGAGTTGCTCATAGAAACACAGATTAACTTAGATATCTATTTGCAATTGACTACCTGAGTCTGCACTGAAAAGCTTCAGTCCTAAGGAAGGTTCGGCTCTGCTTTTAGATTAGCTAGAAAGCAAGAAATCCAAGGATTTCCTGCTTTCTGGCTAATCTGAATCTCTCGGCAGAGCAGAACAGCTGATGGTTGGGTGGGGGGAAGGAAAAATAGCAACCAGGCAAGTTGAATGGCTCGCATGCCAGGAAAGGAGTGAATGGACGGGGAGGGGCGGGGCCAGCCAGTGGACCAATTTGCCAGTTCTCTGAACTGCGGACAATCATAACAAGCGTGTGTGGAGCATTTGCAAGAAATCATCAGCTGTGCCGCCTGGACCGCTGACAAGCGCTGCACACGGGTGCACAGCATTTGAAAATCCTCTTGTTTCCTGCTTTTTCAATCTCAGCTGTGCCGTGCAAAGCAGCCGAGGAGGAAAAAGCAGGGAATAAAGAACAGCCTAGAGCCCAGGCAGGTGGGTGGGCCAAACATCAAACCGGTTTGATGTCAACCGGGGTGGGTTTCTACCGGTTCTGTCCACCTCTGTAGAACCGGTAGCTCTAAAGAGCAGCAGACATAGAACCGGTTCTATGTCTGCTGTTGTTTTTGCCCACCCGGGCTCTTACCTGATCTTTATTTCCCGATTTTTCAACTTCAGCTGCCGAATGAGGCACAGCTGCAGTTAAAAAAACAAGAAAAGAGGGCTGTTTCAAAGGCTGCTTCTTGGCACCCAGCGTGCTAATGATGATTAACAGGTGCACAGCTCACAGCGGGCAGGGAAGCTCATAAATCCCGAACTGGTAGTTAACCCTGACGTACCCCACCCCTGGTGTCAACTGCTCTTTGCAGCTGTAAGTTCTATAGAACTGGTCTGAACAGGTAGCATCCCACCCCTGCTTATACTATTTGCAACAAATCTCTTTTTGAAAGCCTCCAGTGATGGAGCACCCACAATTTCTAGGGGTAAGCTGTTTCACTGGTTAATTGCTCTCACAATTAGGAAATTTCTCATTGGTACTAGGTTGCTTCTCTCCTTGGTTAGTTTCCATCCATTGTCTGGATTAGTCCCTGCAGTTTACTTGACAAGATTTTTCAGAAGTAGTTTGCCCTTGCTTTCTTCCTAGGGCTGAGAGAGAGTGAGTAGCCCAAGCCACACAGCTAAAACTAGAACTCATGGTCTCCTGGTTTCTAGCCTGGTGCCTAAGCCACTACTCCAAACGGACTCTAATATAATGCTATCCATCAGATTTATATCTCTACAGCTATCCTCATTTTACAACCTTTTGTTTTGCTGTGGTTGTTAAGGAAATTGTTGCCATTGTTAAATGAATCAGGCCATCATTAAATAAATTTGGCTTCCCCCATCGACTTTGCTTATTAGAAACTGGCTGGGAAAGTCACAAATGGTGATGAAATGACCCCGGGAACTCCACAACCATCAAAAACACATGTCGGTTGCCAACACCAAAATGTGACCATGGAGATTGCCATGTCCCTGTCAGAATCTGATTTGGAGGGGGAGGCCGAGCAGCTGACAGGGAGTGGGAGTGTGGCTTCGTTGGCTGTGGAAGAAACTGGGGAAGGGCAAAGTCCAGCTGTGCAGAACAGGGGAGAGGTAGAGCAAGGCAGAGGGAATTCAGAGGAAGACCCAGGCCCACCCCCTTTTCATTCTAGGGCATGCAGGGAGGAACGGAGAAGGGAGCAACATGAGTTGTGTGGCTTACAGGGAAGGAAAGGGCTCTGATTCCCTTCATTAGCTGCAGCTGAGAACACAGTGTTTAAAAAGGGAGGTTGCGCACAGCAACTCGTGGGAAACAAATTGTGAGTTATCTTTTATGGGCGAGGCTTATCTGTGTTCCTGGCTTCTTCCCAACTGTGTGTGTTTTGTTGGCCTTTGAAGTCTGCAATTCCTTCTCCTGCCCTGTCCAGTTAATTGCTGCAGCGTGGTTTGTGTGGATTTTTATTTACAGTTTATATGTACTTTGTTTTCGGACTGAATTTCCTCCACTTAAAGACTGTTCTTGGGAGAGTTTTTTCTCCAGCCGAAGGTAACTGGACATTGGGGGCAAAGTTGGAGGTATTAAAGGGACTTTTCTTACTTGTGTGACTGTGTTGTCTTTGTGCCTTGCCCTGGGTCATCACAGAGATGCTGAAACCAGTCACTTTTTTTCAGTGCCATTGTAACTTTGAAGAGTCACCGAACAAATAGTTGTAAGTTGAGGACTACCTATTCAGCCCAGCCACCAGGGACTTAAAGACTGAAGAGAAATGCTCTTAATGAATTTGATGTGACATGTCTATAATGCTTTTAAAGGGCCTTATGGAATGCATTTGTAATGCATTATTAAGCAGGATTCAGAACCAATATAAGAAAGAAATTAATTGAACGTTGAGAGCAAAATCAAAATTGAATATCTACTTTCACCACTTTGAATATGAATGAATAAATAAACAGACATTCAATTCAATGCTTGTTGGTGAAGGACAACACAAGAAACTCTAATATTGTTTGATCACTCTGTAGAACATTTGATATTATGCCTATTAAAAGCTCAGAAGGGCCAAGAAATTTCTCGATGAAGGCAAATTAATATCTATGAAATTAAGATCCTAAAACTGTTGTGTGGGGGGGTTTATTCTCAATGAATATAGATGGCAGAGAAGGAGGGAAGGAGTTGAAACAGTTTATGTCCGGGATGTGAGGGGTCTGTAAATATTTTCACAGCCCTCTTTTTGACTCGTGCAGTATACAGGTCCTGGATTGAAGGCAGGTTGGTAGCAATTGTTTTTTCTGCAGTCCTAATTATCCTCTGAAATGTGTCCTGTTGGGTTGCAGAGCCAAACCAGACAGTTATAGAGGTGCAGATGATAGATTCAATAATTCCTCTGTAGAAGAACTGTTGCAGCATCCCATTGGTCACATGATCCAAATTTGGCTGCTTGGCAACTGACTCATATTTATGACCGTTGCCATGTCCCAAGGTCATGTGATCCCCTTTTGTGACCTTCTGAGAAGTAAGGTCAACGGAGAAGCCAGATTCACTTAACAACCGTGTTACTAACTTAACAACTGCAGGAATCACTTACAACTGTGGCAAGGAAGATCATAAAACACAATGGGACTCATTTAGGAAGATTGTGGTCATAAGTGGAGAGCTACCTGGAAATGCATATGTTGTGTTTTTATTTTTAAATTAACTTTTGGAATCTTGACAGATACCATATAGGTAAACATCTGCATATGCCAAACAACATAAATGTAATATTTATTTAGTATTCAAATTGATTTGATCAATCCTGTGGGTGTATCATAATTCATATTCTCCAATGAAACATGTCCATAGCCAAGTATCATCAATCATGTTCTCCAATTAGATTTTTACACCCCAGAAGCTTCACTCACCTAGTTACAATCTCTGAAGAAAATATGAATGGAATGCACTTTCGATTGCAAACTGTTGCACTGTTCTTTCAAACTCCTTCCTCCGCGCTTCTTTCTGTTGGCAACTATAAAAGGTGCCTAGAAAATGTTTTATGAGTTGACATTAGAGACTCAACCAATGTGGGTAGAACAGACCCAAGAAATCAATTCCAGAGGAAGGCTGAAATTATTGTTGCTGCTGTGACAAATTTCAGCAAAGGCAGCAGCCCTCAACAAGCCAAGATAAATAAGGTAAATCAGTGAAGGAAAAAGAAGCTTGTCAGTCACTATAGCTGGTTGCTATTTTACATCCAGGATCACAGTTGTCATGTCTCTCAGTCATAGTTGCTAGGGAACATGAACAATTGGATGCTGTTTTCCATAAGTCCTGCTGGTGGATTAGAACTTCTGTGGAACCTCAGGAATCAATTCATTTATTGCTAGCTTTCCAGTCTTCCAATGCAGGACACATCAGAGATGAGTAATGAAGGAACCCCACCCACTCAATGTATTATTTTTAAATTTATGTCATTTGGGGATGTAAGAGTATATGTCATATCTGAAAGTCTTTCTCCTCCAATCCTTCTCTTGTGAAACTTTAAGGAGCTCCTGTTCTTGCTGATATACTTTGCTTCCCGTCATGCATGATGAAACAGGAGACATAATTTAATACAAATTACCTTCCAATTGTGTGCAGTCTGGATAAGTTTTTCTTCAGAATATTTAATATGATTTCTCCTCTCCCCTCCCTGTCAAAACCGTAACAGCAAAATTTCACTGAATGGCTAAGATGAAGTGTGATGCCTAAAAATAAGAGGAAATTGTTGTGCAGGTGACAAAGGAAGGCTAGGCAATTGCTCATTTTTCATCAGTTTTTTTTCTCCCTTTTTTTCTCTTGGTGAATTATTTACTTCAAAAGATGCTGTCCTCGGGCAGGGGAGGAGGAGGAAAAATAACAGATATAGTCTTGTGCAAATCCATAAATGCCTCTTGTCTATGAAAAAGCTTTATATATTTCTCTTCCTGTCCAGTAATATCTGACGGTAGTCATTATTTTTAAAGGGTAAATCTTATCGTCTGATACTTACAAATGCACATTACCAGCACCGTTATGATTGTTCATGAATACAGAGTAGGTGTCTTCAAAAAGATTTTCGTTCTAACATTTTGCTGGAAGAACCAAATCCATTAAAATCGAGAAAAAGGTTACCTCAGACAACGTCATCTGTTCTTTTCTTTGTGTTAACTTTTTATAGAAAAGGAGTAGTGGAGATGGAATTGAATATATGGGGGAATACTGTTATGATTAGATTAAATTAATCTAATCATAACAGTATCTATCCCTCCATATATTCAATTGACTGATGATAGATAGATAGACAGACAGACAGATAGATGGATTAACAGATTAACAGAGATGGAAGGGACATTGTAGGTCATCTAACCCCCAAGCAGGAGACCCTACAGCATTTCTGACATTTCTGACAGTCCAGTCTCTTCTTGAAATCTTCCAGGGATGAAGCTCCCACAACTTCCAAAGGCAAGCTGTTCCACTGGTTGATTGTTCTCATTGTCAGAAAATTTCTCCTTATTTCTAAGTTTAATCTCTCCTTCATCAGTTTCCATCCATTGCTCCTTGTCTGGCCTTCGGGTGCCTTGGGAAATAGCTTGACCCCTTCCTCTCTGTGGCAACCCCTCCAATATTGGAAGACTGCTATCATGTCTCCCCTGGTCCTTCTCTTCACTAGACTAGCCAAGCCCAGTTCCTGTAACCGTTCTTCATATGTTTTAGTCTCCAGTCTCCTAATCATCCTGGTTGTTATTCTCTGTACTTTTTCTAGAGGCTCAACATCTTTTTTATAGTGTGGTGACCAAAACTGGATGCAGTACTTTAGGTGTGGTCTTACTAAGGCTTTATAGAGTGATTTTAGAGTGTATGTATTTGACTGATTTTTTAAAAAAAGTTCCCAACTTAAAATACAGAAAATACAAGAACTGGTCTTTTTTCAGGGAAATGTAGCTTTTAATAATATAGGCAGTTCTTATTTAGCAACTGTCTCACTTAATGACGATCTGCAGTGATGAAAAGTAGTTTGACAACCAAATTTCACATTTATGACATTTGCAGGTCTGTAAAACAAAGGAAAGCTAAAGCAAGATCATAAGCACAGTTGCAGTTTCACTTAGTAATCAAATACTGGTCCCAATTATGGTCACTAAACAAGGTCTACTTATATTTCTCTCCAGTATAATGGCTGCTTTCCTCATCTTTTTTTTTTCTCCTAGGTTAATAACCTAACCTGAAATCAACCAAATTCATATAAGTATAAGTTCAATATAACTTTACCAATCAGGGCCTCTCTGAAACTTACATTTTTGTGCAATTTTCTTGGGAGAAAGAATAGCTACTTATGCCCTGCATGGTGCCCAGGAGAAGATGCTAAATTATGTGAAATTTACAAAAGCTATTTTGCCTTTTTTAGGTGCCAGTTTTTGAAATGCTGATTATGATTTCAATAAGAACTCAAAACTCTCCCAGCAGATTGAAGAAAACTGATCTGTGTTTTTGTTACCATTATTATCGTCATCATTTATTAGATTTATAAATATCACCAACATATCAAGAGGTAGTTCATGCTGTTCATTTTGTCAGTCAGGTGCTGACAGCTGATAGATAACTTAAAACATGGCTTCCCCAACCTGTGTGCCGTAGCCTATGACCAGGCCATGCAACCTATTCACAACTGGGCGGCATGAATGACAGGCTGGCACATACATAGACCTACTCATGCAAGCCACAGGTGCTGGCGGCTGCAAACTTACTCATGTGAGCAGCGAGTGCTGGTGTTCGCAGCCCTACTCATGCTAAAACATATGAAGAATGGTCACAGGAAATGGGCATGGCTAGTCTAGTGAAGAGAAGGACCAGGGGAGACATGATAGCAGTCTTCCAATATTGGAGGGGCTGCGACAGAGAGGAGGAAGGGGTCAAGCTATTTTCTAAAGCACCTGTAGGCCAAACAAGGAATAATGGATGGAAACTGATCAAGGAGAGATTTAACCTGGAAATAAGGAGAAACTTTCTGACAGTGAGAACAATCAACCCATGGAACAGCTTGCCCTCCGAAGTTGTGGGAGCTTCATCCCTGGAAGGTTTCGAGAAGGTTTCTGACTGCTATTTGTCAGAAATGGTGTAGGGTCTCCTGCTTGGGCAGGAGGGGTTTGGACTCAATGATCTATAAGGTCCTTTCCAACTCTGTTATTCTGTTAAATGAAGCTGTGCATGCACTCTCCTTCCCCTCACACAAAACCATCCCCTCTCCTCCCCCCCCATGCCAGGCCACCACCCAGAAAAATTGGGGAATGCTGACTTGAAGGCTTACTGAAACTAAACAACAACAAGAACCCTATATTCTCTTCCTGCTCTGAAACTGAGGGATTAGTCTGCATTTGACCTTGGTCTCCAACCTAAATGGTTAGGATTGAGTAATTTCACTGGTAAAAATGACGTTGTTGTTGTTGTTGTTAGTTGCAAAGTCGTGTCTGACCCATCGCAACCCCATGGACAATGTTCCTCCAGGCCTTCCTGTCTTCTACCATCCCCCCGGAGTCCATTTAAGCTCACGCTGCCTGCTTCAGTGACTCCATCCAGCCACCTCATTCTTTGCATTAAGAATGTCAAAATTGCATTAGGAATGTTGAAAACTGTATTTCAAAAAATACAGTAAATCTATGAACTTCCAGTTGAGCCCTCCTCATTGACGGACCGTAGATCGTGACTGTCCATGGCTATGGTCTGTGCTCTTTCATCAGAGAGCCCCGATCATTGTGATTAGGGGCTGAAGCTGTCTTGGAGGGGTGGTGGAATAAGGGGAAGCCACAAGCCAGGTTGACGGGAGCCGCATCTCCCCTCCTGGGCTTGGTTCCCCCCCCCCCGAAGATGACTGAAGCAGTGGTCTAAAATGGCCACCCTGAAGAGGAGGACTCAGCTGGACTAAGATTTGTGCAGGAGGGAAGAAAGAGGTGGATAACATCTGAACCGGGACAATTAGGTGAAACAGCTAAACAAAAAGTACCCCGGGATTAAGATAACATTGAACTTTTAAGAAAAGAAAAGTGAGCGGCGGAAATACAAAGGGACAGGAAAAAAATAAGAAAATAATTTTGACAGCTAAGCGGGGCTTCGAACCGGGAAAGGAAGAAGCTGAAACTAAAGACTTAATTAAATTGGACTAAAATATTTTGGCAATAAACAGGCATAAAATAAAGCTGGACTTAAGATTGTCAAAAAATAATAATAATAAAATTTACAAATTGGAGACTGGATTGTGTTGGAATGTTGAGGTTCGAAAAACCCTAAATAAAAAAATAAGGGAAAAAGGTGAGGACTTTGTATAATGGAGAGCGCCATCTTTTGACAAAAACTTGAACTCAAACAAAAGGGAAAGCATCCTGTTTCTGTATGAACTTGGGTTGATATAATGTTAAAGAAATATTGAAACAAAATAAGAATCTTAGAAAGTGAAAGCTGAACCAGAATAAAGAAAGAAGCAAGGAAAGACTGACTGTGGGATTGATTGACATTTTTGGTATAGACCCTGGGCTGGAACAACTGAGAACTTTAGAAAACTGGAAGAAGAAAGAAGGAAAGTAAAAGTGTTTTTTGTGGACTTCAACGATTATAAAATATAAGAGTGTGTAATGATGATATCTCTTCGCGAATTAAAAATGGAACTTAAAAATATGAGAGAACTACTACAGGAAAGAAGCGAATCACTTTGCTCTGTGTTAGAAGAAATGGAAATGGTGATTGAAGAACAAGAAGAAAGAACTTTAGAGGAGGAGGAGTCGATTCAAGGAGAAGCCATCTTAAATAGACAATTAACACAAAGAACAATACAAAGATGAGGGGAAAGAAGGAAGGCTAAAAAGTTGAGATTTTAAAAGGTAATCAAAAGGGGGAATACCTGTGAAATCAGGAGAGATAGAAAGATCCAGCAGAAAAGAAGGAAGGAAAGGAAGATATCAAGAAAGAGAGGGATATAAACCGGAATGGGAAAAGATATGGGAAAAAGAGGGGGAGGAGAGGCAGTAAGAAACAGGTGCATGAAATAAAGAACTACAGAAATAGTGAAATGATGAAAAATCTTTTTTCAGAGATAATGGTTGATGGATTAAAAAGGGGATTCTGCAGGGTGACAAGGGGTAACAAGAATATATTTGCAATTTAAAAAAATACTTAGAAAATAGGATAATATAGATTATTAAAGGAGGGATAGATACTGATAAGTCTTATTAGATGAATATATATCGTTATTTTTATTCTCAAAAGAAAAGTTAAGGTTTATTGAAGAAATTGTAATAATTGAAATGGATGTGAAGATGTTTAAAAATGAGGTTAATATCAGTGACCAGAAATTGAATAGTCAATTTTTTCCCTTTTACTTTTGAAATTAGAAATAAAATTAAGGTGGGGGAATATGTTGCGGAATCCAAATGAAAAGATGTAATGATTATTATTGTAACTACTTAAAAATAATGGTTTATTGGGAATTCAGGTGAGGGAATAAAGGTATATTTTAACCACTGAGGTGTCACACTCAAAGCAGTAAAAGGTGGGGAAACCTGTACTTGTTTCTTTTTCTTTTGTGTTAAAACTTGTATTAATCTAGAATCTATAGAAAGAATGTGTGATGGAAAGAAAATATGACAGATTAAAGAACTACTTAAATTAATAAGCTAATACAGACTATTAAAAGGAAGGAGAGACATTGATAACTTTTTTTTATTATGCAAACATATATTGTTATTTTTAAAATAAATATTAAAGGATTATATTTGAAATAATTGAAATGAAATGAAAAGATGTTTTGATTGAGATTAATGTAAGAGACTAGGATTAATTTGCTTGTTTCTCTTCTTTCTGAAAGTTTGAAATGGAAAAGGTAATAATAGAATTAAGTATGCATATATGAATGGATAACTATTGTCACATTTGTACGTAAAAATGATGACCCGGAAATATGTTGTCCACTAAAAAGAGCTTTTTGTTTTTATGTGAAAAATTGAATAAAATTTGTTTTTTTAAAAAAATACAGTAAATCTAGAGAGCCAGTTTGATCTAGTGCAGGGGTGTCCAACCTTGGCAACTTTAAGGCTTGTGGACTTCAACTCCCAGAATTCCTCAGCCAGCTTTGCTGGCTGAGGAATTCTGGGAGTTGAAGTCCACAAGTCTTAAAGTTGCCAAGGTTGGACACCCTGATCTAGTGGTTAAGTGCACCTGCAGGAGATCGTGAGTTCTAGTTCTGCCTGAGTCCTGAAAACCAGCTGGGTCACCTTGGGCCAGTCACTCTCTCTAGGAAAGAGGCAACTCTGAAAATATTACCAAGAAAATTGAGGGAACTTGTTTTAAACGGTTGCCAGAAGTCAACACTGACTTGAAGGTGCCCAGATATACAAGCACACATTTAAAAAAAAACCAAAAAAAAAAAATGACCCAAAGTGTCAAAGTATTTTGCATATAATCAGTCTAATTAAGTTTACTCCCAGAGATAAAGGATTATTGCTTAAAGCTTTAATCCTACACACTGTCAGTTGATAGGATATAAATTGAACTAATAACAATCATCAGTAAGTATGCCCTCAGTGAACAGATGTACAGAGCATTGCATTGAAAAATCCATTAAAACTTAATCTGGCGTGTAAAATAATCCAGAATATATATGCCCTAAAATTCTCTCCAAACAACGAAAAGTATTTTCTGATTGAACATTACAGGTAGTCTTTGACTTACAACCACCACTGAGCCCAGAATGTGTGACGCTAAGAGAAACATTTGTTGAGTGAGTTTCCCTCTCCTCCCCATTTTACGACCTTTCTTGCTGTTAAGTGAATCACTGCAGTTGGCAAATTAGGAACACGCTTAAGTGTAACCGTGTTAAGGGAATCTGGCTTTCTCATTGATTTGGCGTGTCAGAAGATCGCAAAAAAGGGAACACGAGACCTTGGGACACAGCAAAACGGTCATAAGTAGGAATCAGCTGCCAAGCCTCTGAATTTTGATCACATGATCCTGGGGATGCTATGTAGGTTGTAAGTGTGAAAAACGGTCATAGTTCACTTTTTTTACTGCTGTTGTAACTTTGAATAGTCACTAAATGAACTGTTGTAAGTCGAGAACTACCTGTACAGGAGGTATTTTCAGATTCAAAGGGCTGCCATTTCAAATGTGCTGTTTGTGCGTTGGGGAGAGACGGAGCGTTAATAGTAAATAATGTGATTTATGTAGACTTCGGGATGCTGCAACCGTCGTAGAAATGAATCGGTTGCCGAGTGTCTGAATTTTGATCATGTGACCCTTGGGATGCTGCAAAGGTTGTATGTATGGAAAACGGATCAAAAACGGATCAAAAACTGCATTTTTCAGTGCAGTTGCAAGTTAGAATGGTCACCAAACAAGCTGTCCTAAGTTGAGGACTACCTGTATAAAAGTTTATTGCAAAGTGTTCTACAAGAATCTGAACTACTAACAACCAAAGCAAATTGGCGGTAGATAAGAATCGATGGAATTCAAGGTGGGCGAGACTTAGATCTCTTGTGGGTACAAAGAGATTCAAGACTGATGACATGTTTCATCCCTCCCTCGGGCTCAGCCTGGTCATCTCCTACACAAACTACCTTAAGACTTAGTGAATCTAATCATGCTCCTATGAATTATAAGTGATTTTTGTAGAGTTCGGGATAGGTTGGACTATAAATTGAATGGTTTGTCATGTATGAATTAATAGATTCACAGAAGCCAATAGAGCCACATTTTGCAAGTGAGCACTTTCCTGATGTATTGGACTATAACTCCCAGAATCCTTCATTCTTGATGCCAGGATTTATGGGTGCTCCAACAATGGAGCTTTTTAAGAAGAAAAAGATTGGACAACCATTTGTCTAAAATGGAATAGAGTTTTCTCCTTGAGCAGGGGGTTGGACTAGAAGACCTCCAAGGTCCCTTCCAACTCTGTTATTCTGTTATTCTGACCTCTGCTGGCAGGGGAATTTTGGAAGTCAGTTCCTGACATATCTGCAAGACGCCAGATGTGGGCAGATGGAGGTGACATCTAGAAATAGAACTTTATTTGCGTCATTGACCAATAAAAATACAAACAACAAAAGGAACAACACAAAGCTATTCCCTAACAAGAACTATTAGCAACCATTTGTGGGCAAATGTAAAGTAGCAAAATTTTGCTACTTTTAGATTTTAAAAAATCTTGATTATTTAACAGATAGTTGCAAATGAAAGCTTATCAGAGTGCCCTGGAAATTTAAATAAAAAGGTTTGAACTGAAGAAGCTGAAGAAGCTTCTTGGATGAGAAGTAAAATGTCTTCAAGGAAAAAAAAACAAAGAAAGTTCAGTTGCCTTTTTGAAAAAGCACCTTTAGGACAATATATTATCTCCTTAACTGTATTCTCTACATATCTTTTTGCTTATATCTATATCTACATATCTATTTGCCAGGGTTCCAATTAATACATCCCATTCAATAAGAACACCGAGGCAGGCAAGTTCCTCAAAGAACATTTTATTAGGACATATCAAATTGGCATATTCCTGATGGAAAACTGCCTCTAAATTGCCACCAGTTTTTCAACCAATTAAAAGTAAAACTTTGCCACTTCCCCCTCTCAGAATCTCCAGTCACATGGTCCAATCAGCATACAGCCCGGTTGCTAGGTAACCTCAGTCTCCACCTTTCGAACACCTGCACCAACATCCTTGATTCCCAGGGGAAAGAATTTTATTTAGGTTACAAGACCCCAGTTATCTCTACACCCCACCTTCCCTGGCTCCTTCGCCCCAGGCTGTGTCCCTATAGAAAACTACAAAAGAAAATGGCCACAGTTCGGCCAACTTCAGGGTTGACACTATCTCTATCCATCTAGATATCTATCTAGATATCTATATGTATGTATGTGTAAAATTGCTGAAGCTTTATCTAAACTAAATTTCTATATCAGTGATTGCAAGACCTCTGTAGATGCCATATGCTAAATAAATAAAATAAAATAAATAGATTTTAGAGGCAATATGTTTATTGTCTTTAAAAAGTGGTGGATTTTAGCTAGTGGATTTTGTTGGAGTTGTCCAAGGCTTTCTTTTATTTGCTTCTTTCATGCGTAAATGTTCTCCTGATTAGAACTTATATAGCTGTAGTGTGGCTGGTAGAAATAGGTTCTTTATCATATAAAGTCAAAATGCAATTAATATATCTAATGCTAAGGGAGAAATAATATGAACAAAAAAATCATCCAGTATTAAATGGAGGGTACAGGTTTGTATGAAATGCACATATGCTAATTTGTATCTGTAGTCACAATTTTAGAGATGATTTCCATAATTATCTGTCTCTTACTCTAATCCATTTTTTTTTCAATTTTACAAAGATAAAAGGGGAATACATGTGCACTACAAACTCTAAATAGACTAAAGCTTCCGGGTACACTTGGATTTCAATTTTTGGCTTAAAGGAAGAGAAGAAAGTTCCTGTTCTAATTATCTAAACCATGTTCTCATTTTCACTATAATTCTCTCAGAAATGAGAAACTACTGAGATTAATATTCAGAAATGGTGCATAGCTTCAAAGGGTCCAAAATATTTATTCTTTCTTTATTGCAACATGTGTAAATGACTTCTTTAGAAAAAAAAATCCTGTATAGTGTGCAGTAATTAGTAACTTATTGGAGTTAATAACAAAAACATGAAGGTTTTATCAGGTGGCGTTACTTGGCTTTGTGCCATATGAGCAGAGGAAGATAATATTTGTGGCTCAGGGTTGAACTATGGGATCCTAAAAACAAACAAAACTTGGCTGTTTTCTTGCAGACATTTAATTAACCAACTAAGTAACATCAAGAATGCACCAATGATGTTACCTAGTTGGGGAATGAAATGTCTGTAAGAAAGCAGCAAAATTCAGAAAGCACCAAAGACTCTGTGCCATATGTGGGTAGACCAGGTTGCCCTGATAGAAAAAAACACTCAAAGACTCCACAATTAAACAACATAGTTCACCACATTTTGTTTTGTGTTGAGGCACAAATATCCAAGGTCAACCAGTGACACCACACACATGTTGTCATCACACGAATGATGCAAATTAGATGATTTCTTTTGCTTGCATCATGATGCAAAGGATAAGCCTCGGTGGTACAGTGGTTAGAGTGCAGTACTGCAGGCCACTTCTGCTGACTACCAGCTGCCTGCACTTTGGCAGTTCAAATCCCATCGGGCTCAAGGTTGACTCAGCCTTCCATCCTTCCGAGGTGTGTAAAATGAGGACCCAGATTGTTGGGGACAATAGGCTGACTCTGTAAACCACTTAGAGAGGGCTGTAAAGCATTATAAAGCGGTATATAAGTCTAAGTGCTATTGCCATTGTTATGTACAGTGCATTCTTTTCTGTGAGGGCATTAGGATCTGTGTGGTGTCCCTTGCTATAGACCAGGGGTCCCCAATCCCACTACCGGGCCATGGCCTATTCGGAACTGGGCCCTGCGAGTGGCAGGCTGGCATGCACACACAGATATGCAGTTCAATTTGTGCAAGCGGCAGACCGGTGCATGTGCCCACATGCATGCAGCTCAACTTGCACAACTTGAGCTGCGTGTACATGCGCATGTGCTCATTGGCCTGCTGTTTGTGCAGCCCAGTTCCTTCCCCTTCTCTTGTCCTAGGCCGCCAAGCTACAAAGGTTGTGGACCGCTGCTATAGACAGCCTGGCAATAACTTTGAAGGGAATATTCAGAAGCTCTTACAGAGTCAATGAGGGCAGAAGCATTCTTTAAGCCCTGGGAAAGGAGATAATGTTAGGAAGAGACACCAGCTGCTTGCTCTCTGACTCATTGCAGTTTAAGAGGAAGAGAAGATGAAACAAAAGCAGACTTTCATGATTCTGAAATTAGAATCCATCTTAATAACATTTAGTCCTTGTTTTCCGATAGAACCGGTTTCTTGATATGGTCTTCCTTGTAACTCGGACCGTTGCCTCCCTTCACTCTTCCCTGAAGGCATCTGTATCTCATGGTCAGAGGTGAAATGCTGCAGGTTCGTCCCAATTCGCCCGAACTGGTAGTAAAAAAAGATAAAAAAATGCAAATTGGTATTTCCAATGATCAGCTGGGTGACGATCAGCTGTGTTGCACGATTTAGATTAACTAGAAAACAGGAAATCATCAGATTTCTTGCTTTCTGGCTGATCTAAATTGCGCGGCACAGTTGATTTCCCCTTCTCGCTGTTGTACTTACTTTGGAAGGCTTCAAAATGCTTCTTTTTTCAGCACCCAGGAGGCTTCCCTGAGGCCCACTAGGCCAAAAATGGGGTGCGGGGGGGTGTGCTGCGAAAGAAAAAAAAAGACTTTTTACCCCCCAGTCACATGACCACGTAGCCATGCCCACCTAGCCGTGCCCACAGAACCAGTAGTAAAAATATTTGAATTCCACCACTGCTCATTGTGTCATCCAGCAGATGTAATAATGTGTGGGAAGACCTTGGGAGACTGGGTAGAGAGGGAACAGTTGGATAAGAGACAGCACCGCTCACAGCTAAATAGTACGTAGAGCAAGAAGCATAGAAAAGACCCTTTCTAGTTTCTCAAATCCAAAACACTGAAGCCTGGCAGAAAATATATAAGAATGTAGTTTTCCTCCTCACGCTTCATCCTCTTGCCGGCCTTATACAGGTAGTCCTCGACTTGCAATCACAATTGAGCCCAAAGTTTCTGTTGTTAAGTGAGGCATTTGTGAAGTGATGTTTGCCCCATTTTATGACCTTCCTTGCCACCATTGTTAAGCAAATCACTGCAGTCGTTGAGTGAATGACTGACTCTGTGGATCTGGCTTCCCCATTGATTTTGCTTGTCAGAAGGTCACAAAATGGGGCCTTAGGACCCTGAGATGCTGCAACCGTCATAAAAATGTGTCAGTTGCCAAGTGTCTGAATTTTGATCATGTGACCCTGGGGTGCTGCAAAGGGTGTATGCATGAAAAACTGGTCATAAGTCACTTTATTCAGTGCCGTTACAAGTTAGAATGGTCACCAAACAAACTGTCCTAAGTTGAGGACTACCTGTATAAAGGTTTATTGCAAGCTTAGGTGCTGAACTACTAACAACCAAAGCAAATTGGTGGTAGATAAGAATAGATGGAATTCAAGGTGGGCGAGACTTAGATCTCTTGTGGGTATGAAGGGACTCAAGACTGATGACATGTTTCACCCCTCCCTCGGGCTCAGCCTGGTCATCTCCTACACAAACTACCTTAAAACTTAGTGTGATTTATGAATCTAATCATGCTCCTATGAATTATAACATTTCTGCTATAGTTCTGGAATTACAGTTCTCCATTCCAAAAATTACAACCTGACTTATCTTGCCACTAGCCGTTTCACTCCACATTCTCCCTCCTTTCGTTATTTCTCTACATTTCCGTGAAGAAAGCAGTACCAAATGTCCTGATTTATATTTTGTGTTGGCTTGTCTTTATTGCTTTTTTGATCCCAATGAAGATGCTATCTTGTTTGTATTTGATTTTGCTCATCTTAATTGTCCGTTGCAGCTGCAAACTTTCATAAATAGGAGAGTTTTGGTTACAGCTTTCCCTACACCTGCTAAAAATAAAGATAGCTTGCACCTGAACTTGGACGACTGAAGAATTCTTCATCTTCCTGTTCAAACTGTGGCTTTCCTTAGTTCCTAACAAGCATCATTGATGTGGTGTGCTCCAGAGGCCCTATTAAATCAGATGACACACAAATACAATATACATTATATATCCAATATCCATTATAGTACAGAAATCCATAAGGACCATTGGCTAAATTGTGTGCCACTGTTGTGCCCACAATTATCTTTGGTGAAAAAAGTAGCTATTGTTCTGACCAAGGCTGCTGAGACCGTAATTAAGCACACACTTAGTCCAAACAACTCTTGTTTTATTTCAACGCTGGGAATTATTTTTATTCCCAGCCCATAATGAGTTCCAAACAGTCCCTCGAGATAAGCATCCACCTTTCTCTCCTTTGAATTGCTGCCAACAACTAAAGTACCAAATTAACTGTAAAAAACCAATCGAAATACAAAGTCCACACAGAGCTTCAAGATTTAATCCAAACAGAGCAAATGACTTTGCTTCCTGCAAAGGTTTCTCTACCTTTCCACTTCCTTTATAACTTAGGGGAGGGGCAATCATGTCCAAGCCTTACTCCCTCGTCGCCTCTTTTGTCTTAACTGTTTTTGCCATCTAGCAGCTCTGAACACATGCACACTGGGAACAGGCTCCCCTTGTTCCTCGGCCTCGCTGCTGCCAGGCTCTAGGGGCTCCGGAGTCAGCACACTACTCCCAGATGGTCCTGGCCCCATCTCTGCATTGGACGCAGGACCCTCAACCAAGTCCTCCCCAGATTCCTGGAGTGGTCCCCGTTCTTCCCCACTGTCCGATTCCGCTGCCGTCTCTGCAGCGTGCCGGCGAACCACAACAGCTATATATTAATTAATTCCTGAATATTAGATGTATTGCCCAATTTTTATAAAGCTCTTTTCCCTGATACTCAGTCTCTGTTTTGAATGGACCTACCTAATATCTCCTTTATTTTTTTAAAAAAAAATCTGAATTAAATCTGAATTCTAACTTATTGTCTCAAATGATGCCCACGTGTTTTTCTTTTCTGTGATGTATCTTAATAAATGAAATACAGCTAGTCCTCGACTTACGACCACAAATGTCTGAGACCCAACATTCTGTTGTGAAGTAAGACATTTTTTAAAATGAATTTTGCCCCATTTTACCACCTTTCTTGCCACAGTTGTTCAATGAATCACTGCAGTTGTTAAGTTAGTAACACGGTTGTTAAGTTAATTTGACGTCTCTGTTGACTTTGTGTGTCAGAAGGTTACAAAAGGTGATCACAGGAACCCATAAATATGAGTCAGTTGCCAAGCACCTGAAGTTTGGCCATGGGGATTCTGCAATGGTCGTAAGTCTGAAAAATGGTCATAAGCCACTTTTTTCAATGCCGTTTTAACTTTGAACGGTCTCTAAGACAACTATTGTAAGTCAAGGATTACCTGTATAAAATGTGATTAATTCCTGAATATTAAATGTATTTCTACCTTGCCCAATTTTTAGAAAGCTCTTTTTCTGAATGCTCCATCTCTGGTTTGAATGGACCTGCCTGATATTTCCTTAAAAAAAAACCTGAATTCTTCCATGGCCAGTATCAAAAATGTGCAAAAATGGAAGGACACTTTGATACCTACCATGGAAGAATGGTTGCAGAAGTTGATGGAGTTGACTAAAATGGCAAAACTGACTACTCTGATTAAAGAAAAGAACATACGTACTTTTGTTTCCACATGGAAGTTGCTTCTGACTTTCGTGCTTGATGTGGAAAAGAATCAGAGGTGGTATTCAGCAGGTCCTGACCAGTTCTGGAGAACCGGTAGCGGAAATATTGAGTAGTTTGGAGAACTGGCAAATCCCACCTCTGACTGGCCCCACCCCCATCTATTATCTGCCTCCCGAGTCCCAGCTATTCGGCTGGGTCTTCTTTTGTTGTCCTGCACAGGAGAACGGAGCTGAAAAGCAGGTTAGTGAGGTGGGGAGGGAATGGGGATTTTGCAGTATCCTTCCCCTGCCACACCCACCAAGCTACGCCCACCAAGCCACGCCCACAGAACCGGTAGTAAAAAAAAAATGAATCCCACCGTTGAAAAGAATGAAATTTTGACTTTGGGTTTTATAGATTGGATTGATAGATTTTTATACAAATTTTTATACATATTACTATGGAAAAAGAAAAGGCTGTGATTTGATGCTAACGCCTTATTTAACTGCAACAGAGAGAGTCGGAAGTCAATGCTTCTTTTTCTTTTCTTTTCTCTACCTTCCCCTTTTTCCTCACTGTTCTTCTATTTACTTTTGTATTTTGTATTTTATAATACTTAATAACCTAATAAAAAAGGTTTAAAGAAAAAAAAAACCCTGAATTCTACCTCATTTTCTCAAAGCCTGATGCCCATATGTTTCCCTTTTCTGTGATGTCTCTTAATAAACCAAATACTTTTATTTTGCTGCTGTTTTCTATCTCTGGAGGTTCTACTTTGCTAACATACTTCAAAAACATTTTCCTTCTTTTGACCTTAGTCTTAAATCCTTCCTGAAGGAAAGAAAAAGTCACAATGACAATGAATAGCCCTGAAGGCAATTGCTATGTTATCCCATATGATTTTGGTTGGATGAAGCAGGGCTGGTGGCAATTTCAAAACTCATTCGTTTTCTTATATATCTCGCATGGTGAAGGGACCATTGATAAAACACATCCCCATATATCTGTTGATCTAATGTGGAGTTTTCCTCCTCCTGTTTCTTGTATCCAGAGTGTGGGAGGACTGTGTGTCCATTAGGCAGAGGCATCACTCACTTGCAGCTCAGCCTTGTTAAAATCTTGACAGATGTTTTTCAATCAACAGCTTCTTTTCATAGCTAATTTCTCTCCATTGTCTTTATCTATAAATTTGTGTGCATGCCTTCAGTCGGTCTTGGGATGAAACTTACCTATTCTGTCTTTGTTCCTTGTATCATCTCCACTATGGTAGAAGGAAGGAAAGAAGGAAGGAAGGAAGGAAGGAAGGAAGGAAGGAAGGAAGGAAGGAAGGAAGGAAGGAAGGAAGGAAGGAAGTTTAATGTATGACTGCTGTGCCAGGGCTCATATTTCAAAAGTGATGGATTCAGAATTAAAATATATGATTTCATTACCTCTAGCTTAAAGTTAATTATATTGGATGTTAAGGATGTGCAAAAGCATGAACAGACAAAGTACATCTGGAACATCACTTGCCAATTGTAGTAAGAAAAATTTCCTTCTCAAAAATGGCTGGTCCACATCTGGAATGGCTGAATTAACATGGTTCCATGGCAATAGTCCAAAGTGTCTTGGAATTTATGTTCTGTGCACCTGACTAACATAATAATAGAGTTGGAGGGAACCTTACAGATTTTCTAGTCCAACCACTTCTCAAGCAAGAAAACTTATATCATTTCAGACAAATTTGTTGTCCTTCTTAAAAACCTCTAGTGTTGGGAGCACCCACAATTTCTGGAGGCAGCTTGTTTCACTGATAGTTCTAACTGTCATGAAAGTTCTCCTTAGTTCTGGGTTGCTTCTCTCCTTGATTAATTTCCACCCATTGCTTCTTGTCCTTCCCTTGGGTGCTTTGGAGAATAACTTGATTCCCTCTTCCTTGTGGCAGCCCCTGAGATATTGGAACAGTGCTATCATGTCACCCCTAGTCCTTCTTTTCATACCCAATTCCTTCAATCTTTAGTGTTTTTGATTACTAGTCTCATAGGGGTTAATGAGGATTTTTTCACATCCTGTTAAGAATTATAACTTGATGACAAGTTTTGGAAGGTGTGGGGGGACAGTTCTCAAGACTTTTGGGGGCTCCCTGGGGTTGTGGTTGTGTACTTCAAAAACAGACTCTGGGTCCTCTGAAAGACTTGAGCAGTCGCTGTAGGACAGCTTTGCCTGTCTCTTTGCACCACAGCAACCAGAGCCACAGATGTTCAAGCAGGTAAGTCCACTTACCTGTTGACTGTTTTCCTCCACTTCTATCGCTCTTCGTTGCAAGGTCCCACAGCTGAATTCTGACGGATGGCCCATCATCCGTCTCCCTGTAGCTTGCCAGAATGGATTTATGGGGCGAGGGCTCTCTATTTTTCATCTGTTTGTTTGAAGCCATATGAATCTTGTCAGAGCTGGCTGAGCTCTGTCTTTTCCTTTTGGCTGGGTCCCCAAACAGAGGTAGCAAAGCTCTACCAAGCTGTCTCCTCATCCCCGGGTGAAATTATGGAAATCTAATTGATAACAGCATTTACTGCTACATCCAACCAACTGGTTCCCTAAGTTATTGGAGCACAGCATTGGCTTCCTCCTAGGATTAGGTATTGCTGGTGTTCTGCATTTCCCTTTTAATTGAAAGGGTGCAGCCATGAACCATCAGAAGCAATTTGGCATACTGAGAAATTTCACACAATGGAATAATGGCTTTGACGATGCATGCAGGACAGAGGTTGTTCAATCAAAAGCGCTCTTGTCCTAAAGTGGACTTGTTGTTGTTGTTCAGTCGCTAAGTCATGTCAGACTCTTTGTGCTACTCAGGTGACCCTGAGGACAAGACAAACCTCCAAGTGGCCTCAACGACCCTCTAAAACAAGGCTCTTCAAACTTGGCAAGTTTCAGACTTGTGGACTTCAACGCCCAGAATTCCTGAGCTAACATGACTGGAGGAGGAATTCTGGGAGTTGAAGTCCACAAATCTTAAAGCTGTCAAGTTTGAAGACCTCTGCTCTAAAAGGATGCAGATTTCCAGCAAGGAGTGTAAATCCTTCAATTCCCCACCATCCTTTCAGAGATGAAGAAACTTCTTGGATGAGAAGCAAAACATCTTCAAAAGAAAAAACAAGAAAGTCAGTTGCCTCCTGAAAAAGCAGCTTTGGGGCTACCCATTGATAGCATGCAGATTTTACTGTGATCAGAAAACTTAAAACAGAGGTGTTTACCACAATGGGACAGATTTCCAAGTAAAGTTTTGGGTTTTTTGTTTTTTTGTTTTAAACTTAGCAGAGCAAAATGTAGCAACTGTTACACTGCTGTTAAAAATCCTTCCTGCTATTTCTGCTTGAACAGCAGTCTTAAAACAAAAACCTTACAATTTTATTTATCAATATATAATTTATGAGCACAGATTTTGGGGCTCCATAGAACTGTTATTGTTTTTTTTTCCCCTCTCGGTACTTATTGAAAAAGTAACTGCACTCTGCAATTTCACACGTTTTTTTTCAGCTGTTGAAAACCAGAAGGACTTGCCAGCTTGTCCTCAAATAATAAATTTCCTCTCTCTCTTTTTATTCCTCTCAGCCTTCTTTTTCTTATTTTTCAGGAGATTTTCATTGTTGTTGTTTTGCTTCCCCTTCAAAATTCCTGTAGACTTACAAACTGTTCATAAATTTATTGACAGTTGGCGGGTCTGCTGTGAAAGCTTTAGGATTAGATAGACACCTTCTTCATATCTATTTTATTTTATTTTATATTTTATTCAGCAACGAGGCATCTAGTGAAAATAGCTGAAGATTTCAAGAAGGTTTACATGTACGTGTGAATAAAACTAAGAGGCAAATGAATTCAAGAGGCCTTGAATTCCCTCATGATTTAGTTTTCACCCCACCTTCTGGTCTACTTTGTTTATACTCAGATTCTTGAACATTAGTGGTGAAATGTGTGTAGCTATATCAGGTTGTCAAACTGAAGGCTTAGATCTGGCCCACGGGCCACCTTGGAAACAGTGAAGGACCGGCCTGCGGTACCTCTGCTAGTGAAAACGGAGCTCAGGAGGGCTGCGTGTGGCCCTCCTGAGCTTCGTTTTTGCTAACAGAGGGTTGCAGGAGGCCTTCAAAGCTGAGAAAAACAGAGCTCAGGAGCCCATTTTTGCTGGCACAGCACTCAGGCCACCACAGGTGCCTCTGACACGAGTGAAGTTGAGGTGGCCATGCCCACCCTAGCCATGCCCCTTCCCCCGAGGTCAAATACAACCCCGATATGGCCCTCAAATAAATTGAGTTTGATTCTCTCTCTCTCTCTCTCTCTCTCTCTCTCTCTCTCTCTCTCTCTCCCTCCCTCCCTCCATCCATCCATCCATCCATCCATCCATCCATCCATCCATCCATCTATCTATCTATCTATCTATCTATCTATCTATCTATCTATCTATCTGGTATTCAGCTTTGTTCGGGTATTTTCCCACGTCATTATAGTTGTGCTTTTAAAGTTGTAGCAACGTTTCGGCAGAGTCTCATCTGCCATCATCAGGCTTCTGTATTGTGTTCGTCTGTGAGTCAGACTTTTACAGTTGTTTCAGTTTTAAATTTGGGGCTAGCCTACTGCTGTGCCAGAATGGTTTTTTATTCATCCTGATTGGTTGGGAGTCTTGGTCTGTGTTTATTGGTCTTGGAGTTTGCTGTGTTCTGCTTGATTAGTGTTTCTAATATCTTCTGTCTGTTTTGTGGCTTTTTTTGTGTGTCTTGATTGGCTGGTAACATTGTGTTCCTGTATTGGAGGCTTTTAGTGCAGCTTGGCTGCACTTGGAAAATACCCGAACAAAGCTGAATACCATACATGTAAGTACCCGCGAAAATTTAATATATATATATGTATGTCTAGGTGTGTTCGGGTCTTTTCCCATGTAAGATTTAAGAGTATCTTGGTGACGTTTCAGCGAGGTCCCACTCGCCATCCTCAGGCTGGTGCTTTCGGCTTCGTGCCAGTGCAAGCAGTGTGTGATCGGAGCTGCCATCTCTCTATAAATACTGGTGGTGGGGGCTGGTGTGCTGGGCTGGTTGGCTGCGCTGCTGCCTCTCGATTGGTTGATGGAGTTGATGTTGGTATAATGGGCTGTGTGATGGCCTGTTTGTGCCCAGGTGTTTGCCTGGCTTGTGGTGTGGAGATTTTTTTGTTTGTGAGTGCAGGCTTCCAAATAATTGACAGTCTGGTGGAATCATCTCTTCTATTCATGCTTTCAGGTCTTTTTTCAATCTCTATGGCTTCTCTGATAATTCTGTGGCTGGGGTTTTCTATAGTGGCTAGGGTTTTAGTGCCATTGAAGTCGATGCTATGACCTGTGGCTTTCATGTGTTGGACTAGCGAGGAAGTGTGTTCCAGCTTTTTTACTGCATTTTTGTGTTCATCCATACTTATTCTTCTATTGGTCTGTCTAATTTATGTGGCAGGGCATGATGCACAGGGGACTTCATATATGTCTTGGTTTTCCAGGTCAATTTTATCTTTGGGGTTTCTTAGGATGGCTGCTATATTTCTGTCTGTTTTGAAGGCAGTCTTGATGTGATGCCTGTGTAGTATCTTACTGATTTTGTCTGTAGTACTTCTTATGTAGGGCAGGACAGTTGTTCCATAGGTCTGTTCATCTTCTAGGTCTCCATTATGTCTCAGTGTGTTTTTGTGGATCAGGCCAGTGATTTTGCTTTTGTGGAAGCTGTTGACTGTCAGTGCTTTAGTCAGGGTGCATAGTTCAGTCTTTATGTGTGTCTTGTCTGCCAGGCGTTTGGTTCTGGCGATTAGTGTTTTGACCACGGAGTTTATCTGTGCTGGTGGTGGTGGGATTGGACGTTGAGGTAGCGGTTGGTGTGTGTTTTCTTCTGGTATATGGTGTGTCCTAGTGTGCCATCTGTTTTTTGTAGATTAGTACATCTAGGAATGGTAGTTGTTTGTTTGTTTCCGTTTCCAAGGTGAATTTGATTTTGCGGTGTATGCTGTATAGGTGTGTTAGGAGATCGTTTAGGTTTTCTTTTCCATGTGGCCAAATAACAAATGTGTCATCGATGTATCTTAACTATAGTTTGGGTTTGTGGGTGGCATTGGCTAGGGCTCTGGATTCGAATTCTTCCATGAACAGGTTTGCAATGACGGGTGACAGTGGTGATCCCATAGGGGCTCCTTCAATTTGCTTGTATCTTTGTCCTTTGTATATGAAATATGTGTTGGTTAAGCAGTGTTCTGCTAGTTACATGAGGTGTTTGGGTGGTTGGTATTTATTTTTGATGATTTCTAGGGTTTCTTTTATCGGGACTTGAGTGAATAGTGAAGCCATGTCGAAACTTACAAGCAGATCTTTTTGTTCCACGTGTAGATCTTTGATCATTTCCAAGAGGTGCTTTGAGTTTTGTACATGTGAAGCTGCTGCTTCACATGTACAAAATACACACACACACACACACACACACAATCTAGATCTACAGTATATATTTATATCACCTATAGCCATCTCTATCTCTATCTCTATCTATCTATAAATCAATATACATCATCTATATCCATGATGGCGAACCTATGGTAAGCGTGCCACAAGTCTCACGCAGAGCCATTACTGCCGGCGCGCGAGCCTTCACTCAGAGCAGGTCTACCATGCATGCACGCATGCTGCCCGCCTGCCAGCTTATTGTAGGGTATCTGGCGCCCATTGCACAGGGGATGGGGTGTGCAGGACACATGCGCACATGCACAGAGACGTGTGGCACCATGTGGGGGGGTCGCTCACGCATGCGCAGAGACGCACGGTGCAGGGAAGTCACACCCACATGTACAGGGTGTGTGGGGGGGACCCACGTACATTCTGGGTGCTGGCACGCACAATTATCAGCACAGGATCCCAAAAAAGTTAGCCACCACTGATCTATATCTACAATAAACTGTCTGTCTTTCTGTCTGTCTATTTCTATCTCTATCCATCTTCTGAAAGACCCCGGAATGGGCAGCTAAAATATAAGCTTCTGGTATTTGGCTATTGGAATAAATTCAAAAACGGCTTAATAGGTTTACAACTACAGATAGTCCCTCGACTTACAACAGTCCTTTTGCCTTAAGTCTTTCCCAACATCAGGATCCTTTCCAATGAGTCCCTCTTCTCATTTGGTGGCCAAGTGTTTGAGCCACCAAATGAGAAGTATCTGTCAGTATTTGTCCTTCCAAAGAATAGTCAGTGTTGATTTATTTTAGGATTGACTGATTTGATCTCGTCCCTCTCCAAGGAAGTCTCAAGAATCTTCTCCAATGCCAAGAAGATAGAGTTAGGAGGTGATATTTAGACCATGAAGAGTTAGGAGGTGATATTTAGACCAATCATGTGCGGATATCCAAAGTGAAAGTCCCAGGTAAACAAATCATTTGTTTACTCTCCCCGCCTCCTCCTCCTCTCCTCCTCCTCTACTTCCTCTTCCTCCTTCTCCCTAGTTCTCCTTTGTTCTCCCTCTTTCTTCCTCTTTCTCCTTCTTTTCTTCCTCCTCCCCTTTTACCACTTTGGCTATACAGGGATAAAAGGGAATCCGCTATCCTTAATTGATCCCATTTTAATGCTAGAAATACTTCTCTAATATTCAACTAAAACCGTAGTATTTTCCGTATAGTGTTAAAAGTAGAACAGGACATGAAATGAGTTTGCATAGGCACCGAAAAATGCCTTTTTTTAGTCCAGGAGAAGATGAAGGAGCAGAATTAATGTACAGTAGTGCTTTCCAATCAGGCTCTTAAACAGAGTTCTTTTTTCCCCCCTGTAGCCAGATGGATTCATGAAATTCTGGGAAGCTGGGGTGGGGGGAGGGGGTGAAGAAGAGGTGATGCTTATCCAACATCATCCCCATTTTAATTTTACAAAATGAGACTAAGTATTTATAGGGGAAATCGTGTAAGTACAAAGAAAGATTTTTTGTTTAAAAATAGCATTGACAATGTAAAATAGTTTAGCGCTTTCCTTTACGGCAAAACAAACAACCCACTTAAGAATCTGAAAATTCCAAGGAAATGATTTAAAAGCCTTTGTTCCTAGCAGCCCACCCCTCTTTTCAAACAAGATCAAAGTAAAAGGCCTGACAGGTAGTATTTATCACAGGGAGCGCTCCCTGCTTAGTAAGTATTCCGTGTTGAGGGAGAAGGAGAGAGGGAGATATCATGGTTCATAACAGCATTGCTAACTATTATATTTAGAGGAAGAAATACTTGAGAGGAAAGATGTGATTTGAGATCCAATTGCAACGTGGTGGCAGTGGGATTTTTTGTTAAAAGGAAGAGAGACAAAGTATTCGTATACAGTGGTACCTTCATACTCAATTGCTTTGAAACTTGTCAAATTTGGTACTCAATGTATTTTGATGTGAACAATTTTGTCCCAGTATTCATCCTTTGTTCTAGTGCAAGCTAGAACTTGTGTTGGCTGCCTTGTGATTCACTACATGATTCCTTACAGAAACATTTGTTTGGTACTCAATGTTTCTGGTACTCATCGCACCTCACGGAACCAATTAAGGATGAGTACCAAGGTACTGCTCTACAATATAGCAAAGATGGTTTAACCCAAATTCCAGCCCCCAATTCATGAAACGTACATTAGATTGCATCAAAAATATTTGAATTAATTAATTTGCATTTGTGTGTTTAAGAAAAACATGGAGAGTCGCTTTGGTGTAGTGGTTAAGGCTTCAAGCTAGAAACAGGGAGACTGTGAGTTCTAGTCCTGCCTCAGGCACAAGGCCATCTGGGTGACTTTGGGCCAATTACTTTCTCTCAGCCCGAGGAATGAGATGATGGAAAAACCACTTCTGGAAAACCTTGCCAAAAAAAACAAAAACCCTGCATGGTTTTATCTAGGCAGTCTCTGAGACCTGGACCTGATTGAATAAAAGAAAACAATGCAACTATATTAATTTAATTTGTATAACACAGCCTATACTAGTGTGTGTGTGTGTGTGTGTGTGTGTGTACATACATACATACATACATATTGAATTGAATATATATATTCAATTCAGCATTATGTTGCTCAATGTGAATCATGGCAATCCAAATTTAAATGGGATAGATCTTGACTAAAAATCTGGAATTGAGCAGTCATAGGGGGAAGCCAGATTCACTTAAAAATGACATGATTCAGTTCACCACTGCACTGTGATTCACTTAACAATTGCAGCAAAAAAGGTTGTAAAATGGGACAAAACACACTTAACAACTGCTCTTGCTAAGCAGTGGAAAGTTTGGCTCAGTTGTAGTCTACCTGTATCTTTCCAGATCTTCTCCTGCAGTCGTTTATTTATTTAGCATATGGCAAAATAAAGCATCACCAATTGGACAATACAATATAGGAGATAATATATTAAATTAAGTTAAAACCATAATAAAACCACCATAATATGGAGCCATAGAATTGCAATGGGATAGATGTTATAATTTGACATCTCAGAAAGCTAACTGTCTAACTGCTTCTGGCATTGCTGCAGTGAGATCATCCCCGGTGCCTTGAAATTTCCTGAGGACACATTCTAGAACCACTGTATGTGTGTTATAGTTTGTCCAGTACAGCACAGTCACCTTGCGGGCTCTCAGCATTTCCACACTTTAAAGAGCTTGGCCCTAGTTCTGGCGTGGCCTGTCCTGATTCTATTCAAATGGCTCCATAAGTTTTGGGCCAAAGGTATCCCTGGAAGTTTGTTGGATCTGCATGATCAGTTTGGTTGTGATTATTAAAAGTTGCCCATCTTAAGCACCATTCTTCATCTAGATTTGTAAATCCTGCAGTTGCAATAGTGGTAGAGACTTCAGTGTGTGCATAAATCAAAGCCTTCCGGGCAAGCTATTAGAATAGTTGCATGTAGCCTTCAATGGACAGGAATCTGGTATGGCTAGTCTAGAGAAAAGAAGGACTGGGGTGACATGACAGCAGTATTTCAGTATTTGAGGGACTGCCAGAAAGAAGATGGGGTTCAACATATTTTCCAAAGCACCAGAAGGCAAGACAAGAAGCAATGGATGGAAACTAACCAAGGAGAGAAGCAACCTGTAATTTAAGAGAAACTGGATTGCCTTCGCAGCACAAAGTGCAGGGTTGCGAGAAATGCAGCTGCTTCACCCAAGCATAAAATTCCTCCTAATATTTATCTCTTGCATGGGCAATGCATATTACGTTGTAATTCATGCTTAGGAGAGGGAAAACATTCAAGATTAAGAAATGATAGCAATTTGTGGTTATTGCAGCAGGTCATAAAATATAGACACAGTGTACAGAAGAAATCAAAAAGACATTTCTGCTGCTCGGATCTTCCAATAGAGACTAATGACTGCTACTCTCCATGCATGAAGGACAAGGTCTGATTATTATGGGTTGTCTCTCCCCCTTGCTGATAAAAGCAATTCCTCTGCATTTCAGAGAGCCCTATAATCTTAATAACTTCTGTTCTCAATTTACCCCAGAGTTGCGGCACCAAAGATTGCTTTTGAAGCAGGTGACTCAAGGAAATAGAAATAAATAAATAAATTCAGATAATTATGAGCCATCAGGATTTTCGCAGATTTTCCCCTATTTGGGGGGATGTCAGTTAATCTTAAACACACTCAGTAATTCTGAAACGATGGTGTCCATGTGCAAACAGACCTTCACTGAACTAACATCCAGAATATGGCAGTTTGCCAGTCATTAACTGTGTTTAATGTATTCACGTTGAGGGAGATTGTGTTTTTTGTGTGGTTCACACACATTTTGTGATTGAAAGGTTGATCGATGGCCATCAAAACCACATTTTTTTGTGGTTCACACACATTTTGTGATTGAAAGGTTGATCGATGGCCATCAAAACCACACTTTTGTGTGGTTCACACACATTTTGTGATTGAAAGGTTGATCGATGGCCATCAAAACCACACTTTTGTGTGGTTCACACACATTTTGTGATTGAAAGGTTGATTGATGGCATCAAAACCACATTTCTGTGTGGTTCACACACCTTTTGTGATTTAAAGGTTGGTCGATGGCCATCAAAACCACATTTTGTGTGGTTCACACACATTTTGTGATTGAAAGGTTGATCGATGGCCATCAAACCTAGGATTTTTTTTTTAATTATTATTTTTTCTTTAAATAAATATCTGGCCTATTTTTGCATGCATATAGTGCATTTCCCAGGATTAAGTTTGAAGTTGTGATTATTCTGTCCTTTTGTCTGAACCAAATTTCTCATCTTAAAGCACTTTCAAATGCTGCTAGATAATTCAGTAGGATCAAAAAAAAAACCCATCCCACTTCTACACAAAATATTTCCATGTATCCCACACACGTTTCTATTGCATGCATTCATGTACAGATTGTTCCAAGTGAATGTGCTATGGACAAAGACTTTTTTCAATAAGAAATTTCAATTCCACAAGGGCCCATATCAGGGGTGTTCACAGAGTGTAGCCCAATAATCAATATACAACCGTATGACTAATGCTTGGCCTGTTTTATAAGCGCATGTCATGTGTACTTTCCCAGGTTTTCCTGTGTACAGGTAGTCCTTAACTTACAACAGTTCATTTAGTAACCAAAGTTACAACAGCACTGAAAAAAGTGATTTATGACATTTTTCACACTTATGACCATTGCAGCATGCCCATGGTCATGTGATTTACATTTTGATGCTTGACAACTGGTTCACATTTATGACAGTTGCAGTGTCCTGCGACCTTCTGACAAGCAAGGTCAATAGGTAAGCCAACCTCACTTAACAACGTTACTCGCTTAGCAACTGCAGTGATTCACTTAACAAATGCGGCAAGAAAAGTTGTAAAATGAGGCAAAAGTCACTTAACACATTTCTCATTTAGCAACAATTGGCCTCAGTTGTGATCATAAGTTGAGGACTGCCTGTATTTGGCAGATAGAAAAATGATATATTCATCAGACATTTGGGTGGGTCTAACTTTTCCTCTATCCCAATTTTGTATCTTCTTTAATTTTTAAATAAGCATTCACATTAAGTAGAAATTGGGATTTATTATTATTATAAAAACAACCGTGTGAAATCACAGTTGCCAGTTCTTTAGCTGATTCTGACCTTTATTAGCACTGTTCTTCCCAATAAACTCTCCCGTGATGGCAAACCTATGGCATGCGTGCCAGAAATGGCATGCAGAGCCACTTCTGCCAGCATGTAAGAGGTCGCCCGGAAGAACCCCACTGCACATGTGTGTGCGCCGTCCACCCAACAGCTGATTGTCAGGTATCTGGCGCGCAGGCATGGGGGGTGCACGGGAGGCACATGCGCAGAGATGCACAGAGCATGGGGGAATCTCGTGCACATGCACAGAGATGCATGACGTGGGGGATCGTGTGTGCATGCGCAGAGATGCGTGACATGCATAGGAGCAGGGGTGGGATTCTACAAGTTCGGACCAGTTCTATAGAATCAGTTGTTACAATTCTGCGCAGTTCGGAGAACCGGCAAATCGCACCACTGGCTGGCTCCTCCCCTCCTCCCCCGCACCGCCCGGGAGGCTTTCCTGAGGCCCAGTCAGGGGTGGTATTCAGGGGGTTGGGGGAGGGAGGAAGTGGCCTGAGAGCAGAGCTGGACCTTTCTTAGGATTGAAGGTTCTATTATTCAGTGCAGACTCAGGCAGCAGATTGCAGAAAAGTAGATCTGTGAGTGAATCTGTGATTCTGCAAGCCGCTCAATCTGCCTGCCTGCTTGCTTTTGCCTGATTTTGGGTAAAAGTTGCTCTTTTTAAAAAATAAAAAAAATTCAACCTTTACATATATATTTACAATATTTACATACAAGCCATGCCCAGCCAGTCACATGACCACCAAGCCACACCCACAGCAAGGAGCCTGGGCGTGGCTTAGCTCAATTGTTCTGTACTAAAAGCTGCTTGGTGCTGTGAAACTGAAACTGAAACCGAAATTCCTCTCCTCTGCTTGTGTTTTGCATTTGGAACACGCAGTATGAAGTGTCACCCCAACACTGAAAAAATGGTTTGGGTCATGCCAGCTTCCAGGGAATAATTTTCTGTCAGTTCACACATTGGCTTACAAAGGCAGTATCAGTTTTCTTTGGCTGAATATGAAGTGAGCAAATCCTTTTCCCTTTTTAATGAATAAGATCTATTATAACAAGATAATTGTAGTCGATTGAGAGTCCTCCTTGTACGCCTGGGAGGGTGAGCTTGCTATTAGTACTTTATGTAAGTGTGATAATGAATAGGAAAAAAGAGAATATAACAACAATGTTTATAGAAGATGCTCTCAGAAATGACATCCAGATGTTCAATTCAGCAGGGCAATAGCTATTCTAGTATGGGAGGACCTCTTCTTTGCTACATGACAGAAAGAAAGAATCAAATTACCTCACCATTTGATTGCGGCTGCACTCTTTAACACATTTTGCTTGAGTCAGAAAGACCTAGTCAAAATGTTTATTTTACCATGAATCTCAGCAGGTGGAGTTTAGCTCTCGCCCCTCAACCCAACCTAGCTCACAAGATGGCACTTGTAAAGGCCCCGTGAGCAGACTTTCCCCATTTTAAGCTCTCAGAGAAAAGATGGAACACAAAGCAATAAATAAATCAAGGTGTATTTTTCAACCATCATTCCATGTCTAATCCATCAGCTCCATCCATAGGCAAGGGAAAGACTGGGTCAGCTCTTTTCCATAGTCCAGAGAGGAAACCAGAAACACAAATATTAATAATACCTTTATTGTAAGGTTACAATAACAGAAACTTGCACACCTGAAAGCACACATCCCCTCTCTTGCTTTCCACAGAATTAGGCTGTGGCTCTTCCTTCTAACTCCCCAAAGTTATTTTGACATCCGATTACAGAATGATTCGGAAGATGAACGGAAGAAATTCTGCAAACAAATTGCATGATAACAAAAGCTGGGCATGAGGTTTATTCACCATTTTGGATAAATTTAGCACCACTTCCTTGATCTATCTATCTATCTATCTATCTATCTATCTATCTATCTATCTATCTATCTATCTATCTATCTATCTATCTATCTATCTATCTATCTATCTATCTATCATCTATCTATCACAGGAGCCTCTGTGGTGCAGTGGTTAGAGTGCAGTGCAAGCTACTTCTGCAACCAGTTGCCTAGAGTTTGGCAGTTCAAATCCCACCAGGCTCAAGGTTGACTCAGCCTTCCATCCTTCCGAGGTGGGTAAAATGAGGACCCAAATTGTTAGGGGCAATAGGCTGACTCTGTAAACTACTTAGAGAGGGCTGTAAAACAATATGAAGGGGTCTAAGTGCTATTGCTATCTATATCTATCTATCTAGCTATCATCTATCTTTCTGTCATCTAACATCCTATCTATATCTATATTTATCTATCTAGCATCTATCTATCATCTATCTATCTATCTATCTATCTATCTATCTATCTATCTATCTATCTATCTATCCATCCATCCATCCATCCATCCATCCATCCATCCATCTATCTTCTATCACCAATTATCTATCTATCATGTCAAGACCCACCCATGTTTCTCTCTGTTATTGTGTGTTATTTATTCATTTTTGTGTCTTCAAGCCAGTTTTTGACTCCTGACGACTGCTTTGACAAGTCCCTATGGTTTTCTTAGGAAGGTTTCCCCACCCGCCCCCCAGTTTGGGGCATTTCAGTTTGGGCCAAGACCAGCATTGTCAATCTCCATTTGTTTTCTTTCAATATCTTGAAAATTAAATGATAAAAATAACAATGACAGAATGACAGAATTGGAAGGGACCTTGAAGGTCTTCTAATCCAACCCCCTGCTCAAGCAGGAGACCCATGTGGCCAGACCCATGGCCGTCCAGTCTGTGTTCCAATAGACTCTGTTCCAAAAAAAGAAGAAAAGACTGTACGGGTAGTCCTCGATTTATGACCAGAAAAATCTGGAGCCACAATTCTGCCGCTAAGTGAGACATTTGTTAAGTAAGTTTTGCCCCTTTTTAGAACCTTTCTTGCCATTGTTGTCAAGTGACTCACTGCGGTTGTTAAGTGAATCTGGTTTCCCCCTGGACATTGCTTGTCAGGAAGTCACAAAAGGGGATCCCAGGACCTCGGGACACTGCATCTGTCATAAATGTGAGTCAGTTGCCAGGTGTCTGAATTTTGATTGTGGGGATGCCGCCCCTGTCCTAAGTGTGGAAAATGGTTCCAAATCACCTCTTTTCAGTGCCGTTGTAACTTCGGACGGTCATTAAATGAAATGTTGTAAGTCAAGGATTACCTGTATTCCAACAGAGGGTCCATCGATGGTCTTTGAGATAGTCACAAGCAGGACATGAAGTTGATAGGCATTCCTGTGGCTTGTCAAAACCATGTGATTCTTTAAGGCGATTGCTTTCTATGGGCGAATAGGCGGCAATACAAATCAGATAGATAGATAGATAGATAGATAGATAGATAGATAGATAGATAGATAGATAGATAGATAGATAGATAGATAGATAGATAGATGGATGGATGGATGGATGGATGGATGGATGGATGGATGGATGGATGGATGGATGGATGGATGGATGGATGGATGGGTGGATGGGTGGATGGATGGATGGATGGATGGATGGATGGATGGATGGATAGATAGATAGATAGATAGATAGATAGATAGATAGATAGATAGATAGATAGATAGATAGATAGATAGATGATAGATAGATAGATAGATAGATAGATAGATATATGGGTTGGATGGATGGATGGATGGATGGATGGATGGATGGATGGATGGATGGATAGATAGATAGATAGATAGATAGATAGATAGATTGATAGATAGATAGATGATAGATAGATATGATAGATAGATAGATAGATAGATAGATAGATAGATAGATAGATAGATAGATAGATGTTATGGCTCCCCCTTCAGAGTTCAAACAACACAAAACCAAAAGCAGCCGTTCCAAAACTTAAATCCAACAGAAAGAATTCCTACAAGATTATATTCCATACGCCCTGTTTATCAAAACAGTCCTGGCACAAATTCTCAAAGCCCCGAGCCTCTGCTGAAAACCTCTGCACGTAATCAGTCACTTTGTTCCTGACAATCTTCCCCCACACAGCTGTGTCCTTTTATAATCCTTGAGGCAACGTGCTAATTACTGACTCGCCCTCCCTTCTAACTGAGTTTGTCTTCGTAAACCACCTAGATGGGCGTGTCAATCTCCCTAAATCAACATCTGGCCTGATGCCTCCCCACAGCTTGACGTTTCAGCCTCCTTCTTGTTCTGGCATCAAGCCACGATCTGTCAGCTTCCTCGCTCGACTCTTCTGACTCATTTTGTGGCTCAATTGCAGGCATGAATGAGGTCGAGGGTTCAGGCGAAGAATGTCTGTGTGATAACCTCTCATCCCCCTGGCTCACATCTGTGTCTTCTAACAATTCAGACTCCAAATTCTCAGCAGGTTCCAGCCTTTCATCCTCAGAGTCATCAGAATCAAAACTCACAGCAGGATCGATCCTTTCAGTCACAACAGATAGATAGATAGATAGATAGATAGATAGATAGATAGATAGATAGATAGATAGATAGATAGATAATATATGGGTTGGATGGATGGATGGATGGATGGATGGATGGATGGATGGATGGATAGATAGATAGATAGATAGATAGATAGATAGATAGATAGATAGATAGATAGATAGATAGATAGATAGATAGTCTTCTGCCATCAGGATTCCTTGCAGTCCAGATCTACTAACCTATTTGTTTTCTGTTATTATTCTATTATTCTGTTGTTATTATTAAGGGTAGAAGATCCATGAATATCACAAAACTGTCATCTGTCAATCCACTAATAGTGCTTAACTGGCTCAAATATGGTTGTACACAGTTGCTCATTATAGGTTTTTGCCTCTCCTATAATTAACTCAGTGTGAAAGATGCAAATAATGAAACAGTGTATTTTTTTTTTCAATTAGAGACCTCCACTCCACGTGTCTTGCACCGAAGAACCCCTTCATGCTATTTAAATGCTCACTAATGCAAGTTGGACAGTAAGCATTTTTTTTTTTTGGAAGGTTAGACCACAGATTTTTTAGATGCAGAATCTATAACCAAAGCTTGATGAATGCAATAGACTGGCTCTCATTTATTCCACTGTATTTTCGATTGGATTACATCGTGTTTCTGTGCTAATTAAATCATTGAGATGCATCCTACTGGGGTAACGGAGAAGGAGAGACAATAGCAACTAATTAGAATATAGGAATGAGTGAGATACAGTGAAACACATAAGCAAGTACTTGAAGTCTTAACAATTACAATAGGAGCAGAAAATTAGGCTCTTAAACCTGTGGTCAAGCAAGGATACAAGCCATAAAAGTGAATATAATAAAGGCCTAAATAAAACTTAAACACTGAAGGTCCTTTAACACAGTTCCATCAAAGGTATACAGGTAAACCACATAATTGAACCCAGAATGTATGTTGCTGAGAAATTTGTTAAGTGAGTTTGGCCCCATTACAGAGTTGCGGCATCCCAGGGTCATGTGATCACCTTTTGCAACCTTCAGACAAGCAATGGAGAAGAAAGATTCAGTTAACTGAATATTACTAACTTAACAAATGCAGTGATTCATTTAACAACGGTGGCAAGAAAGGTCATAAAATGGGCCAAATGCCACTTAACAACTGTCTTACTTAGCAATGAAAATATCCCTCTCAATTGAAAGTGATCCAAACTCTGTCAAGGACCTTGGAGTACTCATCTCTAATGATCTAAGTGCTAGAGCCCACTGTAACTACATAGCCAAAAAGGCATTAAGAGTTATTAACCTAATCCTGAGTAGCTTTTTCTCTGGTAATATCACACTACTAACTAAAGCATACAAAACATTTGCTAGACCAATACAGCTCATCAGTGTGGAACCCACATTACGTATCTGATATTAATACAGTTGAGAAAGTCCAGAAATATTTCACAAGAAGAGTTCTCCACTTTACTTGTTGCAGAATACCTTATGCCACCAGACTTGAAATTCTAGACCTAGAAAACCTAGAACTACGCTGCCTTCGGTCCAATCTAAGTATGGTACATAAAATTATATATTTCAATGTCCCACCTGTCAATGAATACTTCAGCTTCAACCATAACAATACAAGAGCACACAATAGATACAAACTCAAGGTTAACCACACCAAACTTGATTGCAGGAAATACAACTTCAGCAACAGAGTGGTCAATGTCTGGAATACTCTACCTGACTCTGTGGTTTCTTCCCCAAACCCCACAAACTTTAACCTTAGACTGTCTACTATTGACCTCACCCCTTGCCTAAGAGGTCTGTAGGGGGCGTGCATAAGTTCACAAACGTGCCTACCGTCCCTGTCCTATTGTTTCTTTTGTTTTTCTTATATGTATCCATTTCATGTATTCATAACTATGTTTATACTTATACCTGTTATCTTATAATCGCTTGACAAAATTAAATACATAAATAAATGATTGTACATGCAGATAATAGTGTTGTTGACGGTGGTGGTAGTTGAGCTTACACATTGATGTAGCCAGGTTTTAAATCCAAGACCTGCCTGTTAGTTATCTTTGGCTATGATGAGCTTGATGATTTGCTTGCAAAGGTAGAAAAACAGAAGCCTCTTTCATTAGGAAAAGGGAAACTAAATGTCAGAGCGTTTGCAGCGTGACTACCATTATGAGACAACCCAGGAGGTAGTTTGTCTCATTCAGCGGAGGCACCAATAAACCTCCTCCCATGACACCATGGAGGCCATGCTGCCTGGTATCCTCCACAAGCCACTAACCATGATTTAAACCACTTACTCTGGTGCAAGCTCCCACTGGGTTTCTCTTCTCTCTAGGCTTTCCAGTCACTCTGACCTTCTCTCTATACTGGGCCCATAACCTGTTGGAGCGTTTGCAGCGTGACTACCATTATGAGCCATCTCAGGAGCAAAACACAGCACACAGAGACTTAGATTTTTAACAGTGGTGGTTTCTCTACAGCACAGTTATATAGGCAAAATAACTTACAGGCAAGCTAATCTTAACACAGAGAGAACTTGTGCAATGAATACTGGACAGAAGGAGAGAGGACACGCCCTCTAATGGCTGCAAGTTATATAAACACCTCTTAAAGGAATAGAACCATGCTATGCTGAATCACTCTTATTACATCAGCCACGTCTGGCAATTATTACTGCTAGTTGGCTCTTAAATCCCAAGACCTTAACACTAAAATTTACATTAAATTGTAATTTAAAAGAGACTTTCTATAAAGTGATGTATCATTGGTACTTAACACCAGCTAAGTTATGTAAGATGTATAAAGGTATGTCAAATGTATGTTGGAAGCGTAAAAACAACGAAGGGACTTTTTACCATCTATAGTGGACATGTGACAAAGCAAAAAAAAAAAGTTGGACTATGATTCATATTTTAATACAGAAAATTGTGAAAATGGAGATAGAAATGAAACCAGAACTTTCCTTCTTGGGTTTAATAGAAAAAAGAACTGGGGGAAAATTTGGAATTCTGTTACTATATATGTTGACAGCAGCAAGACTATTTTATGTGCAAAAATGGAAGGACACTTCGATTCCTATTATGGACAGATTGTTGCAGAAGTTGATGGAATTGGCTAAAATGGCAAAATTGACTACTTTGATTAAAGAAAAGAAACCACTTGGAAACCGCTTCTGAACTTCATGCTTGAAGTAGAAAAGAATGAAACTTTGATTTTGGGTTTTACATATTAGATTGACAGATCTTTATAAAAATGACTTGTTCATACTATTATGGAAAAGCAAAAAGTTGTGATTTGTTGTAAATGCCTTCTTCTACTGTAACAGAAAAAGTAGGAAGTCAATGGTCCTTTTTCTTTTTCTTTCCCTATCGTTCCACTTTTTCTTTCCCTATCTTTCCTCACTTTACTTTACTCACATTACCCTTCCACCTCACTGTCCTCTTATTTTTTTGTTTTTTTAAAAAAATTTTAACTTGAACATATCATCTTCCATTAAACAGTGTGTCATCTGGGTACAAATGTCTCTATGCTATTACAATCAAAATTTACAATATTCATTACATTGATAATAATTCTCTGATCTTACAATAATAATAATCAGCATTATAACTATTCATTTCTCCCTCTTAACATATCTTCTAATGAAAATATAATATTATATTAGGTATGATAATCTTAACAATCATATATAATAATCATAATGTTTACATCTCTATCTTAACATATATTCTTTATTTCACTAATCTCCATTTATTTCTCACTTCTATTTTTATTCTCCAACCATCCATAAAATAGCTCCCAACAGTAGTGGGATTCAAAATTTTTTACTACCGGTTCTGTGGACCTGGCTAGGGGGTGTGGCCATGTGACTAGGTGGGCGTGGCTTTTTTTGCTTTTTGCAGCAACAACCCCCCCCGTTTTTGGGCCTTCTAGGCCTCAAGGAAGCCTCCTGGGGGGGACCTTTTTGCTCCCAGAAAGCTTCCCTAGGGCTCAGGAAGGCAGAAATCTGAGCCTTGTTTTGGGGCCTCCCTGGAACCCAGGAAGGCAAAAATGGTAGAGGGGCAGAGGGGTTTTTTCTGCCTTCCTGGACCTCAGGGAAACCTCCTGGGTGAAGCAGTAAGTAAGTGAGAGGAATCCCAGCACAGCTGATCGTAGGAACAGCTGATAGTTGGGAGGGGAAAAAAGAAAAACCTTATGGAGTGACTGAGCGGGCTAGCATCAGGCGGGCAGGTAAGCGAGTACCAGGCAGGTGGGGCAAGTGAGCAAGCAGCGACCGGGTGACCGGGTCGGGGGCATGGCCTGCTATAAGTTACTATCGGTTCAGCAACCCACACCAAATCATTGCTACCAGTTCGCCTGAACCAGTGCGAACTGGTTGAATACCACCACTGGCTCCCATGTCATATAATATTCAGTTTGTTCTTTCTCCTTTATAGCAAGCATTAATCTGTTCATTTCTGCACTTTCTAATATTTTCCCAATCACATTCTCATCTGTAGGGATCTCATCACTTTTCCAATTTTGTGCAATTTTTTTTAAAAAAAGGAAAGGGGAAACAATATTTGAGAGAATCCAAGGAAGATTGTGGCACAGTCCTAGCTGAAATCTCTAGTTTCCCGAGGATCAGATGGCAGGAAATGAAGACATTATGAATCCTACTGATCTGCAGGCAGTCAAGGCAGATAGTGCTAAGTGGATAAATAATATTGTTTAAGGCGGCTGTTGTCCTCTCTCAACTACATCAGTCCTGTTGCTGATTGTAATAGGCACATCTAGTAATGCAAGCTTTAGAGATCAGAAACGCCTTTAACAAATGCAATGCCACCCCCTCCTCCTGATTAAATAGCAAGGAAAAAGTGTGCTGCAGGCATTTGAATTTGTCTTGCAAGCAGCAGCTGGCAATAGACAGAAAAAGAAGGGAAGCTGAACTCAATTCACTTGTAGGGAAATCTTCCAGGGAATCCAGGAAATAATGTAATGTAATCCAGGTTCTAAAACAGCAATGGCTGACTAGGAAGAATTTTTTTTTATTTTGTATATACTTGAGGGTGATGTTAAAAAAAAATCATCTCCCTCCCCCCCCCAGGTTTAATCACCATGTTGGATGGATTTATCCTCACTTCATCTATCTATCTATCTATCTATCTATCTATCTATCTATCTATCTATCTATCTATCTATCTATCTATCTATCTATCATCTATCTATCATCTGTCATATTTATTATCTATCTATCATCTATCTAGTTATCTATTTAGCTATTATCTATCTACCGTATTTATTATCTATCATATCTATTATCTATCTATTATCTATCATCTATCTAGTTATCTAGCTAGCTATTTAGTTATCTAGCTAGCTGTCATCTAGCTAACCAGCTAGCTATCATTTAACTATCATCTCTCTCTCCCTCCCTCCATCCATCCATCCATCCATCCATCTATCTATCTATCTATCTATCTATCTATCTATCTATCTATCTATCTATCTATCTTCTATCACTGATTATCTATCTATCATGTCAAGACCCGCCCATGTTTCTCTTTATTATTGTGTGTTATTTATTCATTTTTGTGTCTTCAAGCCAGTTTTTGACTCCTGATGACTGCTCTGACAAGTCCCTATGGTTTTCTTAGGAAGGTTTTTTTTTTTTTTTTTTAAAGAAGATGCTTGTCACTATCTTCTTAGGGTTGAGATAGAGTGACTAGCCCAAGGTCATCCAGGTGGCTTTATAACCTAAAATAGGCTAGAACTCCTAGTCTCCCAGTTTCTAGTCTGGTGCCTAAACAACTACACCAAACTGATTGCCTGTTATGTGTTTTAATACACTGTAAATACTCTTTTAAGCAGATATTTTGCTGCAAAGTTGTGTCTTTGGCAGATGTGTGTATGGCATTTGATTTCCGCTCCAACTGAGACTCAGTAATGAATTGTAATTGGCCTTTGCTAGATTTAAGCAATTTGGTGTGTTCTAGACATTTGTGATTGCAATCCCACAATTCCTTTGCCATTAGCCATATTACTAGGATTTGTGAAATCCCAAATATCTCAAACGATATTGGGTTTCCTACCCCTAGTCTAGGCAATCTATTTAATTCAAAAGCACACAGAGCTCAGATACAAGGAGAAATCTTAATTGCGAGGCCCTTCATGTTTAATTTTAGTTTACTTTGTATACCTAAAAAGCTAAGAATATTTTAAAAGCTAAAACAAAGATTAGACTTTGGATTGACTGTTGTGAAGCAACATTAAATCTTCCAACAAAAGCAGCAAACCGGAATAAAATAAAACCACTAAAAATGTCTTTTGTTTCAGAAAACGGCTGCCTCTGATTTATATTGTTTGAACTCAGAAATTAACTAGGTTGGGCCTGATTACCATCTGGATGGGAAACTGTTCAGAAAGCCCAGATCTATAGACATCCTGAGAAAAGATAGGGACAAGGTATTGGAAGGAAGGAAGGAAGGAAGGAAGGAAGGAAGGAAGGAAGGAAGGAAGGAGATAGGGAGTCAGGCAGGCAGGCAAGAAGAATGGGAGATGGGAAGGAAGGAAGGAAGGAAGGAAGGAAGGAAGGAAGGAAGGAAGGAAGGAAGGAAGGAAGGTCACGCATAGATGTATCAATGAATTTACCAGGAATTGCATTTGAGTTGAGGAAAACAGTGCTCACTATACTGTTTTCAAGGCAGTTATAGTAGTATGTGAGAATGACCTTGGGACACAGGAAGGAGAACTGCAGACTGGACCACCTGCATGTACAAGATATCTCAGCCCACAGAAAGAGAGAGAGTGTGGGGGAAACTTTTTAGAAGGGACCCCCCCCCTCCAGTTCTCCCATGAGTGAAAAGAGAGGAAGGAAGGAATTCTTTCAGTTTGGTAAGATTTTGTTAATATAAAGACAGAGCTAGTACTCCTGCTTATGCTTTTTGTCTGGAGTTCCTTCAGTGTCCAGGGCCCATGCTTGATTTATTTTTCCTGTCAGTAACTCTCAACAAAGTAGTCCTCAGGAAAACATTAACCGTAAGAGTCTTATTTGTAGGAAATAAGAAACTGGATATTTTCTTACACATCTAGCAATCCCACCATGCTGCTTGTCTAGCATTATTTTAACCTTTATTCTACAATCTGCTGCTGAGTGATGCTGGGAAACTGTTAGAAAAATATCCTGTCCTGTCTTTGAGAAGCAAGGTTTACTTTCCTTTGCCACCAGCTTAGCCTTGGTGGGTTCTGGTGTCTTTAAAGCTGTGGCTCAAAACCACTGTTATTATAGAAAATTCTGATGTGATTTGAAATTAACAAAATCAGGATCTGACAGGCAGGGGTGGGATTCTACAGGTTTGCACCTATTCGGTAGAACTGGTTGTTAACATTCTAAGCAGTTTGGAGAACTGATTGTTAGAAGAAATTACTGGCCTAATCCTGTAAGGAAGGCAGGAAGGAAACATTCTGGTGTTGCTTATAGAAACTGCCTCTCCATTAACCCTTGTTACATTCTTGGCAGGACTAGACTTCCTGTCTCAGGAACTTCTCTGGAGTTTTTTTTCCCTTCCTTTGCTGGTACTTTGCTTGTGTGGAGTGACCATTCAAAGTTACAATGGCACTGAAAAAAGTGACTTATGACCATTTTTCACACTTACGACTGTTGCAGCATCCCCACAGTCATGAGAGGCCAGGCGAGGAGATGTGTGCCTCGATGTGAGTGATGTTGAGTTGGCCATGCCCAGCCAGTGACATTACCACCAAACCACGCCCACCAACTAAGCCACGCCCACAGAACTGGTTGTTTACAAAATTGAATCCCACCTCTGCTAACAGGCCAACCTAATCCTTTTGTGATGACTCCTGCCCCCACGCAAGCTTCCTCAGATACCTCTCCAGATGTCATTTTCTGAGGAGGATGAACCAGTCAGGAGGGGAGTTGGTCAATGGCTCCGAGCAGCTATGTGAGAGGGATTTGGCTGAGGCCCTGAGGTAGGAAAGCACACAGCTGTAGCCAGTCAGCGATGAGGAAAAGGAACTGCCTTCTGCACCTGATCGGACAACATGCAGGGCAGAGGAAAGACAGGAACAGTGCAGGTCAGCCAGATTACTCGCAAGGAGGCAGCCTCACCCTCCTTGATGGGCTGCACCAGAAGTTAGCTATTTAGCACAGCAGACAGATGGAGATGATGCTGGGAACAGTGTGTTCATTTCCTAGCTGCCTTTTCCTGGTCATTGTGATTCGTGCCTTGCTTTGGATTGACACAGTGTCTTGACTTTGGATTGTGCCCTGTGAACTCTGGACCTTTTTTGCCTCATGAATCATGTTGTGTTGTGGATTTAATTTTGCCTGGTGGATTTGTCCTGTTTTGGAAACTTTCAAGTCTAGCATTCAAAGCTAGCTTTGATCTGCTTTTGGCTGGACTTAATCAGGACAGTTCTGGGGTTTGGGTGAAGGAAATTGCTGCGGAATATTAGTAAATCCAACAGTTGTTATATGTGCATGTGTGAGAGTGAGTGAGTGGGATGGCACAGTTTCCCTCTGCTCAACAGAGAACAGTTGTGGCTCAGATGTAGGGGTGTGACACTTGAATGAAATCCCGACAATCCTTTCTTAGGACTCAATAAAGACTTCTGCCATTCTCTCCCAGGGCCCGAGATTAATAATCATTTCCTCCAGTGCATATGGGCTGCCAATCAAGGATATTTTCAGTGAGAGTCCAGGATGTACCACGGATAGTGCTGACAGAAACTAAAGTAAAATGTCATCCTTTTCAAATCAGATGCTCCGTGGAGTTGAAATTGGGTTGGTGGTTGCCTTTGGAAGCTGACAGCTAAATTCGTCAATTGCTTGGCTTTCAACATATGGCATGAGGCAGAGCGTGAAAAATAAATTTCTTTGCCGAGGTGCAGAAAATATGGTCAACTTTTTTTATTATGATGATTATTTATTGCTTGGTTTCATGAAAAGATCAAAAATAGGCCCACAGTGTCCAGGAGCGCAATAATAATTCTTCGGAATCCTAGCTTTAACTTGTCAAAGGGAATGATGTATACAGCTGCTACTTGCTTGAGGTGATTAGCCAAGTACTTTGTAAACGGAACTGACTCCCTGGGACAACACAAGGTCTGTTCGGCTTGTTTTAGAGGCCACAATTTCTCTTCTCCTAGTGGGCCACTGAGAATATTCCCAGAGATGTTTTGTTCTTCTTCTATTGTTTAAAAGCATAAATTGTACTTCACAGCCCTTAGTTTATTGCAACTCCTCCTTTACTCCCCCATGGCTATCTGATAGTCTTGCAAAAAACAAAAAGTAGCAAATCAGAAGACATGTTAAACATTCCTCAATTTCACAATATATGAACAGACGTAACAATAGTTTCAACTATCATACATCAGAGTAATTAGCACTACTGCTCGGTAGACTTTGAGCTTTGGAGCAAGGCTTATTCCACAGTGGTCTCATACATTGATTAGTAAATTGCAGAATCGCCAAGGCAAGCTCTGCATATGGCAGACTACTGATCAACGTGTGGGATTGCTGTGGAATAAGCCTTGCTACAAAGCTCAAAATCTATCACCTGGGATACTACACATGTTGTAAAGACATGCCTGTTGCCATGCACCTGAATTGGATCACATCTCCATGGGGGAAGCTGCTGCAGGTAGTCTTCAATATATGACCACAACTGAGCCCAAAATTTATGTTGTTAAGTGAGAAATTTGTGAAGTGAGTCTTGCCTCCATTTTACAATGTTTCTCACCATGGATGTTAAACAAATTGCTGCAATTGTTAAATTAGTAACAGGGATGTTAATTGAATCTGGCTAACCCATTGACTTTGGTAGCAGGAGATGGATCAGAGCCATGAGAGGCGCAGTGGTTAGAGTGCAGTACTGCAGGCTACTTCTGCTGCCTGCCAGCTGCCTGCAATTTGGCAGTTCAAATCTCACCAGGCTCAAGGTTAACTCAGCCTTCCATCCTTCTGAGGTGGGTAAAAGGAGGACCCAGATTGTTGAGAGAAATAGGCTGACTCTGTAAACTACTTAGAGTGGGCTGTAAAGCTGTATATAAATCTAAGTGCTAGTGCTAGTGCTATCATGTGACCCCCGGGACACTGCAACCATCATAAATGTGAATCAAGCATCAAAACATAAATCATTTGACCATGGAGATGCTGCAATGGTCATCAGTGTGAAAATGGTCATCAGGAACGTTTTTCAGTGCCGCTGTAACTTTGAATGGTCACTAAGTAAACTGTTGTAAGTCAAGGACTGACTACCTGTACAATCATGAGTGTGAAAAACAGTCCTATATGGTAAATGTCAGGATTCCGGCAGTGACCTGTACAACACACACAAAATCAAATTACGTATCTCAGAGTTGGCTATCTGTCAGGATTCCAGCATTTACTCCAATTCATGAGCCTCAAGCTACATTCCAAAAACTAAAAAAGATTTATTTGAAGGTAACATTCTAGGTCCGGCATTTACCTGGGCATAGCCAACTCTGAGATACGTAATTCACTGTCACCATTGATCCTGCTTTTCTCCCCACCCCTCTAGGTGTATCATCCAACAAAAAAAGTCCATAGCCAAAATTAATCAATCGTGCTCTCCAATTAGATTTTTGTGCAACAGAAGTTTCAATCATCTAATCAGTGTTTGAAGAAAATATGAATGGAATGTACTTTCGATTCCACACTGCCGCTTGCTCTTTGAAACGCCTCCCCCCCGCCCCGGTTCTTTCTGTTGTCAAGTATAAAACGTGTATACAAAATGTTTTATGAGTTGACAGTAACTTTGAATTTTCATCAAATGAATAGTTATAAACTGAGGACTTTCCTGCCAGCTGCCTTGATGGCATGATGAGGATACCATCTTTGGACCTTTGATAGCATCTGTTCCTTGACTACATAACCAGTGATACAGATGGGATCAAGCACCTTTGCCCAGCTTCCAAAGAGGAAGGTGACAATAAGTGATAATAAGAAACTGCATAACCAATTCATTTCCTCCAGCCAGAAAGAGAGAAATTGCTCATAAGATGTCTAATTATATCCAGATTAGATGTGATTGCCCACCTTTTTTTCTGATGTCATTGTTAAATGCAGGTTCTTTGTAATTTCATTTCATTTAAAACAGGCGCCGTGATACTCAACATCAGCCATTTGATGAGTGGACTACTGCTTATATATTTATGGTTAATAGGCAAAGACCTAAAAGTCTTTCCAGAATTTAAATATCTGTGGACATTCTCAGTCATCCAAATCATGGTTTACAACAAAGGGAGAAGGATACGACATCATCTATCCCCAATCTACAACACAGTCCCTTTCAGCAGTTCCAAGAAGGCTCCACATCCATTTGCACCACTCAGGTTGACCCTGAGGACACGGATAAAACCTCCAAGTGGCCTCAGCAACTCTCTACAAAAAGTGCAAATGACTAACTGTCTGCAAGGAGTACAAATCCTTCCATTCCCCACCACCCAGTCACTGCTGAAGAAGCTTCTTGGATGAGAAGTGAAATGTCTTCAAAGGAAAAAAAAACAACACAGAAAGTCCAGTTGCCTCTTGAAAAAGCACCTTTGGGATTTCCAGAATTGAATTATACTCACTAACTCCTTGTCCCACTTACATACCTAATACCTGTAAGCACCTGTATGATTCTTTTGTTTTGTTTTGTTTTTCCGTCTTCCCTTTCCGAACAAATCCATACTGAGACATACTGATTTTTTGCTAACAGGTGTTGTACTGAAGGACACTTAATCCCTTCTTCTATCTCTCTTCGCAATTTAAGCATAACCTTGAAACTAAACTGGAAATACTACAAAGAAGTTTTTCAAAAGCAATTGAATCTCTTACTCATAGAGCTTTCAAATGGAAATACAATTATTATATCTATAAGTCTTCTAAATATTAGCTCTACTGCATATGGTATAGCAGGACCAGTTTTCTGTCCTGGAGTTGTTTTGAATTCCTTCCACTTACCTAAGCCAACATGACAATAACAAAGTATTCTGGGAATTATAGTCCAGAACTATAGGGGCCAAGGGACATAAAGATGAATGAATCTGTTGGTTTTATTTTATCTTCCAATTTAATCTCAAGTTCTATTTTACTGCAGTTAGGAAGACATTTGTGGATTTATGTATCTGCACTAACTAGCCAAAATCAGTAAGTACAGCTGTTTCCAGCAAGAAAAGGATCACATAAATTTCCTGTTCATCGTGTAGCTATGGAAGATAAGGAATCAAGAGGAGGAGGGGAAGGGGGAGGAGGAGGAGGAGGAGGAGGAGGAGAAGGAGGAGGAGGAGGAGGAGGAGAAGGAGGAGGAGGAGGAGGAGAAGGAGGAGGAGGAGGAGGAGGAGGAGGAGAAGAAGAAGAAGAAGAAGAAGAAGAAGAAGAAGAAGAAGAAGAAGAAGAAGAAGAAGAAGAAGAAGAAGAAGAAGAAGAAGAAGAAGAAGAAGAAGAAGAAGAAGAAGAAGAAGAAGGGGTCCCTAATTCTAACTTAGATACAGGATAGAAATATGAAACTACTTGGATCTGTACAAAACCAACAGGGATACAAGTGTGATGGGCAGTATAGAAATTAGATGATAGAGAGAGATGTGTGGCCAGCTCAATGTCACTCAGGGTTGTCTGTGGTGGCCTGAGCGATCTGCCAGCGAAAATAGGCTCCCGAGATCTGTTTCGGGTGCAGTGACCTCCTGCAACCCTCTGCCAGCAAAAACAGAATTTGGGAGGGCCACACGCAGTCCTCCCGGGCTCCATTTTCACTATAAGAGGTACTGCGGGCCGGTGCTTCACAGTTTCCAGGGTGGCCAGATCGAAGCACCCCGCAGGCCAGATCCAACCCCCGGGGTCTTGAGTTTGAAACCCTTGTTCTAAACCAATGTTTCTCCATCTCAGTGATGTTAAAATCTGCGGACTCCAATACCCAGAATCCCCTAGCCAGCAATCCTCCAGCAACAAGGAGTCCATCCAGGGGTGGGATTCAAATTTTTAACAACCGGTTCTGTGGGCGTGGCTTAGTGGTCATGTGACTGGATGGACATGGCTTGGTGGTCATGTTATTGGCTGAGCGTGGCCAACTCAATATCACTCACAACGAGGCATGCATCTCCTCGACTGCCCTCTCATGACTGTGGGGATGCTGCAACAGTCATAAGTGTGAAAAATGGTCATAAGTCACTTTTTTCAGTGCTAATGTAACTTTGAATGGTCCCTCCACACAAGCAAAGTACAGGCAAAGGAGGGGAAAAAAATTCCAGAGAAGTTCCTGATACAGGAAGTCTAGTCCTGCCAAGAATGTAATAAGGGTTAACAGAGAGACAGTTTCTGTAAGCAACACCAGAATGTTTCCTTCCTGCCTTCCTCACAGGATTAGGCCAGTAATTTCTTCTAACAACTGATTCTCCGAACTGCTTAGAATGTTAACAACCGGTTCTAGTGAATAGGTGCGAACTGGTACAATCCCACCCCTGAGTCCATCCATTTTAAAGTTACGAAGGTTGAAAAACACTACTATAAATGTTTGCCTCCCAATATATGATTTTTTCCCCCCAACTGTTTACAGAAACTCTTAATTTCACATAGGGCTGGTGCTCATCAGAGGCCTATTCCATTCTTCAATCATCTCACATCTTATTTTTCCCCTCCCTTCTTTTAAAACCTAATCTGGCTAATCCTTGCCCCGGTTGACAAGCCCATAAAAAATTAAAAAATATGTTTCTTTTTTCCGATTTGGTAACACCCGCTGAGGACTTGCCAAGGGAGCAAGGCAGCAATGGATAAAAAGGGAGGCTGGCAGCCAGCGGAAACAGCTGCCTTAGAATAAGCAACTGACGTGGGAGGTTTTGAATGTAAAGTGTGAAACCCTCAGCTTTCGGAGTGTGCAAATTGTTTGGTGTCGGCAAGCCAGCCGAAACAGCCTGGGAAATGTATTTTTAGCCTTGCAGATTTGGGATCCCCAGATGGAGGGAAGAATTTAAAGCTGCGATGACTGTGGCGCTCTACATGTCTTACCTGGGGCAAAGACCTATTGAGGTCAGGGGTATCCCTCGGGTATTATTGGGATATCTATTAAAACTATTCTTAAACAAGTTCTTTGTTTAAGAGAAGGAGGTTCTTCCTTCGTCGCCTTTATTGCAAGGATGGGCGGCCAACTGCCGTAGAGATATTTTGGGCCTCTCTGACTCTCAGCTTCTTTCTGAATGGCCAAGAAGGCGGAAGTTGGTTGAAGAAGATGACTCTATTCTGAGAAATGAATGAATGAATGAATTCTTTATTGGCCAAGTATAATTAAACACACAAGGAATTTGTCTTGGTGCAAATGCTGTCAGTGTACATGAAAAGAAAAGATACATTTGTCAAGAATCATCAGGTACAACCCTTAATAATAGTCATAGGGTACAATAAGCAATCAAATTTGTATCTGTAGATGAACACAATACAGAAGCCTGATGATGGCAGATGAGATTCTGCCGAAACGTTGCTACAACTTTAAAAGCACAACTACAATGATGTGGGAAAATACCCGAACAAAGCTGAATAGTATGTATGTATGTATGTATGTATGTATGTATGTATGTATGTATGTATGTATATATGTATATATTTGTTTTCTAAGGTTCTCACGGGTATTTGTATATGGATCTTTGGTTATTCGGGTTTTCTCCCGCGTAAGATTGGAAGTATCTAGGCAACGTTTCGATGAATTTCCCTTCCTAGATGTCTTGGTATACAAAAAAATCCAATGACTCCCTAGGACACACCATCTACCAGAAGAAAACACATACAAAGTGCTATCTACACGCACTCTCACACCACCACCCAGCACAGATCAATTCCGTAGCCGAGACACTCATCTCCAGAACAAAATGCTTAGCCGATGAACAACACCTAAAAACCGAACTACACACTCTCACTAACGTACTAACAGCCAATGGATTCCAAAGAAAGAAGATTACCCACCTAATCCAAAAAGAAACCCCAACCAAAATCCAAGACAGAGAACAAGAGAACGGCAAAGCCCTCCTCCCATATATAAAAGGCACTACAGACAAAATCAGCAAGATCCTCCAAAAACACAACATTAAAACAGCATTCTGCACAAACAGAAAAATATCCACCATCCTAAGAAACCCTAAAGACAAAATCGAGTTAGAAAACCAAGGAGTATACAAAATCCCTTGCACTGCCTTCCCCACCACATACATTGGACAAACTAACAGAAGAATAAGTGCACGCATTGAAGAACATAAGAACTCAATCAAAAAAGAAGAACCGACCTCTTCCCTGGTCCAACACCTCAAAGCCACAGGACATGAGATTGACTTTAAAAATACCAGAACTATTGCCAAAACCGAACACTTCAACAACAGAATAATCAGAGAAGCCATAGAGATAGAAAAACGCCCACACAGCATGAATAAATGAGATGACACCTCCCGCCTACCAGCCATTTGGAAACCTGCCCTCACGAACAGACGAGTACCTAACATGAAGAATGACACCAGACCCACACCCACGAGGGCCACACCACACTTCCACGTAGAAAGCAGACTCACACCCACACAGAAGATGAGACACGACCACGGACCAGAAGCCGCACTGCAGCTGCATCACTACCCACTTCAAACCCCTCCGAGCCATACATGAAGCGAACTGACACCCACCATGAAGATGCGGCACGACCACGAAGCCAAACAGCAGGATCACAGCTCACCAGCTCAAATCCCCCAGCAACCAAGACTAACCTGAGCACAAACAAGCCCCCACCTGAACAGAACACACCTCCAGCCAATCAGAACACAGCCAAACCCCCAACCAATGAGAACACACCCCCACCCAATCAGAACACAGCCAAGCCCCCACCCAATCAAGTCACACCCCCACTAGCAGTTAAAAGGAAGAAGCAGCTGCAAGCTCACATTACTCTGAGAAGCACAGAGCCAAAGACACAAGCCTGAAGGTGATGAATGAAACTTCATCGAAACGTTGCCTAGATACTTCCAATCTTACGCGGGAGAAAACCTGAATAACCAAAGATATATATATATATATATATATATATATATATATATATATATATATATATATATATATATATGTGTGTGTGTGTGTGTGTGTGTGTGTGTGTGTGTGTGTGTGTGTGTGTGTGTGTGTGTGTGTATAACTGTCTTGATTTTGTTGAGCAGGACTTCAAGATTCTGTTTTTATGCCCTGCAACAGTAAAATAACTTCCCTGAAATCCTCATTCTGTTTTCTGCCCTGTTTCAGCACTGTTTCTTCATTTTCACCTCCAAACACTATCAAATCCCATTGTTTCATAAGCTTTGCTTTTAGAGATGAATCTAGTATCTACAGATTTCCAGTCCATATTTTCAAGGCAAATATATCCAATTTTCTCCCCACCTCCCCACCTCCTATTTTCCTCATAACAAGCATTGACTTTCTACTGCTAGAGTGGTGTGGTAGTCTAAAGGTGGAGCTTTCACCTCACAATCAGGAGGCTGTGAGTTCGATCCTAGATAGAGGCAAATATTTATATCTCTGGGCACGATGAGAATATATGTGCTGAATGTAACTCTGCATTGGTGACAGGAAAGGCATCTGGCCAGTAATAACTCAGCTCCATTCAATTGCCCAGACTCCACCCCACAAGGGATTATGGGGCCATTAAAAATGATGATGACTGTCTTTCTACTACTAAAGTACTTACCACATAGAGTTGTGTATAAAAAACAACAACAAGCAATATTATCTATGCTGTCTTGAGCTCCAGGAGGAGAGGCAAAAGATAAAGCTAACCAATAAAGAAAAGTAATATGTATCAGTAGAATTCTCTTGTTTGATCTTGTGAAAGAGTGTTTGACATTTGCGATGCTGCTGAATCGCTTCGGGTGCTTATTATGAGAAGGATCTAATTGACTCTGTATTTTGACCTTCTCCATATTTTGCATAGTAATTGGCTCACCAAGCCATTCTTTTATGAAGCTCATGCAGAGTTGTAAACTAGATAACAAGACCGGATCCTTAAAATGCATGGCAAGAAGCATCTAAGGTTGAAGCATCTGATTTTTTTTGGAAATAATTTCTGATGCCTTGATAGCCCAACATCTGAATTGTGTCATATATGTACTGCTCTAATTAACCAGAGCGATGTGGATTGCAAGTATACTTGGAGGAAGCATATTAACTTGCCTTTGCAATGTCATTCTGTATTAGCTTACTCTGTGCTTACATTTGGAATACAAATCTTTGGCTTTTTATAGCAAAAGCTGATCCGGGAGCCGACCCTGTTCAACAGTTCACATTTACATAGAAAATGGATCAGATGGAGTAATTAGCATTGCAACACTCTGTTTGGTTGTGCTAAAGGCTCCCACTGTGGCAACATTGCACAAGCCTTTCAGAAGATTCCACAACTGTCCATGTGTTATTCATTTGCACCATTGTACCCAGGGGTGGGATTCAATTTTTTTAACAACTGGTTCTGTGGGCGTGGTTCAGTTGGTGGGTGTGGCTTGGTGGTCATGTGACTGGGTGGGTGTGGCCAACTCAATATCACTCACATCGAGGCACGCATCTCCTCGCCTGGCCTCTCATGACTGTGGGGATGCTGCAAGTCTTTTTTCAGTGCCATTATAACTTTGAAAGGTCACTCAACACAAGCAAAGTACCAGCAAAGGAGGGAAAAGAAATTCCAGAGACGTTCCTGAGACAGGAAGTCTAGTCCTGCCAAGAATGTAACAAGGGTTAATGGAGAGGCAGTTTCTGTAAGCAACACCAGAATGTTTCCTTCCTGCCTTCCTTACAGGATTAGGCCAGTAATTTCTTCTAACAACCTGTTCTCCAAACTGCTTAGAATGTTAACAACCGGTTCTAGCGAATAGGTGGGAACTGGTAGAATCCCACCCCTGATTGTACCAGTGGAACAGCTTGCCTTCAGAAGTTGTGGGAGCTTCATCACTCGAAGCTTTCAAGAAGAGACTGGACTGCCATCCTCAGAAGTGGTGTAGGGCCTCCAGCTGGGGGGGTTGGACTAGATGACCTACAAGGTCCCTTCCAACTCTGTTATTCTTTTCTGTTGATTTATAACTTTTAATGATCATTAGTATCTTGGAAATGGAGGAGATATTAACAGGTGGTGGGAAAAAAGATCACTTGGATTACAGATTAACAGAGTTGGAAGGGACCTTGTAGGCCATCTAGTTCAACCCCACCACCCAAGCAGGAGACCCTACACCATTTCTGACAAATGGCAGTCCAATTTCTTCTTGAAAGCTTTAAGCGATGAAGCTCCCACAACTTCTGAAGGCAAGCTGTTCCATTGGTTGATTGTTCTCACTATCAGAAAATGTCTCCTTATTTCCAGGCTGAATCTCTCCTTGATCAGTTTCCATCCATTATTCCTTGTCTGGCTTTGGGCTGCCTTGGAAAAGTGCTCGACCCCTTCCTCCTCTCTGTGGCAGCCCCTCAAATATTAGAAGACTGCTATCCTGACTCCCCTGGTCCTTCTCTTCACTAGACTAGCCATGTCCAGTTCCTGTAACCGTTCTTCATATGATTAGACTGGAAAGATTGGATTAGATTGGATTGAAGGTCATTTGGATGCTATCACATGATAGCAGTGATCCAATATCTGAGCGGCTGCCCCAAAGAAGAGGGGGTCAGGACAAGAAGCAGTGGATGGAAACTGAACAAAGAGAAAAGCAACCCAAAGCTAAGGAGAAATTTCCTGACAATCAGCCCGTTCAAAATGCTGGCTACTTAGGTTGTGCCACAAGACAAGGAACTTGTCTATATTTTGGGAAAAGGACCCACTCAAAAAAAAAAAAAATGTTCCATCCTCAAGGCCCAGCTCCATTGTGGAACACGAATAAATCCAGATATGGTGGTTGTTGTGATGGTTGTGCTGTCAGCCAGATTGAATCTGGTGTTTTTATCCACCTCTCGAGTCCTTTCTCAAAGATGAGGGATAGGCACAGGGTGTTGTTTGATGGTGTTAAGGTATCATCACAGGATGTAAGCTTTCCCAAGTAAAACTGCCTTTTGCAATTGACTGATGGTGATTTTGTTGATGTTGATCAGGGGTCTCAAACTCAATTTACCTGGGGGCCGCTGGAGGCAGTCTGGGTGAGGCTGGGCCGCATAAGGGATTCCACAAAAAACGTTGTTAAAAAGATATCCTCAAATGTCATCAACAGTTAATGATTTCTCCAATGCATGAACTGTCCTGAACACATGAATGGAACATTGAATGAAGATCATGAACAGTTCCTCAGAACATGGCTTCTCCAGCTTACTCCTTGCTGCCAGAGACTTGACAACGCTTCCTGTCACATATCTGAGCCACATTTGGCTTGAGAGAAGAGGCACTTGAGACCCTCAGTATGGCTTGAAGATGATCATCAGTAAGTCTGGACCTGTACTTGGACTTGTTAAAGTGCAAGGTGGAGAAGAAGCCACGACGAGGAACGGCGGGAGGGACTTCCTTCAGAGGTCCTGCGGGCCGCACTAATATTATACTTTCATACCACAGTGGGGGCTACAGGATATTGTCCTGCGGGCCGCAATTGGCCCGCAGGCTGCGAGTTTGAGACCCCCTGATGTTGATGGTGTTCAAGGGCAGTGGTGGGATTCAATTTTTTTTTACTACCGGTTCTGTGGGCGTGGCTTGGTGGGCATGTTGTGGCATGGTGGGCGTTGCAGGGGAAGGATACTGTAAAACCTCCATTCCCACCCCACTCCTGGGGGAAGGTTACTGCAAAATCCCATTCCTTTCCCATCCCACTAACCTGCTTTCCAGCTCCGTTCTCCTGTGCAGGGCAACAAAAGAAGACCCAGACAATCAGCTGGGACTCAATGGGAGGCAGAGAAGAGATGGGGGCAGGGCCAGTCAGAGGTGGTATTCTGAACTACTCAAAATTTCCACTCCCGGTTCTCCGAACTACTCAACATTTCCACTACCGGTTCTCCAGAACTGGTCAGAACCTGCTGAATACCACCTCTGTTCAAGGGGTGCTCCAGATTTTTGAGATTGTGCTCAAGGCATCTATCACCATTGATACTATCTTTGCTTTCTTTAGCCACAGTTGTACTACTTCTGTTTCTAGGTCTTTGTATTTTGATACTTCATCCAGTTCTTTCTCTTCTCTTCTGTTATTTCCAGTTACTGCTACATCCACTACCAAACTTTTTTGTGTTTCTGATGGAAAATTGTTGAGTCTGAGTTGTTACGTGGCAGGCGCTTGGCTGTTTGAATTCTAAAGTTCCAGAGCTTGTTAGCTTTCTCATTTTCTGTTACTTTCTCTATTTTGTGGTGCCACCAGTTCTTGCTTTCAGACAAATTATATGTTTTGCATACATTCCAATGCACCATTGTTGCTACTTTGTCATGCTGCTGTTTGTAGTCAGTTTGTGCAATCTTCTGGCATTAGCTCACTAAGTGGTCTCTTAGTTCTTCAGGCTTTTTCTCAGTGGCAACATTTGCTATCTATTCTTCTGAATTCTGTCTTTATATGATTATTATACCTGGGTAATCTACAGTTAAATTCAGAATTTAAGACTGTTGCAAATTTATATTTTTGTGTTTTTGAAGTTAATTTTTAACACTATCGGAAAATTGCCATGTCTCTGAATAATCATTTATGTGCACAATCTTTCCAATAATCAATTTCTGTGAGATGGGTAGCCACATGAATTTGATTAATAAATAAACAAAGAGAATAAAATATTAGAATTTTGCAACATTCCATGCAATGCACATCATTGCATTGCATTGACGCAAAAAGTAAAGACAGGTGCTAGGACGCTTAAGAAATTATTCAAAATACACTTTGAGTTTCAGCTTTTATAGAACTAACCAAAAGTGATTGGTAAGCATATTGATGATATGCCCCTGGTTTAAATCAGTTCTCACAAATTTGTGGTGCTCTACAGGTAATCCACAATTTACAACAGTTTGTTTAACGATTGTTCAAAGTTACAGCGTCACTGAAAAAAGTGACTTATGACCGTTTTTCACATTTACAACCCTTGCAGCATCTCCAGGGCCACATAATCAAAATTCAGATGCTTGGCAATTGGTTCATCTTTATGACGGTTTCATTTCCCGGGGTCATGTGACCACGGATAAGCAAAGTCAATGGGGAAACCAGATTCACTTAACAACTGAATTACTAACTTACAACTGCAGTGATTCATTTGAGTGGTGCGGTGGCCTAGAGGTAGAACTCTCACCTCACAGTCAGGAGGCTGTGAGTTTGATCCTAGGTAGAGGCAGATATGTCTCTCTCTGGACACACTGAGAATATATCTGCTGAACAAAACTCCACATTGGTGACAGGAAGGGCATCCGGCCATTAAAACACTCTGCTAGCTCCATTCAGTTGCTCAGACTCCACCCTGCAAGCGATTATGGAGTTGTTAAATGAAGCTGGTGTTGATGAACTGCAGTGATTCATTAACAACTATGGCAAGAAAGGTCATAAAATGGGGCCAATTTAACTTAATAAATGTCTTGCTTAGTAACAGAAATTTTAGGCTCAGTTGTGGTCGAAAATCAATTTATGTTGCATTCAGTTCTATTGTCTTAGAATTCTTGGAATTTTAATCCTGATCTACTTAGATTTTAAAATGGCTGGTTTGGTTGTTTTTTTTGGCAAAATAAATAAATAAATGCATAACACATTTGGAGCACCTCTTTTACAGTAGATTTCTCGGGTCTAATTCTCTGACCTTCATGCATACTAAGGATTGGCCATTAAGTGCTACTTTCTAATTCTATTGCCTTCTTGAGAACAAACAATAGAACAAAACAAATGCATTTTCCAGCTGCCAATTTTGCTAGTGAATGGCCGAAGAATGAGGGATGTGCATTGTTACCATTATAAAGAAAAAGAAAAAGTAAAGAAGCATTAGTAAAGAAGTTATTCTCTAGTCCCATATAGGCGATTATTTAACAGCTATAAAAAGAGTCTCAGAGTGGACAGTTTGAATTCATATAACAAAGCAAGTTTTAATAATTTACCCATGAATGTTAAGTATATACAGTACATTTTACTGCCCATCTTCCTGAAACCACACTCACAATCTGTCTTAGCTAGATGATTTCTTTATTCCTTGAGAGGTTTGAGTAGGTTCAGGACAATATGTTTATGTCAAAGGTCATGTGCCTCTAATTCATCAGAACATTTTAGCATTTGCAATAGCAATAGCATATACCGCTATTAGGAGAGGCCAGGACAAGTAGAATTTACAGGTGAATTTTGCAGCTGTCAAACTGAGGGTCAAGACCCAATTCTTTGTATTCTGTCATACAATTCACTCCTCAGCAAACTTTACTGGCTTTCCAGCTATTCAGGGGAAGGTAGATCTTGAATTAATCCGCTGTGGATGGATGTGGACCACCAATGTCTCTGTTTAAGCTAATTTGGACTCAATTTTGATCCAAGTGACTGGTGTTAAAGTAGTCTCATTACTAAGACATTGCTCTTAGTAGTCAAATCTTGAGTCCTGTCCATTTAGATGTCATGTTACAGTATGTTTCCCCAGAATTCACTTTCTAACATTACACAGGGAAGACTGTTATTGTTCTGACCAAGGCTTATTGAGACATAAACAAACACTCATTAGTCCCAAAACTCATTTTTCTTTATTTGAACGGCTGTGAATTTTAGTCATTCACAGCCTGTAATGAGTCTCAAACAGTTCGTAACAGTCCCATGGAAGTCTGCCAAAGTTCTTCAGGATAAATCTGATAAGCACACACATTTATCTTCCTTGAAATGATACCAATGACTAAATTTCCAATTAGTTGTACAAGGCCAACTGGAACACAAATTCAACATAGAGCTTCAGGTTTCAAAACTGCCAGTACAAACAAAGTTGCTTCCTGCAAAGGTTCCTGTCCCTTTGCTCCTCCTTTATGTCTTATGGGAGGGCTAATCACCTCCAAGACTTACTCCCGAGTCACCCCGTTTGTCTTAACTGTTCTTGCCTTCTGGCAGCTCTGCACATGGACACACTGGGAACAGGCTCCCCTTGTTCCTCTGCCTCACTGCTGCCAGACTCTGGAGGCTCCGGAGTCAGCACATAACTCCCAGATGGCCCTGGCCCCATCTCTATATCAGATGCAGGACCCTCATCCAAGTCCTCCCCAGACTCCAGGACTGGCCCATGTCCGTCCCCCCCACCAATTGTCCAACTCTGCTGCCATCTCTGCAGGCTGCTGGCGGACCACAACAGTTTCTTAGGAAGCTGTTCTCAGGAAGCCCAAGTCCTGAAGATCCCTGTACAGCCAGGCTCTCCAAAGAAAGGAAGAAGAGTAGATTCAGGACTTCTTGGGAAGCTGATCTTTATTAGACAGAAGATCTAGTCTGCATTCTAAACAAGATTAGCCCAGCCTTTGAAAGTAACTCCAAAGAGAGAGAGAATGTTAGAGACAATGGGGAGGTAACATTCTCTTATCCATTTGGGGGCTGGAGCAGCAGCCCCCAAGTTTTGGGGCACCAGGGATTGGTTCCATGGAGAGAGGTTTTCCATGGCCTGGTTGCTGGCATTCCGCAGCCCGGTGCTAGTCCCCGGACCAAGGCTTGGTGACCCTGAGCTAGAGTCTGTTTTCCATGGAAATTAAATGAAGCTTCTCACCGGATTCCGGCAGTTACCCCAATTAAATCATGTGTCTCGAGCCAAACTTCCAAAACTTCAAAAGGATTTATTGGGAGTTAACATGTCCAGCACTGCCTGGGTGTAGCTGACTCTGAGACACATCATTCATTGTCACTCTTGACCCCGGTTTCCCCCCCACCCCCCGGGTGTATCATAATTCATCTTCTCCAATGGGACACATCCATAGCCAAGAGTGATCAAGACGCTTAGAATTTTGTTAGAATTTTGTGTGGCAGAAACTTCAGTCACCTAGTTACTATCTTTGAAAACTATTTATGGAATGCACTTTCAATTTCCAAGCTGCCGCACTGCTCCCCCCCTCCATTCTGTTGGCAACTCTAAAAAGACCATAGAAATATGTTACGAGTTGACACCCAGTAGCTGATGGAGGCCATTCCCATTCCTTCTTTCCAAATATTATTGCCAAGTGAAAGGGGAATGTCTAGCATCACCTAGAGCAGGGGTGTCAAACTGGCGGCCCATGGGCCAGATGCATCACATGCAGACCACGCCCACCCCAGCTCTGTGAAGGAAAAAAAAACATCATGATACGTCACGTTATGGCAACATGACACTGCGGGTTTCATACCCATGATCTAGAATAATAGAACAGAAGACCAACAGAAGATCATCTAAGACAACAATTTCCTCAGAACATAAATTCTATTGCAATATCCCTATCCAGCCATCTTCACCAGAAAGTCTACTGCCTCTCGTGATAGTTGATTCCATTGTTCAACAGCTTGTATAATTAAGAATATCTTCCTAGTGTTCAACCAAAATTAGCTTCTTTGTAATTTAAATTAATTTGCTTTATTTATATTGCCTTCAGGAACAACTCTAAAGAATTGCACGTGTCTTCTACATGACAGCCCTTCAGATTACTGAAGACAGCTATCATGTCTCCCCACAGTGCTCTTTTGTCCAGATTAAACACCTCCAATCATTTGTCATAAGTTTTCCCTTCAGATCCCTTTTCATCTTGTTTTTTTTTTCCTTTGTCCCAAAGGTGCTTTTTCATGAGGCAACTGGACTTTCTGGTTTTTCTTTGAAGAAGCCTCTTGGAGGAGAAGTGAAACGTCCTCAAAGAAAAATCAGAAAGCCCAGAAAAAGCACCTTTGGGGTAATCATGACCTAGATGGCTGAGACTCTCAATGGATATTTCTTTCTTTGGCAAATCCTTCAGTTTCTCTATCTCCATCTCTCCATCTCTATCTAGGGCCCAGAACTAGATAGAGGTAGTCCTTGACTTACAACCACAGTTAGGCCCAAAATTTATGTTGCTAAGTGAGACATTTCTTAAGTGAGTTTTGCCCCATTTTATGACCTTTCTTGCCACAGTTGTTAAGTGAATCACCACCGTTGTTAAGGTAATAACTCAATTGTTAAGTGTATCTGGCTTCCTCATTGACTTTGCTTGCCAGATGGTCATAAAAGGGGATCATATGACCTTGGGACATGGCAGCAGTCATAAATATGAACTAGTTGCCAAGTGTCTGAATTTTGATCTGCTCATGTGAGCATAGGGTTGTGGAAGTGGTCGTAATGTGAGAAATGGTCGAAAGTCATCACATGTTTCAGGGTTGTTGTAACTTTGAATGGTCATTAAACAAACTGTTGTAAATTGAGGACTACCTGTACTTAATCAAAAGAAATTGTAGATAATCACCAAGGCTATATTAGAGAGAGAAACAGCGGAGCGCACTCTATCAATACAGAAAACAATCTCATATCTCATTACAAAAAGTAAAAAGAAACTATGTACTAGGCAGGTGAATAAAACACATCTTTATGTATTGTTAAATCAGGACCAAGATTAAACTTCAAAATGTTTAAAGATCAAAACTTCCCAAATGAGGTCAATCTATTTATCCTACTTTACTCATGGAATGACTACAGTAAATCTCTCTAGTCTAACAAAAACCATTTTCCTACGTCTTTCATTGAACCTGACTAGATTTAGAATTAAATACTGAAATATTAAATCCCTTTCCCCAGCTCCTTCAACCATAGAGAACATAATCATCGTTTCTGTCTGGGCTTGAATTAAATGATTTCCAGTTCTAAAATTAAATATGTGTATGCCAGCAATAATAAGAGGAAGTAGGGGAAAACTGTTTAGTTAATTCTAAATAATCCAGCTATCTTGCTGATTGTGGACTTCTTTGTGCGACTAACTGATATATACGATGTATAGGACAATAAAAACTAAAGATTGCCAGCTGTAATTTTTCTTTTTAAAGCGGAACAGTTGAGTTTGCATTTGTTGACTTGTACTCTTGTAATTGTGTTTTTATTGTCTAATGCAAACATTTGTTACTGTGCATGATTTCTGCAATGATATTTGAACAGAAAAATCTAGCAAGTCTTTTTTTTTTTTTTTTTAGTTTCTAGTCTGGCTGACATATCATGCTCAGCCAAAATGTGATGTTCATTTGTAGTTTATTATAAACCATGGCTTACAATTTATGAAAAGGGCCAGCAAATTCGTGGTGTCATACCCCTGCCTCCTGTAAAATAGTAAATGAAATAATTGTGTGACTCAACAGCCACTAATAATTAACGAATAATTTTGGCACTCCTGCCCAATTGTGGTTTCCTTGTGATTAAGATGACAAGAAATAATATGCCACTTATTTTTAGTTGAGAAGTCCTTCCTGCTCTCTGAGCTTGGTTGTTTTCTTGCAGTCGTTTCATTAGCAAATTAGATAACATCATCACTGCTAGTAAGGAAGTAGGAATTGCTGGCATTTTATATTCTGATGGTTTGCCCTATCAGTGTGGGTAGGAATCCATCAGTCTGTTTATTACTTATTTATGACATTTATTTGTTGCCCATCTCACATCCAATGACTCTGGGCAGCTTACAGCATAAAATAAGTTATCTTTAGTCATTCAGTTTTAATTCCAATGGCACAATGATAGAAATTTTCAACTGCAAATTTTATAATATGAAATATTCTCAATGGAAATAAATAAACAGTTCTAGGCTGCATAAACAGAGGGATAGAATCAAGATTGCGTGAAGTGTTAATACCACTTTATAATGCCTTTGGTAAGGCCAAACTTTAAATACTGTATCCAGTTTTGGTCACTATGATGTAAAAAAGATGTTGAAAAAGAAAGAGAAGAGCAACAAAGTTGATTAGGGGACTGGAGGCTAAAACATATAAAGAACGGTTGCAGGAATTGGGTATGTCTAGTTTGATGAAAAGAAGGACTAGGGTGACATGAAAGCAGTGTTCCAATATCTCTGGGGCTGCCACAAAGAAGAGGGAGTCAAGCTATTCTCCAAAGTACCTGAAGGCAGGACAAGAAGCAACGGGTGGAAACTAATGATGGAGAGAAGCAATCTAGAACGAAGGAGAAATTTGCTGAACAGTTAGAACAATTAATCAGTGGAACAAATTGCCTCCAGAAATTGTAAATGCTCCAACTCTGGAAGTTTTTAAGAAGAGATTGGATAACCATTTGTCTGAAGTGGTGAAGGGTTTTCTGCCTAAGCAGGGGGTTGGATTAGAAGACCTCCAAGATCCCTTCCATTCCTGTTCTCCTGTGTTAAAAATTTGGATGCTTGGCAACTGGCTCATATTTAATGATTGTTGCAGGCTGTCCCTTTTGCAACCTTTCTGACAAGCAAAGCCAACGTGGAAGCCATCAGATCAGCTTTAGGGTTGACAGATTCATTTAACAACTACGTCATAACTTAACAACTGTGGAGATCCACTTAACAAATGTGGCTAGAAAAGTTGTAAAATGGGATAAGACTCACTTAATAAATGCCTCACTTGTCAACCTACATTTTGTGGCTGTAAGTCAAGAGCTACCTGTTTCATTTATATTGCATGCCTCAGAGACGGTATTCAGCAGTTTCTGACCAGTTCCGGAGAACCAGTAGTGGACATTTTGAGTAGTTTGGAGAACTGGCAAATACCACTTCTGACTGGAGATTTACAGTATCCTTCCCTTGCCACGCCCACCAAGCCACACCACACCCACCAAGCCACACCCACAGAACAGGTACTAAAAAAATTTGAATCCCACCACTGGCATGCCTGTATATACACCATTGTCCATGTGCTATTTCAGGTATCTTGAATGTGCAAACAGTTCAAAGGGGTTCATAATGAGGAACAAACCCCCCCCCGGTCTGTTATTTTGTAGGCAGAAGTAATTTTTTAAAAGGCCTTGTATCTGATTGGTGTGGCATCTGAGCATTATGACAAACACAAAAATATCTTCTGAAGTTTTCAGTAATAATGTTTGGTGGTATTTCTTGTTTTGCATAAGAATGTAGATGTTGGAGAGATCTGATTCTCATACATTTCTCTTTGGCATGTCCTGATTACCTGTTTTTACCTGTCTTGGACTAAATCTGGAACAAGAACTTAGCTACCCAGCAGAGTTTCCATTACTCCGAGTATTGGAAAACAATTCTTGGCAGTGTAAATGTGTTTAAAAATTCATTTAGACATGCATTGTGCAGCTGTCTTTTTAAAAGAAATACACATTAGTGTCAAAAGAAAACCACACAGGAAAAATTGAGACGTGACATTGCTGATCTTAATAAAGGACACTTAACAAGCACCAATTCATAGCTTGCAAGATACGTTTGACTGGTTTATTGCAAGTTACTCAGTCCCTCTTTTGGGAAATCAAAAGTCTAATTGAAATCAAGAATGCACAACTGAAAGGTACCTTTTAACTGCCTATAAATCCCATAAATGGCTTTGAATTACCACTTGGACATACATTCTTTTCCAACGCCTCAAAAAATAATGATAATCCCAATCAAATTTCTAATTTCATATGGTTCAGACTTAATATTAGGCAATGGGCTGTTTAACAGTTGATTGAATGATAGATGAAAATGTTGACCTATCCCAAGTTGACATTATACTATATGTAAGCATCTAATAATAATAACAATAATAAGTAAAACAGGAGGAGTTGGTAGCAGTGTAAGCCAGCAAAACTCTTGAATCCTTTTCACTCCCAAACCAGGTGCCTTCTCCCAAAAGGGCTGTTCAAAAGACAACTAGACTTTCTTGGACCAAGAAAAGCCAGTTGCATTTTGAACAGCATCTTTGGGACAACCATGACCTGAATGACTGGAGTATTTCTATAGACATTCAGGTACCTTGTCTTTTGCCTCCTCCTCCTCCTCCTCCTCAGGAAGAAAGAACAAAGTCCTCTAATTAATAAAAAAAAAAAAGAATTGAAACAAAGAATAACTGAGCATCTAGAACAGCACAAAAACAGCAGAATGAGGTTTCCTGCATTGAAACTTGACCCCAAAAAGAGCTAGCACAAGTATTAAAATACTGTAATATCAAATATAAGTACCAGCTCATTTCAAGAAACAAACCATCTAATGAACCGCACAGTTGCAATTATAGGCTGAATCTTCCATTTCTGATCTTAGCATGCTGATCTTATTTTCCAGCCTGATTTTTCAGTTTGGTGTTGTGCTCTTTGGCTTTTCTTCTTGTTTGTTGATTTTGCAACAAACCTTGGATGCAGAAGCAACAAAGAAGAAAAGGCAAAGAATGCAGCCCCAAAATGGAAAACCAGGCTAGAAAATAAGATCAGCATGCTAAGATCAGAAATTGAAGTTTTTTGCCTATAGTATATAATTCAAATGTTATATCAGATTTGTACTGTACAAAGACAGCAACAGATAGCAAATTCCCCTCTTTAAAGAAGTTGAGAAACAGTGGACCTGTTAGTTGCTGCAAGAAGCTCTCATAGACTGACCTGAAACAACGACATGACAAAATAGCAATAATGGTGTGCTGGGATTCCCTCATAAATATCATTTCCCTACAAGCAAGATTTGGTGGAACCATAAAATAGCCAAAATAATATAAAATGAGGAAGCTAACGTGCTCTGGGACTTTAGAATTCAAGCAAACTAGCATCTGTGACATACCACTTCAGATATAACAATGGTCAATAATAAAGACAAAAAAAAGTCTGAACAGTGAACATGGCAGCAGCAGAAGAGAAGAGAAAGAACTGGAGAAAATCACAAAATAGAAAGACCTGCAAATAGAAGCAGAATGACGGTGGCAAAAGAAAGCAAATATAGTACCAATTTGTCATGCCCCTGGTGGAGACTGACTCTGAGGAAGAGGAGGAACAGCCAACAGGGAGTGCGAGTGTGGCTCCAGAGGTGGTGGAGGAGGCTGGGGAAGGGCAGAGGCCGGCTGAGCAATCAGAAGAGGATCCAGGCCCATCCCCTATACAGAGAGGAGAGGATCAGGGAAAAGCGAGGTCTACTCAGGAGGAGATTACCATGATCCTCCTCATGGCTTTCAGCTAGGAGCTATGTATATAAGTTTGTAACTGCGTAGTCAGAATTGCTGGAGTCAAAGTTTAGTGTTTCCTTTGAAAGAGGTTTATCTTTGTTGGCGTTCTTCCCATGGACTCTCCCCTTTATCTTCCTGGAATATATGATTAATTATCTTGGCTTGCTTCAGAACTCTTGTCAATGCAGTTTGTTTTGGTTTCCTTTTGCCTCATTATTTACTTTTGTGACTTTAAACTGTGCCTAATAAAACAGTGAAGTTAAGTTGAAGGCTTTACCGGACTTTAATATATGTTTTCGGTTTTGGGTTATTTTGAGAGACTACAGGTCATCACACAATTGTAACAGGTTTGCATTGTTTGCAATCTCAAAACTTCTGGAACAGATGTCTCCAACCTTGGCAACTTTAAGATGTGTGGATTTCAACTCCAAGAATTCCCCAGCTGGCATAGCTGGCTGAGGAACTCTGGGAGTTGAAGTCCACAAGTCTTAAAGTGGCCAAGGTTGGAGACCCCTGATCTGGAGCACCACTTGAACCACCACCACCCTCAGTTTTGACAAATTCCCTATCAGTCAATTGCAAAAGGCAGCTTTATTTAGAACGGCTACCTCCTACGATACCTTTAACATTATAACATTATAAACATCAATGCCAGGGGTGGGATTCAAATTTTTTAACAACCGGTTCTGTGGGTGTGGCTTAGTTGGTGGGCGTGGCTTGGTGGTCATGTGACTAGCTGGGCATGGCCAACTCAACATCACTCACATCGAGGCACACATCTCCTGGACTGGCCTCTCATGACTGAGGGGATGCTACAAGAGTTGTAAGTGTGAAAAATGGTCATAAGTTACTTTTTTCAGTGCCACTGTAACTTTGAATGGTCACTCCGCACAAGCAAAGTATCAGCAAAGGAGGGGAAAAAAATTCCAGAGACATTCCTGAGACAGGAAGTCTAGTCCTGCCAAGAATGTAATAAGGGTTAACGGAGAGGCAGTTTCTGTAAGCAACACCAGAATGTTTCCTTCCTGCCTTCCTTACAGGATTAGGCCAGTAATTTCTTCTAACAACTGGTTCTCCGAACTGCTTAGAATGTTAACAACTGGTTCTAGCAAATAGGTGTGAACTGGTAGAATCCCACCCCTGCCTATCCCAGATCATTGGGAAGGACTTGAGAGGTGGACAAAAATGCTAAATCCAGTGTGAACATATGGCAGACTATGTGGGTGTCATGCCCCTGTCGGACTCTGAATCTGAGGAGGAAGATGAACAGCTGTCAGGGAGTGGCTCTGTTGGCTGTGGAGGAAACTGGGGAAGGGCAAAGTGTGGCTGGACAGAACAGGGGAGAGGGAGTTCAGAGGAAGACCCAGGCCCACCCCCTCTTCATCCTAGGGAATGCAGGGAGGAACGGAGAAGAGAGCAACATGGGTTGTGTGGCTTACGAGGGAGGAAAGGGCCCTGATTCCCTGCATTAGCCACAGCCACAGGGAAGAGAGTTTAAAAGAAATACATGCTGAGTGCAGCAGCTGCTGGGAGCAAATGTGAATTTATCTTGTGTCAACTTTAGTTATCTGTGTTCCTAGTATAGAATAGAATAGAATACTTTATTGGCCAAGTGTGATTGGGCACACAAGGAATTTGTCTTGGTGTCTTCTCATGTTGTGTTATTGCTGTGCCTTCACATCTGGAATTCCTTCTCTTGCCCTGCCGGATTAATTACTTCATTTTGCCTTGATTGGATTTATATTTACAGTTTTCATTAACCATGTTTTGGACTTGATTCTCTGCAGCCAAAGGCTGTTCCTGGGAGAGTTTTTCTCCAGCTAGAAGGTAACCAGGGCATTGGGGGCAAAGTTGGAGCTAATAAAGGGACTCCTACTGATTATCTGACTGTGTTGCCTTTGTGCCATGCGCTGGGTCATCACAGTGACTTACCATAATCCTACTAATTCTGGCACAAAGGTATATGCAGAATAAATAAAACAGGCATGTACAATAGCTATAGCTTTTATTCCTCCCTGTCCCATGAGATTAAAAATGCTAGAAAACCTAGTTATTAATGGCATTGGGTGCTTACGCTCATTAAGGTATATAGACAGACTTCCTTATTTATATATGACATGACATTGTTGGCCTTCCAATTTTATGGCCAATTAATCTGCTTTACACAGAAGGCTTTTACTGCCTTGATTTAACACTGTAGGAATTAAGTGTGAGTAGGCCAAACAACTGTTGATAATTATACACATTTCATATATCTGCACTTGCATCTTGGTGCACACAAAACACACACTTTTTGTTGATTGGAGTCTTCTGATTGGGTTGCGTTCAACAAATCTAATTATAGGAGCTGAAAATTTGTAAGAGTTCCTGTTTCTTTTTATACACTTAGTATTCCTACACACACACACACACACACACACACACACACACACACCAACTCAGCCCCCTTGCAATTAATTTTTAGTTCCACTTGATTGGGATTTATAATTTATGATTCTTCTCCAACATCTGTCCCTGGCACCATAAATCAAGCAGGATTTAACAAGTCTTTTGTAGATTCCCATACATTGTCAACTATCTTCCATCCTATACTCTCAGAGATATACATATTCCAGTTGTAGAGAGAGCTGGCAATTTTACATTTAAATCAAACAAAATCAAAGGATTGCAGTTTTCTTGGTGTCTTTTTGTTTTGTTTTAAACAGTTCTCTAATGCAACAGTCGTTGTTGATGCATTTAAGGTAAATAGAAAACAAAATAATCCAATTAAAATAAATGTGTGTTTTTCTATTTCTTTGAGAGTATAATTTTATCAAATGAGCACTTATGTTCATCCTTAAAGATGTGATAGTTGGAGTTTATATTTCTGGTGTTCTCTGAGCTTGGTGGTTTTCTTGCAGATATTTCATTATCCAAACTAGGTAACATCATTAGATCATTGATGATGTTATCTAGTTTGAGTAATGAAAGATCTGCAAGGAAAAAAACCAAGCTCAGAGAGCACCCAGGGCCCCTTATTTCAACCTGAGCTACAAAAATTATCCTTTATTAGTTAGGGCTTCAGTTGCACTGCCATCTTAACTTTCTAGACATCCCTTAAATATGTTCTTGAGGCCAGTCATCTCAGCCCATGATCTCCCAAAGTTGCTGTTTTGGAGTTGAAAATAGCAATAGCACTTAGGCTTATATACCGCTTCATAGAATTTTACAATCTTCTCTAAGTGGTTTACAGAGTCAGCATATTGCCCCCAACAATCTGGGTCCTCATTTTATCGATCTCGGAAGGATGGAAGGCTGAGTCAACCTTTAGTCAGTCAGGATTGAACTTCTGGCTGTGGGCAGAGTTTACCTGCAATACTGCATTCTAACCACCATGGCTCAAAATGAAGAGAGATTCCCTTGTAATCCTTCTGCAGCTCTGGAAAAAAAAAGCTGGGATATAAATCTTAAGTGTCAGAGTTCTTACTAACTCCTGTAAACTTGAAGCTAGCTTAGATGTCAGAGATGGGAAATTTAGCACACTTTATCAGGGCTAGAAGAGGGGTATGCAGAGACAGGAGTATCCTATTCTCATTGGCATTCTTCAAATCATAAAAAGACACCACAACCAGCACCCACAATTGAATATGAGCATCTGTTTCTCTCTGTAGGGTCAGAAGATGAAGTTGTGACTTCAACTTCTCAAATGTTGACATCTTTGCCCTACAGTTTTCCTCTGTTTCCATCCAAAAAGAAGAAACAAATTTTGCTGAGTCGAACATAATCATGATCTGAATGGTTTCAAAAGGCAAACAAACCAGTGGGAGATGTTGCCCCCAAATCCCTCAGTTGTTATTCTTGATACTTCTTCACTCTCTGAATTGGAAGATTTAGACAAGACAACAGCACTCAGTAGTAAGTTCTTCTATAATAAGATCAGATTCATCCAGGGCTTGGTAGTGAGTAAATTAATTTATTGGTTGAGGGTGGAAATGTATCTTCTCAGGTGTCCTTCCACTGAGTTGGTGAAAGAACCTCATGGGGAAGCCAACATGAGCACATGGTGTGAGTGCAACAGCTCCCTCCATCATATCAATCATTCTAGAAAAGAAGCATCTATCATGAGATTTTTTTTCATTGAATCTATGAGATTCACTATGAACCGTGGTGGCGCAATGTTTAGAGGGCAGTAAGGTAAAGGTAAAAGTTCCCCTCGCACACACGTGCTAGTCGTTTCCGGCTCTAGGGGGCAGTGCTCATCTCCGTTACAAAGCTGAAGAGCCAGCACGTCCGAAGACGTCTCCATGGTCATGTGGCTGGCATGACTAAATGCCGAAGGCGCACGGAATGCTGTTACCTTCCCACCAAAGTGGTCCCTATTTTTTACTTGCATTTTTACATGCTTTCAAACTGCTAGGTTGGCGGAAGCTGGGACAAGTAATGGGAGCTCATTCCGTTACGCGGCAGTAGGGATTTGAACCGCCGAACTGCTGACCTTTCTGATCAACAAGCCCAGCGTCTTAGCCACTGAGCCACATTGCAGGCTAATTTTGCTGACTGTCAGCAAAAGTTCGATCCTGACCAGCTCAAGGTTGACTCAGCCTTCCATCCTTGTGAGGTCAGTAAAATGGGGACCCAGATTGTTGGGAGGAATATGCTGACTCTGTAAGCCGCTTACAGAGAGCTGTAAAGCACTGTGAAATGATATATAAGTCTAAGCGCTATTGCTATAATTAAGCAAGGAGAAAGAGGATCAAATCTATTGTATTAATGACCTGACCCTTGAAAGTTACTTTACTGGTGAGCAAAGCTCCATCTGCAAAAAAGAAGGCCAAAACCCTGGATATGTATAAACCTTTATGTATATATGACACATGGTTGGTCCCTTTTCCTCCAAGGAGCCGTGATGGCACAGTGGTTAGAATGCAGTTTTGCAGGCTAATTCTGCCCACTGCCAAGAGTTCAATCCTGACCAGCACATAGTTGATTCAGCCTTTTATCCTTCCGAGGTCAGTAAAATGAGGACCCAGATTGTTGGGGACAACATGCTGATTCTGTAAACCCTTTAGATAGGTTGTAAAAAGCACCGTGAAATGGTATATAAGTCTAAGTGCTATTGCTATACTGAAGTTCGTCTATCAGATAACACAACAAGGGCCACCTTTATTGAATATTGTACTGTAAACCACTCCGAAGTACACTGTGCAATAGAGAAATGTCTTAAATAACTAAAAGGCATGTAAGGAACTTAAGAAGGCAAAAGCTTTCAAAAATCTTAGCTTGGTATTCCCTTTGGTCCAGGTTAGTTTCCTAGTTATCACTGCATTTCCAAATTTCCAGCGGAAAATTGGGTTAAAAACTGGCGGATCAGCCAAGTACCCTCGGAAAGTGCTTCGCAAACTGCAGAATTAATCAGTGGATTGTCAGAGAGCTGCAGACTTATTACTTTTTAATGGTGTTTTTTATTACTTGCTAATGATAAGGTGGAAAAGGTGCGGGGTGCAGCAAGTATCCTAGTTCCTTAAGTAAATCAGAGCAGAAGGTCTCTATAAATTGAAAAGTTATTAACTGTGTACTTTGCTGAAGATATAATGCTTAGTGTTAGAAAAAAACCTTAGAATTAAAAAGACGCTCTTTTTCCCCCACCCTTTCTCTCTCCCCACTCATTTTTGTAATGTCCACAGATGGCATAAGCTAATTATTCTCATTTGTGTCACACCTTACACCTCGCTTGATTTTTTTTTTCTTTTTTTCTGGAATGTTGAAAAACAGATGATCACGTCAGTTTGTGTAGCTGTGTGAGAGAGGGTTTTTTTTTATGTGTGGTTTTTTTTTTTTTTTTCATTAACAGGATCAGGCAGGACCATCTGTGTACTCTGCTGAAAAGTTTGCCACCAACAGTGAATTTCAAACTTTCAAACAATGGGTGAATGTGCGTTTTATCCCATGGAAGATAACAGTGTTTAGTGAAACGGAATTCAAAGTTCATTTTGGTTCAAGTTGCCAATTCTCCATCTGTCCCCCAAGGGCAGACGCGGGTAGGGAAGGAAGAACAGATCGTGTATGGTTCTACATTAGGAACATTTAGTGGAAACCACAATGGAAGCAAAGTGATCCTGTATGATTCAAGATGGCATACACAGTTGATGTCTTAACTAGACTTAAGAGTATCTTAAGTTACTTAAGATACTTAAGAGTATCTCAAACCCCCATTCCTTTACCCTCAAACTAACCTCTATTGACCTTACCCCATTCCTAAGAGGTCTGTAAGGGATATGCATAAGCGCACAATCGTGCCTACCGTCCCTGTCCTAATGTCTCCAATTATTAGTTCCTATTTATTATATTTAAACCTATGTTTATTCTTATTTCTATTGTATTGTATGCTTTTGACAAAATAAATAAATAAAATAAATAAATATCTACAAACCCATTAACCATGATGAGACAACAGAAAAAGAATTGCATACTGAATCAGTCATCATGAAGGACAGGTCGACTTACCACCACAATTGAGCCCAAATGTTATGTTGTTAAGTGAATTTTGCCCCATTTTATGACATTTCTACACACATTTGTGAAGTGAAGCTGGCTTCCCTGTTGACTTGGCTCAAGACAGGATTGTTGTACAGTATAAAGATCCACGGAGGAATTAGAAGAAAAAGTTACCAAGATGCTTCCTTTCTTCTATCTTCTTTTGAATGATGGAAACAAATAGAGATTTATTCTCCCCTCTAATAACTGCTACTTGTTTCTCAAAATGTAGTTCATTACAAAACTTTATTATGAGAAAACTACAATGCAGCATTAAACAATGTAAACTGGTTAGCCCCAGAACATAACTGATAAGTTAAATTGATGTTTTACCATCATAGAAATAAAGGAAGACTAGTATAGATCTATTTCAAGCTATTTAGCTCTCATCAGTTAGCCATACCCTTCTGGAATTTGAACCTGGGGCTACTTGCATATTAGGTAGATGTATTAACCTCTAAGCCACGGGCTCTACTCATTTTGTCAGCTATACCAGGGGAGTGACTAAGTGTTTTTTCCAGTAAGATCAGTCTATCAGGGCAACCTGGTCTACCCAATTATTGGACGGAGTATACCGTTTCTGCTTTTAATTGATAAGTTAGTAACCCGGTTAAATCTGGCTACCCCATTGATTTTATTTATTTATTTATTTATTTATTTTATTTATTTTTGTCAATTGCTTACAAGATAATAGGTATAAATAAAAACATAGTTATGAATACATGGATACATATAAGAAAAATAAAAAATAAAAATAAAAGAAACAATAGGACAGGGACAGTAGGCACATTGGTGCGCTTATGCACGCCCCCTACAGACCTCTTAGGAAAGGGGTGAGGTCAATAGTAGACAGTCTAAGGTTAAAGTTTTTGGGGTTTGGGGAAGAAACCACAGAGTCAGGTAGAGTATTCCAGACATTGACCCCTCTGTTGCTGAAGTCGTATTTCCTGCAATCAAGTTTGGTGCAATTCACCTTGAGTTTGTATCTATTGTTTGCTCTTGTGTTGTTATGATTGAAGCTGAAGTATTCATTGACAAGTAGGACATTGCAATGTATGATTTTATATACTATACTTAGATCGGACTGGAGGCGGTGTAGTTCTAGGTTTTCTAGGTCTAGAATTTCGAGTCTGGTGGCATCAGGTATTCTGCAACGAGTAGAGGAGTGGAGAACTCTTCTTGTGAAATATTTCTGGACTTTCTCAACTATGTTAATATCAGATACGTAATGTGGGTTCCAGACTGATGAGCTGTATTCAAGTATTGGTCTAGCAAATGTTTTGTATGCTTTAGTTAGTAGTGTGATATTACCGGAGAAAAAGCTACGTAAGATTAGGTTAACAACTCTTAACGCCTTTTTGGCTATGTAGTTACAGTGGGCTCTAGCACTTAGGTTAGAGATGAGTACTCCAAGATCCTTCACAGAATTTGGATCATCAACAAGGTGTTGACTATTCTGCCTGTATTTTATTTTCTGTTTATTAGAGAGGAGGTTGTTTGTCTCTAAGTGGAGGATGATGGATTGGTTAACAATTGATTCCATGACTTTACAGGTGACGCAGCATAAAGAGATTGGTCTGTAATTTTCAACTAGGCTGGGGTGTCCCTTTTTGAAGATGGGGATGACCATGGCTTGTGACCATAGGTTAGGCAAGGAGCTGGTCCTGAAAGATTTTTCAAAGATTATGCTTAGAGGTTTGGCTATGGCAGTGGATAGCTTTTTTAAGAAGTAGGCACATATTTTGTCTGATCCCATAGATAGAGATGGTTTTAGATTGCGCAGTGCTTTTTCAACATTGTCTTCTGTAAAATCGATATGTATTAGATCATTGTAGTTGTCTGTGGTTCAACTAGGAAATACTGGGCATGATCCATTGCTGTTTACTAATACTGAGCCAAAGAATGTGTTAAAGAGGTTGGCTTTAATAGTGTCGTCGTTGCAGTCTTTACCATTAGGTCCTTTCAGGGGAGGGATGGACATTGAGTCTTTTAGTTTGTTGTTTATAAAATTGTAGAAAGTGCGGGTGGAATTGGTGTGTAGAAGGTTTTCTTGTTTAATGTGATAATTGGTGCATTCAGTTTTTATCTGGTGGCATAAATTTTTGTATCGGCTTTTGAAGTTGGCAACGTGACCAGATTTGTTTTTCTGCCAAAGTGATTTCTTTTTGGATTGAAGCTTCCTTATTGTTTTGGGTAATTTGTTTTTTCTGGTTTGGGGAGTTGTTAATGGTACATATAGTTTGATGACTCTTTTGACTTCAAGTAAAAATATGTTGTAATGGTCTTCTACAGTATTGCATGCAGAGAATAGAAATTGCCAATCAAGGGATGAGAGATCGTTGTTTATAAGACCATAGTTGCCTTTTTTGAAGTTATAATTGGGGATTCCGTCATTGTGATGATTTTTGTGTGGACATATGTTGAGACAAAAGTCAATCATGTTGTGGTCACTGTTGGAAAAGGGTTCTTTAATTTGTATTCTGTAAATTGAATTCAAACTATTGCAGAAGATGAGATCGAGGCAGTTGTTAAGTCTAGTGTTGTTGTGTACTAGTTGTTCTTGTCCCAGATTTGTTACTGCATTGTAGAAGGTTGCATGTGTGGGTTCAGTTGTACATTTGTTAAGGGTCCAGTTAATATGAGGTAAATTGAAGTTACCAAGAAAGATAAAAGGGTGTGGGCAGGGTGCTGCCCATGTTAGCAGTATATTTAGCTTGTTTGCATGTTCGATGTCATAATCAGGGGCTCTGTAACATAGTAAGAACTGAAACGTGATATTTAAGGACAATTCACAGACGATGGTCTCAGGAAGAGCAAGCTCCTGGGTAACTTGGATGTTTTTTAGATGTAGGGACTTTTTATAGAAGATAGCAACACCACCTCCTCTACGGATTTCACGATCTGATCGGTAAACATGATAGTCTCTTACTGTGGTAATGGAGCCAGGGAGAGATGCCTTGAGCCATGTTTCACAAACAAATATAATGTTGAATTTGGCCATATTTAGTAAGAGGAGAAATTCGGGTATTTTATTTACAAGTCTTCTTGCATTGAGTAGCTTGAATTTAAAGCGAGTTGTGGTTGGAATAGAGGTAGTTAGGGGCATGCGTGCCTAGTTTTGAGTGATGTTGGATGGGATGGGGTTGGATGCAGAGTTGTGGGTTGTATGACTTTCTTTCGATGCAGTCAGCTCTGTAGTCAATGTATAGGTCCTTTTCTCCATTGGGGGGGGGGGGGGGGGGGGGGTTTTTTTTTTTTTTTTTTTTTTTTTTTTTTTTTTTTTTTTTTTTTTTTTTTTTTTTTTTTTTTTTTTTTTTTTTTTTTTTTTTTTTTTTTTGGGGGGGGGGGGGGGGGGGGGGGGGGGGGTCCCCCGGGGGGGGGGGGTTTTTTTTGGTTTAAAGTCTCCAGTGATGAAGCTCCCACAACTTCTGAAGGCAACTTCTGTTCCATGGGTTTATTGTTCTCACTATCAGAAAATATCTCCTTATTTCTAGGTTGAATCTATCCTTGTTCAGTTTCCATCCATTATTCCTTGTCTGGCCTTCAGGTGCCTTGGAAAATAGCTTGACCCCCTCCACTCTGTGGCAGTCTCTCAAATATTGAGGCACTGCTATCATTCTCCCCTGGTCCTTCTCTTCACTAGACTAGCCAAGCCCAGTTCCTGCAACCATTCTCCATATGTTTTAGCCTCCAGTCCCCTAATCATTCTGGTTGCTCTTCTCTGTACTTTTGCTAGAGCCTCATCTTTTTATAGTATAACGACTTCACTTCTTCACTGGCTCTCCCATAATCTCATGCGGAGAATGATAAGTACAGGTAGATCTCGACTTACAACAGTTCATGTAGTGACCATTCAAAGTTACAGCGGTACTGAAAAAAGGGACTTATGACCATTGCAGCATCCCCAGGGTCATGTGATTTACCATCGGATGCTTGACAACTGACTCACATTTACGACGGTTGCAATGTCCTGGAGTCGCATGATCCCCTTTTGCAATCTTCTGACAAGCAAACCAGATTCACGTAATAACCTTCTTACTAATTTTAAAACCTTCAGTGGTTCACTTAAGAAATGTGAAATGGGGCAAAACTGACTTCACACATTTTTCACTTAGCAACATAACTTTTGGTCTCAGTTGTGGTCGTAAGTTGAGAACTACCTATATTAGTGCTGGCGAACCTTTTTGGGCTCCTGTGCCAAAAATTGTGCGCGCGCTTGCATGCTCACGCTCACGTGCCAGCACCCAGAATACAATGCGTGCCTCCCCATGCCCCCTACGCATGCGCACGCAATCCCCACCCACCCCCGCCACCCCCTTACCTGCACTGCACCTCACAGCTGATTTTTGGCTGGTTTGAGGCCCTTTTTTGGCCTCCCAGAGGCTTGAGGAAGGCTTCTGAAAGCTTTGCAGGCCGAAAACTAGCCCCGTTTCGTCACTTCCAGTATTTTCGGAAAAACAGGAAGTGATGAAAAGGGCCTAGGTTTTGGCCTGCAGAAGCCTTCCACAAGCCTTTGGGAGGCTGAAAAAGGCCTCAAACCAGCCAAACATCAGCTGTGAGGCGCACACATGCGCATCTCGCGTGCCAGCACAAATGGCTCTGCATGCCACCTGTGGCACACGTGCCATAGATTCGCCATCACGGACCTATATTCTGATAGTATTTCTAGGGGTACAGCCCTGGAAAAGGGGTGCTGTTAGCTTAGAAATAAACCTTATATTAACTCATTTTTTCCTTAACCGATGACATTTCCTTCTCTCTTTCTGCATGCTTTCAAACCTATGTTTTTGTTCTATACCAGGCTGAGGAAAGCTCAGACGAGGGCTCTGCGTCAGAAGCAGAGATGGGGCCAGGGCAGGCTGGCAGTCATCAGCTGCCTTCGGGCTCGGACAGCAGTGAGGCGGGGGAGCTTCTGGAACCGGTTCCCAGCCTGCGCATGCGCAGAGCTGCCAAAAGGAAGGCACAATTAAGAACTCAGGGTCAATGTGGGAGTAAGGCCACAGGTGGACGATGAATGGCCCCTCCCATCAGGATTAAAAGAGAAGCAAAAGGGGAGGGGGCTTTTGCAGGAAACAACTTGCTTTTTCGTTCGTTTGTTTGTTCCAACCTTGTGAAAATTTGTCTGTATAACCCAGCCCTTCCCTGCCAGCCCTGAGTGTGGAACTATTTACCGGGCAGCGTTCCAGGATTGATAAAGGTCTGAGCTCATTAGTATACCTTTGCAAGACTGTTTGCCAAGCCGTTGGCTGACTGTGAATGAAATCAATTCACATTAATGTAATAAAAGAAGTTTTTGCCAGGACTCATAATTGACTTTGTGCTTTTTGGGGGAGGCCTAGGACAGAACAGTCATAAAATGGGGCAAACTCGCTTAACAACTGTCTCACTTAGCAAAAGAAATTTTGGGCTCAGTTGTGGTTGTAAGTGGAGGGCTTCCTAGTACATGATGAAGCATGATTCACCTGTCGGGTTCCAAGTAATAATCCATTGCAAGCAAAAACTTGAGGCAGGTAGATTCCTCAAATAATAGCTTTATTGGGAATATCATATTGGCACATATGTGGTGAAAACCGGCTCTGAAGATTCCCTCAGTTGTCACCTAATTTAAAGAGAAAGTTTACCCCCCCCCCCCCATCCTAATCAATCACATGGCCCAATCAAAGCAGCATCCACTGGCCTGGTGACATCATTCCTCCTTCCTCCAGCCAGGTGTTAGAATGTCCTTGGTTTCCAAAAGAAAGTATTTTATTTTGACTACACATGGCCAACAGTGGTGGGATTCAATCTTTTTTTACTACCGGTTCTGTGGGAGTGGCTTGGTAGGTATGGCAGGGGAAGGATACTGTAAAATCTCCAGTCACAGGTGGTATTTGCTAGTTCTCCAAACTACTCAAAACTTCCAGAACTGGTCAAAACATGCTGAATACCACCTCTGAACCCCAGCTACCTCTAATCCTCCCTCCCTATCCCTCAGCTCTGGTGTGGAAGCACTGAAGCTCCAGGATGGTTTTGGTCAGGCCAGCTTCAGGGTTGACAGGCTGCCCCCCCCAATTGAAGAGGAATTCCTGCAAGACAAAACATACAGAAGGAAATTAGTCAAGGCTCATGTCATATGAACCCTGAAGCTGACCGGACTCACCTAAGGCTAAATATCTAAATGGTATCTCAGAGTTTGCATGAGGTTTTACTTTAGTTGAAATCAATTGTTCAGAACTTTCAAATCAGTAAAATGTGGAGAGCCAAACGGTCTCTGGGCTAAAAGTGGAGAGATGAGAGCCAGCTGCATGACCTTGGGCCGAGTCCTCATGCTCGACCCAACTCACCTCAGAGGTTGTTGTTGTTGTTGTTGTGGGGAAAATAAGAGAAGGAAAGTGTGTTGGAGATGTTCACTATCTTAAGTTATTTGTAAAAAGTGTTAAAGACAGGATACAAATAAACAAACAAATCTGAGTTGTTTTTTAGGCCTAAAAGCCAGTGGGAAAACCAACCACTTTGGATCCTCTCAATGATGCACTAAACATTGAAGAAGTACTGGCAAACCACATCAAAAATGATGCCCAAGATAGCTTCGCTGACCTATCTGTGTAATCACCACAAGCCACCCTGTCTTAGATCTATTCAGCTTCCTTGTAAGCCCAAATAGGTCAATTCTGTCAAATACCTTATCAATTTAGTGTCCATTTAGTAGACCTAGGGCGCAAGAGGAGAATCAGCAAGGCCTGATTCTAAGTAAACCTCAGCATTGGTTTCCCCTTGCATCTTCCTCCAAATAATTACATTGCAAACTCATTAATCTGATTGACCGTGGGGACCCTGGAAGCATCTGGATAATCAGAAAATTGGTATGCTCTCTACAAAAGGTTACTCCACAGGTGGATGGCTCATTCAGCGCTAAAGTTCACATTGGGAATATGTTGGCAGACTGGAGGGGCCACGGTTAATTTCAGAATGCTGCTTCCCCAAAGCTCACATAATATCTTTCATTATAATTTAAATCACAGACAAAACGTGCACATGAATATAGATTGTAACGCAGAACTGAGTCCCTCCTGGGGCCTTAGAAAAGATAGGAAAGCCCTAAAGAGAGTAGACGCTAGTTAAATGGGAAAATGGTATTAATCCTCCCGCACTCACTCTCAAGCGTCACAGTCACTTGAGGAGATCTTGCAGATGATAAAGAAGACTGAGAGACAGTTTGGTCTAGTGGTTAAGGTGCCAGGCTAGAAACCTGGAGTCCATGAGCTCTAGCCATGAAAGCCCACTGGGTGACTTTCGGTCAATCACCTGGAGACTGTGAATTCTAGTCCCGCCTTAGTCATGAAAACCATCTAGGTGACTTTGGACCAATCACTGGGAGACTGTGAATTCTACTCCCGCCTTAGTCATGAAAACCATCTAGGTGACTTTGGACCAATCACTGGGAGACTGTGAATTCTAGTCCCGCCTTAGTCATGAAAACCAGCTAGTAACTTTGGACCAATCACTGGGAGAGTGTGAATTCTAGTCCCGCCTTAGTCATGAAAACCATCTAGTAACTTTGGACCAATCATTGGGAGACTGTGAATTCTAGTCCGGCCTTAGTCATGAAAACGAGCTAGGTGACTTTGGACCAATCACAAGAGACAGTGAATTCTAGTCTCACCTTCGCCATAAAAACCAGCTGGGTGACTTTCAGTCAGTCACTCTCCCTCAATCCAACTTATCTCCCAGGGTTGTTGTAGGGAAAACAGGAGGAAGAAAGTATGTTAGATATATTTGCCGCCTTGAGTTACTTGTAAAAACAATAAAGGCAGGATACAAATAAATAAATCAATAATGGACACCACTTGGCCCTTGGTTGGTGGCACCATATCTCTTGAGATATCTTTGTGATGTGTGGAGGGGCTGATGGCCATTTTGTCTTGTGAATTGAATGTTCCTTTCAGGAAGCTTTTTGTGATGGAATTTAAACTTTGGCAATGGGGATTTAAGCTTGGGGTTTAATTTGGGAGGCTTGAATGAATAAACTGTTAATAGAAGAGGAGGTTCAGTGAAGGAAAAGCACATGAAAAAGAAAGTTAAAATAACCCTGCCTTGATTTTGTTTGGTATAAGATGGAATAGAGAGAAATTCTAGTAGGCTTTTGAAGTTCTCTTATATTTTGCAGCAATAAAGAGCATTCCTGAAACCTCTGCTGATACTCAAGAGGGATGATAGTTTTGAAACCTGTCCAATTACTTGACTTGGGGCTACCTTTTAAAATGTATGACATTGTTGGAAGAAATATCCATCTGGTTCAGTTCCGAGCTGGGAGGAAGACACTGGAAACATGGAGGCTGATTGAAAAGATGGCTTAGTGGTGAAGCAGAACCACCAAGCACATGGTTCTGGGTAGCTGACCACATGGAGTTGAGAGAGGGGGTGTTTTATACCCTCTCTTAGGCTTTGAACTTGAGCTTCCTGTTCCTGTGCAAGAGCATGTATTCTATTGGCTGTTGTAGGGGTCATAGCTAACTTTGTAGGTTGTCTGAGTTAAGTTTGGTTGAAGCCTGGAGGGTGTGGTGCAACAGAGATGATGCAATGAAGGGGCTTGTTATGCCATGTGGCGAGCTCTGCTGCTAGATGGTAGAGGGCTAATACTATTATGTCCTGAGGGGTCATATCTTAATCCCATCACCCTGGAGCTGGAGGTCTTTTGTCTTGTAGTTAGGCTGGCCCAGTCTTTCTTAATGGGCACCAAATATCTGCTGAGGACAGGGAGCTGCTTTCTGGGATTCTGTTTCCTTTAAGATTTTTACTTCTCTTTTAGGGGAAATATTTTATCCTGCCTTTTTAAACATATTTCTCAAAATATTTCATTCTTCTAGGAGGGGTGGCTGCTAACTTTGTACAACATTCTGTTTTGATCTGCCTTGGCTATAGATGTTACATGTAATTAAATGTTACATGTAATAAATAACTCTCCTAAATTTGTGCATTCTAAATTATGCTACCTGGGCCATACTTGGTAGCTGATCTTTCTTACGGTGCCCTCCAAACCTAGGCATGACAGTTTCAATCATTTAAGCCCCACTTAGTTTTGTACTGTCAGTTTAGAATTCTTCAGGCCTTTAATCGTGAGCACAGGATATATTTAATTTCCTAGATGGTCTGCTAGCGACTCTCTGGTTTCCACTACTGGCTCCAACTTAACAGATAACAGATAATCAGAGTTGGAAGGGACCTTATAGGTCATCTAGTCCAACCCGTCGCCCAAGCGGAAGACCCTACACCATTTCTGACAAATGGCAGTCCAATCTCTTTCTGAAAGTCTCAAGTGACTTGAAACTTTACATGTTGAGAACATCTTAAACTTGAACTCTGATCTTTTCCCTACCCTTCAAACTTCACCATGCAGCACATATTAAACTGGCGCTAATTCTTTCCTCTTTCTTTCCTTGTTCAATTATGTCCACTCCAATCACATCGTGTCCAAGAATCGCATCAGCATTTTTAGCTGCAGCAATGGAACTGAGTTTTTTTTAATCAGGCAGTTATCTACAATGATCATTTATGCCCTCTTCCCCTCTGAGTCGCTGCTTTCAAAAACAGATGCATGGTGGTGTTTAATAAATGCTTGCAAGCTGTTACAAAACCCTTAGATGAAGATAACTGGAATGCTAATTATTTTATCTCTGCATTTTTATAGCAAAATAATCAATGCACGAACTTGGCAATTGCTCGATTTAGTACCACTTTCTTTTCTTTTGTTCTTTTTTGTGTTGTTGTTGCTCGAGCAGGCACAATTAATTCTAAATTATGCCATTTAGGTTCCAAATTGGAATAGAATCTAGAGGAGAGTGGAATAGCCTTTCCACTGCAAGAGATATTTTGTGTGTGTGTGTGCACATGTCTTTTTGGAGAGGGGAATTCAATTTTAGTTAGTTTCAATTTATCCTTCTTCAGTTTGCCTAAGGGCTGTTATCTAGTCTATTTCTTTGCTAATATGTTCCCTCCTGCTTTCTTCATTAGAAACATAGATAGAAAGTGTCACCCATCATCCATGGAGGATCTTGTAGGATGCAGAAGAATATATAGCCCTGGAAAGATTGATTCCAAGTCATTAATCTGTAGAAAAACAGAATGCTATATTAATCCTGTCTCTTTGGAGACATTATCCAAGGCCTTCTGTAGCTTGCCAGCTAGTCTGTATGGACAGTCCTTGGATTGAAGAAGAATAGAATCCTTTATATTAAGCTGCAACTTCTTTAACCAGGATTAACTGACAAAATCACAATTATCTGAATGTACGTATTATTGTAAGCCATACTTGTGTCCAGCTCAAGGAATCAGGAACCAGGATTGTTCAAATGAGTACAAGTTTATTCCATGCTATCTCTAAACAACAATCTGAATTGCTAACAATCAAGGCAACTTGATTGTCAACAGAATAAGAGTCAACAAAATTTGGGGAGGGCTGGTCTTAGATCTCTTGTGGGTGCAAAGAGACTCCAAACTAATGACACCCTTAACCCCTCCCTCAGGCTCATCCTGGTCAACTCGTACAAATTATTGGTTTATGAACCACAGTGATCAATTCACATATTTATTGATTTATTGGGTGTATCGAGTCCAGCAAAACAGATTCAACTGGTATGGAGTGATTTGCAGAGTAAATAAAATAATAATAATACATTACATATATTTGCTATTATTACAGTGCATGCAATCCTATAGGCTTTTGAAGAATAGAATGGTATGTCAACTGAGTGAGAGGCTTCTAGAAAGCCTCTGGAAACAAACTATCCCATTGGAAAGGAGCTCTAAGAGATAATGTCCATTCTTGTACATGTGCCGATTGATATCTCAACTGGAGAAGATTCTTAATAGCAGTCTGCTGTTATGCATTGGGTGGGCAGATTCTGCCTGCAACAGGAAGTCTCAAAGATCCGCAGATCCCAAGCCACAAAGGACAGTGCAGGTGATCACTAGTATCCTGAATTGTATTGGAAATATACCGATAGCCAGTGATGTTCTTGTAATACCAATGTAATATGACAAATATGAGCCTGGCCTATAATCAAAGGGACAGATGCATTCTGTGCATCGGAAGTTTGTTTCTGGGCAGTCTTCAAGGGCAGTCCCATTAAGCCAAACCAAGCTAACCAGCTCCCATTTTAATGTGTGATGTTCCTGAGGCCTCAGGGGAGAATGAGAGCATTCCTGGCACATCTGGTATTGCTGACCCTGAGCTGCCGGCAGAACATGCCTCGGCTGGGGAGAGCTCGCAGGCCAATGAGGAAGAGGAGGAGGAGCTGCCAGCCCTGATGGATGCTAAAGTGTGCAGGGTAGAGAGGCGGAGATCAGCCAGATTGATGGGGAAACGGTCAGGAGGAGCTATTTAGCACAGCAGACAGAGGGAGGCATTGCTGGAAGCAATGTGTGTGGATCGTGGCCAGATGGTTGTTTGTGTTTCTGGGACTCTGCAGCTTGTGGATTTAATTCAGTTGTGAAGAGTGTTTATCTTTGTGTTTGGAGCAGCCAGTTATCTGTCAGGTGGGCTAATTGTTCATTGCCTGGAAGATTAGTCTGCAGCTTGTTTGCGGCTGGCTTCACTGAAAATGACCCCCTGAACTTGGACAATTCCTGTGACTTCTCCTTGCAAGCCCTGAAATTGGACCAACAAACTGGTTGACAAGTCTCAGTGGAGGTCCCAGACCTCGGAGGGGATTTGGGCTGTTTATTCTTGGAGAACTGGAGATGCTCTGTATTGGAGGTTGCTCAGAAAAATGCATCCAAATTGGAAACAATGGCAAAAAAAAAAACAGTATTTGTTGTCATGGCAGGTTATGTTGATTCAAATGCCATGACATTCTTTGTGGCTTGCAGACTGAACTGCTTTAGGATGCATTTGGGATTGTTCTTAGTGAATAAACATATTTCTAGGAAACAGTCAAAGGTCGGAGTTCTCATTAGGATATAAAATAAAGTGAGGGAGATGTTTTGTATTCCCCACATAAGTTGTGACAGTTAGTAGGGGAACCCCTACTCTCTTGCCTTCCACTTGAAGATGTGAAAGGATTATATCATTAGATCCTACTTGTAGTGCCACTCATAGTTTGGAATATGTCTCAGAATGTTTTACTAAGCACTTCAATTCTTCCAACTTGCAAAGGCAAAACTTTTCATCCGCATTTATGGGCAATCAACCTTAAGGTGGAAGATCATAAGTTCCTTTCCAGCAAAACTTCCCAGCCTTAATAGTTGCATTGTAGGGAGATCAATAGCTGCGTAATGAGCTATCCATTTTCTTTCCCCTGCCTTAATGGCAGAAACTGGGTGTGCTTCTTTTAACTCTGCATTGTGAAATGATAAACTGCCTTTTAATAGAACATTAACATTAATCTAAACAAGATTAGCAGTGCAGAGCTTTATATGAATAAGCTTGCTCAATTAAAACAGATGGCCGCCTGTGCTGAATTATATTATGTTAATGTAAGCCTCCCTTTCTCTCTCTCTTTCTCTCTCTCCTCCCTCCTGTCCTCTGTGTGTGTGGGTGGGGAAGGGGGAGAGAGAGGAGAGAAAGAGAAAGAGAGAGAGGAGGGAGGGGGAGGGAGAGAGAGGGAAAGAGAGAGGAGGGAGGGAGAGGAGGGAGAGAAAGAGAGTAGAGAGATGAGGGAGAGGAGAGAGAAAGAGAGTAGAGAGATGAGGGAGAGGAGAGAGAAAGAGAGAGAGAGGAGAGAGGAGGAAGGGAGAGAGAGAAAGAGAGGGAGGAGAGAGGGAGAGAGAGAGAGAGGAAGAGAGACGAGAGAGACGGAGGAAGAGAGAGACTGAGTGTCAATTCTAAAAATATTAACTCATATATTTACACATATTCCCAGGAAGTTTTCCAATACTTAGATTTATCATCTTTTATTTTATTTTGTAAGGATTTTTCTTGCATTACATATGTACACACAAACACACACTGAACATACTTCCTCTAAGGAGGATGGGGACTCATCAACAATTAGCATCACTATCCGAGGATTGAAATGAGAAGGAGGCAAAGGTAAAGAAACAGACATCTTTCAGTTGCATAGAATAGGTAGCAACACTTAGTCCGAAACTAAGAACCTACGTTTACCCCTTACCATCCTCAGATAGAATCTTAGCTAAGTTTCTGTTGCAGAGAAGCCTAGAGTCTGCCACCTTCTTTTTTTACTGTTGTTTCCTCTAAGCATCCATGATCTCTTCATTTTGTGGCTCAAGGTATTATTAAAGTCTGTTTTCTATCTTGTTTTTAGTTGCTCTGTATTATTAAGACACGCAACACCCTCAATATGGGTGGCGCAGCCAGGAGGGATAAAGACAGAAATTACAGGTTGCTCCTCGGAGGAGCTTGCAGTCTACACTTTGACGGTGAGATGGAAAAGAGCAGGGGAGAGGTGGAAAGAAACGTGGTTCCTTAAAAAGAATCTGTTATTTGTAAAGTCAGCAGCATAGTTAAAAATGCAAAAAAAAGAGTTTAGTTTACTTTATTGTCATTGCACCTTGTACAATGAAATCAAACACCATCGTCAGTGCACATCATGACCATGGCCATAAAAATAAACACAAACTCACATCCTTCACCCTTCACACATTGAACCGGAAACCCCCGACACCGCACCAACACTGCACTATATAGCAGAATTCAAAAGAGCTACTGCCCTGGGATAGAAGCTGTTTTTCAGCCTATTTGTCCTTGTTTTTATTATTTCGTACCACCTGCTAGATGGTAATAGTTCAAAAAAAGGGTGCCCAGGATGAGATGGATCTTTAAGAATGTTTTGAACTTTCTTAAGACAGCGGGAGCTATAAAGCTCTTCCAAAGAGGGGAGAGGGCAACCAATGATCTTCTGGGCAATGACGTTAACCCTCGGGAGTGCTGTCCTATCTGCCACTGTGCAATTGGCAAACCATACAGAGGTGCAGTAAGTTAAGATGCTCTCTATGGTGCAGCGGTAGAAGGTCACCAGCAGTTTTTCATCCAGTTGTTGTCTTCTGAGAAATCTCAGATAGTATAATCTCTGCTGGGCCCTTTTGACCAGGGCTGCAATGTGAGGTCAGGTCCTCTTTTAGGGTAACACCCAGAAACTTAAAGCTGGCCACTTGCTCCACTCAGTCTCCATTGATAAGCAAGGGCTGGATGTCTGATCTGTTCCTTCTATAATCCACTATAAGCTCCTTGGTCTTATTAGTGTTGAGGACCAAGTTATTGTCTCCACACCATGAAAGCAACCGGTCTACCTCATCTCGGTAGACAGACTCATCCCCACCGGAGATAAGTCCCACCACTGTTGTTTCATCTGCAAATTTAGCAATAGTATTACTAGCATGAGTGAGAATGCAGTCATGCACATAAAGAGTATAAAGTAAGGGACTCAACACACAACCCTGTGATGTACCAGTGTTAAGAATAAGAGCTGAAGAGGTATGATTACCTAATCCGACCCTCTGTGAGTGGCCAGACAGGAAATCCATACTCCAAAGGCAGATTGAATTAGAAAGCCCAAGGTCCAGAAGTTTAGACACTAGTCTATGTGGAAGAAATGTGTTAAACGCAGAGCTAAAATCCACAAAAAGCATCCTCACATAGCCCCCCTGCTGTTCTAGATGAGTCAGAGCAGTGTGAAGAGTGATGGCGATAGCGTCTTCTGTAGATCTATTTTTTTCTGTATGCAAACTGGTGTTTATCAAATGTATGCGAAAGACCAGAAATGATGTGCCGGCAGACCAATTTTTCAAAGCACTTCATGATGAGTGCCACTGGTCTGTAATCATTGAGGTTGTTGATAGGGAACTTCTTTGGCAACGGAACAATGGTGGAAGCCTTCAAACAAGATGGAATAGTGGAATAAAGACCGATTGAAGATCCTGGTAAAGACTCCAGCCAACTGATCAGCATAGTCTTTAAGCACTTGGCCAGAGATACCGTCAGGACTGGCAGCCTTTCTAGGGTCCACAGCCCTCAGAATGTTCATCACCTCCTGTTCCTCCACAATGAGGTGGGGGCTACAATTGGCTGGTGGTTGTATTTTATCTGTCTCTGATGTCTCCACTTCAAAGCGAGCAAAGAAATGATTCAGTTCCTCTGCCAATGAAGCATCCCCCTCAGCAGGGATAACATTGGTCAGTTGATGGTTGGTAATTTGTTGAATCCCTCACCACACCTGCCTCATGCTATTGCTATAAAATTATCCTCAATCTTCCTCTTATAATCAGTCTTGGTCTTCCGAATACCTTTCTTCAGATTAGCTCTGGCAACACTGTATCTTGCCCCATCACCGGACCTAAAGGCCTTGGTCCTGTCACGCAAGAGGCGCTGGACTTCCTTGGTCATCCAGGGTTTCTGATTGGGATAGATCCTAATACATTTATCCACAGTGATAGTATCTGTGCAGTGTTTGATATAGCACAGAACAGTTGCAGTGTGCACCTCTAGGTCAGGGTGGTAAAAGATGTCCCAATTTGTGTTCTCAAAACAATCCTGAAGTTGTTGGGAAGTATCTTCTGGCCAAGTTTCCACTGTCTTTATTATAGGCAGAGCCCGTCTCCTAAGAGGGATGTATGCTGGTGCTAAAAGCAGTGACATATGGTCTGATTGTCCCAAATGTGGTAATTGTATAACCTTATAGCCACCCTCAATATGGGTGGCACAGCCAGGAGGAATAAAGACAGAAATTACAGGTTGCTCCTCGAAGGAGCTTGTAGTCTACACTTTGACGGTGAGATGGAAAAGAGCAGGGGAGAGGTGGAAAGAAATATGGTTCCTTAAAAATAATCTGCTATGTGTAAAGTCAGCAGCATAGTTAAATAGATGCAAAAAAAAAAAAAAAAAGAGTAGATAGAAGATATGATTTTTCTCCCTGCTTGCTTGCTTTTATGTTGATCACCCAGTGAGCCAAATTCTCCCTTGTGTGGCAATTTTGTTGGTTTTCAGGGTTCTGGAGGGATGGCTTCACATTGGATTGCACGCAGATGTTTTTAGCCTCCCATCTCTGGAGTGTCAATAGAATGAATGCAGGCAGTTTACTGTAACTCAAGAGGGATTTTACAGTCTCCCTTTTTCCCTGACTCAAAATCTTCTTGAAAGCTTTCCAGTTACTAGCTGATCCTTTTTCCTCCTCCTTCTGCTTTCTTTACCCTTTGTCCTAAATCTGCTCTAATGTGGCAGTTGCTGCTTCTTGAAGCAGTGACAAGGGGGGTGGGGAAATATTGCAATTTTGTTGGGTTGGTGTTTTTCCCCCCCACTCTCCAAATACGATTCTGCATTTATCTGGTGGATTGCAGAGGTATCATGAGCAGATACAATTGGCTATCCTATCTGGATGTTCTCCTGTTCCATATCCAAGGGATGAGTACCCAAGACCATAATGTACTGGCGGATTTTAACTTCTAGATCAGCATTTCCCAACCTTAGCCATTACTAGCTTTGTGGACTTCATCTCCCAGAATTTCCACTGCCAAGATGGCCATTGATAAGAATTCTGCCAGTTCATACTTCTGGAAATGGCCAACGTTAGGAAACATTATTCTATCTAGACAGTTTGTTCAAGCAATCCAGGACCCCGGAGAGCTCCCAAAGAAATTCCTACATTGATTTGGTCAGTGCAGAACTAAAAGCCAATTATAGCATTAGATGTAACAATAACAGAGTGGGAAAGGTCTTGGAAGGTTTTCTAGAATCTATTCCAACCCCTGCTCAGGCAGGAAACCTTAAAAGCCTCCAGTGTTGGAGTACCCACAACTTCTGAAGGCAAGCTGTTCCAATGTTTGATAGTTCTTACTGTCAGGAAATTTCTCCTTAGTTCTAGATTGCTTCTTTCTTTGTTCAGTTTCCATCCATTGTTTCTTGTCTTGCCTTCAGATACTTTGGAAAGTAGGTTGATCCTCTCTTCTTTGTGCAGTCCCTCAAGTATTGGAACACTACTAACATGTTACCTCTAGTTTTTCTTTTCACTAGACTAGACATACCCAATTCCTGCAACCATTCTTCATATGGAGAAGTGGGGTGAGGTGAGTTAACTTGGGCAGTAGAGGTTGGGACAGGAATGCAAAATATTAGAGGAGAGAGCTGCATAAAGCTTGTCTCTAAATTAGTCTGCAGCTTCCAAGTGCTATCCAAGATGCTATCTCATTGCCATTGTCTGTCTAGCCTGTTTGCATTTGTACATGAGATCAAATGACCACTCCCAGCTAATAAATTAGCCATCACTTTGTATAAGAACTGTAAGCTAAATCCATGCCATTAAAAACCTATCTCAGTGGATGATGTCCAAATCTTCTGGCTTTGGGGAATGTATCTTGTTTCCTGAAGAATTGAAAAATGATTCTCATAGGCCAATCTACTTTTTACATTTTTTTAACAAAATCTTTTTGGAATTATGCTCAGTTTTGGGCTGATGTTCTCAGTCTTATTATGCATTAAAACACAGTGGGGAGTTCAGGGCCCTATGTGCATGCCACACAGGGCCACCAAGAAATCCCAGGAATGCAGACTTTCCACTCTTCTACTCAGAATACCTTATGCCACCAGACTTGAAATTCTAGAACTAGAAACTTTGAATTACGCCGTCTTCGGTCTGACTTAAGCATGGTATATGTAAAATCATACATTGCAATGTCCTACCTGTCAATGAATACTTCAGCTTCAACCATAACAACACAAGAGCACACTTTAATAGATACAAACTCAAAGTAAACCTATGACCAAACTTGATTGCAGGAAATACGACTTCAGCAATAGAGTGGTCAATGTCTGGAATACTCTACCCCGACTCTATAGTCTCTTCCCCAACCCCAAAAACTTTAACCTTAGACTGTCTATTGACCTCACCCCTTCCTAAGAGGTCTGTAGGGGCGTGCATAAGCGCACCAACATGCCTACCGTCCCTGTCCTATTGTTTCTCTTATTCTTTTATTTTTCTTATATGTACCCATTTCATGTATTCACAACTATGTATACACTTATACTTATTATCTTGTAAACAATTGGCAAATCAAATCAAATAAATAAATAAATAAAAATAAAAATGCAAGGAAAAAAATAGATGGATCTTTGTTATTTATCAGGAATAAAACTTAATTTTAGGGTGGCATTTTTAAAGCTAGTAATTGTCAGTGCAGGGGGATGGGGAGGACAAATCAGGAGAAACACACAGCAAGAACTACAGAAACACTATTCCATTGTTAAAGGGTACAATAACAGAATCTTGAAAGCTTGACAGAGCTTCTTGATGAAAATGATAAAACTTGCTGAGATGGCCAATTTGACTTGTTTGATTAAGGAAAAGGCAATATGAACATTTATTGCTGACTGGAACACCCTCCTCCTTTCCATGCTAAACTGGTGTTTCTGTAACAGTTGCTAAATTTCTCCTTCAAGGTCATCTTCAATAATTGGAAATATCTTCAAGAGTCTTGAAGAGCTGCCAAGGCTGGTAGACAACATTGGATAAGATCAATGGAGCTGGGTTGGATCAGGTTGCATCACTACTTCTTTAAACCACTCCAATGGATCAAACAATGGTCTTGATCATTTGGGATGTTGAGCTGAAAGCCAACATCTGGAAGGGCTTCTTTTAGGGGACAGTTTTATGTTAACTCCATGAGCAGATGACACTCTTGAGTTCAGTATGTTTCAGGTTTTTTTCCAACTCAGTTAGAGGTATCAGCAGACTACCATTTCTCCACATGAGATGTTATCCAATCCAAGATCTGCCTGGAATTCCCGAATAAAAAGACCCCTAAAATGTGTACAACATGTCCTACTTCACATGAAGGTTGCCAGGTTGGATAACTCCAAAAATGAGAGGGAGGGGAGGGGAGGAAGAAAGGAAGGAAGGAAGGAAGGAAGGAAGGAAGGAATATTTTGATAAAAGAAGGGAGGAAGGGAGCTGCATGCATAGAAATCTTTCTAAATCTCTGCTACTGGAGGCAGAGATAAACAAGCAGTTACTTTGATGTTTTAAAAACATCACTTCCTGCAGCATGTATGACAAAGCCACTTCCTACAGTACCCCTTTGAGAGATATGTCTTCAAAGATGTTTATATGGTTATAATTCCCTTTCTGTTCCAAGCATCTAGTAGCAAACTAAAATATAGCTGCAATTAAATCAAAGCACAGAATGCTTTTCCCAAAAAAAAGCATATAAAATCCAAGGTCAACTAAAAACTGCTAAGTATTCTCACCAGGGAATCATGCTGGCTTGCAGCTCCCTGTTGAGCATATAGTTGGTGGTAGACCTAGATTTGTGTTTCTGTAATGTGTGAAAAGTCCTCAACTGTAACGGAGGTGGGGAGATAATATAGCAGTGCCTGCCTTTCTAAAACATAGGAGGAAGTGATAGAAGAAGCAGCTGCTAGACAAAATCTGATAGCAATGTGTGATTTAAATGAACCTGTGATTTAAATGGAAACATGGGGTGGGGAGAGATTGGATAAAACATTCCTATTGTCAGAGGGTAAAATTATACACTTCCAAAAGAATGAGGTATGCAAAACAGCACCACCATGAATGATTCATGTGGACACTTTGCATATAATTAATCTGCGCTTCATTTTTAGTTGCTGTAAAATAAACATAAAGCATGCAACAAATGAATAATAACCAATAGCCGTGAGCTTCACCATTAATATTCTACAGCTATGGGGACTCACAGAAGAGTGTTAATTTTAAATAAATATTGAAATAAAGCATTTAGCCAATCACCATAGTCCAGTGCATATATTAGTCTTATGTTGCAATCAAAAGCCTACTAGGCCTCCAAACAGACTTGCAAACTTTTATTTGCAATACAGCAAGATGTCTCCAAGGGGAGAAGATCCTGATATTGGGAAAGATGAAAGGCAAAAGGAGAAGGAGTTGGCAGAGGATGAGATGGTTAGGTAGAGTCATCAATGCAATCAACATGAGTTTAAACAGACAGACAGACAGATGAGATAGCTAGATAAGATGACAGACAGACAGACTGATAGATGATAGATAACATGATTCCCTGAAAACAAGACCTACCCTGATTTTTATTTTTGAGCCTAATATGAGCCCTACTCCCAAAATAAGCCCTATTTAAGAGCCTATGCAGCTGGCTGACCATCCATTCCATCTGGTTGCTCATGGTACCGCTGATACAAGGTGAGGCGAGGCAGGTGAGGGGATGGAGCTGCCCCGTGTGTCCCACACTGGCTTACCTCAGGGCCCCCGCAGCCAGGCCATCCATCCCTCAACAACTGCCTCGTGGCAGCAGCACCAGCGAACATGTCCAGCAGGAACCTAATGGTCCTAAGTCTGAGAAATGGTCATAAGCCACTTTTTTCAGTGCTGTTGTAATTTGAACTGTCAACTAAATGAACTAAGTCCAGGACTATCTCTATGCAAAGAGGTTTTTCTTTTCTTTTTTTTTTCTTTTTTAAAAAGAACTTACTGCAGAAAGAAAGAAAAAAAATATGGAGAGATCAGGAATGTCTGATGTTGTAGCCCGCAAGAGTAGAAGAGTTATTTACTTTGAGACCTTGGGCTACATTTACCAGTTCAAGTGGGCAAAACTCATCTTGCGTAGGTCTATATTTTAATTTAGGTTTAAGGCAACTCTCCAGTCAGGGTTCATCTCAAGTGAATGTGAGCCACTATCAAAATGATCTACTTGGTGAAATTGTGTGCAGCCCTCCATAGCTGGGCTGTGATTGACAGAGCAATAGAAATTCTGCTCCTCCTGAACAATCTCTTAACGGCAAAACCTTGATGTGAAACAAATGATGGGCAATTGCCATCGTAAGACAAAGATCATCATCTGATGACAGCCGCTCGGCTGGTGTGTAGGACTGGCAGAGAGAAACGTTGACCTCGTGCTGCTCTCTGGGGGCACCATCGAGATGTGAAAAGTTGCCCAAGCAATCATAGTCCCAGCAGGGTATTCTGATAACCTGTAATATCTGCTAAAAAGTGGGTGTAGGATGCAGGGAAAGCGCTCTGGGCGTGGGAGAGAAGACAGCGTTAACACTCAAACATCATTTGAAGCACAGAAATATACAGTTTCCTGCTCAGACCGTACTTGCAAAGGAGGCAATGCTTAGTGATTTATTTGGAAGGGAAAGCTTTGGGGTTTAAAATGAAGGCTTAGTTCTTGGGACTTTCTGATTTGATAACCATCTACATCTAATTATTATTTTTCTGCTTACGATCCATAATCCCTTGCTTCAGGGTAGAGTAGTGGTGATTAAATGGAGCTGGGCATTTAACTGGCTGGATGCCCTTCTTGACATCTACACAAAGTTCACAGCAGATTTTTTTTTTTCTTTGAGCCCTGTTAGAGAAATATCGGATGCTGCCTAGGATTGAACTCCCAACCTTCCAAGTGGGAAGCAAGAGCCTTCACCTCTAGGCCATCACACCAGTCCACCCATCTACATCTAATATTAATAATAAATGCTTCACAGAAAATAGCTGAGGTCCCACAATATGCTGCACCATGACCTAGCCAACTCCATTTTGGTTGCTCTAGTAGTGTGTTGTGAGCATCCATTCCATTCTAGGTGATCTTATAGCTCTTTTCAGGCATTTGAGGAAAGGGTATTCAATATTGTAGGACTGCTTTCCTCAACGGGTTGTGGACTTCATTTCCCAGAATTCTTAGCAGCAGCAGCCAAGCTTGGTATTACTAGAATTCCATACACCTGAGGTATTCGCGTGCAGAGGGCAATCCTAGAGTACCTATTTATACTTTTCTGACCATTCTTTAGTTAGGCTTATTTATCTAGGCTTAGCAATTAATGGTCCCAAGGGTAAAAGCTAAAGAAGCTGGGCCTAGCTCTGAGGTTAGAGGAATAGAAGCTTGAGTCACCCTTGTTTTCACAAGCCTTTATCTGAATTTCTCTAAGCCACTATAGCAACTCCCATCATATGAAAATTTGGACAAAAACATGGGCACATGCCAAAAATCAGTGAGAGTAACTTTTATCCTCCCCATAATTACCACTTCCTTTGTTGCCATGTATTTTTGAGAGCCAGGAAAGTACACAGAGTAGTCTGTCTGCCAGCAGCTGCTAGTTCGTTTAGTGCAAGCTATCATGCTATCCAGAGTGCACCATGAGGAGGCAAACTAGAAGGCCTTAGATGTATCAAAAGAGTTTTTTTTTATTTTTGAAAAGGCAATTAGACTTGGGTTTTTGTTTTTTTGTTTTGAGAGAGAAGATGTTTTGCTTCCTATCCTGGAAGCTTCATCAGTTGTTTTGGATGGTGTGGGAGATGGAAGGACAATTATTGACAGTTGAAATTATTTTGGGAGGAGGAGGGGGGAAATGATAGGTCCTGACAGGTGGGAGGTCACTCTTTTGAAGACCACAAAGTCCATATTTTGGTTTGAAAGAGTGGTCAAAGTGGCCATCTATGTCAGAATTGAGCACCTCTCCTTGATTAGAGGAATAAGACATGACTTATCCAGGGGTGGGTTTCTACCGGTTCTGTCCACCTCTGTAGAACCGGTAGCTCTGAAGAGCAGCAGACATAGAACCGGTTCTATGTCTGCTGATGTTTTTGCCCACCCGCCCACCTGGGCTCTTACCTGATCCTTATTTCCGGATTTTTCAACTTCAGCTGTCGAATGAAGCACAGCTGCAGTTTAAAAAGCAGGAAAAGAGGGCTGTTTCAAAGGCTACTTCTCTGCACTCAGCATGCTGATGATAATTTACAGGCGCTCACAGCATGTAGGGAAGCACATCATATATCACCGAACCTCGTAAATCAGTGATCCCCAACCTTTTATACGCCACGGCCCGGTACCGGCATCAGCTGGGCACCGCGGCCCGGTACCGGCATCAGCTGGGCGCCGCCATCTTTTTTTGATGAAAACGTGCTTCCGGTGAGCTTTCTACCCGGAAAAGCTCACCAGAAGCACTTTTTCATCAAAAAAAGATGGCGGCACCCAGCAAGCCAGCAGCCCGGTAGGACTTGTTCCGCGGACCGGTACCGGTCCGCGGACCGGTGGTTGGGGACCCCTGTCGTAAATGACCGAACCGGTAGTTAACCCTGTCGTATCCCACCTCTGCACTTATCCCCAGTTTACAATGCAGTCCTTTTGGCTGTTCCAAGAAGATTCCACACCTCTGATTCAGGTGACCCTGAGGTCACAGATCAAACCCCAAGTAACCACAACAGCTCTCAGAGAGTGTTAAGACCAATTGGCTACAAAGAAAACACAAGCTTTCCATTACGCCTCCATACCATCCTGTCAGAACCTACTCCCTCCCAACTAATCTCAACTGTCAATAACTGTCCTTCCATCTCCCACAGCATCCAATAGAACTGATAAAGCTTCCAGGCAAGGAAGGAAAACATCTTCCTCAAAAAAAAAGCCTTTCAAAAATAAAACCCACTTTTGATACAACTATATGACCTGGATGACTGAAAATCTACATAGACATTTAGATGGACTAGACACTGGTATTTGAACACAGATCTTTTTAACATGTATATTTTATTGTGCTTTATTAATCTAGGTGAAATGTGGATATATATTGCTAGCAGGAGTGGGATCCGAACAGGGTTAACTACCAGTTCGGGGATTTACGATGTGCTTCCCTGCACGCTGCGTGTGTGTGTAAATCTTCGTCAGCTTGCTGCCTGGACAGCTGAGCAGCGCTGCGTGCAGGGAAGCAGCATGTGAAAAAGCACTTTTTTCCTGCTTTTTCAACTGTAGCTGTGCCTTGCACAGTAGCTGAGGTTGAAAAAGCAGGAAATAAAGGTCAGGTAAGAGCCCAGGCAGGCGTTTAGGTCAAAACAGCAGCAGACATAGAACTGTTGGTTCTATGTCTGCTGCTCTTCAGGGCTACCGGTTCTACAGAGCCAGACAGAACCGGTAGAATCCCACCCCTGATTCCTAGTCCATATATGATATGACATATGCTAAATAAATATACCATACCCTTTCATGTTCTTCTCTGGGGTTTCTATTCTCTGCCTTCTCCGTTTGAATAATTAATTCTCCACGAGAGCAGATAAGGACACACAGTTTTAAATATCTACAGCATCTATAACTTGGCATGATGGTTACTGAAAACCATCTGACAAATCAATTCATTGAATAGATATGCGTTGCCAGTGTTTTTAAGGATTGAGCATAGTTTGAACCAAGTTGCTCTGTATGCAAATCTGCATTTTCTTCTAGCGATCTAAGCATTATTCTTGCCAGCTGAGGTAGGAAGTGTGAGGAGTTTAGCTCAGCTTGGGATAAAAATTGTTAAGTTTTTGCCACAGCAGCAGAATTTTGATGAACTTTGCAGAGCAGATTTCTTTTGGGTCAAACCCAACACGCTCCCATCAATCAGCGCAATATTTTGGCATGTTCTGAAGGTCAATGGATACAGACTGGTATCTTTCATGTGGGCTGTGAGAATAACTTTGAAGAACAGGAAGAAGAGCCTCAACCAAGGTAAGAGAAATCTGAGTCCAAAGCAGGAATATAATTTGAGAAAGCATTTCAGACTTGACCCTCCCTGATTCTCTTGAACATGAAGGCAGGAAAGCGAGAGGCCCTTTCAGATTTGCAAGATTGTGTCACTGCAACCTTTTAATAAAAATAGTATTTGTATTTATAACCTTGATTTCCTGTTCTGGCCAACCTCAAAGGGCTTAAATTTTCGTACCTAAACAAGTCAGTGTATTATTTACACAACATGCTAACGCTGGTTCCTTTTAATCTTGAATAATTCTCTCCTGCCCATTCTTGACCTAGTTCGCATGGCAAACTTAGCCTCTTCTATTTGCTTCTGGATCAATGTCTTATGCGAGCTCAGGAATAAACCCGAAAATAAATGAAGCGTGACTGCAAAGGCAATCACAGTATTGGAAAATGGTATAGAAATTATCTGTTAGTCCAGTTGTGGCATGTGGTGTGCATGCAGAAGACCTCTTCCTTGGCAGCAGAGAATGATGGGTGACCCGATTTATGACTTATAGTCTTAATGGTCAGGTTCCATTGTGACCATAACTCGATGACTTTGTGTAAAGTGTTAATACCCAGTTCTAGTTCTGCCTTAGGCATGAAATCTGACTGGGTGACATTGGGTCAATCACTTTCTCTCAGTCCAACTTACATTCCAAGCTTGTTGTGAGAAAAATAGGAAGAAGTATTATATACGTTCACTGTCTTGAGTTACTTGTAAAATAATAAAGGTGATATTGGATGAAAAATCTAGGTCTAGTTCCAAGCAGGGAATAAAATGTGGGGGAGGCTTCCCACAGTGAGATAAAAATCTAATAGAGGAGGAGGAGGAGGAGGAGGAGGAGGAGGAGGGAGGAGGAGGAGGAGGAGGAGGAGGAGGAGGAGGAGGAGGAGGAGGAGGAGGAGGAGGAGGAGGAGGAGGAGAGTTGGAAAGCAGGAGAAAATCAGGAATGAAATGCTTGGCAGATTTTTAACTCTTGTTATGGAGTCTCTCAGCTTTTCATGCTTGGAAAATTATAGCTCTGGTGCATGTTGTAATCTCATGAGTTTTGAGAAGAAAGAGATCCTTCTTTTCTGTGAATTCAGTTCGTCTGTATTATTCATTTGGTTTTTAAATAGCAGAACACTGCTGCATCAGAAGAAAAAAATATGGTGAGACCTTTAGTTTTCAAAATTGCTGGCTCTGCAACATGTGGAAACTGCCTCTTGTTGAAAAGATGCAAGTCCAAGTAGGAGATCTTGTCAAACATCAAACATGAGTAAAATACTAAATATTGTGGTGGAGCAATCACCAGTTATTGCCTGTTACTAAAATACCATGTAACCTGTCAAATGCTGTCAGGCAGGCCTCAGACTAGAATAAAATACAATGGACTGCCAAACCAGCAAAATATTTGACGATTGTGTTCCTCTTCAAAAATATTTGGACAATATTTTGCATCAGCAGATCCAGCAGAAAAAAGCAGCAGGAGAATATTTAGACATGTGTTTTAGGGCTGTGCAAAAGCATTGGAATAAGATGCTTTGCAACGGACAAGGGGACCCATGGGTTGGGGGTTTATTTTTTTAACACATTGTGACATCTTTTGAAAGGGTCACTTGCAATACACATAAAACCCAAAACAAGCAGAGTTTGATTGCACTATGGTGGCTGCCGTCTTGACTTTGGTGACATACCCTGTGGACACATCCAGTTAGGAAAAAACCAAAGTGGTTATGTACACAGTTATAAAACAGTGGACAACATGTTTAGGGCAGCTGTTTGAGCCTTGGAAAAGATATGGCTGCTTTAATAATTGAATGAGATGTCCTTATTAGGACTATCAAAATGTGGGCTGCAATACTCCTATACAACTACACAATGGCTCCAACAGAGTAAAATCTTCTACGAAATCATGAGTTCCTAGCCAGATTTTCAAACTAAAAGATTTATTAGGAGTAAACATGCCGGTGCTGCCTGGGTGTAGCCAATTCTGAGACACATAATTCATTGTCACCCTTGACCCTGGCTTTCCCCCTCCCCCTGGGTGTATCATAATTCATATTCTCCAATGGGACACATCCATAGCCAAGAGTCATCAATCATGTTCTCCAGTTAGAATTTTGTGTGGCAGAAACCTTAGTCACCTAGAAACTATCTTTGAAAACATTTATGGAATACAAGATGCTTCCCCCTCCCTTTCTGTTGGCAACTCTAAAAGACCACAGAAATATTTTATGAGTTGACATTGAATAATATTGAGGTATTCCTCAAGTTATGACCATAATAAAGCCTGCCTATTACAATCGCAACTTTTATGGTCATAAAACAAGTAAGCCATGTAACCAGGCCAATTGAGTGACCTTTTTTGTGGTGGCTATTAAAAAAATCACCGTGGTCAGCAAGCAAATCCAATCCTTAAGTGAACATTGCAGTTGTTAAGTAAACCAATGGATTGCAGTTTTGCCAAAAACAGGACGTAAATGCCTGTTTTCAGTAAAACCATCATAAAACACGATCATGTGACTATGGGACACTGCAAATGGCGTTAAAAGCAGCTGGGTTGCTCAGTGTTCACAGGGCAATCATGTGACTGAGGGGATGACTGACCAGATATTGAATCTGGGTCATAAATAACCCCTCAGGTAGGTCCGTCAAAACTTTGAACAGTCATAAAGTTGAGGACTTACCTTTATTTCTTCTTGCTGCCATCTAGCAGCCGACTGGATGTTCCTAGTCCAGTTATGGAAACCTTGCAAACACCCAATAGTTCTGAATTCAAGGGTTTGAATTCACATTGTGAAACACCTCATTCAAATGTTTTTGCGCTGGCTGAGTGTATTCATTTCATTTCTTACGTCATATTGTGAATGTCTGGTTCTGCTCTCATTTCATGTAAGCTGTCTAGAGCAGGGGTCCCCAAGCCTCGGACCAAGGGGTGGGCTGCTGGGGGTTCGCAGGGGTTCAGGAGAGCCCCTAGCTAAGATTCTGCACATTTCAAATCCCACTCCTGGCTGGCCCCTCCCACCCCACCCCGCCCTCCCAGGAGTCCCCACACGATCTGTTTTGCATGCAGGTAAGTGCAGGGCTTGGAGAGGGCAAAAAACAGGCCTCCCAGAAGTTCAGGAAGGCTGGAAACAGATCCGTTTCTGGCTTCCAGAGGGCCTCCAGAGCCCAGGGAGGCTATTTTCGCCCTCCCGGAGGCTTAAAAAAGGCCTCCTGAGGGAGGGAAACCCCACACACACCGTGGTGCAGGAGGCCGACTAGGCCACGCCCACTATGGTCACACCCACCTAGCAACTGGGCTGAGAACCCCTTGCTAAAAAATTTTGAAGCCCAGCCCTGCCCGTACCATGGCCCACTAACGGGCTTTGACCTATTTGGAATCGGGTCACAGAAGTGGCAGGTGAGGACACGTGCGTGAACAGTGGACAGAGGTGGCATTTAGCAGGTTCTGACCAGTTCTGCAGAACCGGTAGCGGAAATTTTGAGTGGTTCAGAGAACTGGCAAATACCACCTCTGACTGGCCCTGCCCCCATTTCTTCTCTGCCTCCCGAGTCCCAGCTGATCGACTAGGTCTTCTTTTGTTACTCTGCACAGGAGAACGGAGCTGGAAAGCAGGTTAGTGGGATGAGGAGGGAATGGGATTTTGCAGTAACCTTCCCCTGCCACGCCCACCAAGCCACGCCCACAGAACTGGTAATAGAAAAAATTGAATACCACCATTGGCAGCCGACAAGCATGTGTGTGCAGCTCAATTTGCGTGCTTCCCCCCCTCCCACTCACGCCACCCCTTCTCCTCAAGCCACCAGGCCACGAAGCTGGAAAGTTTGGGTAACTCTGGTCTAGAGTTTTGGAAATTGGACAAGCTATAAATCTGAGCAGCTAACTAATTTAACAAATAAATAGAGTCAATTGATACGATTCCCAATGACTTCCTTTTTTTTTTTTTTCCCTTATCACATTTACCTTAAAAGATTCTAAATATAATTTGTTGGCAAAATCTCACGTCTGCAGTCTGGTCTAAATCTTCAATCCCTAGAAAGGCATATGCCTGTTTTGAATGTTGCTAGATAATGAACTAGCGTTGCAGAAACGGTGGTGGTTAATGCAGGAGAGATGGGTGGCAAGACTTCCATCTCAAAAATGGAGTTAGCTGGGATTTATTTACTCCCTGCTCCAGGAATAATTAAACCTTGCCTCCATTGCTGCTTGCTCCGAGAACTTGAACTTTGTTCGTGGAGCGAGAGGGAAAAAACACCACTGATTAATTCATGGGGTCATTTGGGCTCCTGTATGCAGAGTTAATCATTACAAAAGCCCCCGCAACAAGGCCAGAAGCTGAGTGGAATTATTTATTGACAGGAAGGAAGACTGTCTGGGCTGGCCCAGAAGCAAGGAAGATTTCCCTGCAAGCTCAATCTTTAATTGCAAATAATCTCATTAGTTGAACAGTACCCCTGGTGGCTCCAAAGAGGCAGTTGGCGAACTGTGCTTCAGGAACCAAGATGAGTTGTAGGCCCTACTGGGTGTAAATTATAAGCACTGACAGCCTCCGGAGTGCCTTTTCGCATTTGCTATCTTGCGGCAAATGAAGCAGTTTGTAGGGAAGATGTTGGAACTGTGACTTCCCCAGAGTTCTTGGAAAGTGGTGCTCCTGAACATAAGTTACAACTGTTTGTTTAGTGACCATTCAAAGTTACAACATTACCGAAAAAGTGAGCATTTTTCACACTTACGACCATAACAGCATCCCCATGGTTATGTGATCAACATTCAGATGCTTGACAGTTGATTCATATTTATGACAGTTGTGGTGTCCTGGACTCATGGGATCAACTTTTGGGAACTTCTGACAAACAAAATCAATGGAGACGCCAGATTCACTCAACAACCGGGGTACTAACCCATCTTAAAGTTGACAGAGTTGACAAACCTTGCACCTTTTCTTTTATGTATACTGACAGTATTTACACCAAGACAAATTCCTTGTGTGTCCAATCACACTTGGCCAATAAAGGATTCTGTTCTGTTCTATTCTATTCTATTCTATTCTATTCTATTCTATTCTATTCTATTCTATTCTATTCTAAACACTGTTTTACATCTTTGTATTAATGCAAACGAAGATTAATTACTTTTAAATCTGGTGAAAATGTGGTAAAGGAAACAGACACTTTCTGCATAACTGTTGACCCTCTTATCCTTTCCTTTCCTTTTCTTTCTCCTTTCCTTGTTCTCTTTCTCTTTTCTCTCTTTTTCTTCTCCTTTCTTTTCCTTTCCTCTTTCTCTTTCTCTCTTTCCTTTACTTTCCCCTTTTTCTTTCTCCTTTCCTTTTTCTCTTTCTCCTTCCCTTCCCTTCTTTCTTTCCTTTTTTGAAAGGGTATTATTTTAATTTTAGTCTCCTCTTTCTTTTTTTAAGGTAAGGAAACAAATTCCACATGCTTAAAATGAGCTAGCCTTTTTGCAGTGGTCAATTATTATGGCTTTACCTCTAGCCTATTAGACATAGAGCCCACAGACAAGTTAGTCTTTAATCTGCTCTATTAAAAGATCTCAGTCAGGGCTGCCAATTTTTTATTAGGTACATTGGACGTATAGTTCAGCTTAATCAAAACATGCTTTATGATCATAGCTGTACGTTATTATATCTTACCCATTGAGCTTCATTTCATTTGAATAGACTTTCTGAACTAATTCATGGCCTCGTTTGTGCAAGTTTGTAACATATTGGGTAAATACTGTCTAATAGCTCTAGAGATTATTGGTAAACAGAGACTCATCTGATCAAACCTTCTGCAGCACATCCACTATTGACTTCTCCAAAGAGAAAAATTGATTTGAGACAAAGATGAGTGTTAACTACTTGTTTTGCCATAAGTACTTTCTGTTTGCATGTAAAGCTAATAATATTCATTAGAAAGCTTCTAATGTGCAGTTTACTAAAGAGATATTGACTGAAGCAAAAGATTAATTGACTCAAGAGTAAGAGTGCTTAACCAAGACGATATAATTGGTCAAAACTCTTCCAGGTTTTTCAATAGTCCAAAATAGAACAGACTCATCATTTTTTTAAGTAAATGAAAATTGGATTATTGCATCACCTTCTGTTCCTCCCCCTCCCCACCATGAATCTACCAATTGTTAGACAATAGATTTGTTGTCCTCTTGAGCTCTACTCGTATGCAACAAAGCATTGTTTAATTTTTTAAAGAGGTTTGGCCAGGAAAAAGTGATTTATATCAGAGCAGCCTGCCTGTATTTGTGCCAATAGGGGAGATACAACTTAACAAGGTGCTGGCTTTCTTGTGAAATGGGATCCCAATCAAGAAATTGGAGGAGGGGAATCCAAAACCTTTTGTGATAAAGAAGATTCTAGACGGAACAGAAGAGGCAGGAGTAAACTGGGGAGAAGATAAAGGACCACTTCGCACACCACACCGGGAGAGGCAAAAATGCCATCCACAGCAAGCTGATTTTTGTGTCAAAGTGATGAGAAGCCAGGGTTGATGCTAAGATGCCAAGGCCACTTTTATGAATTTGCCACAAAAGTTACACTCGGAAATTGCTTGAGACCTGGAAGGGGCTGTGTAAGAAGTTCAGAATTGATCAAGAATTGATCAGGGATCCTTAAGGGAGTGATTATTAGGACCTCCAGCCACACAAAGAAGAGAGAGAGAAAGACAGAAGGACAGGGTTTTTTTGCCCATGTAAGCCAGGGGTGTCAAAACTCTATTTCATTGAGGGCCACATCAGGGTTTTGTTTGATCTCAGGGGGCTGGGGTGGGCGTGGCTGGGGTGGGCGTAGCCAGGGACATTGTTGGTCTTCTATTCCAACCTCCTACTCTAGCAGGAGTTCCTCCTTCAGGCTATCTAGCCTCTTCTTAAAAACCTCCAGTGCTGAAGCACCCACAACTTCTGGTGGCAAGCTGTTCCACTGGTTAATTGTCCTCACTGTTAGGAAGTTCTCCTCAATTCTAGGCTGCTTCTCTCCTTGATTACTTTCCATCCTTTGTTTATTGTCTTGCCTTCTCCTGCTTTGCAAAATAAGTTGGCCCTCTCTTCTTTGTGGCAGGCTCTCAAATATTGGAAAACTGCTATCATGTCACTCCTAGTCCTTCTTTTCATGTCTAAAAAGCTGTTCATTTATCTAGAATAGAATAGAGCTGAAAGGGACCTTGGAGGACTTCTAGTCCAGCCCCCTGTTGAAGCAGGAGAACCTATACTATCTCAGACAAGTGACTGTCCAGTCTCTTCTTAAAAACATCCAGTGATGAAGAACCCACAACTTCTGAAGGCAAGGTATTCCATTAGTTGATTGTTCTAACTCTTAAGAAATTTCTCCTTAGTTCAGGATTGCTTCTCTCCTTGATTAGTTTCCATCCCTTGCTTCTCGTCCTGCCTTCCGATGCTTTGGAAAATGACTTGACACCCCCCCCCCCCACCTCATTTTTGTGGCAGCCTCTCAAATACTGGAATGCTGCTACTTAGGGAGTGTCAGTGTAAGACTATTGTTCTCCAGAAGTGAGAGAAGTGACGGTGACCTCAGCGCCAGGCTCCAAGACGCAGGACAAACCACTGAGTCGAGAATCCTGCACTCTGGCGAAGTAAGCACCTAATGAGCAAGCGGAAAGATGCTGCCTCCACAAGCCAGCTCAGGGTCTCATTATTAGCAAGTGCTGAGCAGAGAAAACCTCACCTGTGCACGCAGAGAGGGGAGAGGCTCTCACTGTGCAGGGAGCACTTTCTGTCATTGGAAACAACTTTAGCATCTGGCTTTCTGCATGCACATTCTCGACTTCCTGCTTTGTTTTTGATCTTGGCGTGTTCTTGGCCAAGACTCGCTTCCTCACTGCGTGCTTTTCAGACTATTGTGTGGTATTGTATTACAGACTGTCTGCTTGGGTTATGCCTTCTCTTCAGCCTTGAGTCAGCGGCCTGTTCTTTTCCCTCCCCCCTGCTTCCACAATTTTTCTTTTGTTGTCTCTCCATGCCTGCCTCTCCAGACATGTCTCCCACTGTTTTTTTTTTTTCCTCTTCTCTTGCAAACCTATCCATCCTAAATACAAGGGGTGTGTATTCCCGCCCAGCAGCGCTGCAAACCTCACTCCCAAATTCATGGAACAACTACTTGGATTTTTACTGTCAACTGCATGGGGTGTTTTCTCCCTTTGCTGAAGTCAGGGCAGAGAAAGAACTTGGAAGCTAAAGGGATGCCGGGTTGAAATGTAAAGCATTTAAATGTGTTTTCGATGCAGTGAAATCACCCATTCATTAACAAAGGGATACAAGTAAGATCAAGTGGGGTACTAATACCACTCTATAAAGCCATAATAAGACCACACCTAGAGCACGGCATCCAGTTTTGGTCACCACACTATAAAAAGATGTTGAGACTCTAGAAAAAGTACAGAGAAGAGCAACCAGGATGATTAGGGGACTGAAGACTAAAACATACGAAGAACAGTTACAGGAACAGGGCATGGCTAGTCTAGTGAAGAGAAGGACCAGGGGAGACAGGATAGCAGTCTTCCAATATTTGAGGGGCTGCCACAGAGAGAAGGGGTCAAGCTATTTTCCAAGGCACCTGAAGGCCAGACAAGGAATAATGGATGGAAACTGAACAAGGAGAGATTCAACCTGGAAATAAGGAGAAACTTTCTGACAGTGAGAACAATCAACCAATGGAACAGCTTGTCCTTGGAAATTGTGGGAGTGCCATCACTTGAGACTTTCAAGAAGAGATTGGACTGCCATTTGTCAGAAATGGTGTAGGGTCTCCCGCTTGGGTGTGGGGTTGTACTAGATGACCCACAAGGTCCCTTCCAACTCTGATGATCTTTTATCTGTTAAAACACCCATGAGCTGCACTCTATTTCACAATTGCATCGTGTTGCTGACTCCATAAATGTCAAATATGTATTCTCTTGATTATTGTGACTATTCTGTTAAGATCAGGAAAAAGTACGTCGAATAAATTGAAGCTTAAAGGTACAGAGAGTGACTATGTTGACTCCAATGCAGCCAGTTTGATATGGTGGTTAAGGCAACCAGGTTAGAAAGCAGGAGAGTGGGTTCTTCTCTTACCTTAGGCATGAAAGCTGATTGGGTGAGTTTGGGCCACTCCCATGGAGACTCCTAGTCCTGCCTTAGGTATGGAAGCCATTTTTTTCAATGCTGTTGTGGTGTGAAATAGTCACTAAATGAATGGCTGTAAGTTGAGGACTACCTATATCCAATAAAGATGGCATACTCACAGGCCTAAAGCAGTTAAAGTATTGTGAAAGGAGAAAGTCCCAGTATAAATCAACCTTGGTGGTTTGAAGATGTATGGACTTCAACTCCCAGAATCCCCCAGCCATCATAGCTGAATGAGGAATTCTGGGAATTGAAGTCCACACGTCTTGAAACCGCCAAGGTTGAGAATCACTGTTATATCCTGTTTATTATAGATTACTGCAACATTTTCATTGCCTGATGCTGCCAATAGAGTTTGGCAGATCCAGTTAAACCCAGGTGCCAAATTAATTGTGGGTATTATACCATTTGGATGATTTTGTGTGTCATTCCCTCCCCCCCCCCCTTCAAAATACCACTTTGGGGGATTTGAGTCATTCTCATATTATTTTAGGGAAATGTTTCAGCTCCGGCAGAACCCAGAGCATATTTTAATGTTCTTGAAGGAAATTTGATTAATGGAGTTACTGCAAAGGAACACGGCTGTCTGAAGTCCCTGTAGCCATAAACACATCACAGATGAAATGGAACAAAAATAAATAAATCCCCATACCCATTGTGGATATTGTACAAACAGACACGGAAATTACCTCAGAGCTAAGAAAGTGAAAGCTGTTGTAGGAATTAAGATTCTAAGAATCAGTAGCTTGAGGAAAAGAAATTTGAGGGGCGCTCTGAACTATCGGTAGCATAATTGGCAGCGGTCCTACCATCTTTAAATGAATTTCACAAAATAGGCTTCATTTTAGCAGTGGGAACATAAATGAAATGGACTTTAGGAGAGTGCCAAACAACACTTTCCTGTTAATTGTTTTGAGGGCTGAAATTAGTCCCTATGGCAGTGGTGGCTAACCTTTTTCATCTCCTGTGCTGAAAATTGCGTGTGCGCTTACGCGCGCACACTCGTGTGCCAGCACCCAGAAGGCAATGTGCTCACCCCCCCACACACACACACCCTGCGCATGCGTACGTGACCCTCCACGCACAATCCCCACATGCACCATGCATCTCTGCACACGTGCACATGATCCCCCTCATGTGCCATGAGTCTCTGTGCATGCGCATTAGACCCCCCCGTGTGCGCCGCACATCTCTGTGCATGTGCGTGTGTCTCCCATGCCCTGCACCCCTCCCCCCCGGCACATGCATGCCAGATACCCAACAACCAGCTGGTAGGCAGGCGGTTCATGCACATACACAGTGGGGCTCTTCCGGGTGACCTCTCACATGCTGGAAGAATTGGCTCTGCATGCCACTTCCAGCACGCGTGACATAGGTTTGCCATCATGGCCCTATGGAATAAGTGCAATATAGATACTCCTCAACGTATAAGAGTTAAGATTTAGTGACCATTCAAAGTTACAACATCCCTGAAGAAAAGTAACTTTATAACCGTTTCTCACACTTACAACTGTTGCAGCACCCCGATGGTCATGTGATCAAAATTCAAAAACTTGGCAACTGGCATGTACTTACGAGAGTTGCATTATCTTCTTTTGCGACCTTCTGACAAGCAAAGTCAACGGGGAAGCCAAATTTGCTCAGCAACCGTGTTACTAACTGAACAACTGCAGTGGTTCACTCCACAACGGTGGCAAGAAAGGTCGTAAAATGGGTCAAAATTCACTCAGCAAATGTCTCACTTAGCAACATAAATTTTGAGCTCTGTGATGACCCGGAGTATAATACAAATGTAACAAATCCAAAACGTAAATAAATGTCCTTTAATGCCTCCAACTTGGCCCCACTGTTCAATAATTTTCAGCCAGAGATAAAACTTACTCAAAAATAGTCTTCAAAAGAAAGCAATACAGTCTGAACTTAATGAGCAGATAGAGGTAAAAAAAAAACTAAAACAAACTACAATGAAGGAATTTCCACAACTGACCAGGATAAGTACCGTGTTTCTCACAAAATAAGGCCGGGCCTTATTTTTTTTGGACCCCCCCAAAAAACGGCTAGGCCGTCTTTTCGGGGGTGACTTAATTTTCCCCCCCTCGCAACCTCGGGTGGGCGGGCAGTGACAGCTTGGATGTTTACCTCGGCGTTGGTGGGGCACTTTGTATCAGGAGACCTTCCGCCACCGTTGCTTTCCCTTCTCCCGTGCTGCTGTGGCATTTAGAGCAATGCCGCGGCATTTGGCGCAGCCATGTGCGGCCAGCCAGGGAGAAGGGAAAGCAACGGTGGAGGAAGGTCTCCTGATACGAAGTGCCCCACCAACGCCAAAGTCAACGCAGGCAGCACCATATCCGGGTATGCAACAAAACTACTTCCTAACGGAAAGGCCCCCCCATTCCCTCCCATTTCACATGTTTAATATAGGCCTTAATTTGGGGGGGAGGGGCTTAATTTGATTTTATGCTGGGCCTTCCTATTGGTGGAGGCCGTATTGTTGGAGAAACACGGTAATTACCAACTTCAAGGAGATAACAAGGCACAGTCTGTTGGAAGGACGCCAACCAAGATAACTTCAGCCCAAAATAACACACGCTTTGCTTCTGACATGCTTTGCTTCTGACAAAGCTGTGTTTTTACCATCTCTCTTACATACTATTCTCCCCAGCTGCAACCAATGAGGGGGATCATGGCCGCTTCTTCTCACGTAAGCCAAGTTGTTGCCTTCTCCGTTCCTCCCTGCATGTCCTAGGATGAAGAGGGGATGGGCCTGGTTCTTCCTCTGCCTGCCCAGCCAGTCTCTGCCCCTCCCCAGCCTCCTCCCCAATCTCCGGAGCCACACCTCCATTCCCTGTTGGCTGTTCCTCCTCTCCCACAGAGTCTGACTCTAACAAGGGCATAACACACACACACACACAACACAATCACATTGGGGCATTCAGCATCCGGCCTATATCTGCAGATGTTTGCAGCATCTTGCAGTCAAATGACTTACTGGAGACTAGTGTTTACTTCTGCTTCCTGGTAAAATAACGCCCATCGCAAACAATGAATTCGCGTAGCTATCTTGGCTTCGTTCAACAACTGTTGTGATTCACTTAAAGACCACCATAAAAATGACATAAAATTTTGGTTGGTCATGTGATGACCTGCTTAATGACTGGCACAACTTACAATTGAAATTTCAGGCTCCGTTATAGTCATAAGTCAAGGACTCCCTGTAGGGAATATAGCCCTTGCCTTACGGCGAGAACTGAGCCCAAAATGTATGTGGTTAAGGAAGACATTTGTTGAGTGAGTTTTGCTCCATTTTACAATCTTTCTTGCCACCGTTGTTAAATGAATCGCTGCAGTTATTAAGCAAGTAACCCAGTTGTTAAGTGAATCGGTTTTCCCCATTGATTTTGCTTGTCAAAAGGTTGCAAAAGGGAATCGTGACCTCGGGACACAGCAATGGTTGTCAATATGAGCCAGTTGCCAAGTGTCTGAATTTTGATCAGGTGACTATGGGGATGCTGCAAACGGTCATAAGTGTGAAAAACGGTCATAAGTCACTTTCTTCAGTACCGCCATAATGTTAAACAGTCACTAAACGAACTGTTGTAAGTCAAGGACTACCTGTACAGCTTCAGGATCCTGAAGGAAAACAAAAAGCTATGATATTTTGTTACAACATTATTGCTTCCAGAAACATGGTATATTCTGAGAGAGACAATACCCTTCAATTATCTCCTCCGCTTTCTCCTCCTTTTGCAATGGAAGATTAAGAGTTTCAGAGGGATTAATTTTTGTGAGTGACAGCATACTTATTCCACCTGACATGCAACAAGAAATTCACATGCTTGTGTAGGTGTGTATACATTTATAAAACTAAATTGTGTGTATTTAAAAAACCGAAAGAGAATGTTCACAATTTTTTGCTCCACCAAAATCTTAATTTGTTTAAAAGAAAGTATAAGATCTTTTAGAGGAATAGACTTTTTTTAGAGATAAGAACTACAGATATAGCTGTATCAGATCATGGGGAAAAAACTGAACCAATATTTGTGAATTTAAATGTCAGATGTACGTAGTTTTAGAGACTATTTTTTTCCATACATCTAGAAATTGCAGTCTTGGTTAATCTTACAAGACATACTGCCAACAATCGTTTCTTGCCGTTTAAATTATTGAGTAGCAGGGAAAATATAAAATCATGTTATATAATTCTGAAGATTACAATGAAAGAACAGATTATAGAAGAAATATAACAGTGCTGTAACCATGGAGTGGAGCTTATTTTATATTTGTACTGGTAACTGCTTGAAAAAAAAAATTGAAAGTCGTTTCTTTATAATTCTTTTTTTTTTTAATTTCTATTTTTCATTTTTGCTCTCTATTTTTTTATTGTAAATGTTAGCTTTATTTTGTATTTAAAATGGTAATTTTAAAAATGTTCATACAAGTTTATAAAAATACGGTACAATGAAATAGTACTTAACTTGTATTTAATTGTTTTAACTTTAGGGAAATTTAGAAGGAAATCAAATCGAGTTTACTTATTTAGACCCGAAACAATTATCTTTTGGAAACATACCTCCCCAGTACACCACTCAAAGGGTGAGGCTGGCTTGTGCACTGGGTCTGTTATGGCAATGCAACCCCATCCAGGACCAAACATTGCATAATCTTAGAGTCAGAATAGAACCGGAAAGGGACCTTGGAGGTCTTCTAATCCAGCCTCCTGCGCAAGTAGTGGATCGTATACCATTTCAGACAAGTGACTGCCCAGTCTCTTCTTAAAAACCTCCATTGATGAAGCTCGTACAATGTCTGAAGGCAAGCTGTTCCATTGGTTAATTTTCTTCACTGTCAGAAAATTTCTCCTCAGTTCTAGGTTGCTTCTCTCCTTCATTAGTTTCCATCCATTGTTTCTTGTCCTGCCTTCGGGCGCTTTGGAGAACGGGTTGCCCCCTTCTTTTTTGCAGTAGCCCTTTAGATATTGGAACGCTTAGATATGGGAGCCAGGACAACACAATGCTACCCGCCCCCAAATCCTCTTGAGCCAATTCAGTAGGATGCCACAGCGAATGCTATGAACGCTGCTGAGGGTCAAGTAGAGAAAGAATGAATACACAACCTCCATCACACTTTTACCGGAAAGCATCTGAAAGTATGATTGTGTGCTGTCACTGGGAGAAGGAGGCGTATTGCTTTTTATCTTTTTTGTTTTTACTTTTTTATGTTGTGTTTTTACTGTTTGTAATCCACCTAAAGTGGCTGTGAGCAGGTAGGCAGCTATATAAATGTAGGTAGGTAGATAGATGATAGAGAAATAGAGATAGATAGATAGATAGATAGATAGATAGATAGATAGATAGATAGATAGATAGATAGATAGATATGGATGGAGAGAGATAGAGAGAGATAAAGATAGATAGATAGATAGATAGATAGATAGATAGATAGATAGATAGATAGATAGATAGATAGATAGATAGATGAGAGGAGAGAGAGAGAGAGACAGAGACAGAGACAGAGACAGAGACAGAGACAGACAGAGACAGAGAAAACCGTAAACCGTAAACAAGAATAAAATGACAATTTTTAGTGGTCAAGTGTGTTACAACTTCGCCTGGGACACCATTCCATTTGATTTGTAACCCTTTGAGACAAGGATCAATACTTCTGGTCACCAGGGTGGCATTCTTTGGGAAATTTTCAAAGGATTAAAGGATTGAAATGTACATAGGAGATCGATGATTCTCTGCTAGTGGAACATGACAAGCAAAGGTCCTTTACAAGAAAATACCTGCAGATCTGAAATGACACGATCAAGTGGGCAAGCATTTTAGTTATGTTGAAACTTGGGCTGCACATCACACATTTAATTTCCAAAGCACCAAGACAAGAAACAATGGATGGAAACTAATCAAGGAGACAAGCAATCTGGAATTAAGGATAAACTTTTTAACACTGAGGACAATGAACCAGTGGAAGAGACCTTCAGATGTTGTGGCTGCTTCATCATTGGAGGTTTTTAAGAAGAGAGTGGACAGCCACCTGTCTGAAATGGTATAGGATCTCCTGCTTGAGCAAGGGGATGGACTAGAAGATCTCCAAGGTCCCTTCCAACTCTATTCTGATTGATTGGTTGATCTCTCCTTGATTTTACTTGATGTTGTCTGTAAACCATTACAGGTGGAATGGAATGGAATGGAGTGGATTGGATTGGATTGGATTGGAGTAGAGTAGAGTAGAGTAGAGTAGAGTAGAGTAGAGTAGAGTAGAGTAGAGTAGAGTAGAGTAGAATAGAGTAGAATAGAGTAGAATAGAATAGAATTGAACAAGGAATTGGAATAGAATAGAATAGAATAGAATAGAATAGAATAGAATAGAATAGAATAGAATAGAATAGAATAGAATAGAATAGAACAGAATTCTTTATTGGCCAAGTGTGATTGGACAAACAAATTTGTCTTGGTGCAAATGCTCTCAGTGTACATAAAAGATACATTAGCCAAGAGTCAAGAATCATAAGGTATGACACCTAATGATAGTCATAGGGTACAATAAACAATCAAATCATACTAGGAAACAGTCAATAAAAATCGCAAGGATACAAGCAACAAAGTTACAGTCATACCATTACAAGTGGGAGGGGCTGGGTGATAAGGAGTGATGAGAAGTTTAATAGTAATAGTAATGCAGACTTTGTAAATAGTTGGATAGTGTTGAGTTGTTTAGCAGAGTGATGGTGTTTGGGGAAAAACTGTTCTTGTGTCTACCGTGTTTCTCACATAATAAGGCCGGGCCTTATTTTTTTTTGACCCCCGAAAAAACGGCTAGGACGTCTTTTCGGGGGGTGACTTAATTCTCCCCCCTTGCATCCTCGGGTGGGTGGGCGGGCGGCGACAGCTTGGATATTCGGGAGACCTTCGGGTTCGGGCCACCGTTGCTTTCCCTTCTCCCTTGCTGCCGCGGCGTTTGGCGCAGCCACGTGCGGCCAGTCAGGGCTCCTCCCTGCAACCGGAGCCCTGAGGAGACACTTGGCTTCAGGCGCTCCCGTCTTCCCTTTGCTTTCGAAGGTAAAGCGAATTATTTTACAAAGCCTCCCCTGCCCGAGAGGGCAGCCCAACCCCACTTGGGGAGGCTAATCTCCCGGGGCCTCTTCCGTTCCTCCCCGACCTCCCTACGCTGCGCGCCTCTGACGCGCCGCTCCCTTCAGCCCAGCGAGCTCTTCCACCTCAAAGAAAGGCCAGGTGGGCGGCTGCGGAGCAGCAGCAGCGGGTCTGAGCCGCTCGCAGCGGAAACAGCCACCACCCGTAGCCCGACGTGGGGAGAACGAGCGAGCTTAGCGCCCGCCAGCCCAGGCGAGATTTGGGAATGAGGGGCAGGAGGAGGCACGCACACACCCGCGGCTCACTTTCCCAGCTTTGCCCAGCCCTTACGGCTCTGGCGCGGCCCTGGCGGGCAGCGAGCACCTCCCCGCCGGACCCTCCGCTCATCCTGCCAGGGCCGCGCCAGAGCCGTAAGGGCTGGGCAAAGCTGGGAAAGTGAGCCGCGGGTGTGTGCGTGCCTCCTCCTGCCCCTCGTTCCCAAATCTCGCCCGGGCTGGTGGGCGCTAACCTCGCTCGTTCTCCCCACGTCGGGCTACGGGTGGTGGCTGTTTCCGCTGTGAGCGGCTCAGACCCGCTGCTGCTGCTCTGCAGCTGCCCGCCTGGCCTTTCTTTGAGGTGGAAGAGCTCGCTGGGCTGAAGGAGCGGCGCGGTCAGAGGCGCGCAGCGTAGGGAGGTCGGGAGGAACGGAAGAGGCCCCGGAAATTAGCCTCCCACGTGGTTGGGCTGCCCTCTCGGGCAGGGGAGGCTTTGTAAAATAATTTGCTTTACCTTCAAAAGCAAAGGGAAGACGGGAGCGCCTGTCTCCTCAGGGCTCCGGTTGCAGGGAGGAGCCCTGACTGGCCGCACATGGCTGCGCCAAACGCCGCGGCAGCAAGGGAGAAGGGGTAGCAAGGGAGAAGGGAGAAGCAACGGTGGAAGGTCTCCTGATATGAAGTGCCCCACCAACGAAGGCAGCACCATATCCGGGCATGCAACAAAAGTACTTACTAACGACAAGCCCCCCCCCCGCTCTCCCCCCCATTTCGCATGTTTAATATGGGGCTTAATTTGGGGGGAGGGGCTTAATTTGATTTTATGCCAATAAAACATGGTGGGGCTTCCTATTGGTGGAGGCCGTATTGTTGGAGAAACACGGTAGTTGTTCTGGTGTGCAGTGCTCTATAGCGTCGTTTTGAGGGAAGGAGTTGAAACAGTTTATATCTGGGATGTGAGGGGTCTGTCAATATTTTCACGGCCCTCTTTTTGACTCGTGCAGTATACAGATCCTCCATGGAAGACAGGTTGCTAGTAGTTGTTTTTTCTGCAGTCCTAATTACTCTCTAGAGTCTGTGTCTTTCCTGTTTGGTTGCAGAACCAAACCAGACAGTTATAGAGGTGCAGATGACAGACTCAATAATTCCTCTGTAGAACTGTATCAGCAGCTCCTTGGGCAGTTTGAGCTTTCTCCTCAAATTACGACCACAATTGAACCCAAAATTTATGTCGCTAAGCAAGGCAGTTAAGTGTTGTTTTGCTCCATTTTAAAACCTTTCTTGCCACAGTTATTAATCACTGCCATTGTTGACTTAGTAACAAGGTTGTTAAGTGAATCTGGCTTCCCTGTTGACTTTGCATGTCAGAATGTCGCAAAAGGGATTCACATGACCCTGGGACACTGCAATCGTCATAAATGTGAGCGAATTTCCAATCATCTGAGTTTTGATCATGTGACTGTGGGGATGTTGCAAATGATTGTAAGTGTGAAAAATGGTCTTCTTTCAGTGCCCTTGTAACTGTGGTGACCCAGAGTGTAACACAAATGTAACAAACTCTAAAATGTAAATAAATGTCCTTTAATGTCTCCAACTTGACCCCACTGTTCAATAATTCTCAGTTGGAGATAAAACGTATTCAAAAATAGTCTTCAAAAGAAAGCAATACAGTCCGAACTTAATGAGCAGATAGAAGTGAAATAAAAAACCAAAACAAACTACAGTGAAGGAATTTCCACAACTGACCAGGATAAGTAATTACCAACTTCAAGAAGATAACAAGGTACAGTCTGTTGGAAGAATGCCAACCAAGATAACTTCGGCCCAAAATAATACACACTTTGCTTCTGACAACGCTGTGCTTTAATCGTCTCTCTTATATACTATTCTCCCCAGCTGCAACCAATGAAGGGGATCATGGCCGCTTCCTCTCTTGTAAGCCAAGTTGTTGCCTTCTTTGTTCCTCCCTGCATGCCCTAGGATAAAGAGGGGATGGGCCTGGTTCTTCCTCTGACTGCCCAGCCAGTCTCTGCCCTTCCCCAGCCTCCTCCACAACCTCCAGAGCCACACCTCCACTCCCTGTCCGCTATTCCTCCTCTCTGTCAGAGTCCAACTCTAACAAGGGCATGACAGTAACTTTGCATGTTCGCTAAATGTTGCAAGTCGAGGACTACCTATATTCAGTTATCCAATTGATATGACCGTCGGGTAACTCTGGATGGCTTACAACATTATAAAAGCAAAAATAGAAACATTAAAATATTAAGTCGTGGCTTCTCATCAGTGCTGAGAGGGCCTGATAAATCAATGCTTCTTTGATTACCTGATGGGTTTTCTCCTGTGTCATGGAAGAAACAAATGCTTTTTTTTATTTTAAAAAAGCAACATTTTAATCTCCAAATATAATTGTTGCTGACTTTTCGCTTTTTATGCCAACAAAACAAAACACAAGCAAACGGTTGTCAACAAGTTTTTGAAGTGCAATAAAAGAGAGGGTTGGAGAGAGAGAGAGAGAGAGAGAGAGAGAGAGAGATTACACCTACCAGAAGGGTACATTTAGATGTGATAAAAATTTCATGAAGCTCAATGCATTATCCTGGGGAAAAGCAAACCTGAATCCTGTCCTTTGAGTTTTATGTCTTCTGTTAAATTCAACATTAGCTCTTTGTAATCTGAACAATTCGGTCCCACAAGAGAGGCAGGAAACTAATTGCCTTGTGTTTACTGACGGAACAAAAGCTTCCTTCTTCTGTTTCTTTCTCTCTCTCTTTTTTTTTTTAAGACAGCATAATTCAGAGGGGGGGGGGAATTGGATTCTTTTGCAAACTGTGAGAGCAAATAGACCTCTGCAAAAGAGATAGAGATTATAAGACCCGTTTTATTTTCAGGAAAAATAAGGAAGGTGATCAGGTTTAAACTGGTCTTAGGAGATATGAACTTTTGAGAGGCTTAATCTGCCTCCATTTCACTATACATTTTCTCCATTTAATATATATTTAACCAGTTCAGTGTGGTCAACAACACTATTGACCGCACCCCATTCCTAAGAGGTCTGTAAAGGGCGTGCATAAGTGCACAATCGTGCCTACCGTCCCTGTCCTATTGTCCCCATTTATTCATACCTATTTCCTGTATTCATACTCATGTTTATTCTTATACTTATTATCTTATAAGCAATTGACAAATCAAATAAACAAACAAACAAACAAATAAATATTATCATCCTATTTAAGCTTGCCACTTCATTCATTCATTCATTCATTCATTCATTCACTCACTCTGTTGGAAGAAATATCCCTCTGGGTTTAGTTCCAAGTGGGGGGAAAGACACTGGAAACATGGAAGCTGCTTGGAAAGATGGTTTATTGATGAACAGGATGGGTTCCTGAGCAGAAAAGGGAAGAGGTGCTGGGTTTTAAGCCGTCTCTGGGCTTTGAACTTCCTGGGGCACAGAAAGAGTATCCTGATTGGTTGCTATTTTTTAGGTTGTCTGTGTGCTAAGTTTGGTTGAAACTTGCTGGGTGGTGCAATGAAGAGCCATGAAGTGGCTCTGCCTGAAGGAGGTAGATCTTTGTTATGTAGCATAGACTGGCCCAGGCCTTAATGGCCCATTAACAAAGGTGGCGGGGGGGTTGAGTTTCTGCCTTTCTGAGTTTCTACTTCTCATTTAGGGGAAATATTCTGTCTTTTTAATATATCCTAAAATATTTCATTTTTCTAGGAGAGGGGTGGGTTTTAACTTCCAACAACTCAATCAATTAATTTACAGTCTGTTTTTCAAACAGAAGCTCAGTGTGATACCCTTAGCATTCTCCTTTGCAATATTTCCCCATAACAATAAACCCTGTGAAGTAGAACATATTATGTGGTAGAATCACCAGATGAAGGAGAGGTTGCCTCTCTGGGGAGAAGGTGTAAAAAGACATTCCAGCTTAAGTCAGTTCAAGAAGAAAATGAGTTAACAGTGTGTGGCGGCAGCCAAAAAAGCCAATGCAATCCTAAATTGCATTAACAGAGGGATACAATCAAGATCAAGGGAGGTACTAATACCACTCTATAAAGCCTTAGTAAGACCACACCTAGAGTACTGCATCCAGTTTTGGTCACCACACTATAAAAAAGATGTTGAGACTCTAGAAAAAGTGCAGAGAAGAGCAACCAGGATGATGAGGGGACTGCAGTCTCAAACATATAAAGAACAGTTACAAGAACTGGGCATGGCTAGTCTAGTGAAGAAAAGAACCAGGGGAGACAGGATAGTAGTGCCCCAATATTTGAGGGGCTGCCACAGAGAGGAAGGGGATCAAGCTGTTTTCCAAAGCATCTGAAGGCCAGACAAGGAACAATGGATGGAAACTGATCAGGGAGAGATTCAACCTAGAAATAAGGAGGAATTTTCTGACAGTGAGAGCAATCAACCCATGGAACAGAAGTTGCCTTCAGGAGTTGTAGGAGTTTCATCACTGGAAGCTTTCAAGAAGAGACTGGACTGCCATCTTTCAAGAATGGAGTAGGATATGCTTGGGTGGGAGGTTGGACTAGATGACCTATAAGGTCCTTTCCAATTCTGTTAATCTGTATCTGCTGTATCCCAAGGCAAGGCAGACAGTCTGAGATTCTTGTAATATAGGTGATCAACGATAAAGTATTCACTTGAGACTATTGATGGAGTGATTCCGATAGCTTGTGCCTGACTATTGAGGTTCTCTCTAGGCGATAACCAGCCTGAGCCCAAGGGAGGGTGAAATACATCATCAGTCATGAGTCCCTTTGCACCCACAAGAGTTCTAAGTCCAGCCCCTTTGAATTCCTTCTACTCTTATCTCCCATTAATTCCCCATAGCTATTAGTAGATCAGATTCTTGTAGAGACCTTAAGTCTTAAAACTTTATAAGCATTTATATCCATTTGTCTGGACATACTTATTTTCCTGGCGCTTGACAGTTATTGGATCAAAGTCATCCAGTGAGCTTCCATAGCTGATGCAGGCCTAGAAACTAGGTCTGCCAAGTGTTAGTATCTTAACTACTACATCATACCAGTCTTCACCTTGTCCATGTAATTAATTTTCCCATAACAAATCCAGATCTCACTATGAATCTTTTAGGATAGGTCTATACAACATGCCGGACTAAGCTAAAATAAGTAGAGTAATTTATGATTCTTCATGCTGTGAGAATCCAATAAAGGCATTTGTGTGAACATATATTATATTATATTATATTATATTAATATTATAATAATATAACATAACATAACATAACACAATATAATATAATATTAATATAATTATAGTATAGTATAATATAATAATATAATACACTACACTGCACTGCACTGCACTGCACTACAATACACTACAATACAATACAATACAATACAATACAATACAATACAATACAATACAATACAATATTAAGCTATAATGCTATTTACATATTTGGGCTTAACCAATCACTGCATTCAAAAATGTTGTCAATGGAGGTTTGTAGAATAGTCATTGGATAACTCAACTGCGCTCACTCATTAAGTTGTGTCCTTTGTACCAAACGATTGAAATAGTGGTGTCTTTGGAGACTGTTCATGCGAGAGGCGGGGCGCTGAATCACCCAAGACCTGATTCATATTGCTGGTTCAATTCAACAAGTCAAATAAATTTGACCTGAATGTTCAGTCAATTCAAGAGAGACATATGCCCAATGCTTGTCGCATTACTGAATCAATTAAAAGGCACAATATCATGCAATGCATCTAATCAGCTATTTGATTTGAGAAGTTCATTCACAAGGATCAAATCACCTTCCAATCTTCTCACCGCTCTATTATGCATTGAGAAGTGGGATGCAGAAATTGAGTTCAGCTATATTTCCAGCCATTTGTCTGCCAATACCAATCTTGTTGAATTCAAAAAAATCTGTGAAATTTAAATAAGATCATCCCTGTCATTGGGTAGGCCATGGTTTTTGGAGACAAGAATTAGCAGCTGTGTTTTATTCTACTTTTCCTTCTTCTCATTAAGAGGAAATTTTCTACGATTGTAGGTTGGACAATTTCCAAGGATGATATGTGGTGTTTCTTCCAAACTAAGTTCTTTATTTATTTATTTTTACACCGATAGACAAAATCTGGCCAGATGGAGGCAAGATACTATCTGCATCTACCATATACTTTGGGAATTATTGAGGAGGGGCTGTCTTCACCCTCTTTCTCTCACACACAATATCTGGGCTGAGTTGCCATTGAGAATCAAACTACTGGCAGTCAGCAGAATTAGCCTGCAATACTGCTTCTAACCACTGTACCACCGTGGCGCAGCCCCTTCCTCCAGGAATCCACCTCTTTACAACATACCATTATAGCTTTCCAGAATTTTCACTCAGGGAAGATGATAGTTTAAATGTTTTCAACAAAAGAGGCCAGGATCATACCATGCTACAAAGCGATTAAACCACATTTTTCTCTTACTTTTTTTAAAAAATGTCTGCCAAAAAGCTTTTTACTACCACTGAGTTTTGTGCAAAGATTTATTACATCTGCTTACTTTCTCCATTTCATGCTTTCTTTCCCCTCACCAAATAGATTAGGGTTAGGGTTATTGATTAATTACAATAACAGTTACCTTTGCAAATGTATGTACCCAGCTTGTAATCCCAACAAGGATACCCCACCAATTAATTACAACCCTGGTGGATAAAATCCTTTGCAACATGAGTTTTTAACACCAATGGTAAGAAGAAGAATCCCATGGTTTCTAAGTTATGGGAAACTATGGTTTATTGAACACTGCCATTTATGCAAGAGGCATGAGAAGATCGGACTGATCGTCAACAAATTATGATTATAACTGAATGATATATGACCCAAGACTGAACTGATAAACACCTAGACAGACTCCTTTTTAAAAAGAACAATCTCCTTTTTTTTTTTTTTTTGCTAAAAGGAATATTTTAAAATGACCTGTTCAAAAATGTCCAAGCTCCTCTATTCCCATTTCGTGACATCTTAGTAAGGGGGAAAAAAAAGTTTTTTCTGGTCTCCTATTCAGCATAGTGGCATGCAAACTGAGACACCTGACTGTTCCTTCCCTAGCTGGACTGTCTTTCCCAGATGTTCTCTGCCTCCTTTCATGGAACAAGCAATTAAAAATGATGAGGGTAAAGGGTTAAATAGCTAATGAAGGTTCCAGGCCCCGGTTTTCTCTCCCTTCTGCCATTTCATGTTCCTTCCTTCTGATCAGCATCATTGAACATCGCGACAGTAGATACATGCATATACTTTTAAACACATTTCCGCTTGCTGTTCGTTTTCCTTTGCACACAGAGAGAAAGAGAGAGAGCACTACAAATCCTGTAAAAATGACAACACGAGGTTTTTGCTGTTTATCTGAAGCCCCTAATTACAATGCCGCAGGCTTTGAATGTTAAAATGTGTACAGCAGCTGCCTGGGGCTTCAGCCTGGTCAAAGGCACACAGAACTGAATCCTACAGAGCTTTGAACAAGCATAGCCGTATTTTCTCAGTCTTCTGCTTTCCAAGTTTAGTGATTGAAAAGTTGTTGTTCTTGTTTTTAAACTCAAAAAAGTTGCCGCCCTAACAATTCATTCCCGGCTTTCTAAAAACAAGACCAATATGATTATACCACCATCCTGCACTCTGTTTTTAACATAATGAATAGAAAGAGGAAAACAACTGGAGGGGGAGTAACAGTTTTACTATTTTAAAAGCAAGTGGTTTCATTTCTAACACAGCAGAGTCAAGTCCTGCCCCTTAAGCTAAGACAGGTAGTCCTCAATTTAAAAATCACAACCGAGCCCAAAACGTAGGTTGCTAAAGTGAAAAAACTTTAGCATACCCGAGCCCAAAATTTAGACATGACTTCAGGACGTTACAACCGTCATAAATGTGAGTCAATTGTCAAGCGTCAGAATGTAAATCTCGTGGTTGTCGGGATGCTGCAATGGTCATAAGGGGTCATAAGTCACTTTTTTCAGTGCTGTTGTACATTTGAACAGTTGCTAAATAAAGTGCTCTAAGCAAGACAATCACTACATGGAAGCCAAAAACCAGAGGTTGCTGTATCCCTTTGCTGCAATCTAATCTTGATTTTTATAGCCCTAATAATGACACAACAACCAATCCCACCCACAGTGCTTGCCAGATGGAATTGGACATCAACTCCCATCAACTCACAAGGACTCTTCAACCCTCCAGATGTTTCTGAACTATAATTTGATCAGCCCTGTTGAGGTAATTCCCCGTTAGGAGAATGAGACGTATTTGAGAGAAGTGTTTGAATAATACACACACAGCACACAAATACACTGTACAGTAAATGTAGGTGTTTTACTTTCAATAAAGGTTTAAGCAAAGTTCAAAATAAGCAGTCCAAAGTCATTCACAGGTTAATCAGTCAGTTTTCAGTCCAGGGATAATTCAGTAACAAAGTCCAGTGTCAAAAACAGTTCAGTAACAGACTCACATCAAATCCAAGAATAGCAGTCAATTATGAGGAACGGCAAAACTCTCCAACAGAAGGAAATGGAGACTCGCTGAGACTAAGACTAAAACAACCCAGGTTTCTGGCTCCATCTTATGGCCGTTTGAGAAACCACACCCAATTACAGTTTTTGCATTTTCTTAAAGATACAGTATTAAAATGTCTATCCTGGTTTATATATTTCCAACCCAAACAGCTGTTAGGTACTTACATTCCTAACAAGCCCTCCCCCCCAATGCAATCAAACAAGAAGGATGTTAGAAGTTATGGTACAGCAAGATCTGGCCATACATCCTCCATCCTTGCTTGCAAAAAACTCTGGGAGATAAATTTAAGTGCAGGTCGTCCTTGACTTACAGTGGTTCCCTTAGTAACCGTTCAAAGTTACGCCACTGCTGAAAAAAGTGATGTTGGGAGAAATATCCATTTGGTTCAGTTCCAAGCCAGGGGAATGACACTGGAAACATGGAGGTTGATTGGAAAGATGGTTTAATCATGAAGCAGAACCACATGGGTTTGAAGTCCTGGGCAGCTGAACACATGGAGTTGAGAGTGAGGGGTATTTATACTTTCTCTTGGGTTTTGCACTTGAGCTTCCTGTTCCTGTGCAAGAACATGTATTCTGTTGGCTGTTGTAGGGGTCATAGCTGGCTCTGTAGGTTGTCTGAACTCCCAGGTTTGGTTGACATTTGGAAGGTGTGGTGCAACTGAGATGATGCAATGAAGGAGCTTGGGTTCTGAAAAGATATTGGGCAATTCCTACCATGGCTGAGGGCTAATCCTACCTTTGCTGCAGTGAGTATTGGATTACTAAATCTGCATTTCTAAAAGCTGCCCTCAGCCTAGTATCTGCTTGGGGCAAGGTGCTGGAGCTCTGAGTTTCTGTCTTCCTTAGGATTTTTATTTCTCTTCTAGGGGAAATATTTTATCCTGCCTTTTTAATGTTTCTCAAAATATTTTATTCTTCTAGGAGAGGCGGGTGGGTTGCTAACTTTCTACAGTGACTTATGATTGTTTTTCACACAACTGCATTCCCACGGCCACATGATTGAAATTCATGTTGATGAATTTGATTGACAACCAACTCAAATGATTGACAACCAACTCACATTTATGACAGTTGCAGTGTCCCGGGGTCATGTGATCCTCTTTTGTGACCTTTGGATGAGCAAAGTCAATGGGGAAGCCAGATTCACTTAACAACCACATTACTAACTTAACAACGACAATGATTCTCTGAACAACTGTGGCAAGAAAGGATGAAAAATGGGGCAAAACTCCCCTTAACCAATGTCTCACTCAGCAACAGACATTTTGGGCTCAATTGTGGTCGTAAGTCGAGGGTTTTACCTGTAAACCTGCAAGACCCAGAGGAGGCTAATCTCCTGAACCTTCAAGTATAACAAATCTAACTAACAATCCCAACTCCCACGCATTCTGGTTCTTTTTCCCAGGTGTGTGCTGCGCTGTTTCCCTCTGCCCTGCTTTAATTTAAAAGCAGAGAGGCACCTATTGGTTGAGTTAAAGTCCCATTAAAAAGCCATAATTGCCCTATCAATTGTTAATGATGGTTCAGAATGGAACTCAGCGGCTGCGCCTGAAGTGGTAAACAGGGTATTTCTTATTGTGAATCACCGGGGGAGGCGGAGGGGAAACGTTCTTGGGTAGTAGGGATATTCTCTTAGTAAAGAAACACAGCGCTTGGGGAAATAGTGTTTGATGACGTGTATCTACATGCTTGAATACTGCATCCAGTTTTGAGACTCTAGAAGAGAGTGCAGAGAAGAGCAATAAACATGATTAAGGGACTGGAGGCTAAAACATAGGAAGAATGGTTGCTGGAATTGGGTGTGTCTAATTTAATGAAAAGAAGGGACTAATCAGAATCAGAATAGTGCTGGAAGGGACCTTGGAGTTCTTCTAGTCCAGTCCCATGCTCAAGCAGGAGATCCTACACAATCCCCATTCTCTCCCCATCCCACTAGCCTGCTTTCCAGCTCCGTTCTCCTGTGCAAGTCAGAGGTGGGATTTGCTGGTTCTCCAAACTACTCAAAATTTCCACTACTGGTTCTCCAGCACTGGTCAGAACCTGCTGAATACCAACTCTGGTTCATGTGATCAAAATTCAGATGCTTGGCAACAAAAATGTATTTACAACAGTTGTGGTATCTCAGAATCCATGGAATCACCACTTGCAACCCTCCCAGAGGGCTTCCAGCAAGCAAAATCAATGTTGGAAGATGGATTCATCTAACAATTGCAGTAATTTGCTTCACGTGTTTGGCAAAAAGGGTCCTAAAATCAGGTGCAACTAACTTACCTTTGCTAACCTTGGTTAGCAAACAACAACAACAACAACAACAACAACAACAACAACAACAAGACTTCTGGTCCCAATTGTAAGTCAAGGCCTATATGGTTAGTCTCATCCCAACTTGAGCGTTTAGGAAAGAAAAACCCTCGACTCCATTTTTGAAATGCAAGGTTTGCTTTTACTAAAGTCAAGTGGTTGCAGCATAAGCAAAACTGGATCTGAATGTTCCCATGCAAAGTTTGCATTTTGCCTTCTTTCCTGGCCCCCTCCCTTTGAATGGGACTTGAATTAGATGTTTTGGAAAATGGCTTTGGGATTTGGCGCCTCTTTGGTGGAGCTTCACCTTCCATTCTCACGGCTCTGTCCTTGGTTGGCTGGTTCATTCCTGATTGACACCTTTAGCTCCTATCACCTTATCATCCCCCCCTCCATCCTTCCTGTTAGTACTCCATACTTCCTCATCTTCTCCTCCCCTCTGGAATTTTGTGACAGGATTCCAGTGAAATAAAGTATGCTGAAGATGGCAGACCTGATGCTATAAGTACTTTGCTTAAAAGCCACAAGCTGCAGTTGATAAGTTGTCTATTCCTGTATTGTTCTGTGACTTGAAGTTCCACATGAAAGACCGAATTATTAGAGGGTGAAAGGAGAGTTATGCCATTATGACCCGTATGTATATGTGCCTTGTGGATTACCAAAGGAGTAGAGATGTGTGACTTGTGAGACACTTCTTTCGTTATTTTGACAAATTCTCTCAATGACCACGCTTACGAATCAGGCAAGCTAAGATCTGATTCTAAGCCAGCAGTTGGGTAAATCTGGAAAGGTTTAGGCCACCTGATTCTGAAGTTGCAAGTGAGAAGGATCCCTTTCTCTTTGAATTAAAAAAAACAGAGCACTTGGTTTGCATTGCCTTGCGTTAAAATCAACAACTCATATATTAGCTCTGGTAGTTGGAGTGATTTGTATACCTGTAGTTCTAAAAAAAAAAAAAAATAAGCAAAGTGGTTTAATTTATATCCTTGAACATTTTCTTCCAGTCTAATCCTAGAAAGTTCAAAGAGGCAAAAATTACCTTACTACCGAGTTACCTCAATCAACAGAAGAAGGGAGAAAGCTGGACTTTGATGAGGACAAAATGCGGTGTCAAAATGAATGGCATTTCACTCAGACTTAGAACAAGCAGAAGAAGAGACTAAATTTGAAATTATCGCTGATGGGATCCAGGAGGGGGAAAAAAAAGAGGAGTGCTCCAATCATCGGAAAAAGAATTAGAGAGGAAAATATTGCTTTGCTAAAAAAAAAGTTTGCCTAATGGTTAAAATGTGTTTAGACATACACAATGCTATAAACAGGCACGGGTGAAGCCAAATATAGGTGTTCCAGAATAATGTTGCAGGATTCAATCTGGCTGGTCACCAAGACCAGAGGCTTTGTTTTCCAAGCTTTTGGACTCTTGCTGGAGTCCATCCTCAGGGTTCTTCTCTCTACTGGAATACGTGCTTTGGTCTATTCTATGTGTGGTATTTATGTGGTGTCTGGTTGGGTGTGTCTTCTTATTGTTTGATTGGAATGTTGATGGCCAGCTATTAAGTCATTGGCTATTTCCTTCTCTGCCAAGTCTTCAGCTCCTAAGTATCTGATAAGCTGGTGGTAAATCAAGATTCCTGTTGACTGACAAGGGGCCCTTTCCCCCCCATTTATCTGGCTATCTTTGTACCTGATCAGCCAACAATCTTAGTAGCTGCAAAATTGAATATATGTCCTTGTTTGTTGTGATTTGAGGCTACCAATGAGTTCGGGTCTCCTCATCTGACCCGCTCTCTTGTATAAGTGGGTGATTTAACTTGAATAGCAAAAGAATTCTTGCCCTTCTTTATTTGAATAATGAAATGTACAAATGACTTCAGGGAATGAAGGAAAGAGATGCTGCCTAAGAAAGAATTAGATAAGAGAAACGGGATCCCCTAGTGGCTTAACAATTAGAGCAAGAAATTTAGAAAGGATCTACCCTATTGGATCAAGCATTTAAAAAGGAGTGACAGGAAGTTTGCACTTCAGATTTGCAAATTCTGTAAATGTAACTTTACAAGAATGTCAACTTAGGTCATTGAGTGGTGTTTTCTGTGGAACAATTAATCAGTGGAATTGGTTGCCTTCAGACGTTTGCGGGTGATCCATCACCGGAGGTTTTTATGAAGAGATTGGACAGTCTGGAATTATATAGGTTCTCTATAGGGTTGGACTAGAAGACCTCCAAGGTCCCATTCAATTCTGCTATTGTATTATTCTGTTATTGCCTTTCATTTTATCGGAGGTTAAAGTGTTGTGGGTGGGCATGTGAGGGAATCTGAAAGGAACAATATTACCAAAGCAATGATTAGTGAAGCAGGTTTTGTAACTATAACAGCAAAGATGAAATCTATTGGGGAAAAAAATACTTTAAAGGGACAGGCAAAGCCTAGGACCCAACTAATCACATCCAACAAAAGAAAAAGACCAAGAACACATTTTGTGGGCATGCATTCCTGGGAAACAAAACAGGAGATGTTCTGAGATAAATAATCTTTCAGATAAACAGCTGGCAAAGTGATAAACAAAAATGGGATGCAGAATAAATTCTTAACAATCAAAGCTGTTGGATTTGAACCTCCAACACATAGGATGTGTTCAAGTGGGAAGCGGGGTAGAGAGGCATGGCTTTGAGATTATTTAATCTGGATTCTTGCACAGAGCAGTGTATTGTACCTGCTCCTTTCAGCTCTATGATTCTGTGACTCTGGCAGTGTTTCTCAATCTTGACAACTTTAAGACAAGTGGATTTCAATTCCCAGAATTCTCCACCTGGGCAAATCCATGATAAAATGCAGTTACATGACTGCAGGATGCTGTCATGAATATGGCCCAGGGAAGTGCATCATAACTTCCAACATATGCTAAGCAACCAGTCATAAATCGAGAACTACCTGCATTCCATTTTGCTGGGAAGAAGAAAAATTCCATTTGGGGGAAAGCCTTCATCATAGCATGGCTTCATCAGTTCTTTTCAACTTCTTAGCCAGCAACGGCCATAGAAGGTGTCTGCATGTTCTTCTCTGTAATTTAAGTGATATGTTCCATCTGTATAGGTGTGTTTCTGCTTTTTCTTTGTATTGCAACTGTGATGTTTGGGTAAATGATTGCAATGATTTAAGCAAACTGATTTAAGCAATGATTTAAGCAAACTGATTTAAGCAAAAATAATTTAAGCAATGGATGGATGGATGGATGGATGGATGGATGGATGGATGGATGGATGGATGGATGGATGGATGGATAAATGGATGGATGGATAAATGGATGGATGGATGGATGTCATGTTAATTAGCCAGCCAGCATGCATGTTTTGTATTATGTTGAGGTTAGCCACTGATTAAGACAATGAACAGTTTTCTCATGTGCAGGTTTTTGCAAGAATCCCAGTCCAGTCCAGCATTTCATGTAGCCAAACTGAACCCTAATTTATTATCTGTTCAGTCTTGACCCATGTTCTTAAAATGTTCTTAATCAGTTAATTTCTGGATATAATCTAATGAGGCAGGAATCTTTTCGTGTTGGTTTTGCTCAGTTATTCATTTTTCCAAAGATACATTTGTCCCCTCCGTTTCCTGCAACGTTTATCCTAAAAAGTCAATTTTTTAAAAATGTGGAGGCATTTTTATGCCCATTTTCCCCAATGCACACCTTAGTCATGCAATTTAAGGCAGTACATCTGTTTTTGAAGGCAATTTCCCCTAGTGTCATGAATTTTATTTGTCATCTTAAGTAATATAGGCAAGGTTGGGCATATATATTTTTCCTAACGTATGCACTGAAGTATCCATGTTAATTGAAGAACTGCACTGCAAGATGCTGAAATGTATGTCTAGTACAACAATGTTATGGTTCACATATTAGGCTATGAAGTGTGAAATAAATAAATTTGATTTTGCATACATGTCATAACATTTCCATCTCTGTGAGTATTCAGTATTTACCATGAGTGGAAAAGTTTTCTTGCATGAAGGAATTCTCAATCCAATGAGAAGCTTACTACAGTAGTAAATCAGGGATCTCCTTCTGGAGTTCTTAAAACCCAGAAAAGGCTATTTATTTAATTTATTACATGTATGTGGCTGCCCCTTTGCAGAGTGATTCTGGATAAATATCATGGTTGAATAAGAAGGAGAGAAGGAAGGAAGGAAGGAAGGAAGGAAGGAAGGAAGGAAGGAAGGAAGGAAGGAAGGAAGGAAGGAAGGAAGGAAGGAAGGGAGATGTAGGGAAGGAGGGAGAGAGGGGAGAAGAAGGAAGGGAAAGAAGGAAGGGGAGAGGGAGAGAAGGAACGAAGGGGAGAGGGATGGAGGGAGGAAGAAAAGGGAAAAGAAGGAGGGGAAAGAAGGGAGGGAGGGGAGAGCGAGGGAGGGGGGAGGGAGAGAGCGAAGGGGAGAGGGAGGGAAGGAAGGGGAGAGGGGAGGAAGGGAAGGAGAGAGGGAAGGGGAGAGGGAGGGAAGGAAAGAGAGAGGGGAGGAAGGGAGGGAGGGAGGGAAGGAAGAAACGGAGGAAGGAAGGAAATGGGAGGGAACAAAGGAGGAAAGAAGGGCAGGAAATGGGAGAGAGGGGGAGGGAAATGGGAAGGAAGGAAGGAAGGAAGGAAGGAAGGAAGGAAGGAAGGAAGGAAGGAAGGAAGGAAGGAAGGAAGGAAGGCTGTAAAAGCTACTTCTACTTGTGAGGATGGGGGAAATCTCAACAAATCTTGCCAATTTCAATTTCTAAAGCAAGCATTTCTATAAACAAATATAAACTCCTTCCCAAGATAATTTCAGTCTTTGCAATCTTTTCCTTGTACAATTGATCTTGGTAGTTTCTGAGGCCAATGCGCAAACAATGTTTTGCTTTTGTAACTTTTTTTTTATGGTATTCAAACATGGCAGAGAATTTCCCAGGAACATTGTCTTCCTGCAATATGAAGCAGCTTAAAACAGAATCCATAAACAGCTATTTTTCTGAGCCATTACACCTGTGTTTTTTTTGCAATAAACGGCATTGATTGGGAAAGGAAATGTCACGCTTGTAAGACTTTTACGTTTCAGACATAGAATATAAGTTTCCACTTACCAAGTGGCAGTAAAAAGGTAAAAATACAGGACAGACGAGATGGGCTTCACTAATAGCAAAAACCAACTTTCCATCGGTTTTGAAATAAATGCTAATTAATCAAGGTAGCTGTGACAATGAAATGGGTAAAATCTACCTTCCCTCATTACAAGACGGTCCTCAACTTAAGCACAATCGAGCCCAATTTTTTTTTGTTGCTAAGCGAGACAGTTCTTAAGTGAATTTTGCCTCCTTTTGCAACCTTTCTGGTGACCGTTATTAAGGGAATCCTTGCAGTTAGTAATATGGTTGTTAAGTGACTCTATCTTCCCCATTGACTTTGCTTGTCAGAAGGTCGCAAAAGGGGATCACTGGACACTGCAACTGTCATAAATATGAATCAGTTGCCAAGCATCTGAATTTTGTATACATGTTTTATAGTTGACAACAGAAAGAAGAGGGGGGAGTTTCAAAGAGCAGGCAGTGTGGAATCGAAAGTACATTCCATTCATATTTTCTTCAAACACTGATTAGATGACTGAAGCTTCTGCTGTGAAAAAATCTAATTGGAGAACATGATTGATGACTCTTGGCTATGGACGTTTTTTGTTGGATGATACATCCAGAGGGGTGGGGGGGAAAGCAGGATCAAGGGTGACAGTGAATTACATATCTCAGAGTTGGCTACGCCAAGGTAAATGCGAGATGTAGAATGTTACCTTCAAATAAATCATCTTTAGTTTTGGGAGTGTGACTTGAGGCTCATGATTTAATTGGAGTAATTGCCAGAATCCTGACACAATGGTCATAAGTGTGAAAAACAATCATAAGTCACTTTTTCAGTGCTTTGAATGATCACTAAGTGAACTATTGGGATTTGAGGACTACTGTAATAACTAAATAGCAAAAGAGAAAAATCCCTCATTTAGAAAGCAATAATGAGGTAAAAAAAAATCACCTATTGTTTGGGTCAGTTGGATACAATACAGGCCCGAAGCACTGTTAACACACTAGTCACATTTGTGTATCAATACGCCAAGCAAATATATTCTGATTTAAAACTTCAATAGCGCATGATAAAACTGTGTAAAGGCAGCCTCTTTAGATTTATGCTGGTATGATAAATGCAGCCTGATTATTGGATCAATTTTTGATCTTCCCTATTCAGACTAGTCCTGAATTGCTTGTTCCCACAGAGACACAAATGGGCCTCTCGCTCTTCCAATATTTTAAAAATATAGAAAACTTGTAATGGCATTTATTTGGGCGTTTATTGATTGACATTTATCTGGGACATTTATTTTGATTTACTGATTTAAAATGTTGACGTGCTTCCTTTCCTCCCTCTGCAAATGTACCCAAGGAAGCAAAGTGTGGCATTCAAGGACAATGATATAAAAACACGCAGAGTTTTTTTTTTCTAAATCTGTACCCTGAAATAAAAATAAATATCTCCAGTGAAATAGCCGTTGATAAGAAAGAAGTCTGAAGATTTGTTTTCCTTCTCTCTCTCTCTCTAGATAACTTGGGGAAATGAAATGATTTTACAGGTCATAGTTGGCAGGAAAAGAGATAAACAAATAGTTTTGAGGTGAGAATTACAAAAATAATGATGTGTATATTTTATTCAGACTTTCAAGGCAGATCCTCACACCAACTTACCAAAACATACCTTCGTCTCATCCCAGCATCACCTACACAAACTTTGCCATGAATGAAAAATTTATTTCATTCCTGCAGTCAATAGGTCTCTCTCACCTCATAAGAAGTGATGTTCAGGAAGGATGAAATACAAGAGAAATAGGAATGCCTTAGAACAGATGCCTCACTTACTTGATTGGGTGAAATTCTTTCCTTATTCCAACTTTTACAGCAAAATAAAAACAGATATTTTGAGTTGGTCCAGTGGCTCAACTCAGCATTCCTGGATTTATAATGGCCTATAATATTAATATTGTTATTTATTATTATTACAGTGAAATTCCAAAACAGGCTTGCATTAATTTTTAAGATTGCAAGAACACAAGTGAGCGGTCAGACGAGGAGACCCAAACTCATTGGTAGCCTCACATTGCAGGTGGGAAAGGGTGCTTTTCAATCATTTTGAGACTAGGTGGCGCAGTGGTTAGAGTACAGTACTGCAGGCTACTTCTGCTGACTGCCGGCTGCCCGCAATTTGGCAGTTCAAATCCCACCAGGCTCCAGGTTGACTCAACCTTCCATCCTTCCGAGGTCGGGTAAAATGAGGACCTAGATTATAGGCTGACTCTGTAAACCACTTAGAGAGGACTGTAAAGCACTATGAAGTGGTATATAAGTCTAACTGCTATTCTGAGGTCTCCTTAGCCTCTCACACACTTTTGAATCAAAGAAAGCTCCATGAGTGATGTACCATCATGTAGCCTGGATAGAATCATATGATTGGAACTGTTTATACTGCTACTATAGCTGCTAATGTAGGATTTGCAGGAGCATCTATGCTGGATGAGTATGATGAGTAACTTTGTTCAGTACAGTTGTAACTTCTATGTTACAGCTAAGGACTAGGATTCAGCAACTACAGCTCGCCAATCACACCAACCTGAAATCAGACCAGGACTCAGAAAGGTCTTTGAAGACCAGCGCTCCCCCAGACAAGCACAATCCAAAGCACACTGAAGATGTCTCCTCAAATGGGGGATGAAACATTTGCAATCAAATCACCAAGCTCAACCCAACAACATAACTCCCAACCCGAGCTACTAATATTCAAAGACACTACAACGAGCTGTAACTTGAAATGCTTATATGAACTGTTGTATGTCGAGGACTATCTGTATAACTAATTCAGAGTCAGAAATATATATGCATACCTGTTTCAAAGTGTATTCAGAATAGAATGGAATGGAATAGAATAGAATAGAATAGAATAGAATAGAATAGAATAGAATAGAATAGAATAGAATAGAATAGAATAGAATAGAATAGAATATGGAATAGAATAGAATAGAATAGAATAGAATAGAATAGAATAGAATAGAATAGAATAGAATAGAATGAAATGGAATGGAATATGGAGTGGAATGGAATAGAATAGAATAGAATATGGAATGGAATGGAATATGGAGTGGAATATGGAGTGGAACAGAATAGAATAGAATAGAATAGAATAGAATAGAATAGAATATGGAGTGGAGTGGAGTGGAGTGGAGTAGAATAGAATAGAATAGAATAGAATAGAATAGAATAGAATAGAATAGAATAGAAGAGTTGGAAGGGATCTTGGAGGTCTTCTATTGCAACCCCTGCTTAGGTAGAAAAACCTGTACCATTTCAGACAAATGGTTGTCCAATCTCTCCTTAAAAATTTCCAGTGTTGGAGCACCCACAACGTCTGGTAGGAAAGTTGTTCCACTGATTAATTGTTGTAACTGTCAGGAAATCTCTCCTTAGTTCTAGGTTGCTTCTCTCCTTGGTTAGTTTCCACCCATTGCTTCTTGTCAGGTGCTTTGGACAATAGCTTGACTCCCTCTTCTTTGTGGCAGCCCCTGAGATATTGGAACACTGCTATCATGTCACCCCTAGACCTTCTTTTCATCAAACTAAACATACCCAATTCCAGCAACCGCTCTTTGTGTGTTTTATATGTTTTCAGGGTTCTTCCAATCTTATAGGAGGACCCACCTTTGTTCAGCTGAATAAATGTGTCCATTTATCAGGAGCGATCTGGAGTTCATCTCTTTGTTCGGACCAAGCCACACCTGATCCCTTCTCAACAGTCTCCATACTTTCTTGCCTGGGGCCTTAATCAATAGACCAAACTGGAGCACTCTCTCTGTGTGTTGAATGAATATGGACTGAACACAAAACTGAGCAGCCAGTGACTTCGTTTTTTGTTTAATGGGTGTATGCCCTAGATTTTATGTAGATCAATGAAACTGTTTTATATGTGGTATGATTGTGTCAGAAATATGAAAGCTGTCCTTAAACTCTGGCAGAGGATCTTCCCATCCCACCCCCACAGCAAGGCTACAGCCTCCATGTACAAAGTCACGAAGGTCAAGATTTAAAAACAATTTTAGAGAATTATGACACCATCGAGATAAACCACATCTATCAGAATGGTCTGAAAAGCATGTGAAAATCAAGTAAAATAAATTAAAACTCTAAATTAGCTCAACCATCTCCACATGTTCTCTTGTCTATATTGTTGGAAGAAATATCCATCTGGTTCAGTTCCAAGCCGGGACAAAGGCACTGGAGACAAAATGGAGGTTGGTTGGAAAGAGGGTCAATTTATTGATGAAACAAAACCACTAAGCATGTGTGGTTCTGGGCAGCTGACCACATGGAGTTGAGAATGGGGGTGGGTATTTATATCTTCTTTTGGGCTTTGCACTTGAGCTTCCTGTTCCTGTGCAAGAACAGGTATTTTATTGGCTGTTGTCAGACTCCCATGGGACCATGTATAAATCCTAGGAGTTTCTCTGAGCTAAGTTTGGTTGAAGTTTGAACTGCTGATGCAATGAAGAGGTATTGGACAATTCCTATTGTCAAGTTCTAATGAAGCTACAAGATGGCTTCAGGGGGTTTTATCCTCCTTTAAAATAAAATGATTCTGTATTTTTATTCTTATGCTCCTATTCATTGTTTTTCATGTTCACCTATTCAGGAGCATAAACTGACCACATATTCAGGAGCATAAAAGGAAGACGGGGTGTATAAAAAGGAGATGATGTATATAGACATAGCTATGTGTAAAGAAGAAAAATTTAGAAATGGGGCTTTAATTGGAAATACAAAAATATTACTGTAGCTGCATGAATATTCAGTGTGAGACAGATTTGGAATATCAAACCGCAGTGCTCAAATTAATACATCCAAATCAATTTGGTCTAATTCAATGATTTTCCATTCATGTACGTTGCCTTATATTGGTCTAAATTGATCCAAATTGAATTCAGTCCAATTTACTGATTTGAGATAATACTGATGTTTCAATTGCATTGATTTTCCAAAGTGACTGGAATGTTCAAATCAAACTGGACTCAGTTGGAAGATCCATGCTTGTCATCATATAAAAGAGGATCATCACTGTGATGACCCAGGGCATGGCACAGAGGCAACACAATCAGCTGACAGTTCAAACCGCCCCTTTATTGCGCCAAATGTTCTCCAAATGCTCCCACGTTTCTGGCAATTCCCAGAGCCTCTGGCTGCAAGGAGACCAGCACAGCACTGTGAGCACAATGGCTGCAAAACAAGAAATCCAGCAGGGCAAGGGAATAAGTCAATTAGACCAGGAAGCAAAGGAACAAGGCAATTAATCCAGGAAGCAAGAAATAAAACAAGAAGTCTAGGGAAATTCCGATGTCGGCAACAGCACACAACACTCCATGAATTCAGCATTTGTTCCCGAAAAATGCCCCTCCCCACATTGTCCCCTTAAATCTCAGTCCCCAGGTGTGCCTTGTGGAGAGGGGCAGGGTGGTCTCCTCCTGAGTAGTCAGGTCAGCCTGCGCTGTTCCCACCTTCTCTTCACTCTCCGTGCTCAAGGATCAGGAGGGGATGGTCCTTGCTCATCACCTGAGCTCTGTTTTTCATGTTCACTGCTTAGCCTCTCTTGGTCATCCTGCCCCCGTTCCTCCCTGCCTACAAGCTGTCCCAATCCTGAAAGGTCCTGGCCTGGCTCAGCCTGCTCCTCCTCATGTTCCTCCAAAGCCAGCCAAGATGCCCCCTTGATCTCCATCAGCTCTAGTTCCAGCTCATCTTCCTCCGTAGATTCAGGCTCTGACGGGGGAGTGGGGTGGAGGCATGACAGTCACCTACTTGACTGATATACAGTGTCTTCTAGGTGGATTCTTCTTTCTACTGACCTGGGCCAAGTCTTCAAAAAGAGAACTGCCTCCCGTCAAGAATATCTTGCTTACATAGCTCTCTTCTTGAGGAATTTCCAAAATTCAGTTCAAATATGATTATCTTCACACATTTCCCTCACATCATTAGATTTCCCTCAGATCATGTTTTTAAAAAGCCTAATTCAATTATGATGCCTCACTAGATATCATGTGCTGAATATTGTAAGGCCAGCTCTGGCTACCTGTGGACTAATGCAAGTTAATTCAAGCAGAGCAAGCGGTAGCATGGACTCTATTTCGCTTATATGTAGAAATATTTGTCCAAGTTCATACAACACACATCTAGTTAATAAAACACAATTATAAAACATGCTATGTCCAGGCAATGAAATTCCTTCTTTCTTTCTTTCTTTCTTTCTTTCTTTCTTTCTTTCTTTCTTTCTTTCTTTCTTTCTTTCTTTCTTTCTTTCCTCCCTCTTTCTTTTTCTTTCTTCCTTTCCTCCCTCCTTCCCTCTTTCTTTCTTTCTTTCTTTCTTTCTTTCTTTCTTTCTTTCTTTCTTTCTTTCCTCCCTCTTTCTTTTTCTTTCTTCCTTTCCTCCCTCCCTCCTTCCCTCTTTCTTTCTTTCTTTCTTTCTTTCTTTCTTTCTTTCTTTCTTTCTTTCTTTCTTTCTTTCTTTCCTCCCTTTCTTTTTCTTTCTTCCTTTCCTCCCTCCCTCCTTCCCTCTTTCTTTCTTTCTTTCTTTCTTTCTTTCTTTCTTTCTTTCTTTCTTTCTTTCTTTCTTATGCCTGTTTCAAACATTTTCCCTTTAAACCATCTTTCCACTTAAAAGGTCCTCTTTTGACAGTTTCTAAACAGAAGAGCCTCCAAAGGGAAGTCTGCTCTGAATAAAGTAGGATCCAGGAGCATAAAATTAACTGTCAAAAACTTATCTAGTTTTTTCTCCCAAAGAACTCATGGCAGCAGAAATTAGGGGGTTTTTTTTTCCTCCCTGTTTAGGAGTTCCTTGACTTAAGAACTGTTTTCAGTGCACAAAGTATTGAAACTCAGAGCCATGCTGCCTATGATCAAAGAACTACCTAATTCATTTATTTGTTTTCCTGAGTGGCTAATCAGCTGCCTCTCAGCTGCCCAGAGGCAGGGCATCTGTTTCATTGTCGCTTGTCAAAATAATCCAGTAAGCATTTTGTTGAATAGCATGTTGGGAATTGGATTTACCTCTTCATAATCTAAGCCAGAAATAGGCAGTCTGGTTGATACTGAGAATTGCTTAAACGTTTTTAAAAAATGGCTTAATGGTGGGCCATGCCAAAGATAGCAGTGGGATTGCATAACACATAGGCACGCATAGATCAATGGAAGAGAATATTTGTAGCTTGGGGTTAAACCGTGGGGTTCTTGTTTTTCTCTGAGCTTGGTTGTTTTTTCAGAGACATTGCATTACCCAACTAGATAATATCATCAAGGCTAGAAGGTAGCTGTCAGGATTCCACCAGTCACCCCCATTTAAATCATGAGTCTCAAGCCAAACTTCCAAAACTTAAAAAGGATTTATTGGGAGTTAACATGCCGGCATTGCCTGGGTGTATTGTAATTCATATTCTCCAATGGGACACATCCATAGCCAAGAATCAGGCTCTCCAGTTAGAATTTTGTGCGGCAGAAACTTCGGTCACCTAGTTAACTATCTTTGAAAACATTTATGGAATGCAGTTTTGGTTTTTGCAAGCTGCTGCACTGCTCCCTCCTCCCTTTCTGTTGGCAACTCTAAAAAGACCAGAGAAATATTTTATGAGTTGACAGTAGTGGGATTTCCTGAGAGAGAAAACAACCGAACTCAGAAAGTACCAAGGACCCCAAACGCATACCATGTTCTTCCCAAAATAAGACCCAGTCTTATTTTCTTTGGGCCCCCAAAATAAGCATCAGGTCTTATTTTTGGGGAATGTCTTACCCGCGTACCTTAGGACCACCGCAGCCAGGCCTCACATGCCCTGACACTTGTTCTTCTGTGGACACTTGCAGTTGCTCGCACTCAGATGCCACATGGCTTGTCACACCAGAACTGCCACTCGTGGCAGCAGGCTGCATGATGCGTTGTACATGGCGTGCACGAGTGGCAGCACTGGCATGAAATGCCACACAACATCCTGCCGCTAGTGGCAGCATCAGCATGACGTGCCACATGGCTTCCGGTTGCAAGTGGCTGCAGAAGAATTCAGGCAGTGGTGTGACAGGTATCAGGGCATGGGAAGCCTGGCTATGGCAGTCCTAAGGTAAGCGGGTGCGAGGAACGTGGAGCAGCTCCATCCCCCACACCGCTGCCTTAGCTTGATTTTTATACACGCACCTCGCCCCATCTCGTACAACCAGATGATGGGCGGGGCTTAAATAAGGCTTAGTTTGGGGGTAGGGCTTATATTAGGCACAGGCGTGAAAACCAGGCTAGGGCTTGTTTTCGGCGTAGGTCATATTTTCAGGGAAACACAGTACACGGACATATCTTTCCTATGTTTAAATCAAGAGTAAGAGACAGATACTTTCTTTCTTTACCATGTTGCTTGTGTGTGAGTTGGGCAGCCATTTACAGTAAAATTGTGTAGTAAATATTCACTAGTACTGGGACAGGGTGAGGGTATTATAGGTTTTTACACTGTGATATTTTACTGTTGTAAGCCATCAGAGTCAATGCAAGTGAGTTGGATGGCTGTACAAATTAGTTTCATAAAATCTAATCAGTATGTGAAATATATCACACCCTGCTCTAATTATAACAACAATCTCAATCTAAAGCTCTCTTTACACATATAGAACTGAGCAGGATAACATGGACTTGGGCATTAATGCGAGGCCCTTTTTTCTAATTTTTCCCCCATTCATGCATTTTGTAATGATATTTGAAGAAGTCTTAATATTATACGGTGATTGCAAATCCAAAACAGCAGAATTTGCCCCTGCAACGAGGGATTGCATTTGAGATTAACACAGGTAGTCCTTGATTTATGACCACAGTTGAGTCCCAAATTTCTGTTACTAAGCGAGGTAGTTGTTAAGTGAGTTTTGTCCCATTTTACAACCATTCCTGCCACAGTTATTAAGTGAATCACTGAAGTTGTTAAGTTACTAGCACGATTATTAAGGAAATCTGAGCTTCCCCATTGACTTTGCTTGTCAGAAGGTCACAAAAGGGGATCCCATGACCCCAGGACACTGCAACTGTCATAAATGTGAGTCAGTTACCAAGCACCTAAGTTTTGATCATGACCATGGAATGGTTGTAAGTGTGAAAAACAGTCATACGTCACATTTTTCAGTGCCCTTGTAACTTTGAATGGTCACTAAATGAACTGTTGTAAGTCGAGGACTACCTTATAACAAGAGTTACTCTCCATATCAATATTTTGCTGAGTGCAAAAATAAAAAAAAAATATTTAGGATCTGAGGATCTACGGGACTCAGGTGTTTGGTGACCTTTCTCTCCTACCCAATCTAGTTCTGTGCTAGAATGTGTGAAAAATAGCTTATTATTAAATTCTCATATCCAGTGGAAAGCAAATACAGAGCTCATATCCATCTGCCGTCCTCTTCTCTCCTCTAATGTCAAAATGTAGGTTGTAAATTCTCACAGGAGGGACCGATGTAGGTTTTTATTTTTTTCCTTCCTGCTTATGCTCCTCCTTTCAGAATTTTGCACACTGATCTCTTAATAAGCATACTGATAACACTAATGATGCTAATAACAGCCGCCTGATTAATCCTTATCTCTTCTGCCTTCCTTTCCAGTGAAAGTTAGCGGCTGCTCGGAGAGCAAAGGAACGCCGTATGAAAGCGCCAACTTGGACTTCAAGGTGAGGAACAGCGGCACTCTCCACCCCACCAAACAGGTGCACACACCTTTGGAGCAGGCAAAAGTTATGGTAATGAACTTGGGAGCATCGGGTTTTAGAAAGATGGAAAACTTTGACCAGATTACTGGTGGGGGAGAAATCACAACCCATGGGATTTGCAACCCAAATCACAACTCAAGGGACACAACTTATTGCCACCTCTGTACACCCCATTTTCAGCCTCCACATCCTGTTTTCAGCCTCCATACACCCCATTTTCGGCCTTCGTGTGCCCCATTTTCGGCCCGTTACGGGCAGCAGGGATTGAAATGAGTGGAAAATGGGAAAATGGGAGGCCAAAAACAGAGGGCGCAGAGGCCAAAAACAGGATGCAGAGGCCAAAAATGGGACACGCGAAGGCGGCAATAGGCAATGGCAATCACTGCAGCCTGAAACAGCTGATCGTTGGGAGGCCAATCCAACCGACAACCAGCTGCTTGTGCTAATCAGGATGTGCTGAAACTGAAACAGGCTTTTTGCTGTTTGCTGCAAGGAGGCAAATGGCTGGGAGGCAGAGGCCGAAGGGTGGGGGCCAGCGGATGGACGGGGCTTCGGCAACATTGACTGTATAAGATGCACAGACATTTCCACCCACTTTTTGGGGGGGTGGAAAAAGGGCATCTTATACTCCGAAAAATACGGTAAGTGTAAGTGCTATTGTTATTGCCTCGCTTAGAAGCAGAAATGCTATTCCCAGTTCTGGTTGTACTCTAGACACGTGGAATCCAGATATAATCGCCAGCAGCAACAGATATTCTTGAAGCAAAATAAAGATGGCCAATTGTAACATCATCTTTTATGTCAGTATCATCTTTCCATTTGCTCCAGAGTGGGTAGATCGCAATTGAACAAAGCTTAAGGAAACATCCCTCATCTGGCAGAGTGCAAAGGATAGTGATAGGAGGTGACTTGACAATAAATTATTTTCAATCAAAGTGTAGGAGTAAATTGTTTTATGCCAGCGCATCTGCATTAAATTACGACCTCATTCGGGGATAATGTATTCCAATGAGAACACTACGACTGTAGCTTTTCGTTTCTGGGTGTCTGTAAAAGCACAGATGCTGCCGTCATATCATATCATGGCCCTGTGCTTTTACTCCTCTCTCTCAGAGGAGATATGTAAATTATGGAAATTCCAGCAAAACATATACGGTGATGGATAGAAAACCAGAGAGCTTTATTTTAAAGGTGAATTGGATAATTCAAGGAATGTAATGAAAAACACCATGTGGCATTTCAACTTGATGATTTCAACTGTAAGATCTGGCAAGAAATCCCTTCTCTTATTCACTAAATGAATAGAGGCTGACATAATCTCTACATCAGGGACAATTAAACACAACATCCTTCTGCAAATCTAAATGCATATTGTTTGTCGTATCTAAGTAAGAGAATGATGAATATGGCAGGTGCCGAAGTTTGAATACTCTTCCAGTCTGAGCTGTGTACAAGTAGTCCCCGAATTACAATTGTTCATTTAGTGACCCTTCAAAGTTACAACAGCACTGAAAAAAGTGATTTATGGCTGTTTTTCACACAACCGTTGTAGCATTCCCATCATCATCATCATCTTCTTCATTTAATAACCTGATAATCCCTTGTGGAGTGGAGCCTCAGCAACTGAATGGAGCTAGCAGAGTGTTTTAATGTCTGGATGCCCTTCCTATCACCAATGCAGAGTTTTGTTCAGCAGATATATTCTCTATCAACTCATAAAACATTTTGTATACATGTTTTATAGTTGACAACAGATAGAAGTGGGGGAGTTTCAGAGAGCAGACGGCAAAGTGGAATCGAAAGTACATTCCATTCATATTTTCTTCAAAGACAGATTAGATGACTGAAGCTTCTGCTGTGAAAAAATCTAATTGGAGAGCATGATTGATGACTTTTGACTATGGACGTTTTTTGTTGGATGATACACCCAGAGGGGTGGGGGGGAAAGCAGGATCAAGGGTGACGCCCAGGTAAATGCCGGACATAGAATGTTCAAATAAATCTTTTTTTTAGTTTTGGGAGTGTGGCTCGAGGCTCATGATTTAATTGGAGTAACTGCCGGAATTCTGACATTCTCAGTGTCCCCAGAGAGAGATATATCTTCCTCTATGTAGGATCAAACTCACAGCCTTCTGATTGTGAGGCAAGAGCTCCACCTCTAGGCCACTGCACCACTCCTTAAAGACATAGTTAACACAGTTTGGACGCCTCCACGTGGCGACTGCTGGGAAAGGTATGGACGGTATGTAGCATTCCCACGATCACCTGATCAAAATTCAGACGCTTGGCAATTGGCTCAAATTTATGACAGTTGCAATGTCCTGGGGTCATGTGATCCCCTTTTGCGACCTTCCGACAGGCAAAGTCAACAGGGAAAACAGATTCACTGAACAACCAGATTACTAACTTATCAACTGCAATGATTCACTTAACAACTGGGCAAAATGGGGCAAAATTCACTTAACTGTCTCACTTAGCAACAGAAATTTTGGGCTCAATTGTGATCATAAGTTGAGGACTATCTGTAATGAAGGAAGGTAGATTTTACCCATTTCATTGTCATAGTTACCTTGATTAAAATTATTATTTATTTCAAAATCAGTGGAAAATAGATTTTTGCTATTTGGAGACCATCTCGTTTGGCCTGTATTGTCACCTTTTTATTGCCCTTTGATAAGTGGAAACTTTTGGCAGAAACAAGAGCTTTCAAATATTTTCTGTTAACAGTTTAACTTTTTTTTCTATTCTTGCATTTGGAACCCATCTCTATTCTTCCTTGCATAATTCTGTTAATTCAGAAATATAGATCGTCCTTCATTTACGATCACAATGGATCCTAAAATTTATCTTGCTGATCGAAACATTTGTGAAGTTAGTTTTGCCTCATTTTAAAATTGTTTTTGCCACAATTGTTAAGTGAATCACTGCAGTTGTTAGGTTAGTAACATGGTTGTTCCTTTTTATTTTTATTAGACAAACACAAAAAAAGAAAAGAACATTAAAAACAATGAACATGGTGCAATCCTCCTAACCACATAGTTGTCTTACATTGGTAAGTCACATATAAAAATAGTACATATTTACATTCTATATATATAGTATAGACACTGCTCAAAAAAATAAAGGGAACACTTAAACAACACAATGTAATTCCAAGTCAATCACACTTCTGTGAAATCAAACTGTCCACTTAGGTAGCAATACTGATTGACAATCAATTTCACATGCTGTTGTGCAAATGGAATAGACAACAGGTGGAAAGCATAGGCAGTTAGCAAGACATCCCCAATAAAGGAGTGGTTCTGCAGGTGGTGACCGCAGCCCACTTCTCAGTTGCTATGCTTTCTGGCTGATGGTTTGGTCACTTTTGAATGCTGGTGGTACTTTCACTCTAGTCGTAGCATGAGACGGAGTCAACAACCCACACAAGTGACTCAGGTAGTGCAGCTCATCCAGGATGGCACATCAATGCGAGCTGTGGCAAAAAGGTTTGCTGTGTCTGTCAGCGTAGTGTCCAGAGCAAGGAGGTGCTACCAGGAGACAGGCCAGTACATCAGGAGACGTGGAGGAGGCTGTAGGAGGGCAACAACCCAGCATCAGGACCGCTACCTCCGCCTTTGTGCAAGGAGGGACAGGAGGAGCACTGCCAGAGTCCTGCAAAATGACCTCCAGCGAGCCACAAATGTGCATGTGGCTACTCAAACGATCAGAAACAGACTCCATGAGGGTGGTATGAGGGCCCGACATCCACAGGTGGGGGTTGTGCTTTCAGCCCAACACTGTGCAGGATGTTTGGCATTTGCCAGAGAACACCAAGATTGGCAAATTCGCCACTGGCGCCCTGTGCTCTTCACAGATGAAAGCAGGTTCACACTGAGCACATGTGGCAGACGTGACAGGATCTGGAGATGCCGTGGAGAACGTTCTGCTGCCTGCAATATCCTCCAGCATGACCGGTTTGGCAGTGGGTCAGTAATGGTGTGGGGTGGCATTTCTTTAGGGGGCTGCACAGCCCTCCATGTGCTTGCCAGAGGTAGCCTGACTGCCATTAGGTACTGGGATGAGATCCTCAGACCCCTTGTGAGACCATATGCTGGTGCGGTTGGCCCTAGGTTCCTCCTAATGCAAGACGATGCTAGACCTCACGTGGCTGGAGTGTGTCAGCAGTTTCTGCAAGACGAAGGCATTGATGCTATGAACTGGCCCGCCCGTTCCCCAGACCTGAATCCAATTGAGCACATCTGGGACATCATGTCTCGCTCCATCCACCAACGCCACATTGCACCACAGACTGTCTAGGAGTTGGGGGATGCTTTAGTCCAGGTGTGGGAGGAGATCCCTCAGGAGACCATCCGCCACCTCATCAGGAGCATGCCCAGGCATTGTAGGAAGGTCATACAGGCACGTGGAGGCCACACACACTACTGAGCCTCATTTTGACTTGTTTTAAGGACATTACAACAAAGTTGGATCAGCCTGTAGTGTTTTTTTCCACTTTAATTTTGAGTGTAACTCCAAATCCAGACCTCCATGGGTTGCTAAATTTGATTTCCATTGATAATTTTTGTGTGATTTTGTTGTCAGCACATTCAACTATGTAATGAACAAAGTATTTAATAAGAATATTTCATTCATTCAGATCTAGGATGTCTTATTTTTGTGTTCCCTTTATTTTTTTGAGCAGTGTAGTATATACATATAATCATTTCATATTATCATGATCCTTCCTCTTTTCTATCCAACAATAAAACTTATCCTATACTTTGTAATAATCCAATTCATCCTTATTTTTTAATTCTTTTGTCAATTTGTCCATTTCTGTACACATCCAAATTTTTCTAATTACTTCTATTTTACTTGGAGTTTCTTTACACTTCCACTGTTGCGCATAGGCCAATCTTGCAGCAGTAATTCCATGAATTATTAGGTATATAATATCTTTATCGTATTTTCCCACATTAATTTCTAACAAGAAAATTTCAGGTCTGTATTTTAATCTTACACATCTCTCCTAACCATTTCTGAATTTTCTGCCAAAACTTTTGAGCTTCTTTACAATTCCATCATAAATGATAATACGTTCCATTTTCCTTATTACGCTTCCAACAAGCAGGGGAAAGAAGCAACATGGTTGTTCAATGAATCTGACTTCCCCATTGATTTTGTTTCTCAGAAGGTCACAAAACATGATCACATATCCCTGGGACTCTGCAACCATCACAAATATGAACCAGTTGCCAAGCATCTGAATTCTGATCACATGACGATAGGGAGGCTGTAATGGTCATAAGTGTAAAAAATAGTCATAAGTCACTTTTTTCAGTGTGGTTGTAACTTCGAATGGTCGCTAAATGAACCGTTGTAAGTCGAGGATTACCTATATTCTTAGCTGTCCTGGCATGCACTACATGTTTGAGCTCTCACTGCAAATTTTCAATTATATTAAAGTCTAAGACTTACCCTTCTTTCTTGGAAGTCCTTCAGAATTTATTTAGATCAGGGGTGTCAAACACGATTTCATTGAGGGCTGCATTGGGGTTGTGTTTGACCTCGGGGGGGTCTGGGGTGGGCGTGGCCATGTGGGCGTGGTCAGCTCAATGTCACTCGTGTCAGAGGTGCCTGTGGGGGCCGGCTCCCAAGCTCTGTTTTTGGCTGAGACCAGAGGTGGTATTCGGCAAGTTCTGACCAGTTCTGGAGAGCCAGCAGCGGAAAGTTTGAGTAGTTTAGAAAACCGGTAAATTCCACCTCTGACTGGCCCCGCCCCCATCTATTCTCTACCTCCCGAGTCCCAGCTGATTGGCTGGGTCTTCTTGTGTTGCCCTGCACAGGAGAACGGAGCTGGAAAGCAGGTTAGTGTGGTGGGGGAGGGAATGGGGATTTTGCAGTATCCTTCCCCCAGGAGTTACTGCATGAGAGGATGAGAGGGACTTGACCAAGTATCATTTGAAGGAGCTCTCTCTCCAAGGACCATAAGTAAAAAAGAACAGAAAGCAGAATGCAGTCTAGAAATTCTGGTTGGAGAATAATTTCATCTGGACAATATTAAATGGCTAAAGCTATTATTTATCACCTAAATTTTAGATGATAAAGATTGTAGGGCAGGGATCCCCAAACGTGGCAACTTTTAAGACTTGTGGTCCACAAGCCTTAAAGTTGCCAAATTTGGAGACCCCTGTTGTTGGGGGTTAGAAAGAGAGTTGAAGGTAATTCATTAAGGTAGGAAGATTATATTGTAATGTATTTTGACATTGAATTGAGGTATACTGTGTCTTTATGTCCTATATCTCATGTATCGGAACCTGTTTTGCTTCAAATTTTGTGAGCTACATGAGCTACATAGGATGAGCTGTTTTGCTACAATTTTGTGGGCTCTTGTGAGCTACATAGGATTTCCCCCCAATCCCTACAAAAGGAATGCATGCAACAGTTTGTTTAGTGATCATTGAAACTTGCAACAGCACTGAAAAGAATGACTTATTGTGATGACCCGGAGTGTAACACAAATGTAACAAAATCCAAAATGTAAATAAATGTCCTTTAATGCCTCCAACTTGGCCCCACTGTTCAATAATTCTTAGTTGGAGATAAAACTTATTCAAAAATAGTCTTCAAAAGAAAGCAATACAGTCTGAACTTAATGAGCAGATAGAGGTGAAATAAAAAACCAAAACAAACTACAATGAAGGAATTTCCACAACGGACCAGGATAAGTAATTACCAACTTCAAGGAGATAACAAGGCACAGTCCGTTGGAGGGACGCCAACCAAGATAACTTCAGCCCAAAATAACACACGCTTTGCTTCTGGTAGCGCTGTTATAACTGTCTCTCTTATATACTATTCTCCCCAGTTGCAACCAATGAGGGGGATCATGGCCGCTTCCTCTCTCGTAAGCCAAGTTGTTGCCTTCTCCGTTCCTCCCTGCGTGTCCTAGGATGCAGAGGGAATGGGCCTGGTTCTTCCTCTGACTGCCCAGCTGGTCTCTGCCCTTCCCCAGCCTCCTCCACAACCTCCGGAACCACACCTCCACTCCCTGTCAGCTGTTCCTCCTCTCCCTCAGAGTCCAACTCTACCAAGGGCATGACACTTATGACCATTTTTCAGTTACGATGGGTTGGAACATCTCCATAGCCATGTGATCAAAATCCAGATGCTTGGCAACTGACTCATATTTACGACAATTGCAGTGGTCTGGGGTCATGTGATCACCTTTGGCAACCTTCTAACAAGCAAAGACAACACGGAAGCCAGATTCTCTTAATAACTGTGTTACTAACTGAACAACTGAAGTGATTCACTTAGCAAATGTAGCAAGAAAAGTCGTAAAATGGAACAAAACTCACTTAACAACCCTCTCGCTTGGCAATATAATTTTTGGGTTCAGTTATACTCAGTTGTAAAACAAGGGCTACTTGTAGTGTGGCTTTTGATTTAGCAAAATATTGTGCTGAGGTTGTGTGTCCTATGAATATAAACTGAACTCTGCTTCAAGCTAGAGAGAACTGTGGCTTTTTAAAATTCACATCACTTCTTCCTTAAAAGCCTTATTAGTGTATAGTTAGAGGAAGTGGGAAACACAGAGGAAAACAAGACTAATGACAATGACCTAGACTTTATTATTGTGTGTGTCATCAATGTGGGAGTCTCAACTTTTGCTGTATTTAAAGGTCCCTGCATGTATGAGTAAAACAAGAGTTATTTGTAAAAGAAATGAAGCTGGTTATAGGTTCCTTTAAAGCAGGGGTCCCCAAACTTGGCAACTTTAAGACTTGTGGACTTCAACTCCCAGAATTCTCCAGCCAGCTGGCTGGAGAATTCTGGGAGTTGAAGTCCACAAGCCTTAAAATTGCCAAGTTTAGAGACCGCTGCTTTAAAGCAAGGATGGGGAACCATGGCCTTTTTCTGAGTTGTGGACTTCATTTCCCAGAATTCCTGAGCCTGCTGGAGTAGAATCTCAGATCCCCTGGTTGGTCTATTCTGTTCTGTTATTTCCAAATGTTCTGTTATTTCCAAATGTCCAGTTCTAATATATGCATTAGCACATGTGCATTTGATGCAAAATACTGCATCCTTTATCTTGGTTCACTCAAGAGGTGGCCATGTCTTAACTATAATAGCCAATTCTTTATCCGCCTTCCTCAGAAACCTCTACTCCATCCTTCCCAATTGGCATGACCACTGCACACAGGCACATGCAGACAGGGGTGGGCTTCAAAAATTTTAGCAAAGGGTTCTCTGCCTGGTTGCTGGATGGGTGTGGCCATAGTGGGTGTGGCCTATTTGGCCTCCTGCACCATGGTGGGGGGAGGGGCAATTTTTGCCCTCCCCAGGCTCCGGAGGCTTTCCTCGAGCCTCTGGGAGGGCGAAAATGGCCTTTCCGGCCACAGAGGCTCTCTGGAAACCAGAAACAGGCCCTTTTCCAGCCTTCCTGAACTTCCGGGAAGCTCATTTTTTGCCCTCCCTGAGCCTCCACATGCGCCCTGCACTTACTTGCATCCAAACCGGGCCAGGTGGGGACTCCTGGGAGGGGAGGGGAGGGATGGACAGGGCCAGTCAGGTGTGGGATTTGGGGGTTCTCCCAAACCCCTGCGAACCTCCAGCAACCCACCCCTTCATGCAGACACAGACAGACAGACAGTCAGACCAAGCAGGAATGGCTTGAAAGAGTATCTATCTCTATTGAACCTTTCTCAAAAAGTAACATTTTGCAGAGATATTGCCTATTCTTTGACCTTGGTTTGTTTTAGTTCCAATGTCCTGGTTAATTCTTAGTCAGGTTGTCTGAGTTGCCTTTTGGATCTTCCAAAGGGACACTGGGGGGAATCCTCAGTCGTGGATGATTTAATCTGGATTCCTGCAGGGTTGGACTAAATGATACAAAAACAGTCTCTTCCACTATGATGCTGATAGTTGCTGCTTCTCTTCTGGCTTTGTTTCACCACAGTTAATCCTCCGAATCCATTCTCCTTTGCCCTGACTGTCCTAGACAGTCTTGCTAGACTGCCTTTCTCTTGGACATACACAAAATGCTTGTTGCATTCACATAATGTCAGGAAAAAGCAGCCAGAGCTGCTCATGAATAGTCTCAAGGAGAAGCTTTATTGCTACGCACTTATTTTACAAGAATCTCACCAGAACACAGTATTGTAGGCTAGCACACTGTTCACTGCCAGCAGTTCAATCCTGACCAGCTTGATCCTTGATGTTGTGTCCTGCCAGAGGAATTGGCAGCAGACTTGGACAATGAGGTGGTTGGGGAGGAACATGAAGTCTGGGAAAGATTTTGACAAGTGCTCTGCGTCAGAGGCAGGGCTGTCTGACAGTTATCAGCTGCTTTCAGAGTCGGAGATCAGTGGGGCAGAAGAACAGCTGGAGCCTGTTCCCAGTGTGGGCAGGCACAGAGCTGCCAGGAGAAGAGAACAGTTAAGGAACAAGGGTCGACTCAGCAATAAATGCTCAGGTGGACGGTGAATGGCCCCTCCCATAGGGAATAAAGGGGAGCGAAAGGGGAGTGGTGTTTGCAGGAGACAATTCGTTCAATTCATTAGGGTGAAGATCTGTTCCTGACTTATTGCCAAGTCATTGCTGCTAGAGCGTGGCGTTTGGAAGATATCGATCTGGCAACTCTCCCAGCCTGTCTGTAGTTGTGAAATCTCATGAAAGACTGTTTACCAGGACATTGCTGGAGAGGAATTCCCTTTAACCTAAATAAAAGGGGTTTTATCGGGACGAGGAATCTGCTTCATGATATGGAGAAGCGTAGGTCAGAACACTTGACTCAGCCTTCCATTCTTCCGAGGTTGGTAAAATGAGGATCCAGATTGTTGCGGGACAATAGGATGACTCTGTAAACTGCTTAGAGAGGGCTGTGAAAGCACTATGAAGCAATATATAAGTCTAAATGCTATTGCTATTTGCTTAGGAAAAATGAAAAATATCTGTGGAGATTCTCAAACAACCAGGTCATGGTTATTCCAGAAGAGCTTTTCCATAAAGCAACTAAACTTTCTTGAATTTTTTTTGTCTTCTTTGAAAATATTTCACTTCTCATCCAAGATGCTTCTTCGATTCTAAGGGGGTTTCCTTAGGAAAGGTCAGATAAAGAGTTTTTCAGCCCATGCTGCTTTCTGCAGTGCAGAAACTCTAAACTAGACCCTCTCTTAACACCTTGCTCCATTCTAGCTGAGATTCCACCACACATAATGTGTGATGCCAGAGCAGATAAAGGACATCATTAAGATAATAAGCTGGTTCATACAACATGGTTGGGGCTTCCATAATACTACATTCGCATAGAGTTGCACGAACTGAAAGGTGGGCAGCACATACATTTGATAAATAAAGAAAAATAAAATAAATGAGAATACTGAACTGTCAAACTCTTCTGCCCCAATTTTGCCTAGATTAGAACATTGGGTGAACCCAACTAATGGAAAATTTAGAATGGAAGATAATATAGTATTGTTTGCCTCGCAGTGCCTTTCTCAAAGCTGGCACTGACTCTATATTGAATAAATCTTAAATGATCAACAACTTATTTTTTTCATACTTCACAGCCCCATAGAATAATCCCTTTCCCAACCCACCAAACATCATCCAAATGATGTTTTGAAACTGAGAATTTCAAGGTTGATTTTCCCTCCCTTTTTCAGTTGCTCAGTCTTGCAAGAAACCTGATAGCAATTCAATTAGAAAATGCAAATCAAGCCACAGATTTACCACCCAAGTGCTGAATTACCCCCAAGAAAATGGCATGATATTCTAGAATAATAGTAAACACTTCAGATAAAAGTTTTCTTTCAGAACTGACTATTTGTACAGGTGAAAAGTGGGGCTTGTGAGCCTTGTCTGCAAAAAAGAAGGGAGGAGAAAACCTTATTTTATAATAAATTACAGGTAGTCCTTGACTTATCACCACAAATGAGCCCAACATTTTTGTTGCTAAGCGAGACACTTGCTAAATGAATTTTGCCCTGTTTTACAACCTTCCCGTTGAAAGTTGTTGAGTGAATTGCTGCAATTGTAAAGTTAGTCCCACGGTTGTTAAGTGAATCAGATAACAGATAATCAGAGTTGGAAGGGACCTTATAGGTCATCTAGTCCAACCCCCTGCCCAAGCAGGAGACCCTAAACCATTTCTGACAAACGGCAGTCCAATCTCTTCTTGAAAGCCTCAAGTGATGGCGCTCCCACAACATCCGAGGGCAAGCTGTTCCATTGGTTGATTGTTCTCACTGTCAGAAAGTTTCTCCTTATTTCCAGGTTAAATCTTTCCTTGTTCAGTTTCCATCCATTATTCCTTGTCTAGCCTACAGGTGCTTTAAAAAGTAGCTTGACCCCCTCCTCTTTGTGGCAGCCCCTCAAATATTGGAAGACTGCTATCATGTCTCCCCTGGTCCTTCTCTTCACTAGACTAGCCATGCCCAGTTCCTGTAACCGTTCTTCATATGTTTTAGTCTCCAGTCCCCTAATCATCCTGGTTGCTCTTCTCTGCACTTTTTCTAGAGCCTCAATATCTTTTATAATGTGGTGACCAAACCTGGATGCAGTGCTCTGTGTGGTCTTATTAAGGCTTGTAGAGTGATATTAGTACCTCACTTGATCTGGCTTCCCCATTGACTTTGCTTGTCAGAAGGTCGTAAAAGGGGATCACGTGACCCCAGGTTACTGCAACCACCATAAATGTGAGTCAGTTTGACAAGAGTCTGAATTTTGATCATGTGACTGTGGGGATGCTGCAATGGTTGTAAATGTGAAAAATGTTCATAGAGTCTTTTTTTTTTTCAGTGCCATTGTGATTTTGAACAGTCAGGAAATGAACTGTTGAAATTCGAGGACTAGCTGTATGTGAGACTTTTGGCTCCCATCAGCATTTTTTTAAAAAAAAAATTAGATGAATAATACTGTATTCCTGGAGAAAAAAAGGAGACAAGGAGAGCTCCTTTAAAAAAATAGAATTTTATTTGTAAGGATTTATGTCTCAATACATTTGAGAAAATCTGCATTTATCAACTTAATCACAAGGAAAGGGGGGGGAAAGCAATCCTACATGGCATACACAAATAGGTAATTCTTGTTTTGTTTTTTTTAAAGAGCTGTGTCCTTTGGGATCCAGTCTCCATTCCCTCCTAAGTGAAATTGGTTGTGTGCCATGTTTATGAGACAGCGTAAAAGACAGAGAAATGAAGAATCTTTTATCAATTGCAGCCTTATTCAGTCTCTCATTTTTCCAAACTCATTTTCTCCCATCTGCGTGTCAGTGTGAGATTAAGAACAGAAGCAATAAAGCAAAAAACAAAAAGACACCACCTGAAAATCCAAGCATATTTTCCAGAGCAAGTCCCCTCCTCTGTGCTTCTTTTCTCCCCTTAATACCATGATGGTGAAGCTATGGCACACGTGCCAGAGATAGCATGCCAAGCCCTGTGATGACTCGGGACATGGCACAAAGGCAACACAGTCACATAAGTAAGAAAAGTCCCTTTAATACCTCCAATTTTGCCCCCAATGGCTGGAGAAATTTTTTTCCCCAAGAACAGTCTTTAAATGGAAGAAATTCAGTCCAAAAACAACGTACACATAAACTGTAGATAAAAATCCATACAAACCATGCTGCAGCAATTAACTGGACAGGGCAGGATAAGGAATTGCAGACTTCAAAGGCCAACAAAACACACACAGTTGGGAAGATGCCAGGAACCCAGATAAGCCTTGACCGTAAAAGATAACTTACAATTTGCTTCCCACTAGTTGCTGTGCGCAATCTCCCTTTTTAAACACTGTCTTCCCAGGTGTGGCTAGTGAAGGGAATCAGGGCCCTTTCCTCCCCTGTAAGCCATGCAACTCACATTGCTCCCTTCTCTGTTCCTCCCTACATGCCCTAGGATGAAGAGGGGGTGGGCCTGGATCTTTCTCTGAATTCCCTCGGCCTTGGTCTACCTCTCCCTTGCTCTGCCCAGCCAGACTGTGCCCTTCCCCAATTTCTTCAACAGCCAACGGAACCACACTCCCATTCCCTGTCAGCTGCTCCACCTCCCCCTTAGAATCAGATTATGACAGGGGCATGACAGCCCTCTCTGCAGGCATGCAAGCCATCACCCCAGCTCAGCTCTACTGCGCATGCGTGCATATGCCTCTCGCCAGCCAGCTGGTCTCCAGGTCTCTGCCACCCATGCGTGGAGGTGGGGTGAATGCATGTGGCAGGATGCATACACAGGGGCGGGTTATATGCACGGAGGACATGCACACATGCTTTGGGACATGCCTGTATGCGTGGGAGGTGGGGCAGAGCATATGCACGGTGTCACACACGTATTGCATTTTGAGAATGTGTTCACATGCGTGGGCTTTGGGAACTCGGTGCCAAAAAGGTTAGCCATCACTGCCCTAATAGATGCACTTTGCAAGCCATATTTCTTAATATAATTCACTGGGGTAAGCTATTTTCACCACTGGATACAGTTTTATGAGCACATTTCCCATGTAATCTATTTGCGGTTGTGAAAAACTGCACTGCAAGGTTTGGAAAGCCAAAACTAGAGGAACCACAAAGTTCTGGATGCTGTAAACATTCATTAAAGAGAAGGTGTTTTTAATCAGAGCAACCTGGTCCGCCTAAATACGGGACGGAGCATACTGCTTCCACTTTCGCCTTTTAGCCCCAATTCACAGGAGGTCACTTTCGTGACAAACTATTTTTGTGTTGAATTTATATTTACCGACAAAGAAATAAAGGGAGACTAGTATAGATCAAGCTATTTAGCTCTCCTGAGCTAGCCATACCCTTCTGAGATTCGAACCTGGGCTGCTTACATATTGCAAGCTGTATTAACCTCTAAGCCACAGACTCTCCTAGCTTTGTTAGCTATACCAGGGGAGAGATTAAGTGTTTTTTTCAACTTGGTCTGCCCAAATATGGAATGGAGCATACTGCTTCCGCTTTCGCCTTTCAGCTCCAATCCAGGAGCCTTCGCACGCAGTCGCTTTCTTAGTCGGTAAATATAAATTTAACACAAAAATTGGTTAGAGAGGTTTGCAGTGAAATGCGAACCAATCGCATTTTTAAAAAATCCCTTGCCTTTTACTGATGAGCTGCTCATATGGAATTCATCACTGAATAGGAAGCTGCCTGTGTATTTTAATTATTTGCATTAAAAGTACAGGTAATCCTTGATTTATGACCACAATTGAGCCCAGGACTTCTGTTGCCATGTGAGACAGTTGTTAAGTGCATTTCACCCCATTTTATGACCTTTCTTACCACGATTGCTAAGTGAATTTCTGCAGTTGTTAAATTAGTAGCAGTAGCAATAGCATTTAGACTTATATACCGCTTCACAGTGCTTTTACAGCCCTCTCTAAGCGGTTTACAGAGTCAGCCTATGGCCCACAACAATCTGGGTCCTCCTTTTACCCATCTCGGAAGGATGGAAGGCTGAGTCAACCTTGAGCTGGTCAGGATTGAGGGAATCGAACTCCTGGCAATGTGAACAGAGTTAGCCTGCAATACCACATTCTAACCACCGCGCCACCACGGCTGTTGTCGAACACCATGACGGTGGTGTTCAGGTGGTGCTCCAGAATTTGGAATTGCACCCAAGGCACCTATCACTATCAGTACTATTTTTGCTTTCTTTTGCCACGGTCTTTCTACTTTCTATTTGCAGGTCTTTGTGTTTTTGTGATTTTCTCCCGTTCTTTCTCTTCTGCTGTTTCCAGGTTCTGCCAAATCCAGTTTCCAGATTTTGTTGTTGTTGTTGTTGTTTTTCTTAAGAGCAGTTGTTAAGTCTGGAGTGTTATGTGGCAAGTGCTTCTTTGTTTGGATCCTGAAGTTCTTGAGCACTTTAGCTTCTTCATTTTCTAATGTTGAAGCATTAGAAACACACTTGTAATACAAGTGGGTAGAAGCACATGCATGAACATGCAGAGCTTCTGCATGGGGTTATTTTTACATAGAAGAAATGGCAGATGTTTCCTCTGGGCCCTGTTGAAAAGACTTGGTGGTGGTCAAAGGAATTCAAGAAGTCCTGTTCTTCTAGCTTCCTTTATTTCATTTGATCTATTTAGACAAAGATGCCCCCACTCAGATCTCAAAAGAATGCCAACCTAAAAGCTTGTTTTCTCTGGAAGGCAAGATATAAACTTATTTAAATAAATCACACAATCTGTTCACTTCAATTTTTGCAAAATACAGCTTTTACTTTAGAGAAGGTGCCAATGAGAGGCACATTTTCTACAAGATGTATATATGTCTCATTTGGTACACATTATTGCTCATTTTCACAAACATAGTACCAGTCAATCTTTCTTTCTTTCTTTCTTTCTTTCTTTCTTTCTTTCTTTCTTTCTTTCTTTCTTTCTTTCTTTCTTTCTTTCTTTCTTTCTTTCTTCTTTCTCTCTTTCTTTCTCTCTCTCTCTCTCTTTCACACACACACACACACACCTAAACATTTTAAGATTCTATGCCATTTGGGGAAAAAAGTACTTTGGGACTCACAGGAAAATATGATCACTGCTTTCTGTTCTTCATTAAATCAAACTTCAGTTGTGCAATTGTGACTGTGATTTTGTCTTTTTAAAAAATATATTCTAAGACTCTGACTTTCCACGGGAGGAAATACAGCTATTTTAAGGAGTCAATAGCTTAAAGCAACTACAACTTTACTTTGAGTCTTATGTTGGACACCTAGAAAAAGTTGGGCTTCTTTAATGAATAGCATAGAGGTTCTATATTTATGACCAATCCAAAATATATCTGTGGAGTCCTTGGTGCCCTCTGAGCTTGGTTGTTTTCTTACAGATTTTTCATTATCCAACTAGATGCCAGCTCAGTGCCAGCCTAGACAGGACTGAAAACTCCACAGTTCATCCTCAAGCTACAAATACTCTCTTCTGTTGGTACTGTTTTTGAAGTCTTCACAGCCTAATGAGTATCTTCATGCTCTCTTTATGAAGATGGTTGGTTGGTTAGTTGGTTTAGAAAATGAACATGCCTCCCAACTCACTCATGGTGGCTCCAGGTGGCTTATACAAACAAAACCCACAATAGCAATAGATTTATATACCACTTTACAGTGCTTTACAGCCCTCTCTAAGCGGTTTACAGAGTCAGCATCTTGCCCCCAACAATCTGGGTCCTCATTTTACTGACTTCAGAAGAGTGGAAGGCTGAATCAACTTTGAGCCGATCAGAATCGAACTCCTGGAGTGAACAGTGAGTTAGCCCGTAGTTACTGCATTCTAACCACCACGCCGCCACTGCTCATACAAAATATAAAACCCAATAAATCCTTACCCACCCACCCACCCCAGCAATAACAATCAAACCAACCACTCGATGGGCTCCATATCACCCAGGGGCCCCTAGGCTTGAGGGCAAAACCATGTCACCAGGGTATGTCAAGGTGAGGGACAGTTCTTCTTGGTTCCACTAGAAGGCCATTCTTCTTAATCCCGCTAGGTGGACCTTATTAATAGAGGGGACCTGTAAATATACCTTGCCTTCCCAGTCTGGTGGATTGGGGTAGATGTCATCTCAAGAAGATGGTCCTTCAGTGTGTGTTGCCCTGCTCCCCACACATACACACATACACTCATGTATGGCAAGAGTTCTACAGGTATCTATTCAAACCCTCGAAACAGGTACTCAGAAAGCACCTCCATTGTGCAGGTCCAAATTTTTGAGCTCAGTACAGCAAGAGTCACTGGATAACTGAGTCCAATGGGCACACACAAAGTCCAGGAAAGCAATCCAGGAGTCAAACAGGCCAGGATACACGGCACGAGCCCAAAAATCACAGAACTGGGCACATTCCTCCACCAACTCTCAAGTCCTTGAGGTGGGATTATATAGGCAATGCTGGTGCAGCCTCTCATGAGAAGCAAAGTTGCCTCCTTGTGAGCAGTTTAGCTGACCAGCGTTATGCTTGTCTCCTCTCTTCTTTATGTATCCTTGAATTAGGACGAGTGTGCACTCCACCTCCTTGCTAACGAGTGGCAACTGCCCTTGGTTGTCTCCTGGCCAACTTGTGAAGCTGCAGGTCACCTCCCTCAACCTCAGGCTGTCGTGGTCTGATCCATACAGCTGAGGCTGTTCTGTCAGGCTAGCACTCTCCTAGCTCTGATCTTGATCAATACTCAACTCCAGACTTTCTCTCCCGATTCAAATTCACCCTCCTCCTCTAAACTCATGTCTGGAGAGGAGTCCGGGGGGCAGATCCATGACACAGTGCCATTCTACAATGGCGTTTAATGGGACCCAAGGACCATCCCATGTGATTGGCAGTTCTTGACCAAAATAGAATGAAGAGGGAAAAAAATATTCTTGATTATATATATCATGTTAATAAGCCACTTTGCAGTCCATTTTATACCTCTTCTATATGTGCTTGGTGTCAGGTGTAAGAAATCTGGAACCAGGAAACAGTTAAAAAATACTACAAATTTATTTCATGCTACCTATACACAAGAGGCGGCACACTGGCTCAGTGTTAAAAGACATTGAACTTGTCAGCTGGAAAGCTAACAGCCCAAGTTCGAGACCCAAGTGCCATGCAATGGTGTGAGCTCCCATCACCTGCCCCAGCTCCTGCTTAGCTATCAGTTTGAAAGCATGCAAATGCAAGTAGATAAATAGGTATCATTTCAGTGGGCAGGTAACAGTGTTCCATGCACCTTGACATATGGTCATGCTGGCCACATGATCATGGAAAATGTCTTCAGACAACATTGGCTTCCATTTCTAAGAAATGGAAATGAGCATCCTAGAATCAGACACGACTGGATTGGGGAAACTTTTCCTTTAACACACAAAAATCTGAACTACTAATGATCAAGGCGAAATGGCACCAGATAAAGTGTCAATGGATTTCAAAGGGTGTTGGACGTAGATGTCTTATGGGGGTATAGAGACTCCAAACTGATAGTGTGTTTGATCCCACCCTCAGGCCTAGCCTGATCATCTCCTACCTATGTAACTCAGAATGGGCAGCACCTTCCCGATTAAATTCCTGTGATATTCACATTTTCAGAAAACATATTTGCATGCAGTTTGAGTGCAAGTTTCCACAATGCATGCCTTTTATTTAATTGGAAAACTTTGTTGCAAACTCGGCTAGAAAATACGAACACAAAAAGAAAATGTATTTCTAATCAGGAGTTCATTCAGAAATGATAAATTAGCTCGGTACATATTTAAATGTGAACCAAATAAATGTTGTCCCACCCTTGGCTGGACCTGTGTCATTCTTATCTCACAGTTTGTGAAACTTTGCATCAGAAGGTTTGCAAATAAGCGGTGGAAGTGAAGGTCTCCAAAATTCCTCTCTTTAACTGTTCTGACAAGATATTTCATCACTGCCAACACTGAACAAGTGACAGCGTTTGTAACAAAACAATGGGAAATTCTAGCCTTTTAAAAATGCTTGACATTTTGAAACTTTTTAATGTGTTTCAGACCAAGTTCTTTTTTTTTAAAATGTGGTTTTGATGGTGCTTATCACTCACTACATGCCATACTAACTGCAGTTTTTAAGGTCATATTGGAAATCTCCCAGATACTGCCAGGAAATCTATCAATACGAAATGTCAAAAAGGGGAGGAGGGGTTATGTGCAGTTAGCAAAATAGATAACCAAACATTAATTGCATCAATAGTAACCTTAGAATTTTAATGAACTTGTATATCGATTGTTACCTTTACACATTATTTGAATGAGCATCCGCATGCATTATTAACTTCACGCAAGCTTGGCTGGCGTGCCTTTGTGTCACTGTGTATTTTGTCCATGTATATTGAATTTATACTTCTTACTTTTGCAGAGAGCTCATGCAAGCATAGACCGGAAGCAGGCGAGGATGTGTGTGTCTAATATTACCTCTACAGTAGCAATCCTACATGTCACTTCCCCAAAGACAGATGAGACCAAATCCTAACTTTTCCTAGTTTGCATCCTTTGTTTTAACTATTTCAGAACTTCTGTTGTCTCCAGTACTTGCACTGGCCTTCAAATGTAGGAGGATATATCCCTTTTTCTAATCATTTTCTTTTTTTAATCTTGTTCCTCTCACTTGCAAGAGATTTTCACACAATTGCAGGCTGTCCTTGACTTATGACCACAATTCAGCCCAAAATTTCTGTTGCTAAGCAAGACAGTTGTTTGGTGAATTTTGCCCCATTTTACGATCTTTCTTGCCACTTAAGTGAATTGCTGCAGTTGTTAGTTGTTAAGTGAATCTGGTTTCTCCATTGGCTTTGCTTGTCAAAAAGTCACAAAAGGTGATCGCCTGACCCCAGGACACTGCAACCGTCATAAAAATGAGTCAGTTTCCAAGTGTTCATAAGTATGAAAAAATTCTCATAAGTCCCTTTTTTTCAGGGCTCTTGTAACTTTGAATATCACTAAATGAACTATTGTAGTTCATTAATGTGCCAGTTGCAAACAACACACCATCGCTCATGCTCTAGTTATTTCTCAGTTGGAATACTGCAACACACTCTACTTGGGACTACCCTTGAAGACTATTTGCAGACTACAACTAGTACAGAATGCAGTGCCAGGGACAGTTCTGGAAGCATGCATTGATTTCCAGTTTGCTTCCAGGTCCAATTCAAGATGTTGGTTATTACCTAATAGACTTATATACCGCTTCACAGCACTTTTACAGCCCTTTCTAAGCAGTTTACAGAGTCATCATATTGCCCCCAACAATTTGAGTCCTCATTTTACCCACCTCGGAAGGATGGAAGACTGAATCAACCTTGAACCAGTCAGGATCAAACTCCTGGAGTGAGCAGTGAGTAAATCTGCTATACTGCATTCTAACCACTGTGCCACCACGGCTTAGTGTATAAAGCCCTTGGTGGCCTGAGTCCAGGGTAGTCTGAGGACCCATCTCACCCTAAGAGGATTGGGCCATTCCACTTACTCCAGCAGAAGAGGCCTACTTCAAATCCCATCTGCCAAAGAATTTTGTCTGGTGGGGTCCAGGAAAAGAGCCTTTTCTGCTGTGGCCCCTGTCCTTTGGAATATCCTACCACTGGCAGTGATGAGGTCAGCCACCACACTCCTGCCTCTGCCAGCTGGCCTGAGGCTCCACTAGGGTGGCTGTATGCTAGGGGCAATGAACATGAATTTGGGCAAATTCCAGGAGACAGTGAAGGACAGGGAGCCCTGGCATGCTATGGTCCATGGGGTTGCGAAGACAACTTAGCAACTAAAAACAACATGTTTGAGATGTCAGATTGGGTAGCAAGCAGATACCTACTCTTACATTGCCCATTCTTTTGGTTTTTAGTTTCTTACTTCATTTTCTTCATTTTAATTGTTTAGTTTTTTTTTAAAACCTTTATATCATTTTGCAAGCCAACCAGAGTCGGAAGAACAATGAACTGGATGGCATATTTATCAAATAATCAGACAAACAAACAAATAAATAACAATTAAACACCGCTGAAGGTGCAGGTCTATATTCCCTTGTTTAAAAATGAACCTCTCAATTTTCCTTGAACATATTTCCTTGAATTTTCCATGAGACATGATAGCAGGGTTCCAATACTTGAGGGGCTGCCACAGAGAGGAGGAAGGGGTCAAGCTATTTTCTAAAGCACCCAAAGGCCAGACAAGGAATAATGGATGGAAACTGAACAAGGAGAGATTCAACCTGGAAATAAGGAGAAACTTTCTGACAGTGAGAAGAATCAACCCATGGAACAGCTTTGTCCTCAGAAGATGTGGAAGAGCCATCACTTGAGACCTTCAAGAAGAGATTGGACTGCCATTTGTCAGAAATGGTGTAGGGTTTCCCGATTGGGTGTGGGGGGGTGGACTAGATGACCTACAAGGTCCCGTCCAACTCTGATTATCTGTTATCTGTTAAAATTTCCTGTGCCTGTTTTGTTTATTTTTTTTTAAAAAAAAAACTAGTTTTGGTGACTATACAGGGGTGGGCTGGTGGGGGTCTACAGGGGTTCAGGAGAGCTCCTAGCTAAGATTCTGGCCCCTCCCACCCCACCCCTCCCAGGAGTCTCCACGTGGCCCGTTTTGGATGCAAGTAACTGCAGGGCATGCATGGAGGCTCAGGGAGGGCGAAAAACAGGCCTCTCGGAAGTTCGGGAAGGCTGGAAATGTTTCCAGCATCCAGAAATGCCCCGGGAGGCCATTTTGACCCTCCCAGAGGCTCAAGGAAAGCCTCCGGAGTCCGGGGAGGGCAAAAACACCCCCCTGCCATGGTGCAGGAGGCCGACTAGGCCACACCCACCATGGCCACGCCCACCAAGCACCTGGGCAGAGAACCTTTTGCTACAATTTTTGAAGCCCACCCCTGTGACTATAGAATTTCTTTTAAAACAAGAATAGAATTTTGGAGACACAGACATGGGCAGAGTGTGGTGTTCTTCCATTTGTTTGTTTATATATTTATATAATCAGCCATTATGTATTTATTTACAAGGCTTAGAAGCTTCTCCAATCAAAGCCAATTATGTGCAGTGTGCAATTCCCTATCTTTATAAATGAACAAAATTAAACACAGAACAAATCAATAGGGGAAAAAGGGGGGGGAAATGTCAACAATCCAAAACAAACAAACAAACATCCATAAACTCTCCCTGGACTGAAAATTAAAACTTAGTTCTTCATCAGGGGAACAGAGGTATGTTCCAAAGCTTGTGGCTTAATGGAATTGCCATATTTTAATAAATGTTCCAAAGTTAAAAGAAGGAGCAAGACATTCTGCAGTCAAGGGGCAAACTGTTAAGAGGATGGGGTCTACAAATAAAAACCTATGTTTCTTTTTTAAAAAAAATCTTATTCTTTTAAGTTAAAACCTATGTTTCTGAAGCAGAGAACCGATAGCGGAACTTTTGAGTAGTTCAGAGAACCGGCAAATGCCACCTCTGACTGGAGATTTTATAGTATCCTTCCCCTGCCATGCCCACCAAGCCACGCCCACAGAACCGGTAGTAAAAAAATTTGAATCCCACCACTGGTTTGGAGGCAAGTTGTTCTACTGATTAATTGTTCTGTCAGGAAATTTCTCCTAGTTCTAGGTTGCTTCTCACCTTGATTAGTTTCCATCCATTGCTTCTTGTTCTGCCTTCAGCTGCTTTGGAGAATTGGCTGACTCCCTCTTCTTTGTGGCAGGCCCTGAGATACCGGAACACTGCTATCATGTCAACCCTAGTCCTTCTTTTCATCCCAACTAGACATACCCAGTTCCTGCAACCATTCTTTATATGTTTTAGCCTCCAGTCCCCTCATCATCTTTCTTGCTCTTCTCTGCACTCCAGAGTCTCACCCTCTTTTTTACATTCTAGAGTCTCACCCTCTTTTTTACATCATGGTGACTAAAACTGGATGCAGTATTCCAAGTGCGGCCTTACCAAGGCATTATAAAGTGGTATTAACACTTCACGTGACCTTGATTCTCTACCTCTGTTAATGCAGCCTAGGACTCCATTGGCTTTTCTGGCAGTTGCAACACACTGCTGGCTCATATTTTAAGTGATTGTCCACTTTTCGGGGGATTAAAACCTTCCTTTATATCTGAAAGGAGATTTTTCAATCACAGTGCTTACCGTCACTCTTTAACACAGTGCTCTCAAAATCTGAAAGAACGTTTCTCTTGAAAGAATTCAGAAAGATCATTCAACCAATTTCTTTACCAGCAGATCTGATGGCGAACTCTGCAAGTTCCTCCTGTCTGTTGTCTGGAAGACACCTAAAGTCTTGCACAGTAATAAACATGCCAATTTAGAATTTATCTTCATTTTTCTATTGAACTCTGTGAGATCCCTTTGACGCTGCTTTAAACGAGAGTGTTGTCCCTACACTGTTGAAATTAAGTCTACTCTACTGTACAGCTGCGGAAGCCTTTCTAGTGTTTTTATTTTTGGAGATATTGTAACTCAAAATGATAAGACCCAAATGGGTATCTTGGCAAAAGATGTGTTTTCCCACTGAGCAACATAAGTAGAAAATAATGCCATATTTAATAGTGGCATTAATCATTCTTGGAAATACATTTTAAGAGACGGCGGCAAATTGGCACCGAGATCCTTTAAGAACAGCTGGAAAATAAAATGTCTTATATTTTAAACGAATAAAAAATGTAGTACAAGCGGCCTCCTGTCTGATTGCCTGTGCTAGGACCGGATTCCCAAATGATAGCTCATGAAATCAACTAATGGAGTAAGCTTCTGAGAATATATCATATTTACAACAAAGTCTGAGATCTTTCAACCAGTCACTTCAATAAGGTATATTTGAGAATAAACAACATAGTAGTTTGGTTTTTTTAATACACCATTCCAGAGATGATATGGATGTATGGATATATTCTTTTAATTTGTTTAATTTTATTGTGTTCATTTATCACAGGAGCCTTTTGAATTGCTGCCTTCCTATAAATGGTTGTTGAAACTTAGGGAGTTGAATTGTCATCCAACCAATTATATGATTTCAGTAGGAGCCTCGATGTATATATTGAACTATTTGCTTTAAGGAAAAACCATAGGGCAGAGACTCCACAACGTTCTTGCATGACCAAATTCAATCTCAGATTCAGTCCTAGGGATATCACGCAAAGGGTCAAATACCAGTGATGGGAAAAGCCTTTGACTAAAGTGAAACTGACAGAATTTGATTAGTTTTGGACTGGGTAAGCTAAACACTTGAACCGTATAAGGTCCCTTGTAGAATTTTATGCAACTTTTATACCTCTGTCAGGTGTAAGCAACCAGAAATTTTAACAAAGTTGGAAGGGACCTTGAAGGTCTTCTAGTCCAACCCCCTGCTCAAGCAGGAAACTCTATACAATTTCAGGTAAATGATTGTCCAATCTCTTCTTAAAAACTTCCAGTGATGGAGCACCAACAATTTCTGGAGGCAAGTCATTCCAGTCATTAATTGTTTAATTAATTGATTAATTGTGCGGATTAATTGTTAATTGTTTCAGGAAATTTCTTCTTAATTCTAGGTTGATTCTCTCCTTGATTAGTTTCCATCCATTGCTTTTTGTCCTGTCCTTTGGAGAATAGGTTGATCCCCTCTTCTTTGTGGCAGCCGCTTAGACATTGGAACACTGCTATTATATCACTCCTAGTCCTTTTTTTCTTTAAATTTGACATTTTATTGTTAATCACCTATGTTAACAGATATAACAGATAATCAAAGTTGGAAGGGACCTTATAGGTGATCTAGTCCAACCCCCCGCCCAAGCGGGAGACCCTACACTATTTCTGACAAATGGCAGTCCAATCTCTTCTTGAAAGTCTCGAGTGATGGCGCTCCCACAACTTCTGAGGGAAAACTGTTCCATGGGTTGATTGTTCTCCCTGTCAGAAAGTTTCTCCTTATTTCCAGGTTGAATCTCTCCTTGTTCAGTTTCCATCCATTATTCCTTGTCTGGCCTTCAGGTACTTTGGAAAACTATTTGACCCCTTCCTCTCTGTGGCAGCCCCTCAAATATTGGAAGACTGCTATCATGTCTCTCTTAGTCCTTCTTTTCTCTAGACTAGCTATGCCCAGTTCCTGTAAATGTTCTTCATATGCCTTAGTCTCCAGTCCCTGTTGTGGTTAGCCGGCAGCAGGTGTGGATGGCTGAGGAGAGCAAGGACTCAGATGAAGGGCCAGGACCATTAGGGAGTGGACTGCTGCCTTCAGAGATTGTGGGGGCTGGCAACCGTGATGAGGAGGTTCCCGAGGAGCCTGTGCCAAGTGCGCATGCATGCAGGATTGTTCAGAGGAAAGAGCAGCTACAACAGCATGGGCGACTCGGGAGTAAGGCTGCAAGGTAATGGCCCCTCCTTCAAGAAGATCAAAGCCAGCTGTGAACGAACGCACTTCGCAGAAGGCAAAGAAGTTTTGAACTCAGCCTCGTGGACATTACAGTTGATATTTGAAGACTCTTGTAAACTATTTCTTATCTGTTGTTTTTTGTCAGACTTGAAAAAACTTGGCAAGGCTCTTTCTTGTTGGAGCTAATTAGTTGGAAGCAGCCTTTTATCTGTGAAGAAACAGGATTCTTAGCTGAAACATAAAAAGGTTGTACTGCTGCCTTTGACTTGTGTTTACTCTCTTGGAACCAGGTTTGGATCAGAACAGTCCCCTAATCCTCCTGGTTGCTCTTCTCTGTACTTTTGCTAGAGTCTCAACATCTTTTTTATAATGTGGTGACCCAAAGTGGATGCAGTACTCTAGGTGTGGTCTTACTAAGGCTTTATAGAGTAATAGTAGTACCTCCCTTGAACTTGATTGTATCCCTCTGTGAAGGTTAAAAGAATCTTGCCACTCTGATTACATACCCTTGGGGGAACAGTCAGACAATTCCTCAGGGATTCAGGGGGAGGCCAGACCTGTCCTGTTTTCAGCAGTGCAAGGACTGCAAACTCTGCTTCCTCGTAGCACCTTCTTTCTGTTGAGCTGGAGACCTATGGAGATTCTCAGTCATCCAGGTCATGGTTGTCCCAAAGTGCTTTTTTCAAGAGGCAACTGGACTTTCTGGTTTTTCTTTGAAGACGTTTTGCTTCTCGTCCAAGAATCTTGTTTAGCTCTTGGATGAAGCAAAACATCTTTGAAGAAAATCAGAGCTGAAAGATGTTTCTTGGATGAGAAGCAAAACATCTTGTCAGGATTCCGGCAGTTACCCCAATTAAATCATGAGTCTCAAGCCAAACTTCCAAAACTTCAAAAGGATTTATCGGGAGTTAACATGTCCAGCACTGCCTGGGTGTAGCCAACTCTGAGTCACATAATTCATTATCACCCTTGACCCTGGTTTCCCCACCCCCCCACCCTCTGGGTATATCATAATTCATATTCTCCAATGAGACACATCCATAGCCAAGAGTCATCAATCATGTTCTCCAGTTAGAATTTTGTGCAGCAGAAACTTCAGTCACCTAGTTACTACCTTTGAAAACTATTCATGGAATGCACTTTCAATTTCCAAGGTGTCTCACTGCCCTTTCAAACCTCTTTCTCCACTCCCTTTCTGTTGGCAACTCTTAAAAGACCACAGAAATATTTTATGAGTTGACACATCTTCAAAGAAAAAACAGAAAGTCCAGTAGCCTCTGGAAAAAGCACCTTTGGGTCTAGCTGGTAATTCCACCACAGTCATGACTGCTTTGCTGTTTGAAAACTTTTATGAGCTATCCAGCTGGTGATAGCTCCTGGTGATGTTAACAATAAAGAAGAACATTTGTGGCTCAGGGTTGAAGTGTGAGGCCCTTGGTGCTCTCTGAGCTTCCTTGTTCTTATGCAGACATTTCATTATCCAAACTAAGTAACAACATCAATGATGACATTTGGATAATGAAACTTCTGCCAGAAAACAAGCAAGCTCAGAGAGCACCAAGGACCCCTGATAATGTTCTTCATGACTAGTCCTTCTTTAGAATGATTGTGCCCACTCTGGTGCTTCAGATCTTCCAATGATCCACCCATTGCCATTATAATAGAAGCCATTCAACTTGTTACTAGCCATCCTCTTCTCCTTTGCTTTCTTCTACCTTTCCCTGTGTCATCGACTTCTCAGAATACCTGAGTTTTCACATCATATATCCAAAATATGATAATTTTAATCTGGTCATGTGTGAGAATTCTGGATTGATTTGTTCTGTGGTTCATTTTTTTTCTTAGCTGTCCATGGAGGAGTATTCCCCAACAGCAAAGTTCAAAAGAATCAATACTCTTATCTTGTTTCTTCAGACAAGTTTGGTTTTTCATACAGAAAATCATTGGTGGTGTGATATTTTGTACATATAGACACATTCGAGCATTTGAATATTTTTTTTCCAGGCCTTCGTTGCTACTCTACCAAACACTAATCTCTTACCACATTTTAAACATGTGCATATTAAATGTTCTTTTATCTCAAAAGAAAAAAAAACATTCCAGTTTATGAGACCTAATTTTATGGATTTATTTGTTAGTATAGTGAGTATAGTGCCAGTTTACAGTTTAAAATAACTGTTCGCTACCTAGCAAATAGAATATATGTGGGAAAGGGTTAGTGAAAGGAAGGACACTCAAATATTATACCCATCAGAAAATAATCTAATGGACTATAGAGATTTGCAAAATGTTCTCACTTTGAAATGTTTCATGTATAGAAATGAATTTCATATGTTCTTAGAGTTCTGTCTGTGGCTAAAGGAAAACAGTTTTGTTTACAGCTTAGAACAACGATAGATTATTAAGAGTTAGCATCGTCCTGATGTTTCCATCACAGGAAACATCAACTTAAAACAAACTATTTCAACCTCAAGCTTGTATAATTTAAGCCCGTCCAATGCAAGGAGATGGAAAGGCATAATTTTCAGGGGTATCTATAGGAGAAGTCGAAACAATTTGTTCCCTTAAACTTTATACTACTAAAACTCTCATTTTTATAACTTGTAATGGGCAAAACAGCCTATTGCAGGGCAATAATGTTGAACCAAGGTAGTTTAAGTGGGATAATTTACGGAATGCATTCAAAATTTGGGACCCTTGACCCCAAGGGGGTGAAATTAGAGAAAGCTGTGGCTGCTTCAGTCATCTGCTGAAGTTGGGCTGCTGCTGCAGTCACATGTCCTTCATTTTTATTTCCATAACAGTTTCCCAGCCACTCTTGCAATCCCTCACTCCCCCACCTATCAGAAGCCATTTACCTGCCCACTTGAATAGGAAAGGGAGAGAAGGAAGGAAGGAAGGAAGGAAGGAAGGAAGGAAGGAAGGAAGGAAGGAAGGTCTGTTGAGAAGGAGTCAAAATACTAAGATGGAGATTAAAACCATGTGATCAAAGTTTTGCCCATTGTGACCAACATCTTGATTATTTATTTATTTATTTGCCCTGTCCTGCAGACACCTCTATAAGATCCATTAAAAGACCATCTGGGAATCTAGTCCTCTGACTGCTGGATGGAAAAAAAAATTAAAGCCCCAAGAAAGCAGAGGTTGATAATCTATTACTTAAAATAAGCTTTTAGTATTATCGGCTTTGCAGACGTGTGATTACACTGAGCATTTTGCAATTTTATGTCAACCCCCCCCCCCCCACGCACACTTTTTTGTCATAATGAGATGTCTGTGTTTCTAACTCAGCCTTTTCTCTGTTCATCAACCCAATGCCATGTGATTTCCAAAACTGATGATTTTTCTTCTTAATTTACTGTAATTTGAACTGTGCTTTCCAATCCTTCTGTTAACTAAAAAAAAAAAAAAAAAAACCAACTGGGGGAAAAAACGCAATTACTTGCTTAAACAAGGGTTTATTTGTATATGAGTTTGTGTGTGTGTGTGTTTGTGTTTGTGTTTGTGTTTTTGTGTTTTTGTATTGTGCATAGCACTTTCTGTTTCTAATAGCATCCTGTTCTGTAAAATATTGGGAGATAATTGTACTTAATGAGTTCCAAATTGTTGGAAGAAAAATCCAGTCCAGTTCCAAGTCGGGAGAAAGTCTCTAGAAATAAAATGGAGGCAGGCTGCAGGAAAGGAAGTCTCTGTTTATTCAGTAGCCAGAAACCGGTGACAGCAGCATGGTTTCTGTGGTGGTTGACAAAATGGGATTGAGAGTAGGATGGGATTGAGCTTTTATACATTTTTTGGGGTTTTGAGGTTGAGATGCCTGTTCCAGTGCAAACAATATGTTCTTTAATATTTTAATGGCTGTTGCCAGATTCCTATGGGGTCATATAGAGGTCATGGCTGGCTCTACAGGCAAAAGGGGAAATGCAAATCCTAGGTGTTTTGTTTGTCTGAGCTAATCTTGTCATTTTCGGCTCTTGGCCTGTTGTGTTGCTTATTTGTAGTTTCTGAATACTCTTTGCTTATGAATAGAGTGGCCCAACATTCTGAATAGATACAAAATATCACTTCCTAAAGAATAGCAGAGTCTACGGAGTAGACAGTTGGTCTCTGACAGAAAGCCACTTGAAGAGAGTAGAAGCATTTGAAAAGTGGATTTACAGTACGTACAAGCTGGGTTGACAAAATCAGAAATGAGGAGGTCTGGGAAAGCCAAGGGAAATAATCAAAACCATTAAAAAGTGAAAGTTAGAATATTTTGGACATGTGATGTGACACCCGGAAAAATACAGCATACTTCACTGAAGACAAATGAGGTCCAGGCTGAAGAAGAACATCATGGCTTCAAAATCTAAGGGACTGGTTTGGACAAAACTCTGCAGCACTTTTTCATGTGGCTGCTGATAAAACTAAGATCGCCAACATGATCGCCAATGTCCAATGACTAATATGGCCGCAAGAAGAAGATGAAGACAGACTAGCCTTTTCAAGTTTCTACTTGTTTTCCTATAGCAGAGGCTGCTTCCTTCCTTTAAGAAGATGTCTCTCTTCTCCTTCAGGGGAAATGTTCTATTCTGCCTCTTTTAATATTAAAAATAAAGAAAATTTTATTTTGGGGAGGGGGCCTTTCCTGCAATTGCAAATGCATCCTTATTGATTGCGTACAATTTGACGAAGCTTCTTTGCCTTTGGAGTCGGTAGTGATTAGATAATTTGATCTGGCACTTAACACATCTTCTTCGGATTTGAATTGCTATTTGCTTCCAAAATGAAGATTTATTTTTTTTTGAAGAGCAAAGAGGGATTATCTATATGTGAGCCCCACTAGATAAATCAAACGAGGAAATCTATTATCACGTGAAGACCAGACCCACATTTTATTGAGATTGGCTGTAACATCCCAATCTTGCAAATCTGATTGTGCTCGTCCCCCTCCCTCTTTTACCTCAGTGAATTAGAGAGGTGTCTGCCTGATCCACTTAAGACTGTTATTCATTGTTCTGGATTTGAAAAAGTTTTAACATTTTTCCTAGTTAAAAGGACCTGAAAATTTCCATCAAGTCATTTTCCTTACTCTCTATAGTTTGTGTGTATGTGTGTGTGTGATTTTGCTGGATCCCCTCCCTCTTTTACCTCAGTGAATAGAGAGGTGTCTACCTGATCCACTTCTGAATGTTATTCATTGTTCTGGATTTGAAAAAGTTTTAATGTGTTGCCTAGTTAAAAGGACCTGAAAATTTCCATCAAGGCCATTTTCCTTACTCTCTATAGTGTGTGTGAGAGGGGGGGAGGGAGGAAGGGAGGGAGAGAGAGAGGAGCAAAATCAGACATAACGTATCTAATTTCTATCACAATTTGTGTCTAAGGCTGTCCACAACTGAGGTCAAAAAAGCAAGATGGTGGCATATAGCGGTTCAGCCAAAACTCCATCTGTTTATGTGTACAGCACAAATGGAAAACAGGAAGAGTTTCAATCACATTTTTAGGGGCACCATCTTGGCTATTTTTTTTTCCTACCACGGCTTATTGGCATCCCATGGAAAGAAGGGGTGTATATCTGTATGCAACTGTGTAGAGAGGGTCAAGGCCACGAATTTATTAATTAATTTAATTGACATTAAATTAATGACATGTAATTTAATTTAGAGATGGTCCATTCTCCCCCCCCATAGATCCATTCTGAGTTGTGACCTTTGAATTATCTTTGTATTATCTTATAATTGTCTCTGAAGTGGAAGTGCGCTGTCCAATTTGCACTTGTCTGTCAATCAGCAAAGGCCTTTTATCCAAACAAATTGATTTAGTGGGCTTGTTGAAGCACCACACCCAGAAGAAGACTCTTAGTTAAAAGTCTGGTCCTTCAAAAGCCCTTTTGACACAAATCATTCACAAGTAGAAATTTGTGCTCTGATGATAATTAGGACACGATATAAAGATGCCTTGGGTGAAATTCACAATGAAACTTACAACTATTTGCAAATGTAACCGCTAGACAGTCACAGTGACTTATTAATGGGAGAGCACAGATACGGGAAAAATACCAATTTAGTATCAAGAAGCTAAAAATCAATTGAAGTCTGAAATAAAAAATAATGTTGGTTATCCCATTTTTTTTCCCCTTGAAGGATGGGATCCATGTTCATCAGTCAAAGATTAGGAGGTATCTGGTAGCACCATTTCAGAATAACACATTTATTAAAAGATAGGGGTAGGACTACAATTGAGCCCCAAATTTCCGTTGTTAAGTGAGACAGTTGTTGACTGAGTTTTTCCCCATTTTGCAACCTCTCTTGCCACAGTTGTTGTGAATCACTGCAGTTGATAAGTAAGTCATCCAACTGTTAAGTGAATCTGACTTCCCCATTGGTTTTGCTTGTCAGGAAAAGGAGATCACATAACCTTGGGACCAGAGGTGGTAATTCAGCAGGTTCTGACCAGTTCTGGAGAACCGGTAGCGGAAATTTTGAGTAGTTTGGAGAACCGGCAAATACCACCTCTGACTGGCCCCACCCCCATCTCTTCTCTGCCTCCCATTGGGTCCCAGCTGATCGGCTGGGTTTTCTTTGGTTGCCCTGCACAGGAAAATGGAGCTGGAAACAATATTACAAGATATGGGATTTATTTTATCAATGGTTAGACAAAAAAATATGAAAATCAAATATTTTAGAGGATTTCACAATATAAGGATAATAGAATTATAGAGAATATAACATAAGGATATATTATTATTGGATGGATTTTTGATGATGTAATGAATGTTATAATATAAATTAATTTAAAATGTTGACTATCTTGCATAAAATGATGGAATAATAGTAACAGTCAAATAAATGATTAACAATGATAATAATATACATACAGTATATATACTAGATGGATAATATGAGAATTTATACAAACTATAAGTGAGGACTATGGAGATGAAGCACAAAAGACTTGTAACCAACCAACACACTGTATGTAACTGGAAGATGGTTTTATGTTTTATGTTTTGTTTGTGTATGTTTGTTTAAAAAATAAAAAAAACCTTTTTAAAAAAACCATATTAAAAAAAAAGAGAACGGAGCTGGAAAGCAGGTTAGTGGGATGGGGAGGGAATGGGGATTTTGCAGTATCCTTCCCCTGCCACGCCCACCAAGCCACGCCCACAGAACCAGTAGTAAAAAAAATTGAATCCCACCACTGCTTGGGACACAGCAACCAACATAAATATGAACCAGTGGCCAAACATCTGAATTTTGATCACAGGGCTATGGGGATGCTGCAAAGGTCATAACTGTGAAATAACGGTCGTATGTCACTTTTTTCAGTGCCGTTGTAACTTTGAACAGTCATTAAACGAATTGTTGTAAATCAAGGGCCCTACCTGTATAAACTTTTGTGAGCTACAGATTGCTCCACCTGATGTATGAGGTGGCTAAGTTAAAGATTTAAATTAGAATAAGGCAGGGGGAGAGGGGCAACGGAGAAAGAGGCTTCTTATGCCTCTGTTTCTTCTTTGAAAGTAGCTGATATATCCAGGCTTTGGCAAACTGACTGACCTAACTACACAAGCAGTAATGCATAAGCAATTTTATATTATTTTGCCTGGCATGGCAATGCCGAGTGAAATCATCTTCTTTTAAGTTTAAAAAAAAATGCACACAAAACTGGGTGCCTTATTATTATTATTATTTTTTACAAAACAGAAACGTTTTTCCAGTGCAATTGCCAACAGCAGCAATCTGTATTTGCAAAACAAATGCATGCAAATATTTGTTCCTACATCAGTGTGTTTACGGAAGAAAAGTAGCCTGCAATTCGTGTGGGTCTAAGTATTGGGGAAGGGAAGGAGCACAATTCAGATCTTTGTTTTCATTTATCCTTACAATGTGTGGGTCTACTTTTCAGTAAGTAAGAGAAATATTTGATGGCCAGCACATCTGCAACTTTTTCAACTGTGACCTGCAACATTATAGAATAACAGAGTTGGAAGGGACCTTGGAAGTCTTTTAGTCCAGGGGTGTCAAACTCAAGGCCCGGAGGCCAGATCTGGCCCACGAGGTGCTTAGATCTAGCCGCAGGAAACAATGAAGGGCCGGCTCACGGTGCCTCTGCCAATGAAAACGGAGCATGGGAAGGTCCTGTGTGGCCCTTGCAAACTCTGTTTTCCCAGGTAATGGGTTGCAGGAGGCCGTCGTAGCCAAAAATGGAGCTCGGGAGCCCGTTTTGTTGGCAGAGCGCTTGGGCTACCACAGGCACCCCCGACACAAGTGATGTCAAAGCTGGTAATGCCCACCCCAGCCACGCCCACCCTGGCCTCCCAAAGTCAGACACAACTCTGATCCAGCCCTCAATGAAATCGAGATTGAAATTTCTGTTCTAGTCCAACCCCCTTCTCAGGTGGGAAACCTGATACCATTTCAGACCAGTGGTTGTCCAATCTCTTCTTAAAAACTTCCAGTGTTGGAGCACTCACAACTTCTAGAGGCAAGATAATTGTTGTAACTCTCAGGAAAATTCTCCTTAGTTCTAGATTGCTTCCCTCCTCGGTTAGTTTCCATTCATTACTTCTTGTCCTGCCTTCAAGTGCTTTGGAAAATAGGTTAGCCCTCTTTTCTCTGTGGCAGCTCTTCAAGAATTGGAACATTGTTATCATGTCACCCCAGTCCTTCTTTTCCCAAGATTAGATTCCTGCAACCATTCTTCATATGTTTTAGCCTCCAGCCCTCTTATCTTCGTTAACTCTTCACATTGTGATTCTATTCACTTTCTATCCAGCTACCTAAGGTCCAACATTTACTTCCATAAAATATCACAGGAAAATCCATTGCCTGAACAATTTTGACCTTTGTAGATATAAACGTATCGTGTATCTAAATTTCTGTTCCAAGACTTTCATTGCTAATCTACCAAATTCAAATCTACAGCTTATTTAGTTATTTGTCACATTTATATCCTGCCACGATCACAGATATGCTGGATTACTACTTATTTCTTTTATTTTGTACGTTATATAACATTGCTTACCAAAAAGAGAAAACCATGATAAATATACATGTAAATATATCTGTAAAATTAATAATTTCACCCATTAACAGGCCTCAATTCTCAAACTCAGAATGCTTTCTGTCTTTTCTTAACATGAGTAGGATCCAAAAACCTGCCAATTAGGCTGATACACAGAATTTAATATTCTTTTATGTAAATAGGCTGGTGAAATGCTCGACTGGGTAATAATGTCCAGATGTCTCTATAGCCAGGGGCTGATGAATATCAAGGCAGGTTGGCTCGAAACGGCAAAGAGCCAGCTGGCTGGACTGGTTACTGCTAACTGTAGCGTAAGGAAAAAGCTGGTTTTGTTCCATATTCACTGTTTGTGCTGGCAGCTGAATGAGAAAGCAATGACTCCAGAGTCCTCACACTACAATTTGAAGTTGTAGCAAATGTTAAATAAGTTGTCTTAACCTAGATTTTAGCATCTATCTATCTATCTATCTATCTATCTATCTATCTATCTATCTATCTATCTATCTATCTATCATTTATCTCTCATCTGTCTAAATCTATCTCTCATCTATGTATCAGTTATCTCTTGTTTATCTATCTAAATATCTATCATCTATCTATCTTTCATCTTTCATTTATCTCTCATCTGTCTAAATCTATCTCTCATCTATGCATCAAGTATCTCTTGTTTATCTATCTATCGAAATATCTATCTATCTTGGGTGACTCAAGTTGACTCAGCCTTCCATCTTTCCGAAATCAGTAAAATGAGAACCAAAATTGTTGGGGGCAATATGGTGACACTGTAAACCCCTTAGAGAGGTTGTAAACTACTGTGAAATGCTATATAAGTCAAAGTGCTATCACTATCTATCTATCCTTCTTCTATCTATCTATCTATCTATCTATCTATCTATCTATCTATCTATCTATCTATCTTTCTACCATTTATGTAGCTATCAATCTTACTGGAAGTTGTAAGTAATTATATAGCCAAATGTCTATGGAAATTCTCTCCACAGACATCCTGGACAACCATCCAGGTCATGGTTGTCCCAAAGGTGCTTTTTCAAGAGGCAACTGCACTCCCTTTGTTTTTACTTGAAGACATTTTGCTTCTGATCCAAAGAACTTCTTCAGTTCTGACGGTCAGTTCTGAGTCAGAACTGATGAAGCTTCTTGGATGAGAAGCAAAACGTCTTCAAGCAAAAGCAAAAAAAAAGATCAGTTGCCTAGTTATCTTTAGGATAACTAATTATACCTTTTGGATGGATGGATGGATGGATGGATGGATGGATGGATGGATGGATGGATGGATGGATATGCAAAGTGACATCTGATAAAATGCCAGCTATCAAGACAGCAGTAGAAACCTGGAAGTATTGTGCTGAAAAACTAGAATTGAGCAATCATTCCATCAAAATAACATTGTAGAAGAAGGCAATGGCAAATATTCTCCATAATGTTGCCTATGGGTGAGCATTTTGAACTCCATTGAGGGAGTGTTTACATTTTTAAATGTCAGAGGAAAATAAAGAAGACTGTTAAGCAGAAATATGTACACAGGGCTATCTATAGGAAGGTTGGGAAAATCAAGATGATAGCTCTGACAGTCCAATTGAAGCACTGCTCCTCTTAATGGACAACCTATATACAACATGTGTAAAAAGAGCGCAGGGCTTCAAATGAACAGTTGCATCCACCACTTTGACTATTTTTTAATTTCCTCAACACACATACATACAGACAAACCTTTGCTCCCATCTATGCTAGTTTTTTTGTTCAACAACTTCTCTCGTTGCTAGGTTTTTGCTTAGCTTGAGAAGCTATACATGTATATGAACTTCTGGAATTACTGGGTTAAACTCCAGCTATGAGCCAGTTTTGAGAATTTGCTTTCAAAGGAAAATGAACTCCCTACCACACCCCTCCCCTCAAAAAGTAAGACCAGGGGTGGGTTTCTACCGATTCTGTCCACCTCTGTAGAACCGGTAGCTCTGAAGAGCAGCAGACCTAGAACCGGTTCTATGTCTGCTGATGTTTTTGCCCACCCGCTCACCTGGGCTCTTACCTGATCTTTATTTCCTGATTTTTCAACTTCAGCTGCCGAACGAGGCACAGCTGCAGTTAGAAAAGCAAGAAAAGAGGGCTGTTTCAAAGGCTGCTTCTCTGCACACAGCATGCTGATGACGATTTACAGGCTGCGCAGCTCACAGCGTACAGGGAAGCTCGTAAATCCTGAACCGGTAGTTAACCCTTTTGTATCCCACCCCTGAGTAAGACCATTGTAATTTCTGAAACTTGCTGCAGCATTTCAGTCAGAAAAGTTGGGTTTCTTGATGTTCACCCTCACCAGAGTTTTATCCTTATACTTGACTCAACTTTAAATATCAGAAAATGTGGGCAATTTTTTTACACATTTCAGGAGAATAGATTGTCAACAAAGGAAGGTTCTCGGTACAAAAGATCATTTGAAGGAGTGACAGAGAGACTTTGATGAAAGAAAAGAAACATGTGATGCATGTTTGATTACCTGAAGTACTTGTAAATAACATGGTGGGAGCATGAACTCCTTAGATTGTGGAAGCGATGAAACCCCAATTAAATTTTCTATCGTGAAGCCATTCTTTGAAACAAAGAGGGAGATTTTGGAGTGTGATTTTTTTCTTTCTTTTACCAAACTATTTAGCTGCTGTGAGTGAGATGGACCAGCCACGCTTCCTTTGAAGCATAGATACAACCTTTGGACTTTCCCACTACTTCCCAAGGGGATTTGATGTGGTGGTTTGCTGATCAAATCTGACATCAATCTGCACTACCAATTTTTGGTTGCGAAACTCTGCAGTTATCTAAAATCTCTAGTTATCTAAAAGTAATGGTTTGGGGAAGGAGAAAGAAGAAAAATGAAGAATAACTGGCAGGGATAATACTTAGGACTCCTGGATAATCTTAATTTAATGTTAAATGCAAAAAAAATGTTTTGGAAGTGACCTATTCACATTTAAAATATACATCATTGTTTTCTGCAAATAGAGGACAAATAGCTTTGGTAAGTGAAAGATGACAGGCAAATCTAGTTGAGAGCTATCTTCAATTATCTCTCTCTATAAGAAGCAGTGGCTATATGTGTGTGTGTGTGTGTGTGTGTGTGTATGATATATATATTCCCTTGAATCATAATTTATATCTTGTTTATTTTTGCTGTGCTCTTTTTCTTCCATTTTTCCTTTTGGCTCATTTGAAGTAAATGCACTGAAATGTGTATGTTATTCGGGCTGAATGTCTGTGGAGATTCTCAGTCACCCAGGTCATGGTTGTCTCAAAGATAGCAATAGTGCTTAGACTTATATATCACTTCGTAGTGCTTTACAGCCCTCTCTAAGTGGTTTTACAGAGTCAGCCTATTGTCCCCAACAATTTTGAGTCCTCATTTTATCTACCTCAGAAGGATGGAAGGCTGAGTCAACCTTGAGCCTGGTGAGATTTGAACGGCTAAATTGCAGGCAGCCGGCAGTCAGCAGAAGTAGCCTGCAGTGCTGCACTCTAACCACTGCGCCACCGAGGTTCAATTGAAAAAGATGTTTTTTTCAAAAGGCAACTGGACTTTGTCTTTTTCCTGGAGGAAGGTGAAGAATATGTTTTGCTTCTCATCCAAGAAACTTTATCTGTTCTGAAGGTGGAAGGATGGAAGGACGGGTACTGACTGACAGTTGAGACTGGATGGTAGAAGGGCTGGAAGGATAGATTCTGACTGAATGGGTGGGGGGAGGGGAGGGGAAAGGAAAGGATTGTATTTATTTGCAGTCATCTGGTTGTTAGCACTCTCTGAGAGTTGTTGGGGCCACTTGGGGGTTTTATCTGTACCCTCAGGATCATAGATAATTCGGTCTGAGGTGTCTGTACATCAAAAATGAACAGGTCCAAAAGATAACCCATCACTTGCCTTCCTCCATTGGAAATCCTTGCCAAAAAAAAAGGCAGTTATACGTGAATAGCTTTAAATATCAGACTTAAACTACTGAGCTTTGTCCCATTATCTAATGACCAACTTCTATATCTGCTTCACCCCATTTTCTTCCTTCATAGCCACCCATTTTTTGAGTAACAAAAGCCAACCTTCCTTTCTGAAATTTTAGATCAATAGCTAATTCAGCAGAGTGTTTAAGTAATTTGGGCTGAATCACTGGCACCCAGCTGATTTTCATGCCCAGGGCGGGACTAGAACTCACAGTTTCTTGGTGATTGTCCCAAAGTCACTCAGCCAGCTTTCATGCCTAAGGCAACACTAGAACTCATGGTCTCCCAGTTTCTAGTCTGGTGCCTTAATTATTAGACCAAACTCCTACATCAGAGCTCTCAACTTTGAGGGCCTAAAAGCACATTTACAGAACATGATGTGAGAACTTTCCTACAGTATGGAGATAGTAGTCATGTAGAATAATGGAATACCACAGGCAGGAATCAGAATTCTACCAAATCTGGGTAGCTTACACAGCTTAATTTATAACAGAATTACAGTAAAACTCTTGATATATGGCAAATACAAAAAGGATTATTAGCTCTCTTTCTAGATTTTGTGTGTGTGTTTGCGTGAGTGAATTTTGTTTTCTTTTTTATTCCTACACATTATGGAGTCAGGTTATTCAGTTCCTTGTAAACATTCATTAGCTACTGTTCAACAAACATGATTTTTTCAAAAAGAATTGCTAGCCAAACTGATTAAATGTGAATTATACGAGGATAAGATGGGTCACTAATTGTATGTTTCAAACATTGTGTTTGTAAACTTCACATAAATCCTATACATCAATGATACAAGATTGACAGCCTGACTCCATCTGCTGGTAAAAATGATTTCATATTCACAGTTATATATATATTTTTCCTAAATAAAATTTGAATCAAGATGAAAGTTGCAACTCCACTGTGAAAGTCTCTAAAAGCAAACTCATGGCGACAATCTTGACTGTTTTAACCCCTTTTCTCTGTGAACACCCCTGCCCACAATAGTGCCAAGTCAAATTTGTCACATACCATCCAGATTTTCACACTAGATTTAGTGTTTTTATCCATGTATCGAGTCTTTCCCAAAGACCTGGGATAGACATGTTAATGTTTGAGGAGTTAAAGATATTGTTGCAGGATGTAAACTATTCTGAGTAAAGCTGCTGTTTGTAATTGACTGGTGGTGGTTTTGTCAATGCCAACAGTATTCAAGTGGTGCTCTAGTTGTTTTGGAATTGCACCCAAGGCACCTATTACTAATGGTGCTATCTTTGCTTGCTTTTGCCACAAATCTGTATCTTCTTGCAGGTCTTTGTATTTTGTGATTGTCTCCAGTCTCTTCTCTTCTATTCTGTTATCTCCAAGTATTGTCATGTCCACTATTTTTTTTTCTTACTGACAGTTGTTAAGTCCGGCATGTTATATGGCTGGTGCCTGTGTGCTTGAATTCTAAAGTCCCAGAGCAATTTAACTTCTTCATTTTCTATGACTTTCTCTATACTATGATCCCACCAGTTTTTGCTTGCAGGCAAACAGTATTTCTTGCCAATCTTCGTTTGCACCCTTGTCGCTACTTTGTCATGCTGTTGTTATCATTTTTATCACTATTGTTATATCATATAATCATATAGTTCATCATATAATCAGCCAGATGTTCAGAGTGGATTTGGCATTTTTATCCACCTGTCGAGTCCTTCCCAAGGACTTAGGATAGGCAGGTGTTGATATTTGATGGTGTGAGAGATAATGTTACAGGTTGTAAGCTGTTCCAAGTAAAGCTGCCTTTTGCAATTGACTGATGGCAGATTTGTCAATGTCGATAGTATTCAAATGGTGCTCTGGTTTTGGGGGGGGGATTGCACCCAAGGTGCCTATTACTCTTGGTGGTACCTTAGCCACAGTCGTTCTATTTCTATTTGCAGGTCTTTGCACTTTGATATCTTCTCCAGTCCTTTCTCTTTTATTCTGCTGTTTTCAGATACCACCACGTCCACTATCCTGATTCTTTTGTCTTTCTTATCAACAGTTGTGAAGTCTGGAGCATTATGTGGCAGGTGCCTGTCTGTTTGCATTCTAAAGTCTCAGAGCACTTTAGCGTTGGCTAAAAAAAATTAAAATAAAAGACAAAAACAAAACATTTAAAATGAACATTTAAACATGACGAGCAGATAAATCCCATTCAAAAGAGCTGTGCCTTGACTGCTCTTGTAAAAGCATCGAGAATGGCAGAAGGAGATTAAATGAGATTCCCTAAGGACTTAGTGCCACAGTATGAGAAAGATACAGGAGCAGCTGTATGCAGTCCATTTAGGAAAGTTGAAAACAATTCGCTCTAAACCTCTCAGTTCTATTCAAGTCAGCAGGTTCCCATGCACGTAGTAGTTACCTCCCTCTCCCCTCACTTGGGCACTCTAGGCAGATAAGAAGAAAGAGACAACAATGAAATGCTGAATTACACAAAGTAGGATTGTGAAAACAGCACTCTGGATTTGATCTTTAAACGGTACTTTGAAGTGCCCAGGAGCACAAATCTAGCATCTGCCTGCAACATTTTAAAGCAGTTGTGTTTTTTCCCCCAGAGCATGGAGCAGTGGCAGCGGGGAGGATGGGCTGTGATCTTGTTAAAAGATGCAGCTGCTTTAAAGAGCATTGGCTTAATGGTGCTATATTTACATAGAGGAAAATAATCAGTGGGATACCACAAGGTTCTATCCTAGGCCCAGTATTCTTCAATATCTTCATAAATGACTTAGAATGACAGAATCGAAGGGGAACTTACCAAATTCGCAGATGATACTAAGTTGGCAGGAATAGCTAACACCCAAGAAGATAGGCTCAAGATCCAGATGGATCTTGACAGAGTAGAACACTGGGCCATATCTAATAAAATGAAATTCAATGTAGAGAAAAGTGAAGTCCTACACTTAGGGAAGAAAAACCAAAAGTACATGTATAGACTGGGTGAAACCAGGCTCAATAGCAGTAACTGTGAGAGGGATCTTGGAGTCTTAGTGGACAACCAGTTAAATATGAGCCAGCAGTGTGCAGCAGCAGCCAAAAAAAGCCAATGTAGTCCTAAACTGCATTAACAGAGGCATACAATCAAGACCAATGGAGGTACTAATACCACTCTATAAAGCCTTAGTAAGACCACACCTAGAGTACTGCATCCAGTTTTGGTCACCACACTATAAAAAGATGTTAAGACTCTAGAAAAAGTGCAGAGAAGAGTAACTAAGATAATGAGGGGACTGGAGGCTAAAGCATACAATGAACGTTTGCAGGAACTGGGCATGGCTAATCTAGTGAAGAGAAGGTCCAAGTGAGACATGATAGCAGTGTTCCAATATATTGAGAGTTTTGCAGTGATAACTCAGCTCCAGAAAAATAAACACAGATGGCTGATGCTTCATCTAACATCTTTAAAAACATAAGTAGATTTTACAAACCAGTTGTAGATTTCTCTAACGTGGAGCAAACTCAGACAGAAACATGTTGCAAGTTCAGAGCAGAGCTCCAGTCTTCAGCAAGCAAGCAAGTTAATTTCATCTTCAATAGACAGACTCAGAATTCAACATAGCTGCAGAGATGCAGAGCTTAATATAGAGCCACACCTAGGCTACTTCTAGTTTCAGTTTCCAAACTATCCTCATTGGCTGATTTGGTTGTGATTCCTATTCATTGATTGACCTTTTTACTATGCTCTATTCCAGTTCATGAATATACTCTGACACAATATTTTAGGGGCTGCTATAGAGAGGAGGGGATCAAGCTATTTTCCAATGTACCTGAAGGCCAGTCAAGGAATAATGGATGGAAACTGAACAAGGAGAGATTCAACCTGGAAATAAAGGATAAATTTTCTGACAGTGAGAACAATCAACCAATGGAACAGCTTGTCTTCAGAAGTTGTGGGAGCTTCATCCCTGGAAGCTTTCAAGAAGAGACTGGACTGCCATCTGTCAGAAATGGTGTAGGGTCTCCCTCTTGGGTGGCGGGTTGGATGAGATCAGCGGTCGCCAACTAGTGGGCCGCGGCCTACTGGTGGGCCATGAGAAAATTTTGGTGGGCTGCAGAGAAATCTCACCCCCAGAGCACCCCCCACAAAGCAATTAATCCAGGCTGCACAGAAACACAAGGCTGCACTACCCACATAGCCCGCGGAAACCGTCCCTGCCCACTCACTCCTTACCCGGTAAACTTGCTTACTAAATTGCTATTTTTCCTTTTTCTGACCATCATCTGTTCTGCTGTGCCAGAAGATTTAGATTAGCTAGGAAGCAGGAAATGGTTGGATTTCTTGCTTTCTAGATAATCTTTAGATCTTCGGCTCAGCACATCCGCACCTCCCTAAGGACTGAAGGTTTGCTTGCAAGCAAATTCAGTGCAGACTCAGGGCAAGCAAATTTGAGAGACTGAGATAGCTGATGGCAGATAGATAGATCACTGAATGATTCTGTGAGCAACTCAATCTGCCTGCTTTGCCTGATTTTGGGTAAAAGTTGCTCTTTTTATAAAAAAAATCAATATTTACATGCATGGTGTGTTGTGAGTTAATTTTATGAGTTTGCTTGCAAACAAATTTTATGTGACAGACTGAGCTAGCCAATGGCAGATAGATAGATCTCTGAATGAATCTGTGATTCTGTGAGCAACTCAATCTGCCTGCTTTGCCTGATTTTGGATAAAAGTTGCTCCTTTTTTATAAAAAATTCAATATTTATATAAATATTTATAATATTTACAGACAAGCCATGCCCAGCCAGTCACATAACCATCAAGCCACACCCACAAATTAGGACACACCCTCAGAACCGGTTAGTGGTCCCTGGGGTCTAAAATTATGAGTTTGGTGGTCCCTGAGCTCCAAAAGTTTGGCGACCACTGGACTAGATCACCTATAAAGTCCCTTCCAACTCTGTTAATCTGTAATCTGTAATTCTCTATTTGTGTTTTGGAAACTGAATCCAAAGGCTCGCATAGCTCTGATAAAAAGAAAGCGAAAAAAATAACAATTTAAGAATAACATAGAATAATCATGAATTTAAAAGGTTTGGTTTTTTTAAGCAGGTAAGCCACGACTAAAAAGGAAAAATTGGTCAAGTACAGTTTTCAATGGCTCTGGGTTGCACAGAGGATTTTCTTCCATGTGAAAACCAACAAGCTTAAGAGAGCTTCTCCCATCTACTTAATAGTTAGACACATTCATAACAAGATATACGACCTCTGAGTTGTTCAGTTGAACAGGAATGTTTCCCACACATCAGCTTCTAAGTAGACTTAAAACAAACACTGTTAAACTGCTATCACACAATGTCAGGTCATGGTGCCCTGTGTTGCAAATGATCCCAGATGCTACCATACTTCATTTCTTTCACTTTTCAGTTTATTTTGAATTTACTCATTGCTACCCTTACATTCTTCCTGTTTCTGTTGTGAGTGAGATATGTGGGATACGTATTCCTCAGAAAAGATAGCCTAGCTAAAGTAAAGAATGGGTCTAAAATTATCCAGAGAAATCTATGTTTATATGGAGACTTGAGTATCAACTCTCAGTTCAAGCCCAATACTTTATATATCCTGCACAATTCTACCTCTCTGTTCTTGGCATGGAATATAATACTGAAGAAACCCAGGAAATTTAAATTTATTTAGGATCTTTTTAAAAATCCCATCTTTATTGTTTTTTTATAGATGACTCAGCGAACATACTGAATACACCTTCCTCTTTCCATTTTCCTCACAACAACAATCCCATGAGGTTGTTGGGCTGAAATAGAGTGCCTGGCCCAAGTTACCCAGCATGGCTAAGACAGAACTCCCGGTTGTCTCCCGGTTGGTTCTCGACTGGTGTCTTTAGCACTAGACCAAACTGGCTCTCTCTCTCTTCCTAGCTGTGATGAACTGGTCATCTATAGGTAGTATGTAGATTGGTATGTACAACCAATCATTTAGCAACCATTCAAAGTTGCAACTGCTCTGAAAACAGTGAGTGGAAACCATTCCTCACACATATGACCCATTACAGTCACATGATCAAAAGTCTTGCAACTGGCATGTATTTATGACAATTGCAGGGCCCCGGGGTCATGTGATCACCATTTGTAACCTTCTCAACTGGCTTCCAACATGCCATCAATGGCGGGAGCCAAATTCACCTAATTGCATGATTCCCTGAACAACTGCAGTGATTCCCTTAACAACAGTGGCAAAAAAAGGTCATAAAATTGGAACAACTCACTTAACAACCACCTTAGCAACAGAAATTCTGGACTCAGTTGTGGTTGCAAGTTGAGGACTAGGTGCATTGGAACCAGAAGTGGTATTCAGCTGGTTTACACCCGTTCGCACACCCACTCAGTCATATGACCACCAAGGCACACCCACCCAGTCACATGACCACCAAGTCATGCCCATCAAATAAGCCATGCCCACAGAACTGGTAGTAAAAAAATTTGAATCCCACCACTGATTGGAGCTTTCCTGACGACTTCCAGTCCTAGTTTAAAATTCAGAGCTATTGACGAATGCTCGTTTATAATGGTGTTTGACTTCCCTCCTGGAAGTATTTGTGACTTGTTTCATTTGGCTGTTGTGATTGATTGCAATTATTAGAAATCTGCAGATTTTCATCCTCCAAGGAGCTGATCAAGCTTCTTGCCGCTGGTATAATGAAGACAATCCGTCGTGAAAGAAGACTTGATTATCTAATGACAGCTCCAAACATCAGTGAAAAAAATGAAGCCACAGCACAGATGTCAATAAAAGCACCACACGCTGTTGTAATGGAGAAATGTTTGCTTTATCATAAGAACAACAATATTATTATTTTTTCAGGAATTTTCCAGCTCAAATCAGCCTCAACATAGCAACAGTTCTGACAAGCGATTTTTCTCTCCCGCGCGGGAGAGCAAAACAACAACTGGGTTATGGTTGACTCCTTGTTTTTGTTTGCCGCTGTTTAATGAAACTTGACAAAAGCAAAATAATGACCCTTCTCCCCCACTCCCCTCCCTTCTTTCCCAAATCAACAGAAAGGAAAGAAGAACATGACAGCAGACCTTCAAGAACCTGGCAATATTCTGCTCCCGTGGCGTCATCAGCAGAATTCTTACGGACTCAAGCGTCAAAAGCGAGATTGGGTCATCCCGCCAATTAACGTGCCAGAAAATTCAAGAGGACCCTTCCCACAGCAGCTTGTCAGGGTAAGTAGAGTGACAGAATACTTTGTACCTCTGCATAAGATCAATGGAGATTACATTTCCCAAAGCTTGTTAGTAGATTATCTTTAGAAAGAAACAGTCACTTTCCAAGTTGGACTTTAGACAAGTACTGTCCGATGGCATGAGCAGGCTGTTTAGGCTTTCCAAGGATGTGCTATTCAGTGGTCGCCGATGAATATTAATGCATGGATAGACCTTTGTAAAAAAAAAACTGAAAATATGAATAAGAGCACAAAAAGCAGTGGGATAATAGAATCATCACCTTTACTTTGAAGCACAAAGATTTGCTCAGGTGTTAATGTGGAGTAATTTGCAAACAGTGAAATCAAGTTTTGCCATGCAGAAAGAGAGATTGTGTCAGCTTTGCCAGGTAGTCCAGATGAGAAATACAATAAGTACTAACTTAAATTTTATTATAAGCAGTGGTGTTTTTCAAAGTGGTTTACCACTGGTTAGGTTGGCATGGCTTGGTGGGTGCACTTTGCGTGTGCACACACACTTTGCACGTGCATGTCATGCCCCTGTTGGAATCTGATTCAGAGGGGGAGGCCGAGTAGCTGGCAGGGAGTGGGAGTGTGGCTCCGTTGGCTGTGGAAGAAACTGGAGAAGGGCACAGTGTGGCTGGGCAGAGCAGGGGAGAGGTAGAGCAAGGAAGAGGGAATTCAGAGAAAGATCCAGGCCCACCCCCTCTTCATCGCAGGGCACACAGGGAGGAATGGAGAAGGGAGCAACATGAGTTGCGTGGCATAAGTGGGAGGAAAGGGCCCTGATTCCCTTCATTAGCTGCAGCTGGGAACAGTGTTTAAAAGGGGAAGTTGCGCACAGCAAACTGTTGAGAGCAAATTGTGAATTATCTGGTATTGTCGAGGCTTATCTGGGTTCCTGGCATCTTCCCAGCTGTGTGTGCTTTGCTGGCCTTTCAAGTCTGCAATTCCTTCTCCTGCCCTGTCAAGTTAATTACTGCAGCGTGGTTTGTGTGGATTTTATTTACAGTTTGTATGTAGTTTGTTTTCGGACTGAATTGCTTCCACTTAAAGACTGTTCTTGGGAGAGTTTTGTCTCCAGCTGAAGGTAACCTGAACATTGGGGGCAAAGTTGGAGGTACTAAAGGGACTCTTCTTACTTATGTGACTGTGTTGCCTTTGTGCCACGCCTGGGTCATCACAGTGCATGCCAAACATGTGCTTTACACACATGCAGAGGCTTTCCTACTCACCTCCTACAATCCTGCACTCTTCCTGTGTCTTCAAAAGTTGATGTGCGGCAATCTGCTGTGCCGTGCAAAGCAGCTGCGCTTCAAAAGCAGAAAATAAAGGTTAGTATGGGAGCCCAGGTGGGTGGGTGGGCCCAACAGCAGATCATCGCAGTGAACCAGTTCACTCCCCAATGATCTTTGGAGCTACCGGTTCGGCCGAACCAGGCCAAACTGGTAGCATCCAACCCCTGATTATAAGGTTATACTAAGAGATTCTTTCAAGTCTGAAAGTCCATCTCTCTGCCCTTCACCTTTACAGACCAAGAAACTAGGGAGGGTCTCTTTTGATGCATTCTCCATGCCCCCGTTCCTTCTGTGGACTTATTATTTAACTATTTGAATGAAATAATAATCTGCATGCATATATTGTGTATGGATGTATGGGGTTCTTTATAGGAAATGAAAGTTAGGGCCCTGTTCCTAAGAATCCTAGATTTTAGAATTTGCATCAGGGAAAAGGAAGGGAAAGAAAAAAAGGATGAAACTTGGTTAAATACAAAAGCCAATTTTTAATTTCTACTAGAGATATCTACAGCTTGACTCATAAAAGTACAGATATTTGTATGCTTTATTAGGAGGGTTCTTTTTCCTTTTGTTCAGTTGTGTCCAATTTTGTGTTTTTCTTGGCAAGGATTTTCAGAAGTGAAATTGAATTTTGGTCAGTCACTGAGATCAGGAAATTACTCTTCCAAGTTTTCTGACTCATGCTGGAGCCCATCTTTCAATCGCCAGCCATCAACACACCAATCAGCCAATAGGAAGGCACCACATAAACGCGACTCACAGAACAGCCCAAAGCATGTATTCTAGTAGAGAAATCCCTGAAGATGGGCTCCAGCATGAATCCAAAAACTCAGAAGACTAAAGCTCTGTTCCCAGTAACCCAAATTCAATTTCACATCATTATCCTAGGACAAGTATATTGGTCTTCATTCGTGATGTTCAGAAGTGATTTTCCATTGCCTTCTTCTGTTTGTTTGTTGTTTGTAGTTGTGTTTGTTTTTCTTTGAAGATGTTTCGTTTTTCATCCAAGAAGCTTCTTGTTTGTCCATTGTGGTGGAATGTAGTCAGGAGTCACAGAAGAGAGGGGCTTTTTCCCAGAGGAGCTTAAAATGTCTGATAGGCAGGAAGAGAGTGAAAGTGGATTCTCCCTAGCAATTCACAGACTATATCGAATAGTTATGCAGATACTTGCTTTAGTCTGGCAAGATTCTGTTTGTAGGCGATCAACAATAAAGAACTACTTGGAAGTAACACCACTTGGTTCATTGGCACTCAGCAATTACCATTGATAACTTGAAGATGTGTGGACTTCAACTGGCTGGGGGAATTCTGGGAGTTGAAGTCCAGACCTCTTCAAGTGGCAAAGGCTAACAAACAGAATAGCTGTTTATCTTCAGAAAACTTAGAGCACTAGAGCTGGTAAAGCAAAGATCATTTAAATGACAATATTATTACACAAGTAGTTCTCAATTTGTGACCACAATTGATAATAAACTTTCCACTGCTTAGCAGAAGGCAGTTTTGCCCTCCTATATGACCATTTTTGCCACAGGTGTTAAGCGAATCATTGCAGTTGTTAAGTGAATTAGGTGGTCATTAAGCAAATCTGGCTTTTCCCATTGACTTTGCTTGCTTAAAGTCAACTGGAAAAGTTACAAATGACCCCATGACCCTGGGGAAAGTTCAACTATCATAAATATTTGCCAGTTGCCAATTGACCAAATTTTAATTCCACTAACATGGGGATGCTGCAGTCTTAAGTCACTTTTTCAGTGCTGTTGTAACTTTGAATGGTCACTAAACAAATAGTTGTAAGTTGAGGACTACCTATATAATGATAGAGAAGTTGAGGAAGAGGAAGATAAGCTATAAACCTTTTTGAAGATAAGGAGACCCATGTGCATAAAGAATCATGGATATAGCAATAGCACTTAGACTTATATACCACTTCACAGTGCTTTACAGTCCTCTCTAAGTGGTTTACAGAGTCAGTATATTGCCCCCATCAATCTGGATCCTCATTTTACCCACCTTGGAAGGATGGAAGGCTGAGTCAATCTTGAGCCTGGTGAGAATCGAACTGCCAACTTCCAGGCAACCAGCAGTCAGCAGAAGTAGCCTGCAGTACTGCACTCTAACCACTGCACCACCACGGCTCTTAGAATGGAAGAAACAACTAAAGCTGGAACAATGATAACACTTGTCAATCATCTGAAGCTCATCCCAGACAACAGGACACAAAATGGATTTAAATGACAAGAATACTGATTTAAGCTAGCAAAAAAAAAAAAAATGGTAAAAGAAATTTGATAGTCCAGTTACCAAGAAACTTGATGGACTTTTCATTGCTGGATGTCTTCAAGAAGAGGCTGCATTACCATTTAAGAAGGATATTTTCTTGAGGCCTGTCAGGATCGAGCTGCTGGCAGTTGGCAGAATTAGCCTGCAATCCTACACTCTAACTACCTTGCCACCATGCCTTGCTATGGGTATATTGGGCACCAAAATTCTTCATTCCTTTCTCTCGTCCTCCTTTTAAGCCTCATATGCTGCTCAACTAACAATGATCACATCTGGCAGAAATCTGATTGTTTAGTTTCTTCAGCTGGATGGGAACAAACTGGTCACCAGTTTATAACCCATTTGTCTTCTCTCACAACCATATTCATTCATGCGCTCCTGATGGACTGTTGCTCTCATTAGATGTACACGTGAGTGAAACACTTTGTCACTGGTCAAAATGCCCTTTGTCAAGTTAGTGAGTTTGTAAATCATATCACATCTTCAGCAACACTTATCCCCGCCCCCTCTTGGAAATGACAAGAGCGAGCATTTCACACCAACCCAAACATTGATAAAATACAGCATAGGATAGTTTAAACCGTAAGCGGGGGAAATAAAATAGATGTATCTGATGCCAGGAACTGTAGCAAAATGTACAGCGGAGCAACACATCCAATGGAAGCTTTTCTGTTTTAAAAGCAAATACCGAATAAAACAAAAAGCCAATAAGAGGAGCACATGTTTTTGTCAAGTTGTCCTCTGGAATAAAATTGCGGCGTAATTGCAAGAAATTTCAGGAAATAATTGGAGAAAATGAGGATGGATCATTTGCAGCCTTGTCAAGAAATAATGCTTTAGCGAGTCCTTTCCAGGGTTAAAATGAATGCAATCATTACCTGCGCTGTACTGATTAGCCATTGCCTCACAAAGTGCCTGGCATTCAAAAATAAAACACATACACATACACACACACACACAAATGGTTGGTTTAATCCCCCAAGGTGTGAGCAGACTTGATCACATAAATTACATCCTCAATCTGCCGTAGGTTCAGGAAGGGTGCTTAAAATACAGTGCAGATGTTCAGCCCCTTGAAGCCAGCTTTTACAACTTTCTTTTTTTTCCCAGAGAGCGAGAAAGAACTAAGCGTCTCTAGGAGCCCCAGGTGGCATAGCTAATGGTGACGGATGCCAGTAGTTTAGCAACATCTAAACAGCTATGGGTGTCCTACTGGTTTAATATATATTCGGTCTGTGGCAAGTGATGGAGTAAGTCGAAGTTACCCCAGCTGTCAATAATGCAAGGGAAAAGAACTACCAATGCACCCAGTTCATAGCAAAAAGAACTTCGTGCATTTGAATGAAGTTTTCCCACTTTTCAGTTCTATCGTTTTTGGGTCTCAGGTCTGTTATTCCTACAGAGTTGTTTTTTTTTTCCATGGTGGGATTCAACTTTTTTTACCCACAGTTCTGTGGGTGTGGCTTGGTGGGTGCACTTTGCATGCGCATGCATGGTTCACGCATGCGCAGAGGGTTTGATACCGGTCTTCTTCTGCAATCCTGCTCTCTCCCTGTGTGTTCAACAACTGACGTGTGGCAATCCACTGTGCCACGCAAAGCAGCTGAGCTTCAAAACCAGGAAATAAAGCTTCGTATAGAGCCGGGGCAGGCAGGCAGGCCCAGCATCTGATCGTTGGAGCAAACTGGTTCACTCACAGATGACCCTTGGAGCTACCGGTTCAGCCTAAGCAAGCTGAACCGGTTGAATACCATCCCTGGATTTATTCGGGTTTTTTTGAGAGCTGCAAGTTGTGTTGCCTTCTCTACCTCTACTGCAGAGGTGGGGGACCATGGCCCCTTTATGACTTGTGGACTTCAACTCCCAGAATTCCTGAGCCAGCAATTCCTGAGCTACCGGTCCCCTTGCTACATTTCCTCATGAACCATGAAATAAATGTCACATTATATCCTGATGGGTGCAACAAACCAGTGGTAAAGACAAAATAATGGTGCACAGTTTGAAAACATTGCCTATGGCTGGTTCAGGAATTCTGGGAGATGAAGACCACAAGTTATAAAGGGGCCATGGTCCCCCATCCCTGCTCTACTATATAAGAAAGCCATTGGATGCAGCCAAAGCTGACTTTTGATGGCTACAAAGAGCCATTCTTTTCCCTCTTTCTTTCTTTCTTTCTTTCTTTCTTTCTTTCTTTCTTTCTTTCTTTTCTTTTCTTTTCTTTTCTTTTCTTTTTCTTCCTTTCCTTCTTTCTTTCTTTCTTTCTTTCTTTTTCTTTCTTACTTTCTCTTTCTTTCTTTCTTTCTTTCTTTCTTTCTTTCTTTCTTTCTTTCTTTCTTTCTTTCCTTCCTTCCTTCCTTCCTTCCTTCCTTCCTTCTTTCTTTCTTTCTTTCTCTTTCTTTCCTTCTTTTTTCTTTCTTTCTTACTTACTTTCTCTTTCTTTCCTTCTTTTCTTTCTTCTTCTTTTCTTTCTTTCCTTCTTTTCTTTCTTTCTTTCTTCTTTCTTTTTTCTTTCTTTCTTTCTTTCTTTCTTTCTTTCTTTCTTTCTTTCTTTCTTTCTTTCTTTCTTTCTTTCTTTCTTTCTTTCTTTCTTTCTTTCTTTCTTTCTCTTTCTTTCTTTCTTTTTGACAGCACACAAAAATTGATTGGTAATCTTTTCTTGGGGTTATTTTTTTACTTACTAAGCAAGCCTAAAGTCCTAGGACTTCTTGATAGACTTTGTTTAAGGTTCCAATTAGGTCCAACATAAATATGTTTTAGCGTGATGAAACAATTATGTTTTGACCAAACATTTGGGAAATCCAAATAGCCACTGATTCCTCTGCTACATTTCCTCATGAACCATGAAATATATGTCACATTATATCCTGATGGATGCAACAAACCAGTGATAAAGACAAAATAACAGTGCACAGTTTGAAAATATGCAACTTTGTATATGCATAATATAAGTATGTCAATCCCAGATGCTCTTTGAACTTGGCTGATAATTTGCAGACATTTCATTACCTGACCAGGTAACTGTCAGGATTCCGGGAGTTACCCACATTTAAATCATGAGTCTCAAGCTAAACTTCCAAAATTTAAAAAGGATTTATTGGGAGTTAACATGCCAACACTGCTTGGGTGTAGCCGACTCTGAGACATATAATTAATTGTCACCCTTGACCCTGGTTTTCCCCCACCCCCACCCCTGGGTGTATCATAATTCATATTCTCCAATAGGACACATCCACAGCCAAGAGTCATCAATCATGCTCTCCAGTTAGAATTTTGCACAGCAGAAGCTTCAGTCACCTAGTTACTATCTTTGAAAACTTTTATGGAATGCAGTTTTGGTTTGCAAACTGCTACACTGCTCCTCTCTCCCCTTCTGTTGACAACTCTAAAAGACCAGAGAAATATTTTATCAGTTGACAGTAACATCATCAGTGCTAGCGTATATAAACAGGGAGTAAACTCCACCCTTATTACCACGGATGATGTTACCTAGATAGGAAATGAAAGATCTGTAAAGTAACAATGAAGCTCAAAGAGAAGACTTCACAGTTCCACCCTGAACTGCACATACTCTTTTTTATTGGTATACACATATTTTTTAATGTTTTAAAATAGGATAAACCATGATTATTATTTTTATGCCCATCCTGCTATTTGTTTTCTTTCAGTGTAAGCATGGATGTTTCACCAGAATTTTCATAAACTTTCTAAACATGCAGAAGCTATATTTATAAATCATTGATTCCCAGTTCTGTGTGTGGTGCAAATATAAATATTTGATTTATTTATTAGATTTGTTTGTTCATTTCATTTTGGGGCGAATTTGGGTGGCTTATGAGATTTAATATGCCAACCATTCTTGCCACCTGATCTGCCCGTTAATTAAAAAATAATGGTTCGACCTTTCATGTGTAAAATAACTGGACAAATAATGTGTTCACTTGTGCCAATTGGGAACGGTTGATGTTCAGTGTACTGCAAATGAATGTGCCATTTTAAGGACTATGTGTTTGTATCTGGCTTTCTGAAGCCAACTGTGTTTTCACACTATTTGTTTAAAATAGGTTGAATTCATTTGAAATGGGGTAATTATTTCTTCCAACTCTTTCCTCTTGATCTGGCTTCCTATTGTGACGTATGCAAAGCTCCACTTTGTGGGAAGTTGATTAGCTGCTTGTCAGTATTTTAAGCCAGGCAGTGGCTGAATGAAGCTGGATGTGACCCACAGACGCTTGAAATATGGCCCTTTCCCTGTTCAGCTAAGATGAGCTGTAATCAGGGTTGGAATTCTACCAGTTCTCACCTATTCGCTAGAACCAGTTGTTAACATTCTAAGCAGTTCAGAGAAGCAGTTGTTAGAAGAAATTACTGGCCTAATCCTGTAAGGAAGGTAGGAAGGAAACATTCTGGTGTTGCTTACAGAAACTGCCTCTCCGTTAACCCTTATTACATTCTTGGCAGGACTAGACTTCTTGTCTCAAGAACGTCTCTGGAGTTTTTTTCCCCTTCTTTGCTGATACTTTGCTTGTGTGGAATTACCATTCAAGGTTACAATGGCACTGAAAAAAGTGACTTATGACCATTTTTCACACATATGACTGTTGCAGCGTCCCCACAGTCATGAGAGGCCAGGTGAGGAGATGCGTGCCTCGATGTGAGTGATATTGAGTTGGCCACACCCAGCCAATAACATGACCACCAAGCCACACCCACCACCTAAGCCACGCCCACAGAACCAGTTGTTAAAAAGCATTTGAATCCCACCCCTGGCTGTAATGCTCTGTTTATTAACGCATTTCATTCTCAGGGAAAATATGGTAAACGAAACAAGCAGGGCCATGTTATTCTTGCAAATGTATTCAACCCCCCTGTCAGCTGCAATCTCGCTTCATTCCAGAAATGGGCCTGTATTCTTCTGCTAATACATGGGTTTCATTAAGCAATAGTCTGAGTATGCCAGAGATAGTCGAATTCATTTTAGATGTTGAAACCGATCTGATTGAAAATAGAGGAGCAGAACTGTGGCATCAAAAGTGGCCAAAACCATAGCCAGAGAACTTAGTTTGTCCAAAATAGCCAACACTGCCAGGAAAGCCAACACAATCTTCAGCTGCATTAACAGAAGGATAGAATAAAGATCACATGAAGTTTTAATACCACTTTATAATGCCTTGGTAAGGCCACACTTGGAAAACTGCATCCAGTTTTGCCTTGCCATGATGTAAAGAAGATGTTGAGGGTCTAGAAAGAGTGCAGAGAAGAGCAACAAAGGTGATTCGAGGAACTGGACGCTAAAACACATAAAGAATGGTTGCTGGAATTGGGTACGTCTAATTTAATGAAAAGAAGGATTGGGGTGACATGGTAGTGGTGTTACAATATCTCAGGGGCTGGCAAAAAAAAAAGAAGGAGTCAACTTATTCTCCAAAGCACCTGAAAGCAGGACAAGGAGCAACGGATGGAAACGAATCAGAGAGAAGCAACCTAGAACTAAGGAGAACATTTCCTGACAGTGAGAACAATTAATCAGTGGAATAACTTTGCCTCCAGAAATTGTGGATGCTTCAACACTGGAAGTTTTTAAGGTTTTGAGAAGATGAAACATTTTAAGGACAGGGAAGATTCCCTTTTAGTAATGCCCACTATCACTATTTCTGAAGGATCTCCATGGGAATAAATGTGTTTGCAGGCTATGGTTAAGATAGCCTGGATGTGGGAACCCCCCCCAAAAAAAAAACCAGGCAAAAATTTAATTGCACATCACAGGTGTCATTTTGACATTTCTTCTAAATGTTCTTGTTTTTTTTTTAAGCATGTAAGGTCCTAGAGGTACGTTGCTGGTGTGAGAAACTTTCTGTAGGTTCCCCAAGATGCAGAATTTAACAGAGGGGCTCCAGCCTTTTGGAAAACCTGCATTAGAACAAATTAGCTCAACTAGAACCCTGCAGCTGAAGAATGAGAACCAAAGAAAGTTGAGTTCCCACTGCAGCATATTTCTGGACATTAACGAAATCTATTTCTATAAATGATGAAAGTCCCAATGTTCTCAATGGAACTTGCTATTTGGTATGTAATGTTCCTGAATGCATTAACCTCTAACTACATGAGTGGGAAAACAACAGATGGTATTTTGTCTGTCATCAGGCAAGCTTTGTTGATTGCAGGACTAGCAAGCGTTCTTCTTTTTTTTCTCCTTTTCTTTCGCCTCCTTTTTTTCCCTAGGGAAACCACTGCAAAAGTATCACAGGGCATGCCTTGGTGGAGTTTCTTTCAACCAACACATATAGAAATATCTGAAGCCTGCCTCTCAGATAAAACAGCCATCAGTAGGCACATAGAGATAAACAATGTCCATATACCATTCAAAAGAGACAACCAAACAGTTTAAAGAGCACAATACCTCCTTGCCAGAAATTAACCTTCAGATATTGAGAAATGAACAGCAAGTTTTATACTAGACACTCAATGAACACTCAAGCAGTAAAGAATACAGCAATCAAGGAACTACAATCTCAGACAAACAATTAAACAGTAAATAACAGCCTAAGCAAGGAACCGGTCAAACGCCAGGAAAATCAGGACACCCAGACAGTTCAAATGGGTATTGTAAGTTTAAATTCTCTACAAGAATCTGAACTACTAACAGCCAAGGGAAATTAGTGGGTTATAAGAGAAGGAGGAATTCAAGGTGGGCTGGATGTAGATCTCTTGTGGGTACAAAGAGACCCCTCCCTCAGGTTCAGCCTGATCATCTCCTACATCGCCACTAAGAACATTCACAGACACTGACTGGGCAAGCAATTTGTGTATAAACAGAGACCAAACCCCCTTCCCTTCTAGCACCAATGCTAGTGATGTAAGTAGTTTGCTTTAGTTTGACAAGAGTTACTGCAAAGCAATTTCCTTTATTGTCCCTCACCTACATACACCTAAATCTTGCCAAATTGAATTGGTTTATTTGCGCCATAAGTATATATACTCTGGAAACTGTTAAGGAGGAGCTGTCCTCACCCTCTTTCTCCCACACCAACTGTCTGAATGTCACTGTCTTTTGCTTCTTTGGAATGCAGCCCCTCTCTCCTGGGAATCCAGACTACATCCCACCCAGTGGTGGGATTCAAATATTTTTACCACCGATTCGGTGGGTGTGGCTTGGTCAGCGTGCTTTGGGCACATGCACACACTTTGCGTGCATGCGTGCGCCAAATATGCACTTTGCACAGGCGCAGAGGCATTCTAATTCACCTCCTGCAAGCCTAAACAATCCTGATCGCTTCAGCAGCTGCCGCGCAGCACTATTCTGTTCTGCGCAAAGCAGCTGCGCTTCAAATTCAGTGGATAAAGGTGAATATGAGAGCCCAGGTGAGCCCAAAAGCAGAGCAGCGGAGAGAATCGGTTCAGTCTCTGCTGCTCATCGCTGCTACCAGCTCAGCAGAACTGGGCCAAACCGGTAGAATACCATCACTGATCCCACCACACATGAACCTGTTAAAATCAATTTAAGGCAGTCCTTGCCACTACTTCACAATGTATTATTCAAAGGAATCTTTCAGATAATGTCTAAAAGAGAGTTGGCTGGTTACAGGATAAGTAGCAGCACCATTGTCACTTGGAAGAGGTATGTAGATGACAACTGAAAATGAGGGGTCACATGTGCAGATCAACTTCCCATCTCAGGTGACAAATCTGTTAGACTATTCTTGGCATAACCTGTGGCAATTTAGGGGTGGATGCTGGATTTGCTAATTAAACTTCTTGGGAAGAGAGCAAAATAGAAACATGTATTTGAAAACAGGAATTATTGCACCAGTTGTAAGGAAATACATACATACTCTGGGTTGTTTCTCACTTTAAATTATCCTCAGGTGCAACTTTTAGAAAGGTATCCAATATCTGTGAAATTTGCATAATTTCAAATGCTGTTTTATGCATTTGAACTCTGATAATCTCAACTCTGATTATCACTGATAGAGAAATGACATACACACTCATTGAAATAAATAAATCCATTTGAGCTAATCAAATAAATCAAAGAGGAGGGATCTTTACATTTTGCTTTCCTCCCTCTGTTCCCTGGGATCCATGCTTACTACTATAACTTTATCACAAAGCTTCCCATTTTCCTTCCATAGCACAGTTTTTATGCATATTTTGTGATCCCGCATAATTGGGAAAGGACTAATGAATGTGAGTTTGGGAACTGGGTACTCAATTATCTGAGAATCTCTAAATATGTTTCTCTGGTTTAAAAAAAAAAGTCCTGTTTCTATACTTTGTGAGTCCAAAGCAGTTGTGTTTAATGTGTAGGAGAAGGACAGAGAGAGACTGGGGGTGGAGTCAAGAAAGGACTCAGCCTAGAATCATTACATTCCCACAAGTGGTCGAGGTTCAGCCCCTCTTGAATTCTCTTTACTCTTATATGTCTTATCTTATTCCTGGTTATGATGTGCACTGAAGATGGTGTTTGATTTCGTTGTATGAGGTGCAATGACAATAAAGTAAAGTAAACTAAACCAGTGCCAATTCAGTGCAGACCAGTTAGTTGACTAGATTCTTGTGTATAGGTGTGAGCAATAAATCCGCTTAACTTAACATGTGGTCCTGATTCTTCATGCCTGGTAAAATGTGTATTAAAATCAAAGAAATCAGGAAAATCTGAGAATATTTTTTCACAGGGCCCAAATTATTCAAATTCCAGTTATATGAACTCCTGCTATTTTCCATCAAGAGTGGGAGAACGGCAAACAGAAGTCTTTTGAAAATTAGCAAGTTTGCCCACCCTCCAAGTTTTATTATTTTCTTCCCACTGAATAAAATTAGTACAGGCAGCCCTCAACTTATGACCAGTCATTTTAGAACATTCAGAATTATGACGGCCTCAGGATGGATGCTTTATGCCTCATAAAGCACTTTCGGCCATTTTAAAATGTCGCCACCATTCTCTCACATGACGGTCATGTGACTGCATTTCAGCAGTTTGGCAACTGGCTCACCTTTATGACCAATTGCAGCATCTTGTGGTCACATGGCCGCAATTTCTGACACCCAGAAGAATAATTTCACTTAATGACCACTCCATTTGCTTAAAAACCATAGAGGTTCACTTAACGACCACTGCTAAAAATGATGGGGGGGGAAAGATCTAGTCACTTAGGTGCTTCAGTTTACAACGGCAATAACTTACAAATGGATTCCCTGACCCAATTTTGGTCATAAGTCAAGGTCTAACTCTAGTAGTCATGGGGAAAATCTTCAGAGATCTGGTTTAACTGTGCTCAGTCCAGCATCACCTGCTTCTATTACACCTCTTTTAGGGTAGAGACTATCTCAATTCTACATGTGGCCTTGGAAGACCCATCAGTGGCAGGTGCCATAACACAGAACCAAGTTTAAAAGTCTTTACAGGTATTCCTTGACTTATGACCACAATTGAGCCCCCCAACATTTCTGTTGCTAAGGGAGACATATGTTAACTGAGTTTTTGCCCCATTTTATGACCTTTCTGCCACAATTGTTAAATGAGTCACTGCAGATGTTAAATTGGTAACATGGTTGTTGGTGAACCTGACCTCCCCATTGACTTTGCTTGTCAGAAGGTCACAAAAAGAGATCACATGACACAGACAGACAGACAGACAGACAGACACAGCAAACATCATAAATATGAGTCAGATGCCAAGCATCTGAGTTTTTGATCATATGACCACAGTAAGTGGGAAAAAGTCATATCACTTATTTCAGTGTTGTTTTAACTTCAAACAGTAACTAAACGAACTGTTTTAAGTTGAGGCCTACCTGTATTGCTCTGCCTCTAACTCTAAGGATTCTCACAGAAGAATAGCATGGCATGGCATGGCATGGCAGGGCATGGCATGGCAGGGCAGGGCATGGCAGGGCATGGCATGGCATGGCAGGGCATGGCAGGGCAGGGCATGGCATGGCATGGCATAGCATAGCATAGCATAGCATAGAATAATAGAATAGAATAGAATAGAATAGAATAGAATAGAATAGAATAGAACAGAACAGAATAACAGAGTTGGAAGGGAACTTGGATGTCTTCTAGTCCAATCCCCTGCTCAGGCAGGAAACCCTATACCATTTCAGACAAATTGTTGTCTAATCTCTTCTTAAAAACTTCCAGTTTTGGAACATTCACTATTTCTGGAGGCAAGACGTTTCATTGATAAATTGTTCTTGCTATCAGGAAAATTCTCCTAAATTCTAGGTTAGTTCTCTCCATGACTACTACCATCCATCGCTTCTTGTCCTGCTCTCAGGTTCTTTGAAGAATATCTTGACTCCCTCTTCTTTGTGGCAACCCCTGATATATTGGAATAATTCAAATGAGATCAATGAAGAAGGCTGAAATCTTTCTCCATCCTGGGGGTAAATCCAACCAGGCAAAATTGTGCCATTAAGAACATAATACAAACAGAATTAAGGATGAAACATTACAAAAGGACAGAATCTAACAGGTTATAGAATCTTGGTCATGCCCATTCTTGGCAGCTGCAATTTATATATTAAGCAGCAATGCCCACCTGTTTTTGAGAGCTAATTAAGAAATTACCCAACTGTGCATCATGAAATTTGGGATATCCAGTGAATGTTCCGGAACAATACCTCTGTTTTCCAGAGACACAAGGAAAAAAAAAAACCATCTCTCTGTTGTTCTTCAGGGCCTTGAGGCTGAACCTAGAGAAACAAATGGTCCCGTGGATTTTATTTAGGATCATTAAAAAAATTAATGAAATTAAAATATCTATGACCCGTGTGAGAAATGTTACTACGGTTGCTGGTAACAGCTTTTCTGAAGCTCGTGGCCAATTAAGAAGCAAATCAACTGTCTAGAGTTGATGTGTAAGTCAGCCCTGTGCTTCTTCTACCCTAAGGTAATAGACAATTATATGTTAAGTTCCACAATATGTTTATTAGCGTGGAGTTGGAGGAAACGGTTTGGAGAGGAAATTGTCTGAAAGCATGTAGGTTTTGTGCAGTTTTTCTTCCCTTAGGAGGAACCAGTGGCAGGATGTATCTTCACCTAGAATGACCCTTTAGATCAGGGGTGTCAAACTCAAGGCCCACAGGCCAAATCTGGCTTGCAGGGTACTTAAATCTTGCTCACGGGGTTGGCCTGGATAATATCAAAGGACTGGCCTGCGGTGCTTCTGCCGGCCAAAACGGCCACGAGAGAACTACCTGCGGCCCCCACTTTTGGCCTTCCTGGCCTCCTGCTTTGGCCGGCAGAGGGCTGCTAAAGGCTGGGGAGGCCAAAAATTGTCCACACAAAGGCCTCACAGGGCCTCCTCATGGCCCGTTTTCAGTCAGCAGAGTGCTGCTGGAGGCATCCACCCTGTTTCTTCCCCACATCCTGACCCACCCCTGGCCAGCCCATGGAGGAGAACTACAATGCTGATCCAGAAGAAATGCAATTTGACACCCCTGCTTTAAATTAACATTTCTTAACATGTGTGAACTCCAATTCCCAGAATTCCATAGCCAGCCACATCCTGCATAGTGGCAGGGGAATTCTGGGAGTTGGATTCCACACATCTTAAAGTTGATGAGATTGAGAAACATTAAATTGAGATGACTTTTTGACACTTTCCCAACAGCAATGGATTTCAATCAATCCAATCAGAATAGAGCTGGAAGGGAATATTTGGGCTCCACCCTTGTCTATCCTCCATTGAGGCAGCACAAGTGTAATGCAGCTCAAAAGGTTGGAGTATCCATTACAAATACCATTGCCAAAGTCTGGCATTCTTTCAGACACAATTAGACTGCAATGGTTCACCCTTTGCTGCTTATCCAACTTAAGGGGAAGGGGGCATAGTACAGTGAAGCTTTGCCAATGTTATTTTAAACCAAAGACTCATGGGATATTGTGATGGAATGTCATAAAGAGGTGGATTCCTAGGTGGGACAGGAGTTTATTTCAGAGGAGTAAGAGGCAACTGAGTCCAGATATTATGTGTGAGAGAAAGAGGGTGAAGACTGCCCCTCCCTAATAGTTCATAGAGATATCATAGATGCAGACAGTAAAGTCCTCAGTCTGGCAAGATCTTGTGTGAAACAATAAAAAGGAAAGAAAAACTCAACTTGGAAGACTCTCCATGTGTTGTTTTTTGGTTTCAGCCCTGACAGATATCAGGAGAACTCCATGAAGTGTTTGGGGACTTTGTTTGCCCTAAAATGGTGGTCCTTGGTGTCAGCAGGAGAGTTAGTTTGCCAGATCTAATGGTGAGCTATCAGTGCTTTGGTTGGGTTAGAATCTAACCCAATCTAACGGTTAGATGCATCTAACACCTCACCCTATCCTAGTGTAAGAACCACCGTTTTACTACATGCATCATGACATCACATCCATGTCCAAACAGGACAGAATTTGTGTTTCAATGACTGCTTTGACAAAAATGTTGCAGATAGTCATGATTAAATGTAGTACAGCTGACTTACAGGAACAGTGCTGAAAAATGGACAATAGATCTGAAGTCAGTCCCTTTCTGCTTTGCAAACTAATGGTTTGAAACGTAGGCTATTGTTATTCAACAGTCTTCGAGAGAAATAGGGTTTGGATCTGGCAAAACGTGGTTTATTCTTATTCAGGAAATTTTATTTATTTATTTATTTATTTTATTTATTTGATTTGCCAATTGTTTACAAGATAATAAGTATAAGCGTATACATAGTTGTGAATACATGAAATGGGTACATATAAGAAAAATAAAAGAAGAATAAGAGAAACAATAGGACAGGGACGGTAGGCACGTTGGTGCGCTTATGCACGCCCCCTACAGACCTCTTAGGAAAGGGGTGAGGTCAATAGTAGACAGTCTAAGGTTAAGAAATCTTCTTGGAAAAAGAATAGCCTGTGTTTCAAACAACCGAGTTTCAAATTAGCTCCCATCATTCTTCTGGAGAAGCAGACTGATCAATATTCTGCAACAGTAAATAATGTATAAATCCACCCACTTCAAGCTAGATGGGAGAAAAAAATTGTTCCTGTATATCGCTCTCAGGTAACATGGTTTCCTTGGGTATTGCCTAATTGCCTAGATAATGAGGATGTGTTTCTTCTCTTTATTGTTTGAAATGTTGTGTCCTTTCAATAGCACAATCAAGTGGCTGGCTCCCATTGGCTGTCTCAAGAGCAGTCCACTCTGTTGCAATTGGATTGTGATTCTCAGGGCAATTGTTTTGGCAAGCGTCAGAGTGGTGATAGAGACAATAAGCACACCAATGAATAGAGATTGTAAGCGGTATTCTATAACTGTGGCAAACAGATTTAAAAGCATAGCGTAAAAACCATACAAACCACAAAGCATGATACCCAAATCTCTTATAAGCTGTCAGGAGCTCCTTAACAGTGACAGCAGAGATTTAATTATTCAGCCTCTGGCGATGATACAATTAAGCAGGAAACTACAGTGTTAGTTAGCACAAAGTAGTTATTTGGCTGCTGAAGAGTGCTAGTCCATTTAGTTCACGCTCACGTGCTAACCATGGGGCAAACTATCTCTGCACCAGAGAGATGTGTGGCATCCTGCAGCATCATGAGCCATGGTGGCACAGTGGTTAGAGTGCAGTACTGCAGGCTACTTCTGCTGACTGCCAGCTGACTGCAATTTGGCAGTTCAAATCTCACCAGCTCAAGGTTGACTCAGCCTTCCATCCTTCCGAGATGGGTAGAATGAGGACCCAGATTGTTGAGGGCAATTTGCTGACTCTGTAAACAGCTTAGAAAGGGCTGTAAAAGCCCTGTGAAGCAGTATATAAGTCTAAGTGCTATTGCTATCATCCGTGGCCTTTTCTCATCACTGATGTCATTTTGCAGTCATATCCAGGCAGGTTCTGGTAGATGTCGTACCAGCCACACAAAATACTGCCACATTTCCCACTGAAGTGGTAGCTATTTATCTAGTCACAGGTAGCATGCTTTCAAACAGCTAGATGGGTAGAAGCTGAGGCAAGTGACAGGAGCTCACTCTGCCATGCAGTGCTAGGACTCGAACGCCGGAACATAGACAATCTCTAAACATCATTAAGCCACTAAGCCACTATGCTTCTTACAGCAGAGATACCCAAGGGTAGCCAATTTCTATAGTTCATGATGCTAAATTCTGTGCAGAATCTCTCTCCTTAAAGGCCAGTACTGGACTTTTTGTTAAAACCTATGGCACTATGAATTCATTGCCTTCCTTCAGTTTATTTATTTGTTAAATTTATTTGCTGCCTATCTGACCGTGAGTCTTTTTTAGATGGCTTATAATACTTTATAATAAGAAAAAGGAAGAAAAAGGTGAGTAAAGGAAGGTAAACAGAACAGAAGTAAACAGAACAGAAGTAAAATACAGAGCAATAAAATAAACAATGACAAAGGGACACAATGAGAAAAATACATCAATATGATAGCCAAAAAGACGGATGGGTGGAAAGCAGAGATCAAGGAGGGGGAGGTGGACTCTGCTGTCCATCTAGAAGCCACCTCTAGTCTGGAACTCTGCTGTCTGGTCCCCAGGTAAATCAGCAGAGCCAGGTCTTCAGACCCTTATGGAAGGATAGTGGTGTGGTGGCACAGTGGTGTAGAATGCAATATTGCAGGCTAATTCTGCCGACTGTCCGCAGTTCGATCCTGACTGGTTCAAGGTTCACTCAGCCTTCCATCCTTCCGAGATCGGTAAAATGAGGACCTGGATTGTTGGGTGCAACAAGTTCTGTGCCATTGCTACAGTTGGGGGCAGATCTTACCTTAGGTCTAAGATGTCTGAAAGGGCAAGTGTTGCATCAGAGAAGGCTCTTCTTTGGGATCCTGATAATGGATAGTTTTTTTGACTGGTGCAATCAAAAGTAGGCTCTCTCTGCTGGCCCAAGTAGGACGTGCTCTATGCTTGAATAGAGTAGAGTTCTGTGTTCAGGAGACAAGATTTTACCTTGACTAGGTGGCGCATGATTCGAAAGTCTGAGGCCTTCACAGATAACAAAAGCTTTGCAGCTATGTGAAAATCCCCCCTCCTCTTTTCCTTTCTTCCCCCCTCCTCTTTTCCAAGCAAGAGTGAAAAACAAACAGATTAGCTTGGAATGAGCTCTAAACATCTAGATTTTCTAATATGAAGAAGAAATCAAAACTCCTCAAATAACAATGGTGTTCCGCAATTTCACCACCATAGATGTTTCAACCACAGCTTTTGATTATTTAAAAAATTAAAAGAGAAAAAAATAATTGACTTTAGAAATAAATGAGAATGCTGAACAAAATTTAAGATAAAAATTAAAATATGTTAAACCTGTTAGAGATTTAATCAAATTTGAAGATTAAATTGAATCTAATTTGAATCTGATCTGCATGCATACAGACCTACTCTAACAGTAGAGCTCAAGTTATAACCATAATGGAGCCTGTCCTTTATGATTGCAAGTCATTATGGTTGTTAAGTGAGGTCCCCATGAGAAACTTCTTCAACTTTCTGGATGCCCTCAGTATTCTTTTGACCCAGCTGGTCAAAATTTTGACTTGACAGGCAGGGAACATTAATTGAATTCATGAAAACATTGTCTGTAAAATAAAAAAAACTACCTTGTTCCAGTGTTGTTACATTCCTGGCAAACTGGATTTGGATTTCAGGAAGTTTTGGCTATACTTTGACTACTTAAGGCTCCAAAATATTTCCAGAACCGATTATATAAAGTCTCTAAACCCACTAATAATTTTGATAATGCTCCATGTTATGGCTGATGAGTTGATGGCTTCCAATTACAGTGATGACAATCGTTCTTGGGTGGTTGTTGGTTTTTTTTTTTTTTTTTTTTGCCTATTGCTGAGAATCAAAGCCATAATTTCTGCTGCCATGGCAAAGCATTGTACTAAAAAAACATTTTACGCATCAGCACTAGATGTACAAAAAAAAAAGTAATGGGAAGGAGTGAGAAAAAAAGAGAGAGAGAAATGCGTCATCTCTGTAAAATGATTTTGATATTTTTATGTGGATGTTTCTGCAAGCAGCTGGAGGCAAAATATAAGACTGGAAAGATGCCGGCATAAGCATCTGAAAACAGTCCTTGGCACTGATGTGAGATTTATAGTAGTGTCTTTAAAAATTGGAGAAAACAAGCAGCACCTCTAGATTGTAATGGTGTGAATGTAACAGAAGTGTATCACTCCCACCAACACTGACAAGGTAAGCCACCAGTATATAAAAATAAGGGCAAACCCCACTCCTTTCTAGCACTGATGATGTTACCCAGTCAGGTAATGAAATGTTTGCATGGAAACCACCAAGCTCAGAGAGCACCAAAGATCCCACTGTACTAGAATACCTTGGGATGGAAGTTTGAGATTAGCAAATTATAGAAATAAGTCCCAAATGTGCTTTTTAAAAAAAATATTTATTCAGCATTTTAGCATTTAAAAACAAATTTCCACACTTACAACGTTATCTTAGCAGTGTTTACATTGAGAATATTTTTTATTAATGTGTTATACATCTCTGTATTTGCTTCTAGGAATTTTATACATATGTACATTTTTATTTACATTTATTTACACAAAAACCTTGTTGTTTTATGGTTTTATAGTATTACATAAATCATTTGACATCTTTGCATCTTATTCTTATCCATTCGTACCAAACATCCCATATTTTATAATATTCTCCTTCTTCTTTATCCTTCAATAACTTTGTTAGTCTATCCATCTCTGCGCATTCATATACATTATTAATAATTGTGACTTCTGGGTTGGGGAGTCGCAGCGTGCTTCCAATTTTGGGCTAAAGAAATTCTGGCCACCAATATGATATGGAGCATCAAATATTGGTATTTTCTGTACATGTTAGAAATGTGCTTTTTCAAGAGGCAACTGGACTTGTAGAGCTAAAGTAGCTTCTTGGATGAGAAGTAAAACATCTTCAAAGAAAAACCAGAAAATCCAGTTTTTAAATTGCAGTTGGGTTTTTCTGGAACGCTGACAGCCGTGTCAAAAAACACTGTTGGGACAACCATGACCTGGATGACTGAGAATATCTATAGACCTTCATCGTCGTGGCAAAAATGCTCCTAAAATTGGGAGATTATCATTTCCTGAACCTTTTTATCCATCATGATTCTTAATTTAAAGATAAAAAATTGGAAATTTTAACTTTAATGCAAACTATGTTGAAGGTACATGACTTTTTTTTTTAAAGAATGTAAAACTTACAAACATCATTGCCTCTGGTTTTGAACATTCAACATATGTACAATTAAACATATATTCCCAGCCCTATGGATTAAATTAAACTGTATGAACTCTGCTTGCGTTTCTGTTTCAACAGCATTTAGTAATTGCACTGTAATTATATCTATTGTATTTTATATATATATATTCAGCCCTCTGGGAATTTTATAGTGTCCCTGCTTTAACCAGAGGGGCAGAAAAGAAAACCATAGTTTAATAATTCAAGCTGCCTCCAACTCTATCATTTAATCAATCATCTGAAAGGAAATTTTTAGCTTCTTTGTATTTTGAATTTTCTTGTCTGAGCAGCAGAAAATGTTCCTCTTTTCCTGAATAGCTTTAATAGCTGTATTTATGTGGTTGAACATTTCTCCGCAAACTGCAAGCAGAATCATATTGCTGAGAACGCCTAGATAATTTATCTGAGAATATTCAATTAGAATATATTAATAATTTAGATTTCCATCATTAATTTAATCTTCAGAGATTTAACTTAGTCCTTCAATTGCTGCAGTGATGTGTGTGGGCAGATAGGATGAGTGCTTAAAGCACCTGCCATAAATGGTGATTCTCTACTTGAGAATCAATGGCGCAGGAATGCTTATACATTCACATCAACTTCACTGCAGTGGGAAATGGAATGTGCTTCTGCACAGCTATTGTTTTCGCCCAATAGCCCTCAAAAACCAACTCAACTTAATTCTCAGCACTTTCTACACCTCGCGCTCTGGTTTAATCAAGCAGTGACCAATAGAAGAGTGCAAAATATTGAAAATAATCCTTGAGTCACCAGCACCCCCAAGACCTCATATTCAGTCCCAGGAGAGCTGGCGGCCCAGTGGTTAGAATGCAATATTTTGGGTAAACTCTGCCACTGTCTGAAGCTCGATCCTGATGGGACTCAAGGTTGACTCAGCCTTCCACTATTCCGAGGTCAGTAAAATGAAGACCCAGATATGCAAATAATGCTTCTCCATTGTAAACTACCCAGAGAGTGTTGTAAAATGCCATGGGGCATTTTAGCAATAGCTCTAGCACTTAGATTTATATATCGCTCCACAGTGCTTTACTGCCCTCTCTATGCAGTTTGCAGAGTCAGAATCTGAAAGAAAGAAAGAAAAGTGGGGAGGTGGCTAAAAGATGTTTGGCAAAATGCAAAGCAAAAGAAAGGAGGAACCAACAGAAACCATGGATGGTGGAGAGGAGCACTTGAAGGAAGTTCTCAGTGGAGTCCTTGGTGCTCTCTGAGCTTGGTGGATTTTTTGGAGGTGATGATGATGCTACCTAGTTTTGTAATGAAACATATGCAAGAGAAGCACCAAGTTCAGAGACCACCAAGGACCCCATAGTTCATCCCTGAGCTACAAATACTCTCTTCTGAAGGTCTTAATGTAGGAGCATCTTTAATATAAAAGACAAATAAGGGGTACTCTCTCAGCAACAATAATGTTGAGGTGGGTGCCCTCTCTATGCATTTTCAAAAATAACAAATGCACACACACCCAGAAGTTGCAGTTTTTGGATCAATTACTATTAAACATGTTTTATATATAGCTGAAACCTTTTTTTAAAAAAATCACTATAATTTAAGTAGAAAAATACAGTGTCATTCACTCATTGATGGAGTGTGTCATGCCCTTGTTGGAGTCCAATTGTGAGGGGGAGATTGAGCAACTGACAGGGAGTGGGAGTGTGGATCCGGTAGCTGTGGAAGAAACGAGGGAAGAGCACAGTCCGGCTGGGCATTCAGAGGAAGACCCAGGACCATCCCCTCTTCATCCGAGGGCACGCAGGGAAGAACAGAGAAGGGAGCAACGTGGCTTATGGGGGAGGAAAGGGCCCTGATCCCCTTCATGGGCTGCAGTTGGGAAGACTGTTTAAAAGGGCAAACTGTGCATGGCAAAGTTGCTGGAAGCAAAACATGCATTATCTTTGTCAAGGCTTATCTGGGTTTTGGCATCCTCCTAACTATGGGTGCTACGTTATCTTTTGGAAGTCTGCAATTTATCATCCTGGCCTGTCATGTTAAGTACTTCAGTGTGGTTTGTGTTGTTGTTTTTTATTTCTAATTATCTTTACTTTGGATTCGGGCTGCATTTCTTCCCTTTGTAGATTGTTTTTGAAAGAATTTGATATCCAGCCAAGGATAACTTGACAAGTTACAGGCATTAAAGGGAATTTAACTACTTTGGTTACTTTGTTATTTTTGTGCCACACCCTGGGTCATCACAGAGTGCTTCAGCTCTCAGGATGCTGAATTTTTAAACAGGACAGAGGGGTTTCTTTTGACAGTCCTTGGACTAGAGAACTAACAGAGGACATGCAACTCAGGCAGGGTTGCTGCATGGGACACCTTCATTCCATTTCATCGCTCTTGGTTTTTACACAGTTGTCTAAAACAAGCCCCTTTTAAAGAATATGTGGGAATTGTTGCAAGAACCTTGGAATCAAATCAAATCAAATCAACCTTTATTGTCAGAGTACAACATGTGTACAATGAGATTGGCTGAGCCTCCCTTCATGCACCTCCCCCATACAAATTATAGTGAAGACAAAAGAAAGAAAGAAAAAGAAATTCCCCAATCCAGGGAATCCTACTAACACACACACAATCTTATTGCACCATGTGAACTTATTGCACAATGTGCCGGCCCCACAAGTCTATCATACTATGTTGACATGAGGTTATTTTCCATTCAAGAGTCTGACAGCCCACGGGTAGAAACTGTTCTTCAGCCTGTTGGTGTGACTGGCTATGCTTCTATATCTCCTACTCTATGGTAGGAGAGTGAAGAAGTGCTTTGACCAGGGTGTGAGTCATCCGTGAGTGTTTTCCTCGCTCTTCTAAGGCAGCGAGCCCTAGCGAGATCATCCAGTGGTATCAGGGGACAGCCTACAATGTTTTGTGCTATGCTCACCATCCTCTGTAGTGTCTTTCTATCCGCGGCTGTCAAGCCAGCATACCACACCGTAATGTAATGTGAGAGGACATTTTCTATAGTGGACTGATAAAAGGAGTGACATTTCAGATATAACTTTGCCCAGCCAAAGGAAGAATAAACAATAACAAGAAAAGGATAAAAATGCATTCAGAAATCCAACACATTGGCCAGTTCACACGCTACAGAGAGTCCTCAACTTATGGCCATCATTGAGCCCACAATTTCTGTTGCTAAGCGAGACAGTTAAGTGAATTTCCCCCCATTTTACGATCTTTCTTGCCACAGTTGCTAAAAAGTGAATCACTTCAGTTGTTAAATTTAGTAACATGGCTATTAAGTGAATCTGGTTTTCCTGTTGACTTTGCTGGGATACAGCAACTGTCATAAATATGAGTCAGTTGCCAAACATTTGAATTTTGATCACATGACCCTAGGGATGCTGCAATGGTCATAAGTGTGAAAAATGGTCATGTCACTTTTTTCAATGCTTTCAATGGTCACTAAATGAACTGTTGTAAGTTGAGGTCTATCTGTATGTCAATCTGAGATTATGAACATGAGGTGAAACCAATCTTGAAATTCCCATCCCCCAATAAATGAATACATTTGCACATGTATGCACACCAGCAATATAATAATAATAAATTGCTTGCAATATAAGACTCTGTTTATAAAATTTATTGAGCTGTTATCCACAGTGGCTGTTGAGTGATGGTGTCACCTCCTGTCAGTGTGAAATTTTGTGTTTTTGGAATGATTTGGATGGAGGCTGACATTGATGCCCCTAAGTTTTGACGCCTTGGGCCAGTGTCTACTCAAATTTAGCCTAAAGCCAGCCCTGCAAATACATATATTTAAGTAAGCAATGTGCCACAATTCCATTGATAAGTACGGATTTAAAAATTATCACCTGCTAACCATAATAAATATTTCCTGTAATAAATAGCATTGCTAATAAAATTAATTGAACGCTTCTTTGCATAAACATGCACAATCTAACCTCATATGGGCACAATTATACAGATTCATACAATCCATCCTCTGTTTGGGGCCAAATTGTGGGGAGGGAAGAGAACAGAGGTGGTATTCAGCAGGTTCTGACCAGTTCTGGAAAACCGGTAGCAGAAATTTTGAGCAGTTCGGAGAACCAGCAAATACCACCTCTGACTGGCCCTGCCCCCATCTATTCTCTGCCTCCCGAGTTCCAGCTGATTGGCTGGGTCTTCTTTTGTTGCCCTGCACAGGAGAACAGAGCTGGAAAGCAGGTTAGTGGGGCGAGGAGGGAATGGATATTTTGCAGTATCCTTCCCCTGCCATGCCCACCAAGCCATGCCCACAGAACCGGTAGTAAAAAAAATTGAATCCCACCATTGGAAGGGAAGGAAATAGAAAAGACAGGAAGGGAAGGGAAGGGGGGGAGGGAAGAAGGAAGGGAGAAGGGAGAAGAGGAAAAAAGAAAAGGGAATTAACATTTACTGAATTAAATGCCTAATGTTCTTCCTTATGGTAAATGTTACTGGATAATCCTCAGATCATCAGTATAACTTGAGGAGGAAAAGAGATTCATCTCTGCCCAAGTGGTGACTTTTAATACTTTTAGTAAAGCCTGAGCAGGGGGTAGATTGTTTACTCCAAGCAAAACTGGTAGATGAGTGCAAAGAGAAAAAGGATTCCTGGCGTCTTCCCTGTGAAAATATCCCATGCTCATTTTTCTCAAGTTCTCACCTGCAGCAAGGCAGAAGCATTTTCTTTCCTTTCCCCCCACAAGAGCTCCCATTCATTCGTGTCTGCTTCTCTTTTCTACAAATAGGATGCCCCTCATCCCCTCGCCATCCACCTACTTCAAAGAAAATTGAGGGGGAAAGCCCTTAAGTTCTTTTCAGGAAATATAGTTCTCATCATAGAATCGCAGTACAGAAAAGGACCATTTTGGCTGTCAATACCAACCCACTACTCAAGGCAAGGATGCCATCTTTTTTTTTCTTCCAAAAAAAGAAAATATATCTATTAAATGGTAATGCAGCCTCTTCTTGAAAACATCCAGCAATGAAAAGTCCATCAAGTTTCTTGGAAACTGGACTATCAAATTTCTTTTACCATTATTATTATTTTGCTGGCTTAAATCAGCATTCCTGTTATTTAAATTCATTTCATGTCCGGTTGTCTGGGATGAGCTTCAGATGATTGATTGACAAGCGCTATCGTTGTTCCAGCTTTAGTCGTTTCTTCCATTCTAAGAGACTTGGTGGTGCAGTGGTTAGAATGCAGTGCTGCAGGCTACTTCTGCTGACTGTCGGCTGCCTGCAGTTTGGCAGTTCAAATCTCACCAGGCTCAAGGTTGATTCAGCCTTCCATCCTTCCGAGGTGGGTAAAATGAAGACCCAGATTGTTGGGGGCAATTATTCAGACTCTGTAAATTGCTTAGAGAGAGAGTTGTAAAGCACTGTGAAGTAGTATATAAGTCTAAATGCTATTGCTATTTCCCTCAAATTCTCCCCATAACGGAATTACTATTTACTTCTCGTTGCCTGTCAATAAAACTGTTCCAGTTTGTCTGAATCTTTCTTATTGTATGCCACCAATATTTCTCAGGCTCCAAAACCCAAGAAAACCCCAACCTGTTGGCCACTGAACCACATGAATAGCTGGCCAGTGCACACGCTTGCAGGCATACACACCACCACCCACTTGCATTAGGGTGGTAGCATCATGCTGGTGCTGGTTCTAGCAATGCCACGAGCGTTGCTCGGGTGCTGGCATTGCCATGAGTGCACACACCCCTACTAGCACTAGTGTCATGGCATCAAGCAGGTGCTAGCTTTGCCATGAGCTCACATCCCCATTCGTGCTTGCCCCACGGTGTCACATGGGTGTTGGTATCCCCTGAGTGTTGCGTGGGTGCTCGTGGCCCTTTTTGCATCGTGTGTATGGCCCCATTCATGTGCACACTCGTGGCCCTGTTCACCTGCGCGCATGTGCGAGTAAAGGCACCTGATTCTCCCCCTCCCATGGGCCACCAACCCATAAAAGTTGGGGGATTCCATTGTAACCAGTTTCCTTTATTGTTCTTCACCTCTAGACAAAAATCTAGCCAAACTAAAGCAGGTTATTTGCATCATAAAACCTATATTCTGGGAATTGTAAAGGAGGATCTATTTTCACACTCCTTGTCTCACACAACCCATCTATACAGCGATGATCTCTTACACCACTGATATCCACTTCCTCCCTCCTAGGAATCCAAACAACCCACCCACACAATATTCAAGGTGGGACCTTCTTCTTGCAGCATTTGTTAAGAGAGTTTAAAGCAGGAGTGTCAAACTCAAGGACCGGGGGCCAGATCTGGCCTGTGGGATGCTTAGATCTGGCCCATGAGGCTGCTCTGGAAACAACAAAGGATTGGCCCACCGTGCCTCTAACGGCAAAAACAGAGCTTGTGAGGACCTTGTGTGGCCCTCTCAAGCTCTGTTTTCAGTGGCAGAGGGTTGCAGGAGGCCGCCCCAGCCAAAAAGAGAGCTGCGGGCTACTTCTGCTGACTGCCGGCTGCTTGCAATTTGGCAGTTCAAATCTCCCTGGCTCAAGGTTGACTCAGCCTTCCACACTTCCAAGCTGGGTAAAAGGAGGACCCACATTGTTGGCGGCAATCTGCTGATTGTGTAAACCACTTAGTAAAGCATTGTGAAGCGGTATATAAGTCTTAAGTGCTATTGCTATTGCTCTATATCACCCACACACCCCGCATCTCCTGAGAATCCAGCCATTCTGAGATAGCCATACAGGGATTATCAGTTTGAATTTCCTCCCATGATTGGATCTCTAATCCTCTTCTGGCATTTTGATTAAAATGAGCACTCAGATGATGATATCATTGGTGACAATTCTGTATTTGTTGCTCCTTTGCTCCAATTGACAGACGCTTGTTTTGAATGTTTTTTTACGAGGGAAAAAATGGCCCATAGAATTTGAATAGATAAACACCGTCTGACAATAATCCAGGTAACAGTTAAGATGACTTTCTTTTAAGAGAACCTTTCAATGCATTCTGCTGTTTAAAAGTGGGTGTTTATTTCATCTGATCTGCCACTTAGCTTTTAAACACCTAGAACTGAATACAAGGATGGTGCACACACGTGTCTTAAGCAAGAATTGCAAACACCTACCCACATTTTCAAATAATTCTTTGTAATACACACACACGAACATGCATGCTTTAATTTTTTTGGGCAGAAAGCAAGGAGAGCAGTTTATTTTTCCAAAATCCTTTCCTTTGTTTCTTTATTTTTTTTATGAAGCTCTTCTTCTTCTTTGCCTGGTTCATGGTTCATTCTAGCTGCCAGGCATTTCTCTAACACTATTTACTAAACATTAAAAAAAAAAATCACAGATCGACTGCTCACACTTGCTGACAGCCATGTGTCCATAACAACTGTGACAGGGATGTGCAAATTATTTTTGGCAAGCTGTCAAAACTATCATAACTGTACACGCTCATCCTGCCTCTCTCCAAAAAGAGAGGCTGAGATTGGGCTCGGATTGGTGGGAGCTTTGCTTGTTCTCTTTGCCAGGGATAAGGTGACCGCTCCAGAACATTGCAAGATATCACGTATGCAGCATTATCTTCTACAAACACTACAGTTGCCCTTGTAATAGATGATTTCGTCTAGTGACATGAACATTTACTAATGCATTGGTTCATCTAGCACAGAGGTGTCAAACTCGATTTCATTGAGGGCTTGTGTTTGACCTTGAGGGGCTGGGGTGGGCATGGCCAGCTTAACGTCACTCGTGTCGGGCACGCTGTGGTGGCCCGAGCGCTCTGCCAGTGAAAACGGGCTCCCGAGCTCCGTTTTGGCTGCAGCGGCCTCCTGCAACCCTGGAGCTCGAGAGGGGTGCATGCAGCCCTCGCAAGCTCCACTTTCATCAGCGATGGCCTCCTGCAACCCAAAAATGGAGCTTGAGAGAGCCACGCACACTCTTCCTGAGCTCCGTTTTCACTGGCAGAGGTACCACGGCCCGGTCCTTCACTGTTTCCAGGGTGGCCCCGTGGGCCAGATCTAAGCACCCTGTGGGTCAGATCTGACCCCAGGCCTTGAGTTTGATACCCTGATCTAGCACAATGCTTTTGTTGTTGTTGTTCAGTCACTCAGTTGTTTCAACTCTTTACCACCCAAGGGTCCACAGCACATCAAGGCCGCCTGTCCTCCACTGCCTCCCATTGTTTGCCCAAATTCATGCTCATTGCATCGATGACTCTATCTTGCGTCAACGACTGTATTTAACCATCTCATCCTCTGCCATCCCCTTCTCCTTTTGCCTTCCATCTTTCTCAATGTCAGGGTCTTTTACAATGAGTCCTCTCTTCTCACTTGGTAACAAAGTATTTGGAAGTACATAAATCATAGGGTTTGTGTCATGGCATTATGGCAAAGGTTTTGTCACTTAAAATATTCCTGTGGTCCTTCAGAAAGAGATGGTTCTCTGTATCTTACAGACAAAGGTGGCTCTCTCTCCTGATGTATGATTTCCAAGTTGAGAAGAAAGCTAGCAATCAGTTCCTTGATGTTCATTTGTCGGTCATGAAGTAGCAGAAAGTCAATCGCATCCAGGTAGCCTTTGACTTACAACCACACAGCTTAACATTTCCATTGCTATGCAAGAGTTGTTGTTAAGTGAGTTTCACCCCATTTTATGACCTTTCTTGCCCAAGTTGTTAAGTGAATCATTGCAGTTGTTATTAAGTGTGTCTAGCTTCCCCATTGACTTTGCTGGTCAGAAGGTCATACAAGGTGATCACATGACCCAGGACACTGCAACCATCATAAATACATACCAGTTGCCAGGCATCCAAATTTTGATCATGTGATCATGGAGATGCTCAACACTTGTAAGCATGAAAAACGGTCATAAGTCACTTTTTTTCAGTGTCATTGTAACTTTGAACGGTCACTAAACGAATGGATGTAAGTCAAGGACTACCTCTATAGGCAGATATGAAACACTAATGAAAACAAGAAAGTACAAAGAAAGGAATGTCAGGCCCAAACCCAGAGATGAGACAGTGAATTCACAACACATTCAATCCTTTATTTGTTTGTACCCAATGGACGGAATCTTGCCAAACTAAAGCAATAACCTTCTAAGTGACTAGATACATTTTGAGAGATTCCAAGGTGTAACTTCCCTAGAATCTTCTCTACTTCTCTATCCAGCTCCAGACTGTGCAGTCTCTTCATCCAAGCCTCCCTCTGGGAAAGATCTGTATTGCCAAAGCTCCCCCACTGTTCCTTCGGTTGCACATTCCATCATACCGACAGCATTCAAGTTCACCTAATTTATTCCAAACGGTTATAACAAAACCGTTCACAAAGTTCTTTTTTGTAAATTCCTGCCTATTTTAAAGGAGGAAAATGGGACTGACTCACAAAAGTATTATGATTCATAGGCAAATGATAATACAATTTAGTTACTGGTATTTGCATTCAACAGTGTCTAACAACAAACATAATAAAGATGTAAAGCAAAACACAAGCAATTGGAAAATAAATCATTTTTCCCAAGGCTTTAATAATTATTTTACATTTGATAGCAAATAATAGTAAAAAAAATTGAGAAGTAAGGTAACAGTATTCCATCTCTGATGGAAAATATTGCTTGGCAATGCTTTTGTAGGGGTGGAAATATGTATATCAACGCACGTAGATGCACACATACACAGACACACAAAACCATATGGAGTCAACATAATGACAGAAAAGCATTTTCGGGTAGCATCTGTTTTTCAGGAAGGTGCCAGTTTGAAGGGGAACGTGAAGATTGATGCACAGTTTAAAACAACTGCCTAGATTCCACCAAATATTTTTACATCATGTATTATGTTTATAGCGCAGTTTTCGACACATTAAATTAAAGAAAATGGCAATTCAGGATATATAAAACAGATGTTAGGCCCTGCAAATCATCTAGGGGATGTATTAACAATATTATAGATTTCTGAAGTCATTAACTTTCTTTTGCAAATACGTAACATGGTTCACCTGCCACTTTTGAAAATATATTTCCCATTTGATTAAAGATAATGCACAATTTGAAAGGCAGGAAAGGGGGGGGGGGTGTTCTGCTTTAGAATATATCAACATAAGATGCAGCATCTTTCTTGCATATACAGTATTTGTAATAAACACTCATCTTTGGATTTGGCGTTATTTTTATGGTCATGTTCTTAATGAGACTCCCTTCTTGTCCCCGTGCACTTTTCTTTATGCAACTTTCATTTGCATGTAATCAGAACTCAGAGGAAAGGGTGTAATGGAGTATCTAAAAACAGGGAAGGGTATCAAATTTCTGCCACGCAATCATATTATTAAATCATCCCTCATTATCTCCTATCTTTGACTGCGCATATGTGTGATTTAGACTTCCATACAGCCTCATAAATGTTTTCCAAAAGGAAAAATCCTCACAATTTGTGAATGGCAGAGAATAGTGGAATGGAATAAAGCAGGGGTCTCCAAATTTGGCAGCTTTAAGACTTATGGACTTCAACTCCCAGAATTCCCTATCCACAAGTCTTAAAGTTGCCAAATTTGGAGAGCCCTGGAATGAAGCATACAGCAACTCTCTTAGGGCTGATGCTCACATCCAGCTTATTGTAGAACAAAGATACCCAGAAAACTGTTTCCAAAGGATGTGTTCTCTTGATGTCACCTCTGTGACATCCCCATCATGGTCTGAAGATAGCCTGAAATCTTCTTAAATTGTTCTTCTCTCTTAAGGTGGTGGTTTTTCTCTTCACCCGACACAAATGTTGCAGTATGGACTATCTACCTACAATACCTTTGTAATAGTGGTGACAATGGGATTGAGATTAGCTTGGTTCCTCTTGATCATCTAAGTCTATAGCAACAGTTCTCAACCTGTGGGTCATGGCCTCTTTGGGGGTTGAGCAACCCTTTCACAGGGGTCACCTAAGACCATCAGAAAACACATATGTTCGATGGTCTTAGGAACTGACACACTGCTCCTCTATCCGTGTCCAGGTGGGTCTGCCCACATGCAGATAAGCCCACATACAAGTACCCGGCATGATGACATCATCACGCCAACCCCATCACATACACCCTGTACAAATACAGGTGTATGTGACAGGGTTGGCATCATAATGTATTTATGCGGACCAGTCACACATGTGTAGAGAGCAGCTACTGTGTAGAAAGCAGCTGCTGTGTCGAAAGCAGCTACTGTGTTGAAAGCAGCAGTATTGGAGGTAAAATGACACTTCATGAGTTATAATTACTGGGTAAATGTAAAATCATGTACTGTAAAATCATCAACTACTGCAAAAAAAATATCTGTACCATGGGAACTTAATCTGGATGCTGACTGGTCTTTTTATATTTTGCTGTGGTTGATCTGAATACTGTCCCCTTGTGATAGTAACAGGTATGTAAAACAACAACACAGAGAATAGTAAATCATTACAGTTATGAAGTAGCAACGAAAATAATTTTATGGTTGGGGGTCACCACAACATGAGGAACTGTATTAAAGGGTCGCGGCATTAAGAAGGTTGAGAAGCACTGGTCTATAGGCATGCCAAGTCCACGTCTGGTCCTTGGACTTTGCTCTCTGTAGCTGAATCTCCAAGGTAGAATAGAATTCTGTTTTCCACAGAGGTATCTGCCATTGCAACGTCCAACTACTCTAGCGCTTGCCAAAGTACCAGTTAGGAAATACGTGGGCGTCTTATAAACCGATTTATCAGCCTTCTAAAATTTTGCCTAGCAGACCCACTTTTCAACAGTGGTTCAGTGGTGCTTCAAAAACCCACTTGGTTTATTTGTGCTTTTAAAAGGGAATGCTGGTTCATTTAAACTGAGAAAGGGAAATGTTTCTGATTATGTCCCAAATGAACGGGTTGTGGATTTTTCAGTACTCTTCGCAAGAATTGGTTTGGTGTGATTGTAATATTTGTTTTAGTATTTAATGATTGGGGATATGTCACGTTGAACACTCCATGAGTATTCTCATGGAGTATGCAACATGATGTATCCTCAATCCTCCAACGTTTGAGGGGATGCCACAAAGAAGAGGGAGTCAACCCATTTTCCAAAGCACCAGAAGGCAGGACAAGAAACAATGGATGAAAACTAAACAAGGAGGGAAGCAATCTAGAACTAAGGAGAAATTTCCTAATGGTGAGAACTATATACCAGCGGGACGATTTGCCTTTAGAAGTTGTGGGTGCTCCAACACTGGAGGCTTTGAACAAGAGAGTAGACAGCCATTTATCTGGAACGCTATAGGGCAGGGCTGTCAAACTCCCAGCCGGTAGGCCAGGTGTGTCACGTGCCCACACTCAGTTTAGCGAAAGGGGAAAATGTCCCAAAACATCACATGACACCACCGTGACGATTTGAGTTTGACACCTCTACTATAGGGTCTCCTTCTTGAGCAGGGGCTTGGATTAGAAAATGTCCAATGTCCCTTCCAACTCTGTTATTCTGTTATTGTAATTTTTGGCAGTCAACTTTCATGGAAGCAAGATTCATACTGAGTCTTCTTTTTAATATTAAGGTATTAAAGGAAAGGAGATTAGGTTGCATAAATGTCCTAAATATACAGAAATATATCCTTGATTTGGGTATATTGATTAGAAAACTGATGTCCTTGCAAATAAAAAAAGATAAAATATATAAAATATTTTTTTTTAAATCAACTGATCAGTTGTGGAGTGATATGGGGTGATGTATTGCTATGAGCTGTCTCTAGCTATATTCTATCCTCTTTTTACAAGTTACTGAATTTGTCGGGGGGGGGGGTTATGGTTATTATTGACAGTGGAAAGTAGCTGTGACCTTTGCTTATCTAAACAGGCGAAGGAGAACACAGACAATTGGAAAAGGGGATAAAGAAGCTGTTTACATTTCTTGGCATCTGTGACAAACATTTCAGTGAAAAACTGCAAAAAGGTTCACCACTAAATTGCTACCAGATAAGGGTCAATGGAATTCAGGAGGAGCTGGACTTGGAGTGTTTGTGGGAATGCAAGGACTCTAAACTGATGATACGCTTAACTCCACCACTACCACCCAGGTCTGCCTGCTCTTCTCCTAGAGGTTCCTGGAGAACCCTCTGATTTTTGTAAGGGGAAGACTTGAACTGAAAGGGAAAATATACCCAATACATAATCAGGAAAGCTGTTTGCAAAGAAGACAAAATGGACAGATTTCACTCTTACTAAAAGAGAGCAGTGCACATCTGCAGGAACATTATTTGGGTCCTTCAAGGGTCCTTCCAGTTGCAGATTTGTCCTGTTCCTCCTGATGAATACCTGTGTTCAAAATGCACAAATGGCTTTATTGATTTGTGGTGCTTGACACACACACACACACAGCCACCTCCCAAAGATGAAACATAGCAAGAAAAAGCAGAAGAAAATAAGAACAGGCAGATATAATTAATCTTTCACTCACTGTGTCCATTCATGCATGCTCCTAACTCTGGGATGTAAACAATATTCTTGAATCATTTCCATATAGGAAGAAAGAAGCAGCCAGGGATATTTTGCTCCATTTTCCATCATTAAAAAATTGCTGGTACATGCTGGGAATGAAGACATTCCTGAGCTGAAAGAAAATTGGAGAGAAAACTAGAGCATCACAGTTCATAAAATATGCCAAAGGAGTAGGTTAAGGACAGACATTAAATCATATGAACTTCTCCAGAAATACTGTTTGGTAGGCATAAAATTGGATGCTGGGATTGCTTGGTGACAGCCCTTTAAACAGCAGAGAAGAGATTATTTCTGAAAAGCTGAGTTTATCAGAAGTGTGGGCAGAAATCAAGGAACAGTTATCCTTGCTCAGTATAAGCAGGCTACCTGGTCCAAGTATGCAGGCACTTTAAAAGCTTTTTAGACACTAAACAGAACGTGGGCGGGTCTCTTCCAGTGGTGGGATGCTGCTGGTTCGCACCGGTTCTACTGAACCGGTAGCTTCAGTGAGCAGTTGGCCCCGCCCACCCGCGCCCGCCATTTCCCATCCTAATTTCATTTTTAGCTTAGCTGATTCGCGCCTTAGCTCTTTTATTCACCAGGGCTGACATAAAAGGTAAGTTTTTAAGCTTAAAATGGGCAGTTTTTCAATGCTGTGCCAGAAGCGCATTCTCATAGAACCGGTAGTTAAAAAAAAAATTGAATTTCCCCACTGGTCTCTTCTGTTCAAGAAGACACACACACAGCAAACACCTGCTAGCCTATCCTAATTCAGAAGACCAAACTGAACTCTTTCCAGAAGTTTCAGATTGTTTCTTCACCCAGAAACAATAACCCTTGAAAACTGATAGAAGTAAGTCCAGAAGGGGGTGGAATTAGTGTCAAGTAAAGTCTCCTGCCCTGGACCCTACCCTTCATTCTCCAGATCCCATGAGATCTTATTACCATCTCTCTTCAGAATCATCTGATAGCTTTGGATCTCTTCACCCAACAAGCCAGAAGCTACAGCTGTAAGTCCAAACCAAATATAAATGCTACACTGCTCTATACTTCATATAATGGGTCCAGGTTACCTAAGGGACTATCTCATCCCACTAGGATTGGCCCACCCCATCTGTGCTGGCAGAGGAGGCATGCTGTGCCTAAGGCAGGATTAGAATTTACTACCTCCTGGTGGTTGGCCCAAGTAACACAGCTAGCTTTCATGCATCAGGCAAGACTAGAACTCACATTCTCTTGGTGATTGATTAAACTCATCTAGCCCCTAAGGTGAGACTAGAACTCAACATCTCCTGGTGTTGGCCCAATGTCATCCAACCAGTTTTCATACCTAAAGCTGAACCCAAACTCATGATCTCCTGGTTTACAGCCTAGTGTCCTAGCCACTAGGCTAAATTGGCTCTCTATTAATATTAATTATAAATTGGATCTCTAAATTGGCGTGCATAAGCGCACCAACGTGCCTACCATCCCTGTCCTATTGTTTCTTTTATTTTTCTTATATGTACCCATTGCATGTATTCATAACTATGTATATACTTATACCTATTATCTTGTAAGTGATTGACAAATCAAAATAAATAAAAATAAATATATGAAGAACAGAGAAAATTCTAATCCACTCTAACTATCAGTCTTTTCAACATCCAGGTATTTATTTTTAAATCTCCCTTGAATGAAAACATATGACAGGAATGTGACAAATTGCCTCCTTTCTGCCCACAGCTAATGAGCACAGTGTCTGTCTGTCCTGTTTCATCACAGAAAACAAGAGTTGATCCGTTTAGTTGATTTAATATTTATTTTTAAGCAGTCTCCATATGTCTGCTAGTTTTCGAGTTTCCTCCTTCACCTCAAGAAATTAGAGGTGGGGGAAAAAAAACATAATTGCCTTCATTTTTTCACAAAGCACTCTTCCCAACTGTCTTTAAAAAATAATAAAATGTTTGCTGTCTAAAAAAAATGTAGGAAAACATCCATTGGTTTCAATGGGACTCTAATGCCACCTTATTGTCAGCAAAATAAGGTTTTTTTTCCCCTTCAGACTAATATTAGAATGGCAAAATTCTTCAAATGAGACAGGAAAATGCAACTTTCGTTTTGCAAATGGTTACTTTGATGAACTTGGGGTAACCTAACACCAGGAGCGGGATTCAAAAATCCCAGCAACCGATTCGCTGCCCGGTTGCTGGGTGGGCGGGACCTACTGGAACTTCCTGTTTCCAGCTTCCGGTGGGCCTCCAGAGCCCGGGGGAGGCCATTTTCGCCCTCCCAAAGGTCCAGAGGCCTCCCTGGGCCTCTGGGAGGGCCTTTTGGATCGTTGAATGCCACTCTGCCTGGTCAGGCTGTGTCTCCAGGGCACAGGCCCGCGGCTTCCATGTCTTTGTTGATGGTGTCTTGCCATCTCTGTTTTGGACGCCTGCGAAGTCGCTGGCCATTGACTTCTAATTGGTAGGCAGTCTTGGCCACGGTGGAAGGTGCTGCTCTCCGGACATGTCCATACCAGTGGAGTCGGCCTTCTTTCATTTTCACTATAATTGGTGCCACACCGAAATGTTGTTGAATGGTGTCATTTGCGATGTGGTCAAGAAGGGAGATGCCCAATATCCAATGGAGCATTTCCATAGCACGGAGATAGCTTTCAGTCCCTGTTGTTGCTGCCCAGAATTCAGTGCCATACAGTGCACCAGAGCAGATGGTTGTCTTGTAAATCTTAGAATTAAGACGGGTTGGCATTCATCTGTCACATAACACACCGGTGAGTTCTCGCCAACACATCCAGGCTGCATTCACACTTGCTCACACCTCACCATTGATGTCACCATTGCCTTGGAGATGGGATCAGGCCAAACAGAAAAAAAAAAAAAAAAAGACAGCAAATTGTATTTTTAATGTGTTATGCTCATGCCTGAGTCTTCCACTTCTCAGATTTAAGGGCATTCTTTTATTTTTCTTCCTTTTTGCAGCTTTCCAGATTATGACAAGCTGAACAACTTGTTTTGGCTTGGTACTCAAGTGCCATATGGCACCATTTAGCAAATTGATGTGATATTATGAGGAGGTGGGCAGGAGGAGGGAACTGGGTTTACTGCTCTGTGACAAGCTGACTTTCTGCAGTGTGCTTGTGTACGTGTGTGCCTGTGGATCTCCATCACTCTCTCCATTCTGAAGAAATAGGGTGACATAGCTCAGTAACGGGGAAAGAATTGAGGGTGATTATAGAGCAATATTTCCTCAGTTAAAAATAGATTTTTTAAATAAGTTGTCAGATTTCTATAAGGCAATGGGAGCTTAAACTGAGATGCACAATTCCTGTGTTGCTGTTCAGTTGTTAAGTTGTGTCTGACTCTTCATGGCCCATGGACAATATCACGCCAGGCCCACCTGTCCTCTGTTGTCTCAGAATTTGTCCAAAACCATGTTCATTGTGTCCATGTTGCTATTATTTCATGACCAAAGGAGACCTATAGATCTTTGACCATGTTGATCCTAGAACTATGCCTCTCTGTTTACTGATTTGGAATGATTTGTAAGTAAACATTGATGTGAGGTGATTTGTTTGCATCTTCACCTTGTTTGTAGCACAGAATTTCAGTGCATTACTCTGTAGCTGGCTAACCCATCAAGCCCTTCATGTGTTTTATGTCCGAATTTACACAGTGATTGCAATCATATATGTTATTATATAACCCACATCCAAATTTACAGCAGTGCCAGTCAATCGATGTGAGCCCACCACTGTCTGCTGGGATTAGTTGTTTATGTCAAGTCCTTTTCAACACCTATCAACTGCAGAGATAGATTTTCTCCATAACAATCTATGTCTAATGTGGTCTTTCAGTTCATCTACTGGTGCAGCCATTGTCACTGTGATTGAGTCCATTCCCCTTGCTACTAATTGTCTTCTTCTTCTCTTTCTTCTTGTCTTCCTTCCTTCCTTCCTTCCTTCCTTCCTTCCTTCCTTCCTTCCTTCCTTCCTTCCTTCCTTCCTTCCTTCCTTCCTTCTTTCTTCACCTTCCCCAGCATTACAGCCTTCTTCAGAGAGCTGGGTCTTGACATGATGAGTCCAAATTAAGATAATTTGAACCTGAGGCCTTTTGTGCCTCAAGTGACAACTCCTGGTTAATTTGTTCGATGATCCATCAGTTTGTTTCCTTGGCTGTCCACAGTAGCCTCAGGAATCTTCTCCAACACCAAAGTTCAAAGGCACCCATACTTTTCCTCCCCTGCTACTTAAAAATCTAACTTTCACTTCCACAGAATGGACACAGGGAGTTCCATGGCTTTGTGCAGGTCATCCTCATGATGATCCTCATCCTTATGATGGATCACTTAACAACCTTTCAGATTTATGATGATTATGATCAGTTCCAAAGTAGGCCATCTCCACAGTCACATGATCGTATTTTGGAGTTTGACAACCGTCCCTCATCTACAGACATTTGCAGTGTCCCATGGTCACATGATCATATTTGCCTGGAACCACTGTTTACTTCTGGCTTCCACCAAAATACACTCCATAGTAAACAATGGTTTCACTTCACAACTATAATATTTACTTAATGGCCTTATGCTTGCTGTATGGCCCCCATGTTCGCTTAAAGCCAAAAGTTATAAAATTGGGCACAATCCTGTGGTGATCCACTTAATCAAGATCAAGGGAGGTACTAATACCACTCTATAAAGCCTTAGTAAGACCACACCTAGAGTACTGTATCCAATTTTGGTCACCAAAAACAAAAAAGATGTTGAGACTCTAGAAAAAGTACAGAGAAGAGCAACCAGGATGATGAGGGGACTGGAGGCAAAAACATATGAAGAACGGTTGCAGGAACTGGGCATGGCTAGTCTAGTGAAGAGAAGGACCAGGGGAGACAGGATAGTAGTCTTCCAATATTTGAGGGGCTGCCACAGAAAGAAGGGGGGATCAAGCTATTTTCCAAGACACCCGAAGGCCAGGCAAGGAATAATGGATGGAAACTGATCAAGCAGAGATTTAACCTGGAAATAAAGAGAAACTTTCTGACAGTGAGAACAATCAACCAATGGAACAGCTTGTCCTTGGAAATTGTGGGAGTGCCATCACTTGAGACCTTCAAGAAGAGACTGGACTGCCATCTGTCAGAAATGGTGTAGGGTTTCCCGCTTGGGCCGGGGGTTGGACTAGATGACCTACAAGGTCCCTTCCAACCAGAGGTGGGATACGACAGGGATAACAACCGGTTCAGGATTTACGAGCTTCCCTGCCCGCTGTGAGCCGCGTGCCTGTCAATCGTCATTAGCACGTCATTAGCACGCTGCTGCCAAGAAGCAGCCTTTGAAACAGGCCTCTTTTCTTGTTTTTTTTTAACTGCAGCTGTGGCTCGTTCGGCAGCTGAAGCTAAAAAATCAGGAAATAAAGATCAGGTAAGAGCCCAGGTGGGCGGGTGGGCAAAAACATCAGCAGACATAGAACCGGTTCTATGTCTGCTGCTCTTCAGAGCTACCGGTTCTACAGAGGTGGACAGAACCAGTAGATACCCACCCCTGCTTCCAACTCTGATTATCTGTTATCTGTTATCTTAATGACTGTCACAACCTGCAACCGCGATTGCAATTACAGTCATAAGGCAAGGACCACCTGTAGGCATAGATTGTGTGTTGTAATGTCTACATAATAAGAGTTTTGTGCCCTAATTCCCCTAGTTGAAACCAATATAAGTTTCCTGTCCCTTTACATATTTAGTCAGTCTTTAATAATGTTTTTATCCCTGCACTAGTTCTTATTTGGGAACATAGGATGCTTTACAAAGATTAATTAATCTTCACCATACCATTGAGAAGATTCTCTAGGGGAAAAGGTTTCAAGCTGAGGTATGAGCTCCTTAGCCCTCTTTGTATTTTAAGAATATTTACTTTCGCTTTTTATCATACTTAGGCTTCATCGTCCTTCAGAGTTTTATCCAGGATTATTGCTCCTCCGTTCGTAGGAGTGCGGGCCGATCTCAAGAGGTTTTAAATGAAATAGAATGTCTTCGCTGTATTAACACTTAACACGCAGTGATACTTGTCCACAGGTGGCTGACTGTACTCCCTATTTGCATATTAAAGATTCACTAATTATTCTACTTTCACGCTCAAGTCAATTGTGATCTGCCTGTTGTTATGCTTTTTTTTGCCTCTGACTAATCCAGACAGAGCAGTTCTCTATTTCTGCACATGCAGTTATTTGGGTGTTTAGTTTTTCTCCTCTGCTATTTAAACAAAGAAGGTTCCCAATTACAAGGAGCAGAGCTGGTATAACTCTATTAATCCAACTGGGCCACTCAGTTTCCTCTGACCTCTGCAGGCTTCTTGGACTCCTTGTTAGGTTATGCCTTGTTATGACCCAGCCTTAGCAATTAATGATAAGCTGATTACTCATGAGTAAAAACAAACTCCTTTTCAAACAGGGTAGGAATAGTCATTTATTCATGTGGATAACCAAAAATCGAACATAATTAATCCCAACAGACCTGGTCAAGGAATCCAAATTGTTTGATGTATACTAGAAAACGAATGGTTGTCTGAGACAACCAGCCACTCCCAAACTCCTACTATTTATTTCCCAGCCAGGGAGGGCCTGGCTAGCGTCCATGTCTGCTTTTCCCTGAGAGCCGGCTTATTGCTTTCCTTTGCTCTCCTCTCCTCTCTACGCATACACTCATCTGGGATGGGCTCCATCCGTTCCTCCCCCTCATTCATCTCAAGCCCTGAAGACAGCTGCCTCTCCACCTGGGGGAGGATGGAAACCCCCAGCTCTCCCTCTGTCTCTGATGCTGTTTCTTTATCAGAGCCTTCCAAAGGCTCTGAAGCTGACCCAGGCCCTCCCTCCACCTCTTCCTCGTCTGACTCTGCAGCTAGCTCTGCTGGCAGGCGATGGGCCCCAACGGTCTTTTGTAATGGTTCTGCTCTTTCCTGTATTCAAAATGCAGATAGTCCTTGACTTACAAACACAATTGGAACCAGAATTTCCATGGCTAAGCGGTGATGATGATGATGATGATGACGACGATGATGATGATCTTATTTATTTAGTCATGTCCGATTTGTGGTTATTCAATGGTCCAGGTCTCTCCACATCTTCCGAGTGTGCTCTACTTCTTTGAGTTGTTCTATGCTCTGGCTGGTGTCAGCTTTAACGGTGTCCAGCCACCATGCTCTTTGGCATCCTGGTTTCCTTTTAATTGGCATATACACATTTATGCAGACACCCAAAAGTATGTATATTTCAGGATAAAAATGTTATAAAAAGTGGGCTTCAGTATGAATTGAAATACAAAATCTTGTATGGGAAGATTTTTTCCCCCATACAATTAATAGAGTGATATGGATCACAATGAAACAGACTGGGGGGAAAAATACAGGTGAAAAAGGCGTGAATTGTTCTTGTTTCTGGGAAGCCAGATTCACTTAACCATCGTGTTACTAACTGCAGTGATTCACTTAACAGCTGCGGCACGAAAGGTTGTAAAATGGGGCAACGTTCACTGAACAAATGTTCCGTTTAGCAACAAAAACGTGGGGCTCAATTGTGGTCATAAGTCGAGGACTCTCTTTTCAAACTCTCTGTCTTTCAGGGCAGAGCAATGATTCAAAAGCAAAACCAGTATTGTTCCGGTCTTGTTCCAACTGGTTTCTGCTCGGTATTTTGCATTCACTGAAAGGAATTCCTTCTTCTTCTTTCTCCTTACTAATATATTCCCAGTAGGAACTTAGCCAGCGCAGGATCTCCCTGTTGAAGTGGTTTATCCTTAACAGTTGTTGCTTCCTTTTATGCACAGCAAGAACATTTTAACCTTTCCTTAATGATCAACACCTCAATACCTGCTGTTTATTAAACTATACGGGGCAAGGGAAGGGACGTGATACCCTGGAGTTTTTACCTTTTTAGCTATTATAACTGTCTGTGTGGAATCCATCCCTACTGGGATGGTGGTTGGGTAGCAGGTACCATTTTCTTTTTGAAGTTCAAGCTTGGGACTGATTTATTTATTTTGTTGTAGGCAGGTTGGTTGGCTGGCTGCTTTTATTCGACACTTCGAAGCAGAAGATGCCACTGAGGGTCCTTTAAAGCCAGATGTTCTGCCACTTTTTGGGTGGACATAAAAGGCAGGGGGCATGCAGATCATACAAAACCATTGGAAAAATACTAGCTTGCAGCCTGCTAGGGAACGGAAAGCTTGAGTGTGGTTTTTAAATAAATAGATATAGATATAGTGATAGACAATGTCAGTGTTCCAAGTAACGACCTCCAAAGAAAATCATCTTCCCAAAGATCCATTTTATTAGAGATGTCATATTGGCACATCTGGGGAAAACCCAAATCTGAGAGTTCCGGGTTTTCCCTAGCCCAAAGAAAACCCGAAATCCAACTCCTGCACCCAATCATCCATCACATGGTCCAAACATGACTTAGTTCCAGCTGGAGACTTCCCCCAGTCACTCCCCTCCAGGTGCAGAGTAACATGTCCTTGACTTTCTAAGAAAAGAATGTTGTTGTGCCTAATCTCCCCCCACTCCTTGGAATCCCCCTCCCAAATTCCCGGGCACTGAATGTGGCAGCCCAGAAGCCTCAAAGAAAAATGGCTTCCAAGCTGACAGACAAGTGGATCTTTTGACAAAACTTGTTTTCCTTATCTAAGTATATAGCTCCTATCATTTCCAGCCACCAAGGTGTATAGTGAAGAAGGGCGCCCAGGGATATGCAAGAAAGGTTATGTAGATTGGGTTGGGTAGTGTGTGCGGGGGTCAAGATGAATGCTTGGGGGTTGTAGGTACATGAGAAGGGGCTGAACTGGTAAGGAATAGTGCGTGGTGCTTCCTGGAGGTGCTTGGGAGTTCACAAGAAGGTTGAGAAGGGTCTGTTGGGATGCCCAAGAGGTGTTGCATGAGTTGGGAAATGCATGTGGGAGGGTTTTGGGTTGGGGAGAATATGGGACATTTCCTTCCTCCCTTTTCCTCCCTCTCTTTCTTTTTCCAGCAGGCAAGTAAATTGCTAATGGGTGGAAGAGGGAGCAAGGCGTTATGAGTCTGGGAAACTGTCCCAAAAGAGCTTTTTCAAAAGACAACTGGACTTTCTTGTTTTTGTTTGAAGACATTTCACTTCTCATCCAAGAAGCTTCTTCAGCTCTGACTGGATGGTGGGGAATGGTAGGATTTATACTCCTTGCAGACAGCTGATGATTTGCATTCTTTTAGAGAGTTGTTGAGGCCACCTGGAGGTTTATCTTTGTCATCAGAGTTACCAGAGTAGTGCAAATGGGTGTGTAGCTTTCTTGGAAGTGTTGAAAGGACTGTGAACACAACTCTCTTAAAGAATACAAATGACCAGTCGTCTGCAAGGAGTATAAATCCTTCCATTTCCCACCATCTAGTCAGAGCTGAAGAAGCTTCTTGGATGAAAAGTGAAACATCTTCAAAGAAAAACAAAAAAGTCCAGTTTCCTCTTGAAAAAAAGCACTTTGGGGACAACCATGACCTGGATGACTGAGACTCCACAGACATGTCACAAAATCTGGAAAATGAAGTTCATGTGACTATAGCAGTAGCAGAGTAGCAACCAGTATCTCTGCAGCAGCCATCACTTTCCCAGTTTTTCATCCCCTGGGATGAATATTTGCCAGATTTTGGATACATTCTGTAAATGAGCACATTTGAGGTACCTTTGTTCAAATATCATTGCCCTATGATGCACTGTTTCACCCGAGTTTTATTACTATCTAGATTCCTGCTGTCTCCCTCTTCCAAGACGAAAAAACTCCTAGGCTCAAAATGCATTTTGTAACAGGCATCTACCTTACAAGGATTACATTGTGAGCACAGAATTAGCATCTCAACTTGGTAGTTTATCATTGGGCTTCATTTACTATGAGAGATCCGTTCTCATCTTAGTCAAATTTTAGATTCACACCATTTTTTACCCATAGCTGGAAATTGACCAAAAATGGCCGTGCAGTTTTTATAGCCAAGGCCACAATGGGAAAAGAAGAACATTATTTAATTTCTTTCCGTGTTATCGGGAGAATACTGCATATTAGAACAGCTTTTCTTCATTCACAGCTTCACTGCAATTCTCAATATGTCTCCTTGCTTGGAATACAGAATGTTCTAAGATGATAGAATTGCTGAAAAACCTTCTACATACAACCGTACCCTTCCTGACCTTTAACTCGTTCAATTTATTATAAATGCAAGATAGAAAAATCCAGGGGCATACAGAAATATTTGAGTTAGGTATTAGCTATATAAAACGTTGATTTTATGTTTCTGCCCTTTAAGAGGAAAGGCTGAAGAGAAAGACAACACATACAATTTCCACTCCATCTCTTTTTCTTACTAACTGTATGTATGTGTGTGTCTACATCTATATCTATATCTATATCTATATCCATATCCATATCCATATCCATATCTATCTATCTATCTATCTATCTATCTATCTATCTATCTATCTATCTATCTATCTATCTATCTCTATCTCTATCTAATCTATGTCTATGTCTATGTCTATGTCTATGTCTATGTCTATGTCTGTCAATGTCTATATCTATATCTATATCTATATCTATATCTCTATCTCTATCTCTCTATCTATCTATCTATCTATCTATCTATCATCTCTATCTCTGTCTATCTATCTATCTATCTATCTATCTATCTCTATCTCTATCTAATCTATGTCTATGTCTATGTCTATGTCTGTCAATGTCTATATCTATATCTATATCTATATCTATATCTATATCTATATCTATATCTATATCTATATCTCTCTATCTATCTCTATCTATCTCTATCTATCTATCTATCTATCTATCTCTATCTCTATCTAATCTATGTCTATGTCTATGTCTATGTCTGTCAATGTCTATATCTATATCATCTATATCTATATCTATATCTTTATCTATATCTATATCTATATCTATATCTATATCTATATCTATATCTATATCTATATCTATATCTATATCTCTCTATCTCTATCTATCTCTATCTCTGTCTATCTATCTATCTATCTATCTATCTATCTATCTATCTATCTATCTATCTATCTATCTCTATCTCTGTCTATGTCTATGTCTATGTCTATGTCTATGTCTATGTCTGTCAATGTCTATATCTATATCATCTATATCTATATCTTTATCTATATCTATATCTATATCTATATCTATATCTATATCTATATCTATATCTATATCTATATCTATATCTATATCTCTATCTCTATCTCTATCTCTATCTATCTATCTATCTATCTATCTATCTATCTATCTATCTATCTATCTATCTATCTCTATCTCTATCTAATCTATGTCTATGTCTATGTCTATGTCTGTCAATGTCTATATCTATATCTATATCTATATCTATATCTATATCTATATCTATATCTATATCATCTATATCTATATCTATATCTATATCTATATCTATATCTCTCTATCTCTCTCTCTCTCTATCTATCTATCTATCTATCTATCTATCTATCTATCTATCTATCTATCTATCTATCTATCTATCTATCTATATCCCGCCATTATTTCACCTTTCATTCAACTGTATTGATTGAGATGAAAGATCATTCCTAGGGGTTAGGAACATACTTGTGTCCATGATTCCCTCAAAGACAATAGATACTGTAGATTAGAATGTGGAGAAGAAAAGAAGATAGCCACTCCTGGTTTAAGTGACAGGACTCATCATTATTCAATTAAATATTTAAGTACTAATAAAGGAGAATATTTGTAGCTCAGGATTGACATGGGACCTCTCAAGAATTTAAGTGGAAAGAGGTAGCTGATCTTTCTCAAGCTGTTTTGGACCAATTAGTCTTGGATTTAGAACACTTCCACATCCCACTGCATTGAGTTTTCATTTCCAGATCATATACCCTATGACAACCTGGGAGGTGCAGAAACTCAGTGGCATATAAGTGGTGGTTTGAGTCCTACTGCCACGTGACAGAGTGTGATCCCGTCCTTGCCCCAGCTCCTGCCAACCTAGCTGTTTGAAAGCATGTAAATGCAAGTAGATAAATAGGTACCATTTCAGTGGGAAGGTAACAGCATTCTGTGTTTTGCCATTTGCTTTGCACTGTGGTATGATGTGATGCTGGCCAACAATCACAGAAATGTCTTCAAACAGCACTGGCTCAATGGCTTAAAGAAATGGAGATGAGCACCAGCCCCTAAAATCATCTATGGCTAGCAGAGTAAAACCTGCAGGGACTTGTAGCACAGCCAGTTTCTCTTTCATCCCAATTCAAGTCAAAACAGAAGACTTCCATTTTGCAATTTGTAATGAGCTCCATGCACAACATAGCATCCATAACATGAAAATAACGTGTGTCCTGATGTTATCCCATGAAGGATGAAACGTAGTGCCTGGGTCATGAATTATGTAAGAATGTGAAACACACCATTAGCATAATGATGTCATGCTATGTGTGCCATGCTTTGAACCAGACATGGTGTTCTCCATTCATAAGAAATTTTGCCTGACAACACACCCTTCCATTTGAACTCAGAGTGCCCTGTCAGTTTCATACAGTAGGCATCCTTATCAGCAACCAGTCTCAATTCTACTAATTATTTCCATAATGCCTAGAAATATCCTGATCAATTTAAACCCCTCTGTTTATATCAGCAGATAGAGTTCTTTTCAAATTCAGTGTCCCAGAGCAGTATGATACACAGAGGTCCATTTACGTGAAGTTACCTTTACAAATATTAGCTGGCTTTACTTTCTACCTTAATCAGATGCAAAGGGGTCAAAGAAATGGAGATGAGTTAATATAACAGCTTAACAGAGTTGGAAGGGACCTTGTAGGTCATCTAGTCCAACCCCCTGCCCAAGCAGGAGACCCTACATCATTTCTGACAGATGGCAGTCCAGTCTCTTCTTGAAAGCCTCCAGTGATGTAGCTCCCACAACTTCCAAAGGCAACTTCTGTTCCATTGGTTGATTGTTTTCACCGTCAGAAAATTTCTTCTTATTTCTAGGTTGAATCTCTCCTTGTTCAGTTTCCATCCATTATTCCTTGTCTGGTCTTCGGGTGTCTTGGAAAATAGCTTGACCCCCCCTTCTCTCTATGGCAGCCCCTCAAATATTGGAAGACTGCTATCATGTCTCCCCTGGTCCTTCTCTTCACTAGACTAGCCATGCCCAGTTCCTGTAACCGTTCTTCATATGTTTTAGCCTCCAGTCCCCTAATCATCCTAGTTGCTCCTCTCTGCACTTTTTCTAGAGTCTCAACATCTTTTTTATAGTGTGGTGATCAAAACTGGATGCAGTGTTCTAGGTGTGGTTTTACTAAGACTTTATAGAGTGGTATTAGTACCACCATTGATCTTGATTGTTAGATCTTCGTAACCCTGAAGTTGTGTCTGCACAGACTCAAACCGCCTATGGCCTCCAAATGCTCTTTCTAGACCCCCCAAAACACCACTATGACCAAGACTGATGAAAACTGACATTTTCTACCATTAGCACCTTAGGCATCCTATGATCTAAAAGAAACAAGACATTCTCCCAAACATTCTCCCAACCAATTTGCAGGTCTCACCAGTATTAACTGTAGCCCTCAGTCACCAAAAGTTAATACCTCCCTAGTTTAGCTCATCACATGCTTAATGTGTAAATAGATAGAAAGAAAGGTGCAAAAGTGAAGTTGAAGGCATCCAATAAGTTGCTTCATTCCCAGTTCAGTATTCATATTTCCGACAAGAATTTCTCAAAGTAACTGGAAAGATTCTTAGTATTTCTTGCACTTTCTACAGCCACCTAGAAATGATTACAGCAGTTATCCCTTCCTAGAGATGTTAAGGTTTGAACATCAGGCCTCTGCATGAAAAATATTGGCTTAGAACTCCAAGTTATGTTTTCTTGATGTTTCTGATGCTGGTCATTCCAGATTTTTCTAGGCCTTTTCACATCGATTGCTCATTCTATTTTGAATTTTGTTAGCTCTTTACAGTCTTTATGAGGATCACTAGTGGTACAGTGGTTGAAGTGCAGTATTGCAGGCAAACCCTGCCCACTGCCTGGAGTTCGATGTTGACCAAGTCAAGATTGACTCAGCCTTCCATCCTTCCGAAGTCTGTAAAATAAGGACCCAGATTGTTGGGGATAATATGCAAATAATGCTCTACATCAGGGCTGTCAAAATCTCAGCCCACAGGCCGGATGTGTCACGTACTGGCCACACCCACATCCAGTTTAGTGAAGGGGGGGAAGTTCCTGATATGTCACTGTGATGATGTGAGTTTGACCCCTGCTCTACATTGTAAACAGTTCAGGAAATGCTATAAAACAGTAGAGGCCAGTATATAAGTCTAAATCTGATTAATTCCTACCTGTGAAAAATCACATAGACAGTGAATGAGATTGGGCCTCTGTTTAGAAGACTAGAGACATGTCAACATTTGATCCTACCCAAAGCACTAGCTTGCCTTGAAAACATATTTTATCTGCCATGTCCCATTAAATTGCCTCTCTCTGGTCCACGGTCCATGGATGAGACAGGATTAAATTGTCCTTAGTTATACTGATATTAAAGAGACATTTTCCCCTTATCCCCCAAAAGTAGTCTAAATCTGCTGCAGTCAATCATCCATTACCTTGAAAGAATGAAGTCAAGTTATTGGTAGTGACTGGCCACGGAGGCAACAAGGCAAGATAGAAATCAGCACTAGGGTCAGCACCTGACTCAAAGATGGATGAACAACATTAAAATTCAGTATTCTGGAAAGGCCCTAAGAGAACATAGTAATATCAAATGAAAATGTGAAATAGAATCTAGTAAAACATTAGTACATAGAGTGTGGAAATGAAGAGGTAGCTATAAAGTTCCAAGCTATGGTGCAGAGAACTTCTACGGTATTCGAGAAGCAGACTTAAAAAGAAGAAACTAATTTAGAAAAGTGGCAGAATGGAACATCAGATTGGGCACAAAATCCTAATAGGTCTGAATTAAAACATAGGCTATATATCATTAACTAAAGAATGTTCTGTCTGTAAAGTATTTCAGTACTGCTTTAAAGAAAGTTGCAGGAATTCATCATTCTTTGGCTAATACCAAAATTACTTTTGCAAATTAATGTTGGTATGTGGAAAATAACATATTCCAGCAATCACTTTCTCCTTCTACAAAATGATGCATATCTTCAGTATTTTCTCTATGTACCTTTCTAGGGTAGCATTCAGGATTATGTTCCAGTTTGTGAATACAGATAGTCCTCAACATATGGCCACAATCGAGCCGCAAACCTCCATTGCTAGGTAACACAGTTATTAAATGAGTTTTGCCCCATCTTATGACCTTCCTTCCAGTTGTTATGTGAATCATTGCAGTTGTTAAGTTAGTAACTCGGTTGTTAAATGACCCTGGCTTCTCCATTGACTTTGCTTGCCAGAAAGTTGCTAGAGGTGATCACATAATCCAGGGACACTGCAATGTTCATAAATACATGCCAGTTGCCAAGTGTCTGAATTTTGCTTATGTGACCACAAAGATGCTGCAATGGTTGTAAGTGTGAAAAATGGACACTTTTTTTCAGTAAGGTAAAGGTAAAAGTTCCCTTCGCACATCTGTGCTAGTCGTTTCCGGCTCTAGGGGGCGGTGCTCATCTCCGTTACAAAGCCGAAGAGCCAGCACTGTCCGAAGATGTCTCTGTGGTCATGTGGCTGGCAAGACTAAATGCTGAAGGTGCACAGAACGCTGTTACCTTCCCACCAAAGGGGTCCCTATTTTTCTACTTGCATTTTTACATGCTTTCGAACTGCTAGGTTGGCAGAAGCTAGGACAAGTAATGGGAGCTTACTCCATTATGCGGTGCTAGGGATTCAAACTGCCGAACTGCTGATCTTTCTGATTGACAAGTTAGGTGTCTTAGCCACTGAGCCACTGCATCCTTTTTTCCAGTACTCCATTGTAAGTTTGAACAGTCATTAAACAAATAGTTGTAAGTCAAGGACTACTGCTTCTTTGGTACAGTGCTGTCTATCATCTTTCTATTTATGGAAATTTTAAAATGGAAGCTTGTGATTTAGTCCACCAAATCTAGGTAGCCATGAGAGTCCTCAATGCGGGAAGGTCCTAGCAGTCGTTCAGTTCCTACGTGGTATTTACCAAGCCTATTTCTCTTATATATGGTCCAAATACTAACATTGTTAGAGCTGTTGAGTGCTTCATTGTGCCTCAGGACTATGCAGTTTTAATTCAAAAGCTCACTTTGGAAGAGATTCAATCCAACCGCTCTTTCAAACTGAACCTTTGAGTCACATCACTGAACAGATGTCAACTCATCAAATTAGGTGCCTTTGAATCCATTCGATTCCATGAACTTTTTGTACAGGCACAAATTAAGTTTTTATTAGATCCAAACTGTTCGTTTGGAGTATTCAAACTGCAAAATCAAATCAAGTCACTGAAGCACAAATGAAATCCAAGTCCAATCAAGTCTTGCCATTCGCTTTTTCAATTTGGCTTGATCTTGTCTGGTGCACCCCTATGGATACAGTACCTGTGTGAATCTTCCATAGCTGCTAATTCTTGCACATCATCATAGTTGGAGGACAGCAGTCAAGGCCTGCAGACCAAGGAAAGACGTTGGATTCAGTTATTCTATGGAAGAAACAACTCTCAGAGCTATTCTTAAAATATTTGAAAATTTGTTTACTTGGAAAATGGACTGACCTGTTGTTTATTACTCTAAATAAGGAATGGTATATCTGTTCTCACTGTCTGTTTAGTACAGCAACCAAACAGGAACAGGTACAGATTTCAGCAATTAGTTAGGACTTCAGAAGAAACCATTGCAACCAGCTTGCCTTCCATCGAGGACCTGTATACTGCACGAGCCAGAAAGAGGGCGATGAAAATAACTACAGACCCCTCACATTCTGGTCATAAATTTTTCAACTTCTTCCCCTAATATGACACTGTAGGGCAGGGGTATCAAACTCAATTTCATTAATTTCATGGTTGATCTCAATTTTGTGGTTGATCTCAGGGGGCCGACTGGGCATGGCCGACTGAATGGGTGTGGCTGACTGGGTGGGTATATGACCAGCTTGACACCATTCACTGGGCGTGGCCAAGTAGGTGGGTGTGGTCAAGTGGGTGGGTGTGGTTAGCTTGACGCCACTCCCCAAACTGCTGGCATGTTTCTTCTTTGCATTGGATAGACCGGGCTGAACCCATGATGGCCCAATGTTTCCTCTTCACATTGGGTAGACTGGGCTGAAGTGATGTGGGCCAGCCCTTTACATTTTCCAGGACAGCCCCATGGGCCTTGTGTTTGACACCCCTGCTATAAGGAATTGCACGCCAAAATAAGTAGACACAAGGACAATTTTTCCCATGTCATCACTCTGCTAAACAACTAATTCCCACAACACTGTCTTATACTCTGAGATGTCAAACCATGTAAAAGAGCTGTATTGCTATTATCCTTCTCATCTTTCCTGTTACCTTCTCCTATTGGTATCTTGTGATTATATTACTTTGGTTTTTGTATGTACATTGAGAGGTTATACACTGGAGACAAATTCTTCGTATGTTCAATCACACTTGGCCAGTAAAAATATTCTATTGCTATTGCTACTGCTACTGCTACTTCTATTCTATTCTATTCTATTCTATTCTATTCTATTCTATTCTATTCTATTCTATTCTATTCTATTGCTATTGCTACTTCTACTTCTATTCTATTCTATTCTATTCTATTCTATTGCTATTGCTACTTCTACTTCTATTCTATTCTATTCTATTCTATTCTATTCTATTCTATTCTATTCTATTCCATTCCATTCCATTCTATTCCATTCCATTCCAGATAAGGGATGGTACCCAAATCAATGCCTTCCAATTAATAGAAATGGAATTTAAATGAAATATTACAATGACAGCTGTTTGAAAAAGTGAATCAGAGGGCGTTAAAAAGTAACGGGTTCACTTTCCAGTAGAGATGTAATAGTAGTACTTTTGGTTCATTAGGAAGAGATTGAAACAGATGACCTCTGGATTTCCTTCCAGTTCTATGGGTTTCAAGAATCTTGCATCAGTTCCATATGTGCATCAGAATATGGATCTCTAGCTCTGACCTGTGATAATTAGCTAAAATAATTAGTATGAGACTAGGTCAAACCTCTGGTTGAATATTTTGCCAAGGAATGAGATATTTGCAGTTCCCAGCTGTTCCTCATTTGCAAAAATAACTCTGTTTGCAGCAGGTCATTCAACCCGCTGAGCTTGTGCCGGTTCAAAAAATGAATGTGTTGTTGTTGCTGACAGAGAGAACGCACTGTTGGCAAATCTTTCCGATGGGAAAAAAAAAAAGGGGAGACCAAGCAAGAGAAGCTGATTAAAATGTGCAAAATAACATCTTGCAGAATGTTTGATCACCCTTTCTGGGAAGCTTAGGTCAGGGGTCCCCAACTACCGGTCCGCGGACCAGTACCGTTCCGTGGAACAAGTCCTACCGGGCTGCTGGTTTGCTGGGCGCTGCCATCTTTTTTTGATGAAAAAGTGCTTCCGGTGAGCTTTTCCGGGTAGAAAGCTCACCGGAAGCACTTTTTCATCAAAAAAAGATGACGGCGCCAGCGCTTCCGGTGAGCTTTTCCGGGTAGAAAGCTCACCGGAAGCACTTTTTCATCAAAAAAAGATGGTGGCGCCCAGCTAATGCCGGTACCGGGCCGCGCCATAAAAAAGGTTGGGGGTACCGGCCACGGCATAAGAAAGGTTGGGGATCACTGGCTTAGGTGATCCAGGTATAACTTGGGAAGAGTAAGTAAAACAAAAGGAGGAAAGAGCAGATAAGTCCAACAGGTTGTTTGACTGTGGGAGTGTTTGTGTGATGTGTGTGTGTGGAAAATTTGCAAAGGTTTTGGCTGGTTTGATGGACTACCATCCACATGACTTTGGTTTTCTTTTGCCAACTGCCTATTGAACTCAGTTGGGTTTATTTTTAAATAAAAATCTGTGTAACATCTGTCTATATATCACCCACTGGGCCGCTGAAATCTCTTCTGCAGAGCTGTTTGCAAGTGGGATTAAGCTGAAAAATTTCTTTCCTTTTCCCAGTTACATTCACTAGTTGCACCAAAGAGGAGCCAGCAGTGTGCGACAGCAGCCAAAAAAGCTAATGCAATCCTTGGTTGCATAAACCGAAGCAGGGAATCAAGATCATGTGAAGCATTAATACCTCTTTATAAAACCTTAGTAAGACCACACTTGGAATACTGCATCCAGTTTTGGTCATATTACAAAAATATATTGAGACTTTGGGAAACATTAAAACAAAACAAAACTGAACAGAACCTAACAGAACAAGGCATAGTAATATATTATAATTATTGGTGAAATTAATGGGTGACCAAAATCTGCCCAATTTTACAGACGGTGTAACAAAATTCAGCTACATCCAGAGAAACTGAATCATGTTGATCTGATATTAGCAGTTTTACATAAAAATGATCAGAGTTTCTGGAATATTTAATCAGGTAAGGCAGGAATCATAGAATAACAGAGTTGGGAAGGGACCTTGGAGGTCATCTAGTCCAACCCCCTGCTCGAGCAGGAGATCTGCCTAGGATCGAAGTGTCAAACTGGATTTCTTGAAGGCCTGGATCAGCATTGTAGTTGTCCTCCACCGGCTGGCGGGGTAGAAGATGGGACAAACGCCCTTCTGCAGCACCCTGCCGGCCAAAATATGGCATGGGGAAGCCATGGGTGGCCCACGTGCTCCCCATTTTCACTAGCAGAGGCACTACAGGGTGGTCCTTTGCTATTTCCAGGCTGACCCCGCCGGCCTGATCTAAGCAGGCCTTGAGTTTGACACCCCTGAGGTAAGGTGTTATAAGTTGAGTTCATGAATCCCTATTGTGGGGACAATACACCAGAATATGAGCTGTACTTTCAATGACCCCTTGTCCATCTTTTTTCTCTACGTTTCTACTCAAGCATTAGGGTCTACTCTAACATCAGGGACTGACCAAACCCCATAAGAGCCATGGTGGTACAGTGGTTAGAATGTAGTGTTGCAGGCTAATTCTGTTGACTTCTGGCTGCCTAGGGGTTTGGCAGTTCAAGTCTCACCAGTTCAACATTGACTCAGCCTTCCATCCTTCTGAGGTCGGTAAAATGAGGACCCAAATTGTTGGGGGCAATAGGCTGACTATGTAAACAGCTTAGAGAGGGCTGTAAGGCACTGTGAAGTGATATATAAGTCTAAGTGTAGTTGCTATTCGAATACTTTTCAAAAAAATTTCTTTGAGTTCTGTAAAAAAATAAAAGAAGGTGAAATCAGTTCTAGCAGACTCCAGTAAAACAAGATATCATTACAATACTGCAAGCATCACATCATCTCTGCACAGGAATATGATGGTGTGTGTTCTGTGCAAAAAAAAAAAAATGGTCTTCAATTTTCGTTCATTAGTTCTTAGAAGAATATTCTTTTTATTGTCATATTGTAAGAAGGATCTGAATCTGAGCCCAACATGCTGTGTGGAAGGGAGGTAGTATTTATTTCAAGAGCAAGGAATCCTACTCTTGAAGGGAGACTACAAAGTCAGGGTACCAAGGCTAGCCTAGAAATATTTATAGGGAAGGTTGTCTTTGTAGGTGTGTGGGTCAAAAGTGGTATTCAGCAGGTTCTGACCAGTTCTGGAGAACCGGTAGCAGAAATTTTGAGCAGTTTGGAGAACCGGAAAATACCACCTCTGACTGGCCCCTCCCCCATCTCTTCTCTGCCTCCCGAGTCCCAGCTGATTGGCTGGGTCTTCTTTTGTTGCCCTGCACAGGAGAACGGAGCTGGAAAGCAGGTTGGGGGGTGGGGAGGGAATGGGGATTTTGCAATATCCGTCCCTTGCTACGCCTACCAAGCCACGTCATGTCCACCAAGCCACGCCCACAGAACCGGTAGTAAAAATATTTGAATCCCACCACTGGTGTGGGTGTGTATGTGTCTTATGTGTTGTTTAATTTGGTGAACCAATAACTTCAGTGGGGAAACATATTTTAATTATCTTTACTGTATTTGCAGACCTTCTTCTCTGATGTCTGGATTAAGTTTTGGTGACTCGTTTGTGAGTTCAAGGAAGTTTGAGCACAGGATTTTCCCCATTTGCTATTTGTTTTCCTGGATTTAATAGGTTTTTGATCAGCTTTCAGTTATTTAGAAGAGAGGCAATTCAATGATTTATCATTGCATTTATGTTGCATTTATAAATGCATTTATGTTGCATTTATAAATGCAACAATGCATTTATCATTGCTTACAAACGTTGTTTCTACTCTGTCAATTCTGGTTGTGTTGATGGTTAAAGGAAAGTCAGAAACAGTGCAAAATAAGGAGTTAATTTTAATATTATGAAATGAAAATTATTTTTAAAAATGAAAAGAATAAAAGCAACAAAAAGTTTGACAGGAAAAGTACGATAAGGAAAGAAAAGTATCAGGTGAAAAAAGTAGAAAGAAAGAAAAAGAAAAGAAAAGAAAGGAAAGTTATAAAGAAGCAGCTTCCAATATATTTAATAGCAGTTGCAAGGACTTTTAAGTTTTACCATCTCTCTCTCTCTCTCTCTCTCTCAAGTTACAACATAATTTCCTTCTTTCCATAGCTTACCTTTTCTAATAATCAAATCCGTAAATCACAAGTTCCTTTTTTTCCCTTTTTTCCAGCAAAAAAGTCCGTAAGACATTTTCAGTCACTAATAAATACAGTCCTTTCTCTAATTAAACAAGACAATTTTGCCTTCGCTACTAATTCTGTCATTTTCATCAGCCATTTTTCTGCAGTGGGTATTTCCATTTTTAGGCATATAATAATCTTGCAGCAGTTATCATATACAGAAAAAAAAATCCATGATTCTTTTTAAATTATCCATTAGTCTTTGAGGCAGGCCAGGCTAGGAAACAGGGATTTCATGTAATGTTACGTATTTTATTGTTGTGGAATACAGGTAGTCCTTGACTTTTGTTTGTTTGTTTATTAGATTTATATTGCCACCTATTTGCCAAATGTTTAGTGGCCATTTGAAGTTACACTGAGAAAAAGTGACTTATGACCATTGTTCACACTATCATTGTAGCATCCCCATCACATGATCAAAATCCAGACACTTGCCATGTGTACTTATGATGGCTGCAGTGTCCCAAAGTCATGTGATCACTTTTTGTCATCTTCTGCCAAGCCAAGCCAAGAGGGAAGCAGATTCACTTAACTAAGTGGTGGGACTCATCTCTGGGGAGGGGATGAGTCTGCCTACTGAGATGAGATCGACCGGTTGCTTTCGTGGTGTGGAGACAATAACTTGGTCCTCAACACCAATAAGAAGACCAAGGAGCTTATAGTGGACTATAGAAGGAACAGATCAGACATCCAGTCCTTGCTTATCAATGGAGACTGAGTGGAGCAAGTGGCCAGTTTTAAGTTTCTGGGTGTTACCATAAAAGAGGACCTAACTTGGGGGTTCTCACATTGCTGGTCAAAAGGGTTCAGCAGAGATTATACTACCTGAGACTTCTCAGAAAACAATAACTGAATGAAAAACTGCTGGTAACCTTCTACCGCTGCACCATAGAGAGTGTCTTAACTTACTGCACCTCTGTATAGTTTGCCAATTGCACAGTGGCAGATAGGAAAGCACTCCAGAGGGTTAACGTCATTGCCCAGAAGATCATGGGTTGCCCCCTTCCATCTTTGGAAGAGCTTTAGAGCTCCCGCTGCCTTAAGAAAGTTCAAAATATTCTCAAAGATCCATCTCATCCTGGGAACCCTTTTTTTTTGAACTATTACCCTCTGGCAGACGGTACAGGATAATAAAAACAAGGACAAATAGGCTGAAAAACAGCTTCTATCCCAGAGCAGTAGCTCTATTGAATTCTACATAGTGCAATATTAATGCAATATAGGGGTTTTCAATTCAATGTATAGAATGTGAAGGATGTGTGTTTGTGTTTATTTTCAGTCATTATATACACTGAAGATGGCATTTAATTTCGTTGTATGAGGTGCAGTGACAATAAAGTAAACTAAACTACCATGTTACTAACTTCACAATCACAGTGATTCACTTAACAACTGCGGCAAGAAAGGTTGTAAAATGGGGCAAACTCACTTAACAACTGTCTTGCTTAAGAATGTAAATGTTAGGCTCAATTGTGGCCATACGTTGAGGACGACCTGCAATACTTGTTTGCGTAGACAACACCTATTAAAATCTGGAAATTCCAGTCAGAATTTCAAATTCCAAGAAGAACAAAAAACAACCTGGGGATCAAAAGCTATGCCCTCTGGAAACACGCCCTCTAGATATATTTCGCTTTCAGAAAAGACAGCTGAGGTAGCAGGGATCAAATACTTGAAACTTGAAGGTCTTCCTACTTTTTTATTCTGTTATTTTGTGAAGAAATACCTAGGCCTGCTTGAGTAACCGTAACAAGCCATCCCGCTCCGCAAGCCGTTCAAATATCGTTCCAGCTTCTTTCATAATGGTTTTTTTTAAAAATAAAATGTTATCTGCATTTTCATATCACATGTATTTCATTTCACAAAGCGATTATGATGCATTTGTGGGACATGCCACGCATTTCATTTAGCAGTTACAAGCACTGAGGGATGCATTGAATTAAACAGATGATTACTCTAATTCTATATGACGAGGTGGATATTGAATCTGGTTGAACATGTGATGCGTGAATACCTCACCTGCTTCCAGACACACTGAATTTCCTTTCTGTGCAAAAGCTGTGGATTTTCATTAGCACCGTTGACCTTTATAAAAGCAAAGAACAAAGAGCAATTCAGTGACAGGCACCCCTGAAGCTTCCTTTTCATTAGATCAGAGATAGGGAACCATGGCCTTAATACTGGCTCAGGAATTCTGGGAGTTGAAGTCCATAAGTCATAAAAGGGCCGTAGTTCCCTACCCCTTCATTAGATGCTTGGTGTCAACTGTCCAATTAGCAAACCCAAAATAAGGAGACACACTCGGGAGAATTGAATTCCCAAAAGTAAAACTTTATTGGATACACCATGTTGGTACTGAAGAAACAAAACCAGCTCTGGTTTCCCACGCAAATGCTTGCCCAGTTAAACAACACTTTCTCCTTCTTCCCACCCCTAGTTGATCACATTGTCCAATTGTGAGACGGTCTTTTGTTATGGGAACACTCCATCTTTTTCCCAAGCACCTGCAGAGGTGACCTTGATGGCTTCCATGCTCTCATGATCTCTGCGTATATTATCCACATTCCATCTCCCTCACCTCAGTTAATTGGCAAGTTTAAAAGCTTTAAGTCTGAAAGAAGCAAAGCAATTCAGTCTTGACAGTTGGCTTTACTGGGCTGAAAGAGCTTGAAAAAAAAGGGCCTAAGTGTAGGAGATTAAAATAGAATAGAATAACAGAATTGGACGGGACCTTGGAAGACTTCTAGTCCAACCCCTGCTTAGGCAGGAAACCCTACACCACTTCACACAAATGGTTATCCAAGATCTTCTTTAAAACTTCCAGTGTTGGAGCATTTATAATTTCTGGAGGCAAGTTGTTCCACTGAATTAATTGTTCTAACTGTTCTAGCTTGACCCCCTGTACACTGTTATCATGTCACCCCTCATCCTTCTTTTCATCAAACTAGACATACCCAGTTCCAGCAACTGTTCTTTATATGTTTTAGCCTCCAGTCCCCTAATCATCTTTGTTGCTGTTCTCTGCACTCTTTATAGAGTTTCAATATCTTTTTTACATTGTGGCAACCAAAACTGGATGCAGTATTCCAAGTGCGACCTTTTCAAGGCATTATAAAGTGGTATTAATACTTCATGTGATCTTGATTCCATCCTTCTATTAATGCAGCCTAGAACTGTGTTGGCTTTTTTGGCAGCTGCAGCACACTGCTGGCTCATATTTAAATGATTGTCCACTAGGACTGCAAGATCCCTCTCACAATTACTGCTATTGAGCAAGGTACAGATGACCAGGCTGAGCCAAAGGGAGGGGTCAAACACTTCATCTCTTCGCACCCACAACAGGAAGGGGAAAACAGTATAGAAGAACCCGTGGAAGAGGAAGAAAACCAGGATGGAGGGATGGGTGAGGTAGGAAACGACCAGATTGAGCCTGAGGGAGGAGTCAAATGCATCATCAATCATGAATCCCTTCACGTCCAACTGAGATCTAAGTTCAGCCCACCTTGAATTCCTTTCTATCCTTAACTCCTGCTAAGGATTGTTAGTAGCACAGATTCTTGTAGAGAGCTTAAGCTTGCAATCAATGTTAAATACACATTTAACCTGTCTGGATCTTCTGAATTCCCTGGTGCTTGACACTAAGACTGTGTCCAAAATGCCTTATGCATTTTATAAAATAAAAGTCAACGTTATTTTAAACATAGAGTTTCAGATAGTCCTCAACTTACAACACTTCGTTTAGTGACCATTTGAAGTTACAACATCACTGAAAAAGTGACCTATGACCGTTTTTCACACTTACAACCATTGTACGTCCCCATAGTCGTGTGATCAAAATTGGCGGTTTTTGAAGGCTGTGCGCACAAAGCTCACTCTCATAGAACCGGTAGTAAAAAAGGTTGAATCCCACCATTGTGCAATGGCTTTAGAGGTGGAGCTCTGGCCTCACAATCAGGAGGCTGTGAGTTCAATCCTAGATATTTCTCTCTCTGGGCACACTGAGAATATAACTGCTAAATATAACTCCGCATTGGTGACAGGGAGGGCATCCAGCCACGAAACACTCAGCTCCATTCAGTTGCCCAGAGTCCACCCCACAAGAGATTATGGGATCATTAAAAGAGGATGATGATCTGGTAGAACTATGAAGAAGGTCCTTCTCGGTGGTGGGCCCTTCTCTATGGAACATCATTCTCTTCTGGGGTATTGTTGGCTCCTACCCTACTGCTTTCCTGAAAGGCCTTAAAATGTGACTTTGTCAGGAGCCCTGGCAAATGAATGGAGACAAACCAATGGCCGATCTGATGGTGTTGCTGCTGCCATGGAAGGTGGATTTTTTTTTCAAACAAAGTTTTTATTTTTTACAACAAACATATAAACAAAACATAAAAACATAAAGCCCTCTTTCAATTATGTACATACAGTGTGTCAGTTGGTTACACTCTTTTGTGCTATCCTTTTTTTAACCATTACTCACAAGTTATATAAATTCTCACCTTATCGGTCTAGCTTGTGCTCGAAGGTGGATTTTTTAATGGGTTTTATTATATGATGGATTTTTTTTTAATTCTGTAAGCACCCTGGAGTCACCTTTAAGGGAGTTGAATTGCAGAAGTGGTATTTAGCCAGTTCGGACCAGTTCGGGAATACCAGTAGCGGAAATTTTGAGTAGTTCAGAGAACCGGCAAATACCACCTCTGGCTGGCTCCACCCACCTGCCCCCGCCGTTACCTCTCCTACATTCCCTTGTTTTTTAGCTCAGCTGATTTTCATGGTAGAGCAGATTGCCGCATCTCAGCTGAGCTAAAAACCAGCTCAGCTCACCAGCGTTGACAGACGTTGGTTTTTGAGCCCTGTGTGCACCCGCAAAGCATACACACTTAGAACCGCACATAGAACTAGTAGGAAAAAAATTGGAAACCCACCACTGGTTCAATGGCTTTATAAATTTGTTTAATACATACAAAATTAAAAAATTAAATTAAATTAAATTAAATTTATTTTGGTGATGTTCCTAAGGGAAAATAATTTGGTCCTTTCTTCCAATGGAGAAGCTCCACTGACTTGGTCTTCAATATGATCTATAACCCAAACAGTAGCAGTTTATTTATTTATGGGCGAGTGGTGTGTACAGCAGGGATGAAAAAGTCAAAACAGAAGTCAGAATCAGATAATGGATTTGATGTATTTGCTACCTTGACTTTCTAACAATTACCCTGCTGTGCACATTTCCTGTTTCAAGATAAGTCTTGGGACCCATCCATTTTCTTTCCCTCTGAATGATCCAAGAAGGGAATAACAGGTTTTTTTTTAATGGAACTACAATTCTTGGCATACAACTTGCAATTTTGTTCATTTCTGTTTGGGAAAAAATGAACAGTAGATTTCTTTAATCACAATATTTGTTTCACTGTAAACAAGTGTTGAAGGGCTTCCTAAATCCACTTGCCATGTGGAGTTTTTGCATCCATAATCATTACAATGTAGTGTATGGTAGTATTTAGCAGGGGTCAACATTGGCAAGATGGTAGACAAAGCGTTAAAATGCAAGTCCTGCTGTTTTGAACCCATAGTGATCTTTTTTCATGTGCTACAATTCTCCATCCATTTGCCATTTGGGTCATTTTGACGTCCTGCCATGTATACCACGGACACTATGAAGCAACACCTAAATGCATTACAGCAGTATAGATGCGTAACCCAACAAAAATAGATTTTGCAAAACACCACCCAAGAAAAGAAACACAGCTCTGTCCCACAGGGCTAACAACTTAAAATTTCAAAAAGGGTAGAGAATGTTGACAGCTGGCTCTTTTTTCCACTACCGAGATATTCATAATTGAAACTATTCCAACTTCAAGCTCACAACTGCAACAGAAGAAATTCAGTTCCAAACATGCCTTTTAAAGAAAGCATTTTGGAACAGCTTATCTTGCTGGGAGACTGTTGAGTAGATGTGCTTTTCTATTGTGGTTTTAGTGTGGTGAGATTTTTGAGTGTGTGTGTGTGCCTTTAAATCAGTGTGGACTACTTTTGGTTTAGAATAGAATGAGCTGGAAGGGACTTTGAAGGTCTTCTAATCTAGCCCCCTGCTCAAGCAGGAGAACCTATACCGTTTTACATAAGTGACTGTCTAGACTCTTCTTAAAAACCTCCAACGATGAAGCTCCTGCATGGTCTGAAGGCAAACTGTTCCACTGGTTAATTGTCCTCACTGTTAGAAAGTTTCTCCTAAATTCCAGGTTGTTTCTCTCTTTGATTAGTTTCCAAACATTGCTTCTTGTTCTGCCCTCTGGTGCTTTGGACAATAATTTGACCCCTTCTTCTTTGTGGCAGCCCCTGAGATATCGGAAGACTGCTATCATGTCAGACATGATATGTCAAACATATCATGTTTCTCGGACTTATCTCTAATTTTTGTGGCAAGATTTTCAGCAAAGTTTTGCCATTGTTTTCTTCTTTCTTTCTTCAGGCTGAAAAAGTGATTGATCTAAACCAGGGGTGTCAAACTCAAGGCCTAAGGGCCAGATCCAGCCCATGGGATGTTTAGATCTGGCCCACGGGGCTGTCCTGGAAATAGCGAAGGACCAGCCTGCAGTGCCTCTGCCAGCAAAAATGGAGCTTATGAGGGCTGCATGTGGTCCCCCTGAGCTCCATTTTCGCTAGCAGAGGGTTGTAGGAGGCCGTCACAGCAAAAAATGGCTTGCCCGGGCTGCGTGTGGCCTCCGCAAACTCGGTTTTCGCTGGCAGAGGGTTGCAGGAGACCATCACAGCCAAAAATGGAGCTCTGGAACCCATTTTTGCTGGCAGAGTGCTGGGGCCGCCACAGGCACCCCCAACACAAGTGATGCCATGTTGGCCATGTCCCCCCTGGCCTCCCCCCCGAAGTCAAACACAATCCTAATGCAGCCCTCAATGAAATCAAGTTTGACACCCCTGATCTAAAGTCACTCTGTTGGCTGCTTTATGAGAAAAGCAGGACTAAAACTCAGAGCTTTCCAGTTTTCGACCACTGCACCAAAGTGCTTCTCATGATGAGATTCATTATTTTATATTTAAGCTAATATTTATTTTATATGATTGGCCTCGTTACATTCATTTGCAAGCCTGTCAAAGATAACCTAAAGCAGAACATAAGTTAAGTGAGAATAATTTCCTCTTACAAATTCACTAGCTTACCTTGCAGTGAATATAAGGTATGAAAAAAGAAAAGATCCTTTATATCATCTTCCATTACTAGTAAAAGATCGTAGATTCATGGCACTTTTGAAATAATCAAGCAGCAAATTACTATGTGAAATTCAACATCCCCAGCAAACCAAAGTGTCTTCAGATTATTTTCCTTTTGTGCTGCTTATGCCAAGCAAGAATCGATGTTCCCAGTATACTTCCGACAACCAGATCTTCTCAGGAAACAACCAAATTTATCCATATTTTTCTCATTTGTGCAAAAACACACTAGATTGACAGTTTTCCAGTAATCTTCTATCTTCACCTCCCACTCCCCCTGAATGGGCAAATGCTAAATACAGTGTGCAAATGATAAGCAGGACAACAAAGGTCTTACACGTGACAGGCATTTGAGGCCAGGTAAAAATTCTGAGGAATAGTTGTACTTAGTGGTCAGATTCAACTGGTGCAACAACCGGTTCGGTGAGCACATGTGTTGCTTTTGAAAATAACAAGAAAACTTTTACGGCAACCCTGGTGAAAAAAACAGCTGAGGCAGAGCAAACCATGCCGCTGCGCCAATCAGTTGGACTTCAAACAAAAGAAATATAGGATAGAAGAGTGCAGGGGCAGGTGGGCCGGGCCAACTGATCATCAGAACTACCGGTTTGCCTGAACCAGTCCGTACCGGCTGAATCCCACCCCTGGTTGTACTGTCCAATTTGTAAAGAAGTCCTTCGAATATTTACAGGTTAATAATACATATATTCTGAGGGTGCTATTATCCTTGAACTAGAACAGCGGTCGCCAACCGGTGGGCTGCAGCCCACTGGTGGTCTGTGAGAAAATTTTGGTGGGCTGCAGAGAAATCTCACCCCCAGAGGACCCCCACAAAGCAATTAATCCAGGATGCACAAGGCTGTGCCACCCACATGGCCCGCAGGAACGCTCCCCACTCACTCACTCCTTACCCAGTAAACTTGCTTGCTAAATTGCTATTTTTCCTTTTTCCGACCATCATCTGTTCTGCTTTGCCGGGAGATTTATGGTTGGATTTCTTGCTTTCTAGCTAGTCTTTAGATCTTCGGCTCAGCACAGCCAAACCTCCCATAAGGACTGAAGGTTTGCTTGCAAGCAAATTCAGTGCAGACTCACGGCAAGCAAATTTGAGAGACTGAGCTAGCCGATAGCAGATAGATAGATCAAGGAATGATTCTGTGAGCAACTCAATCTGCCTGCTTTGCGTGATTTTGGGTAAAAGTTGCTCTTTTTTATAAAAATAAATAAATCAATATTTACATGCATGGTGTGTTGTGAGTTAATTTTATGAGTTTGCTTGAAAGCAAATTTTATGTGATAGAATGAGCTAGCCAATGGCAGATAGATAGACCTCTGAATGAATCTGTGATTCTGTGAGCAACTCAATCTGCCTGCTTTGCCTGATTTTGGGTAAAAGTTGCTTTTTTTTAATAAAAAAATCCAATATTTATATAAATATTTATAATATTTACAGACAAGCCATGCCCAGCCAGTCACATAACCATCAAGCCACACCCACAAATTAGGCCATGCCCTCAGAACCGGTTAGTGGTCCCTGGGATCTAAAATTATGAGTTTGGTGGTCCCTGAGGTCCAAAAGGTTGGCGACCCCTGAACTAGAAGATCAAAAGAAAGGGAGAGGATTTTTAACATGATGTTGGAGCTGCCACATTTAAAAAACAATTACCATCTCATGTGCAACATTTCCCCATTTCCCCTCCTGGAACACCAGGTTTGCCAGCCGAGACATTTTGCCATTCTTTTGGGATGATAGCAGATCATGTCATATGAAAGAAAATAGAAAACAGCTTAGATTCACGGAGTGCCAGTAAGCAACAAAGACTTGAATGCTATTGAATTCTGCAAAAGCCTTTGAATTAATTTCTAAGAAGACAGATTAACAAGATTAAAAAAAAACAATGCACCCCTCCATGATGTGAGAAAGTAAATAAATGCAAAATGTGAATTTGGAGGGGGGGTTAATTAGCGAACCCCCCTAGGACAAAAAATGGGTTTGGAGTCAAGAGAGGGATCAGCCTAGAATTCCTACGAAGCCATAAGTGAACCAAGTCCAAACTCCTTTGAATTCTGTTGGCCCTTATCTAATTCCAAGCTGGTACTATTTGTTAGCGGAGAAGATTCCTGTGAGTAGGCATGAGTAGCAATAAATCAATTTAATTGGACCTGCACATCTTTTGCACTGGCATTACTCCCGTGCCATTCCTCTATTCTTAATTTCAATCAAAATATGCTCAGCTAATTTATTTATTTAGTAATTATCAGAATACTTACAGAATATTGTCATCTCGTCCACATTAGATTTTCTTTGATTAAAAATGCATTATTTCATTCTGGAGTTATCAAATTAACAAATATATGATTCAGACTAGAAATGGATTTACCACTGCCTAACAACTAATAGTTAGCACTTGCTTGGAGTTAGATAAGGATGGAAGGCATTCAAGAGAAGTTCGACTTGGTTCACTTGTGGCTATGTGGGGATTCTAGGCTGATTCCTCTTTTTACTCCACCTCCAGATTCTGCCACTCCTCCTACACCTACAGTTTTCTATCTATACCTGTCTGTCTGTCTGTCTATCTACCTACTACCTATCTATCCATCTATCCACATGCACCCATCTATGTTTATGTAAGCCAATTACAGAAGAAGAAATAGAGATATATAGAGTAGTGCCAGGCTGAAACATGTTGATGTTGGATCTAATGTATTTCTAGCCTTCAGAATGAGATTGTGTCTGTAATATCCCATTTCTTGTTCATGTTTTGAGAACAGACAACTTTTTCCTCCCATTTATCTTAAAATATTTGCATTGCTGGACAGAGATTTTACCCACCAACCTCTATTCAAATGAAACATCTCAGCAAATTATATATATGTATTTGTTTTCGTAGATTTTCATGGATACGGGTCTTGGAGTGTTTGGGTCTTTTCCCGTTTAAGATTAAGAGTATCTTGGCAACGTTTCGATGAGTCCCAGCCATGAAAACCAACACTGGACCCCATGACACCACTACCAATCTCCCTCACCAGATTCAAACCCAAACCCACCCCATAGACGTAAGGCAACCACCATCCAGAAACCAGACCACAGCTGCATCACCAACTGCCACACATCCCGACCCCCAAACCAAGCAAATGGACACACACCATGAACACATAGCCAGGCCTCAAACTTGGAGCTAAACCAAAACCTGGAATGTCACATCACAGCCACCCGCTCAGGATATCACATCACGGAACTCAGGAGGTTATACCACAAAACCTCAGGATGTTACAACACAGCCAATGACCCAGGAGATTACAGCACAAGACCCAGAATGTCAAAACAATAGAACTCAGAAGGTCATCACACAGCCCATTACCCAGGCCGTTACAACACAGGAGGCTGATGGACACACAGCCAGTACCTCAGCCACACATGTTCTTATGAAAAAGCCAGTCAATCTGCAAACATCAACTCCATCAACCAATCAAGAAATGACAACACAGCCAACCTCCCCACCAGTATTTATAGAGAGACGGCAACTCAGATCATGCTTTGCTCGCACAAGCATGAAGCCAAAAGCACCAGCCTGAAGATGGCGAGTAGGACCTTGTTGAAATGTCACCAAGATACTCTCAATCTTACATGGGAAAAGACACGAACACGCCAAGACCTGCATGTATGTATGTATGTATGTATGTATGTATGTATGTATGTATGTATGTATGTATTATCTGGGTCAATATATTTTGCATACAATTCTGATACTGATATTACCATTTAAATATACATAAACATACTTTTTCAACTTCTAATATTTGTATATACATAGTAATCATAATATGTTTATTATATTTCAGTATACATAATATTATCTTCCTAATTTCTACTTTATACTTCTTTTTTCCTAACACTTATTAGAATAACCACCCATGTTAAAAAGTACCCTATGTCTATCCATCATCTCTTGTTCTTTTTAGAATTTCAACTCATTAGCTTTTTGGTGAATCTGTCCTGCTTCTCCTCTGGTATCTTGTAATTCCTTTTGTCATTTTTATTTAGTCTAAATATTTCCTCTGCCACAGCATCTGTCTCTTGCTGTTGGATCTCTCAAATACCCATCCTCAGTTCCCCCCCCCATCATTTTTAAATAATCTTTTTCATTATTCTCTTTCCTATTTTGAATTCTTAAAAAATATTCTATTTGTTCCATGTTCAAAATTATTGCACTCTCTTCTATCAAAAGAAAAAAAGATACTGTAGTTTCTTATGCAGTTCTATGTAATAGAACAGAATGTTGGCTCTATGTGCAGTATGGACATTTTAAAAAAAAATTACACCCAAAGATTAAAGAAAAACAACAAATATGAAGACAAACACATTATGCTACATTAAGAGCTGAAGGTTTTGCATAATGTGCCAGTGAGTTTCCAAATGGAAACATTTTCCCTTTCTGTTATGAAGTAAATTGATTACAAATGTCCTCTGTGCGAGAGCTTAGTGGCATTTTATGCTGCTAGCTTTATAAAGCTCAAAACAAATCCAAGAAAACAGATTTTTTTATCTTTTAATCCGAGAAATCAGACTCTTCTCCCAAGCACAGATTCTCCGGCAGGCTACTATGACTCAATACTGGAAAATGAAATAAATGCAGTCACCATTGGCATACCTAGAGGAAGTTTCATTTTCTTCTCTCTTAAGGGTGTGAGGTTTGCAGAAATCATGAAACTATTTCCATTTTACTGGTCCATATTAAGGTGGCAAGGATTCAGTTAATCTCCTTTCCTAAAGATTAATCCTTCCAAACTTGAAGCTACAAAAATTGAAGCTGTTCACATTTTGCAAGAGCCCTGCTCTAAGAATAATGTTTTGTCTTGAATCAAGGAACACTTCCTTGAAAAATTTGGCATCTTGCAACCTCCTAAAGATCTTCATCGAATCCAAAAGCAGTGAAAATCATGCTAAATTCCTTGATTTGATTCTTCTTCCACAGGAACAGTATTTATTTTTTTAATGTACAGGAAAGCTAGACAGAAAAATTCTGCTGCATTTCTTTCCTGCCAGTTCTCATGCAATCTGATGAATAAGAATTTTGTTTCCAGCAAGAAGGTAATTCTGAAATAATTTTTCAGAATTGTTTTTGTTTAATGCTTTGTTAACTGGAACTTAAAAAGGAGCTAGACAGCTGGATTTACGTGACATACTGAACAATAAGAAATGAAGTTAACACTAAGCAAATTTAATTTCTTGTAGGAATGCAACTACTATTAACTGTGTGCACTATGTATCAGTTTAATCAGACCTTCATGTGTCAGCCTGGTCTTTCACTTCTGACAGATAGATAGATAGATAGATAGATAGATAGATAGATAGATAGATAGATAGATAGATAGATAGACAGAAACACTATAGGTAGATGTAGAGACAGACAGAGAGATGAGAGAGAGAGAGGGAGGGAGGGAGATGGAGATGTCAGCCTCCCAGGTAGACTAGACAGGAAATGCAAGATGAATTCTACTTATTGTAAGACTGCATTAAGAAAATCTTGGAAGTCTATAAGTACAATTTCCCACTATCTCTTTTAAGCATCTGACTAATTAGAAACCTTATTAATTGTTTATGGTACTTTTTTCCCCTCTCTGTTGCGATCTGCTTTTCTTTTGAGATAATTGGGATGTGGGAGGGGAAGCTCTATTTACTATAATGAAACAAAAATGCCTGTACCCAAGCATTTCAAATCAAAATTTCAGTATATTAAGCAGATAAGACAAGAAGTAAGAAAATATATAGTTAACAGACATTGTTCAGTGAGAGACTGATATAAACATTGTTTTTGTTGATAAAGCATAATTAAAATTTAGAAGCCACAGGAGATGCAATATGGCAATTATCTTAACTAAATATTCAGCAGCATTACATATGTTTTCATATTCATCTTACTTACAGTATTCCATAATTTCATATATACTGTGTAATTAGTTTAATTATCTGCCGAAGCTTTATAAAGTAGGGCTTCGAGTTAGGTTGGCTTTTCCCTTGACCATAGTTTTCTTGCAGTGACAGACAGATTTAATAGCAAACTATTTCTACTTTTATAAAATTTGAGAGACCCCAGAAATATTTTAGTTTGATCATTATTCGTTTTTCAGTTCTTTTAACCTCTAAACTTTCCTGAGCTCTTATGCACTTTTCTATCTCCAGGCACAGAACAGAGAAAATATATAAATCACTGTGCACTGTGTACATCAATTCTGCCTTCCTACACTTTTATTGCTAACTATCAAATGCTAAGCTTTTTCTCCACAAACTCTGATCACAGACCTCAGATGTTTTCTTTTTTAAAAAGGAGAAAAATAATTTTTTTAATCTATCCATTGCATCTAAACACTACATCTCTCAATCCGATTTCTTTCCAGTTGCACATAAGAAAAGAAGAAAATGTAGAACGTGGTTTAAAAGCTTTTTAGAAACCTGGAAACCATGGCCATTAAGGAGGAAAGAGTTCTTTGGCTTTTGTCTTATTATCTTTTTTTCCTTTCCTCATATCTTCCTAGCTAAATGCAATTTCACAAACTTCTTTATTATGACAAATCTTCTTCTTAGCTATAATAATGGTAATTGCAAAACTGCTGTGCAAATAAAGGTCTCTTGGTGGAAGCAGAAGGGATGAGGGTCAGTGGTGGGATTCAAATTTTTTTACTACCGGTTCTATGGGCGTGGCTTGGTGGGCGTGGCAGGGGAAGGATACTGCAAAATCCCCATTCCCTGCCCATCCCACTAACCTACTTTCCAGCTCCATTCTCCTGTGCAGGGCAACCAAAGGAGACCCAGCCAATCAGCTGGGACTCGGGAGGCAGAGAATAGATGGGGGAAGGGCCAATCAGAGGTGGATATTTGCTGGTTCTCTGAACTACTCAAAATTTCCGTTACCGGTTCTGCAGAACTGGTCAGAACCTGCTGAATATCACCTCTGATGAGGGTCAACCCTTTTTAAGGGCAACTAAGTACTGCCTAAGGGGTAAAAGATGAAAGATAAGAGAAGATTGCACTGTTTTAGCATTATTTGATCAGTTTACTGTATCTAAGTCAAAATAAGTTCTTTTTCCTTGATAAGCAGGAAGATTGGCTTGTATAATAATTAATAGACTATGATACCTCAAACCAGAGTTTTGAACAGCAAACACAGAGGCACACTTTGGAATCCTTGGTGCTCTCTGAGCTTGGTGGTTTTCTTGCAGACATTTCATTACCAAGCTAGATAACATCGTCAGTGGTAGTGATAGCAATGGCATCTAGACTTATATACTGCTTCATACTGCTTTCCAGCCCTCAGAGTGCCTTAAAGCCCTCTCTAAGTGGTTTACAGAGTCAGCCTATTGCTCTCAACAACCTGGATCCTCGTTTTAATGACTTCGGAAGGATGGAAGGCTGAGTCAAGATAGAACTGTATCAAACTGCTGGTAGTGAGCAGAGTTAGCCTACAGTACTGCATTCTAACCACTGCACCATCACAGCTAAACAGAGATAGAACAGAAAGAGCATAGTTCTCTAACCAAGCATTTATATTGTGTGTGTGTGTGTGTATCCATGTATCCTGTATATCCTGCCTTTAATTTTTACACATAATGTTCCTTCCTCCTATTTTCCCCATAGCAACAACTCTGAGATGTAAATTGGGCTGAGAGAGACGGACTGGTCCAAAGTCACCTCCAGCTTTCAAGCCTAAAGTCACCCAACCAAATTTCATGTCTAAGGCACAATTAGAACTCAGTCTCCTGATGATTAGCTCAAAGTTACCCAGCCCCATCTTAATTGTACTGTGGTTTTCTGAGACACTACCAAAGGTTGTTGCCATGCCTAAGGACATAAGGGTAGCATCATTTGGCAGTATCTCAGAATGCACATAGTAGAATTAAGATAGAAGTTATCAGTGTGGATGACATGTATTTTTTCTGCCATCTCAAAAAAGGGTGGAGAACAATTTAATTTAACAGCAAGGAAAGGCCCAATATGGCCAAGAAGCCCAGTGAAAACATGCCATAGCTTTAACCACATAGGAAGCATCCATACAAATCCTTGCTCACAATTGCATAAAACATTTCCAGAGAAAAATGGTGTTTCTCTCTTCCCTCTTTCAATAAACTCTGTTTATATTACCCAAAGTTCACCTGTTTTTAAAGACTGCATGGACCCCGACTGAGGCAACGGTTCATATTTGGTTCTGCAACATTTGTTTCTCCACATGAGTGGTGTCGCTTCATCTCTTATGCTTTAGTGTTGGACTTCATCATGGGAAAAAGCGTACTGGGAAATAGGACAGACTGAGGGTGAGAAAGTTCATGGAAATTGCTTCCATCATTCATATTTGCATTCCTTTTTTTCCCCCTCCGTTCCCAAACAGTATGTGTAGCCTGCATCCATGACACATTCAAGGTGGCTATGACAATACCAGTTGTGAAGAACTAGGATTTCTTCATCTGGTAATCACTAATGAAAAATGATGATGCTGACTTTGTTTGGAAATAGAATGAGAAGAAATTACAGGTAGCCCTCGACTTACAACAGTTCATTTAGTGACTACTCAAAAGTTACAACACTGAAAAAAGAGAATAGAACAGAACAGAATAGAATAGGAATTTTATTGTCACTTTAAATGTACACTAATCAGCATACATTAAAATGAAATTTTGTTGCATTCAACTCTCAAAAGATAGCCATTATGCGTATACCCACATACATACACATATATGACACAGAGAAACATCACTGTTTAGTTTGAATGTTTGTTGTTGATGTGTGTGTGTGTGTGTGTGCGCACACACACACACACACACACATATCTCAAAAGGAAAGAATCCTGCAAGTTTACAAGATGGATGGCATAAGGAACAAAGCTATTACAGAATCTAGTAGTCCTGCTATAGATACGCTGAAACCTCCTCCCAGAGGGGAGCAACAGAAACAGACCGTAAAATGGGTGTGTGGGGTCTTTGACAGTGCTTTGAGCTCTAAGCACATAGTTCTTATAATCAGTATCCTAAATAATAGGAAGAAAGCTTCCTATAATCTTCTTGGTTGTCCTCACCACTCTCTGTAGGGACTTTCTATCTGAGGCACTGCTGCCACCAAACCAAACAGTGATGCACTTTGTTAAAACGCTCCCAATCATGCCTCTGTAAAAAGTGGCCAAGACAGAAGGAGAAAGATGTGCTCTCCTGCCGGAAACGCAGACGCTGGTTTGCAAAAGTAACTTATGACCATTTTTCACACTTTCAACTCTTGCAGCATCCCCATGGTTTCTGATGCTTGGCAATTTGACCCATTTTTATGATGGTTGCAGTGTCCTGGGGTCATGGGATCCCCTTTTGTAACTTTCTGACCAGCAGAGTCAATGGGGGAGCCAGATTCACTTAACTATGTTACGAACTTAAGAACTGCAGGGATCTATTTCACAACTACGGCAAGAAAGGCTGTGAATGGGGCAAAATTCACTTAACAACTGTCTTGCTTAGCAATAGAAGTTTTGAGCTTATTTGTTGTCATAAGCCGAGGACTTTCTGTAATTAAAAAAAAAAGGCTTTTCCCTCATAGCTCTTCACTTCACTTCAGTTGAATTCTTGGTCTTCCAACAATGAGTTGATGAGATCCATGTACCAAAAGAGAGACAAATTTTATTTGATTTGAAGCAGTGGGAAAATAGAGAGAGAAGAATAAGGAGAAAGACAGGAAAGAATCATTATATAATCAGGGATGAAGGTAACTCCTGGCTGCAATAAATGTGGAAGATAAGGATGGTATGTGCAGTCACAATATTTAAAAGAAATTCGTGTGAATTCATTGACATCTTGGAAAGTCTAAATTAAACAGGGAATTGGACATCTCTCTCCTCATATATAACTGATGTTTATTTCATTTGTTTGTTTTGGGATCTGTGTGACACTTTGCAAAGAGCAAATTGAAGCATAGCCTTAATCCTACCCTCTTTTGGTTAAACACATTTTCAAAGACTCCAAAACAAGAGAGAGTGAGAGATTGGCATTATTTAATTCACCAAGGAAACCTAAGGCAGAGAGAGACAGAGACAGAGAGACAAATGGATGGAAACTGATTAAGGAAAGAAGCAAACTAGAATTAAGGAGAAACTTCCTAACAGTGAGAACAATTAACCAGTGGAACAGCTTGCCTTCAGAAGCTGTGGATGCTTCATCACTGGAGGTTTTTAAGAAGAAACTGGACAGCCACTTGTCTAAAATTGAATAGGATCTCCTGCTTGAACAGGGAGTTGGACTAGAAGACCTCCAAGGTCCCTTCCAGCTCTATTCTGATTGATTAAAATTTTATTTAGAAATATTCATTGATACTCTATAGGCCGGACAAGGAATAATGGATGGAAACTGAACAAGGAGAGATTTAACCTGGAAACAAGGAGAAACTTTCTGACAGTGAGAACAATCAATCAATAAAACAGCCCTCGGAAGTTGTAGGAGCGCCATCACTTGAGACTTTCAAGAAGAGATTGGACTGCCATCTGTCAGAAATGGTGTAGGGTCTCCCGCTTGGGCAGGGGGTTGGACTGGATGACCTACAAGGTCCCTTCCAACTCTGATTATCTGTAAACTCTGTAAACTCTTCTCAAAATACTAAAACTGTAATTACTACCTTTCTTCAATGCTTCGCTGATGGAATGGCATGTACAATCGAGTGATAAAAGATTTGATATTGTAAGCTTTAAGTATCACTTTCACCCTCCACCCTCTAAGATTCTGTTCAGAAACAGCTGGATATGAAGTCATTTTCACGATGGGATTATACTGCATTTGTGCTACTTGAGCTATTTTAAAAGTCTACGTGTCATTACATTAATATATTTGGTTGAAAGCTAACACTTAAGATTCATTTTTGAGCAATTCTTTTTCCTTGCAGTTTCTTCTTTCCATGGAACAGCTGAATGTTATACATCAACACTCTAAATAACCTCTTTCTTGGTAGTAAACATGAAGTACAGTTTACTTTTAATTTTTATTGTATGCAAAAATAGGAGGAAAATACTCTCCAACACCAGGGTTTGGCTGTTACGGGCAGGGGTGGGATTCTGCCAGTTTGCACCTATTCGCTAGAACCGGTTGTTAACATTCTAAGCAGTTTGGAGAACCGGTTGTTAGAAGAAATTACTGGCCTAATCCTGTAAGGAAGGCAGGAAGGAAACATTCTGGTGTTGCTTACAGAAACTGCCTTATTACATTCTTGGCAGGACTAAACTTCCTGTCTCAGGAACATCTCTGGAGGTTTTTCCCCCTCCTTTGCTGGTACTTTGCTTGTGTGGAGTGACCATTCAAAGTTACAATGGCACTGAAAAAAGTGACTTATGACCATTTTTCACACTTACGACTGTTGCAGCGTCCCTACAGTCATGAGAGGCCAGGCGAGGAGATGTGTGCCTCGATGTGAGTGATATTGAGTTGGCCGCACCCAGCCAATAACATGACCACCAAGCAATGTCCACCCAGTCATATGACCACCAGGCCACGCCCACCACCTCAGCCATGCCCACAGAACCGGTTGTTAGAAAATTTGAATCCCACCCCTGGTTACGGGATCATCTGGGTTTGGGCAATCCTCTAGCCAAGATTCTGTATAGTTTGGCGAACCGCCAAATCCCACCCCTAGCTGGTCCCGCCCACCCCACCCCTCCCAGGAGTCTCCATGTGGACCATTTGGATGTGAGGTAGTGCAGGGCCCACATGGAGGCTTAGGGAACACTCCAGAAGGCCGGAAATGAACCCATTTCTGACCTCCGGAGGGCCTCCGGATCCTGGGGAGGCCCTTTCGCTTCCAAGAGTCTTGAGGAAAGCCTCTGGAGCCTGGGGAAGGTGAAAACTCCCCCTCCCCCATGGTGCAGAAGGCCAACTAGGCCACGCCCACCATGGCCACGCCCATCCAGCAACCAGGCAGAGAACCGGTTGCTGAAATTTTTGAGGCCCACCCCTGCTCCAACACTATAAATCTTATGCACTAAGCAAGATAATTTTTTACTTGTACACCAGCCATACCATTAGATTATTAGCATTTCAATCATTGGTTGAATAATAGAATATATTAATAGAACATTTCTAAACAGGTCTCTGAAAGACGTTTCAGGAATAAAATGCTTGTTTTAATACTGAAGGAAAACTACTTCAAACTACTTACTGGAAATTGAGTGTGCTTTTTAGATTGAAAGATTTTTGTTTTGAGTTTCTTCTTTTAAGAAAATGTGCCATATTCTTTTCTTTTTTTCTGTTAGTAGAACAGAAGTTTTACTTAAGCTGTCATAACTCAAGAACATATTAGACAAATTAATTTTGCTTTTAAACACCACACATCTAATAATAGATCGATCCATCAATTTTGCTCCAAAAAGATGTATAGCTTTCCAGAGAGTGCGAAATAATCATTTTTGATATTTTGGAAAATACAGTTTGGGAAGAGTAAAATAGGGAACTTCCTGTTAAAAGATTAATTAAATGATTTTTAGGACATCTAAATACTGGTAGATATGCAGTGGATTGTATGTGGTCTGTTGGAAGGAAGCAATGTAAAAAGGAAGTTTAAGTGACTATGTTTGAAAGGGTGCTTCTGCTTACTTAGCTATATGGAAATGAGAATTGGGTATGCCAACAGAAGAACAACATTTAGAGGACAATAATATTTAAGAAGCAGAGGGGGGAGGGATAGAGACAATAATGAATGGTGGTTAAAGGAATAGAGATTGAATGCAAATGTTAATTACAGTATAAAAGAAGTAGATGGAAATAATTTGGCTATGTAGAGAGAAATGAATGATAAAGGAGACTATTTGTAGTTCAGAATCGAAATGAGGGGTCTTTGATGCTCTTTGATTTTGGTTGGCTTTTTTGCAGAAATTTCATTACCCAAACTATGGGTGCTGCTGCATGATGCTACCTAGTTTGAGTAATGAAATGACTGCATGAAAACAACCAAGCTCAGAGAGCACCAAAGGTGGTTAGGGTCAGAAATGAATAAGGATTTACTTGCGAAATAAATAGCTGAAGGAAAAGAAAAAAGTTCAAGATGAAGAGGAACTGTGGCTGATCTGTAAAGGACCTGGGAATACTCACCTCTAATGATCTAAGTGCTAGAGCTCACTGCAACTACATAGCCAAAAAGGCATTAAGAGTTGTTAACCTAATCCTACGTTGCTTTTTCTCTGGTAATATCTCACTACTAACCAGAGCATACAAAACATTTGCTAGACCAATACTCGAATACAGTTCATCAGTCTGGAATCCTTATCACGTATGTGATATTAACACAATTGAGAAAGTCCAGAAGTATTTCACAAGAAGAGTTCTCCACTCTTCTACCCGTTATAGAATACCTTACGCCACCAGACTCGAAATTCTAAAACTAGAAAACCTCGAATTACGCCGTCTCGGTCCGACTTAAGCATGGTATATAAAATCATACATTGCAATGTCCTACCTGTCAATGAATACTTCAGCTTTAACCATAACAACACAAGAGCACACAACAGATACAAACTCAAAGTAAACCGCACCAAACTTGATTGCCGGAAATACGACTTCAGCAATAGAGTGGTCAATGTCTGGAATACTCTACCCGACTCTGTAGTCTCTTCCCCAAACCCCAAAAACTTTAACCTTAGACTGTCTACTATTGACCTCACCCCTTTCCTAAGAGGTCTGTAGGGGCGTGCATAAGCGCACCAACGTGCCTACCGTCCCTGTCCTATTGTTTCTCTTATTCTTTTATTTTTCTTATATGTACCCATTTCATATATTCACAACTATGTATACACTTGTACTTATTATCTTGTAAACAATTGACAAATCAAATAAATAAATAAATAAATAAATAAATTGGCATCGGGGAGAGCCTCAGAAAGAGCTGAGCAGTTAAAAGAATTAAAGCAAACATATGAAGTGATTTATGGGTCATGTGATATATGATTTGTGGGCATTCCTTGAGTGTGCAAGGATTGAAAGATATGTAGCAGCATAGTGAACAGTATTTTCTTTTTGTTTTGTTGTTTAGCCTCATGCCTTTAATGCCTCTGGTTTACTATTCAGGTATTCTGTACACCAGTATTTCTCAGCCTCAGCAAACGTGAAGATGTATAGACTTCAATTCCCAGAATTCTGGCCATCTAGGTAATTCTGGGAGTTGAAGTCTATACTCCTTCAACCTTTTGTGGTTAGAAACGTTGGTATATAATTCAGTTTAACCGAAATGATGCAGTGTGATTTAGGTATATGTATACACCCATCCATCTGCGTGGAGGAGAATTGGCATCATTTTTTTCTCCAGGAAAATTTATTGTAATAAATAAGGGTCAATTGAACTTTGTGGTTCAGAAACTCGGAGGGATTATGGGGCTCTCTGAGAACTTAATTGAATTCTGGGGAATGACTATACTGAAAGAACGTTATTTTTCTGATCTTTGCAATCCATCTCCTCAGCCCAAAGGGGGAAAAAATATTTTGCTTTCTCCTCTAAAATAAACAAAGAGCATAGGTAAACCTCTGTGCCATATGTGATCACTCAATGTATTGGTCAGGACTATTCAAGCCCTCTCCTATAAACAATGCCCCCCAAAAAATCCTGTCAGTTCAATTGTGAAAAAGGAAGAAAATCCCTAAGATTTAAGTTGTTAAGAAAACAACCAAATTCTGCCCAAACTCGAGATAATAAAATATATAAATGTTGGCTCTTCTGTCATATGTGACATCCCATTGTGTTTCACCACCCTGCCTATGCTGGACTTCAAGTCACCACTTCCAGCATTTCTGCAATCCACATCGGAGGAAGAGGAGGAGGAGGGGGAGGAGGAGGAAGAGGAGGAGGAAGAGGAGGAGGAGGAGGGGGGGAGGAAGATATCCATTCAATCATATGTGAATCTTGGTGATTCTATGGGCCAGGTCTCTCCACTTCTTCCGATCTTGTGTTACTTATTTGATGTCTGGAGATTCTCAGTCATCCAGGTTATGGTTGTCTTAAGGGTGGTTTTTCAGAAGGAATCTATACTATGTTTTTTCCCTTAAGGGAAAAAAAAGACATTTTGCTTCTCATCCAAGAAGCTTCATTAGTTCTTTATCAGCTTCTTGGATGAGAAGCGAAACGTCTTTTTCTTCCTCAAGGGGAAAAATACCTAGTCTAGATGTCTTCTGAAAAAGCACCTGTGAGACTACATCAAATTTTTTTATGCTCTAGCTGGTGGCAATGGCATCCAACCATCATGTTCTTGGTGGTCATGTGACCCAAAGCTGGGACTATGATACTGAACCGATGCAGATGTTCTTGAACTTCTACATGATTGGCAACAAACATTGAACATGTTCATTTGGGCGTATGGAATTTAGAGATTCAGTCTGACTAGAAGTTCATTTGTCATCAGGCATATTTACATATGGCGTACAATCCCAGTTGAGATTTCTGCAGAAGGTCAAATGCTTTTTAAGTGTTCCTAGTGTTTTGCAACACCTTTTGGAGTTGTGAGGGATGGAAGATTGCCATCATCATTTTATGCAGAATACAGTACAGGTAGTCCTCGGCTTACATCCACAATTGAGCCCAGAGTCACTGTTGCTGAGACATTTGTTAAGTGAGTTTTGCCCCAATTTACAACTTTTCTTGCCTCGGTTGCCAAATGAATCACTGCAGTTGATAAGTGAGTCACTCGGTTGTTAAGGGGATCTGGATTCCCCCATTGGCTTTGCTTGCAAAGAAGGTCATAAAAAGTGATCTCACGATCTTGGGACACAGCAACGGTCATAAATATGAGTCAGTTGTCAAGCATCCAAATTTGGATCACATGATCACAGGGATGTTGCAAAAGTTGTAACCGAAAAGTGGGTCATAAGTCCCTTTTTTCAGTGCCATTGTAACTTTGACCGGTCACTAAATGAACTGTTTTAAGTTGAGGACTACCTCAAACTCAAACCACAAGCTCAAACTAACAGCCTAACTACCAACCTGAGCTACTAATATTCAAACACATTTCAATTACCTGTATATAAGATTGATTTTAAACCCAGGTAAGGTTCCTAAATGTTGCCCTATCCAGGAAATGGTTGGCATATAAATTTAATAAAGGGTGTTAGAAACCTAGTTCATTAACGAATGTGATAGCAAGATCTTAACTACCATGCAGAAGGTTTTACCAGATTTAGTGGATCCATTTTAGTTGAGGTTTCTCACAAATTGTCAAGATACTAGATAATTTATAATTATTAATTGATACAGTAGCTACAGCCAAAGATCAAATAGATCCTGCATTATATACCGCTTTATAGTGCTTAACAGCCCTCTCAAAGCGGTTTACGGAGTCAGCATATTGCCCCCAACAATTTGGCTCCTCATTTTACCCACCTCGGAAGGATGGAAGACTGAGTCAACCTTGAGCCTGGTGGGATTCGATCTGCCAAATTGCAGTGGGAGTAGCTTGCAGTACTGTACTCTAACCACTGCGCCACTGAGGCTCCATATGAATATCTAAAGAGATTAATGAAAGCCGATTTGGTTTGGATTAAAATTTTAAAGCAAGTGATGATTAGATAGATGGATTAGATTTTGTTTAGTGGATTGAGAGCCATTATTTGCAACTCTGCACCAGAGTTGTAAAAAAATCATATGATTTCAACTCCTTTCGATTATAAAGTGCTACTCAGCAGAGCTGTCCATTTTTCAAGAGAATAACACATTTTATTTAGGGTGTACAGAATAGTTTTCAAAAGACGGATGGATTTTTGGTGCTGGAGGTATAAAAAAAGGATTCACTGACTCCTATGATATGGTCATGTGATCATTTGGTATCTCTTTGGGTTGGTGTATTAATGTATATAAACAGATTTATAGGGGGATCTTTATATGTTAAAGATATGTATCCATGTATTCATAACTATGTTTTTACTTATACCTATTATTTTGTAAGCAATTGACAAACCAAATAAAATAAAAAATAAAAAAGAAGTTGGTGTAATGTTAAACTATTTACCAAAGCTTTGGAATTTGAGTGTTTATTAGGAATTATAGCTGTATTTTGCACGGGGATAAGAGTGGCTAAAAGAATCATATTGAAACGGAAATGTGAAATTTCTTCAGATGTCAAGAAATGGTTATCAGAAATGTGCAGCCTATTTTGGAAAAGGCAATATATTCTGTCAATAAAGGATGAAGGGTAGAAATTTTGTGATATTTCACAATAAGATTTTTCACTGCTCATATTAAATAGTATATGTAGGGATGGGATTCAAATTTTGTAATAGCCAGTTCTGTGGGTGTGGCTAGGTGGGCATGGCTAGGTGGGCATGGTCATGTGACTGGGTGGGTGTGGCTTCTTTCGGGGGGGCAGGCCCCTCCATTTTGGGGTCTTCTGGGCCTCAGGGAAGCTTCCTGGGGGGCGTTTTTGCTCCCAGAAGGCTTCCCTGGGGCTCAGGAAGGAAACAAATGGAGCATGGGGGGCATGCTGTACCCCCTGCACTCCATTTTGGACTCTTCTGGGCCTCAGGGAAGCTTATTGGGGGGGCATTTTTGCTCCCAGGAAGATTCCCTGGAGCCCAGGAAGGGAAAAATGGAGGGGGTGGAGGGGTGATATGCCCCCCCTCCATTTTTTTGCCTTCCTGAGCCTCAGGGAAGTCTCCTGGGTGAAGGGGGAATCCTGGCACAGCTGATAATAGGAACAGCTGATCATCAGGAGAAAAAAGAAATACCTTAAGGAGTGACTGGACAGGGAAGAACGCAGTCAATGATGTCGGACATGTGCACAATGTTGTGCATGTGTGATAAGGACTGACTGGGCGGAGAGGAGAGGGGTGGGTGAAGAGAGGTGGTTCTCCGAATTGTGCAGAATCATAACAATCAGTTCTATAGAACCGGTCCGAACCGGTAGAATCCCATCTATGAGTATACGTTAGTCAACCACTGACTATCGGTAATAATAAAATATAAGGGATTTTTTCCCCCACTTTATTAGTTTGTATTTTTAGTTGCTTTTGGCTTGAGTCTTTTCTAATGTTTTTTAAAAGACTTTTAAGTTTAAGATTATTCTGTTAATTGTGCATGCCCAAAATAAAATATTTATGAATTCTGTAAAGCGGCATGGAATAGTTTACTTATTAGCAAAAACCATTACATGCATGGCATATTTCAAAATAAATATGCTTAATATCTGTATGTCTTATTGTATGTGTGCGTTTGTGTGAGAATGACTGTCAAAACATCTCCAAATGAAGATGAAATTAAAAAGTTCAGTTAATACAAAATAAATGTAGAAGAACAGTGTGGTTAAAAACAAAATCAATTGATCAATAAGCATAACAAATAAATATCCGCCATGGATTCATTGCTTCCAGATCTTTAAGGGACTGACACTCAGAACCACCTCCTTTCCACAATTTTCAGAATTTCATTTCTCTGTGGTGATAATTGTCTGAATTAACTGAAACCCATGTCAACAATTTATCAGTAGTTGTGGACTGCATTATATATTGGGAGGGGAATTTTGAAGATTGCTGAGGAATACAGCAGGTAAAGAAATGATGACAGGCTGGTCCATTTTTTAATAGAAAATGGATAGGACAGGACAGAACATAATAGAACAGAATCTAAGCTAGAATAGAATGTTTACTTGATCAGGGTGATTAGACACCCTGATCGTTAGAATTTGTCTCCAGTGCAGAAACTCTCAGTGTACATGTAAAGCAACAGAGTAATAATCATCACAATAACAACGTAATAATAATCATAATAATGATACCAATAAGATAAGGTAGTAGAACAGATGAGAGGATAATAATACTACACTTATAGTACATGGGTTAATATCCTTAAACATAAGACAATACTGTGGAAATTGGGTGTTCAGCAGAGTGATGGCACGAGGAAAAACTGTCTATGTGTTTAGTTGTTTTGGCATGCAATGCAATAGCAACAGCACTTAGATTTATATACCTCTTCACAGTGTTTTACAGCCCCCTCTAAGTGATTTAGTCAGTCTATTGCCCCCAACAATCTCGGTCCTCAGTTTACCGACTTAGAAGATGGAAGTCTGAGTCAAAGCTTGAGCTGGAGAGAATCAAACTGCTGGCAGTCGGCAAAGTTAGCCTGCAATACTGCATTCTAACCATTGTGCCACCACAGCTCTTGCCCGACTTGGCTGATTGTGTTACACCTACCTGTCGGCTTTAGGGTTTTACTTATGTTTCCCACTGAAAATCAATGGGCTGTAATAACCACAAGTATAGATTTAAGTACTTCAGACAGCATGCAAACTAAGTGGTTCCAGTGTCTGGATTAAAAGATGAAACCAAAAGGTACCTAGTACTAATTGATTTTGTGTGATATTTATTTCCTATGTTGAAAGCTAATGTTTCTCCTTTTCCAAATGTTGTATTTTTGTTGTCCTTCTCAAGATGTTATATTCCTATAAGAGAAAATTAGCAGTGGAGTATCATTTATGCCAGATGCAAAGGATCAGGACAAGTTAAGTTGCAGTTCAGATTTATTGCTCAATAATCCAGACAACTAAAGCTCAATACTAAATTGGTGCCAGATAATGGTCAGTGGAACTCAAGAGAAGTTGAACTTAAATGGTTGTGCGAATATCTAGGCTGATTACATGCTTAACTCTAACCCCCAGCTCTGCTTGCTCTTCTCTTACACTCAAATAGTATGCTGCTGTTTTGCTGGAAAAATCAATTATTGACGTCTATGTCTTGGTTTAATTTCAAAATGGCCATTCCCATTGGAGAAATAGAAACAATATAATTATAAGTATACACTAATGAGAATCTGATCAGAGGAAAATATTTTGTTTTAGTGCTGCTAAAGGTATTAATTCTGTATCTCCTAAGAACTTACTACCATCATTATTTGTAAAGTTGGGAATTGATTGTGTCAATATCCTCAGCCACAGCAGAATCCTGGTCTTATGGCAATGGCTAAATATTCAATTTGTTTGGTTCAGGAGAATTGAGGCTCTGGGTTGTATCTCCTCTCATAGCTCTAGTAAGAGATGTTTACTCCATCCGATACATGCATATATCCATGACTTTGAAGGATTCCTCTTCCTCTTGTGGAGAAATCCCATTTGGCTGAGGATCCGGGAACTGGCAAGTCTTGAAAATGTTGCAGAGTTTGTTAGTTCTCAGTTCTTATATGTGTGTACATCTATTTTATTGTCTACTTCAAAGAAAAAATAGTAACTCTGCAACAGGAAAAAAAAATCTCACTCAACATCCTATCATCACCTTGCTTATACTACAGATCACTAAATGATCATTGATTAAAAAAGTAAAGCTTTCCCTGTCGATCATGTCTGACTCTAGGGCACTGAGTTCTTCTCCTTTTCTTGGCACAGGGAGCCAGCGCTGTCCAAAGACGATTTCCGTGGTCACGTGGCCAGCATAGCTATACCCTAAAGGCTCATGGAACATTGTTACCTTCCCACTGAAGTGGTACCTATTTATCTACTTGCATTTGCATGCTTTTAAATTGCTACATGAGCAGGTGCTGGAGCAAGTCACCCCCTTACATAGAGCTCGGGTCTCAAATCCAGGCTCTCAGCTGACAAGCTCAGCATCTTTAACCACCGAGCCATCATGCCCCTGATCATTGATTACGTGCCATCAAATCAGTTTTGACTCTTAGCAATTGCACAGGTAGATTTTCTTGAGCAGAACATGTTCTCAATCTGGATCTTCAGGTCTTCTAACATTGTCCTATCATCAAAATAATAGAGTCCATCCCTCTTGCTCAGTGGTGGGATTCAACATTTTTTACTACCGGTTATGTGGGCGTGGCTTGGTGGTCAGGGCGTGGCTTGGTGGCCGTGGCAGGGGAAGGAAACTGTAAAATCTCCATTCCCACCCCACTCCAGGGGGAAAGTTATTGCAAAATCCCATTCCCTCCACACCCCACTAACCTGCTTTCCAGCTCCATTCTCCTGTGCAGGGCAACAAAAGAAGACCTAGCCAATCAGCTGGGACTCGGGAGGCAGAGAATAGATGGGGGCGGGGCCAGTCAGAGGTGGTATTCGCTGGTTCTCCGAACTACTCAAAATTTCTGCTACCGGTTCTCCAGAACTTGTCAGAACCTGCTGAATACCCCCCTCTGCTCTTGCTGCTGTCATCCTCTTCTTCTCTTTCCTTCCACTTTTCCTAGCATTAGAGCCTTCTCCAGAGACCTGAGTTTTTGCAAATTGTACCCAAAGTAGAATAATTTAAATTTTGTCATTTGTGCCTCTAGTGAAAACTCTTGAGTTGATTTGTTTGACGATTCATTTGTTTGTATTCTCGGCTGTCCACTGTAAAATCAGAGAAAATGGGCTCAATCTCACCTTGCAATCCAATCTTGGGTAGTTCTAGGGCAGGAGAAGCGCATTATCTTTCCTTCTCTTGTCAGATGCCCTGGCAACCAGCCTCACTAGAAAGTAGAGAGAGAGAGAGAAAATAGAAGTCAGCCTCGACTTGAAGAAGGTAGCAGCAAGTCACCAGAATAAACCAAGATGCTTAGAAATCAGCTTATATTATTTTCTAAGCTGTGGTTACACTTGTCAGCTCTGCAACAAGTACAATTGTGTTTAATTGTACAGATTCATTTACTGTCTTTAAAATTGCAGTACTTGCTTGTGAACTGCTGACCGTATCATTTCTATTTGGCCCGTTACTCTGATTTTTCAAGTTTAAAAATAAAACACAACTCGCCTATCCAGAAGACAAATTAAAAACTAGACTTATAAAGGAAGGGATGGGCATGATGCCTGATCAGTCTTCTGGAAACTTTTACAGATTCATTTATTTTAGAGACTTTTTCCTTGACCTGTATCATCTTATATCCTATTTTATTTCCTCATTTCTTGTTGTTTATGTGTTCTTATGTTGTTGTCATCTTCATTGTGATATTTGGTTTGATTGGTTTTAGCCACACAATGAATGTTTTCATTTTTGTTTAGGTACCAAAACTCATTTTATTGTTATGGGATAGAAAAGATAGATAATAGAAATGCAGTTTGATGTGAAAATGTTGTTCCAGTACTCATCATTTGTTTGGTACTCAACGCACAAACTAGAACTTGTCTATGTCAGCTGCCTTGTGACTCTCTACATTAGTGGTCACCAACTGGTGGCCGTGGCCCACTGGTGGTCCGTGAGAAAATTTTGGTGGGCCACAGAGAAATCTCACCCCCAAAGCAATTAATCCAGGCTGCACAGCACAGAAACACAAGGCTGCTTAGCCCACATGGCCCGCAGGAACCCTCCCTGCCCACTCCTTACCCGGTAAACTTGCCTGCTAAATTTCTATTTTTCCTTTTTCTGACCATCATCTGTTCTGCTGTGCTAGGAGATTTCGATTAGCTAGGAAGCAGGAAATGGTTGGATTTCTTGCTTTCTAGCTAGTCTTTAGATCTTCGGCTCTGCTTTTAAGTACAGCTCAACCTTAGGACTGAAGGTTTGTTCGCAAGCAAATTCAGTGCAGACTCACAGCAAGCAAATTTTAGAGACTGAGCTAGCTGATGGCAGATAGATAGATCAATGAATGATTCTGTGAGCAACTCAATCTGCCTGCTTTGCCTGATTTTGGGTAAAAGTTGCTCTTTTTTATAAAAAAAATCAATATTTACAAGCATGGTGTATTGTGAGTTAATTTTATGAGTTCTCTTGCAAGCAAATTTTATGTGACAGACTGAGCTAGCCAATGGCAGATAGATATATCTCTGAATGAATCTGTGATTCTGTGAGCAACTCAATCTACCTGCCTGCTTTGCCTGATTTTGGGTAAAAATTGCTCTTTTTTAAAATAAAAAATTCAATATTTACATGCATGGTGTGTTGTGAGTTAATTTTGTGAGTTTGCTTGCTAGCAAATTTTATGAGTTTGCTTGCAAGCAAACTTTATGTGACAGACTGAGCTAGCCAATGGCAGATAGATAGATCTCTGAATGAATCTGTGATTCTGCGAGCAACTCAATCTGCCTGCCTGCTTTGCCTGATTTTGGGTAAAAGTTGCTCTTTTTTATAAAAAATTCAATATTAATATAAATATTTATAATATTTACATACAAGCCATACCCAGCCAGTCACATGACCACCAAGCCACACCCACAAATTAGGCTACACCCACAGAACCAGTTAGTGGTCCCTGGGATCTAAAATTATGAGTTTGGTGGTCCCTGAGGTCCCAAAGGTTGGCGACCCCTGCTCTACATTATGCCTTATGGGAAAGGTGTGTTGGGTATGCATCGTTTTTTGTATTCATCATGTATCCCAGAACCAATTAACGATGAATACTGAGGTACCACTGTATATATAAAAATCCTTTCTCAGTTCAGTGGTGGTATCTTCTCACAGTCTTCTTACTCAATTTGGGATCCTTGACCAGAGAATTTGAGGGTTCTGTGCTGTATCTTAGCTGATCCTAAGACTGTACTTTTCTGGACTGAGAGTTATGACATTGATCCTGGAATCTCATGTGGCCACTTACCCAGCTTTGGAGTCACAGCCCTGGGTTCTCCTACAAACTACTTGGACTTGACTTTCCTCATCCTCTTCATTTCCTCCTTAAGGCCTTGGTATTTCCCCAGCTTCTCCTTCTCCTTCTTCCTGATGTTACTGTCACTTGGCTGTCAGCATTCCAGAAAACCTCCACTCCAACAAATAACTCCAAGACAGACATCTTCTCAAAAGTTCTGTTTTAATTGGATAGTAAACTGGCACATCTGGGAAATCCTGAATCTGAAAGTTCTGGGCTTCCTTGCAATAAGTAAAAAAACTACAAATCCACTCTCTACACCCATCATCACATCACATCACATGCCCCAATCACCATCTATCCCAACTTGAGACTTCCCCTCACTTATGCGCACACTAACATGACCTTGACTTAGAAAAAGAATGTTATTATGTCTAACTACATACACTCCAAGAAATTCCCCCCTCCCATTTTCCCAGGCTCAAAATGTGTCAGTGTGGGAGCATCTGATCTCAGTATGGCTTCCAAAGCTGACATTGGCGCTGCAACATCTATCACCTCTGCTTCTTTAGACCTGAGAACATTGCAACAAAACTACGTTAAAAATGCATTTTTGAACAAATATGTGCCACCAAGTCAACATTGACTCTTAGCCGTCGCATAGATTTTTTTCTTCAGGAAGCTCTATCCCCAACCTGGTCCTTCGAGTCTTCCAACAGCGCACTTTATACAGAAAAACAAACGTTGAGCTCATTGATATTTGCTTCATTTATAAGATGCCATTCATTTCTCCAAGAATGCTTTCTCGGTGTATTTATATTCCGCCATCTTCCTGGAACACTGTGATTTATCATGTCTTCTGAACACACATCATTAAGATGATCATGTGCATTTACCAATGTGGCAAGGCTAGCGCTGAAAATTCATTTCATAATGACATCTGAACCCTTGTTTTCTCAGCCGCTGCTTTGCCATGATTTAGTACTGACATACATTGTTTATCAGAAAGTGTCATGTTTGATGTCCTTATTTATTTTCCTTTCATTGCTGATTGGTATAATTTATATGAATGCTTTAAACCTCCTACTGTGCTTTGGCTACTTAAAATGCACATCTAATTATGAACCTTTCTTCCTCATGGGGTTTGTGGAAAAGAAAGTAAGCATTTTCTCCCCTTCTCTTTTGCTTTCAAGGTTGCCAAATTTTAAATAGATTCCTGCTCTTCTGCCATGTACAGCTGCTTGATTTGCGAACATGAAAGGATGGAAATGCTTCTCTTTGAAGCAATGAAACCATTGACCGCTGATTTTTATAGATGAAGTTCAATCCAGGCAGAAATAGGAATAAATAGTTCTTTTTTAAAATATTTATTAAGGTTTTTTTTAATTGCAGAAAATATAGTGGTGGAATTCAAAAAAATTTACTATCAGTTCTGTGGGCATGGCATGGCTTGGTGGGCATGGCAGGGAAAGGATATTGTAAAATCTCCATTCCCACCCCATTCCAGGGGGAAGGATACTGCAAAATCCCATTCCCTCTCCACCCCACTAACCTGCTTTCCAGGTCCGTTCTCCTGTGCAAGGCAACGAAAGAAGACCCAGCCAATCAGCTGGGACTCAGGAGGCAGAGAATAGATGGGGTTGGCAGGGCCAATCAGAGGTGGTATTTGCCGGTTCTCTGAACTACTCAAAATTTCCGCTACTGGTTCTCCAGGACCGGTCAGAACCTGCTGAATACCACCTCTGATAAAATACAAAGAAGACAAGAAAAAATAGGGAAGGAAAGGGAGCGAGAAAATGGGGGTGTGAGATACCAGTGGAAAGAGAAAAAGAAAGAAAAGGGAGCATTGACTTCCAACTCTTCTTAGCACATTACAAGATAAGCATACTCCCACCTCAACTTTTTGCTTTTACACATTAAAATATAACTAGCCATTCCTATAAAATCTTTCTGATCAACAAAATCAAAGTTTCACTTTTTTTCTTCACAAGCACAAATTCCAGAAGTGATGTCTGAATGGAATGGAATGGAATGGAATGGAATAGAATAGAATAGAATAGAATAGAATAGAATAGAATAGAATAGAATAGAATAGAACAGAAATAAACAGATAGCAAATAAAAACATATTTTCCTCTTTGGAAAAAATAATTAATGTAACCATTCCTGAATTCCAGGAATAGGTAATTCTTGACTTACAGCAATTCATTTAGTGACCATTCAAAGTTACAACGGCACTGAAAAAAGTGACTCATGGCCATTTTTTCAAACTTACAACCTTGCATCATCCCATGTCACATGATCAAAATTCAGATGCTTGGCAACTGACTCATATTTATAAAGATTGCAGTGTCCCAAGGTCATACAATCACCATTTTTTTGACCTTCTGACAGGGAAAGTCAACGGGGAAGCCAGATTCACTCTATAATTGTGTTACTAGCTTAACAACTGCAGTGATTCACTTAACAAATGCAGCAAGAAAGGTCATAAAATGGGGCAAAACTCACTTAATAAATGTCTCGCTTAGCAACAGAAATTTTGGGCTCAATGGTCATTGTAAGTCAAGGACTACCTGTATTGCTTTTTTTCCCCCCCAATCCTTTGGCATTGAGCAGGGATTTGCCAGTTCACTTCACCCCAGGCTAGTTCCTTCTAGGTTGAAGATCTAAGCCAAAACCTGCAGGTATTTAATTGGATTTTTAAAAGCAAAAGTTATTTGATTTTAATTGCTGTTAAGAGCATCAGCCAGGAGGAGAAAGCTATAGACCAGTGTTCCATATAGAACAATAACCTCAGATTATCGCTCAAGGATGCTGTTAGTAATCTGGGTCTGAACGACTTGTCACTCAAGGAGATGAATAGAGCCCACCAAGCTTTGTGTTGTGTTGCTCTAGAGATAGCTGACAATTTTCCTGCTTCTGAATCTAAGACAGTGGGCCAGAGAGAAGGAGAGAAAGGACAAAATAAAGAATATTTTAGATCTTTGTCATCTCCTATGACTGGATGGAGAATTACTTTTACTGTAATATGATTCATCCACAGTTCAAGGATTAGAATATCCTTTGACAGACCTGATTTTATATTTATGTTATCCAGTGATGGCGGCTGATCAGGAAAAGTCTCTATCTAGGAATAGGCTGCCATTTTTATACCCTAACATGCCCTGGAGTATTGTGAATCATTTCAGTGGTGATTTTGCTTCTCCTTTGATCAAAAAACAAGCAAGTACAATGGATCTAGCTAAACCTGACCTTCGGTTTTCTGGTTAATAGATTGTGCAGGCCTATACTAATCTATGGACAAACAGAAAAATCTGTGGATTTGAATCACTTTGGCTACACCTACATTACCTCTTTCACCTGACCCCGTATTAGTGTAGCTTCCTGTGTCCAAAATGAGTTTCCATTTCTGCAATGAATGTTTCTAGCCTCTGAGCATTGTTGTGGTGTGATGTGTGTGTGTGAGAGAGAGGGGGGGAGGGAAAGGGAGAAAGGAGAGAGAGAGAGAAAGGGAAAGGGGGGAAGGAGAGAGAGAGAGAGAGAAAGGGAAAGAGAAAAGGTGAGGGAGAGAGAGAGAGAACGTTTTAATCATGGCTGCTCACTAGAGTAACATCAGAACAGTCTTCTGTTTGAAAGTTTTCCTGGAAAAAAATGAGTTCTTCTCAAAGCATCTATTATTTCAAGAACTGTGTGGCCCTAGTTAGTTTTAAATATTAGAAATCCTAAATTAGTTGAATTAGGGAGCATGAAATTGGCCACCAACAGGTAGCCATGCAGATTATAATTTTAGCAGTGTTCTAAGCTTCTAATAATCTAATTACACACATAGAGAGACAGATAGCTTCTGCTACAAAGTCAGGGTATTTATTGCAGTGATAAATTTTTAATTGAAGTAACACAAAGCATGTTGTGCACTTAAAACATACTGCAACGAAAATGTAGATACAAAAGCTTATCTTTCCAAAATGTCTGGAGACACAAATCCAGAATGCAAAAGGCAATGTCTACTCTAGACCATGGGTCAGACAGGCAATCCAACACGACAGATAGACATATTTTCAGAAAACAGAATAGAACATTATTTGCCATAGATAGCCAGTGAGTCTGTGGTCCTTTTTTAATAGCCCAAAGAGAAGCAAAGGCAGAAATTAGCTAGCATTTCAATATCTTCATTCATATGCCTTAAAGTTGCTAAGGTTGGAAAAACCTGACTTAGATAATGGCATCCACATAATGACATCATTAAGAATATTTTGTCATCAAATCCACTCATTTTTCCACCATTCCAGCGATGTCCATCATATCAAGGATGTTGAAAGGACACAGGACAGGAAGTTATCCATTTTTAGAGAATAAAACTGGATGCCATAAAGCCTGGAATCCTGATGACAATCACCCATGCCCCTAACCTCCCCTTCCCCCACTGGGGGGTCCCTTCGGCTTGAATTTAATTTGGTGGTGGAATCATATGAATTCAGTTTGACACTTAATTGAAGAGGTGGTAATTCAGCAGGTTCTGACCAGTTCTGGAGAACTGGTAGTGGAAATTTTGAGTAGTTCCGAGAACTGGCAAATACAACCTATGACTGGTTCCGCCCAGGTGTGGAATTCTACAGGTTCACACCTATTTGCTAGAACCAGTTGTTAACATTCTAAGCAGTTCGGAGAACCGGTTGTTAAAAGAAATTACTGGCCTAATCCTGTAAGGAAGGCAGGAAGGAAACATTCTGGTGTTGCTTACAGAAACTGCCTCTTTGTTAACCCTTATTACATTCTTGACAGGACTAGACTTCCTGTCTCAGGAACTTCTCTGGAGGATTTTTTTTTCCTCCTTTGCTGGTACTTTGCTTGTGTGGAGTGACCATTCAAAGTTACAATGGCACTGAAATTTTTCACACTTACGACTGTTGCAGCATCCCCACAGTCATGAGAGGCCAGGCGAGGAGAGGCGTGCCTCAATGTGAGTGATGTTGAGTTGGCCACGCCCAGCCAGTCACATGAACACCAAGCCATGCCCACCAACTAAGCCATGCCCACAGAACCAGTTGTTAAAAAATTTGAATCCAACCCCTGGCCCACCCCCATCTATTCTCTGCCTCCCAAGTCCCAGCTGATCGGCTGGGTCTTCTTTGGTTGCCCTGCACAGGAGAACGGAGCTGGAAAGCAGGTTATTGGGGTGGGGAGGGAATGGGATTTTGCAGTAACTTTCCCCTGAAGTGGGGTGGGAATGGAGATTTTACAATATTCTTCTCCTACCAAGGCCACCAAGCCACACCCACCAAGCCATGCCCACAGAACTGGTAGTAAAAATATTTGAATCCAACCACTGCCTGATTGGTTCTTGTATGGTCTGATGAAGACCAACAGAACGTCTATCTGAAAGAAACTAGTCACCTAACAAATTGTTGGTGGCCCAGCCAGCCCTACTTTTTTCCCCCTCTATTTTCTTCTTCTTCTGTTTTCTTTCCAATTTCTCAGGGCAGCATAATTTCACATAACAAAAAGTATCCATCCTACAGGGTTATAAAGTCATGTCTGCCAAAAGTAGTAAATTTAGCAGAAGCAGCAAAATATAAAAGCATGATGTACGGCTGGCTGGCCGGCTGGCTTGACCCAGTTATGGCAAATGGTGTGTTGTTTACAAGGGCCACGTCTCCGTTGCTTCAGTTAGAAATTCTGCAACCCAGACAATGTTTCTGCGGTTAAATCAGGCAGTCAAGGATCATTGTTCATGGCAACGAGCAGATTAGCTCTCCCTGTGAGAGGGTGAAAAGATTTTCCTTCAGGAACATTGGCTTTCTGTCAGAGAACTCAACCAAGTATGAACCCCAAGGGTGGACTAAAAAAGCAACATGGTAAAAATGCAACGTTTTGATATGCAAGGGAGATCATTGCAGGTCTCCATAATATGCTCAGAAAAGTTGAAGAACTAAATAAAATCACAGTTGAGTAGCGTCCTGCATTCTCTTTGGAAAATATACATGAAAAACCCTCTTTCCTGGGTAAGAGGAATATTATGGACCTGAGGATAATTACCTGTTTGGGTATTATCCTCATGTCTATAATATTGGTTTAATTTTTCCCCTTCACGGTGTCAGCCTTGGAAGCCATATTTTAGTTGGAAGCTTCTAGGCTGCCACATTTAGTGCCTGGGAAATTGGGAGGGGGGATTTCTGAGTGAGTAGAAGATTAGACTCAACAACATTCCTTTGTAGAAGTCAAGGACAAGTTACTCTGCACCTGGAGAGGAGTATCTGGAGGAATGGCTCCAGTTGGGGCAATGGTTGGCTGGGCCATGTGATGGACTGATGGGTGTAGGGGATGGATCTCTTGGGGAAGGGAAAATCCAGAACTCTCAGATTCGGGTTTTCCCAGATGTGCCAAGATAACTTATTTAATACATTCTTACTTGGATGAACTTTGTTTCTGAGTGGTGAATGATATGGGGAGTTTCATTGGAACGCTGACACATGGTCAGAAGAATAGTTGATGGGGGGTGGGAGGAATTTTGAAAATGTTTTGGTAGGCAGTGGTGGAAAGGCAAACCATCTAATATTGTAGGAGAAGAGCAGGCAAAACCTGGTGGTGGAGTTAAATGCATTATCAGCTTAGAGCCATTAAATTGCCACAAATGGTCCAAGTCCAACCCTTTTGAACTCTGTTGACCTTTATCTGCCAATTTAATATTGAACTTTAGTTGACTAGGTTCTTGTGTGTAGCAGTAGCAATAGCACTTATATTTATATATCACTTCATAATGCTTTACAGCCCTCTCTAAGTGGGTTACTCAAGCAGTATAGGCTTGAGTAATAAATCCTTTCTGAACTGCAACTTAACATACAGTCCCGTTCCTTTGCATCTAACATTTATCTAGTCAACTCCTCATCAAAATTGTTCACTGGTTGTTTCTGAAGCGGGGAAAGAAGATTCCTTCGAAACTGCTTTACCGCCTCCTCAGCCAAGTTCTCATGAGAACTTGGACTTCAATGGTACCATGCAGGGAGGGAAGACCTGCTACGATGACTCATGGAAGAAGGAGGGGGGCACATTGGAGGGAAGGGTGATGTAGGAGAAAAACAGGTGGAGCTGGAGGAGGAATGAAATGCATCATCAGCTTAGAGCCATTATGTTTCCACAAATGGTCCTGGTCCAACCTTTGTTGAATTCCGTTGACCTTTATCTAGCATCAATTTAGTACTGACCTTTAGTTGTCTAGATTCTTGCATATAGGTTTCAGTAATAAATCCTTGTTGAACTGTAACTTAACATATGCTCCTTTTCTTTTGTTTTCTGACAACTGTGTCCCTATTTTTTTGGAAAATCAGCATCATGCTATCATCCTTCCTTTCAACTTGGCCTTTTCAGGCATTGTGTTACTGAATACGCCATAGCCTTCAAAGGGTGAAAATGACATTTTTCTGAAAATTGATTATGCACACAGCCAATAAAAGTATATTTTTAAATAAAGTCAATAACAATTTCAAGTCAACAGCTCCACAGGAATTTAAGTTAGTGTGTGGTATTTGTTTATTGATATTTATTTATTGTACTTTTTATACAGCTCAATTAATAAGGAGTTTCTGGGCAGTTAAAACTTAGTGTGGACGTTAAACAATACATAAAATTAAAAAGAGAATGGTGGGGCAGATAAAAACTCAAATAATGATGAAAGTCATTATAATAAAGTGACTAGAAAGCAATGAAGTTACTACATTTGTCAATCAGGGTTTGTTTGTTTTTAGCTTTCAAGTAATAAAAAAACCCGATTCCTTAAAATAGAAGAACTGGACAAGAGTTAAAGAGCAACTTCAAGATTAAGTGGCTTCAGATTGGGGACTTCTATCAGCATCATTATTATTAATTTATGGAAATCAATTTCTATGCCCACCCATCTCACAACAGCAACTGTGAATGGCTGGAATTAAAACTGAATACAAAAGCTCACAGGAATAATAATAGTTGAATAGGCTGTGAAGTGGCAGCCAAGAAGAAAAACTGCCACAACAAAGCATCTGTCAAGTGTGAAGAATCAGGACCACCAGCTAGGTTGTAGCTTAAAAGATTTATTCAAGCCTATACACAAGAATCTGGTCAACTAAAGTTCAGAGCTAAATTGGCACCAGATAAAGGTCAATGGAATTCAGGAGGGGTTGGACTTGGACCTCTTATAGGAACACAATAATTCTAAGCTGATGATGTGTTTAACTCTACCCCCTAACTCTACCTGCTGTTCTCCTATAGCATCCATCTCATCAGTCCCTTTAACTCTGGAAGACAGTCATGTTTTTAAGCCTTTATGAAATGCCAGCAGAACTGAAACCCACTGCCTCTCTGCGGCAGGGAGCTCCACATGCAACAGGAAAGACCCGTTTCCTCGTTCTTGACAGGTGATATTCTCCGATAAACAGCATGAACCTTCATCCCTGGAGGTTTTCAAGAAGAAACTGAACAGCTATGGTATAGGGTCAGGGTTGGACTTCAAAAGTTTTAGCAAAGGGTTCTCTGCCCGGTTGCTGGATGGCCATGGTGGGCATGGCCTAGTTGGCCTCTGCACCATGGTGGTGGGGACGTTTTTGCCCTCCCCGGGCTCTGGAGGCTTTCCTTGAGCCTCCAAGAGGGCGAAAATGGCCTCCGCAGGCTCCGGAGGCTCTCTGGAAGCTGGAAAAGGGCCCATTTCCAGTCTTCCTGAACTTCCAGGAGGCTGTTTTTTGCCCTCCCTGAGCCTTCATGCGTGCCCTGCACTTACCTGCATGCAAAATGAGCTGTGGGGGAAAACCTGGGAAGGGGTGGGGCCAGCCAGGAGTGGGATTTGGGGGTTCTCTGAACTGCACAGAATCTTAGCTAGGGGCTCTCCCAAACCCCTGCAAACCCCCAGCAGCCCACCCCTGTATGGGGTCCCCTACCTGATAAGACTGGAAGACCTCCAAGGTTCCTTCCAATTCTATTACTCTATGTTCTGTGTTGTTGGACATAGTAAAATGGATAAAAACAATTGGAGAAGGGTGGGCTTACAAATAACCCGGTCTCTCTTTATAGATGACAATCAGTATTGTGGATAATATCCAGAAGGACATTCAAAGCCACTGCAGCTCACAGAGCAGAGGTGTAACCTGGGTGTACTAAGATGTACTATCTGTGCTTGTATATTCTGGGCTAATTGAAGCTGTGGGGTGCTCTTTCCATACAGAGTGCATTGTGAGATATATATATATAAAATTTGTCTTGGTGCAAATACTCTCAGTATACATAAAAGAAAAGATACATTCATCAAGAGTCAAGAATCTTATGCATATATGGATATCCCAAAATTCTAGCTTATTCAAACATGTACATGGATTTGAACACTTAACTGTAACAAAAATAAAGCAAGCATTTCAAAAACAATATTACTGAGATAAGAACAAAAGGTATTAAATCAACTCAACAGCACTGTTTATGTTAATTGCAAAAAATAATCAACAGTTATTGTGAAGCAGCTGGAATTAAATTCTGTAAAGGTGTAATAAATTTTATCTGATAACATTACAGAATTAATTTGCTAGTGGTAAATGATACCCCACTCCAATCATTTCTTTGTCTCCTTGGCATTTTCCTCCTCTCCTTAGAACTCCAAAATAACCTTCAAAAGAGGTGGCATTTTAAAAACTACATTAAAAATCCCAGAACGAACAATTCATTCTAAATATAATCTTGCAAAGTAAGGAGCAAGCAACTTGCTTGGCGTTTTGGGGGTATTTGTTTTAAATGCCACATCAATGCCTCCACGGATGGTACACAGAACGTCTCCTTGGCATGGATATGATATCAATTTGTCCTTTTTCAATATATATAGTGTAAAGGCATTGTATGGCCCCAGGACACATCCAACTCTTTGACTGTCCCTCCAACCTACGTGAGGTCAATCAAAATTTAGAAATCAAATGTAAATAAGTGGATGCCATGCATGTAATACAACGGCATTGCTTTTGTTTTGAAGGCAACTGCTATTTTTTTTCCCAATTTACATAGCAATAGCAATAGCACTGAGACTTATATATTGCTTTATAGTGCTTTACAGCCCTCTCTAAGGGCTTTACAGAGTCAGTGTATTGCCCTCAATAATCTGGGTCCTCATTTTACTCACCTTGGAAGGATGGAAGGCTGAGTCAACCTTGAGCTTTTAAGACTTAACCTCCAAATTGCAGGCAGCTGGCACAGTGGTAGGATTCAAAAATTTTTTACTACTGGTTCGGTGGGCTTGGCAGGGGAAGGATACTGTAAAATCTCCATTCCCTCCCCACCCCACTAACTTGCTTTCCAGCTCTGCTCTCCTATGCAGGGCAACCAAAGAAGATCCAGCCGATCAGCTGGGACTTGGGAGGCAGAGAATAGATGGGGGCAGGGCCAGTCAGAGCTGGTATTTGCTGGTTCTCTGGACTATTCAACTGGTCAGACCCTGCTAAATACCACCTCTGAGCTGGCAGGCAGCAGAAGTAGCCTGCAATACTGCATTCTAACTCCTGCATGACCATGTGCATGTGTGCATACCTACACACCTTCAAAGCCCTATCATTTCAGCCCTTCACAGCATGTGGCCCCTTGGGAAAATTAATTGCCTACCCTGGGTATGATATCCAGGAGGATATATTTCAACCAAGTGAGGCTGCCAAGGTTCTTCTGATCCATGTCTTGAAGGCCTTATGAATTAGATGGGCAGGAACCACCAAGGAGAAAGATATACCTTGACCAACCACACCTCCAGCAATATTGGCAGGGCAAGCTACTGTGTATAAACAGGGAGCAAACCCCATGTTCTCTAGCACTGATAATGTTATCTAGTTGGGTAATGAAATGTCTGCAAGCAAATAGCCAACCTCAGAGAGCCTCAAGAACTCCACCATTCAACCCTCAGCTACATATATTCTCTTCTGTTAGAACTTTGTTTCTTTGCTATTCTTTATATTTGCAGAATTAGGTTAGCTGATAAAAGACCTACTATGCCTTTAAAATTAAAAGCAGCCTTTTTATTGAAAATCAAATAACATAGAAATAGAAAATGCCCAGCTTCAGTTGCATATCTGGAAGGTTGGCTTTGATGCCATGGCAACCTAATATCTGTGAGAAGCGGTCTGTTATGGAAGCCAAGGTCAGAGGGCAAGAATTTACTGTTCATTTCTCCCAATGACCTGCTAAGAGCTACCCATCCGTTCAACCGCTGGCAATAGCAGTGATGTGGATACTGTGTTGAACAACAGCACTGTGCAGAAGCAATATCATTTATTCAAAGCCCACTCAGTTCCAAACATTCAGTCCTAAGCAAACTGCAGGCAAAATAGGCTTCAATGGGTGCCAGCTGGTAATGAAAGTAGATAGCAGTGCAGCCTTGCTGAAGTTTTAATATCTTCCGGGTGAGTGGACAGATAGTAAGAATATTAAAATGCATCTCACCTGGAGGACACCTGGTTCAAGAAGACTAAAATGGAAAGTACAGGTAACAGTGTCACAATCAAACTCTAGCATGCCTACCAAGAAATGTTGCATACCAGCAATATCTAAGTTACACAAAAGTTGCATTCGAAGAATCTTGGCCTGAGCTGATTCTCCCCCATGCTGGATTGTGTACTGGATGCATGGACCAAAAATGGTGACTATTTCTTTTGTTTAAAGCTGAGGTTTCATCATTTCTGGCTTGCATAACTCAAATATTGTCTGTTTTGTTCTTCGCTTAATTGGCTGCCAATTCAGCATATCATTCAGGGAAGTGAACAAGAATTTATAAACACTAAAAATAAAAATCAACAGAAATGAAAACACATTACGCCAGAGTGGGGTTGCACGCTTCAATAAGTCCTTAAAAATTTATTCACCTAGGTCCAATTTCTGGTGGAAAACACACCGTTAGAGATTATTAGACTGAGACTGAGGGAGGCCTCAAATGCATCATCAGTCTTGAATACCTTCATACCCACAAGAGATTTAAGTCCAGCCCACCTTGAATTCCACTGACTCTTTTCTATCCCCAATTTGCTTTGACCATTCGTAGTTCAGATTCTTGTAGAGAGTGTAAATCTGTAGTAATTTGAACCACCTTGCCTCCAGATTTCTTGCCCCTGACAGACAAATTCTCAATGTTTTATGAAATATTATTGGGATTTATGATTTGCAGGGAGTTCTGAGCCAGGCAAGAAAGTCTCACTACTGGGTTCCACCCTCATATCTGGCCAAGCTTTATTTATTAAACTGGTTTGTGGGTGACTCTACCCATTTTTGTGAATATGAACTCCTGTTTTATCTGCTCCTGGCATACAAAAACACCCACTCACATTCAATCAAAAAGGTATAGAAACCCTGTCATTAAGCCTTGTAAACCTTATTAATAACCTATGTATATATGCTTGTATGTATGTATGTATGTATGTATGTATGTATGTATGTATGTATGTATGTATGTATGCAACTTTGCCCCCAATGTCCAGTTACCTTCGGCTGGAGAAAAAAACTCTCCCAAAAATAGTCTTTAAGTGGAGGAAATTCAGTCCGAAAACAAAGTACATATAAACTGCAAATAAAAATCCCCACAAACCACACTGCAGCAATTAACTGGACAGGGCAGGAGAAGGAATTGCAGACTTCAAAGGCCAACAAAACACACACAGTTGGGAAGACACCAGGAACCCAGATAAGCCACGATGATACCAGATAAATTCACAATTTGCTTCCAACAAGTTGCTGTGCGCAATCTCCCTTTTTAAATACTGTGTTCCCAGCTGCAGCAAATGAAGGGAACCAGGGCCCTTTCCTCCCCATAAGCCACACAACTCATGTTGTTCCCTTCTCCGTTCCTCCCTGCGTGCCCTAGGTTGAAGAGGGGGTGGGCTTGGCTCTTTCTCTGAATTCCCTCTGCCTTGCTCTGCCCAGCCAGACTTTGGCCTTCCCCAGTTTCTTCCCCAGCCAACGGATCCACACTCCCACTCCCTACCAGCTGCTCGTCCTTCCCCTCGGAATCAGATACCGACAGTGGCATGAAAGTACATATGTATGTATGCATTAAATTTATTTGCCGCTTATCTCACCGTGGAGATACTCTAAGTGGCTAACAACAATTAAAAAAGAAAATGAAAAAAGCATAAAGAAAACAAAAATAAAGTAATAGAACAATAAAATGACAATGACAAAGAAACCCAATGAGAATAATACATTAATATGATAACCAAAAAGATGGATGAGTGAAGAAGAGAGAGTGAATGGGAAGGTTAGAGTTTGCCATCAATCCAACAACTATCTCCACCATGTTACTCCCTCATTTGGTCTCTAAGCCAACCGGTCGTTCCAAGTCGTCAGGCTCTTGTGGAACGATGGAAAGGTAGGAGCAGATCTTACACATGGTAAGATCTTCCAAAGGGCAGGTACTGCAGCAGAGAAGACCCTTCTTGAGGGAGTCCTTAGTGGTCTCTAGCTTGCTTGTTTTCTCGCAGATGCTTCATTACCCACACTAGGTAACATCATCAGTGCTAGTAAAGAGGGTGTCAGTATCCTCTTTTTGCTGCCAGTTTATATTCTGATGACGTGTTTGTCTGTGTACGTGAGGGCAGTCTTAGAAATTCTTTGGTTGGGCTGTTTACTCTTCAGCAGTTTCTTATGTCAGCATTCCAAGTAACAAACTCCAAAGAAAGAGAGTCCAAGAATATCTTCTTCCCAAAGATCCACTTTATTAGAGATATCATATTGGCATATCCGGGGAAAACCCGAATCTGAGAGTTCCGGGTTTTCCCTAACCGAAAGAAAATCCAAAATCCAACCCCTGTACCCAATCGTCCATCATATGGACCAATCCATGGTTTGTTCCAACCATTACCCCCAGTAACTCTCCTCCAAGTGCAGGGCAACATGTCCTTGACTTTCTGAGAAAGGAATGTTGTTGTGCCTAATCTTCCACCACTCCTTGAAATCCCCTTCCCAAATTTCCAGGCACTGAATGTGGCAGTCCAGAAGTCTCAAAGAAAAATGGCTTCCAAGCTGACATTTTGATTGGGGTATTGCTTACTTGACCGTTGGTCTGAAATTAATCTTGGAGTTAATCTAAGCTGATCTGGTTCTGATTACTGGTGGAGAGGTGCTAGAGTCTTTTTGTTCTCTTTTGGGCTGGTTGATTGTCTCTTTTGCATAGTCTATAGATGTTGTTAATGTCTATGTGTCTGTTGATGCCTGATTTGTCAGAATTCCAAGGCTTCTAGAAATTCCCTGGCATTTTTGGACTTGGCCCGGTCTAGGATTGTAACATTTTCCCAATTGAAACTATGGTTAAATCTGTCTATATGCTGTGAAATTAATGAATTTTCATCATGTCTTCTGACTGCCAGTTGGTGTTCATGGATGCATTCTGCCAGTCTTCTCCTTGTTTGTCCCACATACTGGTTGTTGCAGTTCTTACATTGTATGTTGCAGAAGACTCCTGTTTTTTCTTCTGGGGTTGTTGGGTCTTTTGGTTTGCTTAGGATGTTTTGAAGGGCTCTAGATGGCTTGTGTGCTACTTGCTGATTCCATGTGGTCGTAGTTGGTGGTTTTTTAAATATTCTTGATGTATAGCAGTGTAATTCTTTTTAGGGTTTGTGTTGGTTGTGATGTATTGGGTTGAGTAGTTAGGGAATCTTCTTCTGGATCCTTATAGTTGAAGTTATCATTAGTTATCAATACTAGGTGGAGTCACAAGTCCATGGTAAAAATGCAGAGTTCAACTGTGTGTCCAAAGCTATGTCCTTCTCACTTTATTTATTTATTTATTTATTTATTTGATTTGCCAATTGTTTACAAGATAATAAGTATAAATGTATACATAGTTGTGAATACATGAAATGGGTACATATAAGAAAAATAAAAGAATAAGAGAAACAATAGGACAGGGACGGTAGGCACGTTGGTGCGCTTATGCACGCCCCTACAGGCCTCTTAGGAAAGGGGTGAGGTCAATAGTAGACAGTCTAAGGTTAAAGTTTTTGGGATTTGGGGAAGAAACTACAGAGTCGGGTAGAGTATTCCAGACATTGACCACTCTATTGCTGAAGTCGTATTTCCTGCAATCAAGTTTGGTGCGGTTTACTTTGAGTTTGTATCTATTGTGTGCTCTTGTGTTGTTATGGTTGAAGCTGAAGTATTCATTGACAGGTAGGACATTGCAATGTATGATTTTATATACCATGCTTAAGTCAGACCGAAGACGTCGTAATTCAAGGTTTTCTAGTTCTAGAATTTCAAGTCTGGTGGCATAAGGTATTCTACAACGAGTAGAGGAGTGGAGAACTCTTCTTGTGAAATATTTCTGGACTTTCTCAATTGTGCTAATATCAGATACGTAATGTGGGTTCCAGACTGATGAACTGTATTCGAGTATTGGTCTAGCAAATGTTTTGTATGCTCTGGTTAGTAGTGTGATATTACCAGAGAAAAAGCTACGTAGGATTAGGTTAACAACTCTTAATGCCTTTTTGGCTATGTAGTTGCAGTGGGCTCTAGCACTTAGATCATTAGAGGTGAGTATTCCAAGGTCCTTTACAGAGCTTGGATCATCAACAAGGTCTTGACTATTCAGCTTGTATTTTATTTTCTGATTTTTTTTTGCCAATATGTAAGACAGAGCATTTATTTGTTGAGATTTGAAGTTGCCATTTGTTTGACCATTCTGATACATAGTCAAGATCTTTTTGTAGGGTAGCAGTATTGTCTGTGGTATTGAACAGCTTTACATCATCAGCGAAGAGAACGCAATTGCTCTTAATATGATCACAGAGGTCGTTTATGTAGAGTATGAAGAGTTGGTCCTAGAACACTGCCTTGGGAACACCACTATTGACAGGTACTGGATTTGATAGGACGCTCCCGATTTTGACCATTTGTTGTCTGTTTGACAGGAATGCTTCTATCGAGTTATTCAGTTGTCCAGAGATACTTTATCTCTGCTAATTCTGAAAATTCCTCAAGTCTTAAAAATAGACTGCATTGAGTTTGCTATTCCTGCTGTCTTGTTATCATCTAGTAAAGGGCAAAGGCTAAAAATTCCTCAGCAGCTGAGACTGAGAACCTTTAAGAAGAGGTCATATTCAATGTAACTTGTTGTGCCAGTTCTGAATTTAGAACTTGCATTATGGTCACCGCAGTGTGCAGAAGCAAACTTTTGCAGCTCTGAAATAAATGTGCCTGCTCTAAGACCAGAATATAGCGAGACATTTGGCATGTGGGTAATTAGCAACTCTCTCTCTCAAAAAAAAAAAAAAAAAGCCATTTGGGTGTGTGTGTGTGTGTGTGTGTATGTGTGTTTGTGAAGGATCTGAAATAAATAGATGCATGTTTTTCCCTGCTGGCTTTTTTTTTTGCGAATTGACACAGTTCAGGAAGTTGAGATATTTCACCACTTGAAATTAGAATTGCTTGCAGCTAGTTCCTTAATATTTGAGATAATCTAGGAAAGGTTTTAGATTTTAAGACCTCACTTTGGGTTTGATCCAAAGTTGAACTCCACCTTGTCTCAAGCCAAATTAATCTGCTCTTTGAATCCTTGAATATAGATTCAAGCCAGAGTTGTGTTCTTATTTCATCTATGTAGTTATTTTGGGATGTAAAACTGATGAAAAATAATTACTATTCTTTTGTAAAAGCTGGCCCTTGGGAGCCAAAGCATAGTAGTCTATATTTTGAAGCTTCTTCCTATAAGATAATATTTGGCTTAGATAAGACATCATTGCAGTTTTACTTGAATGCGTTGGTGTTAAACCTTGGCCACCTTAAGACCTCTGGACTTCAACTTCCTGCTTGCTGGGGAATTCTGGGACTTGAAGTCCACAGGTTTTAAAGTCGCCAAGGTTGGACACACCTGCTCTAATAATTCCAGTAACAGTGGATATTACCTATAAACAGGCCATACATCACTTACAGCTATTCGTTTATAACTGAAGTTACAACGGCATTAAAAACAATGCACAATTTTCTGCAGCATTCCTTCCTCAATCACTATTATTGGCTAAATAGCAGTCATTTTTACCAAAATATTTCCTACTCTGTATTTTCTTCCACATAGAAAGGCAGATTGTCAATAAATATACCCTTGATACGAGAGTGAATTTTCACACCAGTAAACAAACAAGGAATGCTGGTGTGAACACTTTCCAGGTGTGGAGCATGTCTGATTCCCCCCAGCATTTCACCTTATTCTGTAAAGCACCTGGAGGCAAAACAAGAAGCAATGGATGAAAACTTATCAAAGAGAAAACCGACCTAGAAATAAGGAGAAATTTACTGATAGTGAGAACAATTCACCAGTGGAACGGCTTCTCTCCCGATGTTACAGGTGCTCCATCACTAGAGGTTTTTAAGAAGAGATTGAACAGCCATTTGTCCAGAATGGTATAGGACAGGGCTGTCAAACTCACAGCCCAAGGGCCGATGCATCACGCACTGGCTACGCCTATGCCCTTTTTAGCGAAGGGGGGAAAAGCCTCAATATTTGTGACACTGCCATGACAATTTATTTATTTATTTGATTTGTCAATCGTTTACAAGATAATAGGTATAAGTATAAACATAGTTATGAATACATGAAATGGATACATATAAGAAAAATAAAAAGAAACAATAGGACAGGGACGGTAGGCACGTTGGTGCGCTTATGCACGCCCCCTACAGACCTCTTAGGAAAGGGGTGAGGTCAATAGTAGAAAGTCTAAGGTTAAAGTTTTTGGGGGTTTGGGGAAGAAACCACAGAGTCAGGTAGAGTCTTCCAGACATTGACCATTCTGTTGCTGAAATCGTATTTCCTGCAATCAAGTTTGGTGCGGTTAACCTTGAATTTGTATCTACTGTGTGCTCTTGTATTGTTATGGTTAAAGCTAAAGTATTCATTGACAGGTAGGACATTGCAATGTATCATTTTATATACTATATTTAGATCGGACCAAAGGTGGCATAGTTCTAAGTTTTCTAGGTCTAGAATTTTGAGTCTGGTGGCATAAGGTATTCTGCAATGAGTAGAGGAGTGGAGAACTCTTCTTGTGAAATATTTCTGGACTTTCTCAACTGTGTTAATATCAGATACGTAATCCAGACTGATGAGCGGTATTCAAGTATTGGTTTAGCAAATGTTTTGTATGCTCTAGTTAGTAGTGTGATATTACCAGAGAAAAAGCTATGCAGGATTAGGTTTACAACTCTTAATGCCTTTTTGGCTATGTAGTTACAGTGGGTTCTAGCACTTAAATCATTAGAGATGAGTACTCCAAGGTCCTTGACAGAGTTTGGATCATCAACAAGGTCTTGACTATTCAGCTTGTACTTTATTTTCTGATTTTTTCTGCCAGTATGTAAGACAGTGCATTTATTTGTTGAGATTTGAAGTTGCCATTTGTTTGACCATTCTGATACATAGTCGAGGTCTTTTTGAAGGGTTTGCGAGTTTGGCACCCCTGGTATCCTGCTTGAGCAGGGGATTGGAGTAGGAGACCTCCAAGGTCCCTCCCAATTCTGTTATTCTGCTACTCTTAGAAAGGACCAACTTCATCCCCCTCCCGCAAAAGCAGGTATTAATTCTTTGGGGTAGGTTTGTGTGTGTGTTTTCTCCATGTGCATTATTTGCAAGCAAAAAAATCCTGGATGGAATTCTTAACCTTTTCCTTAAACATTCAAACAAATCAGAGCGCTTAAGAGTTTGCTCATTTTCATTTTGCCGTGTTGGCACAGAGTTTTGACATTTGGTAGCTGTTGAGGGGATCTGTCAAGATGTATGGTGAGCCCAGTGGTGGGATTCAATTTTTTTTTACTACCAGTTCTGTGGGCGTGGCTTGGTGGGTGTGGCCATGTGACTGGGTGGGTGTGGCTTTTTTTGCAAACCCCCCCCCCATTTTTTTGGCCTTCTGGACCTCAGAGCAGCCTCTGGAAGGGGTATTTTTGCTCCCGTAAGGCTCCTCTGTGGCTCAGAAAGACAAAAATGGAGGGGAGGGGCTGAGCCACAGAGCCCCTCCTTCCATTTTTTGCCTTCCTGGGCCTCAGCAAGGGGAATCCCAGCACAGCTGATCATATGTACAACTGATTGTCGGGAGGGGAATAAAAGAAAGAAATACCTTAGGTGAACGTCAGGTGGGCGGGGTGAAGTGAGTATCGGGCAGGAGGGTGATCGGGTCAAGGGTGTGGCCAGCCAGGACTTACTACCAGTTCAGCAACCCATGCCAAATCCTTGCTATCAGTTCGCCCAATCCGGTGCAAACTGGCTGAATACCACCATTGGGTGAGCCCCAAGAGAAAAAAAAAACTATGAGAACTATGAATATTTATATTATTTTTAGGGTTTTGTTTTCTTTTTTAACATTTGTAAACAACAATACAGGAGATTTTGGCACTAAACTCAAATGTAATCCTTCTTTCTTATATTATAAAAGCCACACTACATGGCTTGTTATCATTTACTAATGTGATATAACAAATCAACTTCAGTAGTTATCTGTTCATTCCTAGATATCCTTTTTTTTGAAAGCACTTTGTTTTAAATAAAATAAAAAGTGTATTGTAGGTTTTTTTTTTCACAGAAGGAAAAGAGAAAGATTCAAGAGTTAATTATACCCATTTTGGCCATCGTTTAATGTTGCTCAGGGCAGAAAAGTCAAGAACGCTTTCCATTCCCTAGCTGTAATGTTTTATTATCATCATTTTCTTTCTTCTTCCAATAAATTTCAGGATTGAAATCTTTGCTCTCCCTCAGAGGTCTCAGAAAATTGCCTCGCTCCTCCGTCCAGTCATAGCTTTAAAGAAAGGCCAACCATTGGTTGTAAAATAAGCAGGACTTGTATATGAGATTGAAGTTGTGATAATTGCACAAAAAGCAGGATGAGATGCACTATGATGTAAACCATACCGTAGAGGAAAGATCAAGTAAAACCAAAGATTCTGCTCTGTGGAATATAGTTGAGAACGTTTCTACAAGGGAATGACAACACGCATTATGCTTAACAAGAAATTTTAATATATACAGGCATTCCTCAACTTATGACAACAATTAGAACCAGAATTTCCATTGCTGAGTGTGATTTTTGCAACCTGACGTGCATGATTTTTACAACCTTTTTTGCCATGGTTGTTAAACAAACCATTGCAGTTGTTAAGTGAATTATGCAGTCATTGAGTAAATCTTACTATTTGAATGTCTATGGAGATTGTCGGTCTACCAGGTCATGGTTGTCCCAAAGGTGCTTTTTTTTCTCATCCAAGAAGGTTCTTGAGTTTTGACTGGATGGTGAGGAAGCTGAAGAAGCTTCTTGGATGAGAAGCGAAATGTCTTCAAAGAAAAACCAGAAAGTCCAGTTGCCTCTTGAAGAAGCAACTTTGGGACTGATCATCTGAAGTTATGGCAACAATGAAAAATATGGCTTACAACCATTGTAGCATTTCTATGATCATGCGATCAAAATTCAGGCACTTAGCAACCAGCATGTAGTTACAACAATGGCTGCAGCATCACTGTTTGTGATCTCCCCAATTCACTTAAGAACTGCAGTGATTTGTTTAACAGCCATGAAAAAAAAAAGGATGTTAAATTGACTCACAAGCAACTATCTTGCTTAGCAACAGAAATTCTGGTCTTAAATTACTTCTTAATTCTGGACCGCAAAGAAGAGGAAGTCAAGCTATTCTCCAAAGCAACCGAGGGCAGGACAAGAAGCAATGGATAGAAACCAATCAAGGAGAGAAGCAACCCTGAACTAAGGAGAAATTTCCTGACAGTTAGAACAATTAATCTGTGGAACAACTTGCTTCTAGAAGTTGTGGATGCTCCCACACTGGAGGTTTCTAAGAAGAGACTGGACAATCACTTGTCTGAAATGGTGTAGGGTCTGTTGCTTGAACAGGGGGTTGGAGTAGAAGACCTCCAAGCAGTGGTGTGATTCAATTGGTGTAACATCTGGTTCGGTTCAGTGAGTGGGCGCGCTTGCCCAGCATTTAGAAAAGACCATTTTTAGCTATAATACTTCTGCTGCAGCCCCGGTGAGTAAAACAGCTGATGCACGGCAAACTGCTGTGCTCTGAGAATCAGCTGCGCTCAAAACCAAGGAAATAAAGCATAGGAAAAAGGCGGGGCCAAAATGATCATCGGAACTACCGGTTCACCCGAACCAGTCCGAACCGGTAGAGTCACACTATTACCTCCAAGTTACTTCCAACTCTGTTATTCTGTTATTTGTGATAATGTCGAGACTCCCTAAAGCATTCATAGTAGTCTGCCTCTCTCCTTAAAAGAGACATGCTGACTCCTTGGATGTATGTAATATATGGGTGTATTACGTGCCCTAATTATTTACTAAAACAAAGAGAAGAGCAAATCCCTATCTTTATGAATATTTATTCTGCTGCTTAATGGTTCCCTCTAAGCATGGATTTGTGCTACTTCTTTACATTGGTATTTTCCCTGAAGTGAGGAAATAATTTCTTTCTGAATTTTTCTCTTTCTTTTTCTGCAACACATTAAAAATTATCTGTCGCCTCCTTTGCATTCGGTAATACAGAAATTATTGGAACACTTAAGACACTACTGTTTATGGAGGAGAATTTGGGGGAAGGGGGATGAAGCAAAAAAAAAAAAAAAAACCTCCAAGATACAATTTTCTAACTCAGCCCTGAAACCTTTAGAAGACCAAGAAACATTGATGAGTTTGGAAAATTTGGGGGGGCAAACACCACTCTGGCAAAGCCAAAGAGAGTCATTTGCTAAAAAGAAACTATGTTCATGGAGTAACTGCCTCTTTGTTGTTTTAAATCCCCTTGGACTGTGTAGTCCTGCCACATTAGCTCATTGATACACCAACAGCCTCACTGACTTCATTAAGTACACAATGTGCAATGGAATTTAGCACTGACTTAAAGGAAGGAGGAAAGAGAAAAATTAGCCTTGAATCCTCTATGCAAGAAGCAGCACAATTCTGCACAGCATTTATCAAATAGTTATGCAGAAAGTGCTTTAGTCTGCCACAATTCTATCTATTTAGGCGGACAGCAATAGTGAAACTGCTTTGAGCATTTTACACATGTCATTCTTGATTTTCTGTGCCTGACACAATTTGCTATATCCAATGGAATATTTGCTGATCTTTATTTGCAACCAAATACCTTGCTATTCTTCCCAAATATATACAGGTAGTCCTCAACTTATAGTAGTTCATTTAATGAACACTCAAAATTACAGTGGTGCTGAATTCAGTCAGTCACTAAAGAAATAGTTATAAGTTGAGGACTACCTAAGAATGACATGCATGAGTCACTGATATGCTTGCTGAAATGTTAAATGCCATTCTAGATTGCATCAATAGAAATAGGGTTTCAAACTCATGAGAAGTATAAGTTCTTTTACCTTCTTCAGCCTCACCTGGAGTCCTTTATCATATTCTGGGCAACACATTTTAAGGAGGATTCAGAGAAACCAGGACAGGTGCAGAAAAATGCAAAGAATTAGGTCTGAATGTGTGCAGTTTGGGTACTTATTGCAAGAGTCAGCACATTTTTTTCTATCACTTCCCATGCCACCAAGGACAGGCTCTCTTTATCTTATTTGCCAGATATGAACAGACTATGTTAATTTCCCCCAGAAACTGATGTAAAGAATTTAACTTTGGGGAATTGTCTCCTATCTTAGTTGATTTTGGGGCTGACTTTCTCTTCATCATTGACTTTCTCCTCACTGGTATGTCAGCTGACATGGATGACCAATAAGATGATCACATCAAGCACATGGATGATCACACTGAGCACATGGATGATCAATAGGAAAAGATTAAATTTCTTGAAATTCTAGGTCTTCATATTTAATCTTCTAGCAGCCTCATAAGAAATATTTGACCAAGATGGCAGGTAATAGAATGGTTTGGAAAGGGTGCTATGGTTCATCGTAGTCAGCCAAATGTTTGGACTGGATTTGTAATTTTGGTCCACCTATTGAGTCCTTCCCAAGGACCTGGAATAGACAGATATTGTTGTTTGATGGTATGAAAGGTATTGTCACTGGATGTAAGGTTTTCCAAGTAAAGCTGCCTTTTGCAATTGACTGGTGATGATTTGATCAACGATGATGGTGTTCACATGGTGCTCCAGATGTTTTGAGATTACACATAAGGTGTCTATTACTATTGGTAGTATCTTGGATTTCTTTTGCCACAGTTGTTCTCTTTCTATTTGCAGGTTTTTGTATTTTCTGATTTTTTTCCTATTCTTTCTCTTCTGATGTCTCCAGGTATTCTATATGGGTAATCTACAGTGAGCTTTGCAGTCTAAGATGGGTGGAAGGTTAATAAGTTAAGTCCTAAGCAAGAACCTAAGAATTATTACCATAGTGTCTAAGAATGTAGGCAGTTCCGGGGGCGGGGGGTGTTTCCTAAAATTAGAATGTTCAGGTCCAATAAATTCAAAATTTCCAGAGATAGAGGGAGCTCTTCAAGTATTGCTATGAGGGATTTCAGCACGATTGATATAACAACAGATCTGTTTCCATAGGTGTTAGACTTCAGTCTGCAAATGTAGTATTTTGTCACTCTTATCCGATTGCTTTTTTCCAAACCTAATGTCAGGTCTACCATCTTAGGCATGGCGCCTTGTTGGCATTCTACCATCAAAAACTAGGGGGAAGGGATCAAGATCAAGTGAGGTACTAATACCACTCTATAAAGCCTTAGTAAGACTACACTTAGAGTACTCCATCCAGTTTTGGTCACCACATTATAAAAGAGATGTTGAGACTCTAGAAAAAGTACAGAGAAGAGCAATGAGGATGATTAGGGGACTGGAGACTAAAGCATATGAAGAACAGTTGCAGGAACTGGGCATGGCTAGTCTTCGAAAGAGAAGGACCAGGGGAGATATGATAGCAATCTTCCAATATTTGAGGGGCTGCCACAGAGAGGAGGAAGGGGTCAAGCTATTTTCTAAAGCACCTGTAGGCCAGACAAGGAATAATGGATGGAAACTGAACAGAGAGATTCAACCTGGAAATAAAGAGAAACTTTCTGATAGTGAGAACAATCAACCAATGGAACAGAAGTTGCCCTCGGAAGTTGTGGGAGTGCCATCACTTGAGACCTTCAAGAAGAGGTTGGACTGCCATTTGTCAGAAATGGTGTAGGGTCTCCTGCTTGGGTGGGGGGTTGGACTAGATGACGTATAAGGTTCCTTCCAACTCTGATTATCTGTTAGGGGTTATGGGGTTAGCAAATGGACATATGGGTATGTGATGGGAAATAGGGAGAGGGGATGACAGTGTGATGAAGACCAGAGATGCACAGAACCAAGTTGTACCAGCACTCAAGGCCACACACCCTGAGAGTGGAATGTGGACTACCCCAAACATTGCAGTATTTCTCAAAACATCTATACGGCACCTTATTGGCTGAAGACATTAGTCATGGGAGAGAGGGCTGGGATGAAGGTACAATCTGTAACGTTTTTGTGTGGGAAAACTGAGTTCTAACCTGACTTTGCTGCAGCCAGTATCCTTTAGTAAAAGAATCTATCACTTCAACCAGGGTGGTTGAGGGTGTTTCTTTCCTAAGGGACTTAACTTGGGCAGGCCTGACACCTAGCATCATCCAGTTTAGCAGTATCAATGAACCAGACTTTCTTCGTTTTCAATGAATGTTATATCTGCAATGTTATAAACAAGGCCCTTGTCTATCTGGGTTTAAAGTCTGTAAGATCTTAGCCCATTCATTTTCCCAAACCTTCTCATTGATGGTTCCAGTACATCCAAATCCAAATTTCTGCAAAGTTTCCAATTTTTATTATTATTATTATAACGTACACAAAAATGTGAAATCACAGCTGCCAATTCTTTAGCTGGTGTTGGCCTTCATCTGCATTGAGTTATTTATCATTGAAAACAGCTAATCTATGCAGGGTGATCATACACTAGAAAAATAACCCTCTTGACCTGACAACAAGATCATTATCAAATTTTATGGCTTAGCAAAACTCAAGAAAAAGAGGAAGGGGAATCTGTGGGGGAAAATCCAATCATGAATGAGGCAAAATTAATTTTGTAACTCAAGAGACCATCCCAATATTCATGGATATGTTGATCAGTGACGTCTTGAAAATCTGTCTGTGTGGTTAAGATGCAGACAGTACAACAACACCATGCCTCCATTTGTCTAATTAAATAAGAAAAACTATCCCACTGCTTCAGGCTCTAAGCAAGAGGAATGATCAGGGAGGACTGATCACCAGCTTTAAGAGGTAGGCAGAAATTCAAATATGGCCATAAAGAAAGAAAATAGTAGGACACCTTCTAAAACAATGCTTAAGGTATATTTTCCTGGTCTCATTAAAGGAAATTGCAGCTATTCTGCATAGCAAAGCATTTTAAAAGTTCAAATATGTACCAGTATTATCCACAATGCTGAAGCGAGGCCTCATTTGTGATGTGCTTAATACAGGATGATGTTGGTGAACCTCTGGCTGAGGGCCAATCTTTGTGCAGCCAAATAACTTTTTATCGGTGCTTTTTAAATTAGAAAACAAAAAGCAAGATCAACGTTTCCTAATTGTCCTCTGACGCTAAATAGGTTTTATATGATTTGGCATTTTCTCCTCCTATTCCTAAGTGTGGCACAGTGGCTCAGTGGTTAAGGTGCTGGGCTTGTCGTCTGGAAAGCTGGCAGCCTGGATTAGTTCAAGACCCAAGTGACATGCATCGGGTGAGCTCCTGTCCTTGGCTCAGCTCCTGCCAACCTAGCAGTTTGAAAACATGCAAATGCAAATAGATAAATAGGTACCACTTTTGTGGGAAGATCACAGCACTCAATGATGTCATGCTGGGCACAGAAAGCCAGCGCTGAGAGCGTCTGCCTCTCAGCGCTTTTTTATAATCCCATTTCACCCCCAATTAGCTAACATCCGCCCCTGATAACTATCCAACATCCGTCATCCACCCGCATTTTACCTATGGTGCAAAAGCCTCCAGATGTTTGCTCTTGTGTTGTTATGGTTGAAGCTGAAGTACTCATTTGCAGGTAGGTCATTGCAATGTATGATTTTATATACCATACTTAGATCAGACCAAAGACAGCATAATTCAAGGTTTTCTAGGTGTAGAATTTCAGGTCTGGTGGCATAAGGTATTCTACAATGAGTAGAGGAGTGGAGAACTCTTCTTGTGAAATATTTCTGGACTTTCTCAACTGTGCTAATATCAGATATGTAATGTGGGTTCCAGACTGATGAGCTGTATTCAAGTATTGGTCTAGCAAATGTTTTGTATGCTCTAGTTAGTAGTGTGATATTACCAGAGAAAAAGCTACGTAAGATTAGGTTAACAACTCTTAATGCCTTTTTGGCTATGTGTAAGTGTTTACATAGATGGGCAAACTTTAGCACGTTAGATTGTCAAATTACGGTTAGAGTGAATGAGTAATGATTTCATTGTTTTGCTCGCTTGACACGGTGGGCCCGTCTTTAATGAGGCCCCAAAGGCCCATCACTTAGGTCATTAGAGAGAGTTTCGGTTGACAGAGTTTAGATCATCAACAAGGTCTTGACTATTCAGCTTGTATTTTAATTTCTGATTTTTTTTTTTGCCAATATGTAAGACAGAGCATTTATTTGTTGAGATTTGAAGTTGCCATTTGTTTGACCATTCTGATTCATAGTCAAGATCTTTTTGAAGGGTTTGCGAGTTTGGCACCCCTGGTATCCTGCTTGAGACCTCCAAGGTCCCTTCCAATTCTGTTATTCTGCTGCTCTTAGAAAGAACCAACTTCATCGCCCTCCCGCAAAAGCAGGTATTGATTCTTTTGGGTAGGTTTGTGTGTGTGGTTTTTCCATGTGCATTTTTTGCAAGCAAAAAAAGGGTAGCAGTATTGTCTGTGGTGTTGAATAACTTTACATCATCAGCGAAGAGAACGCAGTTGCTCTTGATACGATCATAGAGGTCATTTTTGTAGAGTATGAAAAGAGTTGGTCCTAGAACACTGCCTTGGGGGACACTACTGTTGACAGGTACAGAATTTGACAGGACGCTCCCAATTTTGACCATTTGTTGTCTGTTTGACAGGAATGCTTCTATCCAGTTATGCAGGTGTCCAGAGATACCATAAGATTTTAGTTTTAGGAGTAGTTTGTTGTGTACCACTGAATCAAAGGCTTTACAGAAGTCTATGTAGATTGCGTCTATTGCTTTGCCCTGATCGAGTTGTGCAGTCCATATGTTTTTGCAGTGTAAGAGTTGCAAATTACAGGATATTTTTTTCCTGAAACCAAATTGTTTATTAGAGAGTAGGTTGTTTGTTTCTAAGTGGAGGATGATGGATTGGTTAATAATTGATTCCATGACTTTACAGGTGACGCAGCATAAAGAGATTGGTCTGTAATTTTCAACTAGGCTGGGTTGTCCCTTTTTGAAGATGGGGATGACCGTGGCTTGTGACTATAGTTTTGGCAAGGAGCTGGTCCTGAAAGATTTTTCAAAGATTATGCTTAGAAGTTCGGTTATGGCAGTGGATAGCTTTTTTAAGAAGTAGGCACATATTCCGTCTGGTCCAATAGATAGAGATGGTTTTAGATTGCGTAGTGCTTTTTCAACATTGTCTTCTGTAAAATCAATATGTATTAGATCATTGTAGTTGTCTGTGGTTCGACTAGGAAATACTGGGCATTATCCATTGCTGTTTACAAATAATGAGCCAAAGAATGTGTTAAAGAGGTTGGCTTTAATAATGTTGTCGTTGCAGTCAAGGATGGACCTTGAATCTTTTAGTTTGTTGTTTACAAAATTGTAGAAAGTGCAGGTGGAATTGATGCGTAGAAGGTTTTCCTCTTGTTTAATGCGATAATTAGTGCATTCAGTTTTTATCTGGTGGCATAAATTTTTGTATCGGCTTTTGAAGTTGGCAACGTGACCAGATTTGTTTTTCCACCAAAGTGATTTTTTGGGGGGATTGAAGCTTCCTTACTGTTATGGGTAATTTGTTTTTCCTGGTTTTGGGAATTGTTAATGGTACATATAATGTACCATGTGATGGCAGGTGGCCATCAAGATTAGTAGCCATTGACATCCCAATTTGGTCTGAATTCATCCAGTCCTCCTTTAATACCATCCAACACTGACTTGGAATGCACTGAATTCCCATTTAATTCTGTTCTCCATAAAGGAGGACTTCATTGGAGTGGTAACGCATAATGATGGTGGCGGTGTTGGTAAAGTTGATGAAAGTTATTGCAAAAATGCTCTCACTCGTACTTTGGAAATGCTTTCTTTAATTCAAGGGGATGGGGAAATGTCCATTTAGTATGAAGAGCAATTAGGAGCTGTAAATTATACTTGCAAAAGCATGAGACTGGAAAAATGAAAGTGGTTTTAATGTGTTTTAGCAATAGTTTGAATAAAATAGGGAAAGCTCTCTTGCACTACCTCTTTTAATCAAACCCTTTCAACCCTTAGACATATCCCATTATGAGCCATTAGTTTCAATGGGAGATTCCAAATTCTAACATCATCAGACAGGGAGAAAAACTTGAATGTTTTCTATTTGTTGCCTATATGCATCCACCCGCACACCCAGATTCAGTAGTTACCTTACTTAGGCATGCCAAAAATGTAAGAGAATAACAGAGTTAGAAGGGACCTTGGAGGTCTTCTTGTCTAACCCCCTGCTCCGGCAGGAAACCCTATACCATTTCAGACAAATGGTTGTCCAATCTCTTCTTTAAAACTTCCATGTTGGAGCATTCACAATTTCTGGAGGCAAGTTGTTCCGCTGATTAATTGTTCTAGCTGTCAGGAAATTTCTATTTCGTTCTAGTTTTCTTCTCTCCTTGATTAGTTTCCATCCATCACATCTTGTCCTGCCTTCAGGTGTTTCAGAGAATAGGTTGACTTCTCTGTTGCAGCCCCTCAGTTATTGGATCACTGCTATCATGTCATCCCTAGTCCTTCTTTACAATAAAATACACATACCCAATTCCCGCAACCGTTCTTTCTATGTTTTAGCCTCCAGTCCCCTAATCATCTTTGTTGCTCTTCTCTGCACTCTTTCTAGTGTTTTCTTAAACAGTGAGTATTCCTCGGGGGCATTTTCTGTGGGGCACCTAATGCATCTAATGGTTTTCCCTGGATTTTTAGTATGCATTATGATCATGCAAATTAACTCTTATGGGGAGAGCCTTTACTCAAATTAGGCAGGGAAACACATTTCAAGGTGCTAAACTGAGTTTATGAATGTCTGTCTATGAACATCCAGATTCTGTCTACATCAAATAAGCTGTGGGTTTTGGTGATATGTGGGCAGGCAAGGAGTTTTGTTCATGTGATTAATCCTTTCTAATGTGAGGCTGCTTTTTGGATGCCAAAGTCATTTGCATCATCGATGCTTCAGATCTGGAGATAGTCTTTGCCATCTGTATTTATAATATTTATCTAATCCAGCTTTTTATATTCCATAAGTAGTCCCCTTTCTCTATGCAATGTCACTGATCAAGAGAGAAAAATTCAGCTTGACAGAAGTTTTGTATAAACCTGAGCTGTTCCAGGAGTAGCTATCTTAATATCAAGCAGTGAACAATACCCCAACCAAGGACCACGAATATCCTAATCACAGAACCACCAAGAATGTTGCCACCAACATAGCAGGGCAAGCCACTTGTATGTAAAAAGAGAGCAAATCCTACTTCTTTCTAGCACTGATGATGTTATCTAGCTGGGTAACAAAACGTCTGCAAGAAAACAACCAATTCAGAGAGCACCAAGGAGCCCATAATAGCTACCTTATCAGGTGCTCTCGTTTAATACATGGGCATGTACAGTTTCACACTGAACCCCAAAATTTTATGAGACCAAAATTTAATATCTGGAATGATTTTTCCAGATGTCATGTTTAGATTCCCCAGACCACTGTAATAGCTTTTGTTGCACTTGAAGCATCCTTATGTCATGTAGAAGAGAGAATAGCCAAGCTTTAATTTGGACCCACCCTCTATATTTGTCATGTCAGTGGAATTTTCTCACTATTTTTCTATAGTCTCCCCTTGGAAGTAATTTTACAGTATGCTCAGTGATGAGTTTTATGCTACTTTGTAGTAAGAGTGTTACCTTTTTGTATAACCTGTAATTATATCTTAAAGCCATAAAGATTAGAAAGCTCATTGAATGACACCTCCTTCCTTCAAGGTTATCTTTAGTTTAGTTTAGTTTACTTCACAATAGTCATTGCACCTCGTACAACAAAAATTAATGCCATCTGCACTGTATATTATAATTATAAAAATAAATCACAAACACATCCTTCGCATTCTATACAATTGAATTGGAAACCCCTGATACTGCATTAGTATTATACTATACAGTAGAATTCAATACAGTCACTGCTCTGGGATAGAAGCTGCTTTTCAGCCTATTTGTCCTTGTTTTTATTATCTTGTATCATCTGCCAGATGGTAATAGTTCAAAAACAAGGTGCCCAGGATGAGATATTTTGAACTTTCTTAAGGCAGCGGGGAGCTATAAAGCTCTTCCAAAGAGGGGAGAGGGCAACAAATGATCTTCTGGGCAATGCAGTTAACCCTCTGGAGTGCTGTCCTATCTGCCAATGTTCAACTAGCAAACCACACACAGGTGCAGTAAGTTAAAATACTTACAAATTTTTTTGAATACCACCACTGTTCTGGGCCAGTGGTCTACAGTACCCTTCTCTCTGGGAATTAATCCCATTGAAATAAATGAGACATTACAGGTAGCCCTCAACTTACAACAGTTCATTTAGGGACTGCTCAAAATTACAACAGCACTGAAAAAGTGACTTATGACCATTTTTCGCACTTATGTCTGTTACAGCATCCCTACGGTCATATGCAATTTACATTCGGATGCTTGACAACTGAATCGTGTTTATGACCGTTGCGGTATCCTGGAGTCATTTTGCGATCTCCTGACAAGCAGTCACCTAATGAACATGTCACTCATTTAACAAATGTGGTGATTTGTTTAACAAATGTGGAAAGAAAAGCCGTAAAATGGGGCAAAACTCACTGAACAACATAAATTTTGGGCTCAGTTGCGGACATACATTGAGGACTACCTCTACTGAATAGACCAGACATTTCTGAATAGACGTAGGACTGCCTTCATAAAAAAACGTGCAAGGTATTCCCCCCTTGGCAGGACCATGGAGTATAAAAATGATTCAAATGCTGATTCCAATCGAGACGTGGCATTCAGCAGGTTCTGACCAGTTCTGGAGAACCGGTAGCAGAAATTTTGAGTGGTTTGGAGAACTGGCAAATGCCACCTCTGACTGGCACTATCCCCATCTATTCTCTGCCTTCTGATTCCCAGCTGATCAGCTGGGTCTTCTTTTGTTGCCCTGCACAGGAGAACACAGCTGGAAAGAGGTTAGTGGGGTGGGGAGGGAATAGAGATTTTATAGTATCCTTCCCCTGGAGTGGGGTAGGAATGGGGATTTTGCAGTATCCTTCCCCTGCCACACCCACCAAGCCACACCAAGCCCACCAAGTCCCGCCCACAGAACCAGTAGTAAAAAGTTTTGAATCCCACCACTGTTCCAATCAGTTAAAAAAATCTACTCAGAAAGAATTATGGAACACAATCAGTAAGGACAACAGCTTAAATTTGTTTGAGAACTTTATAACGTCAGTGAAAAACCGGAGGCCTATTTTTCATCAATGTTTTCTTCAGAACTTTCTATTTCCTCTTTCCTATTTGCAGAAAGGGCCAACTACAGGCCTGTTTACTCATACAGTTTGCATTCACAAGAAGACATAGTAGATCTATACTCACTGCCGCAGATTTGCCATTGAATAAGGTTTTTTTAAAAAAATAATATTGCTTTTAAAATAATAATAGGAGGAAAAAAGCAAAAGGAATGAAACACAAAAACACATGCGTTATTAAAAAATAAAACCCATACGTAGCAAGTGCTTAAAAATAGTTGAGAAAGATATAACAGAAAAAAATAAGGCATAGAGTATACCATGTTGTTAGAACAATCAGGAGTTGCAGTTTTATATATAATTCACTATTCAAGTATGTGCGCATATGTGTGTATAACATTTATTTGACTATCATGCTTTTTTAAATCTACATATATTGAGTCCCATAATTAATTATAATTATATATATAACTGTGTCCCATAATTCATTATGTTTATCCATGCAAGGTCCACATCTATAGGCAATGTAATCAGGTCTTCAGTCCATTGAGTGACATTTATCTTTCCAATGTTGCAATATAGCTATAATAGGAGCTCAGAGAATCAATTTACATTGTCCAGTTGTCAAATTTCGTGCATTAGATTTGTAATGCATGAGAATATTATCCTCTGAAAATTACACAATTTGCTACATAGCCATGTTTATATGGTACACCTTTTTCTCCCAAAACGCATTAACAAAGGACAATGTTTCTCAACCTTGGTGATTTTAAAATGGGTGGACTTCTACTCCCAATATTCCCCAGCCAGCCATGTTAAAGTCCACAAGTCTTAAAATTGCCAAGGTTGGACATCCCTGCTCTACACATTCAAAGTAACAGCTAAGGATTTTTTTTAAAGCAGCTTTCCAGAAGCCCATAAAAATCATTTTTGGTTCTTTCTTATTTTTTTTTTAAAAAATGAAATATTGTTATATTTAATCCTGGTGGGAACTGATTCCAAGCAAGGATAAATAAAAACAGGAAAAAAAAACATAGAATCATAGATATGGGAGGGACCTCAGAGGTCTTCTAGTCCAATCCTGTGCAGGAGAGGCAGGAGGGCTTATATAAGGAGAAGGAGAAAAGGAGGAAGGAGAGGAGAGAGAAGAAAAATTTCGCTTCCCATCCAAGAAGTTTTATCAGTTCTTACGGTGAGGGGATGGAACTAATGAAGCTTGTTGGATGAGGAGCGAAATGTTTTCATCTTCCTTCTCCTCAAGGACAAAACAGTCCAGTTTTTGAAGAAAGGGCCACCTCTGAGATTCCAGTGACGGAGCACCCACGACTCCAAGAGGAAAGGTATTCGACTGATTAATCGTTCACACTTTCAGAACTAAGCCACGCCCACAGAACCAGTTGTTTAAAAATTTGAAATCCACCCCTACCCTTAAAGTGTTGGGAGATAGTTATCATGTCCTCCTTAATCCTTTACTATTTACTATTGCTATTACTATTAATCCTTCCATCCTTCCTTTACCCATCTCCTCCCATTTATGACTGTAACCTTGTTGCTTGTATCCTGAAGATTTTTATTGACTGTTTCCTGGTATGATTTGATTGCTTATTGTACCCTATGACTATTATCAAGTGTTATGATTCTTGACTCTTGATGAATGCATCTTTTCTTTTATGTACACTGAGAGCATTTGCACCAAGACAAAATCTTGTGTGTCCAATCACACTTGGCCAATAAAGAATGCTATTCTCTTGTGTTCTTTTTTTCAATAGGTTGGATATCTCAACCATTTACTATATGATTTAGCCTGCAGACCTTTATCGTATTTGTAGCTCTTCTCTGCATACTATCTTGGGTCTCAGCATCGAGCCAACTCCTGCTATAAATGCATTTTCACTTGATTTCTCCCAAGCTAGTATTCACACACCAATTTGTCCTCTTGCCTGCTGGGGCTCATCCATGCATTCATGTTGGTCAAGAAGGAATTGCTGAGCCTCGCTGATTATTACACAAGTTACTTGTCCACATTTGAATTAAGTAATTATTCTCATCCTTAAGAGCTTGGAGCATGTATGCTGAAATGGAAATATATATTTGAGTGCACATTCAAGAGGGCTACTTGAGAATTTAATCTCAGAAATCTCTCATTTAACTCATTTGCAGAAGCGATGGCCCAAGTGTATTTAAAAATATTTCCATTATCTGTTGCTTAACACACTTCAAGCCCTCAAACACATGCACGCACACAAAAAGCATAATATTTAACGTTACTTAATGTTCACCTCAATGATTAACAAGGTGCAGCTTCATTAAAATATTTCCACTCTATTCCACACTTGATGTGTGTAAATACACTATCGAATAGTCTAATTTAAAAGGTTTGAATGGGTTTGCATTTTCTGTTTTCCATTCAGTTCATTTTTTATTTTTTTTTAAATAAATTTTATTAAATTTACAATTAAAAACATATCGACATTACATACACAAAAGGAAAAAAACAAAAAAAGAACACTCGGTCTTACAAACTGGAAAGAAAAGAGAAGAGGAGATGTAAAAAGAAAGAAAGAAACAAAGGAAGAGAAAGAAAAAAGAAAAAAAAGATGCGTTTAAAAACAGACAATATCCTTTTTGACAGTCTGCAAGATCCAATTCTCCTACCTTAATTTGAATACACACATCTTATCGATATCTATGCTTAAATTACCCATTGTCCGTTAAGCAGTTTATCTCTGGACTAACCAATTATACCAAGAGTTCCAATTATCGTAAAATGTTAAAGCCTCTTTGTTTTTAAGTGCTATAGTTAATTTATCCATTTCTGCACAGTCACATATTTTCTGGATGACCATTTGTTCTGTAGGTGCATAGGGTGATTTCCAACACTGGGCAAACGCTAATCTGGCTGCAGTTAGGATATGAATTGTTACATATTTCATCTTTTTGGGTAAATGTTTATCAGAGATCCCTAGTAGGAAGAACTCTGGTTTGTATTCGATTTGTTCTTTGGTTATCTCCTCCAACCATTTTCTGATTTTTGCCAATATTTCTGGGTTTCTTTGCAAGACCACCACATATGAAAGTAGGTTCCTTCTATGCTTTTACATTTCCAGCATTTTGGACTCGTGTTTGGGTTCATTTTCGCCAACCTCGAAGGGGGCAAGTGCCATCTATAAAACATTTTGTATGTATTTTCTTTATATGCTGCCGATTTTGTAATCTTAATATTTCTGTTCCAAATCTTTCCCCATTCTGATAATGTAATACTTCTTCCGACATTCCTGCTCCAGGCTATCATGTTCCCTTTGACTATCTCTTGTTCTAATTCTGCTTCCAGTAAGTATTTATAGAATTTGGATATGTTCTTTTTGTTTGATCCTAGTAAAATTTTATCTAAATACTGCAGTTTGTTATAAATTCCAAAGTCTTTTATATCTTGTTTGTATCTGCTATGGATTTGTATATATAACCACTGATCAATTTTAAATCCCTGTTCCTGTAGTTCTTGTCGAGTTTTTAATTTCCCTTGCGGATCTAATAAATCTTTATATTTAATCATTTTGTTATGTCCAAATTATTGGGATGTACCATTGCCTCCATTGTTGATAGCCAGATCGAATTTTTAAATAGTGTTTTTTGCATATTTTTTCCAATTAATTAATAATGAGTCCCTAATGAGGTGTCTATGAAAGTAAGACTGCTTGGGTTTCCCCACTTCCCATAAGAAGGCATGCCACCCTCTCTGGAGGTCATGCCCTTCTAATGCTAAAATTCTTTTGTTAAGTAAGTTCACCCAGTCTTTTATCCATAATAAGATAGCTGCCGAATAATATAATTCCCAATTTGGAAGGGCTAGACCCCTCTACTTTTCGCATCTTGTAAGGCCTTTACATTGATCCTGGGTTTTCCCCTGCCAAATAAATTTAAGTGTGATCTTATTTAATTCTTCAAAAAAAATTTTTGACAATTTAATTGGGATTGTCTGGAGTAAATAAAGAAATTTTGGTAATATATTCATTTTAATCGAGGCAATCCTGCCCAATAAGGAAAGCTGCAACTTATTCCAGGATTCTAAATCTTTCTTTGTTTGTTGAGGTAGTTTATCATAATTGTTCTCTTTGAGTGATTTACCTTGTGGTGTTAACCATATTCCTAAATATTTGACCCTTTTTGTTACCTGTATCCCCATCATTGTTTCTAATTCTTCCTTCTGGTTTTCTGTTAAATTTTTGGTCATTAATTTTGTCTTTTTCTATTAATTTTTAATCCTGCCACTGTGCCAACTTGTTCTAATTCTTTTATTAGATTATAACCTTTTTCCATGGGTTCCTCCAAAAAGAAAACCATATCGTCAGCAAGCGCTTGTAGTTTATATTCTTCTGATTTGACCCTCACTCCTCTAATTTCAGAGTTTTGTCTAACCCGTGTTAAGAGTGATTCTAGGGCAAAAATGAAAAAGAAGAGGTGAGAGAGGGCAGCCCTGTCTGACACCTTTTCTATATTTATTGGATCTGTTTGTTCGCCATTGATTAGTATATTAGCCTGTTGTGTGTTGTAAATAGTTGTTATAATGTTTTCAAATTTGGTGCCAAGACTCATATTGTAAATTTTTGAATTAAAAGTGCCAATTTAAGTTATCAAATGCTTTCTCAGCATCTAAAAACATGAGTGCGGATTGTTTCTCCGGGTGGGCTTCATAATATTCTAGGACATCGATAACGGTTCTTAAATTGTTCTTTATTTGTCGGGACGGAAGAAATCCATTTTGATCTTCGTGTATATGTGGATTTAAAGCTTGTTTTACTCTATTAGCTATGATAGAAGTAAACAATTTATAATCGGCATTTAAAAGTGAAATCGGTCTATAGTTGTTGATGTATCTATGATCTGCATCCTCCTTCGGGATTAGCGAAATCAGCGCCCCCCTCCACGAGTCCGGCATCTTGGCTGCCAGAAGTACCTCATTAAACACTTCCAGCATCAGTGGTCCTACTAGTTCCAATATTGCTTTATATAGTTCTGCCGGAATCCCATCTGGTCCTGGAGATTTGTTATTACTTTGATTCTCCATTGCTGACTTCAATTCAGACCATGTAATATCTTTATTCAATAACTCTATCCATTCCTCTTCAATTACCTTGTCATTCGTCTCCTCTAAATAAGTTCTTATTTTATCTTCATTAACTTCCTCCTTTTTATATAATCTTTGAAAATAGTTGTAAATGATATCTTTTTCTTCTCTATCTCATGTTGTAAGACATCTTTCTCATCCATTAGTTGGTGTATCAATCTCTTTTCTTTCACTTTTTTAAGTTTATGGGATAGCCATCTTCCTGGTTTATTTGCATGCTCAAAATAATTTTGTTTGGACCTTTTCAAGTTAATTTCTATTTTATCTTGTTCAAGTAAGTTCAATTTATGTTTAATTGTTATTAACTGATTTTGTGTTCTCTGGTTTTTAGGGATTTTTGAAGTTGTATTTCTAATTCTTTAATTTGTTGTTGGAATTTATTTTGTTGGGCATGTATTCTTTTATTTCTCATGGCATTATAGGAGATTGTTGTTCCTCTTATAATTGCCTTCATTGTATCCCAAATATTTTGTTTATGTGGTTGCTTCATTATTATTTTCTTTTAGAAAATAATTTAATTCCTCTTTCAGCTTCTTAATGTACTCTTCTTCGTTTATTAACTGAGTATTTAGTGTCCATCTTTTCTTTGTTTTTCTCCTATCTCTCCAAATTAGTTGTATTGGGTTGTGGTCGGCCCATTCATTTGGTAGGATTTTAATTTCTTTTATTTCATTGGCCAATTCCCCATCCATCCAGGCCATATCTATTCTGGTCCAGATTTTGTGTGGATTTGAATAATATGTGAACTGTTTCTCTTCTGAGTTTAGTTTTCTCCATAAGTCTATTAAGTTTAATCTGCATGATAGGCGACTTCAACTCCATTGCTGATCATCAAAAAGACCATAGTAATGTGAATAAGAACAAGAAAGGGAAAAGAGAATTTTCTATGCCCTGTAAGGACATGATGAAAGAATTAAACTCCATTCAGTTCAAAATGTTGGTGCATGCAATTATGTTCCTCTAATGTTAAAGAGCATTATGATATCTACAATTGACTCCATTTTATAGTACAGTGCAGCTAGTCCTCCTCTTACGACCACAATTGAACCTAAATTTTCTGTTGTTAAGTGAGACATTTGTTACGTGAATTTTGCCCCATGTTAGACCTTTCTCACCACAGTTATTAAGTTGAATCACTGCAATTGTTAAGTTAATGTTAAATGAATCCCCATTAACTGTGCATGTCAAAAGGTCGCAAAAGGGGTAAACCATCATAAATATGAGTCAGTTGCTAAGCAGTTGCATTTTGATCACATGACTACAGGCATGCTGCTATGGTCGTAAGTGTAAAAATCGCTCATAAATCACTTCAGTGCTATTGTAATTTCAAACAGTCACTAAACCAATTGTTGTAACTACCTGTATGGACATGCCTTTCTATCATTAATGATTATAATGCATTTTTTTTCTACAACGTAATTTAGTTTAGTTTACTTTATTGTCATTACACCTTGTACAACGAAATTAAATGCCATCTTCAGTATGCATTATAACTATAAAAATAAAACATAAACACACATCCTTCGCATTCTATACAATTGAATTGAAAATCTCTCATATTGCACTAATATTGCACTATATAGTAGCATTCAGTATAGTTACTGCTCTGGGATAGAAGCTGTTTTTCAGCCTATTTGTCCTTGTTTTTATTATCCTGTACCGTCTGCCAGATGATAATAGTTAAAAAAAAGGGGTGCCCAGGATGAGATGGAGCTTTGAGAATGTTTTGAACTTTCTTAAGGCAGTGGGAGCTATAAAGCGCAACCAATGATCTTCTGGGCAATGACATTAACCCTCTGGAGTGCTGTCCTATCTGCCACTGTGCAATTGGCAAACCATACAGAGGTGCAGCAAGTTAAAATGCTCTCTATGGTGCAGCGGTAGAAGGTCACCAGCAATTTTTCATTCAGCTGTTGTTTTCTGAGAAGTCTCAGGTAGTATAATCTCTGCTGGGCCCTTTTGACCAGTGCTGCAATGTGAGCACCCCAGGTCAGGTCCTCTTTTATGATAACACCCAGAAACTTAAAGCTGGCCACTTGCTCCACTCGTTCTCCATTGATAAGCAAGGGCTGGATGGCTGATCTATTCCTTTTATAGAACTCTGTATATGACTCAGAACATTCATGACAATTACCAATTCAGCACAGCTTAGGGTTTTTCCAGATATGTTGGACTTCAGTTGCTTGTCCCTACAATATTCATCCAAACAGCTTTCTGGTAGTAAGCTGGGTAGCAGCAGATCATTTATTTCTGCCTTGTAGCTTTCCATCCAGATCCCCTTTCCAAAATAGCTCTGCCTGAACTAAGAACCCCTTTAAATTGCTCCTCTGAAAATTTATTTCAGTTTGTCAAATGGTAATAGCTGAATATATATATATATATATATATATATATATATATATATATATATATATATATATATATATATATATATATATATATATGCAGTATTTGTAGGATGGTTTTTCTATAGAAAATACATGCAACAGGATGAGAAATGTGCTGTCTGGTTTAAGAAACTGGAAATGAAGTCAAAACACTGGGTTTTTTTTAGGAATTAGAAACTATAACAAGGGGGGGGGGAAATTAGTTTTAGCATTCTGACAGCATTATTGGTATAAACACCTTTTTCTTCCCTTTGAGCAGAATTCCAAATTGGAGGCCATTCTATATTTGTTTCAGTCTTTACAAATTTGGGGATAACAGTTCGGGAAAATCTTCATCTATGTAGCATATGAACTCCAGTTCTTTATATATCATATAATCAGTGTCTGTCATGGAGAAAGCATTGCAATCTTTCTGGAGAAAGAAGAAATTTAAAACAGACCATAGAGTGTTTATAGTGACCCTGTGAAAATCATTGCTATGAGGTTTAGCAATGACCCCATAAGCTTGGATTAGTTTAGATGGGGATTGGGTAATTGAGGACAATTATATCAAGATATAATAGGTTGAGATTAAAGGTTGCTTCTGGGATTGCAGAGATGACCTTGAAGAAGATATCCAAGTGGCAGTCATCAAAACACAAAGAAGAGGGCAGGTCAACATATTTTCCAAAGGCAGGACAAGAAGGCAGGACAAGAAGCACTGGATGGAAACTCATCAAAGAGAGATACAATCTAGACCTAAGGAGAAATTTCCTGACAGTGAGAACAATTAACCAGTGGAATAGGTTGCCTTCAGAAGTTGTAGGTGCTCCACCACTGGAGCCTTTTAAGAAGAGACTGAACAACTATTTATCTGAAATAGTTTTAGGGTCTGTTACTCTGTTATGTAAGCCCAGGACAGGAAGAGAACATTAGAAAGAAACCTTCACTCTCAAATGAAATATTTGATTACCCAGCATATGTTATATGTCTCATGGAATTGAAGATGCTGAAACTAACTTAAAACCATCCAAGGGGGTTCATTTTTTTCAGGAGTAGGCCTCTATCAAAATTGGTATAGAATTATTGAGCAATGAAGCTGTTAATCTTTTCCCTCATCTTGACAATGTAAATGGTCCTTTAGATGATAGATCTGAATGATCCATGAGATGGATAGTAAATAAATTTGATGATAAATAAAAAAAAATAGTCACGGCAAGCAATTTTCCCCCTTTGTCTTGCATTCCTCTCTGATTTGTTGTTCTCTTTAATGTTCCGTTCAGATTCGTTCAGACAAAGACAGTGAAACCAATGTAAGATACAGCATCACAGGGGTGGGAGCTGACCAACCACCAATGGAAGTCTTCAACATTGACCCCGTGTCAGGGAGAATGTATGTGACCCGTCCAATGGATAGAGAAGAAAGAGCATCCTATCATGTAAGTTCATCATATCTTGTCTATTTTCCCCTTCCTTCCTCCCTTCCTCCTGCCATCCCTCCCTGTTCTCCCTTCCTTCCCTCCTTCCTCCATCTCTTCTGACCAAGACTATGGAGACACTAACAAACATACATTAGTCCCCAAACCCGTTTTTCTTTATTTCAACAACTGTGAATTGTAGTCATTCACAGCCTGTAATGAGTCTGAAACAGTTTGTGAATAATCCCATGGAAGTCTGCCAAAGTCCTTCAGGATAAGTCTGATAAGCACGCACCTTTATCTTCCTTGAAATGCTGCCAACGACTAAATGTCCAATTAGTTATATGAGGCCAAAACGGAACACAAATTCAACACTGAGCTTCAGGTTTCAAGCAACCAGTACGAACAAAGTTGCTTCCTGCAAAGATTCCTGTCCCTTTGCTCTTCCTTTATGTCTTATGGGAAGGCCAATCACCTCCAAGCCTTACTCCCAAGTTGGCCCTTTTGTCTTAACTGTTCTTGCCTTTTGACAGCCCTGCGCATACATGCACTGGGAACAGGGTCCCCTTGTTCCTCTGCCTCGCTGCTACCAGATTCTGGAGGCTCCGGAGTCAGCACATAACTCCCAGATGACCCTGGCTCCATCTCTGTATCAGGCACAGGACCCTCGTCTGAGTCCTCCCCAGACTGACCCATGTTCCTCCCCACTGTCCGATTCTGCTGTTGTCTCTGCAGGCTGCTAACGAACCACAACACCCTCCTTCCTTGCTCTTCCTTCCTTCCTTCCCTTCCTTCCTTCTCTGGCAATTTCAAACATATCTCAGTCATAGGTAAAGATAGAATGTAAAGTTCTGAAGATCTAAAAATTCTCTAATGAGAAATTCTATGTATGCAATATACACATACATACAACCACATACATACATACATACATATATACATACATACATGCATACATACATACATACATACATACATGCATACATACTGTATATGCACACACTTCTATGTTGACTGAATAATGATAAAAGTCCCTGTATAAATAGACAAAATTGTGTATATGTGTTTGTATATGAATGGTAGTAAATTTATTGTACTGCTATTATTGGCTTTTGGAGAACTTTATTTTTATGTATGTTTTGCTTGTTGTCTTATAATTATTTAAAAAGTGTACTGATAATTATAAATTATTACCCTATAAAATATTCAAGATAGGATTACCAAATCAGGTAAATTTTGGTTGTAAGAATTTTTGCTACAACTCCAAATTTGGCTCTTTTAGATTACATTTGCTTACATATATTATACAGTATTTCTATTCTTATTTTCTTCTTAGCTCTGTCTACCAGCTGTGAGTTTGCCAGCTATTTGCTATGTTTGTGTGACATGAGGATCACTGTTTCATTCAATTGATTGTATTAATTTGCATAACACACTGAATTATACAGCAACCAAACTGTCTGAGTTTGTAAATCTATGTAACTGAAATGCAGTTGTCTGGTTAGTTTTTTATGTGAACTGCCTTACCAATATCTTCCCAGGGTTTAAAACTTTTTTCCCCTCTTGCCATTGTCCTGCAAAGTTAGAAGTTCTGGAGACATTATGAGGATTAACAGATTGAGAAACAGTTTCTTTTCCAAGGCAGTAATTGTCTTAAATCAAACAGTGCATTTGTGATTTATTATTATTATTATTATTATTATTATTATTATTATTATTATTATTATTATTATTATTATTATTATTATTATTATTATTATTATTATTATTATTATTATTTTAATTTTTAAAACTCTGTAGTGTGATTGTGATGTGGTGTTTGGGGCAATCTGCTGGAGTAGCTTTCAAATTTCATTGTATTCTTGGAATGCAATGACAATAAAGGTATTCAAATTATGGACACATTGTCCCAAAGGTGCTTTTTTGTTTTCAAGAGGCAACTGGACTTTCTGGTTTTTCTTTGAAGACATTTCGCTTCTCATTCAAGAAGTTTCTTTAGCTCTGACTGGATGAAGCTTCTTGGATGAGAAGCGAAATGTCTTCAAAGAAAAACCAGAAAATCTACCATGGTTGCCTTTTGAAAAAGCATTTTGGGGCAACCATGACCTGAATGACTTAGAATCTCCATAGACACCACAGTCCATGGTTCTGCAGTTGAGATACTGAAGTTGTGTGGATTACTCTAATTGCTATCCATGATCCTGTTTGTATAAGGCCAGAGTTCATCCAATTCACACCATATTCAGTCAGATATGTGGTGTCTGTGAAGGTGTCAGAACATAAACACAACTTCCCATAGACACATCTAGGGAGTAGTATAGTTCGTACGGATATCATACGTATAGCTTCTTGGATCAAAATCAGAGAAGGAAGCCCAAGAAGCATTCCTGTCCAATTAAGACGATCTGAGAGTGATTCAGATAAGCCCAGCTGATCAAAGGGAGGAAGAATTTGAATTTGAATGCTTCCAAATCCATGAAAGCCAACATATATCTGTGTTGATAGACAGAGATAGAACCTCTGAATCCAAGTAAAGGGAAGTGAGGGAAAAACAGATTTCCTGAACTATCCAAATTAAGACAAGCAGCAATAAAGGCAGAACAGAGAAGGGCCAAAGATAAATATATCAAAAGTGCCAACGATGAATATATCATAAATCTCACTCAATTACTAGAATCAACCACCATTGTTCTTGCCTATATCATTCTCCCGTTTCCTTGGCTTCCAGAATCTCAGATTTCTCTTTAGCTTGTCTTCCTGATTTCTGAATTGGCTTCTAGTTATACCTGGATTGTTTGTAAGAATTCAGGCTTTAGCATCTGGCTATTTGTATTTGTGTGTGCAGGTTTTGCTTGCTGGTTGCAAACTTTGGTAGACATTCAGCTCTAGTCTGAATAACTCATTGTAATTCATACTGTCTCTTCAGGATTTCAGATCAGAGTCATTCTGTGAATCTGGAGGTGATTGATTTTTGTACTTCCTGCATGCAGAGGAAATGTATTCTTTCATTAAGGCCCTGCTTTTCCACAAGTAAACCAATTCTTTCTCATACATTGGTGGAAAGCTTTGTCTTCTTATGTAAAGTGAATTTCTCCTTGTGCCTAGGAAATCCATACAGCTTTTAGTCTTCTGCACTGACTTTGGGTGCATAACTGTGAGACCTCTAAGCCATCTGGATTTCCAAATATGTTACAAATTGCCCATAAAATGATACAGGTTATTTCAATCGACACTATCTTCTTAAAGAGTTCTACAACACGTATTATTTTCAGCCAGGTGTGTTTGGTATGGTACGCTTTAACTATGTTGACACCAACTATGGACAAAGGTGGAGAGGTCAGGAAAGTAATATTAACTCCTTAGCTGCACGGTGGAAGAAATTTCTTTAAGGCTATAGGGGCATCTGTGGAAAAATTATTTCATATTCCTTGAACAAAAGCAATTATTTTCTCCAGTGACCCCAGCAAAATCAGAAGCAAAAGGCTATCCTTAAAAAAAAGACAGGAAAGTTTGAGGTGCAGGTTTTGTGCTGCTTCAGAATGGTCAATTATATTTCACTGAAGGAAGGCCATTATAACTTGGACACTAATTTAGGTAGAATATCTCAGAAGGATGCCTTTGATGGACTCATTAGGATTCTAGCATGAGAAACTCTCAGTCAGGAAGAAGTAACTTTGCTGGTCATAATGATGGCTTTCTCTGACCTTGGGACTATTTAATAACAAATGTTCATTATTAACTATTCTGGTTAAGGCAATGGCTTTTGAGAGATGCTTAGAAATGGCCATTCAATTCTTTTTATGACCCATGTAGGTGAAGAAAAAGGACAGGCTGACTTTCTAAGTTCAAAAACAACTTCTTTTCACTACTGATAAGAGATTTCAGTATTCTGCACAGAATACTCAAGCATGCACACAGACACACACACACACACACACACACACACACACACAGAGTTTAATTGAGAAAATGTCAATTAAACAACCCAAAATGAGGTTGAGATGCGTTGTTGGACAGAGTACGGTGTATCCTGTGATATGCTCTTGTGCACACTTTTTAGGGCTGATTAAAAGTGCAATGGATTTATTTTGTTGTCTTTTAATGACCCCGTAATCCCTTGCATCGGGGTGGAATCAGGGCAACTGAATGGAGCTGAGTGTTTACTGGCCAGATACCCTTCCTGTCACCAATGCGGAGTTCACAGCAGATATATTCTCATTGTGCCCAGAGAGAAAAATATGTGCCTCTACCTAGAATTGAACTCACAGCCTCCTGATTGTGAGGCAAGAGCTCCATCTCTAGGCCAGTACAATGAAAAGTGCAATGAATTAGTGCAGCAAAACATCCATATATTTTCCAATGTATTCCCTCTACAGGTAGTCCTCAACCATACAACTATTTGTTTAATGACCATTTAAAGTTACAATGGTACTGAAGAAAGTTGACTTACCATCATTTTTTACACTTAAGACCATTGTAGCATTCCCATGATCACATGCTCAAAATTTGGATACTTGGCAACTGGCAGGTATTTATGATGGCTGCAGGCTCCCGGGGTCATGTGGTCACCTTTTGCAACCTTCTGACAAGCAAGGTCAAAGGGGAAGCCATATTCACTTAACAACCGATGTTACTAATGTAACAACTGTAGTGATTCAAGGAAGATCATAAAATGGAGCAAAACTCACTTAACAATTGTCTTGCATGGCAACAGAAACATTGGACTCAATTTTGGTCATAAGTTAAGGACTACCTGTACAAACTTGCTTCTCAAGGATCTCCCACTCATTAAGTTGGCAGCAAACCCAGACCTCCTTTCTAGTATATATGAAATGACCTTTCACTGTAATGTCTGGAAGTGGAGAGATCTTCTCATGTTTTGTAGACATAAAGCTAAATAGCATTAGCACTTAGCAATAACACTTAGACTTATATACCACTTCACAGTGCTTTACTGCCCTCTCTAAGCAGTTTACAGAGTCAGCCTATCGCCACCAACAATCTGGGTCCTCATTTTACTGACCTTGGAAGGATGGAGGGCTGACCTTGAGCCCGTCAAGTTGAACTCCTGGCAGTGGGCAGAGTTAGCCTGCAATACTGTATTCTAACCACTGCACCATCAGGGCTCCTGGTGTATTCTTGCTGCTCCCAGTTCAAACTGGGTATTTATGAACCTGTCCTGTATCAGACTAAAGACCTTTGCAAATCAGTGAACAGCTAGATTTACTGACTTCTTTAATTTATATGCTTCTTTTCACAAATAGTGAAAAATCCATAATTGACATAGAAAGACCATTTTAGTCAGTTTATTCTTATTTATTTGTTTGTTTATTTATGTTTTTATCCCTCTGAATCTTAGATTTACAGCCACTTACAGTAGTATTTATTTATTTTTATTTTATTTGGTTTGTCAATTGCTTACAAGATAATAGGTATAAGTAAAAACATTGTTATGAATACATGGATACATATAAGAAAAATAAAAGAAGCAATAGGACAGGGACAGTAGGCTCGTTGGTGCGCTTATGCACGCCCCCCTACAGACCTCTTAGGAAAGGGGTGAGGTCAATAGTAGACAGCCTAAGGTTAAAGTTTTTGGGGTTTGGGGAAGAAACCACAGAGTCAGATAGAGTATTGCAGACATTGACCATTCTGTTGCTGAAATCGTATTTCCTACAATCAAGTTTGGTGCGGTTTACCTTGAGTTTGTATCTACTGTGTGCTCTTGTGTTATTATGGTTGAAGCTGAAATATTCATTGACAGGTAGGACATTGCAATGTATGATTTTATATACTATACTTAGATCGAATTGCATCATTTGTTTAGAGACCCATGTTACACCGATATAGTGACTTAACAACCAGTCATCACACTTACAACATTGCAATGAACCTCTGGCCCTTGTTGCATCTTAAGGTTTGATCCTCAAGCAAGTAGGAATACCTTGGGATCTGCAATGCTTTATGCACTTTATTTTTATTTATTTATTTATTTATTTATTTTGATTTGTCAATTGCTTACAAGATAATGGGTATAAGTATATACATAGTTATGAATACATGAAATGGGTACATATAAGAAAAATAAAAGAAACAATAGGATAGGGATGGTAGGCACGTTGGTGCGCTTATGCATGCCCCCTAGAGACCTCTTAGGAAAGGGGTGAGGTCAATAGTAGACAGTCTAAGGTTAAAGTTTTTGGGGTTTGGGGAAGAAACCACAGAGTCAGGTAGAGTATTCCAGACATTGACCACTCTGTTGCTGAAGTTGTATTTCCTGCAATCAAGTTTGGTGTGGTTTACCTTGAGTTTGTATCTATTGTGTGCTCTTGTGTTGTTATGGTTGAAGCTGAAGTATTCATTAACAGGTAAATCATTGCAATGTATGATTTTATATACCATACTTAGATCGGACCGAAGACAGCGTAATTCAACGTTTTCTAGGTCTAGAATTTCAAGTCTGGTGGCATAAGGTATTTATTCTACAATGAGTAGAGGAGTGGAGAACTCTTCTTGTGAAATATTTCTGGACTTTCTCAACTGTGCTTATATCAGATACGTATGTTGGTTCCAGACTGATGAGCTGTATTCGAATATTGGTCTAGCAAATGTTTTGTATGCTCTAGTTAGTAGTGTGATATTACCAGAGAAAAAGCTATGCAGGATTACGTTTACAACTCTTAATGCCTTTTTGGCTATGTAGTTGCAGTGGGCTCTAGCACTTAGATCATTAGAGGTGAGTATTCCAAGGTCCTTTACAGAGCTTGGATCATCAACAAGATCTTGACTATTCAGCTTGCATTTTATTTTCTGATTTTTTTTGCCAATATGTAAGACAGAGCATTTATTTGTTGAGATTTGAAGTTGCCATTTGTTTGACCATTCTGAAACATAGTCAAGATCTTTTTGAAGGGTAGCAGTATTGTCTGTGGTGTTGAATAGCTTCCCAATAGCTCCTTGTCTATAACTGCAACTGTGGTGTTTGAAGCACACATTCCTTCTCCTAATGTTGAGAGCAATCAACCAGTGGAATAGCTTGCCTTCAGAAGCTGGGTTGCTCCATCACTGGAGGCTTTCAAAAAGACACTAGACATCATTTGTCTGAAATGGTATAGAACCTCCTGCTTTAGTAGAGGACTGAACTAGCCTCCAACTTCGTTATTCTATGTTCTATGTTCTGGGGGGAAATGTGTCTAATTTATTTCAACCAAACATTTTCAATGCAAATCTTTTGTACTGGTGCCTAAATCAATATACACGTAATTATTTGATATTCACATGCTTCTAAATTTGGAAAGGTGTTTTTTTTTTTTCTGAATAAAATATTCTAACCAAAAATAAATAATCTGGATGCTAAAATATACAAATGTAGAACAAGTACCACAATGACTGGAGTAAGGGTGGACAATTGTATAGATACACATTTTCTAAAGGAAATTGCCAATTCATGAAACAATAGGATCAATTATTCTTCAGACTAAAATTTAAAAAACAAACTGATTGTCCATCTGTGTGGCTAATAATTGCTTTTCTGCTATCAATTTGTAAACCAATTAAAATCAGAATTAGTGTTGATGTTAATCAGTCTTCCCTTTAGTAATATTCTGTTTATCAGCACATGCTTTCCTGTTAGCTTAATTGCATGACTGTGTGATCATAATCATTGCACTGCATTTTTTTAAAAAAAATTATACATGTTCATTACCGAGTTTCTTAATTAATACTGACTTCTTTCTCTTTGTTTTCCTCTTCTTTTGGTTCTAAGGCAAAGTGAATAATTTTCAGATTAATTTGTTAGATAAGCGATATTTATTCGGAATATAATAAGGTTAAAAAGTTGTGGTTTTATTTTTAACATTTATGACCATGGGTGAATGACCTACTCATTAGTTTTTCCAATTCCAGTGCTGTCGCCATAGGTAAACAGAACAATGAACTTCAGACCTCTCATCTTTTTTATAGTTTGAAGTTGAAAGGAAGAATTTGTGTAGCTCAAATTCTCATCTCATACAATTTATCACACTGAAATGCAACACATTATTAACAGACCAGGAGATAAATCCGATCTTGGGCTAAACCATTTCAGATTCAGAGGGGTGTCATAAAAACTCCTTGAAACAATTTTACAAAATCCACCCATATAAAATATAAAAACTCATGGAAATTGGTTTTCGGCTCAATTTGTTCTGTTTTATTGTTGGGTGGAGGGGATTGGAGGCTGTTTAAAAGAATCAAACTATGTGACCTCCCCATCTGAGAGTTATGCTCACTATCATAAAATTGGAAAAACCCAGTGGGTCCAATATTTAGTTATATTAATTATGTCTTTGGTGCTGTCTCAGCTTGCTTTTTTTCTGGCAAACATTTCATTGCCCAAACTAGGTAACATCATCAGGACTAGCACTGATGATGTTGCCTAGTTGGGTAATAAAATGTCTGCAAGAAAACAAGCAAGCTCAGAGAGCACCAAGGACCCCTCACATTAACGCTGAGCTACAAATATTCCTAAATATTACTAATAAAATATTTTTATTAGTATTATTTTTGTCTGTCAAATATTTCCCAGGAATATTTGGAAATCTCATCTCCAGGGACACTACTCTGTTCACTAAAACAGACTTTTTGATTTTATCTATTTTTATTTCTTTTTATTATCACAAAAACACAAAAATAATAGTGATAGTGTCTAAAGGTTGAATCATGGCAACTGGAACAAACTTTGTTAATCTGAGAGCAATGAAAAATCTCAGATTAACAAAGTTTGGTCCAGTTGCCACAATTCGACCTTTAGACTCCTTTGGCCTAGAAGATTGAGTCTTCATTGACGTACAAATAGTGATAGTGATATATTTTTATAGTAATAGTAATAATGGTACTATTACCATTAAGAAAAAAAAACCACATAAAAAGTGCTACAATAAAATAGTTTTAAAAAAATACAAAATTATGATATATAATTATTACAATAGCAGTTACAAATCTATATATTCTAGCCAAAGCAAATATTATTCAAAACATATATAATTCCAATACATTTATACAATTATCTTTTATTGATCTTCATTACGTCTGTCTAGAAAATGCTGTCAAAAACAGGATTTTGGTGGAGATATAATAAGGATAAAGCTTCTGAAAACCACCTATTTTTTACAATGCCCTATCCTTACCGAGTTTTGAGAGAAAGTACTGTAATGGATTATATAAATATAACTGTGTGACAAATTTTGAGAGGATAATATTCTTCGGCACTACATACCCGGTACATAGAATTTGACAACTAGACAACCTAAATGGATTTTCCATGCCATTACTATGGCCAAAAGATTGATATACTAAGCATTGGAAAAATAAATGTATGGCTCATTTTACTCAATGGATTTAAGATCTGATTGCACTTATCACCTATATGTAGCTTAGGTAAAGGTTCCCCACGCACATAAGTGCTTGTCATTTCTGGCTCTAGGGGGCGGTGCTCATCTCCATTACAAAGCTGAAGAGCCAGTGCTGTCCGAAGACGTCTCTGTGGTCATGTGGCTGGCATGACTAAACACGGAAGGCTCATGGAACACTGTTACCCTACCACCAAAGTGGTCCCTATTTTTCTACTTGCATTTTTTACATGCTTTCGAACTTTTTCTAAGTTGGCAGAAGCTGGGACAAGTAATGGGAGCTCACTCTGTTCTGTGGTGCTAGGGATTCGAACCGCGGAACTGCCGACCTTTCTGATCGACAAGCTCAGTGTCTTAGCCACTGAGCCACCGCGTCCCTATGTGTGGCTTACCAATAGACATAAACTTTGAATTGATAAGTATAATGAAGTATGGCACTCATTATACAATGAGAATACAGTGGATTAAAAAAAAAAGCTGAGAATACAGTGGATTAAAAAAAGACACTACAAAAGACTTACTAGGAAGATGTCACACAGCAATGAGCTAGATAAAGACATATATTCAACAAAGCTAAAATCTACAGACAGGTAGTCCTCGACTTACAACCATTCATTTAGTGACCATTCGAAGTTACAAGGGTACTGAAAAAAATACTTTTGACTGTTTTTCACACTTGCAGCCTCCCCATAGTCACGTGGTCAAAATTTAGGCCCTTGGTAACTGGCATGTATTTATGACGGTTGCACTGTTCCAGAATCACATGATCGATGGCGGTGGTTAAAGTGCCATACTGCAGGCTATTTCTGCTGGCTGCCTGCAGTTTGAATCCCACCAGGCTCCAGGTTGACTCCGCCTTCCATCCTTCTGAGGTGGGTAAAATGAGGACTCAGATTGTTGAGGGGGGCAATAGGCTGACTCTGTAAACCACATAGAGAGGGCTGTAAAAGCACTGCGGTATATAAGTCTAAGTGCTATTGCTGTCCCATGACCTTCCCAGCTGGCTTCCGACAAGCAAAATCAAGGAGGAAATCCGTACTCTTTTAACGAATGCATGATTCACTAAACAACTGCAATGATTCACTTAATAATTGTGGCAAAAAAAATTGTTGTAGAATAGGGCAAAATTCACATAAAAACTGCCTTGTTGAGCAGTTGAAATTATGGGCTCAGTTGTAGTCGTTAGTCAAGGACTTACCTGTATTTGTTTAGGTTCCAAGATTATTCTTGAATTTTCCTCCTTCCTTTACAAAACAATTGTTTTTGATAATACTGACCTTGAATTGATAGCCCTGCCAATAATAGGTCTCACCTATCCCATGACAAGTTCCTGCATGGGCAACTTTGTCCCATATGCCTCCATTATTATGCTACATATTTCTTTGATAAGGGAAAAAGAAATCATTTCCTCTAATTATTTAGTCTAAGAAGTAACTCAGAATAGCATGAGTTGTGAACAAATTGCCATTAGGGTCACTTGTATTTATACCAGACTAAGCTTCTCTAACGGATGCAATTTTTATCAGCGAATGTGTCAGCCTTGGAAAGCATTTTTTACTTGGAAGCTTCAAGGCTGCCACATTCAGTGCCTGGAAATTTCAGAGGGGGAATTAGACACAACAACATTCTTTCTCAGAGAGTCAAGGACATGTTGCCCTGCATCTGGAGGGGAGTGACTGAGGGATGTCTCCAGTTGGGATGAAGATTTGATTGGGTAATGTGATGGATTGATGGATGCAGGGGATGGATCTTTGATTTTCTTTTGGGAAGGAAAACCCAGAACTCTCAGATTCTAATGAAATTGAACTTTGAGGAAATGTTTGTCTCAGAGTTTATTGGTTTGGAGTTGGTTAGTTGGAACATTGACAAAATGTACTATTTCTGTTGACCCCTTTTCTGCTTATGGACCTCCACTATTCAAAACATCAAAGTCAAGTCCCAAAATACAGACTCATTAATTGACCACTTTTCCAGTCCATTGATGAAGCGTGATCGCCCCTTAGTAGGCACTGTACACTTCTAAATAGCGAAAATGAAGTTCAAATGTGCAAGGATTTCCTTTTTAATCTTCTTTGCCTTCTTGACTTCAGAAAAAGTATTGTAGTTTATGGATTTTAATTAATCTCGTAGACAAGCTCATAGACTCTGGACTTAATTAACTCCCAAGGCCATCGACTTGTAATTAAGAACAGCTTTACAGAGTCAGACCGATGGTTGATCTAGAAGATACTCAGCTTCCACTAATAACTATCTGCATTTGTTTTTTTCTAAATAAACCCTTCTTGTCGTAGGACAATAACTAGAGAAAGGTATTCACTAAACATCCAAGCTACATTATAAACCACACATTCCTAAGAAATTATAATTTTTTTAAAAATCCATGCAATGAAATTGCTGCTTTTGCACATCAAGTAATTGCCTTCCACAATTAATAGAAACAATACATTCTAGATTTTTTAAAAGCACAAATTTCCTCCTTTTCATGTTTCATATTTTTATTTGGTGTATACTTGCATTTAAATGCTGCACAAGACCTACAGATCCTTACCCACATTCCAGAGTAGTTATAAATAAAACATTCTTCATCATTTATTCTTTTTTTAATCTGTCTTCAGTTCACTGCAAAATCCACAGAGTATTTATTTCTTATGCACAAATGCTCATGTTGTCGACTATCAACAAGGCAAGAAGATGTACCTACGATGTTAGGTACCATGTGTACCTATGAAGAAGTTGGATACACCACCTAGCAAGGGCATTCACAACTGATTCCCATCCAGGATGTCCCAAATCAGTTTTCAGTCTGGGCTAAAAGGCTGAATCAAGGATAATATTGTTGCTTGTCCTAACTCACCTTTGATGACTAAGAATGTAAAATGAAATTGCAGGAAATTTGTAAAATATGATTTATAAGTCCCGTCAAAACAGGTTTTTGCACAGCATGGATTACAGCCTCAGTTATGGTTTATTGGCTTCCAGCTTTCTCTGTTTTAAAAAAAATACATAAAACATGTCTTAGTATAGATCTTGGTTAAAAAAAAAATAGTTTCATCTCAGATAAATTCACATAACAGAGAACAATATTTAGGGATGTTGAGTTCAGTTTTGCTGGCAGAGTAAAGGGAGGCCTACATATTCCTGGGTGCCATGTCTCCCATATTCCCACTCCCATTCCCCCCCACACACACACACACTCTTATCTTCCTAATCTTGTACTTTTCACAAAACACTTTTACACTTATTCTGCAAGAATTTTTCTCCCTCCCCCTCCCTTAATGTCATGACACTATCGTGTTTCTCCAAAAAGACAAGCCACCTTGAAAAGAAGCCCTATCACGTTTTTGAGCTCATGTGATCAAATTAAGCCCCACTCACAAAATTAGCCCTAATTAAGACCCCGCCCACCCCGGGGTGTATGGGGTGGGATGAGGCACACAGGTAAAAAATAAACTAGGGTGGGGATTGGGGGGGTATTTGAGCTGCCCTACTTACTAGGCCTTGCACACCCCAATACCTGCCTTGCCTTCTTCTGTGGCCGCTTTTCGCCAATCGCACACTTCACCCCAGCCTCCGTTTCACCAGAAGGCATCTGCAGCCGATGACAGAGCTCCGGATCCAAGTGGCGGATCTGAGTGGCCAAGTGCAGGTGGCGGCAAGCAGCCACAGAAAAAGTGGGCTACCAGTGAGCTCCTGCTGGGAGGGGCTGTTGGTGCCACCACCGCGAGGTGAGTCAATAATAAGAACCAGTGGTAGGATTTGAATTTTTTGACTACTGGTTCTGTGGGCGTGGCTTAGTGGGCGTGGTAGGGGAAGGATACTGCAAAATCTCCATTCCCTCCCCAGTCCTGGGGGAAGGTTACTGCAAAATCCCATGCCCTCCCCATCCCACTAACCTGCTTTCCAGCTCCATTCTCCTGTGCAGGGCAACGAAAGAAGACACAGCCAATCAGCTGGGACTCGGGAGGCAGAGAATAGATGGGGGCAGGGCCAGTCAGAGGGGGCATTTGCCGGTTCTCTGAACTGCTCAAAATTTCCACTACCGGTTCTCCAGAACTGGCCAGAACCTGCTGAATACCACCTCTGATTAGAACCCTCCCCCCCAAAAAAGGCCTAGCCGTTTTTTCAGGGGTCAGAAGAAAATAAGGCCTGGCCTTCTTTTTGGAGAAACACGATATCTTTTTTCCCTGGCCATCCCTCAAAAGACTCACATGTTAAGAAGAAGTTGCCAGCATAAACAACAGATGACAGACCTTTTAGAAAATATCCCTGAAAGAAACGATGGGACAAAAAAAATATGACTTAATAATGCAGCTTGTGAAAAGGAGCTTTTTGTGAGAGGCAGTTTGATGTAATGGTTAAAGTCCTGAAGTAGAAAGTGGGATATTATCAGTTCCGGTTCTTCTTTAGACCTGAAACCAGGCAAAGTGACTTAAGTGTCTCTTATTCCCATCCTGCTTCAGAGAGTTTTCACTATGGGAAAATAGGTGGGAGCATTAAGTATAATGCCTGATGCAGAATAAAGGCAGGATAGACAGCTAATCATAATAAACAGGACCAGATTTCTGCTTTTAGGCACCTCCCTTCTGATCTTACAGCTATATATCTCTTCGTTATCCTATTTCCTTATTTTTTCAAAGTAAATGGTTATGCCAGAAACAAACTTTTAATTTAACTACAGTAGATAGAAGGAGGATCTGTCTGTCTGTCTGTCTGTCTGTCCATTCGTCTGTCTATCTGTCTGTCTGTCTATCATCTATCTAATCTATAATTTCTATATCATCTATCTAATCTATCATATTTCTCTATATATTTATCTAGCTATCATCTATCTCTGTATCTCTATCCATCTATCCTTCTTTATCTATTCATCTGTATCTGTCTATCTATCATCTATCTAATCTATTATTTTTCTCTATATCATCTATCTAATTTATCATATTTCTCTATATATCTATCCAGCTCTCATCTCTATAACTCTATTTTTATCTATCTCTATATCTCTGTCCATCTATCCATCTTTATATATCTATATCTATCTATCTATCTATCTATCTATCTATCTATCTATCTATCTATCTATCTATCTACCTATCTATCTATCTATCTATCTATCTATCTATCTATCTATCTTTCATCTATCTATCATCTATCTAATCATATTTCTCTATATATCTATCCAGCTATCATCTCCCTATCTCTATATCTCTAAAAATCTATCAAGCTTCATCTATCTATCTATCTATCTATCTATCTATCTATCTATTTATCTATCTATCTATCTGTCTGTCTAAGCTAGCTAGTTATCCTATCTCATCACTTATGTCACTTTTTAATGAGTTTTTAAAGCCAAGCATTATTTTAATCTCAACCTTTATTACTACATTTTCGTAATTAAATCATGACATGTGAATGGTGATATGTGTATTTCAAGTCTGTTTATTTACTGTTTTCAATTGTATCTGAGAGAAATCCCCCATTGTATTCAAGGCAGCTTATCTGATCATGTCAAAGGTCAGATTAGCTTGGGAGAGAAAAGTAATTTGTACCTGGAATTAGAGTTATTATCTTCAAACAATGAAGAAATGATTTCTTCACCCTCTGTCTTCTGCTTGGAAAATGCCTCTGTTCTGAGATGAAGTAGAGAACAAAGCAGAGACCTCGTTTTTTTTTTCAGATTTGTTTTTGCTTCACTCCTTCTCAAGCCAAAGTTCTAATTATATTTGATAGCTTTTGTTTGAAATCTCCAGAAGTTAAGCTGTTTCTTTGCCCTGTAAATACAGTAAATACAGTTTGTACAGTCCACAGTAGATATATACGATATGGGATAGAATAGAATAGAATAGAATAGAATAGAATAGAATAGAATAGAATAGAGTAGAGTAGAGTAGAGTAGAGTAGAGTAGAGTAGAGTAGAGTAGAATAGAATAGAATAGAATAGAATAGAATAGAATAGAATAGAATAGAATAGAATAGAATAGAATTCTTTATTGGCCAAGTGTGATTGGACACACAAGGAATTTGTCTTTGGTGCTTATGCTCTCAGTGTACATAAAGAAAAAATAAAATACATTCATCAAGAATCATAAGATACAACACTTAGTCATAATCATAGGATACTAAATAAGCAATCAAATCATACCAAAAAACTAAATAAAACAATATAAACCATAAAGATACAAGCAACAAGGTTATAGTCATAAGTGAGAGGAGATAGGTAATGGGAAGGATGAGAAGAATAGTAGTAATACAGTCTTAGTAAATAATTTGACAGTGTTATGAGAATTAGTTGTTTAGCAGAGTGATGGGCTTCAGGGAAAAACTTTCCTTGTTCTGGTGTGCAGTGACCTATAGCGTTGTTTTGAGGGAAGGAGTTGAAACAGTTTATGTCTGGGGTGTGAGGGGTCTGTAAATATTTTCACAGCCCTTTTTTTTGACTCGTGCAGTATACAGGTCCTTGATGGAAGGCAGGTTGGTAGTAATTGTTTTTGCTACCATCCTAATTACTTTCTGAAGTCTGTGCCTGTCTTGTTGGGTTGCAGAGCCAAACCAGACAGTTATAGAGGTGCAGATGACAAACTCAATAATTCCTCTGTAGAACTGGATCAGCAGCTCCTTGGGCAGTTTGAGCTTCATGAGTTGGTGCAGAAAGAACATTCTTTGTTGTGCTTTTTTGATGATGTTTTTTATGTTAGATGTCCATATTAAGTCTTGAGATATGATAGAACCTAGAAACATATATATAGTAGATATATACAGTATGTAGTAGATACATACTATATAGCCTATATATAACCTATACACACATACGCACATGCACACAGACACACACAGAGAGATATTTGATCACAGTTTGCACTTAAGCTAAAGCAGTTCAGTGAACAAGCATCTTGTGAAATGATTCAACTTGCTGCAATAATGCATAGCAAGAAGCACTGGCATCATATCTGTTTTAATGGAGAATTTGTATAAAAACTGATTAGGGGTGACATGATAGCAGTGTTCCCGTATTTGAGAGGCTGCCATAAAGAAGAGGGGGTCAAGTTATTCTCCAAAGCACCAGGGGGCAGGACAAGAAATAATGGTTGGAAACTAATCAAAGAGAGAAGCAACCTGGAATTAAGGAGAAACTTCCAAACAGTGAGGATAATTAACCAGTGGAACAGCTTGCCTCCAGAAATGGTGGGCTCTCCATCACTGGATGGTTTAAAGAAGAGTCTAGACAGTCGCTTATCTAAAATGATATAAGTTCTTCTGCTTGAGCAGTGGGCTGGACTAGAAGACCTCCAAGGTCCCTTCCAGCTCATTCTATTCTAAAACATGATTTGGCAAGGGCAAATTACACCCAAATAGATTTGGAAGTTAGCCAAAATGCTTCAGGAATGCAATCTTTGTGAATTCCAGATCAGACCGACTAGCTTACAGATCCTAGACATATAGGAGCAACAACAGTGTGGCTTGTACGTTCCAGGTTTACACACTGTGTTTCAACAAAATGGAGAACAGCTATTGCTAAAGGGAGAATTAATAGCTCAAGAAACCATTTAAAGTCAAGACAGACACACATGTTCTTCTGTAGCATATAGACTATTGAGTTCAAGAATCATAGAAAAAAGCATCTTTAAGAAGAACAGGAACTGGTGCTTTAGTTCTGCAAAGACTGTTCTTCTTACAGACTAGGTCTGTGATGGTGAACCTATGGCACACATATGGTGGCATGCAGAGGTATTTGTGCCGGCACGCGCGCTGCAGGCAAACTTACCTCACTGGGCATGTGCATGCCTCACAGCTGATTTTGGTCGGTTTGAGGCCTTTTTTTGGCCTCCCAAATGCTTGAGGAAGGCTTCTGCAGGCTTTGCAGGCTTTGCAGGCCGAAAACTAGCCCCGTTTCATCACTTCCTGTTTTTCCAAAAATACCAGAAGTGACAAAACAGGGCTAGTTTTTGGCTTGCAAAGCCTCCAGAAACCTTCCTCAGGGAGGCTGAAAAAGGCCTCAAACTGGCCGAAAATCAGCTGTGAGGCGCAGTGCAGGTAAGAGGGCAGTGGGGGTGCGGGGGTGGGTGGGTGGGGATTAGTTTAGTTTAGTTTACTTTATTGTCATTGCACCTCGTACAACAAAATCAAACACCATCTTCAGTGCACATTATGACCATAATCATGAAAATAAACACAAACACACATCCTTCACCCTTCACACAATGAATTCGCATGCATAGGGGATGTGGGAGGGTGTGCACTGCCTTCTGGGTGCTGGCACACGAGTGCGAGCATGCAAGCGCACGCACAATTTCTGGCACAGGAGCCCAAAAAAGTTAGCCACCACTGGACTAGGTCTAAAACATAGAGATCTCCTTGCATTAAAATGTCCTTGTAGTAGAACATTGGGATAAGACGGTTTTATCTACTCCAAGAGAAGGAATATGAATAGTCCTCAAGTTACCATCACAATTGGGACAAGAATTTTTATTGCTAAGCAAGGCAATTTTTAAGTGAGTCTTACCCAGTTTTACAACCTTTTTTGCCATGGTTGCTAAGTGAATTACTGCAGTTGCCAAGTGAATGATCTGATCATTAAGTGAATGCAACTTCCTCATTGATTTTACTTGTTAGAAGATAGCTGGGGAGGTTTACAAATGGCAGTCACATGACCCTGGAGTGCTGCAACCATCGTAAATACATGCCAATGGCCAAGTGCTCTCTATCAACATGAGAACTACTGCAACACTGTGCCTCCCATTTTTGATTGTCTATGAAGATTCTCAATCATTTATCAGGGAGTTGAAGTCCACAAGTCTTAAACTTGCCAAGTTTGAAGACCCTTGACCTAGGTCATGGTTGTCCCAAAGGTGTTTTTCCAAAAGGCAACTAGACTTTTTTGTTTTTTGTTTTCCCTTGAAACCCTTTTGCTTCTCATCCAAAAAGCTCCCTCATTTTTGTTCTTCAGAACTGAAGAAGCTTCTTAGATAAGAAACAAAATGTTTTCAAGGGGGGAAAAAAAAACCAGAACTGAGGAAGTTTCTCAAATGAGAAGCGAAATGTTTTCAAGGAAAAAAACCAAGAAAGTCCTATTGCTTTTTGGACTCCCATTCCTAATCTACAAAATCAGTCCAGAAAGATATCATGATCCCTGGTATCAAAACCAATGAGAAATCAAGTACATTATTTCTATACTATGCCCTGACACCAACTAGAAATGTTCTTGACTCTGTTCTTATTTTAGTGTAGATTTCTTCACATGTTGCCCTCAGGGTATATTGAAGCAATTCCCATAATCTTTCAGAGAGCTGTTCTATTGCAAAGGCATAAAAAAAGAAAAAGGAATGGAAAAGTTACACAATTCATGGGATTTGCAGCTTGAAGACAAAGAATTCTAGGATTAAACTGTTAGATGCAATAATAACAAACAAACAACAATAATAATAATACTACACCAGAAAAGGAATGCCTGCCCAGGTAGGCTGGGCCATTAAATACCAAAGTGGAAAGAAAGAGAAAAAGAAAAAAAGAAAATTGCAGCAAATACAGTTAAGTGTTTCCATTTGTTTCTACATTAGGAAATGCTGGAGAAATATGCAAATGAAACCACTTTTTTTTTTTTCCAGGTGATGCTTTAGAAGAAGTGTGTCAAATAGAGGTGACAAAGGATGACATTTTTAAAAAATAATGAGTCATGGAAAATTAGTGGCATTCAGGAGAATTATTAAGCAGTGCAGAAATGAAATGGCCAACTATTACCTAAAATTTGCAGCTTTACAAAAAAAACCCAGCCTCTGTATTTAAGAACCGGAAGTAACGCCAATTTATAAAAGGGTCCAGGTAGGATGCAAAGAATTATAGCACTGCCATCCTAAAGGCTCCCTCTGATAAATTGGGTTGAAAAGATTATGAAGAGTAGAAGTGATAAGTGTTTCCATTTTTTTAAAGCTTTGTTGAAGAAGAGAAAAACCCATGTCTTTTGGAAAAGATAGTTTTGCTTCACTAAATTTTTGCCTTTCCTTGGAACCTGGACAGCTTTACACAATGGAATCAAGAAGTCTCTTTTAGTTACCAAACAAAATGAAAAGGGAACTTTTAAAACAGCCAACACTCTGGTGCAATCATAGAAACGGGTTTGATTGGTTTTTAGATTAGAGCTTTTCAATCTTAGCAGCTTTAAGAATTATTGAAGTCCACATATCTTAATTTTGGTGAGGTTGTGAGAACCAGAGGAAATGGTCAAGCAGAATTTTCTGGTATTTGCATGTCAGGGAACATATGTGTCTGTCATTCCAGGAAGGTTACATAAGTGTTTCCTTGATATTTCTGCAAATGTGACATTCTGACTAGCGGGCACTCAAACAGCAAACCACAGAACAGGAAGTTAAAGCAACCAATCAGCAGACCAGCCGGGCTGTGTAGCTCTGGGATTTGGGAGATGTGCCCATCTGCAGCCATCTGCAACCACTGGTGGGATTCAAAATGTTTTACTGTTCTGTGGGCGCGGCTTGGTGGACGTGGCAGGGGAAGGATACTGTAAAATCTCCATTCCCACCCCACCCCACTAACCTGCTTTCCAACTCCGCTCTCCTATGCTGGGCAACAAAAGAAGACCCAGCCGATCAGCTGCGACTCGGAAGGCAGAGAATAGATGGGGGTGGGGTCAGTCAGAGGTGGCTGTCAGCTTTGGAAGCCATATTGAAATTTGATGCTCCCACGCTGCCACAATTGACCCTTAGAAAGTGGGAGGGAGGAATTCATTTGAGCATATCTAGTTAGACAAAATAAAATTCTTCTGCTGGTTCAAGGTCACTGAGTGTGGCGCATAATGAAAGGGGAATCTTATTTTAGGACGGATGGTGATTGGACCATGTGATGGCTAAGGGGGGATGGATTTGTAGTTTTGATTTTTGAAAGGAAGCCTGAAACTTTCAGATTTGGGATTCCACAGATGTGCCAGTTACTAGCCAAATAAAGGAACCTTTGAGAGATGTCTGTCTCGGAGTTATTGGTTGGAATGGAGGGTTGCTGGAACACTGCAAGTGGTATTTGCCGGTTCTCCGAACTACTCAAAATTTCTGCTACCAGTTCTCCAGAACTGGTCAGAACCTGCTGAATGCCACCTCTGTCTGCACTTACCCATCAACCCCTTCGCCACGCAGGTCTGCTCAAGCTTTAAGGAACTCTGCCTATGTCTGAGTAGACCAGGGGTGGGATTCTACCAGTTTGCATCTATTTGCTAGAACCGGTTGTTAACATACTAAGCAGTTCGGAGAACCAGTTGTTAGAAGAAATTACTGGCCTAATCCTGTAAGGAAGGCAGGAAGGAAACATTCTGCAGTTGCTTACAGAAACTGCCTCTCCATTAACCCTTATTACATTCTTGGCATGACTAGACTTCCTGTCTCAGGAACTTCTCTGGAGTTTTTTCCCCTCCTTTGCTGGTACTTTGCTTGTGTGGAGTGACCATTCAAAGTTACAATGGCACTGAAAAAAGTGACTTATGACCATTTTTCACACTTACGACTGTTGCAGCATCCCCACAGTCATAAGAGGCCAGGCAAGGAGATGCGTGCCACGATGTGAGTGATATTGAGTTGGCCACGCCCAACCAATATCATGACCACCAAGCCATGCCCACCAACTTAGCCACGCCCACAAAACCAGTTGTTAAAAAATTTGAATCCCACCCCTGGAGTAGACCCCCTTGAGTTGTCTGTCCAAAATCTGAGAAGCTTAAAAAAAAACAGAAAACTAAAATAAGATATTAAGATGATGTTCCTCATTATGGAAAGCTGGATTGATCGGTCATGGTCCCATGGTCACTCAGTTGCCTTCTGGCCCTTCCAACTATCATTGCAGATATCTACAGCTGGTCCTCCACTTACAACAGTTTGTTTAGTGTCCATTTGAAGACAACAGCACTGAAAAAAATGACATGGCCATTTTTCACACTTGCAATCCTCGCAGCATCCCCAGGGTTTTGTGATCAAAATTCAGGCGCTTGGCAACTGATTCATACTTATGATGGTTGCGGTGCCTCGAGCTCACACAGTCACCTTTTACGACCTTCTGAGAAGCGAGGTCAATGGGGAAGCCTGATTCACTTAACAACCACATGGCTAACAACTGCTGCGATTCACTGTGGTGAAAAAGCTCGTAAGATGGGCAAAACTCACTTCACAACTGTTTCACTTTGCAACATAAATGTTGAGCTCAATTGTGGTTGTAAGTTGAGGTCTGCCTGTAATGGGCGTTTTCTGCCATTTGAGGCTGGGGATCAGAATAAGCTATAATGGAAGACCGAAGATAAGTGTGACAGGATAGGATAGGATAGGATAGGATAGGATAGAATAGAATAGAATAGAATAGAATAGAATAGAATAGAATAGAATAGAATAGAATAGAATAGAATGGAGCAAGCGGCCAGTTTTAAGTTTCTGGGTGTTACCCTAAAAGACGACCTGACCTGGGGTGTCCACATTGCAGCCCTGGTCAAAAGGGCCCAGCAGAGATTATACTACCTGAGACTTCTCAGAAAACAACAACTGAATGAAAAACTGCTGGTGACCTTCAACCACTGCACCATAGAGACTATTTTAACTTACTGCACCTCTGTATGGTTTGCCAATTGCACAGTGGCAGATAGGACAGCACTCCAGAGGGTTAACGTCATTGCCCAGAGGATCATTGGTTGCCCTCTCCCCTCTTCGGAAGAGCTTTATAGCTCCCTCTGCCATAAGAAAGTTCAAAACATTCTCAAAGATCCATCTCATCCTGGGCACCCTTTTTTTGAACCATTACCATCTGGCAGACGGTACAGAATAATAATAATAAAAACAAGGACAAATAGGCTGAAAACAGCTTCTATCCCAGGGCAGTAGCTCTTTTGAATTCTGCTATATAGTGCAGTGTTGGTGTGGTGTCGGGGGTTTCCTGTTCAATATGTGAAGGGTGAAGGATGTGTGTTTGTGTTTATTTTCATGGTCATGATGTGCACTGAAGATGGTATTTGATTTCATTTTACGAGGTGCAGTGACAATAAGGTCAACTAAATAGAATAGAATGGAATAGAAAATAGAATAGAAAATAGAACAGAAAATAGAATAGAATAGAATAAGATAGAATAGAATAGAAAATAGAATAGAATAGAAAATAGAATAGAATAGAATATAGAATAGCATATAGAATAGAATAGAAAATAGAATAGAATACAATATAGAATAGAAAATAGAATAGAAAATAGAATACCTGTAGAATAGAATAGAATAGAATAGAATAGAATAGAATAGAATAGAATAGAACAGAATAGAATTCTTTATTGGCCAAGTGTGATTGGATACATAAGGAATTTGTCTTTGGTGCAAATGCTTTCAGTGTACATAAAAGAAAAGATACATTTGTCAAGAATCATCAGGTATAACACTTAATAATAGTTCTAGGGTACAATAATATCCCAAAACTCAATACAAGCATAAGAATTCTTGTGTCTCTCACATTTTTTAATGAAACCCTATAGCTGTTTACATCATTTCCTCCATACCCCAGATATGTCAGCTGTGGCCTTGGGCTCTAAGAACTGTCCTTACTTGAATACAGGTGCTACATAAAAGTGCTATATAAATTACTATTGAATAAATGTAGAATGTGAATAAATTAATAATTACCTTGCTTCCTGCAGCTGTCAGCCAGATGCTTCCATGAAGAAGGCTATTATATCCTTACCAGAGGGGACATTTCACTCATACTTGGTTTTATTTAGGGTTTCATCTTTGTGTTTGCAACTGGTTGGTTGATTGATTGGTTTGTGATATTGTTCTAATGCAACTCTTTTATGGAATTTTCTTTCTGTTGAAAAATATGTTGCCCAGAGACTTTAGATTTAGGGCAAGGATAAGCAGGCTTCTGCAAATAATTTAACAGATTAACACAGTTGGCAGGGACTATGTAGGTCATCTAGTCCAACCCCCGCCCAAGCAGACCCTACACCATCTTGACAGATGACAGTCCAGTCTCTTCTTGAAAGCTTCCAGTGATGAAGCTCCTACAACTTCTGAAGGCAACCTCTGTTTCATTGGTTGATTGTTCTCACTATCAGAAAATTTCTCCTTATTTCTAGGTTGGATCTCTCCTTGTTCAGTTTCCATCCATTATTCCTTGTCTGACCTTCAGGTGCTTTGGAAAACAGCTTGACCCCCCTCCTCTCTATGGCATCCCCTGAAATCCTGGAGTATTGCTATCATGTTTCCCCTGGTCCTTCTCTTCACTAGACTAGCCATGCCCAGTTCATCGTATGTTTTAGCCTCCAGTCCCCTAATCAAAAGTTAATACCTCCCTAGGTTAGCTCATCACTGTTAATGCACCTTCGTTAATGCACTGGATTTTTTGGCTGCCACCCCACACTCTTATCTTATATTTAATTGGTTGTCCACTAAGACTCCAAGATCCCTCTCACAGTTATTGCTATTGAGCCTGGTTTCACCCAGTCTATATGTGTACTTTCGGTTTTTATTGCCTAAGTGTAAGACTTTACTTTTCTCTACATTGAATTTCATTTTGTTAGATAGGGTCCAGTAATCAAGTCTGTCAAACTCCATCGGGATCTTGAGCCTATCAATCTAGGGTGTTAGCTATTCCTGCCAGTTTAGTATCATCTGCAAATTTGGTATATTAAATAGATAAATATTTTTTGCTGCTGAGGCTCAAGATTCTTTGTCCGAAAGTAGATCTTACAATGCTTCAAACTAGATAGAAACTAAAAAGGATTGTCCATTTGTTCATAGCATTATTTATTTGCGACAGATTGATGAGCTTTGTAATTGTAATAATGTGTTTGACGTCAATTAGCATCCGTGTGAATAACAACAGAAATTACAACCTGGAAGTAGCTTCGGATACAGTATACAAATAGAAGAATAAGAAACCATGGAAACTTAGAAAGAAGCAGATGGCATTTCCAAGGCAATATTATCTTCTTGATATTTGTATTGATAACTGAGTGAGGGGGGGGGGGAGTTGCAGCAATTTTTTCCATCTTCTTGACTGACTTTATAGTTTCTCGATTAAGCTTCAATAGAAACAAGTTTCTGTCTACACCTTTTCCAGTAACCAGGAGAATGGTGAATTCCCTGATCCAAATGATCCCAATCAGAGAAGAAACACCTGTTGGGAGGGATCCCAGGTGCTCTCTGAGCTTGTTTTCTTGCAGACGTTTCATTACCCTAACTAGGTAACATCATCAGTGCTAGTCTTGCAAGAAAACAAGAAAGCTCAGAGAGCACCAAGGACCCTCATTTCAATCCTGAGCTACAAAATATTCTCCTTTGTAAGAAACCCCTGGTCTTTGATTTTGACCAGTTCAAATGTTCTCCCTCAAAATAATCATCAAACCCTGAGTGTTAGCATTCCAGCAAACCTCCATTCCAATCAGTAACTTCAAGACAAGCGTCATCTCAAAAGTACCTTTATTAGAATAGCACCTGGCACATCTGCAAAATCTCGAAACTAAAAGTTTCCCACAATGTCCCAAACGACAATCCATCCCCTTTTCTCCCATCATCACATCCCAGGGACCAATCATGATCTGTCTCAGTGTAAGATCCATTTTCTCTGCTGCGCCACACTTCATAACCTTGAACTAAGAAAAGAATTTTATTTTGTCTACTACCCGATTGAAATCATTCCCCTCCCGGTTTCTCAAGTTATATGGCAGCATTGAATAAGGTTTCCAAAGCTGACACTGAAACTCTGCTCTCTGCAACCGTCTCCTGCCCACAAAAGTATGGTTAGATGAGGATATTAACATAATGATGATATTAATCATTGTACAATAATAAAGATAAGCTAGAGTTTGAAATAAATCTATCAAAGTACAGTCACTTTTCCCCATCATGTTGTTGAAATTTGCACACAGTGCCAATGTCTGCATCTTCATCTTGATATCTATGGAGATTCTTAGTCATCCAGGTCATGGTTGTCCCAAAGGTGGTTTTTAAAGAGGCAACTGGCTCTCTGGTTTTTCTTTGAAGATGTTTCTCTTTACATCCATGAAGCTTCTTCAGTTCTGACTGGATGGTGGGGAATGGAAGGATTTATACTCCTTGCAGACAGCTAGTCATTTGCATCCTTTTAGAGGGTCCTTGAGGCCACTTGGAGGTTTATCTGTGTTCTCAGCTCATACTTGTCAACAAAATGATACAAAGCCCATTAAACCAGCTATGGGGTCACTAAACATTGACACCGATTTGATGGCACATCATTAAGCCTCATATCTTCTCTCGTTTGTGCTTACCAAAATTAACAGGGTAAATTTCAATATAAGAAAGAAAGAAAGCTTTTAAAAAGTATATAAAAGTTTGCAAAGGTTTAGAGTGTTAAAACAATTGGGTGTGGTTGTTTTTCAAATACTCATTCAGATGTTGAATTCCATAAAATGGTGACCTCTCTGTTTCTTTATTTTCTTTTAACAGCTTAAAGCACATGCCGTAGATATGAATGGAAACAAAGTGGAGAATCCAATTGATCTCTACATTTATGTGATCGACATGAATGACAACAGGCCAGAATTCATAAACCAAGTCTATAACGGATCTGTTGATGAAGGATCTAAACCAGGTATGCCTTAATGTCTCATAAAACTATTTTTAGATAATAGACTTAGCTTGGTCTCTTGATTCGTTATTTAAGAAATCTGGATTGTCTTAGTTTAAAATATTAGGGAAACAAGATGAAGTTTGAAATTCCATAGCAGAGGGAAAATACACTTTTAGCCTATATCACTGTTGCTCCTGTTAGATCAGAGAATGGAGAAGACCTTATACATTCAATTTTGCAGCTACTAAGATTGTTGGACGAGCAGGCACAAAAACAGCCAGGAAAGTGATTGCAGCCTGGGAAAGAGGTTCCTTGTTAGTCAATGGGAGTACTTAGAAGGTGAGGGCTGGGCAGCACAAGCAAATGACAGCCAATGACTTCAATGAAGCCAGCCATCAACACACCCCAACCAACTTCTAAAAAGCCACATACAATAGGCACCATATCAATACCACACAGAAAAAGCACACTTTCGGCTAGAGGGAAGCTCCCTGAAGATGGGCTCCAGCATGAGTCCAAAAGCTTGGAAGACAAAACCTCTGGTCCGAGTGACTGATCCAGGTTGGATCCTGCCATGGAAAAGAGGAATCAAATATTTTTACTTGATGTCCATAGAAGGCAATATGGAAGGATGAGGGTTGATTTCTTCAGTATTGTGCAGTCTTGTCCTATCTGAGTGGCTAGGAGCATCCAGTTTAGGCCATCAGGGATGCAAGCCTGTGTCAGGTTCAAACCCAAAGACAACACAGCAAAATCAAGTCCAGTTTTTTACTTGCAGTGATGAGGTCACCTAGTTTGGGTAATGAAACATCTGCAAGAAAACAGCCAGAGAGTGTGAAGAACTCCTCAGTTTTTTTTCATTTGTTAATTAAAAATTAGACATCCTAATAGACAGAATCTTTCCAGACTAAAGCTATAACTTTCTAATCTAATTGATACACCCTGGGAGATTTTACCCTGAACCTCTTCCTCCATTTCCCATCCAGTTAAAGGACTAGGCAGTCCCTTACTTTTGACTTCTCTCTAGATTGTATGGACTCTTCCTGGGAAACTGTGATCCATATGTTTGTTTGTTTATTCATTGCATTTATACACTGCCCCTCTCACCGATAAGGTGACTCTTAGAAGCTTACAAAGAGTAAAAATATAGAAAATTAAAAATTTAAATGCTATATGGGGGGTGAGATGTTCTTCTTACTGCCACCAGCCCACCTCCAGTGGACAGCGCCCCCCTCAGGGCTGCAAGTCAAGCAGGAAAACTATACTTTGATACTGTTGGAAGAAATGTCCATCTGGGTTCAGTTCCAAGTGGGAAGAAAGACACTGGAAACAGGGAGGCTGATTGGAAAGTTGGTTTAATGGTGGTCAGGACCATATGGTTTGAAGTCCTGGGTAGCTGACCACATGGAGTGGAGATTGAGATGTATTTATAGTACCCACTCTTGGGCTTTGAACTTGCTTCCTGTTCCTGTATTCTAATTGGTTGTTAGACTCCCATGGGGCCATGCAGGGGTAATTTTGTAGGTTGTCTTGAGTCCCAGGCTTGGTTGAATCTTGCTGGGTGATGTAATCTTCCCAGATGCCATGTGGTGAGGTAGGTAGAGGGCTAATCCTATTATGTCCTGAGGGTGAAGGTCTTTTGTCTTGTAGATAGGATGGCCCAGTCTTTCTGGGGCTATTGATAAAGGTGAGGGCTGCTTTCCAAGAGCATGTTTCTCCTTTTCTCATCCAGACAGGTATAATATTCAGCCTTTTTAGTATTTCCTAGAATATTTCATTCTTCCAGGAGAAGGGTGGGTGCTAACTTTTTACAATACCCTTCAAGAAGGCCAGAAGAATCAGAGAAGTTCTCACTTCCAGTTCTAGAATGTTCCACAGGGCCATGGTCACAGTGGAAAAAGCTTTTCTCCATATACCCCATCCACTGGAATTTCTTGGCCATTGGTATCTGCAGCAGGTCCCTTTCCCTGGAGTGAATGGAGTGGGTTAGTCCTATTGGGGCTAAGTGGCTTCTCATATAGGAATGAATGAATGAATGAATGAATGAATGGAAGGAAGGAAGGAAGGAAGGAAGGAAGGAAGGAAGGAAGGAAGGAAGGAAGGAAGGAAGATATCCATGCCAGATAGGTCTTTGAAAGTAATAAGTGACACCTTGAATTGAACCCAGATGCAAACTGGTAATCAATGCAAGTAGTCCTTGACTTACAACCTTTCATTTTAGTGACCATTCAAAGTTACAACAGCACTGAAAAAAAGTAATTTATGACCATTTTTCACACTGACCACCATTGCAGCATCCCCGTGATCACATGATCAAAATCCAGATGCTTGGCAACTGGCTCATATTTATGACGGTAGCAGTGTCCTGGGGTCATGTGATCCCCTTTTGCGAACTTCTGACAGTCAATGGAGAAGCCAGATTCATTTACTAACTTAACAACTTCAGTGATCTCCTTAGCAACTAGGGCAAGAAAGGTCATAAAATGGAGCAAAAATTCACTTCACAACTGTCTCGCTTAGCAGCAGAAATTTTGGGGCCAACTGTGGTCATAAGTCGTGGACTACCTGTACTCTTGCAGGAATTAGCCCCTACTCCTTCTCCATCACACTTCTCAAGTTTGCAAAGTGCCAGAGAGAAAGTAAAATGTTAGAGAGGGAAGGAGGGGCCATTGAGGCTATTGTATCCAACCCCAGATGGAATCCAAATTGAAATATCCAGAATAGATGACTACCCAGCTTAGAATGAATGAGCTGGAAGGGACCTTGGAGGTCTTCTAGTCCAGCCACCTGCTCAAGCAGGAGAACCTATCCCATTTCAGACAAGTGACTGTCCAGTTTCTTCTTAAAAACCTCCAGTGATGGAGTGCCCACGATTTCTAAAGGCAAGCTGTTTCACTGGTTAATTGTCCTCACTATTAGAAAGTTTCTCTTTAATTCCAGGTTGCTTCTCTCCTTGATGAGTTTCCATCTATTGTTTCTTGATTAGTTTCCATCCATTGTTTCTTGATTAGTGTCCAACCATTGTTTCTTGATTAGTTTCCAACCATTGTCCTGTCCTGCAGTGTTTTGGAGAATAATTTGACCCTCTCTTCTTCGGGGCAGTTTGATCACCTCCAACCAAGGGGAAGGTACCACCTGGCTTTGTTATTGGTTCCTCTCTGTAAGCATCTCTTGCATTTAACATGATTTTTTTTTCGAGCATTCAATCATAATCTGCCTCTCTTCAATTTAAACCCACTAATCCATGTCCTGCATTTTAATCAACACATTGTGATACCCACTGATACACTAAAAGTATTAGACTACTTTGTTCTTTCAGTGATACACTGAGTAAGGAAAAGCTGCCCACCCGCGTGTGAAATGATGTACATCATGTTAGACAGCTGTGGTCAGCTGCAGCCAAGAATATACTTGTATATTCTTGGGGTCTTGTGTTCCTTCCTTGTTTTTTTTTCAGAAGCAAACCCAGCTGAGTTTAGGCTTTTTTCAAATAAGAATGCCAGATGAAGTTAAGTTTGTGGAATTGCTATTGCAAATGTTTCTCTGATATCCCAAAGATGCTTTGTCAAAAGGCAAGTGGGTTTTCTTTGTTTTTTCTCAAAGACGTTTTGCTTCTCTTCCAAGCAGCTTCTTCAGTTCTGATTGAATGGTGGAGGATAGAAAGATTCAGTCAGCCGTTCAGTCAGAACTGAAGAAGCTTCTTGTCTGAGAAGTGACACATTTTCAAAGAAAAACAAAGGAAGTCCACTAGCCTTTGACAAAGCGCTTTTGGGACAACCTTGACCTGGATGGCTGAGGATCTCTATAGACCCGTGATGGCAAACCTATGGCACGCATGCCAGAGGTGGCATGCAGAGCCCTCTCTGTGAGCACCCCAGCCATCGCCCCAGCTCAGCTCCTCCGCGCATGCGTGCGAGCACCTCCTGCCAACCAGCTGATCTTTAGGTCTCTGCTGTGCATGCACCGGGGGGTGGGGCACATTGCAGGGGTCATGCATGCAGGGGCAGGGCACATGCATGGGAGTTGCATATGCACGGAGCACAGGGGTGCACACGCATGCACATGGGAAGCGGGGTGCATACATGGGGGACACACACGTGTTGCATTTTGAGGATGCAGCGTGCGGGCTTTGGCACTTGGTGCCAAAAAGCTTAGCCATCACTTACTACAGATGCTTCTCTGATAGTTAAGTAGAAGTTATAAAAGAGACATTTGCCACAGCACAGTGGCATACACAGAGCACCCTCTCCTCAAAATATTAAAGCAGCTGCATCAGCAGTGGGATTCAAAATTTTTTACTACCGGTTCTGTGGGCGTGGCTTGGTGGGCGTGGCGTGGCGTGGCTTGGTGGGCGTGGCAGGGGAAGGATACTGCAAAATCCCCATTCCCTCCCTGCCCCACTAACCTGCTTTCCAGCTCTGTTCTCCTGTGCAGGGCAACACAAGAAGACCCAGCCAATCAGCTGGGACTCGGGAGGCAGAGAATAGATGGGGGCGGGGCCAGTCAGAGGTGGGATTTGCCAGTTCTCTGAACTGCTCAAAATTTCTGCTACCGGTTCTCCAGAACTGGTCAGAACCTGCTGAATTACCACCTCTGAGCTGCATTGTTTAGAAACTCATGCAGCTGCTTTGAACTGTCTCCTTCTGCTTTCACACACATGTACATCCAACGATGCTGTGCTTTGCTAGCATTCTCAGGAGAAGAGAAGATTGGTCCTAACTGAGAACAGCTTTTCTAGCAGCCAAACCTCTTTAATGCTTTGGAGTAAGGTACATTATGACCATTTTTCACACTTAACGACGGTTGCAACATTCCTGCGAAGATGTGATCAAAATTCAGATGCCTGGCAACTGGTTCATATTTATTATTGTAAATAAGCTTTCTTTCCAACATGATCATATCAGCTCATATATTACCTTTTATTTCTTTTTTAAACTTTTCACCCATCTCTTTCTGAATATCTCACTGATTCCATGCAAACCTGACTTTTGCAGCCTATGTCGGTTGCAGTGTCCTGGGGTCATATGATCCTCTTTTATGACTGTCTGACAAGCAAATTCAATGGGGAAGCCAGATTCACTTAAGAACCGTGTGGCTAACTTAACAACTGCAGTGATTTACTTAGCAACCGTGGCAAGTAAAATGGAGCAAAACTCACTTAACACCTGTCTTACTTAACAAGAGAAATGTTGGGCTCAGTTGTGGCCATAAGTTGAGGACTACGTGTCCTTTTGACAACATAATGATATCAAAGAAAATGGAGGAGGAGGAGGAGGAGGAGGAGGAGGAGATGACAAATATTTTCATAGTGAAATATGCCCAAACAGTCTTTCATAATACCATCTGGTTTAAGGCTCAGCATGTAAAATCATGCCAAATTATTATATATTGTGTATCCATTTTGATCCAATGCAGAATTTTAAGAACTGAGCAAACCTGAACTATATAACATTCAAACCTATCAATGTTGCATTTATTTAAGATTTCCCTGAAACCAACTCTGTTCACATTCATTTTCAAAATAATCATGATATGATAAACCGTGGTGTTCTTTATTATAAAATAAAATAATACCTCCGGGATAAAATATTGTACTTGTCCGTTCTAATAGAATGTGGAATTATCTACACGCTGAATTTTATGCAGAGCCAGAATCTGGCGCATTGCTTCCCCATCAATCTCATTGCGATCAGTCTGTTCTCCAGGCGAGGCCTACTTCATTTCTGAAATTTTCAGAGGAATCAAATGGCACAACCCCCACTATATGTAACGTTCTAATCTTATTCTATTCCTTTGTTTTCATCACATTTCATTCCCAAGGGGAAAAAAATCTATTGAGAAAAGAAAAGGCAGTATCGCCCTATCGTGCCTTTTGACTGCTGATGTTAGGAACTTTCCGGTGGAATCTCATCAAGCCCTGAGAATCCACAGGGAGTCAAAAAAGTCAATATGGCAGCTATAACCAAGTGATCGAAGCTACTCTGCTTTTTTTTTACACAGACTCCATAATACACAAAGAAAGATGGAACTTGGACTACAGGTAGTCCTCAATTTACGACCACAATTGCGCTCAACATTTGTGTTGGTATCCAAGACATTTGTTAAGTGAATTTTGCCCCATTTAATGACCTTTCTTGCCTCTGTTGTTCACTGCAGTTGATAAGTGAGTAACCCAGTTGTTAAGAGAATCTGGCATATTGACGTTGCTTATCAGAAGGCCACAAAAGGGGCTCACAATAGCCTTGGCACACAGCAACTGTCATAAATGTGAACCAATCGCCAAGCATTTGAATTTTGATCACATGCTGGAAAGGTCATAACTCTGAAAAACAGTCATAAGTTGCTTTTTTCAGTACTGTTGTAACTTTGAACAGCCACTAAATGAACGGTTATAGGTTGAGGAATACATTCACTACCATTTTGACATTTTTTGACAACCCCTCTATCCTCAAGATAGGGGATGTGGTAACTCAGTGGCTAAGATGCTGATCTTGTCGATCAGAAAGGTCGGCAGTTCAGCGGTTTGAATCAGTGGTGGAATTCAGAAATTTTTACTACCGGTTCTGTGGGCGTGGCTTATTTGGTGGGTGTGGCTTGGTGGTCATGTGACTGGGTGGGCATGGCTTGGTGGTCATGTGACTGGGTGGGCGTGGCCAACCTGACATCACTCATGTCAAGGGGCGTTTCACCCAGTCCTTCCCCTCCCAGCCACTCCTTGTTACCCCCAGCCTCAATGTATCTATAGTTCTGTAAAAAATTTCACCTTTTTTCGACTTTATTATCTGCATCCACATACTATAGATGTACTTTTATGGACCACTGAAAGGAGGAAATGGCTCACATGCTTTGTCCAAGAGTGTGATAGGCAGGTCACAAAACAGGGTTTTGAGGGGTTGCCACAAAGGAGTGGGGGGCAATGGATTTTCCAAAGCAGCAGAAAACAAGAAGCCATGGATCTAAACTGAACAAAAAAGCAGCAACCTAAAACTAAGGAGAAATTTCATAGCAGTGAGAACAATTAACCGGTGGAACTGCTTGTCTCCAGAAGTTCTGGATGCTCCAACACTGGAGGCTTTCAAGAAGAGACTGGACAGCCATTTCTCTGAAATGGTATAGGGCAGGCAACCTTGGCAACTTTAAGACTTGTAGACTTCAACTCCCAAAATTCTGGGAGGAATTCTGGGAGTTGAAGTCCAGAAGTCTTAAAGATGCTAAGGTTGGAGACCCCTGGTATAGGGTACCTTCAAAGATTATTCTGACACCTTTGCCTGGCCCTCCACTCAGGCTTGGCATCCTCAGTTTTCCTGCCTGAGCAGAGGGTTGAACTAGAAGACCCTTCTCTCTTCCTCTCTCATTCCCTCTTTTTCTCTCTTTCCCTCTCTCTCAAAGCCACGGCTGACCAAGCGCTCTTCCCTATCTTCCCCTCTCTCTCCCCCACTCTCTTTCTCTCTCTCTCTGTGTGTGTGTCTCTCCCTCAAAGCTGAGCTTGGCTATTTTCATTTCTTCTTTTTGGAATCAAGACTGGCTGAACAAGGATCGCCAGCTGTGCTGGAAGCATCCCTTCGGGTGACCCCCTCCTCCTCCTCCTCCTCCTCCTCCTCCTCGGTGCGCACACCATCCTCCCGCCCTGCCATGGCTGCCAGTTGCAAGAGGAGGGGAGGGGGAGATGGGTCGCCCGAAGAGATGCTTCCAGCATGGCTGGCGACCCTTGTTCAGCCAGTCTGGATTCCAAAAAGAAGAAATGAAAATAGGAAAGAACACCAAAGAAAGCCCAGCCATGGCTTTGAGGGAGACACACAGAGAGAAAGATTGTCACCCTTATCTTGTCAGGCCAAGCAAGGGAGGGGAGTGTGAGGGGCAGGAGGACCAGCTGCTTCAGGCAAGGTGGAGAGGCGTTGACCAAGCACGGGAGAGTAGAAGCCTGGGAACGGTGGCTCCCTGCTAAGCCGGCCCGAGGGGCTGCTGCAGGCATATCGGGACAAAGACAGCGAGAAGCCCAGGGACATCCGCCTACACACCTGCTGGCTGGCCAGGCCGGGCTGGGCTGGAAGAGGCGCGTCAGCCGGGAGAAGGCAGAAAATGTGCTCCGGGAGGGCAGGCAGGCAGGCGGATGTCCCGGGGCTGTTGCACATGCGTACTGCATGTGTAGCAGCTGCACACGCACTGCGCATGTGCAACAGCTCTGGGACATCCGCCTGAGCTGCGCCATGGCCACCACGTGGTAGGGAAAGCTAGGAAAGCGACTGGGACAAGCGGGCGACCAGGTGACCAGACGACCTGGTTTGGGGGTGTAGCCAGCCAGGGGTCGCTACCAGTTCTGCGACCCACGCCAAATTACCGCTACCAGTTCTCCCGAATAGGTGCGAACCGGTTGAATACCACCTCTGGTTTGAATGCCTAGCGCCGCATAATGGAGTGAACTCCCGTTACTTGTCCCAGCTTCTGCCAGTTCGAGAGCATGTCAAAATGCAAGTAGAAAAACAGGGACCACTTTGGTGGGAAGGTAACAGCATTCTGTGTGCCTTCGGCATTAGTCATGCCGGCCACATGACCACGGAGACGTATTTGGACAGCGCTGGCTCTTCGGCTTTGTAACAGAGCACTGCCCCCTGGAGCTGGAAACGACTAGCATGTATGTGCGAGGGGAACCTTTACCTATCCTCAAGATTTGCAAAGTATAAAACAATTGGGGGGGAAAGTTAGAAGTACTGCTTATTCCAGTTCATACAGAGCATGAAAAAGCCCTCTTTTGGTAAACAAGCAGGGAATTATTTTAAATGGTGGAAAGTTACTTACCTACGATCTTAAAATGGGGATGATTCAACAGCAATAAAATGCTCACTGAATGTTGGACTCTCAGAGAATATTTAATAAGGTTTGGTTATTTATTTATTTATCAAATTTAAATGGTTATGATCCCTCTACTGTGGAAACTGCAAACAAATCCAAGTCCCCTTTATTTACATGTGCATGTAAAAAAGGGGGACAGACGTTTCACAGTTGTGACTATCATCTCAATCTCTTTGAAGCCTCCCACTGGGACACCCAACTGTAGACTTTGGGAATGAGGTGGAAGTGTGGCTAATCGAATCATTGTACTGTAATGAAAAGTGAAATTAAGGCCCGATTTATAGAAATGGTCTATCACAGTGATGGCGACCCTTCCAGGCACCGAGTGCCCAAAGTGCATGGGCGCATACATTCCCAAACTGCAAGGCGTGTGGGCGCATGTGCACACACCTACACATGTGCAGCAAAGTTCCGAAAACCAGCTGGCTGGTGGGAGGTGCGCACTCAGGCATGGCAAGGACCCAAAGTCCAGCTGGCCAGTGGGAGGCGGGGCATTCCAAAACCGGCAGCTCTGCAAGAGGTGAGATCTTTTTCTTTTGTGAGCTTGTTTGAATGACGGAGAGAAATGCCACGGAGAAACATGGTGGAGCTGAGCTGAGCTGGGGTGACAGCACATCTACCCACAGAGAGGGCTCTGTGTGCCACCTCTGGCACTCCTGCCATAGGTTCACCACCACTGGTCTGTCTGTCTGTCTATCATCTATCTGTTTGTCTGTCTATCTATCTATCTATCTATCTATCTATCTATCTATCTATCTATCTATCTATCTATCTATCTATCTATCTATTCACACCTAGAGTACTGCATCCAGTTTTGGTCACCACATTATAAAAAAGATGTTGAGACTCTAGAAAAAGTACAGAGAAGAGCAACCAGGATGATTAGGGGACTGGAAACTAAAACATGAAGAACAGTTACAGGAACTGGGCATGGCTAGTCTAGTGAAGAGAAGGACCAGGGGAGACATGATAGCAGTGCTCCAATATTTGAGGGGCTGCCACAGAGAGGAGGGGGGTCAAGCTATTCTCCAAAGCACCTGAAGGCCAGAAAAGGAATAATGGATGGAAACTGAACAAGGAGTGATTTAACTTGGAAATAAAGAGAAACTTTCTGACAGTGAGAACAATCAACCCATGGAACAGTTTTCCCTCAGAAGTTGTGGGAGCTTCATCACTGGAGGCTTTCAAGAAGAGATTGGACTGCGTTTTGTCAGAAATGGTGTAAGGTCTCCCGCTTGGGCAGGGGGTTGGACTAGATGACCTATAAGGTCCAACTCTGATTATCTGTTTATCTGTTTAACAATGCAAAAATCCTTACCTGCTATGTTTGGGGGAGGTATCACAGCTGAAGAGCAGCAGTCCGCTCTTCTGTGCTGATCAGCTGGGACGATTAAAGGTCAGTACAGCACAGGGGCAGAAGGGCAAACCCACATGATCATCGGAGCAAATTGGTTCTCTCACAGCTGATTTTTGGAGCTAGGGGTTCACCCAAACCAGTCCAAACCAGCAGAGCCTCCGTGGTGCAGTGGTTAGAGTGCTGTACTTCTGCTGATAATAGGCTCCCTGCAATTTGGCAGTTCAAATCCCATCCCACCAGAATCCCACCCCTGCCTGTAATACATTTCAGATTCCAGAATTCAAAAGGAGATTGTAGCAATAGTTAATAATTAATAGCATAGTTTGAGACCTATATTCTGTTTTGAATTCCAAAAGGCTTCAATTTCTTTTCTGATCTGACAAGAAATTGATATTCCTTTTTTCCCCCTATGTGCAAATATGATAGCATTTTATTCAAATCCCCAAGCTCTACAGACTGCCGTCTCGGCTGAACCCTTCTTTTCCTTGTCCAAAGTTTGCCTATGTTATTATTATTATTATTTTTTTGGTGCCAATATCTTTACGAGAGGAGTTTCTGTTTCAAATGACATCCTGTGAAAATTTTAACAGATATTTTGGGATCTGGAAGGAGACTAATATTCAATAAGAAGACAAGTTGCTAAATCTTTGCTGCCACATTTAAAGATTTATTTTGAAGCGTCAGTTGTTTCCCTAGTTTCTTAATTAATGCCATCTCAAAGATGGTCAGTTACTTGTGCTGTTTTCTTGCCTTCTCAAGCATTTTTTTTTAACCCCGTGTTTGTGAATGTGAAAAAGAAAAATTCTGATTTTGAACTGCCTTTCTGTATTCGGCCCTATATCCAGATCTGGAATATATCAACTTTGGCATTTTGACCAACTCTTAAAAGTGTTACTTGATTCATCCTTCCTACATTACAAGTTAAATGTAACCCAAACAACAAGCAATAAACTAAGATATGCTTCTATTTATATTTATCTAGGATTCAGTACACTTTTAATAATATTATGGGTTCCTAGAATAATCTTTTTTCTTAATTTTCCAGATCATCTGTACAGAATATCTTTAAGACAGATTTCTGAACAGTTCAAATTTGATAATATTTTTTCCCCATAAATATACCTTAAGACAGCGGTCCCCAAACTTTTGAGCACTCTGGACTGGTTCTGTGGAGAGCAGTTTTTCCACTGACTAGTTGAGTGTGGTTTCCTGTGCTACCTGCATCCTGCACACATGTGGATGGATTTTGCTTGCTAGTGCAGCCCGATTCCTGCCAGGCCGCAAACCATTGTCGGTCCATAGACTGAAGTTGGGGACCAGAGGTGGCATTCAGTAAGTTCTGACCAGTTCTGGAGAACCGGTAGCGGAAATTTTGAGTAGTTTGGAGAACCGGAAAATGCCACCTCTGACTGGAGTTTTTACAGTTTCCTTCCACTTCCACGCCCACATAACAGTAGTAAAAACAAATTGAATCCCACCACTGTTGGGGACTGCTTAGAGGTGAGAATAACAGAGTTGGAAGGGACCTTGGAGGTCTTCTAGTCCAACCCCCTGCTTAAATAGGAGGCAATATACCATTCCAGAAAAATGGCTGTCCAATCTCTACTTAAAAACCTCCAATGATAGAGCAGAGTACCCACAACTTCTGGAGGCAAGCCTATTCACTGATTAATTGTTCTTACTGACAGGAAATTTCTCCTTAATTCTAATTTGCATCTCTCTTTGATAAGTTCCATCCGTTACTATTTCTCCTGCCTTCAGTGCTTTGGAGAACAGGATGACCCCCTCCTCTCTGTGACAGCCCCTTAGATATTGGAACACTGCTATCGTGTCACCCCTAGTCTTTTTCTTTGTTAGACTATATGTACCCAGTTCCCACAAATTTTCATTGTACGTTTTAGCCACCAGTTCCCTAATCATATTTGTTGACACCCCTGTTCTAGAGTCTCAATATCTTTTTGTAACATGGTGTTCAAAACTGGACGTCTTGCCCAGCTTCCTTGAATAACTTCCCTAATTGACAATGGGGAACATCTGACATTTCTACTCAGGCACCAAAGCAGGCCCAGATAAAGCAATAGAGAAAGATTTACAAGCAGGGTGGGACAACTGAGGACACAGAAGTTAAAAAAAACAACCAGTTCCTACAGCCATTCATTGTTTCTTTAGCCTCCAGTCCCCTAATAATCTTTTCTGCTCTTCTCTGCACTCTTTCTAGAGCAGGGGTGTTAAACTTGAGGCCCGGCCCATGGGATGTTTAGATCTGACCTGTGGGGCCACCCTGGAAACAGTGAAGGACTGTCCTGCAGGGCCTTCGCCATTGGAAACGGAGCTTGGGAGGGCTGTGTGTGGCTCTCCCGAGCTCCATTTTCACTGGCAAAGGGTTGCAGGAGGCCGTCGCAGCCGAAATGGAGCTCAAGAGCCCATTTTCGCTGGAAGAACACTTAAGCCACCACAGGTGCCCCGACACAAGTGATGTTGAGCTGGCCATGCCCATCTTGGCCCCCCAAGGTCAAACACTACTCTGATGCTGCCCTCAATGAAATCGAGTTTGACACCCCTGTTCTAGAGTCTCAACATCTTTTTGTAACATGGTGTTCACAACTGGACGTCTTGCCCAACTTCCCTCAATTGCAGTAGAACTTCCCTAATTGACAATGGAGAACATCTGACATTTCTACTCAGCCACCAAAGCAGGGCCAGATAAAGCAATACAAAAAGATTTACAAGCAGGGTGGGACAACTGAGGACACAGAGGTTAAAGAAAACCAATTCCTACAACCATTCATTCTTTGCTTTAGCCTCCAGTCCCTTAATCATCTTTTCTGCTCTTCTCTGTACTCTTTTTAGAGTCTCCATATGTTTTAGAATTTAGAGTATTCCACAGATTCTTCTTCATGGTTAAGTTCAGACTGAAATTGGTGCCATTTCTTACAATCTTGTGTGTGAAAGCAGTTAGAGGACTTTGCCAATCGTTTGCATTAATTTTCTATTGTTGATTTCCCCCTCCCTCCCTTTTTGTAACTATTTCAATATTTTGCAGTTGAAAGCAGATTGTAGTATAATTTTTGCTTCTCAGTTTTATTCCACTGAAGAAAAAAATAACATTTAAAACAATTTCCTTTTCTATTTTAATTCCTTATTTCTAATAAACAAATCTTTGCAATTTTCTCTTATGGTTAAAGAAATACATTACCAAATAATAATTATATGTCTTAGATTAATACTGTAAATTTTGTTTAAAAGGTTGGTCTTTATGATCTGATTGTTATAAAACCCTGATTATCCAGAAGACTTCAGAACTCTGTATCTACTGAGGCTATTTGCTTCTTTAAAAAATATTTGCAGAGAGAAATGCTTTAAGTTAATCATCTTTAGAATGCAACCACCTGCCTTGAGATAAATCAATTATTTTCAGCAATTAGCCAGGTAAATCCATTTATTCTGATAAAATAATGCAGTTAGTTACCGATAAAGATCATGCGTTGACAGCCTGTATAATAATTAATCTTTGAAAAAAAAATAATGAGAGAGAGACATTACTTCATTTCACAGGAAAAATGCTATAAAATCTCAGTCCAGTCTTAAAAAATTTTCCTGAATAAATGAAGAGGTCGATCAGATTTGACGGGCAACTATTTCAGCTGAGTCACTGGAGGGCAGCAAAGAGGCTTCTCTTTACTGACATCTTGCGGCTCTTCAGATTTTTGCAAACTATGTACCAGAGACCAAATGCTTTGCACTTAGTCTGTATCACTTCACTTCACCATGAGGTTGACCCATTGCCGCTAACAGAATACATTTACACCACTTCAGGTTGTGTTGAAAATGTGACTGTCCTACAACTTCCAGCAGCAGCATCCTATATGGTCCAGTGTGAGGGATGCTGGGAAATGTAACTCTGTAATATCCACATATCCAAATAAATTGTCTTTAGTCTCAGTACAGTTTACACTTACTCTGTCTACAATGTCTTCAGGCAAAGGTCTTTCCCAGTTCATCTCCCTGGGACCTTTCAAACTGGGGAAGCTGGGAACTTCATTGGGATTTTTAACACATAAAGCTGGTAGCCTTCTGTTTCTTCGTGGCTCATTCAATTTTTGCCCTGCTTCAAAACTTTTGTTTCTTGGTTGCTAGTAATAACAATGCCACTTTTTTTCCCCAGGGGAAATGGTTCTTCAAATTGTAATTTCCCATCCCATTTGTTTTATTCTGAAAGGGAACACACATCCCCATTGGCCAAACTGTAAGGCCAATACTTCTTTCTTACTTCTCTTGTATTGGTGATTTTATTGTCTGTCCATAAAATTTGGCAGAGCTTTCTAGGTTTTACGGTTACGCATGTGTAATATGGATAGGAGAACACAGCAAGAAATACATCCTATTGAACCCCGTATATCTCATACAGTATAGAGTGACTATATTCCCTGTAAAATAAATAGTTGCAATGGGAAGAAGGAAGAGGAAACGGGAGGAAGAACTGTAGTCATGGCAATGGTTAGATAAAAGAAATCTGGGTCTGGCCCAGAATTGTAACCTAAGTAAGCGTCTTTTAGACAAGGCCCTCTGTGGCCCTTTCATTAAAATAAAGGGAAGGGAAAGCACATTGCAACTTGGGAAATTACATTACTATGTTGTTGTTGTTAGTCGCGAAGTCGTGTCCGACCCATCACAACCCCATGGACAATGTTCCTTCAGGCCTTCCTGTCTTCTGCCATCCCCTGGAGTCCACTTAAGCTCATGCCTACTGCTTCAAGGACTCCATCCAGCCACTTCATTCTCTGCCATCTCCTTCTTCTATTGCCCTCCATTGTTCCCAGCATTAGGCTCTTCTCCAGGGAGCCCTTCCTTCTCATGAGGTGGCCAAAGTCTTTGAGTTTCATCTTCAGGATCTGGCCTTCTAAAGAGCAGTCAGGACTGATCTCTTCTAGGACTGACCAGTTTAATCAGTTTGCAATCCAATAATAAAGCTTCATAATAAAACAGTATTAAGCATGCGTGATTGGTTTTAGTCTGGTCTACCTTGACAGTAGTAGTTAAAGTATAAGCTACAAAGGATCTGCTTCCAGGTATATTAGGAAATGACAAGATGATGGAGGAGGAGGAGGAGGAGGAGGAGGAGGAGGAGGAGGAGGAGGAGGAGCATGGAGAAGGAGGAGAGGGAGGATTGGACAGCATTCATATTCAGCTTTGCAATGATTATATTTATTTTATACATCAGGACCTGAACCAGCTATTTTATCAAGGGCCAGCTATTTTTAGCATGAACCCAAATGTGCCTAATCAAAAGTAAGAGCTCAGATAGATACGTCCTATCATGTACTAGTTAGAGTGATGGGTTACAACTACTAGAGAGACTGAAGATCAAATTCCTTCTCTATTGTGGGAAATGGCTGGAGGACTTTCAACTGATTTCATAGAGTTGTCATCATGAGGATACAATGAAGGGAGATCCCCTCCCTCCCTTGAGATACTTGGAGGAAAGGCAGCATTATTTTCAAATGTAATTAATTAATTAATTAATTATGCACTACCTGTCTTGCCATCGAGCGAACTCTTGGTGGAGAGCAGATTCTGTCATCCTATGCCCGCTCCCCAGTCTAACCATTCTATCGAAATTCAACAGCCATGGTGGTGCAATGGTTAGAATGCATTATTGCAGGCTGATTTTACCGACTGCCAGCAGTTCAATTCTCACCAGCTCAAGGTTGATTCAGCTTTCCATCCTTCTGAGGTTGGTAAAGGGAGGACCTAGATTATTGGGGGCTGTAGGCTGACTTGTAAATCGCTTAGAGAGAACTGTAAAGCACTTTGAAGTGGTATATAAGTCTAAGTGCTATTGCTATTCACCAAGCATGTAGGTTCACATCATCTGAAATAAGCTGTCTTGACACTTCCATGGCAAATGAGATATCCCACATCTTATTGTGAAACAAATCAATAGAGGGAAAGAGTTACAAATGTTCAATTCGCTGTGCTCATTAGAATGATTGATAGACTAAATTGCAGTCCCTTCTTGTTGAAAATCCACATAAATCTTTTAAGCTATTAAATCAGAATTGGATTCTTTTGACTAGAAAATGTTTATTCTCCTGGTTAAAGCAGCCAGGTTTTCTTTGCCCTTTCGTCCTTTTAATTTATTTTTAATAATATTTTTATTAAAAGTGTTAAGGGCAATAGTAAAAGAAGATAACAAATTAAAGAATAAAAAGAGAAATAGGAAGAAAGAATCAAAGGTGCAAAAAAAAAAAAAGCAAAGAAGAAAGAAATAAGAGAAAGAGAAAAGGGGGAAAAAGCTTAGAAAAGGACTTTGAAAGTGCAAACAATTCTAAATGTCACCCCCTTTTTGTTAACTAATATAAAACTCTTCATCCCATATCTCAGCTCCTAACTAAAGGAAAATATAAGCAATCCAATTCTCATCAAAAGTCCAAAGAGAGTCCTAAAATAATCATACTCTTTAACAAAGTCATCATCCCATATCTTAACTCTTAACTGTAAGCAAATCCAACACCTCCCCCACAAGTAACAACATATTCCATTTTAGCCCTGATCAAATAAGTCAACTTTAGACTCCTTTTTACATAAAAGATGTTTGTCCTTTAATTCATTCCAATGGTGGTTATCCCTTGTCTCAAATTTCTTCAAACCTTTAACAAGCCTTTTGTAAGTCCACCAGGAAGAAATTATTCCAATTACTTTCCTGAACTGGCATGTTTATTTCCTTATCTCCCCTCCAGAAATATCTGAAATAATCAAATCAACTGAAGGGAATCAGATCATTAGCTCATTAGAAGAATAAATGAAATAAATACAAAATGTTCTAATTGCTTCTTCAAGTTGAATGTTAAAGCCTTTTAAATGTTTCCTGTGATGGTTCATCAGCTCTCCAGGCTGTCAGATCCCAACTGTCAGGGTATATCAAATTTTGAAGCAACACATCAAATGGAATTAGATGTCCAATGCCAATTTTATGTATTCTGTGGCACATTCAGAATCAATCACAGGAAGCATTTCTTTATATCAGGGGTACCCGACCCCTGGGCCGCAGACTGGAACCACTCTGTGGCACATTAGGAACCTGATCACGCAAGCAGCAGGTGAGCTCACAAAGCTTCATTTGCATGTGTGTGGGACCTAAGTTGTGGGTGTGAGACCATCCCTTCTCCCTTTTGATGCTGCCACTGCTGTCACTTCATGGAGCCAAAAAAGGTTTTGGACCGCTGCTTTACATAATCCATAATTATTAAAGAACAGCAATCAGTGTCATCAGATATGATGATGGCTGCTTATTGAGAAGGTTTTGAATGAATGGGTGGGAAAGTCATGGAGGATCAAGCAATCCAAAGTTACTGTTCTTAATAGAATAGAATAGAATAGAATAGAATAGAATAGAATAGAATAGAATAGAATAGAATAGAATAGAATAGAATAGAATAGAATAGAAGCTGGAAGGGACCTTGGAAGTCTTCTAGTCCACCCCCCTGTTTAAGCAGGAGAACCTATACCATTTCAGACAAATGGTTGTCCAATTTCTTCTTAAAAACCTCCAGTGATGGAGCATTTACAACTTCTGGAGGCAAGTTGTTCCACTGATTTACTGTTCTAATTGTCAGGAAATTTCTCCTTAGTTTTAAGTTGCTTCTCTTCTGGATTAGTTTCCACCCATTGCTTCTTGTCAGGTGTTTTGGGGAATAACTTGACTCCCTCTTCTTTGTGGCAGCCCCTGAGATATTGGAAGACTGCTATCGTATCTCCCCTAGTCCTTCTTTTCATCAAACTAGATATACCCAGTTCCAGAACTGTTCTTTATATGTTTTAGCCTCCAGTCCCTTAATCATCTTTGTTGCTCTTCTCTGCACTCTTTCTAGTGCCGTGATGGAGAACCGATGGCATGTGCGCCACAGGTGGCACGCAGAGCCCTCTCTGTAGGCATGTGAGCCATTGCCCCAGCTCAGCTCCGCTGCACATGTGCGCACACCTCCCACTGGCCAGCTGGTCTTCGGGTCTCTGCTGTGCATGCGTGGTGGGTAGGCAAATGTGGGGGGTGGGTGCATGTGAGGGAGATGCAAATGCATGCACAGGGGTGCACATCCACAGAGGGCGGGGCACCATGCACAGGGAGGCTGGGGACCCTTTGGGCACTCAGTGCCAAAAAGGTTAGCCATCACTGTTCTAGAGTCTCCACATCTTTTTTACATCATGGCGACCAAAACCGGATGCAGCATTCCAAGTGTGGCATTACCAAGGCATTATAAAGTGGTATTAACACTTCACAAGTGGTATTAACACTTCTTGATGGCTTTCTAGTCTCTTCAGAATCTCGGCACCTATGGATTGGGGTCAAACACGGCAAGACTATGGTTGTAGCCGGGTGCTCAAAGCCTTGCCTTTTTCTCTGTATGTATGACATTGACACATGCACAAAAGGCATGGGTTCTATCAAGCTGCCATAAGTGCCATTTTGCCTTTGATTTCCTCAGCAGACATTTTATTTATTTATTTATTTATTTTTATTTATTTGATTTGTCAATTGTTTCCAAGATAATAAGTATAAGTGTATACATAGTTGTGAATACATGAAATGGGTATATATAAGAAAAATAAAAGAATAAGAGAAACAATAGGACAGGGACGGTAGGCACGATGGTGCGCTTATGCACGCCCCTACAGACCTCTTAGGAAAGGGGTGAGGTCAATAGTAGACAGTCTAAGGTTAAAGTTTTTGGGGTTTGGGGAAGAGACTACAGAGTCGGGTAGAGTATTCCAGACATTGACCACTCTATTGCTGAAGTCGTATTTCCTGCAATCAAGTTTGGTGCGGTTTACTTTGAGTTTGTATCTATTGTGTGACATGACACAGCAATCCTGTGTTGGCAGCTCCTGAGGAAGACGAGGGGGAAAGGGCTTCCGTTCTCATTTGCCAACACCCAAAAATGCATTTGGTTGATTCACTAAGAAGATCCAAACATTCAACTAGATGGGCCACTGACACGATGGAGTTGCCAAGGTTCTGACAGACGAACCCAACCAAGCCAGAAAATCGAGACGATCATAACTCTTTAAGCATAACTTTATTGAATACACTATTTTGGCATGGATGAAGCAACTCTAACTAGTTCCCACGGTTTTCACCTAATTAAAGAATGAATTCTTTCCTCCCCTCCTTTGACCAGGTAACATTGTCCAATTAGGTGTTCTGGTGTCACTATGGTAACTCTTTCAGGTCCTTACCAAACATCTGTTGAAATGAACTTGGTTACCACGGGATGGTTTCTTGTTGCTTTCTGGGATGACATTCCAAACCACTTCCCTCCTCCACCCAACCCTCATAGTCTGTGGCAAGCTAAGGAAGAAAAAGATGCCTGCCACAGCAGGGCAAGTTTCAAAGTTTGAATGCAGTAGGAGTTTATGTATGGAATGGAGATCAACCACAGATCCAATGAAATTTAAGAAAGGGAAGGTCTACGTATAGCATAATTGAATTTATTTTATATTATGTCGTCAAGTCAATCTTGATTCCGAGCTCCAGCTCGTTCTAAGTCCATGTCCTTCGAGGGAACATTTTAGAAGTGGTTTGTGGTTGCCTTCTTCCTAGGGCATGGAGACAAGGATTAACACAAAGTGACACAATTGGCTTTGGGCCTAAGGCAGGACTAGAACTCAGGGTCTCTTGGTGTCTAGTCCAGTACTTTTAACCACAGCAAATGGGCTCATTTAGTGTGTGTGTGTGTGTGTTGTGTGTGTGAGAGAGAGGGGGGAGGGAGGGAGGGAGGGAGGGAGGGAGAGAGAGAGAGATTTTATGATGCCAAGCAATACATTATTCCACTAAAAAGTAGGGATTCTTAAGAAATAAAACCATGAAAGCAAAGTTCTATCATGCCGATTGTATATTACATCCCATACTTGCATTAAAAAGAACCTCCCCTTCCATTTAAAAACACCGAAGGATAAATTCTCCCTAACAACTTCTAATAAAGTTCGTGTACACTTATGCAGATGAAGCTTTTAGTGCTTCTTGTTTTAAAAATGTATAAAATGCAGCGGTTCTTTGCTGAGTTTACAAGTGCGGGATATGAAGAGACGTGAGCCATTTTTAAAACACACACCTTCTGAGTCAGCATCTCTTTTTTTTTTTCCTGGGTGGTTTTGATTTAATGTGCTGCAGTTGATTGAAAGTGTATCTTAAAAGGCCATGTTTTATTTGCCTCCAATAATGTTCTGCTTCTTTAACTTTGCTTCTTTGAAGAAGTCAGCTTAATTTCCTAAATAAATAAATAAAGTAAGCAAGCATCCACAAAGCTGCATTTGAACATTGCCACTGATTCTTGCAAGAATCTTATTCAATAAAGATTTCTCTCTCTCTCTCTCTCTCTCTCTCTCTCTCTCTTCTAGCTTCATAGCAGTGGTGGGATTCAAAACATTTTACTGCGTGGCTTGGTGGGCGTGGCAGGGGAAGGATATTGCAAAATCCCCATTTCCTCCCCACCCACTAACCTGCTTTCCAGCTCCGTTCTCCTGTGCAGGGCAACAAAAAAAGACCCAGCTGATCAGCTGGGACCCAGAGGCAGAGAATAGATGGAGGCGGGGCCAGTCAGAGGTGGTATTTGCCAGTTCTCTGAACTATTCAAAATTTCTGCTACTGGTTCTCCAGACCTGGTCAGAACCTGCTGAATACCACCTCTGTTTCGTAGGTTTCCTTCCAAAAGGAAATAAAACTGAGGAATCCACTTTCTTCTTCCCAGTACCCCATGTCAACAAAGTAGCCCTTTGAAAATAGGTAGCCACTTCAGTCCCACTGATCATTTGATGTGTTTTATTTTATTATATCAAACTAGATGACAACATGACAATTAACCACGGGGAAAAAAATTCATTTACTCTATCAATGATATATATAGGGCAATATGCTGACTCTAAACAACTTAGAGAGGGTTATAAAGCACTGGGGAGCGGTATATAAGTCTAAGGGCTATTGCTATATCAAAATTAATATTCATAATAATAAAGTGAAGGGAAGGATTGGAATATTACATTTTAAAGATGCATTCTCATTTTAAGGAGAAAAAACCCTAAAATATTTGAACATACTACATACTGCTTGGTCCCAAACAAACCTTCATTCAATTGTTGACAAAGACTACATATCAATACTTTGGTCTAATGATTAAGGCACTAAGCTAGATACCAGGGGACGGTGAGTTCTAGTTCCACCTTAGGCATGAAAGCTAGCTGGATTACTTTTGGCCAATTACCAAGAGACTGTGAGTTCTAGTCCCGCCTTAGGCGTGAAAGTCAGCTAGGTGACTATGGACCAATCACTCTCTCTCAAACGAACCTACCACACAGGGTGGGAATTGTGGGGAAAATAGGAGGAAGAAGTATTAAGAATGTTCGCCACATTGAGTAGTTTATAAAAATAATAAAGGTGGGATAAAGATGATAGATAGATAGATAGATAGATAGATAGATAGATAGATAGATAGATAGATAGATAGATAGATAGATAGGCAGGCAGGCAGGCAGGCAGGCAGGCAGATAGATTCAGATTCAGATAATCAGAGTTGGAAGGGACCTTGTAGGTCATCTAGTCCAACCCCCCACCCAAGCGGGAGACCCTATACCATTTTTGACAGATGGCAGTCCAATCTCTTTTTGAAAGTCTCAAGTGATGGCGCTCCCACAACTTCCGAAGGCAAGGTGTTCCATTGGTTGATTGTTCTCACTGTCAGAAAGTTTCTCCTTATTTCCAGGTTAAATCTTTCCTTGTTCAGTTTCCATCCATTATTCCTTTTCTGGCCTTCAAGTGCTTTGGAGAATAAGTTGATCCCCCTCCTCTCTGTGGCAGCCCCTCACATATTGGAAGACTGCTATCCTGTCTCCCCTGGTCCTTCTCTTCACTAGACTAGCCATGCCCAGTTCCTGTAACCGTTCTTCATGTTTTAGTTTCCAGTCCCCTAATCATCCTGGTTGCTCTTCTCTGTACTTTTTCTAGAGTCTCAACATCTTTTTTATAATGTGGTGACCAAAACTGGATGCAGTACTCTAGGTGTGAATAGATAGATAGATAGATAGATAGATAGATAGATAGATAGATAGATAGATAGATAGATAGACAGACAAACAGACAAACAGATAGATGATAGACAGACAGACCAGTGGTGGTGAACCTATGGCAGGAGTGCCAGAGGTGGCACACAGAGCCCCCTCTGTGGGTAGATGTGCTGTCACCCCAGCTCAGCTCAGCTCCACCATGTTTCTCCGTGGCATTTCTCTCCGTCATTCAAACAAGCTCACAAAAGAAAAAGATCTCACCTCTTGCAGAGCTGCCAGTTTTGGAATGCCCCGCCTCCCACTGGCCATCTGGACTTTGGGTTCTTGCCATGCCTGAGTGCGCACCTCCCACCAGCCAGCTGGTTTTCGGAACTTTGCTGCGCATGTGTAGGTGTGTGCACATGCGCCCACACGCCTTGCAGTTTGGGAATGTATGCGCCCATGCACTTTGGGCACTCGGTGCCTGGAAGGGTCGCCATCACTGTGATAGACCATTTCTATAAATCGGGCCTTAATTTCACTTTTCATTATAGTACAATGATTCGATTAGCCACACTTCCACCTCATTCCCAAAGTTTACAGTTGGGTGTCCCAGTGGGAGGCTTCAAAGAGATTGAGATGATAGTCACAACTGTGAAAAGTCTGTCCCCTTTTTTATATGCACATGTAAATAAAGGGGACTTGGATTTGTTTGCACAGTTTCCACAGTAGAGGGATCATAACCATTTAAATTTGATAAATAAATAAATAACCAAACCTTATTAAATATTCTCTGAGAGTCCAACATTCAGTGAGCATTTTATTGCTGTTGAATCATCCCCATTTTAAGATCGTAGGTAAGTAACTTTCCACCATTTAAAATAATTCCCTGCTTGTTTACCAAAAGAGGGCCTTTTCATGCTCGGTATGAACTGGAATAAGCAGCACAATATTGATTAGCAGCACAATAACATAAAGTAGAAATAGAAGAATCATTACTTGAATTGTCCCAAAATGTAGAAGAAACAAAGAGGTTTTTGAATTATTTCTGCAAAGAATGTAGATTTTTTTCCCCCAACACTTTTATAAGCACTGCTATAATTTTTTTTCAGTATGAAGTAGTGACTTGGGTTTGAATTAGAAGTAGGAAATCCTATTTCAAATTTATCTTCAACCATGGAAACTGAACAAGAACAAAGAATTTGACTGGTCCAATCACTCTCTGGGTCCAGCCTATTTCAGGGGGATGTTATAAGAATTCAAATACTTTGGCCACTTAATGAGAAGGAAGAGCTGGAGAATGATTAAGGAGACGAAAAAAGAAGGGGACGACAGAGAATGGTTGGCTGTACGGAGCCACTGAAGCAGTAGGTGTGAGCTTCAGTGGACTCCAGAGGATGGTAGAGGATAGGAAGTCCTGGAGGAACATTGTCCATGGGGTCATGATGGGTCGGAAATGACTTCGCAACTAACAACAACAAATTATAAGAATTCGTTATAGAGAGCCATGATGGTGCAGTGGTTAGACTGCAGTATTACAAGCTAATTCTGCTGACTGCCAGCAGTTTGATTCTCACCAGCTCAAGGTTGACTCAGTGTTCCATCCTTCCAAGGTCAGTTAAATGAAGACCCAGATTGTTGAGGGCAATATGCTGACTCTTAAACTGCTTAGAGTGGGCTGTAAAGCACTATGAAGCAGAATAAGTCTCAGTGCTATTGCTAGTGCTATTAATTAGTTAAATGTGGATTTAATTCCTGAACTGAAGATTTCAACTTTAATATCAGAATTTAAAAATTAGGGTTATGGGGAAGAATGGTGGCATCATATATTAAGAGAAGGAAAAGCGTATGAGACAATTATGCCAAAATAAGTGGAACAGATGTATAGGAATTCTTGATTTGGAATGTACAGTATGTAATATGCAAGACAGATGGTGGATTTTCAAGGTGTCTTTTAATGCCCTCTTCAGAATTAATTATCATACAATAGCTGTGTGACCTAGAAAGACCTTTAAAGAATTTTGGGTAAGAAAAGATGGTCACCTAATATTAATAACGACATGATGATTTATTCCTGTTGCATATAATGGAAGCAGTTGAACATAAATTAAATGCAGAAATAGCTCCAGCTTCAATCTTTTGGTTTATTGGTAAACCCTAGCATAATTAGTGCAAATAAATAGCCTGAATATTTATGGCACAGTGTATCTTCTTAAGGTTAATCAAGGTAATATGCAGATATATGCAAGAGGGAGAAAAAAACTTGGAATAATTGGTTGGAAAAGTTCTATCTGAGAAGTTCCATTTGTGGTAGGGCCAACGTTCCAAAAGTGCTGTTCAAAAGGCAATTGGACTTTCTTGTTGTTTTTTTCCTTGAAAACGTTTCACTTCTTATCCAAGAAGCTTCTTTAGTCCTTCAGAAGAACTGAAGAAGCTTCTTGGATGAGAAACAAAATGTTTTCAAGGAAAAAAAACCAAGGAAGTCTAGTTGCCTTTTGAACAGCACCTTTGGGACAACTGTGACCTGGATGACTGAGAATCTACGTAGACATTTAGTAAGCCGATGCTTTAATTACTACAACAAACTGGATCTTGGTGTAAACAAGATCCAGTTTGTTGTAGTAATTAAAGCATTAGGCTATAAACTGAGGAGTTCTAGTCTCACATCAAGCACAAAGCCAACTAAGCCACCTTGCGCCAGTCACTGTCGCTCAGCCCCAAGAGTAGAGTAGAGTAGAGTAGAGTAGAGTAGAGTAGAGTAGAGTAGAACAGAACAGAACAGAACAGAACAGAACAGAACAGAACAGAACAGAACAGAATAGAATAGAATAGAATAGAATAGAATAGAACTGGAAGGGACCTTGGAGGTCTTCTAGTCCACCCCCCCTGCTTAGGTAGAAAAACCTGTACCATTTCAGACAAGTGGTTGTCTAGTCTCTTCTTAAAAACCTCCAGTGATAGAGCACTCCGATTTCTGAAGGCAAGGAGACCAAAGCAAATCATTTTAAAAATCTTGTCAAAAAAAACCTGGAGGGACTTGTTCAGGTTTAGCCAGGAATCAACACCTACTCAAAGGCACCAAAAAATGCAAATAAAACCTATTTGGAGAAAAGTTAGTGGAAAAACATCACGTGAAACATCTGCCCAGCCTCAAGAAATAGGGTAAACCTAGACATTTGACATCTGGATTCAGCATATTTCCACATTATACGTTAAATGAATCATTGATGAAAATTGTTCAGTCCTTTTCTTCACTAGACTAGCCATGCCCAGTTCATTGTCTGTTTTAGTTTCCAGCCTCCTAATTGTCCTGGTTGCTCTTCTCTGCACTTTTTCTAGAGTCTCAACATCTTTTTTTTATAGTATGGTGACCAAAACTGGATGCAGTATTCTAGGTGTGGTCTTACTAAGGCTTTATAGAGTGGTATTAGTACCTCACTTGATCTTGATTGTATCCCTCTGTTAATGCAACTTAGGATTGCATTGGCTTTTTTGTCTGCCGCCGCACACTGTTGCCTCACACTTACACTAATTGGCATACATTAAAATGAAATTTCATTGCTCTCAAAGGCCATGGGGATGCTGCAACAGTCATGAGGGTGAAAACAGGTCATAAGTCATTTTTTCAGTGCTGTTGTAACTTTGAACGGTCACTAAACAGATGGTTGTAAGTAGAGGATTACCTGTTGTGTTTTTCCTTTATTGTACTCTGGGCTGAATCCCATAAAGAACCAAAGGAATGAATTTCTAGTCTTGGTTCTTTTCAAAACCTGGCTGAGGAATAGAACTCCTTTTAGCAGATACTTTTGGACAGCATGAACTTGAGAAATTAACTCCAGCCAACTCTCGTTTCCTTCTTTTGAAAAACTGTGTTGCGAAAAGCTTTTTAAGTACTAAAGGCACACCTCCAAAGCAGACAAGCCGCGCTATGGTTATTGCTGAAGTGAAGAATATTGTAATTAAAATCCCCAGCCTTCTCTGACTGTGTTAGCTCTTCTCCTCCCTGGTACAATTCCGTTTATTGATGTCCCTTTTAAAAAATTAAATAGCCGGGAGTGAGATTTACACGTCGCACATTAAACCAGAGAAATCTCGTAAAAAATAAATATTCTGCAGAATACCAGGGATTTGAAAGGGGGGAGGGAAAGACCCCAAAAGTTGATTATTCTATTAGTTCTCCTGCTGCTTATTTATTTATTTAATTTCTCTGCCAGCAGAGATCCCCCTGAGAGATTAAAACTGCGGACTAATCCACAGATGGGGGCGAAATACTTGAAAGTCATCTGGATATTAAGAAATTAAATCTTTTAGCCTCAATGATTTGAACAGAAAGCCAATTATGGACCTGAATTAGTTTTCAAATTAAGCTCCAATTTAAAGGTTTGTGGAAATTAATCCTTTAACGCATAGCCTTGCATTTTCTACATAGCCCTATGCGAAGATGCAAGATTTCAGATTTACTGTCATGAGGAAGAAAAAGAGGCGGGAGGGAAAGGACGTTCATTTTTACCTGATTGTGCACTTAATGAAGAAAATGTTCCACGTCTCACCACGTACAATCCTGGTAATAAAAAGACGTGGAAGAGAACTGCTCAAGTGAGTTGTCAAAATTACAGGGGGAGAAAAAAAGAGAAGAAAATGAAAATGAAAAACTTGCAGATGGCAGAATTAACAACCGCAGGGATTCACTTCACCAATGTGGCGAGAAAGTTCGTAAAATGGGACAAAATTCACATAACAAATGTCCCACTGAGCAACAGAAATTTTGGGCTCAGTTCTGGTCGTAAATCGAGGACTACCTGCTCTCTCAAATGAATTATAACTCTAGCTCAGCCCTAATAGAGAACCTAAATTGACTTCAAGCATTCTGAGTAGAAGAACCCGAGAATGGAGTTCCCAAACTCAAAGGGGACTAAGAAAGGCTGGGATTTCTGGTTGCATGGAGGTTATACACAAGATAGATGTTTCTTACTTGCCTGAAACTCCACTTTTTATCTATACATCAAAGAACATGAGGTGGGCTTTTGCTAAGACACCAGAATACTTGATCAGAGAGAATTGGTGGGGTTTTCAACCTAGGGGGAAAAAAGCAATTTGTGGATAGAAAGAGATGATAGAGAGCACTGCAAAACTGCAAGTGATATAGATACTCCTTAACTTACAACCAATGTTTTAATATCTATGTAGATTCCCAATCATCCAGGTCATGGTTGTCCCAAACTTGCTTTCCCAAAGGCAACCAGATTGTCTTGCAGTTTTTTTTTCCTTGAAAACATTTCACTTCTCATTCAAGAAGCTTCCTCAATTCTGACTGAAGAAGCTTCTTGGATGAGAAGCGAAACATTTTCAAGGAAAAAACAACAACAAGAAAGTCCAGTTGCCTGTACGAAAACACCTTTGAGATGTCATAGTAACATCACCCCCCCCCCAAAAAAAACCCCAAGTACTTATCACCCAATTCCAAAGTTATGATAGCTGCCTTTCCCCCATCCACGCACCCACAGCCTGAATTTCAACCATATGGGGACCAATCCACATTTGCAATCATTTGCAGCATCCTACGCTCACATGACTGCAATTTACAATCAGTGGTGCAATTCAAAAAAATTTACTACCGGTTCTATGGGCGTGGCTTGGTGGGCATGGCAGGGGAAGAATACTACAAAATCCTATTCCCTCCCCACCCCACTAACCTGCTTTCCAGCTCTGTTCTCCTGTGCAGGGCAACAAAATCAGCTGGGACTCAATGGGAGGCAGAGAATAGATGGGGCTTGGCCAGTCAGAGGTGGTATTTGCCGGTTCTCCAAACTACTCAAAATTTTCACTACCGGTTCTGTAGAACCGGTCAGAACCTACTGAATATCACCTCTGTTTACGATGCTTTTGTTTGGTTTTTGATTTTCAGCAAAAGCACCCTAAAACGAGCAATGGGCTCTCTTACAGCTGCCATATTTGTTTCACAATCATGTTTGTAAAATCAGGTCAGTCACATGATTACCCGCTTTGTGGGGAAGGCTCCATTACAGTCGTAAATTGAGGACTACCTGTATGTACATCCTACCAAACAGACATAAAATTTAGTTATTGTTCCCCAAGTGTGACATTTTGCACAGAAATCCTGCTCTTTTGGAGTCAGGCAGCTTTCAAATCAACAATTGATTATCCAGGATATGTGAAAGATTTTTTCGAACATTGTCACCTTCAGTATAAGGTTTGTGTTCATTTATTTTATTTATTTATTTATTATTTTTTGTATAGACTTCCCTATCTGTCCTATGTCAAGAGCAGAAGGACACTGCTGGCTAGTGATAGCATAGATCATTCTGGACCTCTTCATTCTCCAGCATGATGGACGAATATGTGAAAGCGATGTATCAACCTGTCTTCTCTAACAATACAATTGTCAGTTCCAGGTTGCATTGCTTGTCCAGGTGCATGAGGAGAAAATATTCCTCTTGAAGGTTGGACAGAACAAAAAAGAGAGAAAGAGGGGGGGAAACACACATATTGTGATTATTTATTTTTTATATATCAAATTTAGATATTGTCCATCTCACTCACAGAATGATGCTGGCTGCATTAAAAGGCCGATTTATTTGAGGGGCTGCCACAGAGAGCCTCTGTCAAGCTATTTTCCAAAGCACTCGAAGGCCAGACAAGGAATAATGAATGGAAACTGAACAAGGAGAAATTCAACCTGGAAATAAGGAGTGACAGTGAGAACAATCAACCAATGGAAGTGAAGTTGCCTTCAGAAGTTGTGGGAGCTTCAGACACTGGAAGCTTTAAAGAAGAGACTGGACAGTCATCTGTCAAAAATGGTGTAGGGTCTCCTACTTGAGCAGGGGTTGGACTAGATGACCTACAAGGTCCCTTCCAACTCTGTTAATCTAATCTAATCTAAAAGTAAGGGCATAAAAACCTTATTTAAATACAATTGGGGCCAGGTTAAAAAAATCATGATGTTATAAGTTATAAGATAAAGGTGGCGTGAGCTTCAAGCTTTGTTCAAAAATGATTTCTTTCAAAAATAATTTCAGTTTTTCCACCCCATCATCTTATTTAGACTCTATATAAAAGGCTCTATATTAAAAGCTAATTTTTTTAAATGGTCAATGAAATAATATTGGTGTTTCAAAAAAAACTACTAAACCTGCATTTGAAAGGAGATTCGCACAAGGAATTCTTGACTTACATCCATTCATTTAGTGACCTTTTGAAGTTACAATGGCACTGAAAAAAAGGAATTTAGGACTGCTTTTCATAGCGTCCATGTGATCACGTGATCAAATATTGGACACTTGGATCTGACATGCATTTATGATCGTTGTTGCAATGTCCCGGGGTTGTGTGAGATCAGCATTCGTAACCATCCCAGATAGCCTCCAAAAACAAAGTCAATGGAGGAAGCCAGATTTGCTTAATGACCGAGTGATTCACTTAATGACTGGGGCAAGAAAAGTCTTAAAATGGGACAAAACTCACTTAACAACTAGCAATAGAAATGTTGGGTTCAATTGTGTCAGAAGCCGAGGTCTAGTAGTGGTAGTGATAGTAGTAGTAACTGTAGAAAGTTAGCACTCATCCCTCTCCTAGAAGAATGCAACATTTTGAGAAATATTAAAAAGGCAGAATATTATATTTCCCTGGATGAGAAATGGAGAAACATGCTCTTGGAAAGCAGCCCCCACCTTTCTTAATAGCCCTCAGCACATGTCAGCACTTAAGAGATAAAGAGATAGCTAACTCTATTCATAGGTCAAATACTGCAGGCAAATACTGCAGGCAGAAATCCATTCAAGACAGGGTATGTTGAAACAAAGGCAGAATGATAGGATTAGCCCTCCCCCAAGATCCAAACCAGGACAAAGCCATTAACCCATGATAGGAATTGCCCAACACTCTTTCAGAACACAAGCCCCTTCATTGCATCATCTCAGTTGCACTACCCCCAGCAGTTCAAACTTCAACCAAACTTAGCTCAGACAAACTCCTAGGATTTGTACATGGCCCCATGGGAGTCTGACAACAGCCAATAGAATACATGTTCTTGCACAGAAACAGGAAGCTCAAGTTCAAAACCCAAGAGAAAGTATAAATACCCCCACTCCATGTGGTCAGCTGCACCAGAACTACAAACATGTGGTTCTGCTTCATCAATAAATGGACCCTCTTTCTAATCAGCCTCCAGCCTCCATTTTGTCTCCAGTGTCTTTCTCCCAGCTTGAAACTGAACCAGATGGATATGTCTTCCAACATGACTGAGCAAGATCTTTTGGGAAAATGGCAACAATGCCAAAGAAAGAATCTGGCTATCTATAGTCAGATAAAAGCATTGCTTTTTATCTCATAACCAAACTAGGTGACATCATCAGTGCTGCAGAAACATCTGCAAGAAAACAACCCAGAGCAGCAAGGACCCCTGATTTCATGACCTTATTTGCAATGGTTCGTCAGCGAATCGCCACAGATGTTAAGTTGGTCATGTGGTCATTAAGTGAATCTGCCTTCCCTCATTTACTGCTTGTCAAAAGGTGGCTGGGAAGGTCACAAAATGGCAATCACACACCTGTTGTAAATACATGCCAGTTGCCAAAGTGCCCAAATTATGATCACTTGACCGTAGGGTTGCTACCACAATCATAAATGCAAGGACCACTTGTAAGTCACTTTTTTTGAATGCCAGTATAACTTTGAACAATCATTAGACAAATGTCTGCCAGTTGAGGACTATATATAATCTTTTGACTGTAAAAGAGAAAAGACAAATAAACGGTTGAGATCCTGTTCTGCATCCAATAGCTAGTTTTGTTGCACTGGTTTCTAAAGATGTTGGACTAGATGACCTATATCTAGGTCCCTTCCAACTCTGTTAATCTGTATCTATATGATATGCAGCGGCCACCAAAAAAGCCAATGCAATCCTAAATTGCATTATCAGAGGGATACAATCAAGATCAAGATCACTTTATAAAGTCTTAGTGAGACCACACCTAGAGTACTGCATCCAGTTTTGGTCACCACACTATAAAAAAGATGTTGAGACACTAGAAAGAGTGCAGAGAAGAGCAACCAAGATGATTAGGGGACTGGAGACTAAAACATACGAAGAATGGTTGCAGGAACTGGGTGTGGCTAGTCTGGAGAAGAGAAAGACCAGGGGAGACATGATAGCAGTGTTCTAATATTTGAGGGGCTGCCACAGGGAGGAGGAAGGGGTTAGGCTATTTCCCAAGGCACCCAAAGGCCAGACAAGGAATAATGGATGGAAACTGAGCAAGGAAAGATTCAACCTGGAAATAAGGAGAAATTTTGTGACAGTGAGAATAATCAACCCATGGAACAGAAGTTGCCTTCGGAAGTTGTGGGAGCTTCATCACTGGAGGCTTTCAAGAAGAGATTGGACTGCCATTTGTCAGAAATGGTGTAGGGTCTCCTGCTTGGGTGGGGGGTTGGACTAGATGACCTACAAGGTACCTTCCATCTCTGTTAATCTGAAATCCAAAAAGGTATGATTTCTTTTCCTATGATATCAGTTTTAGCCCTTTGCAACCTTCTCTCTCAAAAAAAATGCAGTCTCCTCCACTCCCCCTCCCTTTTCCCTTCCCCAAAGCAGTGATCAAATCCCTTCTAATGTCTACACAAAAATGGCCTATTTGTTTTCTTAATCAAGTGCTTAATTTTCTTAACATAAAAAGTATGGCTTCAATCGTTCACAATGGGAGTCCTTTTGCATTCTTCATGCCATACTCTTCGGGCTGCTTTGTTCTGTTTTCCTCACTAAGGTGTCTCCAGGGGGGAGGAGAGAGGGAGGGAGGGAGGGAGGGAGGGAGGGAGAGAGAGAGGTTGAGGATCCAGCAAATCTAGCAATTAGGAGGCAACTTCCTTTATTAATTAGGTTAGCTTCTGGAAAGGTCATAGAGAACACCAGCTGAATTTCAATAAAAAGCCATGTCAAAAACATGACAACACTTTTTCGTGTAATGAATGTGCTTTATTGATTACAGGCCGCAATCAGTGGCAGCATCTGCTTCACCTTGGCTGATCTCAGGGAAGCTCAGGTCAGGCTTGGCTTTTATTTTGATGGTTGATTACTAGGAACCACCAGGGCTGTATTATGGCCAGGAAAATTGAGAGCTAGTTTGGTCTAGTGGTTAAGCCCCAAAGGTGCTTTTTCAAGAGGCAACTGGACTTTCTGGCTTTTCTCTGAAGACATTTTGCATCTCATCCAAGAAGCTCCTTCAGCTTTGCTGAACCAGAAAGTTGATGACCAGGGCGTGGCAAAAAGGCAACACAGTCAGATAATCTATAAGAGTCCCTTTATTATCTCCAACTTTGCCCTCAATGTCCAGGTTACCTTCTGGATGGAGAAAAACTCTCCCAGGAACAGCCTTTGACTGCAGAAAATGAAGTCCAAAACAAGGTCCACACAAACTGTAACTTAAAGTCCAATCAAGCCAAACTGAAGTTTTGGCAGGAAGGAGCAAAAATTCCAGACTTGAAGGCACGACAAAATTCACATGGTTGAGAAGACGCCAGGAACATAGATAAGCAACAACAGCACAAGATAAAATCACATTTGCTCCCAGCAGCCTGTCCACACAGCCTTTCTTATAAACTGTGTTCTTAGCTGTGGCTAATGAAGGGAATCAGGGCCCTTTCCTCCCTCATAAGCCATGCAACCCACATTGCTCTCTTCTCCGTTCCTCCCTGCGTGCCCTAAGATGAATAGGGGGTGGGCCTGGGTCTTCCTTTGAACTCCCTCTCCCCAGTTTCCTCCACAGCCACTGGAGCCACACTCCCACTCCCTGTCAGCTGTTCAGCTTCCTCCTCGTATTTAGACTCCGATGGGCATGACAGAAAGTCTAGTCACCTTTTGAAAAAGCACCTTTGGGACAACCACCTGGATGACTGAGAATCTCTATAGACATCTAGTAGTTAAGGCACCAGGCTAGAAAGCAGATGATTGTGAGTTCTAGTCCCACCTCAGTCATGAAAGCCAGATGGGGGACTTTGGGCCAATCACCAGGAGACTGTTAGTCCTAGTCTTGCCTTCAAAGCTAGCCTGATGACTCTGACCTAGTTACTGTCTCTCAGCCCAACTTCACCTCACAGCCTTGTTCTAGGGCACGGGTGTCAAACCAGCAGCCTATGGGCTGGGTGTGTCATGCACAGGCCATGCCCACTCCAGCTCCGTGAAGGGGAAGAACGCCATAAAACGACACGTAACAGCAACATGACGTGGCAAGGTTGACACCCGTGTTCTAAGGCAAAATAGGAGGAAGGTATGTTGGGTATATTCTCTGCCTTGAATTATTTGTAAAAATAATACAGGCAGGGTACAGATACAAAGCACCTGAAGGCAGGACAAGAAGCAATGGATGGAAACTAATCAAGGAGAGAAGCAACCGGGAATTAAGGAGAAATTTCCTGATAGTTAGAACAATTAATCAGTGAAACAGCTTGTCTCCAAAAGTTGTGAATGCTCCATCAGTGAAGGTTTTCAAGGAGAGACTGGACAACCATTTGTCTGAAATAGTATAGGGCAGTGGTGGGATTCAAAAATTTTTACTACCGGATATGTGGGCATGGCTTGGTGGGCGTAGCTTGGTGGGCATGGCAGGGGAAGGTTACTGCAAAATCTCCATTCCCTCCTCATCCCACTAACCTGCTTTCCAGCTCCATTCTCCTGTGCAGGGCAACAAAAGAAGACCCAGCCAATCAGCTGGGACTTGGGAGGCAGAGAATAGACTAGGGCGGGGCCAGTCAGAGGTGGTATTTGCCAGATCTCTGAACTACTCAAAATTTCCACTACCAGTTCTCTAGAACTGGTCAGAACCTGCTGAATACCACCTCTGGTATAGGGCAGGGATGTCAAACTCGTGGCCCATGGGCCAGATGCATCACATGCTGGCCCTGCCCCCTCCCAGTTTAGCGAAGGAGGGGAAAAATCCCGATACGTCACGTGGCAACACTGTGATGACGTGAGTTTGACACTCCTGGTATAGGGTTTCCAGCCTGATCAGGGGGTTGGACTAGAAGACCGCCAAAGTCCCTTCCAACTCTGTTATTCCATTCAATAAATAATAAGATTACATGGGCAGCTTATAGTCATCATGAGTAGAGGTCTTTACTGTTTCATGGATTATGTGTTATATGGGATTTGGTCCTAAGCTCTTCACAAGGGGATCGGCACATCTTATTAGCATATTTAGAAATGAATTGTTAAATAGCTAAGTGAGGCTTGTAAACCCCAGATTGAGACCAATCTGCCAAAGAACCTGCTGCCATCTTCTATGTGTGACGACAGATGTTTCTCATGTGTCCTTTGGGGTTTGCTGTGGGATTAGCAACCAGGAAATCAAAAACAGGTCTATTTTTGTCCATGGACTTATCAGCTAATGGCTCCATCTCAGGGAGTTCTTTTTTTCTTTTTTCCCCAACTAACTCTAATGCCAATGTCCACATATCTCCAGAGAGTCCAATTTCAATCATATCAATTCCATCTGGAAGTTTTGTGGATAAGTGCACAAAGGAACCAAGCCCCGTTTCCCATACTCCACAGAAGGAGATCAAGTATCAGTCTCATAAACTGTCCGCATCAACCTGAAGGTCAAAACCAGCATTTGTCAATTTAGTGCCCTTCAGGTGTGTGTTGGGTTATGATAGCTAAGGAAGACTATAAACATAATGGTGATGATATAAGGATTATATGAACAGGCTGTCTTGGAATTGTGCAGAAGGCAATTTCCTTTAGAGATACCTTTTAAAAGAATACAAACTTGGAAACCAGTCTCAAGCGTGCAATGTCCGTTCTGGCATTTTGGCTACAAGACAGCTAAAAGGTTTATACAAATATCCAGACTGTTATTGTATGGAAAGAAAAAAATGAATTTCATTTCTTCACTCCCTAACATTATGTTCACAAGGTAGGCTTATGGATATATATTAAACTTTGTCAATCCAGAGCCTGAAATATATATATATTTAGAGGACTGAAATAGCTAACCAGGCCTGTTATTTTGATATTCAATTTTAAATTTCATCAATGTTATCAGTTCCTCTCATACTGGAATTGGGGTGGATGCTTAATACACATATAGATAATTTTATTCTCTGTGCCAGGGCTTCTGAATGTGCTTAGAATATGTAAGGCCACTGGAACCCCCACAGACCTGCAGGTTTTACTCATTGTGTTCAGTAAATGATGAGGAAATAACACAAAGCAATCTTTACCCAGCCTCTAGTTCAGATCTACCATAGAGCTCTTAGTTTATTCTGAAATCTCTATTGGGGCCCCTGAAAAAAAGAAAGAAATAACTCTTAACTCCCTCTCCTCCATCCACAAACTGTACATGTTTGAAAAATGTGGAAACAGGGAGAAAAAGGAAAGGCAGGTTAGATCCGGTTCACAATGGCTAAGGGATGTCATCGTTGGAGAGTTTATCTTGTTTTATTTGCTTGTCTGTTCTGAAAGTCTTCCCCAACACTAAACTTTTGTCTTTTCTCCTCAATTAGCTATGTGTGCAGCGTACAATCTGCAAAATATCACATCTTCCCCAGGAAAATAACTGGAAGGAAAAATTTAGTGCAAGGCTATAATTAACACAGGTTAATGGAGAGCTAATATAATATGGCTACTGCCGTATATCTTTTTATAATGAGTTGCATTTTTTTCTTCTGGGGAGGGAGAGATAATTAAATTAACTATTGTGTAGTTTGAAAATTAGACCAAAAAGGTTAACAAAGCTTTAATGGTGTGGCAATAATAACAGTTTATAAACACAAACTGTAAGGTACAGGTCAGTACAAAATAATTATCATCGTCTTGTGTTTAAATCACAGCAGTAGACAAACTGTTGTTGGGAAAGGTGACTTGTTGGGAAAACGTGACTTGGAGGCAAAAAAATTGCAAAGTGGAAGCATTTTTGGGGGGAGGAAGGATGGCCTCTTGGTAAATGCCTCATTACTTCCCCGTTTTATGCATTTTAAGTCTACCTAATGAGCATCAATCTTGCTTTAATGTAAGTTGGTATAATAGATATTCTAATGCAGCCATAAAAATGAAAATAGTGGGACATGGCTGCTCATGGAGTTTAGATTTGGATGTCAAAAACAATTCTGAGGGGCCCTTGGTACTCTCTGTACTTGGTTGTTTTCTTGCAGATGTTTCATCACCCAAATTAGGTAACATTATCAGTGCTGCTTTGGGAAAATCAGTATGTCATGCCCCTGTTGGAGTCTGACTCCGAGGGAGAGATGGAACAGCTGGGAGTGTGGCCCGGTGGTTGTAGAGGAAACTGGGGAAGGGGGGGGGGGGGGGGGGGGGGGGGGGGGGGGGGGGGGGGGGGGGGGGGGGGGGGGGGGGGGGGGGGGGGGGGGGGGGGGGGGGGGGGGGGGGGGGGGGGGGGGGGGGGGGGGGGGGGGGGGGGGGGGGGGGGGGGGGGGGGGGGGGGGGGGGGGGGGGGGAAGGGGGGGGGGGGAATAGTGGGGGGGGGGGGGAGAGGGGGGGGGGGGGGGGGGGGGGGGGGGGGGGGGGGGGAGGGGGGTGAAGAGGTGGGGGGGGGTGGGGGGGGGGGAGGGGGGGGGGGGGGGGGGGGGGGGGGGGGGGGGGGGGGGGGGGGGGGGGGGGGGGGGGTTTGGGGTGGGGGGGGGGGGGGGGGGGGGGGGGGTGTGGGGGGGGGGGGGGGGGGGGGGGGGGGGGTTGGGGGGGGGGGGTGGGGGAAGATGAGGGGATGGGGAAGGAAACTATATTTGGTATCAATGTTATACCTAACAGAAGGGCACAGGCCGGATGGGCAATCAGAGGAAGCGGGCCCATCCCCTCTTCATCCTAGGGCATGAAGGGAGGAGTGGATAAGGGAGAAACATGAGTGGCATGGTCTATGGGAGAGGAAGAGGTCCTGATCCCCTTCATTGGCTGCAGCTGGGAGGACTGCTTAAAAGGACAAACTGCATATGGCAAAGTTGCTGGAAGCAAAGCGTGCATTCTTGTCAGACCTTATCTGTGTTTTGGCTTCCTCCCAACTGTGGTTGCTGCATTATCTGGTAGAGGTCTGCAATTAATCATCCTTGCCTGCCATAGTAATTCCTTCAGTGTGTTTTGTGTTGGTTTTTTTTTATTCTGAATTAACTTTACTTTGGTTGCGGACTACATTTACTCCCTCTGTAAACTGTTTTCTTTAAGAGTTTGATATCCAGCCAAGGATAATTGGACATTGGGGCCAAGTTGGAGGCATTAAAGGGACTTTCTTCTATTTTTGTGACTTGGTTATTTTTGTGTCACACCCTGGGTCATCACACAGTACTAGCACTGATGATGTTACCTAATTTGGGCAATGAAATGCCTGCAAGAAAACAACCAAGTTCAGCGAGCATCAATGACCCCTAATTTCAATCCTGAATGACATTTATTCTCCTTTATTAAAAACAATTCTTAAGGTGAAATACATATAATAAATTCCCCCTTTAGCCCAGGGCCACAGTCAGAGGGATGACACAATCAAAAAGACCAAACATACCTCCCCCTCAAAAAAGGGGGTCTCAATTGCCATTTAATCCAAAGCCTAGCCAAAAAAGAAAAAAGAAAAAAAAAAAGGTCATTAACCATTTGTAAAAGAAAAAATGGAGCAATATAAAACCTTAGCAGTTACAGATAGTCCTTGACTTGTGACCACAATTCGGACTGGAAAATTCATTGTTAAGCAGTGCAGTCATTAAAGTGACAACTCGTATGACCACAACATTTTTTTGCTGCAATCATTCACAAATCACCGCAATCTTTAATAACACATATTAATGAATTGCGATCACGTAACCACAAGGACTTTGCAATGGTCATAAATGTGAGACTCAGTCATGAGTTGCTTTTTTCATTGCCATTTGTAACATCAAAGAGTTGCTAAGTGAATAGCCATAAGTCAAGGACTACATGTACCTTCTCCTCCACCTCCAATAATAAAGTCCATTCAAGAAATAGCAACATTATACCAGCTAATAGATGGAAAGGGGGATATACAACAGGAGATAGAACAGAAAAAAGAAATTGCCCGTAAGTATTTTGAAGAGTTATATAAAAAGGAAGAAGTTAACAAAGATAGAATAAGAAACTATTTAGATGAAGTGAAGGATAAAGCAATTGGGGAAGAAATGGAAAAATTATTAAACAAAGACATTACTTGGTTTGAATTGAAATCAGCAATAGAGAACCAGAAAAACAATAAATCCCCGGGACCAGATGGGATTCCAAGGGGGGCTGTACAAGGCAATAGCAGAACAAATAGGACCTCTTATGGTGGAAGTTTTTAATGACGTCTTATTGGCAGCCAGGATGCCAGACTCATGAAGGGGGGCATTGATTTCACTGACCCCGAAGGAGGATTCGGATCCCCAATATATACATAATTATAGGCTGATTTCACTGTTAAATACTGATTACAAAATATTCACTTCTATTATAGCAAGTAGACTAAAAAGAATGTTAAATGAGCATATATATGAAGATCAAAATGGATTTCTCCTGACCAGACAAATCAGGAACAACTTAAGAATAGTACTAGATGTCTTAGAATTTTACGAAGCCCACCCCGAAAAACAAATTGCACTTATGTTTTTAGATGCAGAGAAGGCCTTCGATAATTTAAATTGGCAATTTTTAATCCAAAAAAATTATAATATGAATTTAGGCACCAAATTTGAAAATATTATAACAACCATTTATGATACACAACAGGCTAATATTATAATAAATGGGGAATATACCCGCCCAATAAAAATAGAAAAAGGAGTCAGACAGGGCTGCCCACTCTCACCCCTGCTCTTCATATTATCATTAGAAGCATTACTAATGCGAATAAGACAGAACCCAGACATAAAAGGGTTAAAGGTTAAGAAAGAAGAATATAAGTTGCAAGCATTTGCGGATGATATGATTTTTTTCATTGAGGAATCAATAGAAAGAGGACAAAAATTGATGAATGAATTAGAACAATTTGGAGCAGTAGCAGGACTTAAAATTAATAGGAAGAAAACAAAATTAATGACTAAAAATTTAACAGAAAAACAGAAAATAGAACTAGAAGAAGTTATGGGAATACAAGTGATAAAGTTAAATACTTGGGAATATGGTTGACAGCACATTGTAAGACACTTAAGGAAAATAATTATGATAAATTGATGCAACAGGTAAAGAAGGATTTAGAAACATGGGGCAAGCTGCAACTTTCATTATTAGGCAGGATTGCTGCTATTAAAATGAATATTCTTCCAAAATTCCTATATATATTTCAGACGAGCCCAATCAAAGTAAACAATTTTTTTTTTGAAGAACTTAATAAAATAACTGTAAAATTTATCTGGCAAGGGAAAAAACCTAGAATAAATGTAAAGGCAATGCAGGATATGAAGAGCAGGGGAGGGCTGGCATTTCCAAATTGGGAGTTGTATTATAGTGCAGCCTCTTTAGTATGGTTGAAGGAATGGGTGAATTTAACCAATAAGAGAATATTATTCTTAGAAGGCCATGACTTGCAAAGGGGGTGGCATGCTATTTTTTTATTTTTTATTTTTGAAAATTTTATTTGGGTTTTCACAAAAACAAAATACAAATAAAACATCTTTTTTGAAAATAGCATGGTCCCAGGTTATCACTTCTTCATACAGACACCAAACTCAATTTCATGCTCATTTTTATATTCTATTCCATATCTTATTACCATTTTATATTTTCTGCATAGTTTTTCCCCTCTTTTAATTTTCTCAACTTTATTTTAATTATCTCATCTCAATTCAAGTCATTATATTTATACTTTTGTCTGTCCTGTTTCAATTTCATATTATCTTTTCTTATTAAACAAATTTTTCCCTGTAGTTACCAATTGGAGTATGACACCTTTGTATCTTTTAATTTTATCCATTCAAACTCTTATTTAAGCTTCAATGTATACCTTTAAGATTATAGCATTCAATATAATACATAACTTCTAGTCGAATTCTGCTTGGTACATTCTTAAAATACACACTATATTCTTAAAAAGAAAAATTATATATATATATGTAAATAAAGCACACATTCCATTCAATTCAATTCTATCATTAATATTCATTAAAATCTTAACATCTTTAACATTTCTTTTCAATTAAATATCATACTTCCTTGGGAACACTTATAAACTTTCCATAGTTAATTCTTTTTTTTCCATATTTCTCACTTATATTTTTATAAATCATTACTAATAATTAAAAATATTCCCATTTAATTCTCTCAATCATTTTAATTCATTTATTTATTACCAAACATTCAACTACCTTACAGTAAACATTTTATCCATCATTTTAATCATATTTTCTAAAATTATTTCTGTTTGTAATATAACAATGCTATCTTATGTACCTTTGCAGAATCCCTTTTGCAATTAAATTTTCACCCATTATCTCTAAACAAGCTTATGGTTACAATCCTTATATCTTTTCCCTGTTTCTCCATTTCTTGTTTCTGTCTTTTACAGCTTCTTTTCCTTGCCTTCTTCCCCCTCTTCTTCTCCCTCCCCTTTTTACCCCCTCGTCTCTCTACTTCTAACTCTCTCATCTGTAATCCCCTCTTCTGTTGCTTTCACATATTATACTTATCTTTCAAATTATTCTTCTTCTTTTTGGTTGTTTTTTCTAGTCTTAAACCTTTCACTCTCTTTCCCCCCTTTTCTTTTTTTCCCCCACTTAAAATTATTTGATCATTAAAGATGGCTTCTTCTTTGTCCCAATCTTCTTGTTCTGCAAGCGTTTCTTGTTGTTTCTCATAGTTCCAGATCTCCATTTCTAAGAATTGAAATACGAAGCCAAAAAAGCCTCTCCCTTCTTGTGCATCTTCTTTCCATTTTTTAAGTTCCATTTTCAGTTCTTCAAAGAGTGATACCATTTTAAAAACTTTTAAACAACCACCCGGTTAATTTTAGTCATCCAGATGCAAAAACCAAAAATCACCAAGTAATCCAAATAATCCAAGGCTGTTTCTTCTTGCTTCTTTTTTCCACTTTCTCTTCCTGGGGTTCTATTATTTTGTTATCAAGTTTCAATTAAAATGTATCTTTGAGGAATCTTGTTAAAATTTCACTGTCAGTTCCTTTTAGTTACAGTTCCATTCCTTAGTTCCAGGCAGTCTCCTCCATTTTTCCAGATCCTGCCCTCTTATTCTTTTTTTTTTTCCTTTCCTGCTTTTTAAAAACTTTTAAATATCCAGAAATCTTTATTCTACCTTTGACTTTTATTTTCAGCTTAGATGCCTATTAATGTCAAAGTGGATTTTTTTCAATTTCTTGCTTAAGTCTCTTAGCTGTCAGCATAAGGAAGGGAAGAAAAAACAAACTAATCCTTTCCCTTCTCTCTCTCTTTCGCAGCTTCAAAATCTTCTTTGGGAACAATGTTATTAAATTTAAATTCCAGGGTACCTTATTTGTTGCTTTTGCTGTTTGACCCGGTCAACCAAAACTTTCTCTTCTTCTCTTCCTCCTGCACATTCTTTTCCGGTTGAGTTCTTCTTTGTGGCGGCCATTTCTGACCACCACTACAACCGCCTTTGGGAAAGGGAGTAATGGCCAGCTGGGGAGGAGAGATGCGGCTCTCCTCAACCCTGCAGGCAGTCTCCCCCTTTTTCACCACCTCTACGGGGTGGCTTAGCCCCGAAACCAGCCGGCTTGGGGCGCTCCAGCAGCGAGCACGGATCGAAGCCTCGCAGAGATGAGGTTTCGGTCTGTCGCTGAAGAAGCTCAAACCGGAAGCCAATCAGGGGGTGGCATGCTTTTTTATGGGATGTAGGGAAAACTAGCCAGAAATATTTTCACAGACACCTAATCAGAGACTCATTATTAACTAATTGGAAGAAAATACGGAAAAAACACTATTTAAAAATATCAATTTGGATTTCAACAATGGAGGCGATGATTCACCCAAATAATCTGGATATTACTAAAATGATTAAATATAAGGATCTATTGGATACACAAGGAAATTTGAAATCGCGGCAAGAACTTCAAGAGCAGGGACTAAAAATTGATCAGTGGGCATATCTTCAAATTCAAAGTAGATATAAACAGGACAAGAAAGAATTCGGAATTAACAATAAACTCCAGCAATTAGATAAAATTTTATTAGGATCAGGCAAAAAAAAATATAACAAAATTTCGTAATTATTTATTAGAAGTAGAATTAGAAGAAATTGTAAAAGGGAACATAATAGCCTGGAGTAAGAATATAGGACGTACCATCACCATAACAGAATGGGAAAAGGTCTGGGGTAGAAATAATAAAATTACAAAATCGGTAGCATACAAAGAAAACACCTATAAAATGTTTTATAGATGGCACCTTCCTCCTTCGAGATTAGCGAAGATGCACCCCAATATGAGTCCGAATTGCTGGAAATGCAAAAAAAAAAAAAAAAAGAGGGAACTTTTTTCCATATGTGGTGGTCCTGTACAGAAGCTCAAAAATATTGGCAGAAAATTAGGAATTGGCTGGAAGAAATGACAAGAGAACAGATCAAATTCAAACCAGAGTCCTTTCTGTTAGGGATCTTTGATAAACAAATATCAAAAAAGTGAAATATATAATAATACACATTTTGACAGCGGCCAGACTGGCTTTTGCACAATGTTGGAAGCACCCTCATGTTCCATCAGAGGAGATGATCATTCAAAAAATTTCAAGTTGTGCAGAAATGGACAAATTAACTTTGGCATTAAAAAATAAAGACACTTCAATATACTACAACAGCTGGAACTACTGGTACAAATGGATAGACCAAAGATAGACTTCACACTAAAAGGCAAAAGAGGATAGGATAAATCCATAGTAGTGATACACAGATATATGTAAGGATTAGGTGTGTGTACATGGCATAAAATAAGGATAAATAGAGGTCTTACAAACTGTTGAAGATGAGAATGTTTTTAATTGTTTTATATATTTTTCTTTCTATTTTCTTCTCCCTTTCTTCTTTTTCTCTCTTTCATTTATGTATGTGTTGTTGGTTTGTTTTAATTGTAAAATCAATAAAATTTATTAAAAAAAAGAAAAGAAATAGCAACATTAAAAACCGGGCAAATGATTTAAAAGTTCTCAAGTGCCCCAGCAATCAGAAAATGGCTAAATTTGCCAGACTAATTTCAACACAGTGCTACTAAATCTGATTAGGAACAAAGTCCCTAAAAGCTTTGTTGGAAAGGTCAGGCAAGCAAGCAAGCAACATCACAAATTGGAAGCTGGCAAGTCAGAGCACAGAACAATTTTATCTGGAAAAGAAAAAAAACAGTCTTATTTTATTCGTCTGATTCCATGATTCTCAGTATTGTCACCTCTCAAGAGTGGTTTAAGGGATCCTGTATTCCAATGTCATTTCCAACTCCCTGATCCTATGATTTAGAAATGGCATTTTTATCTTAATCCCCAGAATAACCGTTCACTGTTCTTTTTTTTTTAAGAAAAAAAAATCAACTTTTTAATTACTTTCTAGGTCCAGATTATTTGAGGTCACAGAAGGAAGAGAGAACTTTGTATGGGACATTTCAATGGTGGGATTCAAAAATTTTTACTACCAGTTCTGTGGGTGTGGCTTGGTGGGCGTGGCATGGCTTGGTGGGTGTGGCTTGGTTGGCATAGCAGGGGAAGGATACTGTAAAATCTCCATTCCCTCCCCACTCCTGGGGGAAGGAAATCCCCATTCCCTCCCCACCCCACTAACCTGCTTTCCAGCTCCATTCTCCTGTGTAGGGCAACAAAAGGAGACCCAGCCGATCAGCTGGGACTCGGGAGGCAGAGAATAGATAGGGGCGGGGCCAGTCAGAGGTGGTATTTGCTGGTTCTCCAAAATACTCGAAATTTCCGCTACCGGTTCTCCAGAACTGGTCAGAACCTGCTGAATACCACCTCTGGGTCATTTGAACAGAAGCAAAGTGGTGCAGCTGTGGGTGACCAATTTTTAAGAAGAGCTGTAACCCAACTTTTCTCAGCTGTGCAATGCAGTTTCTTATCTTCTGAAGAGGGCCTTGCAAAATTATTGCATTTTTTTCCTAAAATGCATATGGCTAGTATTGGGGAATAGTCAACTGTATCTACCACAATGCAAGAAGTCAAGGTCATCCATCAAATGTAAAAGCCACCAAATTTAGGGCCAAAAGAAGGAAATGCTTTTCCGTGGGGCATAGTAAAGGTGTGGAATTCACTACCAGCTATTGTAACAGCAACCAATTTGGATGGGTTTAGAGAGGGACTAGACAGATTTATGAACAATCAGCCTATCAATAGCTATTATTAACAGCCATTAACAAGCACACATAGATAAACAACAGCTACATAACATTGAAAAGGGACAATCAAAAATCAAAAAAAGGAAACCAAAAGAGCAAAACACCTTTTCACCAGTAATAAACACCCAAAACAGCACATATTAACATCAATACTAATGTAAAATTCAAGAAATAATCAATAATCAATGAACCACCAACTCAAACAAGTTAACAGTCAACAACAGCCTAATCAAGGAACTATCAAGAACACTCCCACCAACATTGAGACATTAGTATATAAAAAGAGAGCAAGCCTCCCTCCCTTCTAGCACTGATGATGTTACCTAGTTTGGTAATGAAACATTTCCAAGCCAACAACCAAACTCAGAGAGCACCCAAGGATTCCATAGTTGAACCTTGAGCCACAAATGTTTTCCTGTTTTATATATTCCCCTGGTTACTGTATATTAAAAGTGGAAGAGGATTGTTGCCTTCCCCGTTCAGCTTTCCACAGATGTCCTATAAATTAGCCATTATTTGATACAGAATATGGAGTACATGGATCTGTAATCTGACCCAACAGTTCTTCTGATATTTCTCCATTAACTGATATCTCAAAAGTTCATCTTCTACCTTCTTCCAATTCTCTTTTCTTCCTTTCAATTGTTTGTTAGCAAAATTAAGTCACTTCTGCATAACACAACCCAGGTTGAATTCTTTACACTGATCTCATGATCAGCTGCAGAAAGCCCCGATGAGTTTGATGGTGATCTTCACATGCTGTGGGTTAGGGTTGCAATTCATAACCCACCAAATTACAGTAGTTCTCAAGTTACACCAGTTCATTTAATGACCATTAAAAGTTACAATGGCACTGAAAAAAGTCACTTATGACTGTTTTTCATAGTTATGACCTTTGCAGCATCCCCACGATCATGGGATCAAAATTCAGATGCTTGGCAAATTGTTCATGTTGTGTCCCAAGATCGTGTGGTCCCCTTTTGCGACCTTCTGACAATGGAGAAGCAAGATTCACTTAACAACCAGGTTACTAACTTACCAACTTCAGCAATTTACTTAATAACTGTGGCAAGGAAGGTCATAAAATGGGGCAAAACTCATTTAACAAATGTCTCACATAGCAACAGAAATTTTGGGTTCAAGTATGGCTGTAACTCAGGGACTATCCTGTAGACCCCAGCAATGTACCTGTCATGCCCCCGCCGGAGTCTGAATTCGAGGTGGAAGATGAACAGCTGATAGGGAGCGCGGAAGTGGCTCAGTTGGCTGTGGAGGAAACTGGGGAAGGGCAAAGTCAGGCTGGGCAGAGCAGGGGAGAGGTAGAACAAGGGAGAGGGGGTTCAGAGGAAGACCAGGCCCACCCCCTCTTCATCCTAGGGCATGCAGGGAAGAACGGAGAAGAGAGCAATGTGGGTCGTGTGGCTTACGAGGGAGAAAAGGCCCCTGATTCCCTTCACAAGGCACACCTAGGGATGAAGTTTAAAGGAGAGGCAGATGGGAGGGACGGTTGTTTGGGAACAAACATTGAGTTTCTCTTGTGTTGGCTACGGTGATCTGAGTTTCTGACATCCTCCTAACTGGTTTGATTTACTGCCTTGTTACTTTATTTCTGGAACTCTGTATCTTGCTCTGCCAGATTTATTACCTTATTTTGCCTTGTTGGATGTATAGTTTAAGTTTTTCAGTTTATAACATTTGAACTGGAATATCTGCAGCCAAAGACTGCAGGTTCTTTGGGAGAGTTGGTGCAGGTTCATGGGAGCATTTTTCTCCAGTAACGGGTTGGAGCTAATAACAGAACTCATTCTTATTCTCTGGTTGTGTTGCCTTTGTGCCACGCCCGGGTCATCACAGTATTTTTCAGTTTAGCATTGCATCGGAGTCCATACCTCTTCCTAAACCAAAGCACTAACCCAGAAATCCCAAGATTGCCCTTATAAAAAAATATTCTTCAATTCCAGGCAGTCTCTAGCAAACATTTATTTTTCTTCTTAAATAGCTTGATCCTGATCTTTGCTTTCTTCTGACATTTCCCACTAATGCAAGGGCCAGTGAACTGAAGAGGCTTCCTGGATGACTGTTGCAACTGCAGAGGCCTTTGTTAACAGCTGGATTTATGTCAGAAGTACCATCTTCAAATTCAGATTCTCTTTGCTAGATGCCAACCAGCCATAAACTATGGGGGCGGGGTGGAGTTGCTGGAATTACAGGGAAGGAGGAAACCAAAACTACTCATTGTGCTGTCCTGAGACATCGGCTCAACGCCCCAAGGCCAGGGGCCTGGGAACAGAAGTGCAATGGCTCACCATCAAGCCCGCCAATGCAGAGACCATTAGCAAAACAAATTCTTTGAATGTAACCAGACAATAAAGAGATAACATGGAGAAGGAACTGGAAAGGGAAAGTTAACTAGGGAACTCAAATGTTAGTTCTGGCTTTGCTGTACTGTAACCACTTGGTCTTCCGCAAAAGTATACTTTCTCAAATGGAGTTGAAAATATTTCTTTACTAAGAAACCAATTTGACAGACTCTTCAGCTGATTTTCATTACTGCTACATTTTTACCCCGCCTTTTCTTCAAAAAAATTGACAATTGTGTACACTGTCAATGCTAATGCTCACTTCCCATTCGCACCTGTATTTGAGCCCGGTTCTCTACAATTTCTATAAGCAATGTGTATTATTTTCACCACATTACTTTAGATTAATCGTCTGCGCTGAAACTTGTCAAGCTGAACAAGTGTGAGAATTATGTGGGAACTCAATCCCTGCCATCTTCAGGAACAAATATAGGTTGACAAGATAGTAGCTCGCTGGTTTGGAAAGGAGAAGGCAGTCTATCTGTGTGCACCTTGTGAGGTTTTGTTTGTTTTTCCTGACAACCATGAGGCTTCCTTACTTGTTTGAAAAATACAGCTGCAGTTTGGTTCTTATGCTGTCACTTGAGGCAGCTGAATTGTTTCTCACAATCCCTCTGCCCCATAGTAAATCCTTTCAGTGGCATCATCAGTGGAAAATGTGGAATCCCTGCTAGTCAATAGTAGACTTTAGTCAAAAGTAGATGGGGACTCTATGCAATAAAGACATCACAAGAATTTTTGTAAGACTTCATTCCATTAAATGATTGCCAGTGACAAGGATTGTTCAATATTCTCAAAGCTTGAAGGGTAATTTGGTGAGTTAATATCCGTCTTTCCCCATCTTCCACTGGGTTCTTTATGGTTCTCAAATTAGGAGACATGTCCTCCCCCTTAATGTTACCAAAATTCTCCTCTACTTTAAGAAAATATAAAATTACCTCCTTCATTTTTTGCCTTCTCCATAGGGATACCCTCCAGCTGTGAAAGAGTTCTCTCATAATTCATGGTCAGTATGATCAAAAACTCCCTTTTTAATGACCCTGTAATCCCTTAATTTGGGATACAGTCAGGCGACAGGATGGAGCTGAGAATTTACTGGCCGGATGCCCTTCCTGACACCACGTGGAGTTTGCAGCAGATATTTTCCTTTGTGCCCTAGGCGAGAAATATCTGCCACTCCCTAGGATTGAACTGTCAACCTTCCAGGTGGGAGGTGAGTGTCTTCACCACTAAGCCATCATGCCGCTCATGACAACTACGATCAATGGATAAATAATCATATATCTTAGAATTGAAGAGAATTATAATGCTGGAGGGCATCAGCCTTGGTAAGACTGGACAAGAAGACCCACAAAATTCATCCACTGGCCTCTAGGAATTGAATTCTATCAATCAATCCCATTCTTGTGGACCATTTGATTGACTCTGTTGTCATTTCTACCTTGTGTGAAGGAACCTACGTGATGACAGTGACGGCCAACGATGCCGATGACAGCACCACAGCAAATGGGATGGTGAGGTACCGCATTGTGACTCAGACTCCACAAAGTCCATCCCAGAATATGTTTACCATTAACAGCGAGACTGGAGATATAGCAACGGTGGCAGCAGGACTTGATCGAGAGGTAAGAGAGCAACTTCTTTGATTAACAAACTAAACAGTTAGTAGGCTCTACTTCAGAGATGTCAAACTTGATTTCATTGAGGGTCGCATCAGAGTTGTGTTTGATGTTGGGACAGCGGGGGGCATATCCGGGGGCATGGCCAGCTTGACATCACTCGTGTTGGGGGCACCTGTGGTAGCCCAGGTGGTGCTGGGGGAATCTATTGTCTCTAGCTCCTTTTTCAGCTGCGATGGCCTCCTGCAGCCCTCTGCCAGCGAAAACGGAGCTTCATTTTCTTTTTAACATGTTTTTAATTTTGTTTATATGCAAAAAATCCATTCCATTTCAATCATGCGTCAATTAGGTACATATTTCAAATTGCTTATCCATTATTAATAATATACTTCTTATTCATCTTAACAACGTAACAATAATCACACTCCCATGTACATAAGTATAATCTAATATATCTATTGTATTAATTCCTCTTATTACTTTATAGATATATCTAATCCCTTTTAGTTTATTCTATTTTCTATCCATTGGTTAAACAAATCCCATACCATGTAATATTCAGATTATTCTTTTTCTTTAATTTCTAGTGTCAATCTATTCATTTATGCACATTCAAATATTTTTTCAATTGTTTTTCCCTCTGTTGGTATCTTATCACTCTTCCAGTTTTGGGCAAATACAATTCTAGCCGCTGTTAAAACATGTATAATTAAATAAGTCTTTTCTTTACTGTAGCCTTCTGGCACCATTCCTAGTAAAAATATTTCAGGCTTCAAATCTATATGTTGTTTAATCATTTTCTCCAACCATGTATGTATCTTAACCCAATACCTTTTAGCTTCTGTGCAAGTCCACCACATATGATAATATGTGCCTGGTATTTGATGACATTTCCAGCATTTAATTGATTTATCTTTAAATATTTTCGCTAATTTTGCTCGTGCTAGATGCCATCTATAAAACATTACAGAGCTCCATTTTCACTGGCAGAGGCACTGTGGGCCGCTCCTTCGCTGTTTCCAGGGTGGCCCTGTGGGCCAAATCTAAACACTCCGCAGGCCCGATCCAGTCCACAGGCCTTGAGTTTGACACCCCTGCTTTACTTCATAGCCACAGGTAGTCCTTGACTTAAAACCATTCATTTAGTGATTGTTCAAAATTACAACGGCACTGAATAAAGTGGCTTATAATCATTTTTCTCACAACCATTGGAGCATTCTGTGGCGCAGTGGTTAGAGTGCAGTATTGCAAGCTACTTCTGCAGCCAGCTTGCCTACAATTTGGCAGTTCAAATCCCACCAGACTCAAGGTTGACTCAGCCTTCCATCCTTCCAAGGTGGGTAAAATGAGGACCCAAATTGTTGGGGGAGCAATAGGCTGACTCTGTAAACCACTTAGAGAGGGCTGTAAAGCACTATAAAGCAGTATATAAGTCTAAGTGCTATTGCTATTCCCTGTGACCATGTGATCAAAATTTGGAGGCTTGGCAACTGGATCATATTTATGATCGTTGCAATGTCCCAGGGTCATGCGATCCCCTTTTACAACCTTCCAACAAGCAAAGTCAATGCGGAAGCCAGATTCACTTAACAACCATGTTGCTTACTTAACAGCTGCAGAGATTCACTTAACAAAGGTGACGAGAAAGTTTGTCAAAGGAGGCCAAACTTATTTAACAACTGTCTTGCTTAGTTACGGACACTTTGGGCTTATTTGTGGTCATAAATTGAGGATTATCTGTATTTTTTTCCTCTCCAAAGTAGATTAATTCGGTCTATACAAGGTGTCTTGTTGAAGAATAGTCTCAAATAAAGATATTTTAAATTCCAGTGTTTCCTTTAAGCAAATGTGTCTTATACGTTTGTTTGCTTTTTTGTGGTAGTAGTTCTTTTCTGATTTTCTTTACTATGTTTTATCATCTTTTAAGTTTTCGTTTCATTGAAGAAGCAAAAAAGGTCAAATAAAAAATAGATAATAATTGAGCACCCCTGTGGCCTTCAACCTATCCCAGTGCCCAAAATCCAGCACACACTTAAAGTGCTTCCAAAAAAAGCCTGAGTATAGCCTAATCTATCTGAAGATTAGGAGCATATGGCACGCTGCATATGCTCTTTTAAATTGGGATTGTCTGCCAATTAAGTATTTATTCTTTTTACTCAAGCAGTAAAGCCTGACCTACATCTGTGAATTTTAACGTTGTTGCAGAATGATGGAACAAACAGTTTATAGAGCAATAGCAATAGATGCAAAACAATTTCTTCATTCTTCCTGCTTTTCTTCTGCTATCTATCTCCTAGCCACTATTTTGCCTTTTGATTTGACAGACATGTCCAGAATTCCACCAAGGAGACCAATGGTTGGATGCTGTAGAAGGAAAATGAAAATTAGGAGAGGACAGTGCATTTTTCCTTTTCCCCCTCCGCCTCCTCTTCTTTTTCTTCTTCTCCTCCTCCTTCTCCTCTTCCTCCCCACCTCCTCCCTCACCCCCTTCCTCCTCCTCCTCCTCTCTCCTTTCTCTCCATCCCTCTTCCTTCTTCCATTTCCATTTCTTCTCCTTTTTCTTACATTTTCTGACTATACCCAAATTATGTTCTGATTTTTTTTTTTCATTTTATAATCAGCATGTCCTGTTTTTCCTATCCTAGAACCAGAGGTCACAAATAGAGGTTGGTGAGGGGAGGAATTAAGTTTCCTTTTTCAGGATTTCCAGAATCCTGCCTCAAAGTTTGAAAGCCACAGACCTGAAGAGCCCAATCTGTTGAACGTCGAGAAGCTTATCCCAAAGTCCCTCTTTTTCACAGGGGCCTAGCAAATTTATTTTATTTATTTATCTTATTTTATTTAGTTTAGTTTGTCAAGCATGTATGAGAAAACAAGTATAAGTAACATAACATATAAACATAGGTATAAACAGGTATAAGTATATACATAATAAATGAGTATGAATAAATGGGAACAGTAGGACAGGGACAGTAGGCACACTGGTGCGCTTATGTACATTGTGCAAGTTGTGTCAAAGCCTCTGCCCTCCTCTCCCCTCCCATTTTTCTCCTCTCCCATCAGCGTCTCTTCTTGATTCATTCAAATACCTCAGGCTGATGTTTGCTTGGAGGGATGCTTCAAGGTTTGAAGGAGCTCCGAACTGCTTTGGGGCATCCCAGCACATCCTTACGGCAGAGATAGGTGCCTAAATACTACCTCCAAGCAGGTTAGCACTGGTGGTCACTGGTGGATTCAGAGAACTTGAGGGGAATATCGGCCACAAGTCTGCAGCCAAGAGTGAGTGACTTGTCAAAAAGATTTGGAGGTGACAAGGAAGATGGATGCCAGAGAATTGCCTAAGGCAGATTTTTCCAGCTGCACTTGGCCTTCAGGCAAGAGAGTTGGCTGAGACTGGGCCAGTTGGATGAAGGTGCTGGAGATGAAAAGGAGCTGGAAAAAAAGGAGCCATGATATTGGCTTCATCTCTAGTGTCAGCTTATTTAGCATGGATGTTATTTTATAAGTCCTTGTTGCGCCAAAAACTTCTTGTCTCCTGAGATTTGGAGCAACAAAACAACTGTTTTCTTTGGTTTAGCAAACTTCAGCAACTGTGGCTTGACCTTCCCTTTTCCCCTTAAAATGTTATTTAGGGCAATGAATAGAATAGCAAGAACAAGAATATTTAGACTTGTATACTGCCCCATAGTACTTTACAGCACTCTCTGGGCAGTTTACAATGAAGAAGTATTTTTTGCATATGGTCCCCAACAATCTGGGTCCTCATTTTACCGACCTCAGAAGGATGGAATGCTGAGTCAACTTTGAGCAGGTCAGAATCGAACTGCTGACAGTGAACAGAGTTAGCCTGCAGTACTGCACTTTAATGGTCGGATGCCCTTCCTGTCACCAGTGTGGAGTTTTGTTCACTCAGCAAAACTCATTACGTTGAGTTACTTTTGCATAATTTTCTTTTTCTCCAGATTATGGAAGTAACCCCCTTAATAGATCATTCTTTCTACAAGCTCAGCTCCAAAAAAATTTTTTTTACAACATGTACATATATATGCATTACTGGTTTTATAATTCACACATTTATATTGAGCTTAAGACAGTTGAAAATAAATCTCAAAAATCCTTAAAAAGAAGTAAAACATGGATGCATTTTGCTACTGCCTCCGCCACAATGTTGTTAGACATTCCAATTTTGTCAACAGCTTTGATATTTCCTATCTCCCTTTCAAGTACTAATGAGATCCAGTCCTGCATGGATTCTGAACCCAGGTGACACTGGCTACCTATAAAGATTCGCTGAGATATCAGGGCAAGGCCCATAAAGTCATTCCACTTGAAGAACACTTAACTAAGCAAGATTCATTTATTTAATTTTAGGCCATCTGCCTCCAGAATGAGTTTGAGCAGCTTCAAAAGCAATAAGACGGGGGGGAAATCATATAAATCCAAACCACACTTCATATACTTTAAACCAGAATGGACACAACAAAGAACATTTTAAAGACTTAGAATGTAGACTATATAATAATAAAGTTGGAAGGGACCTTGGAGTTCTTCTAGTCCAAGCCCCTGATTGAGCAGAAGACCCCCATATCGTTTCAGACAGATCATTGTCCAATCTCTTCTGGAAATCCTCCAGTGATGGAGCACCCACAACGTCTGAAGGCAAGCTATTCCATTGATTGATTGCTCTCACTGTGAGGAAATTTCTCCTTCGTTCTCGGTTGCTTTTCTCCTTGGTTAGTTTCTAACCATTTTTTTTTCTTGTATGAATAGAATAGAATGAGCTGGAAGGGAGCTTGGAGGTCTTCTAGTCCAGCCCCATGCTCAAGCAGGAGAACCTATACCAGTTCAGATAAGTGACTATCTAGACTCTTCTTAAAAACATCCAGTGATTCAGCACTCACGATTTCTGTAGGCAAATGTTCCATTGGTTAATTGTCCTCACTGTTTGGAAGTTTGCTTCTCAGGTTGCTTCTCTCTATGATTAGTTTCTAACCATTGTTTCTTGTCCTGCCTTCTGGTGCTTTGGAGAATAATTTGACACCCCCCTCTTCTTTGCAGCAGCCCTTCAAATACTAGAATACTGCTATCATGCCACCCCAATTCTTCTTTTCTTTAGACTAACCAAATCCAAATCCTGCAGCCGTTCTTCATACGTTTTAATCTCCAGGCCTTTGATCATCTTAGTTGCTCTTCTCTGAACTTTTAACAGATAACAGATAATCAGAGTTGGAAGGGACTTTATAGGTCATTTGCTAGTTGAGCCTGCTGCAGAGGTCAACTTGCAATGAGGAAGAGGAGGAGCTCTGAGGTGACCATTTGCTAGAGGACACAATGGCGGTGAGGAAGGGGAAGACGGTCAAGTTTGAGCTGCTTCGTTGAGGATTTGAAGTGCCCCCCCCCACTGCCGCGCTCCCCCATGGCTTTAGTTCAGCAGTAATCTGAGCCTGGCTGAGGATCGTCGAGGAATGCTTTTGCAGCAAAGCGCTAGCAAAAGGAATATGCACGTAAGGAAGAACAAATCAGCATGGGAGAGGAATGACATGGATCTCTAGGGGAAAATGATTCCAGATTCCGGACATCACAACAAAGAAGGCACACTTCATAGACATCAATAGATTGCACTGATGTATTGATGGAGAGGACATAAAGTGCACCAGCTCTGCCAAAGTTTACTATATGACAAACAAAATGTTAAAAAGTGATGATCTTTATGTAGTCACTTAGCAAACACATCTAAATTACATTAAAGTAACCAAAATATTTTTTTTTTCAATCCCCAAGTCGTGTCACAACTTTTGAGCACCCCTAATGTTTGGAAATTGAAAGTTGAAAAATTTGAAACTCCCTAAATTTTTATTAGACAGAAACTGTATCTCCATTCATTTAGCAACTGTTCAAAGTTCTGATTGGACCTATCTGGGGGGGGGGGGTGAAGGTTATTTACAACCTAGAATTGAAGTTGGGCATTCAACAACCACATTAACAGTCATTTGCATGTGACTACATTTCACAACAATTTTGCTGAAAACCAGCATTTGTTTCTGGTTTCTATGGTTTTATGACCATAAAAATTTTGCAACCCCCACAAAAACGGTCCTGAAATCAGTTCAGTTGTTCAGACTGTTGTCAGGATTCCGGCAGTTATTCCAATTAAATCATGAGCCTCGAGCCATACTCCCAAAACTAAAGAGGATTTATTTGAAGTTAACATTCTATGTCCGGCACTAACCTGGGCATAGCCAACTCTGAAATACATAATTCACTGTCACCCTTGATCCTGCTTTTCCCCCCACCCCTCTGGGTGTATCATCCAACGAAAAATGTTCATAGCCAAGAGTCATCAATCATGCTCTCCAATTAGATATTTTTGCGGCCATTTTACGATTGTCACAAGTTACAATCCCATGATAGACTGGCTCCATTACAGCTGTAACTGAGTACTACCTGTAGCTAGATAGATAATGAGGCCCTACTGGAAATTATTCTTCAATATTTAATAGCTTTCTCCTTTCAATATTGCCTCAGCGTATAAAGTCCTTTTTGAGATTTCTCCTTAAATGTTATCCCTTTTCTTTCTTTGACTTAAAAGGAGGAGTCACCTGAACTATCTCTGACATTAGAGATAAGAACACGAATACAGATCAAAGCAGTGTATAAACAACTAGTTTTCAAAGCTATCTCACCTGATTCCCTCTAATCGGATGTAAATATAGTTACACAGCTCTGTGACCATTTACTTACCATGGCTTTGTTTAATTGAATGGATCCCCAAGGAAGATAACAATAATTGGACTCCACTTCATAAAAATTATTAAAGGGAGATGGTTTTGCAATGGACCGATTTTAAGCTCCATGCTCACACAGGGGTAAAAACAGCTAGAGGAGAAACAAAACAACATCAATCCCACGAAGCTAATGGAAGGAAAATATGGGGTTTAAACATGTATCAAGATTCAGAGCTACATTGAATAAGAAATTAAGTTTAAAGTGAGTTCAAAAAGCAAACTTTTGTATGAAAGTACCAAAAGAGCAAAGAAGAGGTGAGGTTTGTTAAGGAATCTTTGAAGATAAAAGCTTAGTGAGGGCCTCAAAGATGTATTGTGTGGATTTACTAGGCAAACAGAGCCAGGTTTGAGAGAGTGACAAAGATGGAAATAAATAATATCGTATACAATAAATGTGTCTGAAAAGGACACACAAGCTCATGGAGTTTCCTGTCCACCATCCCAGTGTTTGAAGAAATGTCCATCTGGGTTCAGTTCCAAGTGGAGAGAAAGACACTGGAAACATGGAGGCTGCTTGGAAGGATGGTTTATTGGTGTGGTGAACAGTACCACATGGGTTTGAAGTCCTGGTTAGCTGACCACATGGAGTGGAGAGAGAGCCTAGATCTTCCTGTTCCTGTGTAAGAAACGTGTCCTATTGGTTGTCAGACTCCCAGGGGGCTATGCAGTCATGGCTGAGGTTGTCTGTGTCCCATGCTTGGTTGAATCTTGCTTAGGTGATGTAACGAAGAGGCTTGTGTTCTGAAAGGGTGTTGGGCAATTCCTATTATGGCTTAATGGCTTTGTCCTGGTTTGGATTTTGAGTGAGGGCTAATCCTATCACCCTGGAACTGAAAGCCTTTTGTCTTGAACATAAAATGACTCCGTCTTTCTGAGGCTATTAACAAAGGTGGAGGCTGCTTTCCAAGAGCATGTTTCTTCTTTTTCTCATCCGGGAAGGTAAAATATTCTGCCTTTTTAATATTTCCTAGAATATTTCATTTTTCTAGGAGAGGGTGGGTGCTAACTTTCCACACTGGTAATTTATTTTAATTATTTAATTTTATTAACAGTTTAGCAATGCCTGACTCCAAACTAACTCTGTTCCAGACTCATGTGATCATCCTTTGCCACCTTCTCAGTTGGCTTCCGACAAGCAATGGGGAAAGCTGGATTTGCTTAATGACCATGTGATTCATTTAACAACTGCTGTGATTTTTTTACAATTGTGGCAAAAAGGTTGTAAAGTTGGGCACCGTTCCCTTAATAACTGCTTTGCTTAGGAATGAAAATTCTGGTCCCAATTGTAGTTGCAAGAAAAGGATTTTCTGTACAACATCTGTTGGCTTTTCTGGAGTCAAAGATATAAGGAGGGCCATCTTTATAATGTTTAATCCTAAATATAGGCCTGTATTACAAATTTATATGCCATGCTTAATCATTGGAGCCCAATGGAGGGAGATGCTAATATTTTGTTAATGAACTTCTAAGAAAATTGGAAAAGTGGCATTCTCCTCATTTGTTTATGTAGGCAATATTTCTAACCATTCAATTAAAAAAGACAATTCCAGGAAAATAGAGAAATAATAGGAATAGTAGTAATAATAACAATCTATAAACATCTGTAATCCCCAAGTGAAAAAAAAAATAATACTTCCAGATCTGCAATAGATTACAAGATTAAAACACATTTACACTCAGGGCAACAATTAAATGATGTGCCCCAGATGATGAAATAACAATAAAGCATAATAGCTAAAAGCAGAATTTAAATACATGCACACAATTGAAACGCTTTCTATTACAATTTAAGAAACAAGATTTTTTAAAAGAAAAGTATTTGTCTGAAAACAGTGCAAAGATTCTTACGGGAACAAGTGAAAAATGTATCTCAGGATGAGCCACATATTCCCCATTGGATTTTGGACTACAGTTTCCATGTTGCCTTACTATTAGGCCAAATGGGAGCTATTTTATTTTATTTTATTTATTTATTTAATTGGTTTGTCAATTCTTACAAGATAATAGCAAACAAAACATAGTTATGAATACATGGATATATATAAGAAAAATAAAAGAAACAATAGGACAGGGACAGTAGGCACGTTGGTGCGCTTATGCATGCCCCCTACAGACTCTCTTTTTAAAAAAAAAAAAAAAAAAACAAGTTTTATTAATTTCAACAACAAACAAATCATTACATATTTAAATCTTTCCTGTATTTCCACAGAAATTTCCCCAATATTCTCATAAAACACAAACAAACACAAACAAACATATAAAAAATCTTTTAGTAAAGTACCTTGGCCCCAGTTACCTCTCTTTGTATGGGCAGCGCATTTCACTCTTCACAATTCTATCTTATTTAATCCATCTTAATTAAATCATTATATTTATATCTTTTGCCCATTCATTATCCCTCTATCTCTTCTTATAATAAAAAGAATTTCTCCTGAAATAACTAATCAGAGTATGATGCCTTTCTATCCTCCCCTAAGTTAGTAAAATTAACATTCAACATAACAAATATCCAATTCGGTTCTGCTTGGTACATTCTATCCACCAAAAATGTTTAAATACATTGTATCCTCCTTTCCTTCAATCTTTTTTTCTCTTGTGGAAAAAATCATCAAAAATCCATCTTTTCCAGGAATTAAATTAGATAAATCTCAAAGCCCTGGGTCGACCAAGAATAACTTTCACTTTTAATAACTTTCTTCTTCTTCCTCTGCGCATACGTGCCCGGCTGCCGACTTCTTTGTGGCGGCCATTACGGACATCGCCGCTGCACGAAATCCTGGTAAAGGGGGTTCTGCCAGCCAGGAGGGGGTCTGCAACACCCCAGACCCTTCCTCCGGATCCCCTTACCTTCAGCTACCCCTGCAGGGCAGCCTTGCTCCGCACCCGTCCGGATCGGAGCCCCAAAATGGCTAGCGCGGCAGGGATCGCGCAGCTTCGCGAATCCCTACGCCTCGCGAAGCCGACAAACCGGAAACCTCTCTCCCCCTACAGACCTCTTAGGAATGGGGTGAGGTCAATAGTAGACAGTCTAAGGTTAAAGTTTTTGGGGTTTGGGGAAGAAACCAGAGAGTCAGGTACAGTATTCCAGACATTGACCACTCTGTTGCTGAAGTCGTATTTCCTGCAATCAATTTTGGTGTGGTTAACCTTGAGTTTGTATCTATTGTTTGCTCTTGTGTTGTTATGGTTGAAGCTGCAGTATTCATTGACAGGTAGAACATTGCAATGTATGATTTTATACACTAGATCGGACCGAAGGTGGCGTAGTTCTAGCTTTTCTAGGTCTAGAATTTCAAGTCTGGTGGCATAAGGTATTCTTCAACGAGTAGAGGAGTGTAGAACTCTTCTTTTGAAATATTTCTGGACTTTCTCAACTATGTTAATATCAGATACATAATGTGGGTTCCAGACTGATGAGCTGTATTCGAGTATTGGTCTATCAAATGTTTTGTATGCTCTAGTTAGCAGTGTAATATTACCAGAGAAAAAGCTACGTAAGATTGGGTTAACAACTCTTAATGCCTTTTTGGCTATGTGGTTACAGTGGGCTCTAGCACTTAGATCATTAGAGATGAGTACTCCAAGGTCCTTGACAGAGTTTGGATCATCAACAAGGTCTTGACTATTCAGCCTGTATTTTATTTTCTGATTTATTTATTTTTTGCCAATATGTAAGACAGAGCATTTGTTTGTAGAGATTTGAAGTTGCCATTTGTTTGACTATCCTGATACATAGTCAAGGTCTTTTTGAAGGGTAGCAGTATTGTCTGTGGCATTGAATAGCTTTACATCATCAGCGAAGAGAACGCACTTGCTCTTAATATGATCACAGAGATCATTTCTGTAGCACATGAAGAGAGTTGGTCCTAGAACACTGCCTTGGGGGACACCACTATTGACAGGTACTGGATTTGATAGGACGCTCCCAATTTTGACCATTTGTTGTCTGTTTGACAGGAATGCTTCTATCCAGTTATGCAGGTGTCCAGAGATACCATAAGATTTTAGTTTTAGGAGTAGTTTGTCGTGTACCACTGAATCAAAGGCTTTACAGAAGTCTATGTAGATTGTTTCTATTGCTTTGCCCTAACCGAGTTGTATAGTCCATATGTTTTTGCAGTGTAAGAGTTGCAGATTGCAGGGTAGTTTTTTTCTGAAACCAAATTGTTTATTAGAGAGTAGGTTGTTTGTCTCTAAGTGGAGGATAATGGATTGGTTAATAATTGATTCCATGACTTTACATGTGACGCAGCATAAAGAGATTGGTCTGTAATTTTCAACTAGGCTGGGGTCTCCCTTTTTGAAGATGGGGATGACTGTGGCTGTGACCATAGTTTTGGCAAGGAGCTGGTCCTGAAATATTTTTCAAAGATTATGGTTAGAGGTTCGGCTATGGCAGTGGATAGCTTTTTAAGAAGTAGGCACGTATTCCATCTGGTCCAATAGATAGAGATGGTTTTAGATTGCGTAGTGCTTTTCAACATTGTCTTCTGTAAAATTGATATGTATTAGATCATTGTAGTCGTCTGTGGTTCGACTAGGAAATGCTGGGCATGATCCATTGCTGTTTACAAATACTGAGCCAAAGAATGTGTTAAAGAGGTTGGCTTTAATAGTATTGTCGTTGCAGTCTTTACCATTAGGTCCTTTCAGGGGTGGGATGGACCTTGAGTCTTTTAGTTTGTTGTTTACAAAATTGTAGAAAGCGTGGGTGGAATTGGTGCGTAGAAGGTTTTCCTCTTGTTTAATGTGATAATTGGTGCATTCAGTCTTTATCTGGTGGCATAAATTTTTGTATCGGCTTTTGAAGTTGGCAACGTGACCAGATTTGTTTTTCCACCAAAGTGATCTCTATTCAACCAAATGTATTCCAATCTGTCTAGTACAGCATTCATATCCAGTATTTACCAGTTAGATGCCTTTTGATAGCTGATCAGAAGAAGTTTAGAGTAGACACCAGGTGGACACGGCACATATCAACCAATAAATCAAATAACTGAAACTTTCCCTATGATAAAGGCATCACAGAGGTTCAGGTGACTCCGATGCTGATGACATCCAGGAAGCTACTACAGACCTTCCTATTCTCTCAGACTTTGAGGGGGCAAGGTCATGGTGGAACCCCCTATTGGATGGTTTGGGGGAGGGTTGTACAATATCTTGCATCCAGGCTACCCATGATATGTTTTTTGGATTTCTGACTATTTTTACTTATTATCTATCTATCTATCTATCTATCTATCTATCTATCTATCTATCTATCTATCTATCATCTACATCTATGTCTATCTATCTATTATCTATATCTATCTATCTATCTATCTATCTATCTATCTATCTATCTATCTATCTATATCTGTCTATCTATTATGTCTATCTATCTGTCTATATGAATTTATATGACCACCCACTCACTCTCAGTGACTGTACATGGCTTACAAAAAAATAAACTAACCTGAAATTGTAAACTGCCCAAAGTTGTTAAGTCAGGCAGCCTATACATTATATTAATTAATTAAAAATAAATCAAATAATTCAGAAACAATCCATCAAATAATTCAGAAACAATCCATCATTCCACCTGTGGAAAAGCTATGTCTTCAACTAGTTTCAGAAGGCAAATTATATCAGATCTAAAAAAACAATCGGAGCCAATCCAAGGAGCCACCATATCTTGGTTCCTTGGTTTTCCTCAAGGTGAGGAACCATCACTGATTCTCTTAAATTCTGGAAGACAAAAAATATCATGTAAATAACTTGTATAAACAGTGATTTTATAGGTGTACAATCCTTGACTTACAACTGTAATTGAACCTGGCAATAATGGTCATAAGTTGTGATGGTCTTAAAGCAAGTCGTTGCATGACTGGATATGATTTTACTCTCTTTTTTGCAGTGGTCATTAAGTGAATCCAACAGTCATAAATCAAAGACCGCAGTCATTAAGCAAACAGTACTGTCACTGGTCAATAGCCATTGGTCTAATCTGGTGGGATGATTTTTTAGAAGGAAGAATGCTGATCATTTTTCTTTCTCTCTTTTTCTATTGCAAAATATGGAAGGGAATAAATTGTTAGAGTTTAGTGAAAGAAAAATGGCAGAACTACTTTTCCAACTTTTGGACCTATTTGGAAATCAAAGGATGTCAACATATTAATGAGGGCACCTTGAGTGTGTGAGTCCAACCACATTTTATACGCAAGAGATGAGACACTGATTTCATGGTTGCAGTTGCCATTGTGATTTTTTTGACTTTCCATCCCATGAAGACTGAAGGAAACTCTGAATTCCACAGATTCAGCCCTGAATGTTGAAAAGTTTAAGGTTATCCTTGTAGGAGAAGAATAGGTAGAGCTGGGGGTGGAGTTAAACATGTCATCAGTTTAGAGTAATTAGGTTGCCACAATGGTCCATGTCCAACTCCCTTTGAATTCCATTGGCCCTTATATGACGCCAATGTAGTAGTGAGCTTTAGTTGATTAGATTCTTATGTATAGGCTGAGCAATAACTCTTTGAACTGCAACTCAATGTATGGTCCTGATCCTTTGTGCCTGACAACCAACAGAATTTCAAACAGCCTACAAGACTGTTGTAAATGGCAAAGTATGTTATTAATGCTATATTTATTCTTTCCAATCCCAGAAGGAAAATAAAAAATATCCTATAATCTTTGAATTCTTTTTCACAGTCTTTTCTCCTCTTCTTCAGTGCCATTTCCTCTTATTTCTAACTTACATCCTGACCTTAGCTGAAAGCACAAGAAGTTCAACATTAATTGTTTATGATGAACTGAAAACCTCTAAGAGCAGCAATTATTGTGGTATATTAGTCCTGGTAGCATTTAACTCTGCAAGCCCAAGCAATAAAAATATAAATACAAAGGTTTTAGATGTTAATATAGCCAGATAAAATGACTAACATAATCAAATTATTGAAATTATTCTACTTGGAAATGTATCCATTTCCATAGCAAGCTTTCCTATCAAAGAAAACAGCTGATTAACCCTAAACCCTAACCCTAAAATTTTTCTGTCATAAGATTTCACCAAAAAATTGAAGTCAACGTTACTATAGAACATGTAGAAACAATGCCATCGTATTTCATTTGAATATTGCCATTATATGCTGACACAACCTTTAATAGCATGTTATTGTAACAAGTAATGTCACTCATTAGCGAAAGGTGTTCTTTTATTAATCCAGGTTAATATTGTTGGAAGTGGATTCTGTAGCTCCAAGTGAATTAATTATGATAATACACAGACAAGAAGATTTGAACCCCTGATCAAAAAGGATGGACATGAAGAACACAAAAGCAGCTTTAAAAAAAATTAGATCTCTCGTGTCTAATGTCCTTCCCTTACTTTTTTCCAACCTGGACCACTCAAATCTAATGGAATTAAGTTATAAGCAGTAATGTTTGTAACAAGACAGGACCTAAAATTTATAATACAACAAAGAACATAGAAACATAGATGGGAGAAAAAGACCTAGTAGTCCACTGAGTTTTCTCTTTAAAAGCTTTATTTTATTATTTTATTTATTTTATTTTATTATTTGTTTTGTTTTGTTATTATATTTTTAATCTTCATTGGGTGATGGACATGTGTTTATCCCAAGCATGTTTAATCTCAGTTACTGATGACTGGAGCACTTCTGCTGGTGATGATGAATAATGATAATGATAATGAACATGAGGGCACAGTACAAATTACAGGTAGTCCTCAGCTTATGGGTGACCAAAGTTACAACGGACCCAAAAAAGAGGGCTTATGATCAGAGGTGGTATTCAGCTGGTTCTGACTAGTTCTGGAGAAGCGGTAATGGAAATTTTGAGTAGTTTGAAGAACCGGTGGTAACCTTCCCCCGGGAGTGGGGAAGGAATGGGGATTTTAGAGAATCCTTCCCCTGCCACGCTCACCAAGCCACGCCCACCAGGCCATGCCACGCCCACCAAGCCATGCCCACAGAACCGATAGTAAAAAAAAAATTGAATCCCACCACTGTTTATGACCCACGTTTGTGGAGATTCTGTCATCCAGGTCATAGTCATCCAGGTCAAAAAGCACTCAAAGGTGCTTTTTCAAAAGGCAGCTGGATTTTTTTTTTCCTTGAGGAAGAAGAAAATATTTCGCTTCTCATCCAGGAAGCTTCTTGGATGAGAAGCAAAATGTTTTCTTCTTCCTCCTCAGGGAAAAAAAACCAGTCCAGTTACCTTTTGAAAAAAGCCACTTTGAGCTGACTTATGGTTCTGTTCCAAAGTTCCTATAATCACGTTTCTCGATCCACCTACCCCCGTGGAGGGATTCCGAAAATTTTATTACCGGTTTATGTGGGCGTGCCTTGGTGGGCATGGCAGGGGAAGGATACTGTAAAATCCCCATTTTCTCCCCACCCCACTAACCTGCTTTTCAGCTCCATTCTCCTGTGCAGGGCAACAAAAGAAGACCCAGCCGATCAGCTGGGACTCAGGAGGCAAAGAAGAGATGAGGGCGGGGCCAGTCAGAGGTGGTATTTGCCAGTTCTCCAAACTACTCAAAATTTCCACTTCCGGTTCTCTAGAACTGTTCAGAACCTGCTGAATACCACCTCTGACCCACCCCACACCTATGCTCATATGACTGTATGTTGGGTGTTTGTCATCCAGAACATATTTGCAGGGTTCATGGTTACAATTGTTTTGACGAAACCAGTTTTACTTGTGGTTTGCAGCAAAACTGGCCCATAGCAAAAAAAAAAGGGGGGGGGTTCACTTTATGACGGTGAGGTTCATTTTATGACTGTGGCAGTGATGGCAGTGATTGCAGGGATGCTATGGGCCAGTTGTAACTTTGGGACTGAGTCATAAGTAGCTTTGGGGGCTTCTGCCATAACTTAGAACAGCCCATTAAGTGACTAGTTGTTAAGCAAGAACCACCCATACCTGCATAACAAAACCTGGCAAATTTGGTTAGTTTAATCTTGGCTACCATTTTTGTAACTTAGCATGCTTTACAAAGCCAGCTCAGAATAGAATAACAGAGTTGGAAGGTACCTTGGAAGTCTTCTAATAATCCAACCCCCTGCCCAGGCAGGAAGTCCTATACCATTTCAAACAAGTGGTTGTACAATCTCTTCTTTAAAACTTCCAGTGTTGAAGCACCCACAACTTTTGGAAGCAAATTGTTCCACTGTTTAGTTGTTCTGTCTGTCAGGAAAGTTCTCCTAGATTGGTGCTCTTCTTGATTAGTTTCTATCCATTGGTTCTTGTCATGCCTTCTGGTGCTTTGGAGAATAGCTTGACTCGCTCTTCTTTGTGGCAGCCCCTGACATATTGGAACATCCCTTAGTCCCTCTTTTCATTAAAGTAGGCATACCAAATTCCATCAACCATTCTTTGTATGTTTTAGCTTCCATTCTCCTCATTTAGTCCCCTAAACTTTGTTGCTCTTCTCTATACTCTTTCTAGAGTCTCAACATCTTTTTTACATTGTGGTGACCAAAACTGGATGGAATATTCCAAGTGTGCTCTTACCTGGACATTATAAAATGGTATTAACACTTGATGTGATCTTGATTCTACCCCTCTGTTAATGCAAGCTTCCTTGGCTTGTTTATGGATTACCGAGAAGGAATTTAAGCAATTTCCCAACCAAATCTGGATGCTGTAGTTTATGCCAAATTTATTTCTAAAAATCCCTTCACCTTCTTCTTCTTCTTAAGCTGGCTGCTTTTTGCTATTATTCAATAAATAACACCCTGCTTGAACAGGGGAAAGATATTAAGCATGCAACTGGAAAGCTCTCCAGGTTTAAACATACTCTTGACAGTTTAAATCTGCTCCCTCCCACTAGCTACTTAGGGGGCTTTCTATTTCAGTAGAAAGAATAATATTCATCCAATTTCAAGTTAGAGAGAGTACTTGCGCCTCTCAAAATGGTTTTAAGTTTTCTTTTCATAAATCACATATCTCCTCTGCCCCAATCCCACTTGCCTCTTGAAAAGAATTATTGTATAAAGCTGTACCAGGTCAAGTGAAATAATTAAACCCAAGCTAGTTCCACTGATTAACTTAGGCACATAGACCATTATTCGGCATTAGCGTTTAAAGATAGAATTAGTCTGTTAATTCTTTGCAGTATGGAAACGGGAACGTTCAAATGAGATAAACATTTCATATTAGTAGCAATGGTGTTGCAAGTGTTAAAATGGTTGTCTCTATTATTCTATGCAGCTGAGAGACTTTTAGATTAACACAGATCTTTAAAGTACAGATAGTCCTTGACTAACAACCATTTTTCTAGTAACCTTTTCAATAGCAATAACAATAGCATTTAGACTTATATAGGTTCGAGACCCGAGTGCCACATGATGGGATGAGCTCCCCGTTTCTTGCTCCAGCTCCTGCTCACCTAGCAGTTCAAAAGCATGCAAATGCAAGTAGATAAATAGGTACCACTTCAGTGAGAAGATAACAGCATTCTATGAGCCTCGGTGTATAATCATACTGGCCACATGACTATGGAAGCGTCTTCAGACAACGAAGGCTCTCTTGGCTAAGAAATGGAGATAAGCACCACCCACAGAGTCAGGATATGAGCAGAAAGGTAAAAGCTTTTCTGTTGGACAGAAAGAATGCCCATTCCCATAATATAAATCTACATTCATGTAGAGTAGACGTAGTTGCAGGTTTCATGCTAAATTTCTATGGAAATTCTCAGTCATCCTGGTCATGGTTGTCCCAAAGATGCTTTTTCAAGAGGCAACTGGACTTTCTGGTTTTTCTTTGAAAACATTGAAGTTTTCAGAGCTGAAGAAGCTTCTTGGATGAGAAGTTAAAAATCTTTGTGGTGGCCTATCAGCCGCCGGCCCCTCGAGGAACCGAATCAGAGGAGGACGAGGTTTGGGAGTCAGGGCCAGCATCAAGGCAACCTGAGAGCTCCGAGGAGGAAGAAGGAATGGAGCAGGCAGAGAGACAGAGACAGAGGTGGAGCCTGGGCCATCCATCAGCCCTCAGATGAAGAATCAACAGCCCCCAATCTGGAGATGGCTGATGAGGAAGAGGAGGAACAGTGGGGTCCAGTGCCTGACGCGTGGGTGCACAGAAGGCAGAAGAGAGGAGAGCAGTGGAAATCTATGGGCTGATCCTTGGGATGGAAGAGCCACCACTGCTAGCGAAGCCCCACCTCTGGGGATAAAAGGCAGGGGGCAGAGATGAATAGATGTGGCAGACAACTATTCATCTCCCTGCTGAATGGACTTGTTAGCCTTCTGTGAGAGAATAATTTTTTTGCCGGAGCTGCTGGCACTCCAAATAAAGGAATCATTGAGTTAACTTCAGAGGGTTTGTCATGTTTGGGGAGCTGGGTCAGAACAGTCTTCAATAAAAACCAGAAAGTCCAGTTGCCTCTTGAAAAAGCATCTTTGGGACTATAGGTGTCATCTTTGTAGGAGGGGGTGATCTCTATTCAGCTTGGGTTGCATGCAGATCTGAAAAAATATTGTTCATTTGTATCTTTAATAAAAGCACTAGATGAGTAGAAATCAGCAAACAACACTAACACCAGGCAAGCTTAGCCAGTTGTTTGAATTCCAGATTTCCCTCTGTCCTGGTCAAGCACGTTGTGTGAACGTAGCCATAAAGTGAATTTGACAGGCGATCATACCACCTACAGCAGGGGTCCCCAACCACGGTCCACGGACCGGTGCGGTCCGTGGAACAAGTCCTGCCGGGCTGCTGGTTTGCTGGCGCCGCCATCTTTTTGATGAAAAAGTGCTTCCGGTGAGCTTTTCCGGTAGAAAGCTCACCGAAGGCTTTTCATCAAAAAAATGCGGCAGTGATGCCGGTATCGGGCCCAGCTGATGCTGGTACCGGGCCGCAGCATAAAAAGGTTGGGGATCACTGACCTACAGTATGTCTTCTCCATTAGTTCTTAATGGATTGCGCAAAGCTAGTCTCGCTAACAGAGATTTTGTCTTTTAAATAATATGCTCAAGATTTGCCACCTCCACCTACCAGCATGCTTAGGGAAACAGCTATTGTACCTATTTATGGTTAATGTAAAAGAGACTACTATTTAAGACAGATGCACAAGAGAGAGAGAGAAATAATCAAAATGAAAACTGATGAAAAGCAGGAAATTTTAATCACTTGAATGAAAGCACACCGTGTTTAATGCTCCTTCTGCTATAGTTTTAGGATGTACAGGGTTTATTTTTCTCAAAACAAGGAACAAGTAGGATTATATATTTTAGGAAGCCTATTTTCTAGCTGCTATATTCCCTTGCATTCCAAGTTGTCCTTGATTTATGATCATTCATTTAGTGACAATGGCAATAAAAAAGTGACTTCTGACTGATCCTTGCACTTACATCTGTCACAGTGTCCTCATGGTTGGATTTGGCCATTTGGCAACCAACATATATTTACAATTGGTTGCAGCTTCCTAGGGTCAATTGATCACCATTTGCAACCTTCCTAGCCAATTTCCAACAAGCAAAGTCAGTGGGGGAATCTGGATCTGCTTAATGACCTCATGATTCATTAACGACTAGTGATTCACATAATGACTAGAGCAAAATAGTTTTGCCTTCATAGAAGCTCTTCCTCCTGCCCTTCAAAGCCATTCCCTATACCTCCACGTGTAAGCATTCTCTCGTTCCTGCATTTAATAATTTCTCTTTTTTTTCTCAAATTAAAAATTACTTTTGAAATGGCCTTAGAGGATGTCACAGTTCACCTACAACCTGGGGTCTCTGATGACATACCTTTCCTTAAACCCTCTGCTCTTCTCATCCCCTTAATGGAGCAACAGAGTTGGAAGGGGTCTTGGAGGTCTTCTGATACAACCTCCTGTTGTACCATTTCAGATAAATGGTTGTCCAATCTGTTCTTAAAAACCTCCATTGATGGAGCATCCACAACTTCTGGAGGCAAGTTGTTCCACTGAATAATTGTTCTCACTGACAGAAATTCCTCCTTAGTTCTAGGCTGGTTCTCGCCTTGATTAGTTTCCATCCTTTGCTTCTTATCCTGCCTTCAGGTGCTTTGAAAATAGATTGACCTCCTCTTCTCCTCCCCCCGTCAAATATTGGCATACTCCCCTAGTTCTTCTCTTCACTAGACTAGACATATCCTTGGCTCTTGTCATCTAAAACAAAGAGGACAATACTACCCTTAACCTCTTTTATACGAAATCTATTTGAGAAATTAAAAGAAATTAAAAGACACTTGCTTCTGGGGAGGAAAGCTATGGCAAATCTAGACAGTATACTAAAAAGCAGAGACAACACCCTGCCAACAAAAGTGCATATAGTTCAGGCTATGATTTTCCCAGTTGCAATGTGACTGTGAAAGTTGGACCATAAGGAAGGATGAGCGCCAAAGAATTGAGGCCTTTGAACTCTGGTGCTGGAGAAGACTTTGAGTCTCTTGGACTGACTGCAAGGCGATCAAACCGGTCAGTCCTAGAGGAGATCAACCCTGACTCATCTTTAGAAGGCCAGATCCTGAAGATGAAACTCAAATACTTTGACCACCTCATGGGAAGGAAGGACTCACTGGAGAAGAGCCTAATGCTGGGAACGATTGAGGGCAATAGAAGAAGGGGATAACAGAGAATGTGGTGGTTGGATGCAGTCACTGAAGCAGTAGACGTGAGCTTAAATGGACTCTAGAAGATGGTAGAGGACAGGAAGGCCTGGAGGAATTATGTCCATGGGGTTGCGATGGGTCGGACATGACTTCGCGACTAACAACAATAATAACAACAATAACAAATCTATTTGAAGGCCAGGGTGCTTGTTGTGTATCCTAAAAGATGCTCTTTATTTGCTTCCTCTGCCTCTGTGGCACATTTGCTGCAATGCTTTCCATATTGCAATCTGCCTCTTCCATTCTTCAGTTTCTGAATGTTGACAGCGGGAAAGTGAGCCTTCTTCCTCCTCCATTGCCAGGAGCAAGCTTTGTGGAGAGAAAATGACAACCAGATGTTCACAGCAGGATGGCAACGGGCACAAGCAAAGTCTTGGCATAATAGTTTATCCTTCTAAGTCAACTGGCTCATGTGGAGCCTATCAAGATGTCTTCTCCTCTGGGTAGAAGTAGCCAGAAACAGCAAGCCTTAATTGCTACAACGCAGCTGTCTATCAAGATGACTTCAGCATCACATACCTCAGCTTCCCTGGCGATGAAGAAATGGCTACAGGCTGTCCAGGACAAGAACAATTTTATTTTATTTTATTTTTACCCATCCACTCATTGAGCAAGAGAGAGTCCATTTTTCCCCACATAACTTACTTGCTATAAAACAAGCAAGCGAGGATACAAGGCCAGGAAACCAGGCCTTAATTAAGACCTCAATAAACCTAGTTGAAAGGAGGTGGGGGCATTTTAAAGGCTTCAGTGTTTCTCTTGGAAGGTTTTTGTCTCGGAATTGCACAGCGCCTCGTGTTGTTTTCTAAGTTCAGCCACACAATTAAACGGGCTATAACAGTGTAGATGATTATTGATCATTCCCTAGGACAACAGAAGTCCATCACGGTATAGAGATTCTTGTGAAGGAATGAAGACTGAGGAATGAACCATTATTGGGAGGCCGGGGGGTGGGGAGGGCTTTGAGAAACAGTATCCTGATGGAAAGGGGACATTGTGAGAAAGGAGGTGTGGATTGGGATGCCAAGTTTTCCTCTTTGAGGTTTTCTTGTCCTGGATTTCTTGTTGTTGTTTTTTTTACTTAAGCCTCCCAAAGTGGATTTTAAAATAAATAAATAAATTAGGATCAGCCAAGCTCACTTAGGTCTTTCTGCTAGCTAGGGAAAATGTGTAGTAATAGAAGATGAAGAAGAAGAAGAAAAAAATAGAGCAGAGATGAGTTTAAAATAATGCAACCCTAAGCAGAATAATTTCATGCAGAGATTTCATTTCGTTAAGCATTCTCCCTCTTTCCCGCTTCCCTGTATGCCAAGTCAGCAGCTATAAATGCTGCATTTTTATTGCACCTGCTTTCTGCTGATGGACATGCAAGCAGCCAACGCATTTGGCTATTTGTTCAGAAGTTGAAAGGTGTTATTATTCTGAGGTAATGCAAGATCTGGGATGTTATTATTGAAGGCTGCTTGTTAGTGCATTAGGAAGTGATTACCTGATAAATTGGGATGTTTTGTGGAGCTCTGTGTTGGTTATTTTAGGAGCCCAAGATACAGGCTGTAATCCTGTGTCAAAAGTTTCTTAACCTTCATCCTTCATCATCATCATCATCATCATGATCTTTTAACAACCCCAGAATCCCTTGCGAGGTGGAGTCTGGGCAACTGAATGGAGCAAGCAGAGACTTTTAATGGCCGGATGCCCTTCCTGTCGCCAATGCGGAGTTTTGTTCAGCACAACAGATATAATCTCCATGTGCCCAGAGAGAGAATATCTGTTGTGGTTCGCCAGCAGCCTGTGCAGACAGCAGCAGAATCGGACAGTGGGGAAGAACAGGGACCAGTCCGGGACGAGGGTCCTGCGTCCAATACAGAGATGGGGCCAGGGTCATCTGGGAGTTATGTGCTGACTCCAGAGCCTCCAAAATCTGGCAGCAGCAAGGCAGAGGAACAAGAGGAGCCTGTTCCCAGTGCGCGTGTGCGCAGAACTGCCAGAAGGCAAGAGCAGCTAAGACAAAAGGGGCAACTCAGGAGTAAGGCTTGGAGGTGATTGCCCCTCCCCTAAGGTATAAAGGAAATGCAACGGTAGAGAACCCTTTGCAGGAAGCAAAGTCGTTCGCTCTGTTCGAATTAAAGCTTGAAGATCTGTGTGGACTTCTGTTGGGTTTTTACAGTTAATTTGGCCTTTAGTTGTTGGCAGGAGAGAAAGGCGGGTGCTTATCTCGAGGGACTGTTTGGGACTCATTATGGGCTGGGAATGAACATAATTCCCAGCACTAAAATAAAACAAGAGGTGTTTGGACTAAGCGTGTACTTAATTACGGTCTCAGGAAGCCTTGGTCAAAAGAATATCTGCCTCTACCTAGGATCAAACTCACAGCCTCCTGATTGTGAGGCAAGAGCTCCATTTCTAAGCTACCACAGCACTCCTCAAAGTTTTCTTAACCATCCTCCAAGAGCCCCCAGTTTGATAAAATAAGGAAATAAACCAAGCGATTTGACCAACAGAGATGTTTGTCTCCCTCTTGACCTCTGGTTGAAATACAAAAAAATAATCCAGAGAGTTACTGAAGATGCTATTAAGGGAGAGATGTCAGAGAGATGTCACACTTTTTGTCATCAAGTCAGCAGCCGTTGAATAAAATGGGTGATTCTCGGTTATGCAGAGAGGCTCGGGGCCTAATCCACCAGGTCTTTTCTTACTCTGCAAGCTCAGTGCAATTAATTACAGGTAGTCCTTGACTTTACAACCATTCATTCACAGTTCAAAGATACAGCGGCTAAAAAAAGTGACTGAGAATTGGTACTCAGACTTAGACAACCATTGCCACATTCCCATGTTCACATGACCAAAATCTGGTTGCTTGGCAACTGGCATATATTTACAATGGTTGGAGCATTGTAACCTCCAATTTTACATGATCTTGGACACAGTAACGGTCATAAGTATGAGTCAATTGCCAATCATCTGAATTTTGTATTTTTATGTTGTTTTTTCTTTGTCTTTCATGACAGTTAGGAAAGAGTTTGGGGCTTGAAGGACATGTAAAATTGGAAGTTACAATGCAAACAGAAAAATAGGCATGCGTGCAGATGATTTCAGATTGTTTTCGGATCCCTTGTTTGCTGCATTCACAAAACACCCTAAACCACATCCCGGCCTATGTAAACTTTTATTTTTAAAGTTTTATTGGATTTTTATTTTTAAATATACATCAGTATCAATACATGAACAGTGTGGCCTCTGGGTAAAATTCATCTTGATACAAACAGCAATAATAATAATAATAATAATAATAATAATAATAATAATAATAATAATAATAATAATAATAATAATAATAATAATAATAATAATAATACTGCAGCGATATCTGTAACACCATCGAACATCCAGATTTGCCTATCCCTGGTCCTTGGTAAGGACTCGATAGGTAGACAAAAATGCCAAACCCAGTCTGAACATCTGGCTGACTGTGCAATGAATAATAATAATAATAATAATAAAAATAATAACAATAACAATAATAACAATAATAATAATTGTTACATTAGTCAAACTTATAAAATCCTAGTTTTTACATACATGATTGTTTTAGAGTACTTATTCAATATTTCAAGGTTCCACTTTAATGCCAATGATATTATTAAGCATACATAGTAATACCATCTTTCGTCCTCTAATCTTTCCATCTAATTGTCATCTAAATTTCGATCACGTGATGGTGGAGATCCTACAGAGGTTGTGAGTATGAAAAACGGCTATAAGCCACTTTTTTTCACTTCTGTGGTAACTTTGAATGGTCTGTTGTAAGTCGGGGACCACCTGTAGTTGTGTGTCATAATCTTACTAAGCTGTTGTAACCAGGGGTGGGCTGCTGGGGGTTTGCTAAGATCCTGTGTAGTTCGGAGAACCCCCAAATCCGACTCCTGGCTGGCCCCACCCTGCCCTGCCCTGCCCCTCCTGGAAGTCTCCTTATGGCCCATTTTGGATGCACGGAGGCTCGGGGAGGGCAAAAAACAGGCCTCCTGAAACTTCAGGAAGGTCAGAAATGGGGCCGCTTCCGGCTTCAAGAGAACCTCCGGAGCCCGGGGAGGCCATTTTTGTCCTCCTGGAGGCTTGAGGAAAACCTCCAGAGCCCAGGGAGGGAAAAACACACACTCCTCCACGGTGCAGGAAGCTGAGTAGGCCATGCCCACCCAGCAACTGGGCAGAGAACCCTTTGCTAAAATTTTTGGAGCCCGCCCCTGTTCATATCCCCAATTCCAGATGCAAAACTATCTCCCAAACATTAAGATCACAAGGGTCAATCTGAGCCTTCTGCAAGCAAAGATCTAGTCTTACCTCCGTTCCTTATTTGGGCAATGAAATATGTTGGCATAATTAATTTTGGACATGGATCCTTGGAGAAAGTCTAGATATCACCTCTCTTTGTGCCAGCAACTCTGGCCGTGTCTGTATCATCTTATTACAGGCTATGAAACATGGTTGTATAATCCTTTGGGGTAATGAAATGAAGACACAATATTAATAGAGAATGGAATGTGAGCAGGCGAGAGAAAATTAATCTAATTCAGCTGCGTTCTGATTTTGAATTATGTCTGCTCACAAAGGCAGGCTATCGTAACAGCTGTTAATATAGTAGAAAAATCGCATTAAAAGGAAACAAGACAAGAGTTGATTATATCCAGTTCTGTTTTACTTGTGCCAAAAGTATTGATCAGTTTTCAGTGTAGGGCTAAAAAATGAGCTCAGGCTTTGTCTGGGAATGCAGGTTGTGTGGTGTGACAAAATTTAGCCCTGGGGTTCCAAAAAGACTCTGTCTTATATTTTTTTGCCACCAAAAGAGGCACCAGGTCTTATTTTCGGGGGTGGTGGTGTCATCCACTGACTAACCTCACTTGCGTGCATTGCCTCCAGCCTCCTTTTCGCTGTCACAGGCCTTCAGGAACTTCTTCTTCTGCAGCTGTCAAGGCTTTCCTGTAGGCCTCTGCAGTGGATAACAGAGCTTTGGATCGATCCAGAGCTTTGTTATCAGCTACAGAGACCTTCAGGAAAGCCTTGCCAGCCTTGCCAGCTGCAGAAGAAATGGCCCGGCAAGGCAAGTGTTGGGATGTGCAAGTCCTGACTACAACTGTCCAAAGGTAAGTAGTAGGGCAGCTCCACCTTCCATCTAGCTTTTTACCCATGCGCTCTGGAGTGGGTGGGATCTTAATTAGGGCTTATTTTGGGAACAGGGCTTATATTGGGCACGTGTAAAAATCAAGCTAGGTCTTACTTTCAGGGTAGGTCATATTTTCGGGAAAACAGGATATATGTGTGTGTGCAGAGTATCTCATTTAATGTTGTTTTATCTATATACAGTATATACAACTGCTATCTTTGTTTAACATCCATGTAGCATTTGCCAGATTTTCCCAGTCAGCAAATATAAAAGAGACAAAAAGTCCCTCGTGGCTTTCAAAAAAATCACCCTAACCTGGTGGGGAGTTGGGAAAGCACGTAGGAGGCTAAATTACCTTTAAAGCTGATTGACTCTGATTCGAATTATTTGATTTTAGTTGTGATTGTTTATGTGGGAATTGTCGGAAAGCATGAGCTTTTATGTCTATTGTAAATGACTAGAAGTGATGGTTTGTGCATGTGCGTGTCTTTCCTTCCTCCTTTCCTCCCTTCCTCCCTCTCAACTCCTTCCTTCTTTCCATCCTTCCTCCCTTCCTTCCTCTCTCCCTCCCAACTATGTTTCCTTCCTCCACTCCACTTCTCCCTGCCTCCCTTCCTTCCTTCCTTTTGCCCTCCCTCCCAATTACTTATTAACTTCCTCTACTCCAATCCCCCTCCCTCCCTCCTTTCCTTCCTTTTTTCTGCCCTCCCTCCCAACTACTTATTAACTTACTCCACTCCACTCCACTCCCCCTCCCTCCCTCCTTTCCTTCCTTTTTTCTGCCCTCCCTCCCAACTACTTATTAACTTACTCCACTCCACTCCACTCTCCCTCCCTCCCTTCTTTCCTTCCTTCCTTCCTTCCTATAGCCCCACTCTTGCCCTACCTTGATTTTTATGTCTGCGCCTCATCCAATCACAGAGTGGATGGATCTTAACTAGGGTTTATTCTTGGGGTAGGGCTTATATTAGGTGCAGGTGTGAAAATCATGCTAGGGCTTGTTTTCGGGGTGGGTCATATTTTCAGGGAATACACACACATACACACACACATACACACACACAATATTAAAACTCATTTTTTGATTGGCAAAACAAAAAAGCTATGAAGGTGGTTTTCTGTCATTCGATTTTCCAGTTTGTTCTTTCTGTTTTGACATAGTTGGACGGGGGAATAATTACAACCATGTTTAATTAGGCATAGCTATGTAAATTTAGTATTTCTACATGATTATAAATGTCAAGAGAGTCATAAGACAAGGAAATTTGGTATATTTCTAAAATGCCTCTATTGCTAATCCTATTAATCTGGAGCTACAGCCTAATTAGGGTACTTATGAGCTAATAGGTTGGTGAACAATACGGTACAGTTTGGTTTCAAAGGTGAAAAAAGGCATTCGGTGGAAATTAGGGTGGTTTTTTTTTTTCATTAACAGCTTTCCCCATCTGCTGCCCTTGAGATGCCTTGTTTCTCTTTCCCATCATTACCTACCCATTTGAAACTGATATGGGGAAGTTGGGAATTTTGGTCTAGTTGTTAAGGCACCTGCACTCTGAGCTTCCTTGTTTTTTTGCACACATTTCATTACCCAGAGAATTGGATAGGTTAGGAGAGGAGGAGGAGGAGGAGGAGGAGGAGGAGGAGGAGGAGGAGGAGGAGGAGGAGGAGGAGGAGGAGGAGGAGGAGGAGAAAATAACTGAGTTGGAAGGGACCTTGAAGGTTCTCTAGTCCAACCCCCTGCTTAGGCAGGAAACCCTATACCAGGGGTGGGCAACTATGGCCCTTTTATGAATTATGGACTTCAACTCCCAGAATTCCTGAGCAAGCCATGCTTGCTCAGGAATTCTGGGAGTTGAAGTCCATAATTCATAAAAGGGCCATAGATGCCCACCCCTGCCCTATACCATTTCAGACAAAGGGTTATCCAAACTCTTCTTTAAAATTTCCAGTGTTGGAACATTTACAGCTTCTAACGTAATCAGTGCTAGTAAGGGGTGAGGTTTGCTCTCAGTTTATATTCTAGTGTCTTGCCTGTCAGTGTTGGTGTGTGTGTGGGGGGGGGTAGTCTTAGAGATTCTTTGTTTGGGCTCTTTGTGTTGATTACTTTGGCAATTTCTTGATTGGGTTATTGTTTATTTGATTGTTGTCTGATGTTAATGTTGGAGTGAATCTATGCTTGATCTGGGTGCTGATTGTTCGTGGAGAGATCCTTGGGTCTTGTTGTTCCTTTTGGGGCTGGGTGATAATCTCTTTTGCATAGTCTATAGATGTTGTTAATGTCTATGTGTCGGTTGTTGGCTGATTTGTCAGAGTGCTGGGCTTCTAGAAATTCCATTTTGGACTTGGATTGGTCTACGATGGTCACATTTTTCCTTCTTTTTTTTTTAGATTTTATTCATAAACATTTTTGAATACAGCATTTTCTCCAGGCAAATTATTTACAAAAAAGTAAAAAACATAGCTAATATTGTAAAAAATATTGACCCTTTTACTAATAATAATACTAATAATATAATAACACATCAATTAACAGCTAGGGTAGTTCTCATACAGTACAATTCTCATTCTTTGTGTTTAACTCACTCATATTTTTGGTACTTATAGCGATTATAGTTATATACCATCCCTGTTTTTAATAAGAACATTCATTGTTTTTCTTCCTCTAAGTTCTACCCCTTATTTTTAACTACCCGTAAAATCTATTCCATATCAAATAGCATTCTGAGTCTTCTTTTTCTTTTCTTTTTAAAGTTAATCTGTCCATCTCGGCACATTCTAGGATTTTCCTGATTACCTCTCATCTGATGGTCACATTTTTCTAGCTGAAGTTGGTCTACATGTTGTGAAATTAAAGAGTTTTTATCACGTCTCCTGACTGCCAGTTGGTGATCCATGGATGCGTTTTGATCGTCTTCTGCTTGTTTGTCCTTCACAGTGGTTGCTGCAGGCACCCGGTTAGGAAACAGGGGACCATGAGTTCATGAAACTCCTTGACTTAAAACCATTCATTTAATGACTGCTCGAAATTACAATGGCACTGAAAAAAGTGACTTATGACCAGTCCACACACTTACGACTACCATAGCATTCCCCACCAATTGCCACCTTCCCAAACAGTTTCCAACAAGCAAAATTAGTGGGAGAATCTGGGTGTGTTTAAACAATTGCAGTGATTTTCTTAACAGCTGTGACAAAAAGTCACATAACGGTGTGCAATTCATTTAACAACCATCTTGCTTAACAAGGGAAATTCTGACCCCCCCAAATGTGGTCATAAATCAATGAGTACTTGATGGTGTACTCCGCACACTAACCCTCTGGCATTTGAAGGGGGGGGAGGGTAATTTTTAAAGTATATCAACAATCGCATCATTTTAGATCGTCCCAATATAAGGAATTACATTACAGGTACCATTTTTACAAAAGTTAAAGATATATATATATATAGCTTTGTTCCGTTGCTGATGGGTATCATTAAGAGCCATTATTCAAGCTTAATTAATGTATTCATATTATTCAGATGTAGGTAAAAGATTTCTTTGTGGTGAAGATGAGAAAAATAGAAAACCTTCCCCTTTTGTGTGATATGAAAAGCATCGGATCCCGTGTAAGGTAGTTTGAGAAGAGGAACTATATTCTGTTCTGAAAAAATATCTTTTCACAAAAGGTTCCCCTGGAATTGATGGCATAAAAGTTGCAGCTTAAGTTTCTGCTTAGTGAACTAACTTTCCATGAGTACAGAAGAGACATTTTTTTAAAAAATAGCAGTCATAGTTAAGTGTCCTTTGAGTAGGACACTATTCCTTGACTTACAGTCATTCATTTAATGACCATTCGAAGTTACAACAGCACTGAAAAAGTGACTAACAATGAGTCAATGAGTCCTCACGCTTAAGACCATGAGACACGGTGGCACAGTGGTTAGAGTGCAGTACTGCAGGCTACTTCTGCTGACTGCCAGCTGACTGCAATTTGGCAGTTCAAATCCCAACAGGCTCAAGGTTGACAGCCTTCCATCCTTCCGAGGTGGGTAAAATGAGGACCAAGATTGTTGGGGGCAATAGGCTGACTCTGTAAACTGCTTAGAGAGGGTTGTAAAGCAGTATATAAGTCTAAGCGCTATCCAAGCATCCCCATGATCAAAATTTGTGATCAAAATTTTAGCACTTGGCAGTGGGCATGTATTTACAATCATTGCAGTGTCCTAATAATTGCCATTTGCTTCCCAGCCATACAAACATACTCAATGAGGGAAGCTGGATTTGCTCAATGACCACCCGATTCACTTAATGGCAGTGATTTGCCTAACAATTTGGCAAAAATGGTCCTAAAAATTGGTTGCAATTCAGTTAACAACCAACTCGCTTTGCCACAGAAATCCAGGGCCCGATTGTGGTTGTAAGTCAAGGACTACCTGTATTGTCTCCCCGGAATGGGACCTTCAGGATCCTACCCTTGGCCATTCCTCCTTCTCTTCCAGGCTTCTGCCTCCGCCCATTTACCTCTAGCTTTCCTCCTCAGCTGCCCCTCCTCCAGCCACTTGCCCTGGCCAATGGGCTTCCACCTCCAGTGCCCCGCACCCTTTAACCCAGACCATTCGCTGAAACACCATTTGTCCCAGCCCTTTGGCCACATAGGACACTTGGCCACCAGCCAATGTGCAAGATCTCCCTCCTTCCTTCCCTCCCCTTTCTTCCTTCCCTCCCTACCTTAACAAGCACCTGAGGCTGTGAGCCTCTACCTTTTGGCTACTGCACCTCCCCTATAGCCCCACAGCCATAGAATGGAGTGGAGTGGAGTGGAATGGAATGGAATGGAACGGAACGGAACGGAACGGAATAGAGCTGGAAGGGAGTCTTCAGGTCTACAGGTCTTCTAGTCCCATGCTCAAGTAGGAGAACCTATGGAGGCAAGTCAGTTTCTCCTCGATTCCTGGTTGCTTCTCTCTTTGACTAGGGTTTGACTTAATAGATATGTTCATGAGGAAGGGGGTGTTGGCAGCACTACAGAAGTGATTTGCTATTCCATCTTCCAGGATGTTTTGGTCTATTTCCTAGTTAAATTATAGCCCTCTGGATTTTGGGAGTCTTTCATTCACAACCTCACACGGTGAGATCCTGCATAGTGTTCAACCCTCACACAAAGTTAGCTAGATATGCCACCTGGTGATTGACTGAGAGACAGGCAGGCAGAAGATGACAGAGTAGCTAGATGGATGGATGGCATCAGTAGATGACGGAGCAGCTAGTTGATGGATGGCCAGATGGATGAAAAGATAGCAGTACAGAAGTCCATCTAAGATATTTTTCTATTTCACACCATGAAACCAGAGGGTTTAGAAACATGGAAAGTGGTCACTTTTTTTTCCAGCTAGCTCATCAGCAGCTAACATTTATTTTATTTTATTTTTTAAAATAGTTTTTTATTATATTTTCCACAAATACAAATCTCATTCACATTTTTGACAGTGCTTTGGCATCGACAAATATATATCTTATCAATCTTATTATATATATATATATCTTTTCTTTGTATAAATCAACAAATATCTATAGCTATCTATAGCTATATCTATCTTATATGCCTTGTGATCTATGTGTCAACCATATTATTCTCTTAAGGTAGCAGCTAACATTTAAACGATGCTGCCTGTGAATCAAAAAGCTATGAACATGTTCTGACCCAGCTCGCCAAACATGACAAACCCTCTGAAGTTAACTCAGTGATTCCTTTATTAGGAGTGCCAAGAGCCCCAGCAAAAGGTTTCTCTCTCAACACAGGCTAACAAGTCCATACGGCTGGGAGATCAATAGTTGTCTGCCACATCTATTCATCTCTTCCCCCTGCCTTTTATCCCCAGAGGTGGGGCTTCGCTAGCAGTGGTGGCTCTTCCGTCCCAAGGATCAGCCCATAGATTTCCACTGCTCTCCTCTCCTCTGCCTTCTGCGCACCCACATGTCAGGCACTGGACCCCACTGTTCCTCCTCTTCCTCATCAGTCATCTCCAGATTGGAGGCTGTTGACTCTTCATCTGAGGGCTGATGGATGGCCCAGGCTCCACCTCTGTCTCTGTCTCTCTGCCTGTTCCATTCCCTCTTCCTCCTCGGAGCTCTCAGGTTGCCTTGATGCTGGCCCTGACTCCCAAACCTCCTCCTCCTCTGATTCGGTTTCTGGAGGGGCCAGTGGCCGATAGGCCACAACAGAACAACATCAAAACAGTAGTCATCGACAGTCTGATCCTCCTTTTGATCCTCTATCCCAGGGGTCCCAAATCCCCAGGAGTGCAGCCTACTACCGGGCTACGGCCCATTTGGAACCAGGCCATGCAGGCAGCAGGTCAATGCACATGTGCGCTCAACCTCACTCGCATAAATAAAGCTGTGCATGTGTGCACCTTCCCTTATGTAAAACCATCCCCCTTCCCCCCCACCCCGCGCCAGGCCACCAACCCAGAAAGGTTGAGTATGACTGCTCTATCCAGTCCCCTCTAAAAACCATTTACTCCAGGGGTGTCAAACTCAATTTCATTGAGGGCCACATCAGGACTGTGTTTGACCTCAGGGGGCAGAGGTTGGGGTGGCCAGGGGGCGCAGCCAGCTTGACGTCACTTGTGTCAGCGGCACCTGTGGTTCCCTCCCGAGCTCCATTTTTGGTTGCGATGGCCTCTTGTAACCCTCTGCCAGTGAAAACAGAGGTAGCCCTCCCAAGCTCCATTTTCAGTGGCAGAGGCATGTGGGCCGGTCCTTCACTATTTCCAAGGCATCCCTGAGGGCCAGATCTAAGCACTCATGGGCCAGATCTGGTCCTCAAGCCTTGGGTTTGACACCCCTGATTTACGCTGTTGCTTTTCAGATCTGAATTCCGTAGTTCAACCCTACAGTCTTTTAAAATAACTGCTTCTTTTTATCACTTCTTCCAAATCTGGCCACCTCTAGCGTTAATAACACCAAACTGGAGTAAGATGAGGAGGAGGATGGTATCAATTCAGACACGACGAAGATGGTGGTGATAATGTTATCCATTCAGTCATGTCCAACATGGTGATTCTCTGGGCCAAGTCTTCCAATCTTGCTCTACTTCTTTGAATTGTTCTATGCCCTGGCTGGTGTCAGCTTTGGTGGTGTCCTACCACTGTGTTCTTTGGTGGCCTGGTTTCCTTTGACTTCTAATTCTCCCAAATATAATTGCTTTATCCAGTGAATTCCTTTGCACGGCATGCCACCAAAGTAAGTGAGATGCAGTTTTATGATTTTTGCTTTTCAGTGTCATGTCTGGCGTTATGCGCTCCAGTACTTGTTTGTTAGTCATTCTTGCTGTCTGAGGAACACCCAACAGCTTTCTCCAGCACCACAGCTCAAACAAGTTGATTTTCTTCCTATCTTGCTTTTTTAAGATCCAACTTTCACAATCATAGGTAACGACCCCTCAGAGTTAGGACGGTGCTGAAAAAGGATGTTTTGTTTTATGATAGCTCCTCAGTGATCCCAGCCATCACGTCTCCACAGTTACATGATTGTGATTTTCTTGCTGGCTTCCCAGAGGCAAAGTCATAAGTCATGGTCATGTGAGGTCCTCACTTAATGACCCATGGTGACTCACTTAATTATGTAACTGGGGACTGCTGGGACTGCATTTTAGGATTGCATCCCTGAGCAGTATAGTTCTCAGACTCAATTGTCACTGTAACCTGAGGACTAGCTGTGCTATGAATTAT